>NC_090444.1:1772770778-1774142278 GCF_031143425.1 Pleurodeles waltl | reverse complement strand
GTGTGCCAGACCTTTTCTAGACTGGTTTGGGGGGGGAATCGCCCCCAAGAACATTTTTTTGAAACATGTGTCACAAGGTGCATTTTAAAGCACAATTTTTAAATAACATTGCTAAAATCAATATGCTCAGTGGGACACTCATTAAAGGTTTAAGACCTTTCATGGTGTGCCAAGCCAATAAAACCTGGCTCTCCCCATGAGTTGATCCCATTTTTTCCATTATGCCAAAAAATACCTCCATTGTGTGAGGGCCACCATGTTGATGTGGGTGCCTTCCATATTTCAGGTGTGCTCCATTGGCAGAATTTTGCCATAAATTACCTCCAGTGTACTAGCAGCAGCTTTTGTTTCACAGGTGCCCCATATGCCTAGCATTATCTCTAGTTGGCCAGAACCAGTACTTTACCATGGTGTTTCGCTCTCACTAATGACCGAGGTGACAAAAATCTCTGGAATGCACTTCTCAGTTCAAAGAAGACATTTATTATTAGTTCACCACGAGGTTCCTAAAAAAAGAGTTTAGCATGTTAAAAGCACACGTTTAAAAATAGTCACAGCAATGAAAGGACAATACACCAAAATGATTCTCAACTGCAATGTACACAGCAAATATATGTAGTTATGATTATGCAAAGCAAAGAATGAAGTAAAACTTCATCACTGTAGGGCCTGTCAGATGCTTCATCTTTCTCATGCCAGCAAGAAGATGACCCCGTTCAACTGCGAGAAGGAGATATCCACCCTCACAGGACAGATGTCAGGCATTCAACATCTAATCCTGACCGAGGTCTCTGAAATTCCACAGCTACTGAGCAAGGCCACCTTTTTATATCTTAAAGAACCGGAGAAGGGCTTTCTGGAAAAACCCCTCCCATAAAAAGGAAATATTCAAACATGCTGGCTAATGTAGGTCAGAGTTGAAAGAAACAGGGTGGAACTGGCCAGTTTCCCAAATTGTCTCTCTCAAGTCCAAACCGCTCCCTACTTGCACTATCAGTCTGGTACATTCTTATCATGCTGACTGCCTACCTCCTCCATATTATGTATTAGCTGTTCGGTGATAATATGTCCTAGCTCTTCAGTGAGGAAGAATACGAAAACAAGCACAGTTTATAATGTGAAAAAAATAAATACGGTCAGCCTTTAACATGGCAGTGTCTAACACTACGATAAAGTCAATAGGCAGCTAAACCGATTACAAATGTAATCTGCAACTGGTGAACACTGGGCAACTAATCCAGGTGCAAAGTGGTGCAACACAAAGGCAGTGGTCAAAAACACATATTTCTCTACACATGGGTGATCATTATGCCATGAATTATCTCCAGTATGCAAGCGCCAGTGTTTTGTCACAGGTGCCTGTTATGTTAAGCATTCAAATTCTAATTTATTTGCATGATTAATTAAAATCTTTCCAAAAAGAGGCATTACAAAGGTGAAACTAAATTATTAACTAGAAATGTATGCACTCACATAATAAAAGGTTAATAACAAACATCATTATTTTAAGATAATTTAAACCATTGTGTCTCGGTAAAGTACACTTGTGCTGTGCATATTAGTTTCTTTTTTAGCCCTGTTAGAGTTGGGTTGTTTTCTTGGGATATGGACAGGAATTTTACCTGCCTAATTCTCAGGGCTGTGTTTGTCGGGTTCAATGCCTCCATAATAGCCTCGGGCCCGTAGCCAGAAGGGAGGCATGGCCCTCGGCAATGAACCAACGTTAAAGCTGTGCACTCAGGATGAATTCTCACCCAAATATTTGTAGGGTAAATGATAAAGTAGGCAAGGTGTTAAAGCACACAATATGTTTTGGTTCTTTTTCATTGCCATTGTGATTCTGTTTGAAGGAATAAGTGTTTTTTTTTGTTTTAAAAAAGATGTACGGAATTAAGGACACAATCAGCTTTCCACAACCCAGCTTTAAATTCCATCAATTACATTTCATTCAAAGTAAGAAGGTGTAAAGTTGGATGACTTGCACCTTTGTTCATTTTATAAACTGTCCAAGCATTGAGAAATGCAAAGTTGCAAAGTTTTTTAAAAACAATATAAGCTGGCCTCCGCTAGGAGTCTTCCTCCCATGTTTGTTTTCCTGGGGTGGTGGATGTCCAGCCTTTTCTCTCAACATTTTTCTGCTGAAGGAAGTCCTACCTGTGGCATTCTGCATCAGGAACGCATCACTCCTGTAAGGCCTGTAGAGATAAACCTTACTTTGAGCAAAGCTAAGAACCGTCATCTGTCTTTGTTAAGGGTCATATTTCCTATCTCAACCCCGGCTTGGGCAAAAACAGGAAACTTAATCTGTTTTATGAGCAGTGAAGTTTCCTAGTTTTTCCCAGGATCTTGGACAAAGTTTTAATTTTACTCACCATTAATTTAAAATAAATTTACATGTAATTAGGACACTATTGATCATGGATTTTTGGGGAAATTAGTGATAAACAACATGTTCTAAACAATGGGGAAAACTAAATAGAATTTAAATGCAATTTTACAGCTGGAGTTGGAGAGGTCTGGCAATGAAGTTCACTATAAGGCTGTGACAAGAGGTTGATAGTTAAATATGATTTGGTCTAAATCAGCTGAGGCTGCATGTACTTTAAGCAGGCTCAGACATTGACATGCACCCCTCTTAGTTACCGGTAGGCTGTGCTAAAGGTGTTCTGCAAAACCTCATCCAAATCATCCTATTTCCACCTATGGACCCACAGTGGTACTTTAATTCACTTGAAACTAACCCTCCTAAAGAATCCAAACATCCTACCAACAATCAACTAGGATGGGAGATAAGGCAAAAAAAACGCAAGACTCACTAGTTGATTCTGATTTTGAGTGTCATCCTATCACAACTGAATTAATAATAATCATTAGACTGTTACTGTTAGGAAGACAGAGTCACCACTTATGTTTTGATGAATTACAACTCACACTGAATGCACAGTCATTTTCCATCATAATTCACCCAGGTTGCTTTGTCTCTAGGGATATGGTGTACTCCAATTCCAAACGCTATAGCTTGGCTACCCTGGATCCTCCTGTTATCCCCAATCTCACACTCAGTGCCAGAGCAACTGGCTCACGGTGAAACCATCTTGCTATTACAACTCTCTGTTTCTTATTGCCCTCTTATGCTTCTTCTGCTGTAATATGAAGTCCTTTCCTAGTGCATTCACTAGTACTATGTGTAATCCGTCATACTGGTGATAAGAATTAGGGCCTGATTTACATCTTGGTGGTAAGCATACTCCGTCGAAACGGCGATGGAGTACGCTTACTGCCAAGATAATGGTCCACATGCCTGATTTAGATGCACAACCGTAGGTTTTGCTACAGCGGTGACTATCCAAACCTTGGCCAGGCCATTGGAGAACTGGCTATTCGCCAATCCAATTAGGCAAACCATGTGGATGAGGGACAGTAAAAAAGGATTAATGTCCCCCTCACACCCCTGGAACCTGGTGTCACTACACCTGTTATACTACTATAATTTACAGGTTCCTTATTCTACTCATCTTTCCTTCTTGTCTCCCATCTCCCCCATTCATTTAATGCTCTCCACTCCATTCCCTTCCTCAGCCTTTTCCCCCATCTTGCTGTCACGCATCCTCATCTCCTTCCTCATTCCTCTCTTTATTTCTGGTTACTTTCTCTTCCTTTTCCCATGACCACTTTGCTCACCCTTATCTCTTTTCTCGTTCTCTTGCAACCTTAATTCCTTCTCCCATTCTTTCAGCTTTCCGTGCCTTTCTCTCTGTTCTTTCACTCTCTCCTTTTCTTTCATCCCCTTCTTCTCTCTGCTTCACTATTCCCTTATCCTCTACTCCCACGGCACCCCTCCCTCACAAAAGTAAACACAGCCAAGCCCCTGGCATGCACTGTGTTAAAAAAATAGAACAGACTGCCTTGAGATAACAGCTACCTGGGCCCATCTGGGTAGTTGAACTGGATCTGCTACGTCTATCGTCGGGTTGCCATAGAGATGCCAGGTAGCGATGTCCACCAACTATTGGGACCGTCTCCCTGTGGCCCAACCGAAAAGTCTGCTTACAATGCATGAATGGTTACCTTATACTAATATGTAAACTAACTTTTCTCCCCTCTTCACCCCTCTGTCTACCTGCATCACATGAAACAAAAGTCCTAAAAGAAGATCCTGTGGGAACACCACAGGGATGGTTAAAACTAGCATCGCACACAATTTCATAAATCACTGCTTTATGATGAACAACAAACTGGCTAAAATGTTATAGATCTTGTAGGCTTCCCACTCAGGCTAAGTTTTCAGATTCTTGCTGGCCGGCAACCTCACATGGTCAAAAATACTCTTCATTAAAAAGAGAAAAAAAAGTTTGGAAAAGGATAGGTGGAAAATCACGTCAGGCTTCCTTAGTACGACTGGTTGTGAATTGTTCCTGAGCTGCAACTCTTCAAAAGAGTCATCTCTTCGGAAGAAAGTACTCCAAGCACCTGAAACACCTAAACCACTAGCTGCTGTTTTTTGTCTTGGCATCCCTGGATTTACAAACTCCACTGCGCCTAGAGCTGCACTTACAAGGGAGCATGAATTCCACAGTCCTTAAGAGCAGCCTTCATTATGCAGGTACATACTGTTAAGGTGATCAGATCTCAAGCAGTGTCACTTTTTGGCCTAACCAGGCAAGCTACTCATCTAATATGTGGCACTTTCAAAATCAGAGAAGGAAATTACAAATACAAGTTCTTAAAAAAAAGCAGAACAATTTTTAGAGTAATAATTGTTTTTTTTTTAGTAGTGCCTATATTTCTCTTCATTCTTTTCCCATGGTGACAGGTGAAATCTTTGTCCAACCTTATTAGAAAATTATTTATCTGCTTCAAGAAAACTTAAAAGAAGCATTTAGTGAATAACAGGCCATGTTCTTTTGGTTTATATTCTGTGCAGTAACAGATTCCTCACAAAATACTCTCACCGCTGCCTGGGTCATTTGGGAGGGTTTGGCAAACATTAATATGAGCTGGCCTGGCCCTCCAATGAGCCTCCTGCCCCGGTGGTTATGCCCTGAATAGCCTGTCTGCCTGTCCGTACTTTCAGGTGATTAAACTTTCTGCGCAGGAGCTGCCTGCGTTCTATGGACACAGACATACAACATGTACAAGAGTTTCTTTTTCCTTCTTACACCGGGATCGAAAAATCATAACAATGTTACTCGACCTGCAGGCCGAGTAACTTAAATAATCTATTCGACCTAACTGTAATGTACTTGACCCCTAAACGGGTCTCAAATTGTGTGATCCTAGGCAAATAGTTTGCAGAGTCGCCTTTTTCTTAATTCTTACATATGACTGCACCTTCAAATATGTGAGCTCAGCATTTCTGCAGTACAAAAAAACCTCTTTTGTTTGATTAAGTAGACTAAAGTGTGCTGCATGCATCACAAGAATCTAGCCCACATACCCATGAGGTCTAGCCCACATAACCTAGTACTTCTTTCAGTTTACTAACAACATTGCCATCAGGGCAGGGGTGTTTCTCAGTTTGTGTAAACACTCAATTTTAATAAATATATTACTAAACCATGATGTGGTAACATATTTTCATCTACACACAGTAACTTTCGAAGAAATGTCCAAACACCTCTCCACTAACTTGCAGCTTTACTGATAAAACTGTATAGTGTATTAACAATCTGTGAAAATTGGGTTTCAGAAAATATATCCTTTGCACATCAACATATAAAGTATTCTGATTCTTTTTCATCCTATTAAAATATTTTTTCATCACACAGCAATATAAAAAAGGGCTTTCACAACTACTGGAATATATTTTGAAAAGTTTGCACAGTTGACTTAGCAATTTAAATGTTGTGTGTTAGGAAAAACCTGACACCCTATATCCTTTCATTTTACATTCTAAGCAGCAGGTCATACAGTTCACCTTACAAAGTCCTGTGATTCTGCAGTCAGAAGGAAAATTAATTGTAAGAAAAACTGACTTTTGACCTCTGTCTGTGAACACAGAGGAAATGTGACATAAGAACAAGATTTATAGGTATCTTTTATTGGCCATCCACTTTTCAATTGAACAGGACACCTGTTCAGTATTAAAAAATAGCTCGACCTGATCAGATAAGACTCACCAATCCAAGTGGATTTTTCCAGCCCTGTTACATAATTCCATAATCTACCTGTGCTAAGAAAGGTGCTAGCTCTCCTGCTGACACAAGCCAACCCATTGGTGGTGCAGAGCGTTATACTTAGCATGTTAGACCATTGTAACGCCCTGCTGCTTGGAGCCCCTGAATATCTGGTGAGTACAGAGTGCAAGTAGCAGCAGCTAAGTTGGTGCTGATCAGACCCCGGAGTTCTTCAGCATCAAATGCTCTAAAGGAACTGCACTGGCTTCCTCTGAAACAGAGAATTGTTTATAAATCCATGTGTATAGTGGTTAAGGCACTTCATGGAATTGGTCCTGTGCCTTTGCACAGAGATTGAAGAGATATATATGCCAGGGAGGCATCTTTGCTCAAGTTCTACAAATCTGGTCTGTATAAGAAAATTTAGAACTACTAGAGTAGGAGGGCCTACCTCCATAGTGAAAGCAGCTCAGCTGTGGGATGAGCTCCCCTTTGTTAAGGGCTTCGTCTGAGCTGCTGCCCTTCAGGAAAACCTAGAAGATCTGGCTTTTTCCACAATAATTTTGCTGATCTTGTGAATTTTTTCAGATTGTTAGTACCTTGCAGTATGCCTGGCACCGGGATACCAGAATGGTGACAGATGCACTTTATAAATGCTTTAAATAAATAATTCTGCAATTTACGGCTGCGAGTTGCACAACCCACTTTGGCAGAAAGTCCTAGTTTGGCAAGCCTCCAAACCGGCATACCATGAACTTGTATTTCATATACCTTCAGTAATTTATGCCCTTGTACGCTTTTTGACCTTTCTTGTTATAACTGTCTATCATCATCTAGATGAATTCCCCATTCTAGCACACTTTTATCCTGTGATCTACTGAGCCTGAGAGCATTGGCATTTTTTAAACACCACATGAACAACCCAATGGTTCCACAACTCCTCTGCTTGTAGTGAATCCAACGTCTGCTCCAGATATGGGTGGTGTAGTAATGTGCTGTAGTTACTTGTGATGTCTTGCTAGATTAGGTCATCCAGGGTATCTGACTTTGAAGCTCCTAATTTGTGGCACAAAGTAAGGAATGTGTACTGTCTGGCTATAACTTGGCTTAAGAGGCCATATTCTAGACGCACTTGGGTGAGTGATGATGCTCTTGGAAGATGAAAGATCGACATATATTTTAACCACCAGGCTCTTCAAGAGCCTGGTGTCGTCCCGCAGCACGATTTCACTCCCAAATGTACTGATGGTAGCACCTTTGCCTTAATAACCTGAAGGAGTGGGTCTAAGCTGGCGCCTCGTAGGTGTTTCGAGACAGTTGAGAATGCAATTTGAAGCGCCTGTGCTTAACTTCTGATTGATTTTTTTCTGCTGAACCAGATTTCCTCTTGCATTGATCCAGACTTCATGAAACTTCTACTCTGAGGCTTTGCTGATGATTTCACTTCTCAGACACCATGCCCAGCCTTAATGACTCTTTTTCCTTAGACAGTTACCTTTCTCTTTGCCAGATTCACTTCAAGCTTGATCCTAGTGTATTTGTCCAATTTGTAGATCTGTCGCTGGAGGCCCACTTTAGTTTCGCTCACTATTGCCAAATCATCTGCCTGCAATAAATGGGGCAATGGTCTTCCTGACAAATTCGGCAGGAATGAGTTTGTTTGATTCAAAGCAATTGTAAGGTCTACATGTATAAGTTGAATACCAGTGGGGATAAAAAGCATCCTTGTTTCACTGTCACTGTGGTGCAAGTTTTCCTAGATAGAAAGCTGCTGTTGCATAATTTTCGCCTTCTCCTGGCGTCTGAATACAGAAGCTCTTTTGCTCTTAGCTACTTCTCAGGGATTGACCAGGAATTAAAAAAAATTCCACAGTAAACATCTGGGAACCCAATCAAAAGCTGCCTTGAAATGTACACAGCACATGTATAGTAATGTATGTGAATGGTCAGCCCAGGCCATGAGCATGGACATTGTCATCAGGTTCGAGATGCAGCCTTGGTTTTGTCACAATCCTGTCTGGCTCAAGGGTACCAACCCCTGTTCCTCCACCAAGGCTTTGAGATTTTCCAACAGTTGAGTTGCAAAGTATTTTGCCTCCACATCCAGAAGCGATGACAGGCAATAGTTTATCGGCTGGTTCCTCTTCTCTCCCTTAAAAAATGAATGTATTATTGAACCTCTTTAGGAATCTGGGATTTTTATTTTCGGTGTACTTCAGTAAAGAGAGAGGCTAATTTGTCTGCCCAAAAATGCTGGGGATTTTTTAAAAACTGCTTGCGGTATCCTGTTTGCCTGAAGCCAGTCAGCGCACGATTGAACAATATTTTTCTGAAACTGACGGCTGATTGATTCTGTCGCTACCAATGAGCCGATTACCTGTGCATCTCCATCATCCCGGTTTTCCTTTCGCTGTGGCTTGTGACTTTCCTATGTTTCTCTAGGATTATCACGGCCATTGAGAGACCTGCTTGCCTCCTCCTTCTTTATCCTGTGATTGTGGTCTATTTGCTGTTCTTCCTCTTCAGTTGTCAGATGAGTACCTCGGAACTCAGTCCATTCCTGCTCACTGATGTGCATTGCCCATGTTATTTCTCATTTACTGTCAGTCAAAACGTTGCTGGATTCTTACTCCTACTGGCGTGGACCAGCTTAACCCAATAGTCAAATAGTCATGTAGCCTTTCCTTATTGAATTGCCAAAGCTCCTTTTTGAGTTTTCTTCTGCCCAGTTTTACTGCTAGATTTAAATTCTTATTGTGTGGACTAACTTGCAATAGCTGAAGATTCTTATTTAGCAGCTTTCTAGTGCTCTTTATTTGTGAGAGAAGTCTTTTTTGTTGCTTTTTTCCCCAGGGAATAACTAGCAGTGCTATGCTTCGATATACTCCAGGATTGTTTTCCAGTTGTCAACGTGGTCCCATCCACCTACATCAATAGTGAAGTAAGGGTTACTTAGGTCTATAATGACTGGTCAACTATAGTCGTTCCATTTTAGCCTTTTGAGATTTGCTGTATGTGGCTCCCTTAATAATACTTTGGAACTCAAACTCCACACTTCGCATCTTAGGCCATCACATATCACTCCTTACATCCTCCACCTCTAACCCCAAACTTAACCCCACATACTTTATCCTGTCTCGTTCTACTCTATGTCTCCTGCCACTTCTTCACATTGTCACTCACTCACTCGCCCACCTTATTGCTTGAAGCCTCACCACCTCTCCATCTTACTGTTCCTCTACCCTCCTACCATGTTGGCTCATCGCCCCACCACTCTCTCACTGTTACGCCCCACCATTGAATCCTCTCTCACTTCCCCCTCCCCATCTTTCCCCCTGTCCCTTGCCCCACCCCTTACTGTGACGAATGAATGAACACTCAAAAAGGTCCAGCGTTTGTGTGACCTATCACTTTTCATTGGCCCTCATCCACCACCATGATCCAATATACCACATCCACAACCACCAATAGGCTAAACCAGAGCCCCCCCCCCCTCATTGCCCCCTCCCCCATATGGATTTTTCTCCTCCTGGGCACGCCATAACCAGCACCTCAACTATGACACCGACTCAGACCCCTTTCAAATGGACAAAGACTGCAACATCTCATGAACATGTATGAGCCATGCATGTGTAATGTGGATTTCTCCCATGTAACCTCGACTGCCCCCCCCCACTCCTTATGCTGTACACTGTCATTTGAAGATGTATCCAATAAAGAATTGCAAAACAGTAATACTTTGGTTGCTTGAAAGTCAAACGTACTAGCAGATAAGCTGATGGACTGCGGGAGATGATCGCTTTCTGAGCGATGTTCAATTCTATATTGCAGGATGTGATCAAACAAGACTATGGTCGCCAACGTATTAGCCAAGTACGAGACATGGTTCTCAGTAATTCGAGTCCATGATGGGGGGTGTCTTCTGGAAATCTACCAATCAAAACACTCAATCCTCCTGTTGTACAAAATATAAGAAGCTTCGCCCCAGTTTTGTCTGGGCACAACTTGTCCGGAAGGACCTAATCTCAGACTAGTCCATTACTACTTGCCTCCTACTGCCCGGGATCATCAGCTTCACTTTGGAATTAGTTGATATCAAAATCTACTGTCATCATAATTGCTGAGTCCTTGTTCTACATTCTGATTTCCATTATTAAATGCCTTAGGTTTTCCATCATTAGCCTTTTTTCCCTCCTATTGGGGTTATTGTATATGTTAATGAATAGTAGTCCCCTGTCCCAGGTTTAGGATTAATTGCAGGATCCTTGGCTCAGTCTTCAAAACCTTAGGGAGTACATGTTTAATCCACAACTTATATACCCGGCTCTTTTCTCTTATATCGCTGGACTCATAAATTCTACGTTCCCTATCAAGAGCACTGAGGACTGTGTCTAAGTTTCCAGTAGCATAATTACATTACATTTTTGCCAATAACATGTCAAATTATGGCAATTTATCTTTCATCCCAGATTCCAGGATCATATTTGTATATCTTCTTCCATTACCATTGCCTTTTTTTAATGTTCTCTGTATTTCATTGACTTGGGGCCTTAGTTGAAGGAGCTACTGGAGGACAACTGCAGTTCATGGAGCACCAGTGGGCTTGCAGTTGTTTTTCTTGGCCCAGTGTTGGTGTTTAAAATTGAGCTTATCTTGCAAGTGTCCCACTGCGTGGCTTATGACCCTCCTGCACCCCTTAACACTGATATCACTTTCTGTGGCATACAGGAATGCAGGTGCACAGACCTAAGTGGGAGTGGATAGGCATCGGCAATGAAGTATGTGATTTATATACCCCAGCATCTAAGCATTATTTTATTTGAGTGAACATCATCAGCAAGTTGTTGGGTAGCAAATGTTACCACTGTAGGATCTGCTAGCTGAACTCCTCGCTGGGGGATGAATTCTTACACTAAGTATTGCCTCCAGTATTTTGGCACTAGTATTTTGCTATGGGTGTCTCTATAAGACAAGAATTACCTTTAGTGTGCCAGGGACAAAGATAAATTTGCAAGCATGACCCTACATCCTCACTCATACTAACCTTCACTCATACACATGCATTCACACACTCTCATGCATTCTCACTCACACCCACTCAGTCTCACTCTTTCATTCACTCTTCCTCTTACTCACTCATGCTCACTCATTCTTACACTATCTCTCTCACTCATGCTCACTTCCTCTCACTCTTACTCCTTGATTATCACTCATTCTCACTTAGTCTCATTCTTACTCATTCTCACACATACATTCACTCACTCATACTTTCGCTCACTCATACTTTCTCACCCACACTCACTCTTACTCGTTCTCACTCACTCTCTTTCACTCACAGAAACGCTCCGTGACTGTCACTCACTCTCACTCACACTCTCTAACGCAGCCTCATACTCATTCTCACTCACCCACTATCACTCATTTAGACACTCTTACTCTTTCTCACTCTATGACTTACTCTTGCTCACTTACTGACACACTATCTCACTCAATACCTGGCACTGTCTGTCTTCCACTCACTTTCACTCACATATACACATGCTCACACACGCTCACACACACACATGCTCTCCCTCAAACAAGCACACTCTCACCCACTAACACAACATATATTTAAAAGCATTGGTATTATAGTAATGGTCATTTTTAGATTATTATTCACTAATAGTTTAATTAAAAAAAATATGGCATAAAACAAGGACGGCAGAGCCGCGAGGCAGTTTAGGAGGAGTTGCCTCTGTGTTCTTGCCACTGATTTTGCCCCCTCTGAGGCCAGGGGTCGCAGAGTGCAAGCCAGAGGTCACATCCCTGAGCTCCGGGTAACCCCTTCAATTACATCCACGGAGGAACCCCAACAGTTCCAGGGTCAGAACAGAACACATGGCGCCCTAGGAAAATGTTCCTACAAGTCCCCCACTGCACTGGCAAGTGTAGTGAGCGAGCCTCAAACCCCCCGCCCCCACCCCCCTCCAGTGGCCATAGGCTACCCAGGGCCCCTTGTAGGGTTCTTTCCCATGGGTATTTTGGAGACACTGTGGCAAAGCAGTACATTTTGCAGGACAAACAATTCTGAAAAATTCCATCATCTCGTAATAGTACCTCAGAGCTTTATTTCTCAACCGCAGCAAACCATGCTTGTGTCGATTAAAAAGTTGTGCATCTGATACGCACCACAGTAGTGTCCCGGGAGAAGGTGATATACTGCACCCGAATAGAAAGAAAGGGGCTCGCAGGATGAACCACAATACTGACCACCAGAACTATGTCACCACAGAGGCACGCACAAAGCTGTCCATGCTCCGAGTTTTAGTCTCGGACCAAATACTGATATTGCAGTATAAAGTCATCTGCAGAGCTCTCATCTGGGACGCCAAGACCCAAGAAAACATCGAAACACTGAAAAATGTGTTGCAAAATGGTACATTTTCCAGCACAATTTGTCAACAATAAGTTGAAAAGCCTTGGAAATTACAGCATTGAAAAAGCAAATCCATTCATTTTAAGGGTCGAGCACACATGCGCTCCGTCCCTGTTGTAATCTCTCTTTGGGCTTTTAACCACGCCCATGTCATGCCTGTCACTTTCATTGGTTCGTGGGCTTGCCTTTAAAATCCACTTGATTTCATTAGTGAAAGGCATGCATACGTCATGGACTTTTCTGGTGTTTAGCCCTCCTCGAGCGCACCGGCCAACTACTGAAAAAGTAGGAGGCACCATGTTTTCAGCTTGGTTTCCAGACTACTTTATCTTTTTATTTTCCATGCAGCGTTATCGCACTGGATTTTACAAAGCACGATTGCGCTCGGTTTTTTTGTTTTCAATTTCAGCACGATCACACTGCATTTTACATAGTGTGATTGCGCTCATTGTTTTTTTCTTTTAATTTGTGGCAAGAAAAGTCCGGTTAGGAGTTTACAACGCTAATAGCTCTAACTCGACAAATGTGAGACCCGCTGCATTACTAATGCTTGTTCATTTCTCTAATCCACTTCCTTTAACTGTCAGTGCCAAATAAATTCCTACTCAAGTATTATGAAGGGGCTTAGTAAAAAATTGATAGTTACCCATTTCTCGCAATTGGAGGTTATAGACAATAGATTTTACAACTCATACAGGCACATACAGAGAACTACCACTCAGGTTGCGGAGGGTTCTATATCAGAAAACCAATAATAATATTATTGTCAGACATAAATATTGTGCCCTCAATGTCATTTACACCGGGTATAGATTTTCTATTATTGACGCTAATGGGGCAGGATTTCTTTAGACAATATTTTGAACTCAATACTTTTGCCAGAGGATATTTAAGCTACTACATTCAGGTACAATACTTTACAGAGACCTTACAGGTTTAGCTAATATATGGGTTAAAACAATCTTATAGCAGAGGAGTAGCCAGAAAATTGAAATATACCCATTTTGAAACCAAGCTGTGATGGCACCAACCAAGTGAGGCATGCGAGCTCGAACCTCCCTAAAAGGGCTCCCTTGTCTCTTCCATCCAAGAACTGATCTGCTTATCCTTTCACTCATCCATCCAACCAATGAGATGCACTGTTACATTTTTTTTCATCCATTCATTCTTTTATCCATCATTCAGTCTTTCACCATTCCATCCATCCATTGGCTATTCCATCGTCCATCCATACAATTATTCATCATCTATGCATGCATTCAACTATACATCCGTGCACCTACAGATCCATCAGTTGACTTATCCATCCGTCAGAAAAAACTTCCATACATCAATTGATCTTTTTGTTCATCCAGCCATCCACTAACCATCTTCTCCGATTTCCTTTTACTTTCCTGCCCATTCGCTCAGATTTCCATATACTATGCCATCCACTCATCCATCTATCCTCTCAAATTACCAATTACTCTGCCATCCTTTCATCCACCCATCTACCCATCGTCTCACCTACTCATCCTCCTATCCTTTCACCCACTCATCAGCCTTTCTTTCTTCCTTTCAGAGATAATTGCAAACTTTTATCTGTCAAGCTACAGATAAAAGAGACCCATAAATAACCCTACCCCTGCTGTAGCTGGTAAAGCGGGACATTCACGACGTCCCTGTCTTGTAGGCTTAGGCTTATAGGCTTAGGACTCAGGCAGTAATAATGATAATGGCAAACACGCTTTATCAGTGCAGATAACAAAAGGCCTCTGTAGGAGTTGTTATGATTAGGTACACCTTTGGACCCATTCGCTTGTCATTTTCATCAAGACCTCAGGCCTACATTCATCAACTTCTTCCTTATACAACCATGTAGAACCATCACATTCTAAAAATAGCTGCCAAATGTCATAAATTCCCTTCATTTGCCGGGAATGTCACAGTTCATTCAAGAATGGCAGCATTATGTCAACAATGGCCTTCACTGTGACAGGTGTGCGTCCTATGAATACCAGGAATGGTCCTCTGTCTTGGGGCTGCAAATGGCACGAGGTGGCCCTGAGATGCCAGAGGTTAGGTTGCTGCTTAGGGAGGGATGCTTCCAGGGTGGATGGCGTGCACACACACACACGCCATGCACACCCATACGCACACACACACCATCTGAGCCCCTTGTCATGGCGGAGAGGATGGTGGTGTACCAAGTTCTAAAAGACAGGAGTGGAGTAGCACTGCGGGTGCTGTCTATCCCCTATGCCTCAGGACATCCGTATAGCTCAGCGATTTGTCTGGAAGAGAGGAAAGAGATCTTGAGGTTCTGGATCCCATATGTGCAGCTGGTTGCAGCCCTTTCCAGTTCTTTGGGTGAAAGCAGATAGAAAGCAGGTACTGTCGAAGGACTGTAGTGTAATTTTGTATGAATGTCCCCAGGACACAGATGAAGGTCATTCAGATGAAGGTCTGCAAGTGGCTGATGGTCCTCCGACACCATGGAGCCACTTCTCCTGGACAATACAGGTACTGCAACCTCTCGCCCCAGTCACTATGATAAGGACTACACCCCACCATCCATGACTCACTCCACAGTTTGGGGACTTGAGCGCTCGAAAGAGCTTAATGTTCTAATTTTTTTATCACTGGGAATCTCCACAAAAGCAGCATGTTTATTTAAGAATGCACCACTAACAAAGTTTCGGTTCCAGAGAAATAGGTTTCTGCAAAACAAGTGGATTTAAAAGTTATGTGGCAAGGTCACGGTACATAATCACCTTGAAGAATATAAAATGGAAGTCAAATTGGGTAGCACTAATAGGTAGATTTCAGTGAGCAAACAAGCTTTCAACATAAAAAGAGATGCCTTAGCAGTCTATAAGAAGAACATTATCTCCTCTGTATATATAAAACATGTTTGCAGAGGTTAAAAGTCTTGATCTCTCATTGTGAAGATTGGTAGACGTACTCTTGGTCGGTAGCCATGGCTGCTTTACAAGAGTACCCTCTGTGCTTTACAGAATGTTCATCCTGTTCACCATTGCTACCACCCAGAACGAATGCCAGCTTTGTGTAATGGAGATTGTGGGAGGTGGGCATAACCTACCCTGAATGCACCCAGCACATGGTAGTCTCATTATGTGCATAAAGAGTGGTCGTGGGTCTGTGTGTGGATGTTTTCCAGGCAGTCACCACTCACCTCTGTGGAGTATGCCGAAGAGGTCCCAGGAAGGCACTACAGACAACCATCCTCCGACTGAGCTTCATGAAACTTTACAAAAGAAAGAAAGCAAATTTACATCAGCTCTTTCCTGGAAAGTTTTGTGGTGATCCGTCATGTGGGAACCTAGAAAAAAAGGGGGTCCCAAAAGCAAATTTTCCCATGCCTTTTCCATAGATTAGGCAGCGCTACTGCAAAAACTGCTAAACAGAATTATACCAAATTTGGCAGGAAGCAAGTTTATGCTTTTTGTGATTTGGTGTAAATCTATTCAGTAGTTTTTGAGAATTTCAGGTTTAAAAATATTTGTATATCTGGACGGTTGGGTCCACAAGAGTTTTGTGAGACTCTTGCGGGAGTGCCAATTCAGAAACAGAGCATTCTCATTACACCACTCAGTATTATAAAGTAGCTACTAAGAACCATGTTCACTCTATGCAAAACCTCTCCAAAGAGACACTATTCAGTAAAATACCCTAGGTACTAAGGTGCTAAAGGTCATTAGACCTCCATCGTACACACTGTGGTGAAAACTTTACAGACAGCCCATCTTCTGAAGCTAATCAAGCACATGTGCATAGGTTAGTACCTGGTGCACACAGGCTTTTATCGTATGTAAAAATTGTCATGCTGGGACGGTTCTGTCTAAATACTCAAGGTTGCTTACAATTCTTAGTATCTCCTACATAGAATCTTTGCCCTGTTGGAAACTTTTTCTGCAGAACCAAAAAAACTTGCGTGGCACATACTGACACAGTCGTCAATTGTCACCTACACAGAGAGTTATCCTGAATACAATTTATAACGTGTTCAATATCTCTACACACCCATGATGCATTAGGGGCACATGTGTTTGGTAAACACTTACATGCATTAGCTGGACACAGGCTGTACAAAATTAGGTAGCGAAGTAATATAGTAGATGCCGCCAAAATATAAACTATAAAGAAAATTAAAACATCCATTGGATGATGTCATCAGTGATGTCATCAATAATGTCATAGAACATGTCATGAGTGATGTAATATATGAGGTCAAAAGCAGGGCATGGTGGGGTGCAAGTTATAGTTAGCTCTGATAACTATAACTGGTGGATTTCTGTGGTTTGAGTTCAAAACGTTATGTTGATGCTGTCATGTTCACCTAACTATAACATTACTTTAACCTTTGTTTTTTTCTGTGTGTGTGTGCTTTATTTTGGATTTTTTTTCATCAAACAAGGCTGCCTCTAGGGCAGGACAAAAAAATGACACATCCGGACAACATGAAATAGGGTTGTTAGAACACTGCATCATTATTACAGTGACTGTGTTTACCCGCATGGGTCACATATGCTGCATTGATGATATATGTAATGCTTATTCTGTGAATCAAAATGTATGGGCCCACAATGTCTTGTATTTCTGCAGGTCCCGAAAGCCTTTGTGAATCTGGCAGAAGTGATGTACATCATGCCTTTGAGGCAAGTGGTGTCCGATGACCGCGTAAAGTGCCCAAGCACTATAGTGAGGTGAGTTGCCTCAAATGCTCTTTCATTTCTGATCGTATGAGGTCAGTTACACAGGGTGGACAATCTTCATGAGTAAGAATCACCTTATAGATTAAGTTGCTTTTGTACCATTTTTAAACAAAATCCCCACTTGACAAATATTTTCCCTAGTGGAGAAACACCTAAAACAGCACTTTTTCGCACCATTGAGGCACACATATTCCTTCCTTGTGACATAGATACCCAGAGTGCCCCTCTGCCTTTTTTCATAAATTGTGTGGCACATTAAGCCTAAAAGGGTACTGTCTTGACTTATGTTGGGGGCTGCCTTGCATCTGTACAAAGCCATATCTCACTGATCAGTTCTAATTAGAGTTAAACATGTGTCGGGTTGCTTTTATTCATTCTAGGTTGGCTTGGATGGTATTTTACCAATCCAAAGCTGTTTACTGTGCCTGGAGTGGTAAAAGGCTTTGTATGGCACTGTGCTAATCATATGCTTAAAAACTCAGTTAGAAAAACAGATATTTGAGGTGAGCAAATTCACAGTGTTAGTGGTGTTGTAGATTGTTCCATATAAATCAGGAGCTCTGCGCCTAAACCTGGGAGCTCCCCAGAGTTCCCTGCTTCCTTTTTAGCAAATGTAAATATTTTATTTTGTTCTTTCTTTTGGTGGAACCTCCTCACAGCCCCATTTTTGTCCCCCTAATCTCACTTTACATCTACTCTACCCTGAACCCTAAATTTACTCTTTCCTCCCTTTAAATGTACCCACCCCTAAACTCTAAAATCACCCATACTGCCCTTTACCTCTAACCACCACAAAATTTACATTTGCAGTCCCTTTACCTATACCCACCTCTAAGCCGTAAATTAAGACTTACTTCCTTTTACCTCAAGCCGCCCCTTAACCACAAAATTATTCTTTCTTTCCGTTACCCCACCCACCCCTAAACTCTAAATTCACACTTACCTCCCTTTACCTCTTCCCTCCCCTTAAAACCTAAAATTATCCTTAGCTCCCTTCACCTTTACCTAACCCTAAACCCTAAAATTACCCTTACCTCCTTTTACCACTACCTACCCCTAAACTCTGAAATTACTCTCATTCCCTTCACTTCTACCTACCCCTAAACCTTAAAATCACCCTTACCTCCCTTCACCACCAATGATCCCTAACCCGAAAATTACCCTTACATCTACCCATCCCTTAAACCTAAAATCACCCTTGTCTGCTTTTAACTGTACCCACAATTTTACCCCCTTTTTAAAGAAATAAACATGAAAAATATGCTGTTAAAAAATCAAATACTTACCCATGTGGTAAAGTATACTGTGCTAAAGGTAAACCCCTATTCTATGTATAATCTGTGTGGTGTTTAAGTGCGTGATAAAGGCTGCATGGGAAGATCATGCGTGCTAAAGACAGTTTTGTAAAGGCTGTTTCCCTTTGGGGACGGTCTCTGAAGTCATTGATTGAACACTGGGAAGCTGGTTTGTGTATATTTGGAGTACTTTATTACACATTCGAATGGGGCGCAGAAATTGGTTTATTTTTAATTTGGGCGATGGTGTGAATTTAACAGATATTTTGCAGAAAAATGTTGTGTTTATGTTTCATGCAACATCCATAAAAAGTTTCTATCAGATAAAAAAAGTAGCTCTCATATGAAAAGTGGGGGGTGTCACAGAGATTATTTGCAGTGATATCAGTGAGCTGCTGCCGTGTTACAATATTGTCACCATCACTGGATGTAAACACATTTAGAATGTGCACGTGTGTGTCTGTGCACTGTCAGTGACCGGCCAAGGAGGGCATGAAAGAGCTGAAATTGGATCATAAATTCAAAGCTGTTCCAGGGGCCCCCAAAACACGTTTGGCTCGGGGCCCCCAAAACCCTTGAGCTGTCCCTGGTGTCCTGGTATTTACATAAGACAGGAAGACACCATTTGGAGAGCAGTTATGTGTTTGAGAATGACTTGTGTTATCGTCAGCTGAATGTGCTGAGGTAGCTTTTTGTCTTTGTGTAAATGTACTGTTTGCGTAGTATGAAATAATGAAAACATAAAAAGGTTATCATCATAAATACAGAAAGTAGAACCGTCGTGCTTCTGGTGATCACAGTGCTTAATTTGTGCTTATTGTTTCCGGTGCTAAGCACCAGCACTTATTTTTGAGGGCCGGCGCTTAGACTTCTGCCTTAAACATTTGCTGCGAGCAAAAGAGACATATGGGAAAGAGTGAGGAAGAGAAAAACGAAAAAGCGTCACAAAGGTAGAAAGCAGAAAGCTGCAAGAGTGAGCTGAAGGGGCAGGGAGTGACTGTAAATGGTTTGAAGAGGCCAAGATGGCTTCAGGATTACGCTGCCTCAGTATTCCGTGTTCGCACATTTAAATGCAGCAGACGCATTTTTAAGAGGAGGGCATAGGGCACTGGCATGTTTTTATTAGTTAAGCACTGGCTGATAAGACACGAAACTGTGCAGAAATGAACCCACAGGCCGGCAGCCATGATTGATCATGGCGGCCAGTAGGCTATGGATACCTGCATGCTTGCGCCTGCGCCCTTTAAAGCACTCGTCTCCCCTTTATCTCTCCCTGGGCAGCGCCCTCTGCCACTGCGTCTTTGGTGTGAAAGACAACTCCCTGGAATGGAGGAAGATGTCAGATGCCAACAGAGCCTACCAGGTATGTCTTCTATGTCTACACCATGGAGTTCACAGGAAGGTGCAGAGAACTTTTCATTTTCATTTGTATTAGAGAAATTGAGGGCAGTAAAACTGTTCTCATCTTTATTGTCCAGCACATCCTTTTTTCCATATGAAATTATAGGGAATGTGTGCATACATATATGAAATCAACAGTCCTAGGAAACAGCAACAGCAAAGTATAATCCTTGTTCTTAGTTTTTAGTTTTACGGAATTTTTGATTGGGTACAAAATGTCCAAAATCAGTCATAAGTAGTGATCTGGGAGAAGCTTTAGCCTGGGGTGTTTAGTCTTTTTTTCTTAGATGGTTCCTAATAAATAGTTCCTTATTGAAGCTGGCACAAGTGAACGGGAGACTTCTAGGCCTATAGGTCAGTGCAGGGGTTTGGTTTCATGATTTGCTTGGAAGTGATTGCAGGAGGGTGGGCTCTGCATGAGTGAGCCCACGATCTGTGTGAGATCTGGGGGGCTGATGGACCCTGAAGGAAGGTCAGACAAATGGACACGGGAGACCACCGCCTGCCAGGGCGAAGGCTGGAAGTGGGCACCATAGAGGGGCAGTCAGGGTACAGAATCATGGCGCGAGACAAGCTCCCCAGAAAGATTTGGACAACATCTCATAGGGATCAAATATGAATAAATGTGGCCCTAGGCAGTGAGGCCTTTTTAAAGCTCAACCCTGAGTGAGTTTTCTAAACCGATGCTGCTTTCAGTAAATTTGTCTTAATAATAGTAATGAACATTTGAGACAGCATTTACCTTGCGATCCCCTTCCCAGCCTCGCTGTGTGCATAGCTCTGGGGGTGGAGAGGGCCTTGTGTTGATGCCCTGCAGACCACTCAATGTCTGCGGCGTGTCCTGCTGGCCTCAGTGATCCAGAGTGGAGGCGCTATGGGGAGGTGTCAGTACAAGACAATGCAAGTCACATAAACTGGTCCCTCTTGTCTCCTGCTGGCCAGGGCGGTCAGGCCTCAGGGCTCCAGAGTGGAGGCGCTATGGGGAGGTGTCAGTACAGGACAATGCAAGTCACATAAACTGGTCCATCTTGTCTCCTGCTGGCCAGGGCGGTCAGGCCTCAGGGCTCCAGAGTGGAGGCGCTATGGGAAGGTGTCACTGCAGGACAGTGCAAGTCACGTAAACTGGCCCGCTGCCTCTCCTCTTGTCTCCTGCAGGCCGGCACTCGCGAGCTCATTGACACGGGGCGCTTCGACACCAGGGAGGACTTCACGGTGGTTTTACAGCCCTTCTTCCGCCATGCGGACATTCCGTACCTGCAGGTAAGGCTCCGAGTCAGCCCATTCCACTTAAAAGGATGCTGTGTTTTATGTTATGTTATATGCTGTATGTTTTATGTTATGTTATATGTTGTTTCATGATTTGCTATCTTTTATGTTCTTTTATGTAATGCTATTTTTTGTTTTGTTATGCTATTTTGTTTTGTTATGTTGTGTTGTATGTTTTGTTGTGTTATGTTTTATGTTGTTTTATGCTATGTTATTTTATGTTAGGTTGTGTTGTATGTTATGTTATGTTTTATGTTGTTTTATGTAATTTTAGGTTATGTTATGTTATGTTATGTTTTATGTTGTTTTATGTTGTTATTTAATGTTATGTTGTGTTTTATGTTATGTTATGTTTTACGTTGTTTTATGTTGTTATTTTATGTTATGTTGTGTTTTATGTTATGTTTTATGTTGTTTTATGTTATTTTATGTTTTATGTTGTTTTATGTAGTTATTTAATATTATGTTGTGTTTTATGTTATGTTATGTTTTACGTTCTTTTATGTTGTTATTTTATGTTATGTTGTGTTTTATGTTATGTTTTATGTTGTTTTATGTTATTTTATGTTTTATGTTGTTTTATGTTGTTATTTAATGTTATGTTGTGTTTTATGTTATGTTATGTTTTACGTTCTTTTATGTTGTTATTTTATGTTATGTTGTGTTTTATGTTATGTTTTATGTTGTTTTATGTTATGTTATGTTATGTTTTATGTTGTTTTATGTTGTTATTTAATGTTATGTTGTGTTTTATGTTATGTTATGTTTTACGTTGTTTTGTGTTGTTATTTTGTTATGTTGTGTTTTATGTTATGTTTTGTGTTGTTATTTTATGTTATGTTATCTAGTTTTATGTTGTGTTGCGTTCCGCACTTAATCCCATTAAATACACCTCGTTGTCTCTTAAATTTCAATTATGTTGAAAATGCCACGCAGCTTGTGAAATAAATATGGCATTCACCTTTCCTTCAATATTTCACCCTTGATAAAGCGAGAATACATGAATAAAACATGGGCTGGCGAGAGCTTCTATAATGAAAAAATAAATATTACGAGTACTGATAGAGTATAATCAAATCAGAAAACATTCAGCAATAAATGAGATACGATTGGGTACCACAAGGAAACCAAAGTATTCTCCATTTAACTGCACGTCACTGAGTGCCCATTCTAATTGTGTTTTTGTAGCTGTATATAACTATTGCAGGAGAGGGCGTTAATGTTTCACTTAAATGAATTTAGTATGGATTAAGGCACTTCATTGTGACTAACTACATTTTATATATCGATGTTATGTTATGAAGTATGAAGCGCTCGTGCACTTGCGAAGGTTTCTTGGCGCTTGCTTTCTTCAGGTACAGGGCCTCTCAAGCATTTTGCAAAACTTCTTTAAAGCAAGTTTTGCTTTTGCGGGTGTCAGTTTCATTGTAATTAATGGGTCATGACAGTCAGATCTAAAGGGGCGACTTTTCCAGTTACCAGAGCTATGCGAATACTATCTAAAATATATGTAGCTGCATGTTGGAAAGTATATTCTGTGAATCTCGCTTGGAAGTCACCAAGCACGGTGTACTGTAGAAAGGCGCTAAAACGATTCTAGATTGCCTGCAACAAGTGAGATAGTTGGACGGAATAACGCGAGGAGTCTCCTGCCATCCCCCTCCCCCACCGCCCATCCCTGCCCGGAGCAGGATTTGTATCTGCCACGTGTCCCCCAAGTTATATGTGACACCTTCGTTCAGTCTGGGCGTTTTGGACAATAGTGTTTAGCAAGTTGACATTTTTGAGGTGATACTGCAAATTTGAAGACGAAACTACAGATCCCAGAAGGCAGCATGCTGTTGGCTAGAAAGCCAGGACAGGCGC
The DNA here is from genome assembly GCF_031143425.1 of Pleurodeles waltl. Classification (NCBI taxonomy): domain Eukaryota; kingdom Metazoa; phylum Chordata; class Amphibia; order Caudata; family Salamandridae; genus Pleurodeles; species Pleurodeles waltl. The sequence goes on along the minus strand of NC_090444.1, from coordinate 1,774,119,201 downwards.
CTGTGAGAAGGCGCATCTTCACCGGCGGAGAGACGTAGGGGTCCTTGGCAACCAGAGGTGAGTCTGATCGCTAATAAGACGTTGTTATAGGTCTTTGGAATGAATGATTACCAATCAGCAGTGGTTCTGAGTGTTGCTTTTGGTGCTATATGTCAAGTTATAATTAGGGTTGCCATCTTTCGCATAAAAAAACGAGAATTTGTTTGTTTCTTTAGTATAGACGGGCCAAGTGGCAGGAAGTACTAAACAAATGTACATTTTTCAGTATCTTTTATACCACAGCAATTATCCCTCTTTTTTGTTTCAATAATGTTTATTATTTAGACAGCCCTCGAGCGTTTTTGAAGAGATTTCGTCACATGGGCTTTTTAGGTTTAGATTTCAGAAGGGAAAAATACTAGATTGAATTGCTTTTTCCATATTTTTCTACTGGCAGGGACATAAAAATACAGCGCAAGCCGGTAAAACCTTAGAATCATGTTAGCAAATGTTCCTCTCCAGCATTATACGATATTCTAAATAGTCAACAGAGCTTTTTGTGGCGCGTCGAACCTCTCTTGACCCACGTGCACCAATGCTCCACTGCAGTCAAACTAGATAGCTTTTTGTTTCTACCGGTATGAGCAAGAAGTTGTCTCTATTACAGAGGTTCCCAACATTTTGACTTCTGTGGACCCCCCACTTTATTGTTACTGGAACACGGGGACCCCCACTGAATCATCATTGGAATCCGGGGTCATGAGTCATTACTAGAAACCAGGGACTGCGGCCCAAATAATGTAGACATTTTGAACCGCAAAACAATACACAAAAAATACAGAAACAAGCATTTATCAAACACATACACAATTTCTGTAATTTGCAAACACGTATAAATAAAAACATTACAAAAATAATAGGAAGGTTGGAGCTTTTCTAAATTCAATTGAAGCCACACATCTTCCATACTATATTCTATTTGATGCACCTACACTGCTCCCACAAATGAATCTGAGGATACTAATTTGATTTTTACCCTCCAACTTCAAATTCCTTGGCATTTGTAGTATGTTTTAAAATTTTCAATTGTACATTTAGCCACTTTATTTATACGCATTTAATTAATCTGTTAATATTATTTAATTTTCTAAGCAGTTGCGGACCGCTTGAGGAGGCTTTGCGGACCTCCAGGGTCCCCGGACCACAGGGAACCACTGGTCTATTGGCTTTCCAGTCAGTAGCTACATCCTAGTAAGACACACATGTTGTCCATTGGCTGGTGTTGATTGAACGTGTTTCTTGCATCGCAAAGTCAATAGACTGGGGGAAACTTTCCAGGTGGTTGCTGGTAGGTGCCGTTAGCACTCATTTTTAGGGTCTGGCACATACTTTTGACATCAGACATTTACTGAGAGCAAGCAGGAACCTGCAAGAGAGAGCTAAAGGGGCAAGGAGTACCTGATAGTGAATAAAAGAGACAAGAGGTGGGTTTAGTACTAGCAGCATTGATGTTCAGTGTGTCGATATTTAATTGCACTGGCCACCGGCTTCTTAGCAGAGCTTTCAGCACCAGCACCCAATCTTTTACAAATAAAGCACTGGAATTTCCCTTTGCTATATTTAATAAGGACATTTATGAATCAATAAGTAAATAATTTAATTAATGAATAGTTTGCAGAACTATAAAAGTCTTTAAAAAAAAGTGAACTATTACAGAAAGCACTAATACTTTTCCCATGTAAGAAAGTTATTTAGCAAGCCAGTTTGGCAAACGTCTTCTAAACAAACTCAGCAGGAATAAACCTGTCTTACAGGCTTTATCAGTCCCCGAGCCAGAAAGATTTTGCACAACTAAGGAACGAGTTACTTACCTTCTGTAACGCTTTCTCTTGTGGTTAATCTAAATGCAAAATCCTTACTGTTAATCCTGGCATCCATAGGGTGGTCTTACCCCATTGTCTTTCACCTCCTGTTTTTGCTGTATCTTTTTGTTGGCTTTAAGTCTCTGAGCACTTTACCACTGCTAACCAGTGCTAAAGTGCATGTGCTTTTCCCCTAAACACGGTAACATTGGTGTATCTACAACTGGCACATTTGATATACTTATAAGTCTCTTGTAAGGTGGTATACCATATACCATTGACTGTAAATTAAATGCTACTTGAGGGCCTGCAGCACTGATTGTGCCACCCACTTAAGTAGCCCTGAAAACATTCTCAGGCCTGTCACTGCTGGGCTTGTGTGTGCCTTTTCACTGCCACTTTGATTTGGCATTTAAAACCTCTTGTCAAGCCTTAAACTTCCCTTTTACTACATATAAGTCTCCCCTAAGGTAGGCCCTAGGTAGCCCATATGGCAGGGTGCCATGTAAGTAAAAGGTAGGACATATACTTTTAAGTTTTACATGTCCTGGTAGTGAAAAACTCCCAAAGTCGTTTTTCACTATTGTACAGCCTACTCCTCTCATTGGCCAGCATTGGGAGTTCCTTAATACACTTTTAAGCTGTACTTCTTGATCAGAAAGGAGTGGTTGCATCATGTTCCATATCATTGGAATAGTAATGATAAATCCTCTTTATTGGTTAAGCAGGATTTAATCTTATTATTTTAAAAATGCCACTTTTAAAAAGTGGGCATTTCTCTGCTCTCCCTGTTCTGTGTGCCTGAGAATCTGCCTTCAATACACGTCTAGACTGGGTTGCAGTTTTTTGCATTCCCTCCACACAGCCACAACACAGGACCCTCAACTACATCTGCATTCATCTGCATACTGATGGGTCTTCCTGGGCAGGAAGGATGGGAGGGGTTCACACTTACACTTTAAAGGGTAATGGCCTGAACCCCACACACAGGGTTGATTACGCCAACTGATAGTCTGGAGCCAGGGCTGAGATGAAAGGGGGACCTGTGCACTTCAAGGAGCTGCTCTGCAGTCAACCCCATGTTAAATGCACTTTTGGGTATAAGTACTGGGTTTCTTACCCTAGCAAATCAGTACACTACTGGATCTAGGGAGAACTCTGCTGGTGTAAAGACTGTAAGGATTGTCATTTTGCCTGGGCAGACTGTTCCAAGGAATTGCTTCCCTGCTTTGCTGAGCTGCCCTGCTGCCTGCTGGTCTCTGCCCTGCTGAGGACAAGGACTAGACACATTTTTCTGAACCCAGAATGACTCCAAGAGCTTGCTGGCTTCCCCCCATTCTTTTGCAGTCTCAGGGACATCAAAGACTGCCTGCAACTCTCCTGATCCTGGACTCTGACATCTGTGAGTCCTACACTAGCCTGAGGTGCCCCCTCTAGCCCTGGGCCTCAGAAGTGGTTATGCAGCTGCTTTCTGCAAAAACTGATGCATCATCTCAAGTGCATGAGAAATTCCTCTCCATCACTCCTTCGTTGCTGATGCAAAGGTTCAATGACATCGGATTCACACCCTGTGTGACTCGACAATGATGCTCTGCTTGGCTCGATAATGAAACATCGCATTCACTTCAGTGGAGACTGATGACAATGCAGTGACCCGACTGCATGGGAAATGCCGACGTATTGTGCCCTTGACATCGACACATTGCTCCATCAAAGGTGCTGTTTCAACGGACCCTGCATAGGTTCTGTAGCCGGCCTACTCTCCATTGTGATTGGCCTGAATTTAGGATTTGCACCTCTTGACAGCTAGTGACTTTTAAGCACTACTTTGGATTTAATCTTTATAAATTCATGTCTTGACTTCTACTGATTAAATTTCTGTCATTTTGGGTTAGTTTTAGATAAATATTCTCTGTTTTTCTAAACTGGTGTGGATTTCTTTTTGTGGTGTTTTCATTGTGTTACTGGGTGTGTGTTGCACAAATAGTTTACACATTCCCTCTTAGGTTAAGCCTGACTGTTCTGTGCCAAGCTACCAGAGTGAGCACAGGTTAATTTAGGTTGTGTAACTGACTTACCCTGACTAGGACTGTGGTCCCAGGTTGGACAGGTTGCATACCTCTAGCATCTATAGTCCCAATTTCTAACACTTACCTTTAGCATATCGACAGCTCCAGACTGGATCCAGAGAAATATTCCAGCAATTTTTCCACATGGTGGTAGGTGGCTTTGTGTAGCTCAGAGGTGACTCCATACTGCCCTGTAAGTGATGGAGTGGAGCTGCATATAAGCGCTACCACTGCGTGCGGATGTCAGCTACCTTTTTTTTTTTATTTCTGTGCCCTCAGACAAGGAGTGTACAACAAATTGTCTGGGAAGTCCACTGATCTTTTAATATGGGACCGTTTTAGATGTTAAAGAGGCTACTTGACAGAATGAGAGTGTGGGAGAGCAAAGAGGAATTTGTGTTTAGGTAAAAGATCCACCAAAAAGAGTGTTACCAGTGGTAACTTGTTCTTTTGATGGGTTCTTCTAACTGCAGAATCCACACCTTTAAAATAGGTACCATAGCAGTATCTCTCAGAGTTGGAGGACCTAGTGAGTGGACTCAAACCACATAGTCCTGCAGACTTGAGTGGATGAAGTGACCTTCCTGCCGAACCTGACAGTCAAAGCCTTAGTGCCCCGTGAATGTGTGCACTAATGCCCACGTTGCAGCCTGGCAGATGCCGATAAAACAAGTACCCCTTGCACAAAACCCACTGTAGGAAACATTGGCCCTAGTATTGTTGTTGGCCCACTGCCTTCAGGTGGTGCTCCTTTTCCAGTGCATGGCAGATTTTCTTTGAGAACTATCCAGCTTGACAGTTGATCTTCTGCAACACCTTGGCTTTCTTTTCCCTAGAAAATCTCACAAAGAGCTGATAATCCACAGTTTTCTGTGTGGTCGATGTAAACGCTTAGCATCACCTTATGATGAAGGTGATGGAGTCTTTCTTCTTTTTTCGAGGGGTGAGGCAGTGCAAAAACCACTGTCAGTGTGATTGCTTGGCTATTATGGAAAGGAGTCACAACTTTTGTTAGGATGGTCGCCTCAGTCATCAGTACCAGTTTGTCTGGAAAGAAGGTGGTGTAGGGGAGTTGGACCAGAAGCATGTGCAGTTCACAGATTGTAAAGCGGAAGACAGATTTAGTGTTAAGAGCTTTAATAACAGCTGTACATAGGCTCAAAGAGTGTGCACAAGAGAAACGTTAAGACCAAGTTAAGGTCCCATTGAGATATAAGAAGTAGTTTGGGAAACATGAATCAAACTGTTTCTAAAACACATGACAATTGGTGATTTAAACATAGGCGGTTGCTCTGGTGAAGACAGAACGGCCAGAAGGCAAGACAAATAACCTTTCATTGTATCCCTCAACAAAGCCTTGCAAGACTGATAAAAGAACAAATAAACGAACATCTGAAATTTTGGCTTTCAAGGAGTCGGTATTTCGTGCAGCACTACAGGCAATAAGTTTGTTCCAGCTCCCAAAGTAGACTGACATCACAGAAGAGTGTCTGGAAACAAGAATGGCATCAACCAACTCGGTCAGCAAGTCAAACAGATTTAGTTGCCAATACTGAATTTTCATGCTTAGAGGTGTAAGTTGTGAAGGCCTGGATACCCTGCTACTGAGACAGGAGGGCCTCCTGAAGTGAGACCATGTACAGACGGCAAATGTTTAAGCTCCAGGCCTCAGAGTAGCACACACTCTCTGGCCCAGTCAGGGGCAATGAGAATGATTAGAGCCCAGTCTGTCTTGATCTTCCTTAGAACTCTAGACAGGACAGGTGGCCGTGAAGATACCTACAGAATTACTTCCTTCCATTCCAGCTAGAATACATCTCCTAACACATGCTTGGAAGAAACTCCACAATGCAGAATTGCAGACAATGAGCATTCTGGGCAGATGTGAATAGATCTAGGCAGGGTGTTTCCTATTGCTTGAAGATGGCCTATGCCGTCTGTCAATTAAAATGTCACTCATGGTCCATCAGATGATGCCTGCTAAGTCTGTCTGCTCTGGCATTCAAAGACCCTGCTAGGTGGTTGGCTACCAAGAACACATTCTGTGTCTTCTGTTGTTCCATCCACGTTCAGGGGTGCCCTGCCTCCTGACACAGGATCAAGCATCTCACTCCTGCTTCTTTGTTGCACTGCCTTTCATGTTGCCAATGAAGACCTGCACCAGCTTTACTTTGTTTGATGGCAAGAAGGCTTTTAGGGCCAGAATGATCACAGAGAGCTCCAGAAGATTAATCTGGCGTCACTCTCTTCCAGAGCCCAGAGGGGTCTGATCTCCACCTTCAACAGATGGCTACCCAACCCTGCAGCGACACTTCTATTACCACCATAAACTCTGTGTGGAGGATGAGTGGCATGCCACAGGTCAGGCTGATGTCTGCCAGCCACCTCTGCAGATCCTGCACCATCTCCCTCGAGAAACCCGTGGAGCATTCCATGGGTGGAGGTCCACAATGGGCCTGAGTCCTCCATCCATCTTTGGAATGAGGACATATTGCGATTCCAATATCGACTTGATGGTATCCTTGCATAAAATAAATATGACTTCCTGATTAGGATCAAAGTGTGAGCCTCTGAAAGATGCTCCAGTGTGAGAGGAAGATTGGGTGGCGAGAACATAAAGGACAGTGCATAGCCCCTTGGATCAAGCTGTAAGACACACCTGTCTGGTGTGACTGATCTCCCGTCAGGAAGGAGATATCATTTATCATTTTCAAAATAATGCTGCTTGATAGCCACTGCAGCAGGGGATGAATATTTGGAGGATTGCTGACCCTAATGATTTAACATCAGTGGTCTCAAATGACTGGGTCGGTTGTTGAAGTTTAGGTTGGGTGAGCTGGAATTGTCTATAAACTAGCCCAGTGGAATAGCCACTGAATTTTCTGTATTGATGGGAACATTTTTGTGGTGTCAATGGCCCCAGAGATCATGCAGTGGAGCCACTGTCCTTGAAGCCAACAAAGGACATGTCCATTAGGAATGCTTGAGGGTTTTCAGATACACAGTTGATGTCATCCAGGTGTGCCTTCTGAGCACAACACTGGTGTCAATAGCTCAGCCTATGAAGTCAACAGTGTCCAAGCAAGGAGGGAGCGCACACTTGGCTGCATCTAGATCATTATGCATCATTTGGGCTAATGAAGTGTTGGTGTTCTCTGGAACTGCCGGCAAGGTGTTGCGTGCGCCTTGATGCATTGGTGTACCAATTAGAAAGACAACCTGCATTGATAGATCTGAGAACTAGATTAGCCCAAAAAACTTTCCAAAAGCATCAATTCTTTTCAATTCCCTGCACTGGGAATTGGTTGAGAAGGAACTCTGATTGACCTTGCTTGCTGAAGCTTGAACAGTCATGCAGATCGGAATAGGATGCTTAGTTAAGAAGTCCATGTTACCCCGTAGCCACACGTCGACTGACTGATGGGCATTGCCTGGACCATGTAGGCAGAAGTACATCAGTAAAATAGCAATAATGCCACAGGTAAAGCTTGCCTTATTTGAAGAATGAGTGGCCAACTGTTTCTGCAACTATTTCTGCTGCCCTCCAAACCATCATGGTAAATGATACACTTTCTTCTGTTGGTGGTCCAGATAGTGAGTTTAGTTGTGAATCAGGAGATGTATCAGACACACTGGCATTTTGTAAGTCTAAACACAATTAATATAAAATGAGGGGGAATCAATTTGTCCCCTTCCTCATTGTCCTCATTCCTCATTGTCAGTGTCTTGAGAAATATTGGGTGCCTCTTGAGTTAGCTGTGAATCAGAGAAGAAATGGTGTGAATCCTCTGCTGTTCTGGTGAAACACTACTGGTTGTTTTTCCATGATTTTATAATGCCAGCCAAAATCAAAGATTCCTCTTGGATTTAATTATGCCATCAGGATATTCTTAACTCTAAATTACCACTATATATCATAACTATTGGACCACAGAATACAAAACAACAATGCTATAAAAAAAGTGAGAATAATAACATTGAATTGAAACCTGTTGCATGCCTTATTTATCAAGAATATATTCTTTTATTTTTTATCAATAAATAACACATAACAAGTATCGATGTATTAAAATGCACTTTCCAGATAATCAAAAATTATAAATATATACAATTAAAAAGGTTTACCATTCGGACAGTCTCAGAACTGTTAACTTACAATCATACTAATCATTTTTCAGTCATGCCACATCTCACCATTGCTAATTCTATCAATACACAAAATGTAGGTAATATCCCATATTGTTCAACGTAAAATCAAATCATCTAAATACAATGGCTAATAAACCGCTAGGCACTTTTAAATATAGTATCCTTGATTTATCTAATCTTGTTATATTACCATCATAATTGGGCCTATTTACATATTATACAATGTTCATAGGTGTCAGAAACAATTTACAAGATGAGTGAGAGGGAAGATTAATTAGCCCCTCATGGTTGGAAATCATTTTTTGTAGTAGATGATTTGATATATAAGTGGGAAGTTTCAATTAAATGTCATGGCGCACAAAGGCAGAAATTGAATAATATGGTTGATTTATTAAAGGTGCAAAACTGAATAATAACATTGGCCCTCACTTTTGAGGGGAAATTAATATAGGAATGAAGTGTATGTGGCCTTTCAATATTATCATATGATTAATAGAGGAACATAGGTATATATGATTATGATAATTGTTTTTTTTATAAAAACGCTGAGAATAGTAAGTGTATCAATATATGCCATTTTCACTTAGTAGTTGACGGAGGCTGGCTCAGTATATTGTGTGCACCTATAGGTGAGGCACCCCATACTGAGTCCAGACAACCCTTAGTGATAAGTGTAGGTGGCCCTCCCAGAACACAAGAGCTCTCATAGGGTATCTGTGGAGAGCATCTAAAGGATACCCAAGAGGGCGTAAAGCAGTTGCAAATATCACACAGTTCAATCAGCGATGTATGCACAGGAAAGAAACCACACAAGAAAACCACACCAGTGATAGAAAAATAGGTCATATTTATTGTAACACACACTCTAGAACTACCTTTGGTATATCTCCTAACCGGAGATATCAACATACAAAAATATACTTAGCAACAGGTAAGTAAAGGCATAAAATAACATGGGCCCCTATGGGGGGGGAGGGTCCAAACCATCTACTAAAAAAATGGAATGCAAAAATCACTCCCAACCCACACTACCATCTAAGGACCCTTATGACTGGCGAGGTACTAAAACCCCAAAGGTAAGTAGATAGGATTCCCTAGTCACCCGTGTGCACAGAGGTAATCCTGCATCAGTGTCAATAGGATAACATGAGGAAGTTGCAGTTGGAGTTTTCACATTTCACTTCCCAGAGGACCCTGAGGAAACCCGTTGGGACAAGGGAGGTTGGATAGTGCCCCCACCTGTGGATACCCAGCACAGTGGAGTACCTACACTAGGGAGAGCAGGTGCTTAGGGGTGAAGTTGTGTCAAAACGTCTCACTGAAGTCAAGGGGGATCTCCGTTGTGCAGCTACTGTTGTGACCCGTGTACCAGGTCGGTGGAACCCAGGTGTGGATGCCTGAAGAAGAGGACCTAAGGAAAGACGGGACAAAGTCCAGACCACCCGGAGGTGCTGAGGCGGTGCAGGAGGGCAATGGCCACCCTTCTTGGAGATGCTTTCCTGTTGGACGGTGGACGAAGAAGTGCAGTTGTGGAGTCCAGGCAATGCAGGGAGATCCCAGGAGTTGTCCACAAGCTGTCCCAGCTGGTCATCGAATTGCTGAGGGGTCAATGGTCAGTGGTACCACTAAAAAGCCTTGGCAATTGCAGGAAAGCATTGCAAGGAGTTTACAGGATTTGTGGGGATCAGCAAGGTTCAGGTGACCCAATCTTGACAAGTAGGTCAAAGCCAGCCCTCAGCAAGCAGGAAAGCCAGAAGGAATTGTTGGAGCTCCCAGCAGGACCCTTTTGCAGCAGGCACAGGGAATCGCAGGGAGGCCTCAACAGCACAGCAAAGAGAGATGCCCATGTTGCAGGAGTTGCAGAGAGGATGCCGTTCTTGGAGCTAGAGAGTGCATGAGGCTGGGGCTTCTTGGAGCTAGGAGGTGTTCGGACTGAAGAGTCAACAAGCCTTGGCAACGACAAACAGACACGGTGCACAGGGGTTACAGCCAAGCAGCTCCAGCGAGGGACCTCAGACTTCACACTTGCAAAGTAGCTAGGTCGGTCCACGACCTGTGTTGCAGAGCCTCGAAGAGTCTGTGGGAGGTTAGGATCCACAAACCGGTCATCGTTGTTGAGGTGCCTGGAGATGCAGGGGAGTGACTCCTTCACCCCAAGGGAGATTCCTTCTTGCTTTCCTAAGTGCAGGCAGACTTCCGGTGACTCTGGAGGATGCACGACCTCGGGTTGCAGAAGTCTTGTAGAACTTAGAAACAAAGTTACCGTAGTAGCCCTCCTACTGGTTACAGACTTGCTCTTGGTTCCAGCGAAGAACAGCAGCAGTTATCAAATCAAATCAAATCAAATCATAAACATTTATAAAGCGCGCTACTCACCCGTGCGGGTCTCAAGGCGCTAGGGGGAAGGGGTTACTGCTGCTCGAAAAGCCAGGTCTTGAGTAGTCTCCGGAATGCGGAGTGGTCCTGGGTGGTCCTGAGGATGGTGGGGAGGGAGTTCCAAGTCTTGGCCGCCAGGTAGGAGAAGGATCTCCCACCCACCGTGGAGCGGCGGATGCAAGGGACGGCGGCGAGAGCGAGGCTGGTGGAGCGAAGAAGACGGGTGGGAGTGTAGCAGCTGAGGCGGCGGTTGAGGTATTCGGGTCCCTTGTTGTGGAGGGCTTTGTGTGCGTGGGTGAGGAGTCGGAAGGTGATCCTTTTGCTGACGGGAAGCCAGTGCAGGTATCTCAAGTGGGCGGAGATGTGGCTGTTGCGGGGTATGTTGAGGATGAGGCGGGCGGAGGCGTTTTGAATTAGTTGCAGACGTTTCTGGAGTTTAGCGGTGGTTCTGGCGTATAGGGTGTTGCCATAGTCCAGACGGCTCGTGACGAGGGCGTGGGTCACGGTCTTTCTGGTGTCGGCGGGGATCCAACGGAAGATCTTTCGGAGCATGCGGAGGGTGAGGAAGCAGGAGGATGATATGCCGTTGACTTGTTTGGTCATGGTGAGAAGTGGGTCCAGGATGAAACCGAGGTTGCGTGCGTGGTCTGAGGGGGTCGGTGCGGTGCCAAGGGCCGTGGGCCACCAGGAGTCGTCCCAGGCGGTCGGGGTGTTTCCAAGAATGAGGACTTCCGCTTTGTCTGAGTTCAGTTTCAGACGGCTGAGTTTCATCCAGTCTGCGACGTCTTTCATTCCATCTTGCAGGTTGGTCTTGGCGCTGGTGGGGTCCTTGGTGAGGGAGAGTATCAGCTGAGTGTCGTCGGCGTAGGAGGCGACGATGATGCTGTGTTTGCGTACGATGTCGGCGAGGGGGCTCATGTAGACATTGAAGAGAGTCGGGCTGAGCGAGGAGCCTTTTGGGGACGCCGCAGATGATCTCGGTGGGGTCTGAGCGGAAATGTGGGAGGTAGACTCTTTGGGAGCGGTTGGAGAGGAAGGAGGTGATCCAGTCTAGGGCCTGTCCTTGGATCCCGGTGGAGCAGAGGCGGGTTATTAGGGTGCGGTGGCAGACGGTGTCGAAGGCAGCCGAGAGGTCGAGGAGGATGAGGGCGACTGTTTCTCCGTTGTCCATCAGGGTTCTGATGTCGTCTGTGACTGAGATGAGGACGGTTTCTGTGCTGTGGTTGGCTCGGAATCCGGACTGAGAGGGGTCGAGAAGGTTGTTGTCTTCAAGGAAGTTGGTAAGCTGCTTGTTGACGGTCTTCTCTATGACTTTGGCAGGGAAAGGGGGGGGCGAGATGGGGCGGAAGTTCTTCAGGTCGCTTGGGTCCGCCGTAGGTTTCTTCAGTAGGGCATTGACTTCAGCGTGTTTCCAGCTCTCGGGGAAGGTAGCAGACGAAAAGGAGCTGTTGATGATGGTCTGGAGGTGCGGGGCGATGATGTCGTCGGCTTTGTTGAAGATGAAGTGTGGGCAGGGGTCCGAGGGGGCACCGGAGTGGATGGAGTTCATGGTGGCTTTGGTCACTTCCGTGTTGATGTGGGTCCAGGCGTTGAGGGTGATGGCTGGGGTTGTGGGTTCTGTGGTGGTCGGCTGGGTCTGGTGTCCGAAGCTGTCGTGTAGGTCGGTGATCTTACGTTGGAAGAAGGTGGCGAGGGAGTTGCAAAGGTCTTGTGAGGGCGTGATGGCGTTGGCGTTGGGGTTGGAGAGCTCTTTGACGATGTTGAAGAGTTCTCTGCTGTTGTGGCTGTTTTTGTCCAGTCTGTCTGTGAAGAAATTTCTTTTGGCGGCGCGGATCAGTTGGTGGTGTTCGCGGGTAGCGTTCTTGAGGGCAGTCATGTTATCTGCGGTGTGGTCCTTATGCCAGGCTTTCTCGAGAGTGCAGCAGTTTTTTTTTTATTCCTTAAGGGTGTCAGTGAACCAGAGAGGTTTTTTGGTGTTGGTCTGCCTTCGGAGGCGTTTGAGGGGAGCGAGGTTGTCTGCGCAGTTGGTGATCCAATTCGTGAGGCTGAGGGCTCGTCGTTGGGGTCGGAGGAGAAGGTGGGTTGGTTGTCGATGAGGGTGGAGAGAAGCTGTTCTTCGGGGATTTTGTTTCACTGTCGACGTGGGATGGATTGTGTGCGGAGGTGGCGAGTCTCGCGTCGGAAGGTGAAGTGGACACATCTGTAGTCGGTCCAGTGTAAAGCGGAGGAGTGGCTGAAGGATACGTGGTTGCTGGCGGAGAAGATGGGGTCGAGCGTGTGTCCGGCGTGATGGGTGGGGGTGTTCACCAGTTGCTTGAGACCGAGTTTGGCGAGGTTGTCGAGCAGGGCGGAGGTGTTGGGGTCATTGTTCTGTTCCAGATGGAAGTTGAGGTCGCCGAGGAGGATGTAGTCCGGCGAGGCAAGGGCGTGCGGGGAGATGAAGTCGGTGATAGAGTCGCTGAAGAGGGGGCGCGGTCCAGGGGGTCGGTAGATGAGAGTTCCTCTGAGGGTGGTCCTGGGGTCTGTGTGGATCTGGAAGTGCAGGTGTTCGGCGGCGAGGGGGGTGTCTTCGGTGGAGGTGGTGACGTTGATGGAGTCCTTGAAGATGATGGCGATTCCTCCTCCTACTTGGTTGGTGTGGTCTTTCCTGGAAATCTTGTAGCCTTCGGGGATGGCTATGGCGATGTCGGGGGCCGAGGAGGTGTTCATCCAGGTCTCAGTGATGAAGGCGACATCTGGTGCGGTGGAGTCCACGGCGTGCTTGTGGACGGAGCGTGCGTTGATCAGGATGCATTTGAGGTGGTTGATGGCGCGTGGGCTGGTGGACGTGGTGTTTTCGTGGTGGAAGGTGAGTTTACAGGTGTGACATACGAAGGGTCCGTGGGTACGTTTCGGGTTGGCTTGGAAGCAGGTGCTGGAGCGCCCCGGGTTGAGGGTGTGGAGGGTGATGGGGTCGTAGCGGTGCTGCGGGGTTTGGGAGTGCTGGGGGCCAGGGGTCGTGGCGCTGGGCACGGTCCAGGCGCGGGCGGGTGCAGACGGGCTTGCCTTTGGCGCGCCAGCGGCGCAGCCGCGCAGCGGCCACCATAAGAGGGAGGAGGGGGGGGAGGGGTCAATTGGGGGCAGGGGGCGGTAGTGGGGCGACGAATTGGAGCAGGGGGTGCGGGGGCGAGCAGGAGGTGGCGGCGGGAAAGTGGAGGGAGGGGGGGTCAGGTAGAGGGGAGAAACGATAGGGGAGGGGGGTTAAAGGTGGCGGGAGTTAGGAAGAAAGATAGGAAGATAGGGGAGGGGGGTTACAGCGGTGGTGGCGAGTGAGGAAGAAAGATAGAAAGATATGAAGATAGGGGGGTTACAGAGGTGGTGGCGAGTGAGGAAGGTCAGAGAGAAGAGTCAGGAGCAGGAGGGCAGAAGAGAGAAGAGCCAAGAAGACGGTAAAGAAGAAGAGGAGCAGAAGAGAGAAGAGCCAAGAAGACGGTAAAGAAGAAGAGGAGCAGAAGAGCAGACGAGAGAAGAGCCAAGGAGAAGGTAAAGAAGAAGAGGAGCGAGGAGCAGAAGAGAGAAGAGCCAAGAAGACGGTGAAGAAGAAGAGGAGCGAGGAGCAGAAGAGAGAAGAGCCTAGAAGAAGGACAAAGAAGAAGAAAGCACACAGGTCGCGGTGCAGAATAGAGAGAGAAAGAAGCACAGATGAAGTACACAGAAGAAGAACACAGATGAAGACAGAAGAAAGAACACGCAAGACGGGGTGCAGGGAAGAAAGAAGAACACAGATGAAGAATACAGATGAAGAGCACAGAGGAAGATCAAAGATGAAGAAAGGAGCAGGAGAAGAGGTGAGTAGCGCGGGGCAGGGCGAGGGGCTGGGCGGGGAGGGGGGGTACTTACTGTGATTTCACAGGACTTGCTTGGAGGTTTCAGGAGCCTGGGCTGGTTGAGCTGCAGCGGCAGGGGGAGCGACCTACCCTTGGGTCAAGGGTCGCTAACTCTGTCGCGCAGCGGCCGCCATAAGAGGGAGGAGGGGGGCGAGGGGTCAGCTGGGGGTGGGGGGCGGAAGTGGGGCGATGAATGGGAGCAGGGGGGGGGCGGGGCGAGCAGGAGGTGGCGGCGGGAAAGCGGAGGGAGGGGTGTCAGGTAGAGGGGAGAAAAGATAGGGGAGGGGGGGTTAAAGGTGGCGGGGAGTTAGGAAGAAAGATAGGAAGATAGGGGAGGGGGGGTTACAGCGGTGGTGGCGAGTGAGGAAGAAAGATAGGAAGATAGGGGAGGGGGGTTACAGAGGTGGTGGCGAGTGAGGGAGAAAGATAGAAAGATAGGAAGATAGGGGGGTTACAGAGGTGGTGGCGAGTGAGGGAGAGAGATAGAAAGATAGGAAGATAGGGGAGGGGGGGTTACAGAGGTGGTGGCGAGTGAGGAAGGTCAGAGAGGAGAGTCAGGAGCAGGAGGGCAGAAGAGAGAAGAGCCAAGAAGACGGTTAAGAAGAAGAGGAGCAGAAGAGCAGACGAGAGAAGAGCCAAGAAGATGGTGAAGAAGAAGAGGAGCAAGGAGCAGAAGAGAGAAGAGCCTAGAAGAAGGACAAAGAAGAAGAAAGCACACGCAGGTCGCGGTGCAGAATAGAGAGAGAAAGAAGCACAGATGAAGTACACAGAAGAGGAACACAGATGAAGACAGAAGAAAGAACACGCAGGACGCGGTGCAGGGAAGAAAGAAGAACACAGATGAAGAGCACAGAGGAAGATCAAAGATGAAGAAAGGAGCAGGACAAGAGGTGAGTAGCGCGGGGCAGGGCGAGCGGCTGTGCGGGGGGGTTCGGTACTTACTGTGATTTCGCAGGACTTGCTTGGAGGTTTCAGGAGCCTGGGCTGGTGGAGCTGCAGCGGCAGGTGGAGCGACCTACCCTTGAGTCAAGGGTGGCTAACTCTGTCGTGCAGCGGCCGCCATAAGAGGGAGGAGGGGGGGAGGGAGGGGTCAGCTGGGGGCGGGGGCGGGAGTGGGGCGACGAATGGGAGCAGGAGGGGCGGGGGGCGAGCAGGAGGTGGCGGCGGGAAAGCGGAGGGAGGGGGGGTCAGGTAGAGGGGAGAAAAGATAGGGGAGGGGGGGTTAAAGGTGGCGGGGAGTTAGGAAGAAAGATAGGAAGATAGGGGAGGGGGGTTACAGAGGTGGTGGCGAGTGAGGAAGAAAGATAGGAAGATAGGGGAGGGGGGGGTTACAGAGGTGGTGGCGAGTGAGGGAGAAAGATAGAAAGATATGGTGTCTAGGTTGCAGAAGTGTCTTGCAGAGCAGACTAGCAAACAGTTCCTGAAGTCTTACAGACAAATCTGGGGTCCCACTCTCAGGGGAGCCCTTAGGTAGCCCAGTAAGGTGCTTGGACACTTACTGCAGTGACCCACCTATTAGAGGGGGTCAGGTACGTCACTCAGCTGAACTATCCAGTCAGATGCTCCAAGGGGCCTCTCTTCATCTTATTTCCAAGATTGCAGAATCAAGTGGCCACCTGGCAGAGCTCTGTGCACCTCCCTAGGGGAGGAGCTGGACAGGGGGTTGGTCGCTCCCCAATCCTTTGAGTGGTTTCACATCTGAGCGGGAACTGGGGGTTCCTGCACTGGTGCAAATCAGTTTATGCAAGCAGGGCACCAAATGTGTACTTCAAAGCAGTCTGGTGGCACTCAGAGGCACCCGCACCCCAGCCCAGGGACACCTTTTTCTAAAGAAGAAGTGGTCAGATCTCTATCTTACAGGAAATCCTTTGTTCTGCCTTCTCCTGCCCGAGTTAAGCTCAGCAGGAGGGCAGAACAGTGTCTGGGGTCAGCAGCAGCAAAGCAGCAGCAGCAAAGGCTGGCAAGCAGACCCTGCAAGGCTGTACCGGCAGACTTTGGGGGAATCCCCTAGGGAACCCCCATAGTATATGGTATCATGCAACTACCACTGCTATCGATGTAGCTGCATGGTTCCAACATATTTTATACCAAACATGCCTATATTTGGTGAAGACATTATGTAGTTTGACAACTTTTGTTGAACGGTGTCCACTACATACCCTAAGATGGCTTCCCCGCACTTACAAAGCCCAGGCAATGGAGTCTGGGGCTTGTAGGGGCACCTCTGCTCATGCAGGGGTGCCCTCACACTTAGAACTATGCACCCTGCCCTTGGGCTGAAGGGCCTACCTTAAAGGTGACTTACAGGGTCAGAGTGCAGTGACCATGAAGTAAGGCAAACCTTATTGTAAGGTGCGTGCACTATTTCACACAGGCTGCAATGGCAGGCCTGTAGTCACAGTTTGCATGGGCTCCCATGCTTGGCACAATACATGCTGCAGCCCATGGGGGACCCCTGGTGTACCAATGCCCTGGGTACCCAAGTACCATATACTAGGGACTTACATGGGTGCACCAGTACGCCAATTGTGGGGAGTAAAATTTACCATACAACTAAATTTAGGGGAGAGAACAATGACACTAGGGTCCTGGTTAGCAGGATCCCAGGGTACTACAGTGTAAACATGCTGCACAAGGCAAAAAGTGGGGGCAACTATGCCAGAAAGATGCTACTTTCCTACAGTGGTGTTTGTGAAAAATCTTTGAAGGATATTGTTGTGGGTCAAATTTATGAGACTATCCTCCGAAGTTTGAATATAAGTTGAGTCCTGAAGAAGATAGGGTTAACCACCAAAGCCATTGAAACGCTGCATATATTTGAATAGATAGATTACCGTTTTTACATTGTGCAATATATTTATGAGAAATAACCGGCATTTTGTGTGCTTAAAGAAATAGCAAGGCAGTGAGATGTGGGATGACGGCCAAGGAAAGCTGAGGCATGTTGGGATCAATTTCAGGATCGGTTCAGATTCAGGAGACATCATAGGAGTTTGATCTTTATCTTGATACCTTCACGCCTTCTCGACAGCCTTCGAGCGGCGAGATGTGGTTAAGTCCTGCTTGGGCTTCTTATGTTTATGTCTAGACTTGACTTTGACTTACTGGAGGTCTTCAAGTGAGAAGTGGAGTTTTTGTGGGAGAGGCATTGCGAATGGGATAGCGCTTGAGGCTGCAACTTGGAGCGGGAGTAGGACCTATGCTTCAATTATGAACTCTACTTATGTTTGATGATGCAGAGTTTCTCTTCTGGTCCTCGATTGTCCTTGGGCGAATGAAGGCACACTTGTCACATGACTTAAGATTAGTGGCCCAAGACCCAGTAGCTCATGCAGGTCCGTGAGCAACATTTGCTGCCTGCAGATTCAGCACAACCTGAATCTTGTCATTTTTAGAGGGGACCTTGTTTCTCTAACAAACTGTGAAAAGTTTTTGGGAGTCATTGGTATTAGAAGTATCCATCAGAATGTAGGTTTGTTACCTTATAAAATCCAAAAGTACTCATCCTAATAAACAGAAACATCCTAAAGAGAATTCTGAGTGTATACACAACAGGACAATTATGATTGGGGAAAACATGTCAGTCGAGTGACATTATGGGGCAAGGTCCAGGCCTATCAAAGATTTTTGCCAGACTTCATGCAGGGCCTGTAGTTACAAGTTACGATGAAGAAGCGGGGAGGCAAGTGGTCCATAGGCTGAACAGATCCTTTAGTACAGGCTCAAAGTAATTTAATTTCAACCCAGCGGGATAAGTGGTCAACCAGCAACCCTTGAAAAAAATATGGGCACAATAATGCCCCCAAAGGTCGATTCAGCTGCTTTGAAATGCCACAATAGTGGCATCCGGAGGCAGCAAAACCTTTTCTCCAGCTGTGTTCCCTTTTCTGAAGTGATATGATCATTAGTTTTGCAACAGAAGATCAATGGGCGTATTATCAATTAATAACTGAATGTGGGGGGCAGCACATATATGGTAAGATCCAACCACCCCATATGCTTAATGTCTACGCCTAAAACCAACTCCCCTAAATTATTAATATTTTCACATGAAAGGTGATTATCACATTTTGAATCAACCTCGACTACACAATATAGCATTTTCCCCGACCCCTTAACCAATCCCTCCCCAAGGCGCAACACCTTGCTAATAAGGCCTATCCTGCAATATTGCTGCACTCCTGCACAATTGCAGGTCGACTGCAAAAATGAGCCAATTTTGACAGAGATCCACATTTGAAACAAAAAGGTTGTTTAGATTGCCTTTGCAAAAAATTGATATTATGAGACGTCCTCTTGTTAACAAAATCAAATAGACAGTCGCTTCAGGGAGGCCCATCATTCCTGCTTCTCATCCCTCATCCCTGCTTCTCATCCCTACTTCTCATCCATCTTCCATCATTCCTACTTCTCATTCCTCAGCCATCATCCCTACTCCTCATTCCTCATCTCTCATTCATACCAACACATTTTCAGTTTTGTGAAACACACCTTCACACTGATTGGCTGGCAACAGCCAATCAGAGTCATGAGAGAGGCCTGCATTCAATTTCACTGAAAAACAGCCTTCTCATTGCATGTGCTGGGTAAAGACCAGGAGGGGAAATGAAACTATGTGTTTGTTTCCAGTGAATTCAAGGGTGGACAACATTTCATTTTATTCAGCTAAGTGTTTTTCTGTTTACACGGGCCTCTGCAGAAAGCTCTGCTGGTTTGAGAAATACAAGGAGCCCACAGCTTGGGCCATAAGTCAGCTGGTGGACAAAGGGTTATGCAATGAGAAGGCTGCTTTTCAGGGACCTTGTTTTATGGTAGGGGAGATTTGCAGTAGAAGTGACTCTGTGCTCAGGAGTCAGCTGCAGTCAGCTGAGATGACTAGTTTGTTAGTGTTGTTCATGTCTAAGGTGTTGTAGGCAGTGCAGGATAGTTTGAACAGAGTTCTTGCTTCGACAGGGAACCCTTTGTGTGTTATGAGGATTGTGGTGATGTTGTCCGATCTTCTGGCACCATTTGTGTACTGCTTTTGAGTGCCTTGTTGAGGGCTGCATTTCATGAGTCCAGATGAGTTATGGGAAAACTGATAGTAAGGAGCTGCATAAATCGAGTCTTCATAGCATCAATGATTGGACAAATGTTTAGAAATCTCACATAGTGATGAGTGACCTGATTCCTAGAAGGTGCCTTATCTGGTCCTGGGCATCTCTTGCTGAAGTTCTGATATGGGCTGGAAGTTTCAAGTTCAGGGGATGGGGGGAAGGATGGGGAGGGTTATTTTTTTTAAAACAGTGCCCGGCTGGAGAGAGCACAGTGCGGATGTGTGTTTGGCTGGCCCGAGATGGCCGCCAAACATACACGTGCACTGAAGGGAGTGCTGAGCACTCCCCCTCCGTCCCCGTCATAGCCCGTGGCCCCGCCCCTTTTACTACAAAATGATAATAAACATTGTTTAATATTGTTTTGTAGTGAAAGGTTTGCAGCGGCTTCTGCTGGCAGGGGGCAACGCTCCTCCTCCATAGTGGAGGAGCTGCGCCTGTGTCTAGGGTAAATCTTTGACACTTTGCATCCTACACTATGGATGGCTTGTAGTCAGGTATATTTATTACACCAAGTCAAGTCTGCACTGGGACCGTGTAGTTTGGAAAGGAGAACTGGAAGAACTCAGCTATATTTGGTTCAGTGTGAGGTAGAGTTGTGTCTTTCATGTTTAACACTAGGCTTAGGGTTGTCACAAGACTGGCGATGGCCTCAGGGGCGAAGTCTTTCACGTATAGTTCAGGGTCCTCAGAATATAGATGGAAGGATTTGTTGGTTGTCCCAAGGGGCAGGAGACCGGTTCTATATTTAGGCAGAGCAGTGCTGGGGACATGATAAAATTGTGAGACACAGCTTGTTGAAGACCATTGGGTTGGAGACAGAATTTGATAGTTTGACTTGTGATATGGTGGTTAGATGGATTTCAACCGCCTCTGGACAGTACTCCTAATCCCCATTTGTCCTTCCAAGGTTCTTAAGAGTGAAGCATGATTGACGGTGTCAAAGGAAGCTGACAGATCTAGGAGAAGAAAAAGGCATGATCTGCCAGAGTCAAACAGATGCAGGGCATTGCCAACCATATGTAGTATTGCTGTCTGTGATGAAAACTCATCAGAAACCAGACTGGAGATCAGTGGGTCATCTTCATGTATGACATTTTAACTGTTTTCCAACACAGTTTTCCAAAATCTTTAAGCTTACAGGGATTTTAGAAGGTGCATGTAAATCCTCCAGGTCCTCAAACTCCATAAAATCTATGGTCTCTTCTTATGTCACTCATGGCCTGCTATAGCATCAGCCACCCCTCCACACTCACATTTTGACACTTAAGCACAGCTAAATATGGACAGATTGCGCAATTGCTTTCAACATCACAGGCTTCCAAGGACATTTCCCGTAGGACTCAAGGCTTTGCCATGCACTTTGAGATCTTGGACAGGAATTCACATCAGCAGATAACGCAACGTTTTGGGCTAATTGCAAGACTTGAGTGTTTTCTCTCCCCGATTCCCTACACAAACCCATCAGGCACAGCTGCAGGGTGATTTAAAGCACTTTTTAGAAACCCTAAATATGAATTAAAGGTGTGTAACACATTACAAAGAGCATTCTCAACTAAATGAAGTCAGGTTCAGATTTGAAGAAAGATTTCTCATTGTGACACAGGCATGCCTCAACCTGAATCCCAGGTGGGGTTGTTGAAAGTCTATCTCCTTGAAATGTTATGGTAACACAAGTTACAGTAATGGCAACATGAGCCTCACCATAATTCTTGACGTTAGGTGGATGTTGGGTGTGACAATCCAACAATGCCCTTTCGGATGCTCAGACTGTCTTCACAAATTTAATTCCACAACTACCAACAAAATGTTCTCTACTGTATTTATCTTTGTCACCTAGCAATGGATTCACACTGTACAATCTACTCCTGTTAGACTCCGTCTCTGTCTGTTGTGTTTCAGGACGGACGTCCAGATGTGTCCTTCCTGGCTCCAGACTGCTTCCACATGAGCCAGAAGTCACAGTCGCAATTCTCCAGGGCCCTGTGGAACAACATGGTAGGTCTACCCTGACTTTACTGGGCAAGTATCTTAATTATATGCTTTTTGTAATTATCCGCTTATGATTAAAAAATGTTATTGACTCACAGGCGGTCATTTTAAATCATGATATTCTGGAGTGTCAAAAATATCTGTCCGAAATGGTCTGGCCCCACAGTATGTATCTATGACTATTGAGCATTTTCATGATTTTAGTTATTTTTTCTTGTACCACTTTCTTATGCCCCTGAACAACGACTGTTCTAATAAACACTATCAAAGTGAGCATGTGCCTAGAGGCACACCTTGATCTCACGTCAGTGACCAGGAGTATCACTTGCCAGTCCCTGTATTGCTCCTTCCAACCTGTTGTAATTTTTCCAGAATTGTTTGTACTTATATGATAATTCAAAAACCTGACAAACCCCCTGTGTTTTTTGTTCCTCTAGCTTCAGCCTATAGGAGAGAAAACAGATGTTTTGGACTTCCAGGCTAACTTAACCCTCAGCTGCCCAAGTCTGGTAATTTGCAAACTTTTACTAACTTTTTTGTTGTTGCTTTTCTTTACCTTCTCTGTGGCTTTTCTTTACCTTCTCTGTGTTTTTGTCTTTACTTCAACAGTGACAAGGACAAAAGCGTTTGTAATTAGCAAAGAAATGCATTGATTCTTAAATATGGTGACGTGGGCAAACACCCATTCTATGTACACATAAGCCTTTTGTGGGCTTGAGGCCAGCAGGGTGTGATCTTTGGATGTTGGGAGTGGTATGAATTAAGATGATCGGATTACCCTTGACCTTTGAACCTCAGCTCACTGTCACTTTGGAGTTCTTTCACCAACCTATGGGTAGCCAGCACTTTTTCTACCTTATTTCTCCAGGAATTCAACTTCGAGATAGTTTTCATTATCATGGATAACAACAAGGTGGTGCCCCTGCTAAATTTTACGCTTTCCCAAACACACAGGCCGATGAGAATATCTTTGGTTAGAACATGAGCAGGCAGGTCAGGTGGTCTCCATCTTAACCGGCGGCACACTCCTCAACCACCGCTTCCACCGTTCATCAAGCCAAAGAAGCTGTATCTCGCTTTGGAGACAAGCTTTGGTCTTAATGCCTCCTTGTGACTAGCATGGTCTAGTTGCAGGATTCTTTGTGTCAGAGCTGTGGCTATCATGAGGTGGGTATCTTGGAGCAAACACCAGTCTTTGGACTCTGCAGTCTTGAGCATGGTGCATCAAGGTATATAGTATAGGACGCACAGCTGACATGTGACTTAATTGGTCCTGCAATAGTGACTTTTCTGTCCATTGTCGAGTGGATTGGATCGTTAGCTGTAGAGACTCATCAGAGATGGGGACAGACTCATCATCACTAAGGGACATTCAGAGAGGCACAAACCCTTCCATTGCAAGACCGGCACACTCTGTCTCCTCTGCTAACCCGGCCTCAACCTTACTGACCAACCATGGGTGTTTTGAGAGGTAATCTGAAATATTTACCGATCCAGGCTTCCGTCTTTCCTTCCACCCCTTCACCTCTCTACCTACCTAATGATCTTTCAACCATTCAACAGTCCACACATCAACCCATCCTCTTACCCACCTACCCACTCATTCATCCATCCATCATTTCTCCAACTACCTACCAACTCAACCATTCACCTTTCCATCGATCTAGAACGTCACCCATTCATCCATAGTTTTTCTCTCACATTAAGCCATCCATCCTTCATTCAGTCATCCACCCATCCATCCATGCATTTATCTATTTACTTAACCATCATCTACTCTTCCATTGTTTTACCCGTCCCTCCAACCTTCCATACATACATCCTTTCTCTAATCCTTGCTTCATGTCATGCTTTTTCTCCCCTTCACCATTCCTTTCACTCTTTCTTCCGTTCATTCTTCTTTCCTTCATTTCACCCTTTCTTCCTTTCATCGTCCCGCCTTTCAAACAATCTTTCTTCAAAACTGCCTTCCTTTCATCCTGCCTTCATTTTGCCTTTATTCCTTCCACACTTTCTTCATTCAACCCTCTCCTTCCTCCTTTCACTCTCACTTCCTTTCAGCCTCACTTCCTTGCACTCTTTCATCCTTTATGTTCACCTTTCTTCCCAACCCTATTTCCACACGTTCTTACCGACAGAATTCCTCCCTTCTACATTTCCCTTTTGCCACCTTTCCATCCTTCATCCCACTCTAGTACCCTTTTGGCACAGATAACCCCCGCGCCCTGGTCCCCACCAAGTTGCTTTTGCTGGAGTGGGGGGTTCCTTACCCAGTGGTGCTGCGTCTTGTGGGCACTGAGCTTGAAAACATCTTCCTACACAGACTGTAAAGCTTGGGGGTGCAAAGCCTTTAGTCACAGAGGTATCCTTGAATATTCTGACTATCATGCAATGGGTGTTCAGCGGAAAAGCCTGGGTAAATAGAAAAATCAGGAATATTTCTGATCCCATAAAGAAATCCCTTTTTTAACTTCCTCGGGCCCCGGTTCTCAAAGACATTTGTGCACTTAAAGTCAACAGAAGTGCAATACATGGGTTTTCCTTCAAGAGTGACAATATTTTGCTCTTTTAAATGGAATTTGCTCAGACTCAAGTTCTTTCAGTATGGTTTACTGCTAGCGATAGCAATGTGGGCTTGTGGGTGAGTTCGAGAAGATTCATTTTCATGGTGAGACTTTGAGAGGAAAAACCTCCAAAACTGAGTGGGGGGGTGGCTGGTTTCTCAACTAGTAGAAATATTTCACTGTAGATAGACAACAAAAACAATACGTACAAATAATCAAAATTGAGGTTTAAGGCTACCAGAGTGACTTTCAAACAATTTTTTACTTTAGTTGGGTTCTCTCTATTTACCTTATACATTCATCTCTACTACCATTTCTATATGTGATGAACTTCAATGGAATTCTGAGGAAGATGGTCTAGGTTCTGCAATAACACTAAATATCATCAAATAACCACTGCTTTTCCACAACATTTAGCTTCACAAGTGTTGATGTAGAGAACACTCACACTGACCACAACTGTAATTATCCTCTTCACATCTGTATGCCAACCGTCTTTGTTTCAACCCCGCCTTCACATATTATTGTTTGTTCTTCTTCTAAAAGGCAGAACCATTCTTGAGAACATATAAGAACAGCAATTACTCATACCCAGGATTGTCACCCAGTGAGAAGCCTATTGAGGTGAGTATACTCTACTCCCCACTACTCTTGACCTCCATTTAAATGTAGATGTGTTTGGTTCATTCATGTTACTAAGATCCTGACACCAGCATTTCTCCACATGAATTAATGTTTAAGAATGCAATGGTTTTACATTTTCTCACTGTTTAGTCACATTAGTCATCATGAGTAAACTTTTTTCAACACAAACTATAGTTTTAACACGAGTGTGTGTGAGATGCACACAAATGCATATTCATATTTAGAATTTTATTTGCCTTCAAAAGTGTAAACTAACGAAAGATGGGGCGGAAACTCATTGTTCTCTTCTCACGCCTATTGATTATATATCTTCACCTAACAGTAATACTCCTTCTCCTAATGCGGGTTTGAAGTCCATGAATCCAGCACACTATTTGGGTGGCATTAAAAAGTAAGAATAAAACCAGCCTATGCTATGAGTTTTGAGTATCCTGGATTAGGCCCACCTCTAAAATGTCCAACTCCAGGTACAAGCAAAAGGTATGTGGATCCTCAATCACAATGTACTCTCCTCTCCTTTCTTGAAAGAACTGGGGAAGCGATCTGATGTGTTCTGAGAGTGGTCCATCACCCAAGATTCCCACATCAGGTAGGAGCAGCTGCTGACCGCTTAATGTTTAAAGAATGAATGAACGAGTCATGGTCTAGTGTGGTACATCATGTCTTGAACAGTGTTCAAGGCCCCCCTTAATAACCTCTTATAAATATCAGTAGCCGACACATCATGTTACCCTCTACAATTTAAGTATATTTCCTGTTTTTTAGGGATTCAAAGAATCTGCATGAGTAACTGTAGTACTGTGATGATGTAATACATTCTGGTGCTGGGCTGTGAGTAGGAATGTTGATATTGGAAGTGTTGGACAGTTATTGTAAGAACTGAAGATGCTCTGGATGTTCGCTGGCTGCGCTGCTCCACAACCATGTAGCCTCTACTAATAAACCAGTCCTTGTCTTCCTCCCATGGCCAGAGTACTTACTGCAGTGACTATGAACAATAATGCCAGTCGTGGCTTTCTAGGAGTATTCCTTGCCTGCTCTGACTCCTGTGGACTGTCCCAAGGCCGCACAATCCACAGAAGTAACTGTAGTGGAAATCAGAGTTAGCAAAGCAAGCATTTCTTTCATGCATTCTTCACCAGGAAGGTATTTTCCTGGGCCGTAAATTCCCTCTCTAAGACCTCCACCTCATGCAAGATGGGGTTGTTTGGTGTTTTTTACACTTAGGTTTCACACTTGGGACCTAAGTCAGAGTGGTAAAAGAAAATTCTCCAATTTGTGAAGAAAGTATTAAGTCCTCAGTTAAAGGATTCCTTTATGATGGAGAATGTTAATGCAAAGACCACTGCTTAATTTTAGCCGGGGGTTGTCGGCACTAATTTCTGGGGACCAGCACTTATTTTTCCTCATCAGATACTGACTGCAAGCAAGATAAAGAAAAACACACAAAGGAAAGAGATTTAGGAAGAGAAAAACGGGAATCCCGTCATAGAGGGAGAAAGCAGGAGCCTGTACGAGTGAGATAAAGAGACAAGGAGTGACTGGTTGTGGATGGAAAAGCTACGACATTGATTGAAGACTATGCAACCTTCGTATGCGGTGCGCTGACCTTTGAATGCACCGGCTGCGAGTTTCAGAGCAGAGCTTTGGCCACTGGCACTCATTCTATTGAAAATTTACTGCTGGCAAAGATAATTCCACCAGCACTTTCTCCATCATAGGAGTAGCATTAAACCGATGGATTTTTATCTTCTCAACTCTAAACCAGGCCATGAACCAGCATTTTGATCTCTGTAATTCCAATAGGAATCCATCTTAATAACTTTAAATAGAAGTGTGATGATAAGGTAATAATTAATTGTTCATTACACAATCAGAGCCGAGCACAATTTCAAAGGTTTGATTTGATCTTCTGGGTCAATACAGGTTCAGTCAACACCTACATCCTAGTAGAATGTATTGCTTTTGTTCAAAGTCTTCAGGAGAAACTCAGTTTTATTTAGGTTTAGGCTAAGCCATTTTTCCTTCACCCATTTCTGTATACTGAGGAATATCTTCTCGATAAAAACCAGATATGACAGGCATTACTAGTCATCCAAAATACCACCTTTGTCTTATCCACCTACAATGAAAGTTGACGCCCGACCACTGTAATGGAGAAGCTGGCAGCAGGTATTAAAACACAGCGGTTCATAAACTTGATATTTGGAGAACCTCCCTATTAATGGTGCTCAAATGGGAAGTCTTTCCATCTAAGCAAGCCCTTAATTGTCTCCCTGTTGAAAATGAATTAAACTCTTGTCCTTGGTTTAGTCACCCTAGCCACTTCGAGACACTACTAAGCTAGACAGAGGCCCCGCCCCTTGAAAAAATAATGTTACCCAACAATCAGTTTCACTGCAGTAAAATTGTTGTTTTTTTCAAACTAGAGTAATAAAGTAATAACTGTTAAACCCAGCATGGTGCTGACTTTTTAACAAGGTGTTTGCACCAAATACAGTGCTCCCCGGCCCACCACCAGTACCTCACCACTGTGCTAGCGTGTAAGTGAAGTATCAAAGGTTATGGCCACATGGAAAAACTCAAACCTCCTGACTGCATCTCTTATGTAGCCACAGACTGGGCGCCTTCCTCCTTTCCAAATGCATTCACTCCAGCCTGTAAAAATATTGTAACTGCATCACCATCATAGGGGCAGGTAGTGGTCCTGGAAAGAGCCTTCTTGGGCGTAAGTGAGCTCTACTGCCTTAGCTGGACCCGTCTGTAGCATTTGGTACTGTGGAGATTGGATTCTTAGTGCAGTCTCTCTTCCTCTAGAAGGAGGAAATCCAAAGCGGAAGACATTGAGGAGGATGTGCTGCACTGGGTGGACACTGGACAGATAATTTGGTATTCATTGCAAATTTTCCTCTGAACGAGGAGGCCACGACCTAGGTCTGTAGTTATGAAAAGACTTTGCATTTGCATACAGCTTCTTGGTGGTGCAGGTATCAGTGCATGTTTGCCTTGTGGGGGGACCGCCCACCCCTTGAATTAATGGGCATGGAATAAGTAATGGCAATGAGGAAAAGATCAGCAGGCTGTCAAAATGAATACATTTTGCGCTTCAGATTTCACTGGGTAAGGATATAGGAGTCCCGCAGAGGTTGAAGAAACCACTGGCAAAGTAGTTTTCAAATAAATTCCCCTTGCAGCAACTCACTGGAGAACCAACTCTGATTCTTTGGCTGTGACAGCAACACAGCCATGGGACTCTGCACCAAGGAGGTGTTACTTGGCAGATCAACACAACACCTGTAGGTTTTGACGCAAAGCCTGATCTACTACGATACCCAGACTAGGCCTTGTGCCATAAGCTAATGCCTCCTTGAAGCGGATGTTAAGAAGGGGAACTGTTTTCATTTCTCCAAGAAACTCTTCCACTGCATATGCTCGGAAGTGCACAGCACACATCCAATGCACAGGATCCTTCTGAAAAGGGTCTAGGCCAGCAATTTCAACTCTCGGTTATAAGTCCAATACCAATGCTCTTGCTACACAGCACACACTCTCCAACTACTCCATGGTGCCAGGCAGCCTTTTAGAACAGAAGCAGGTGATGACAGCAGCAGCAGGCCAGTTTTAGTAGATCTGGTTGGTCGCTGCTTTCCCTCTAGTGGAATGCAACAAATGTCGTTGCTGCCTGCCTCACATTAAAAATGTTACATCTGCCCCAAAGCTACTACCTCCCTTTTGAGCTGGTCTTTCAGCTACACAGACAGGACTAGTTTGCGCACCCTGGATGTGAGGTCGGGCATTGCGTGTACCCAATGGTCTGAAGCGATCTAATGGTGAGATTACGCAAACATTTTATGAAACCCTCAGTTCAGTCCTTAGCAATATCAAAAGCCAGAGTGATGGAAAGTACACACGCTGTACATATTTTGTTGATCATTAGTTCTGTCTGGTTAGTTCATCTTAGTTGCGTTGAAAGACTCAAGTAATGTAAATGAGCTCATAAGCTCACACAGAATAAAGCTGCCATATTTTCTTCAGTTAGATGGTATCAAGTATTTCCCCCACTCTGTCAATTTCATCATTTCTTTGACAGTCTTCATGCACTCTCAACGCAAACATTGGTTGGAGTAAAGAGTAAGGAGATGCTCCAAGGAAGTCATATCAGAACTAAGAACTTCTACTGCAGTAATCACTGGCTCAGCCTCATGTGATAGGTTGTCCGTAGAATTTGGATTTGTCTATGTTAAAAAAAACAGAACGTCTTTGCAGCCACCTGCATAATCACTCCAAATATTGCACTTGCATATCTAAATATTGTAATTCTAATGATGTTGTCATACACATAGCCTTCTCCAGGGCCCACGGATGCCTCAAGTGGAGTAGCCATACTCAAGAGAAATAAACAGGTAAATCCCAATAAGTAATTCACTTGGGCCATTGAGGTGATCAGATCTGCAATGAAACATGGTTGATTCAGTTTCAAGGTCTACTCCAGCGTGTGTGCTTGAACGGCACTAGCGTGCATCAGGGGGTGTATCAAAATCAACACTGAAGAGCCATGCATTGATCCATCTATGACTTTGTAATATGAATTTTAGGTTGAGGTGTGTACTCTACAAAATGTAGCCGGGCAACTAAACTCTTGTGACAAGACTTTTATGTGTAACTGTTGGAGAAATTCTATAAAATGAATCCTCAATAGCATTCCTCGTCTTAAACCGGATGTGTCTCAGGAATCAGTGGGCATCTTTTCTTTTCTTCTCCAGTTCATCAGCTCCGGCCGGCCGACATCAAGGTGATTGGAGCTCTTGGTGATTCTCTGACTGTAAGTAAACCAATCACTGAAGGGAACCTGGGCTCTAGTTGGAGGAACTACTGTCCTCATCTGCATATCATTGCCAATTGTGAATGCTTAATGCACCAGGGGGACGCAGTAGATGTTGCCTTATTGATAAATTGCTGACCTGGAACATGGAGCTGTGGCTGCCAATCGTGGATCTGACACCTGAACAAAAATAATGTCGCTTTTGGCAATTCACTACATCTCCCTGTGCCTGGAATAATAAATATGTAATACAACAGTTCACTATCTTGTTCCAGTTATGTAGCCATCTTCTCCTTTCCATTATATCCTGGTTTTTGTAGTCCGCGGTACCGCACTCTAATGTTCCACTAAGAGTTCCATGCTTAAAGATCTCTTCTGACAACACAAATTTTCTCTGTTAAATGCTCTGGCCCTTCTTTTTTGTAGGTCTGTGCTAACCTCAGTTACCTAAAATGATTTTTCTCAAGCGGAGGATTGGTGGAAGGTAGGGAGGAAAGTCCAGGCATCCTGAAAAAGTCGCATGGTATTCCGCGTAAGACTTTCATCCTATTTCAGACTTAAATAAGGTGACAGTTAATAGCAGAATCTCAGGCAGACATCAACAGACCCTGACAAGGCCTAAAAGACACAACCCACAAACTCTCACTGACCTAATACAGTCACCAGTCTGCCCTCACAAACTGATCAGCAAGTCATACTGTTGCCTCAGGTCGACAAATCTTTGCTTTGACGTCCTAGCGACATCACAGAGCTTTCTGCCGCAGCCCATCAATCAGCCCCAATAAGCAATCACAAAGGTCCTCACCGATATTCTTGTATATCTCCGCAATCCCTAAATATCCCCCAACATCTAGGCCTAACCATCAGTTATTTCTCAACAGACCCTCAAGTAACTCTTACATCAGTCATCATTCTGGTATCAGTTCTCAGCTCATCTCCCCTTATGCTCAAAGACCCACTGGTAAGCAGTAGCTTAATGTAACATGAATCTCTGAAAACATCCGTGTAGTGTCCAAAGCCCCTCACATAATGCTCAGATGATATTCACAGAGCGGCCACTGATGTTCACCTTCACATAGCAGTTAAAAGCACACCATGTCCTCACATAGTGCCAGCAGATCCTTAGGTAGCCCCAACATACCTCCACATAGCCCCAAAAGAACCAAACGCAGCATCATGACAAGGAGATACCTTGCGAATTGGCAAATCCATTTAGCATGTGCTAGGACAAGCGCAGGTGAGCAAAAAGGCAAAAGGCACAAAAAGGGCAAAAAGAATTTGGAAAAAGGACATCCGGGGAATCAAGAAACTAAGGTTGACAAAAAGTAGGTAAAAAGGGAAGGAGTCAGAACACTTTTTCCCTTGACCCAAGAAGAAGACTCTTGACCAAGCTTCTGATATGCTAAGTCTCAGCAAGGCATTTCAAAGGGGCAAAGTCTAGACAGGGATATACCACTTAGAGTCCAAGGGGTTCAGCATACAGCGAGAAGCAAGGGAGATCCAAGGGAGAATCTGATTCTGACCAAAGTCCAATTGGGGAACGCTATATTAAAGTTCATAAGGCATGCTGATTCATCCATCACACCATACGAGGTAAAAGGTAAAATTCCCAATGGCAAATGGTCATACGATTCAGACTGCAACATCGATGAAGTTTCTCAAGCTCTTCATGCAAACGGTTTCCATCTGTACTCTCCATGCAAAGTTGATACAATTGTATACATATATATTCCGCAGATCCTGAATGTTCAGGCTTCAAGATGTAGCTAATAAGCCTGCTATGCATAAAACAATAGAATATCTAATACCAAGCTAGCTTTCTCATTGGAACGATATCTGAAAGAATGTTTATGTTAGCAAGAATGACTAAACATTTTCTGCACTGTCGCGAAACAGGGCCTTGCAGGCCTCACTTAGGCTAATACAAGCGAGTCAAAACAGCACATTAATTTATGCATTTAACAACTCTAAACCATAAATTCACTATTAATAAGCTATTAGACTTGCTTATGTATGTTAAAACTAATTTAAAGCAACAAGATTCTGTTAACCCTTTCAAGTAACTATAACATATTACTACATTCTTTATGTTTTCATGTTATTTTGAAAATACTTTTACCATGAAAACAAATATTGTTTTAATGCAGACTGTGAGTTTACATCATGAACTATAACACAATGTCAAATTCTTTAAACATGAAATGTAAATGCTATACCAAATAGGTTTCTACTGCAGACCTAGAGTGAATGCACACTAATATGGCTTTCAATGCACCACTTTACAGTCAAACTATTAGTACTTTTATTAACTGTCACATATAGATAGATGGTCACTATGACATGAGGGACAATACTAAAACCTCTGCTATATCCAGTGTGACAGCTGACACATTAAATCTGTGTTGTCACACTTGTGTCCAACTCCTTACACAGAAATACAGCAGTAACCATCAAAAAGTCTAGCTGGCCATAGGAGAATTTAGGAACAGCTTCATCAATAACAATAACACTTTAAGGACAATTTGCCCATTTGTTTATAAAACTTGGGTATATACAGTACGTTTATTGTTTATTCCATTGTCTGTAATTTTATTTGCATGCCTATTTTATCATAGTTGTTTTTATGTATTGCTGTAAATTGCCACTTACCATTGGCAATGCAAATAAACTCAAATTGTATCATATCACTACAATATGCAGTAATTCTAAATGGCTTCCGACTACGGGGTAGATGTTTTGCAGTGGATAGTTAGGCCCCACTTTCGTAGAATCTGAAATTGTTTGCTTGAATAATACATTTCACCTGAAGTCTGGTAGGGTGGTGGTGCAGCTCCTCACTGTCTCATATCCTGAATAGTGCATACAGTGTTAGTGATGTATTAATCTTAGTATATGGTTTACTTTCAGGCTGGCTTTGGCGTCAATGCAACAAGCCTGTCTAATCTAAGAACAGAATGGAGAGGGCTTTCGTGGAGGTGAGTATCTGCTAGGTAGACTGGAGAAGTGAATCATTTATAGAGTCACACTGACAATGGTATAGAGGCGACTCCATGTCTGATGTGACAACAAAGCTCCAACAGAATAGTCAACACAGCGTAAACATCCTATATGGTCTGTCGTTATGAACGGTCTCTCAATTCTGACAGTGCTAGTGATAGGTTTTGCAGGTCCCCATCGGAATTACAAGATCTGCAACAACACCGTATATCCAGTAAATTTCACCTGGTATTTGAGCTACTGAATAAACAGAGAATAATCAGGGAATGGGGTGCAAAATTACCGATCACCCGAAACATCTTCATTTCTGAGGGTTCCCTAGGAATACACCTATTATTACCCAGTAACTCCACTAACCTACAGTTTATTGTTGCCCCTGGTATTGTTAGCTCTGTGGGGTGAGTTACCAGCCAAACTACATGTATCGCATAATTATGCCGTAAGTAGGCTGTCAGGTAGAGCTGAATCAAGACACGTTGCATAAGCCCCCGTATAGAGCACATGAAACCGCAGGTACTAATAATACAGCCTAATAGGCCAGATACATCACTATCATAAATATCAAATCTTTGTGTCATTTAGCTAGCAATACCATCCTCAGGCTATTTCCAATCGTTTAGCAAGAGATGACCACGCAATCTGTAGACCGTCCCAGCTACTTTTACCTTTGACGTTAGACTGGTCATGTGGGACACTGGGATAACCTGGTGGGCTGAGGAACACGGGGCTGCTTTTAGAGGTGCATTGACAGAGGGGTCATCAGTGATGCAGCCCAACAGCCATGCATGAATCAAGACACTTTTATTGTGGTTGGGATACATAATGTTCTCCAAAGACCAAATCCTCCTGGAGATGGTCTGTCTGGTTTACTACACTCAGGGCAATAAGGGGCAGTGTGAAGTGGCCCAGGGGTGCTCTCAGCCCCCAGACCAAGTGCAAAAATAAGCTCCACAAATGTCAGTGGGAAGAGAAGCAGGAAAAATAAAACATAAAGGGGGCAGAAAAGAACAAAAGCTGCAAGGGTTGTGAGAGGGCTGCAGGGAATCACCTGCCACAAAAACGAAGGAATGAGCTATTCTGCCGAAAAAAGAATCTAACATTTCTGCGTGCATGATTTCGAAACCGGTGTGTTTTTTGTATATTATTATTATTATAACATATAAGTGACTGTGACCGACCAGGAAGCCATGGGTGTTTCCTCAGCCGTGTCCCACAAAGTTGTTGTGTAAGTGCCAAGTGAAGCTCCTTACTGCACAAGCTGAGCACTGAAACTGTGCAAACACTGTAAAGGTTCTGAAGTCTGCTGTGTTTTATTTGTGTGGCCTGTAAAGATTGTGTAATAGCTAAACAAATACAAATCTTGGTTTTTTTTTGCAGCTCCGGTGGAGATGGGACGCTGGATAAATACACAACTTTGCCTAGTGAGTACTGTGATGGCATTAGGGGGCGCTGCAGTCCGGTGACACTGTGCGGGTGTCATTATCGCTAAGTTACTGTGTTAGCATGGCCTAAATCAGGGGTCTTCAAACTAGGGGCCAGCGCCCCCTAGGGGGCCTCAAGTGATCCCGGGGGGGGGGGGGGGTGGGGGGGGAGGGCGCCTGGCTCTGGCCAAGAGAAGCATTATACTGATAACAGGGCTTCTTTTTAAGCTGAAAAAAATGAGAAACAGTAAATCGCTCATTTATATGTCAAAAGGGAAGGGACTACAAATACTCTTCAAAACCCCCACTCCCACCCCAGTACTCACACTCCGGATACTTTTACACTTTAGTAAGGCCTGACTGACCAGAATAATATGTTTGGCATCATATATTTGATTGCATTTTTAAAACAGTAATATAACTTAACTCCAATGTTTAACTAAGTCTACACTTATTTTAACATTTCCAATTTCATGGAATAATTGTACTTTGTAAAAAATTTGTAAAGGGGGGCTCTGATATTTTTTTCCAGGGAGTTCTGGGGGGGGAGGGGATGGGGGAGTGGCAGGCAGCATTGAAACATTTGAAGACCACTGGCCTAAATGGTAGTGCTCCCGATTATGGTATGTGGATGAAGAAATGCATTTTACAAGTAGCCAGTGTTTGGCGACTCAGGGGGCACAATTAGTTGTCCGGGATTGCTTTCTTTTTAGGGGTGAGCGCAAAGTGCTCCGTCCCTCTTCTAATATCTCTTTAGGGGGATTTTAACCACGCCCATGTTACGTCAGGCACTTTCATTAGTTTGTGGGCTTGCCTTTTTAAATTTACTGGTTTTCATTCGTGAAAGGCATGCATACGTCATGCCTTTTCCAGTGTTTAGCCCTCCTCGAGAGCACCGGTAAACTACTGGAAACATACTAGGCTCTATGTTTTCCGTATGGTTTCTGGACTACTTTTTCTCTTTATTTCACAGCGCAATCGCACTTGTTTTTTTTTTTTTTCATTTAATTTGGCAAGAAAAGTCCCGTTAGGAGTTTACAACGCTCATAGCTCTAACTTGACGTAATGCAAGACCCGTTGCATTGAAATGCTTGTTTGCTTTACACCGCTGTAAGAGAATACAGCCTCTCAGAGAAGTGTGGCACCTTAAAAGGACCTGCACTAGAGGACAGGCAGCAGCAGGGCACTGCAACAACGATTTAGCACAACCCCCACAGAACTATAAACATGAGAATCACCCCTTGGGGGGGAACACTGACAGAGCCAGCTCTGTCCTGATAGAGTCTTGCTCTGATGACTTGAATAATTCTTAAAACATAATTAAATACCGTTTTACTGTAATTTATTTTAATGTGGGTGATGTGTGAGAATCTATTGCAGGCATATTGCAGAGAAATGTGTTTGTTTCATGCAACATCCTTAAAAAGTTTATTTTAAATCAGAACAGACCTCACGTCTGAGCAATGTGAAGGTGTCAGATTATTTGCAGTAATGTTAGTGAGCTGCTGCTGTGCTGCAGTATTGAAAACACACATTTAGAATTTGGACAAGTACAGGGGACCTCCAAAATATGCTTGGCGCAGGGCCCCACAATCCTTAAGATGTCCCTGCTAGTAGAGGTCACCCCTGTCACAGGAGAGGCAGCCTTGGTGCTGGTGCTGCAGAGATGCTGTTCAGTGCTTGTACAGACTGATACAGCATCCATCTGTTCCCAGGCTCTGCCCTCGAAAACTCCTACCGACTACAGCGCACGAGTGCAAGTGCGTACATTACACTGCACGAATTATAACAAAATACACCTTTTCCTGGCAGCTGCTAGCAGCAGAGCTGGGATGGTTTGGGAGGCTGTATCCTCAGGGTCCCAGAACACTCCTGCAGATAGCAGCCCTGGCTGAGGCTAAAATACTTGGCATCACTTCACATTCTATGACACGGAGAGACGAGCATCACATTGATTCATTAAATAGAGTCAATTTCATATAGTAACTTTAGTAAGTATCACACTGATTCAGTAGGTAGAGACACATTCATACTAAGTTTCACACCGACTCAGTAAGTGGTCTAACATTCGTTTAGTATCACAGTGATTCAAAGTAGACACATTCATTTAGTAAGTTTAGTAATCATCGCCCTGATTCAGAAAGTAGAGACTTGCATTCATTTAGTAAGTTAGTAGGCATCACTGATTCAATAGGTAGAGACACATTCATTTAGTAAGTTTGGTAAGCATAACTTATTCAGTAAGTAGCGACTTGCAATCATTTAGTAGGTTTCGTAAGCATCACTCTTATTCAGTACATAGACTCACATTCATTTAGTAAAATTTGTAAGTATTACTCTGATTCAGTAAGTAGACTAAAATTCATTTAGTAAGTTTAGTAACCATCACTCTGATGCAGTAAGTAGAGACTCACATTACTTTAGTAAATTAGTAGGCATCATTGATTCAATAAGTAGAAACACATTCATTTAGTAAGTTTAGTAAGCATCACTCTGACAGTACGTATATGCTCCAGCTACTACCGCAAGCATTTACCACAAGTAAAATCAAATCGAAATGTAAATTCTTCATCGAGTCTAGAGTTGTGCGCTGCATTGCATCCTGCTTTATACAAGCATCACCACCAAACTGGAACATCGTTCCTGCAAAGAATTCAGCTTGCTGTTACCAGGATTGCTATTAATGCTCTGGTGAGATATTATAATGCATAGGATCCTGCAATCCCTGTGCAAAATCCAATCTCTAATTGCTTTATTTTAGGTGACTTGTGACATCCCTAGTCGCGTATAATAAAGAAATTATGTAGTTGTTCCACTGTAATAATGTGTTACAGGTGAGTTCTAGTGGCACAATGCCTGCAGCCAGAGCCAGTAGGTAGGGGAAAGGCGGCCACAGAGCATGATTAAAGCTGCAGTTTCAAAAATGAAACAGATTTTCTCTTTACTCGTTTTTTTCTAGATAAACAGTGATAAGCAGAAAGAAACTATTTAAGACAACTTGTAGGAAATCTAGATTCTCATGTTTCTACACATTCTGACCTACAGCATTTTTTCAACTCTAACTCGTAATTATCTGATTCTAATATATTTCTCGAATAAATACCTGGTTGCTTTCACGTGTTTTATTTTTTACTAGAGATTCTAATTGTATTCTTCATGTTTACAAACATCCTATCTCTTTCGTGTGAAATACCACCACACCGAGGATTTAAGGTTTTTGTGGCAATGGATATGCCCATGCATCATAAGGGATAACATGGTCCCGCTGTACATTAAAAGTATATTGCAAGTCAGCACAGAGTTCCATGACCTATAAGGGTAAAGGAAGCCTGCCTTTGGAGTTGTTCATCTGTCTGATCATGGGACTGCTCAGTGACTTGCAATCTCCTTATAATGTATGGCAGAGGGTACTTTATCTTATGCACATTATTACATTGGTACAGCTAGAAAGCGTTACAGGCAGGATGAAGCTGTGGGTCCCAATGCAGCAATTATGATCTAGCAATACAATGCTGCTGAACGCACACAACTGCGCGAGAACCCGCGCGAGGACAGCCCTTCGTCTTCCAGGTGCCTCGTTTGTGGAAGCAGTCGCTGGTCTGCATCCGCAAGCAGGAAGCCATGATGGTCTTTCGGGGAGCAATTATAAAGCACCTTTCATCCACTTCTTGCGAATGTTGCATTTTAGCGCTTTGGGTCCATTCAGGGGCCATTAGCTCTCTGGAAATGATCCAAGTGGAGCGATTTGATGGTTCTGGGAGATGCGCCCTGGGAGATTTCGTAATGAGTGACTGGGATGCGCTGCTGGTCTCCCTGGAACAGGCAGACCACGGACTAGCAGCGAATGCTGGACCCACCCTTCTGCCTAACCTTGAAGCAATGCTCCCTGAGTGGAAATGACAGCTGCCGCAAATGTCCAGCGTTGCACCAGAAATAACAAGAGCTTGCAAATATGTACTGATGGGGCACGGAATCCCAGGTTGTCACCAAGAGTTAAGTTTTGGGGGAGGGAGCCTTCGGGTTCTTCTTCTACAAGATGGCAACACTAGGGGTTACAGGGCCCCAGTATTGCCCTCAAGCAGCATACCTAGCCCCCTTTCCAGGAGCAGGGATGTAGCTTCGAGGTGGGGGGGGGGGGGGGACGCTTGGGGTGTTACACCCCCCTAATGAATGTATTTTTTTGATAAATAGTTGGGTGCGGGTGCTTTCAGTCGGGCATGGTGACGTGTCGGTCGGATTTCACCAGGATTTTTTGTTTACACAGACAAAAACGGACACTCTCTCCCTCTCTCTGTTTGGAAAGACTTTAAAAATGTTAGTTATTTCACAAAAGAATGTGTTTTCTCTAATTTGGCAACCCTACCAATATACATTCCTCTCCATTTCCACTGCCCCTTAAGCCCCTGACACTCTCCCTGGTTGTCATATAATGTACTTTGAAATCACGTGCCAGAGTGATTGCTGGGAATTCTAATGCTCACGACTCCCTCCCACCCCAATCTTACTGACCGAACTAGGCCCCTTGCCAGGCGATGCCTGCAGTAAAGTGTCTGTCACTGTCGCTAGGTGGTAAACAAGCCCCAGCCAGCCATGAGCGTGGTCGTGTGGCCATGTGTCTTCTGCCCTCACTGGTCACTTTCAAATTATAAACTTCACTTATCGTGCTTGTGTCTAGTCCACGTGGAATAACCACTGAAGTCTCTGAAGGTCTGGCTGAATAAAAAAAAAATAATAATAATAATCTTTGCTCTTCACAAGTGCCTCGGTGTCTCACCAGGCGTAGTAAGCGCTACATAAATACATTTACAATAACAGACATTCGCTGCCTACGTTGTTGCAAGCGCCTACTGAAGTGTTAACAGTGAACCTTGTCCTTTTTCTTTGAAGATGTCCTAAAACGGTTCAATCCGAACCTCTACGGCTTTTCCACCGGCACCGGGAAGGCGAATGCGAGGTTTAATGTTGCCGTGAGTGGTGCTAAAGCGAGGTAAGTCACTAATAAATATGCAATTACCTGACCTAGTAGAATCCAGGAGGAAATCAGATCCTTTAAGCATCAATGACTTAAGCAACTCGGTCAGGACAAGGGTCCTTTTATGTTGGATTCAGAAAACTGGGTATGGTGTTTGACCATCTGTAGGATTCCCTTTAGATCCATCCTCAAAACATCTGGGCATGTGTAGCTCTCATCTGTCCCTCCAATTTATCAGTCCTGTCCTCCCATCGCTCGCATGGTCTGAATGTCTGCTACCACCCCTCACGCCACATCTGCACACTCCCAACACATTCTTGACACCCGAAGAAGCTCTCTATCAATCTTGTACCTGTGTCATATCTCAATAGACTTTCTCTTTGGTGTGCCACCTAAACTGTTGTTGTCCAATGCTTCATTCATCATTTTGATCATGAAATCACACATCAGTACTTTGGTAGCCCTTCAAGTAATTTATGTTCTTGCCCATGACTGGTTATGACCTAATTCTTTTTTATGGAGATACTATGGCCCATATTTATACTTTTTTTGCACCGCATTTGCGTAATTCTTTGACGCAAAATCGGCGCAAACGTACAAAATACAATTTCATTTTGTAAGAATATGGGCCTATATTTTCTCACCACACCACACTACACCACGCCACAACACGTGGCAATACATAGTCAGAGTTCCTATTGCTTTCGAGATGTAAAATACACGTTTCTGAGTTTGGAAAAGATTTCTCCTTCGAAAACATTGTTTTTTTCACCTTTCAGCAGAAAGGTCAGTGAGTGGCATTTTTTGTGGCCAATTGGACTAAACACTATTTTTTTTGTTTTGAAGTCTCTGAGTCTTTGAAACATGATCCTCCTGGGCAGCCGTGGGTTAGGAGGAAAAATTGAGTTATATGTAACCAGAAAAAAATGAGTCTAAAAAACATGAAACACATAACCAGTAAAATGTGACAGAGGAAAAAAGCTACGAGGAGGCAGTGGTAAGAATAGAATAGATCTACTCACTCACATCCTTCGGAGGCCTTAGGTTCTTCGCAGCAAAGAGTGGGTGTGAAGAATAGCAGTGAGATCAGTGGCGACCTCTGTGTGGTTCTGTTAGGACCCAGTAAGGACCAAGGGCCAGAAGCGATGCATCTTTAACCTGATATAGGTTATCATTGTGGTCCTTATCCCGGCCCAAGCACTCAAGCACCATCCCTGCACACAACATACTTGGTCCGTCAATCTGAGGAACCTCGTGAAGATTCCTCTCAGCATCATTCAAAGAACATGCACTTGTCGGGTACCCCGCCTCATGCCACACTAAGGGCCCGATTTAGAGTTTGTCGGACAGGTTACTCCATCACAAACATGACGGATTTCCATCTGCCATATTACGATTTCTATTGGATATCATAGAAGGCTGTATGAGAGAACCACGCATGACAGAACCACGCATGGCAGAACCACGCATGGCTTAACAACGCGATCGGAACAACAACTGCTGCCCAACTGCGCATGCCTTTATCACTCATGCCTTTACAAAGAATTTCATTGTAAAAGAATGCTTAGAAAAGGTATAACCCCCACCCTAAAAGCTACCATGCCCTGTCCTAAAACCTGCCCTGTCATAAAAACTACCCCAACCCCCACCCCTGTCCTAAACCCTACCCTGTCCTAAAAACTACCCCACTCTATCCTCAAAACTACCGCGACTTCCTGCTCCCACCCTGAAACCTAAAACCTAGCCCGCCCTGTCCTAAAAACTACCCCAACCCCCAAGCGCTGTCCTAAACCCTAAAAGCTAACCCGACCTAAACCCTAAAACACCCTGTCCTAAAAACTACCCTGACCACCCGCCCTAAAACCTACCCCGCCCTGTCCTATAAACTACCCCCACCCCGTTCTGCCCCACCCTAAACCCTAAAAGCTACCTTGCCATGTCATAAAACCTCACCCCCATGTCCTAAAAACTACCCGACCCCTGCCCTAAACCCTAAAACCTACCCTGTCCTAAAAACGACCACACCCTGTCCTTAAAACAACCCCACCCCCCCACCTTGAACCCCAAAGCCTACCTCG
The DNA here is from genome assembly GCF_031143425.1 of Pleurodeles waltl. Lineage (NCBI taxonomy): Eukaryota > Metazoa > Chordata > Amphibia > Caudata > Salamandridae > Pleurodeles > Pleurodeles waltl. The sequence continues at coordinate 1,774,078,316 of NC_090444.1, read as the reverse complement.
CCCTGTCCTAAAAACTACCTCAACCCACTCTAAACCCTAAAACCTACCCTTTCCTAAATACTCCCCCACTCTGTCCTAAAAACGACCCGACCCTTCACCCCTGCCCTGACCCCTAAAACCTACCCGCCCTGTCCTACAAACATCCTGACCCCCCACCCCAACCCTAAACCCTAAATCCTACCCTGTCCTAAAAACTACTCCACTCCACCCTAAACCCTAAAAACTACTCTGCCATGTCCTAAAACCTACCCCGACCTCTCCTAAAACCTACTCCGACCCCCACCCCACCCTAAACTCTAAAACCTACCCTGCACTGTCCTAAAAAGTACCCCGACCCGCCCTAAAACCTACCCTGTCCTAAAAACTCCCCAACCCTGTCCTAAAAACTACCCAACCACCTGCCTGCCCAAAAACCTACCCTGTCCTAAAAACGACCCGACCTCTGCCCGAAACTCTAAAACCTACCCTGTCCTAAAAACTCCCCCACTCTGTCCTCAAAACTACCCCGACGTCCTTCTCCCACCCTGAAACCTAAAACCTAGCCCGCCCTGTCCTAAAAACTACCCCAACCGCCGTCCTAAACCCTAAAAGCTAACCCGCCCTAAACCCTAAAACACCCTGTCCTAAAAACTACCCTAACCACCCGCCCTAAAACCTACCCGCCCGTCCTATAAACTACCCCCACCCCTGTCCTGCCCCGCCCTAAACCCTGAAAGCTACCTCGCCATGTCATAAAACCTAGCCCCCATGTCCTAAAAACTACCCGACCCCCGCCCTAAACCCTAAAACCTACACTGTCCTAAAAACGACCACACCCTGTCCTAAAAACAACCCCAACACCCCACCTTAAACCCCAAAGCCTACCCCGCCCTGTCCTAAAAACAACCTCAACCCACTCTAAACCCTAAAACCTTCCCTGTCCTAAATACTCCCCCACTCTGTTCTAAAAACTACCTGACCCCTCACCCCTGCCCTGACCCCTAAAACCTACCCCGCCCTTTCCTACAAACATCCTGACCCCCCCACCCCAACCCTAAATCCTACCCTGTCCTAAAAAGTACTCCACTCCATCCTGCCCTAAACCCTAAAAACTACTCTGCCATGTCCTAAAACCTTGCCGACCTGTCCTGAAACCTACTCCGACCACCACCGCACCCTAAACTCTAAAGCCTACCCTGCACTGTCTTAAAAGGTACCCCGACCCCATCCTAAAACCTACCCTGTCCTAAAAACTCACCCACCCTCTCCTAAAAACTACCCAACCACCTGCCCACCCTAAAACCTACCCTGTCCTAAAAACTACCCGACCTCTGCCCGAAACCCTAAAACCTACCCGTCCTAAAAACTCCCCGCCCTGTCCTAAAAACTACCCCGACCCCTCCACCCCTTCCCTAAAGCCTAAAACCTACCCGCCCTGTCCTTAAAACTACCCCACCCCGCCCCACTCTAAAATCTACACTGTAATAAAAAATTACCCTGTCCTGTCCTAAAAACTACCCTGCCCCACCCTCAAAGCTTCACTGCCCTGTCCTAAAACCTACCTCTCCCTGGCCTAAAAATGACCCCATCCGCCTTAAACCCTAAAACCTGCCCCGTCCTAAAAACTCCCCCACCCTGTCCTAAAAACTACCTCCACCCTCTGCCCCGCCCTAAACCCTAAAAACTAGCCTAACCCCACCCTAAACTCTAAAACCTACCCTGTCCTAAAAACTCACCCACCCTGTCCTAAAAACTACCCTGAACCTCTGCCCCCACCCTAAACCCTAAAACCTACCCAGCCCTGTCTTAAAAACGACCCCCACCCCGCCCTAAGCCTAAAACCTACCCTGTCCTAAAAACTCCCCTACACTGTACTAAAAACTACCCAGACCCCCCACCCTTGCCCTAATCCCTACCCGCTCTGACTTAAAACTACCCTGCCCCCATACTAAACCCTAAAACATACACTGTCCTAAAAACTACCCCACCCTGTCCTAAAAATTAACCTGACCCCCGACCTCCTGTCCATGCCCTAAACCCTAAAACCTACCCTACCCTGTCCTAAAAACTACCCTGACCCCCCCGCCCCACCCTCAACCCTATCCCACCCTGTCCTAAAAACTATCTCACCCTGTCCTAAAAAGATACCCCGACCCCCCATCCTGAACTCTAAAACCTACCCCACCCTGTCCTTAAAAACCCCCCTCGCCCCACTTACCTAGCCGCCGTGTTCCTCTTCTGGCTGTTCCTCCTGTGTGCCTGGGCCAGTGTGGTAACGCATGCGTGCTTAGGGTCTGCATGGCTCCGGATGCGTTGTAAAAGCCGTTTTCCATCATGGAATCATAATACAGCGGACGGGATATCTGCCATGTTTGTAACGGAGTAAACCCATCCACCAAAGTCTAAATCAGGCCCTAAGTCATGCTTCAGACAGATGTATGATGGAACAACGCATGCGCGAACCACCCATGCCTGAACAACGCAGTCGGCACACCGACTGCGTTGTTACCACGAATGACTTTACCAGGCATGCCTTTGCAACAATTTTTCATTGTAAAAGCATGCCTAGTAAAGGCATGTATGGGAACGGCATGCGTGGGTCTAGCATGCCACCCCCCCACCTGCCCTAAAAGCATAACTACCTGACCCTACCCACTCGCCCTAAAAACATAACAACCCAGCCCCCCACCCACCCTAAAAACATAAGTTCCCCGACCACCTGCCCTAAAAACACTACTACCCCAACCCCTCACCACCTGCCCTAAAAGCATAACTACGCGACCTCTCCCCACCCGCCCTAAAAACATAACTACCCCGCCCCAACCCACCCTAAAAACACAAGTATCCCACCCGTCCTAAAAACACGAGTACTCCAACCCCTCCCCAACCCACCCTAAAAACACAAGTATCCCACCCGTCCTAAAAACACGAGTACTCCAACCCCTCCCCAACCGTCCTAAAACATAACTACCCCAACACCTCCACTTGTCCTAAAAACATAACTACCCCGCTCTAAAAACTTAACTACCCCCTGCCCTAAAATCACAAGTAGCCTGATCCCCCTCTCCCCCTAAAAACACTACTACCCCCCACCCACCCTAAAAACATAACTACTCTGCACCCAACCGCCCTAAAAACAAAAGTACCCCGCCCCCCCCACCACCCGCGCTAAAAACACTACTACCTCGACCCCTCCCCTCTGGCCCTAAAAATAGAACTACCCGGACCCCCCACCCGCACTAAAAACATAACTACCCAACCCCCACCCCTTAAAAAAAATAACTCTACCTTTCCCCCCTTAAAAATTACCCCAACTCTGCCCCAGCCCCACTTACTTGACCCCGTCCTCTTCCGATGCACTCTCCCTTTTTCTCTGCCTTAACTCTGCATGTGCTTTGTTCAGCACATGTGCGGTTAAGGTAGAGAAAAAGGGAGTCGTCGTTCCGGCAAGCGTGATGACGCTTGTGTGGTAAATGACAGCATTGTTCTGGACTCATTGTTCCAGACATTTCCCACTGCAGACATCACAGGTGCTATCACCAACAAACCACCATAATGTAGACTAGGTGCACCCCCACCTCTGCACACATTGTAGATATCCTCATTCTCTCAGGCAACAGTATTCTAAACATTGGCTACACGTATCAGACTGGTGGAGGCGTCCCTTTCATCCTCAAAGCCTCCTGGCCATGGACCCACCAGGAATTCAATATCAGCACCTTGATGTAGCTCTCAATCCGCTGAGTCCCTCTCTCTGCATTGTCAGATGACCACTTTCCAGCAAATAAACAAAAGGAGAGAGGAGGATTGCTTGCAATTTGTCTGACCACTGGCAGTCACTCGTGGTAGCATTCCAATCAATCATATTTTGCCCAGCATACCACTTCAGTTTGAATGCAGCCAAATTCAAATCTGTCTTGACAGTGCTCCAATAGGAACAGTCCAGCCCGAACTGCCAGGACAGGTCCTTCCTGAACTGGAACACAAGCACCCCAAGGCCAGTTCCCCCTGATTGGGGCTCTTCAGTCAGGTGTGGCTTGGTTCCAGTGGCACAGTGAGCACATGACCCACGTCTGGGAATACAATTGCCACGTATGATGGTACATCAAACACACATAAGAACAGTGGGTTGGGATGCTACCCAGAGTGATTGTCAGTGGATTGAGAAATTGCAAGCATTCCTCTCATCAACTTTTGTGTGCTAGAAGACCACTTTCTACCTGATCTACAGACCTGCAACAGCTTGAGAGAACACTGACCTCAGCATTATGTTGTTCATTAACCACACCAAAAATATGTGTCTTTCTTCATGTACTGTTGGTTCTGATGATTACCATGAAAGCCAAAAAAGAGTCACAGAACCAACCCCTTTCCAAAAGCAACATTCCCAGTCTGGACTTCAATATGTCCTCCCTGCCATCCTCTGCTATACAGCAACCACCCCCAACAAACAATCAAAACACACCCATCTGCAGAATACCTGTCTTGGCTGGACTGTGCCTACTGGAGCAGACAGGACTGCATATAGGTGATCTCTGGGGGATGGGGGGGGGGGGAGAGAGAGAGAGAGGAGAGAAAGAAGAGAGATAGAGAGGAGATAGAGCTGAAACTCGTCGCCAAGCAGTTGCAAGTGGATAAGATTAATTCCACCATTATATCCATCATTTTGTTGTTTTTACAGTAGACACCTTAAATGCAATCCCTGCACACAACATGTCCCACATTCTCTAACTCCAGTCTGACTATTTCACAACTATATTCTGATCATCTGAAGTTCACTAGAGGACTGAAAGTCTACCTTTTCTGTTTTCAGTATTTAATGTCTGCTCCTGAGTCACAGGGATATAAGGTATTCATGTACATTACAGACACACAGAAATATAAAAAATCAAGTAAAAGGAGGATGAATTGATAATGTTTTGTGTAGATCAAGTGGCGGTAAATGAGGTGCCTGCAGGCGCGACAGCCAAGAAGGTCTGGGTGCATAACATGAAGGTGGAGAAACATGAAAGGATGATAGTTAGGAATTAAATTCAGAAAAGCCAGCTACAGTATAGGAGACTAAACAAGAAGATCTAATTGCAGAAAGAGCAGAAAATCGTGATGTGACAGCAGGTAAAGAAGGTGAATTTCCTAAGGGCCTCAGGAGTATCATCTTAGAAGCCAATAATCCACTGTGCGTTTATTGTCACTGTTTGCTAAATGGAGATAAAATTGAAGGCAACACTGATCAATTAAATGGTAATTACAAACTGGTACAACTACTGTCTTTGGAATAAGGAAGATGCAACGTCGATTCGCTCTGTATAGTGCATATGACAAGTCTCTATTTTTTACCAAATACATGGAAGGGTACTGTGCAACTATTTCTGGTTACTACATGTTTGAGCCCTGTCTTATTGGTAGTAACAAAAACAGCTATTGGTTGAGGTAAAGAGTCAAATCAATTGGAGCACGTGCAATGTCTTATATTTGCATCTACGCAGATAATATAGTGTTTGAAAGTCTCTGTAAATTCAGACAAGAGCTTATGTTTGTCAACTGCAATCAAACAAGCTAGCCCGTTTCCTGTAATCACTGAATGTCTTCCTCCCCTCTAGTAACATGGTAGCCCAAGCCCGTGACCTAGTGGACCGGATGAAGCAGAGCTCGGTGAGTGTGGTTCTACAAATATATGTGAAAGGGGTGCTTTTCTGGGAAGAGTTGACCCTAGGGGTAAGGGCTGTGTTTTCCATTGAGTTCTTTTGAATATGCAGTTGCTCCTGCTCACAATATAATCGGAGCCCTTTTATTGCATAAATAGACACCATATTTGAATGGGAACTCTCAGGTTAAGGTCTCATTTTCATTCCGCCATATTTGTTTTGCAGATAGCGCTCCCTCAGCTCTCGCCGTGTTTCAAAATGGCGGCCAGAGCCTATAAATCTTAGCTTGGTCCTGCTCAGGAAGCTAGTTATGGAGTTGGGTAAATTCCAGATGAAATTTAAGCGACTGGGTATCACATATGCAACCCTGCTACGTACCACGCGTCAGGCATTAGACTAACGTATTTTAATGTGGTGGTCCGCATCACCGCATTAAAATGCATTAATCACACATTTTTAGCTCCTTGACAATCACCACCTGGGCTCTGTGAAGGAGAACTTGAGCACAGGAGAGACCATCGGCACTGCATTTACAGCAGTGCAGCGTCCGAGGATTGTGCAGATGGTGCTCCAAGACTCTTACTGGTCACTCAGGTTTGTGTGTTAATAAATAACATATTGACTGGCACACTATGATTAAAGAACAAATAATATAATTAAGTTTAGCAGCCTGCAGCAACTCGGAACCGTTCACACACCTGGGGCGCGTGCCGCGGCACGGCTGGGCTCAGCAGACTGTATTTATTACCAGACGATACCCAGCCAAGGCTGCCTCAGTACGTAGCCTGTGGCTACTTCTGTGCTGGTGGACTTAGGGCCAGATGTATGTCCATTTCATTTTGCGAGTCTCTAATAACAGCTTTTTGTGAGCCGCAATTAGAGACTCACAAAATGAAATGTACAAGTGTGTCTCAGAAACATTTAGCCATTCCCAAAAGGGTTGCAAAGACCTACCTCATCAATATTCATGAGGTAGGTAGCAATTTGCGACCCCATTGGGAATGGCCCCACTCACAGCGATGGTGGCTTGCTAGGGACAGCAGACAACCATGTCAGTGACTGCTTTCACATAAAGCTGTTTTTTTTTGGTTTTGTTTTTTTATTATTTTTAAATGCAGCGTGTTTTCGGGATGCATTTCAAACAAAAAAATTAAAAGTTTTCTTTTCACTTTTTCAGGGTAGGCAGTGGTCCATGGACCACTACCTGCTCTGAAAAAATATGTACGCTTCCATTCACAAAGGGGAAGGGGTTCTGGAGACCTCTTCCCGTTTGCAAATGGGTTACCACCAACTTGAAGTTGGTGGTAACTGAATGTTTTGCGACCGCATTCACGGTCGCAAAACATTCCTACATGCCAGTGCGATTCAGTATTAGGAAGGGACGCCCTAAACACACCCCTTCCTAATACCGAATCGCAAAAGCAAAATGCGATTTGATAAACAAGTTTCTGAGTTGCATTTTGCTTTGATACATAGAAAAAAGCATTTTTACGGTCGCAAACAGCCCCATGGGCCGTTAGCGACCGGAAAGCTACATTGTACATCTGGCCCTAAGTGAATTATCTGAGGGTGGCACCTTCCCTGTTGCTGCTTTTCCGGCATCTGGCGCTACCCTCAGTGTCACTGACAGTCCCCTTTCCTTTTGGCGGTTTTGGATTCTGACTGTCATAATGATCCCTCACATCCAAGTTTTGAGTTGCCTAATGCGTGACGTTTTCTTGTTTAGTGAGTGCTTCTGTCCGCTAGTACAAACAATGCTTTGTCAGACAGCAGACAGTACCCACTTTTATGTGATGTAACATGGAGGTGTTTATAGAATAGCCCAGGATGCAAAGTGAACTTAGCTAAAAAGCCAGAGCTGAGCGAAGATGTCAGTTATATATAACACAGGGCTCCTGGGCAGCTTGTGACTTTCCTGTTACTCCCGTGTACAGAGGAAAAGAAACTGTCACACGGAAAAGTTCACATTTTGCAAATTGATCTTAGCGCGTTTTTGTAAATGTATATCCTTCAAACATTAAGAGTGGTTAATCTATTTTAATTGGTTTAAGCAAATAGGCCTACTAAAGTAAACCAATACTACAGTTCCCAGAATGCATTATGACGTTAAATTAATACACAAGGGTGGGCCACCCAATAGTTACTAATATCTACAGCTATTCATTGGTAATAGCACCAGGCACTATATAAATACTGCAATACTGTAGCAACCATTTATTTGGGCTCAAATTGTTGAAAGGCGGAGGAGTCACTCCTCAGACTTAAAACTGTGACCTTCAGCTCAGGCACATATCTTGACAGCACTGGCTCAAACTACTGAGCTACTTTCTGACAAACGGCTGTCATGACATTAGGGCCTCATTATGAAGTTGGTGGGTGGCGGAGGTCGCCTGCCAAACTCTTTGGTCCAGAAAACGGCCACTCCGGTTTTCCGGCCGCTTGCCCTATTCTGAGTTTCCCGCTGGCCCACCAGACGAAAACAGCATTTCTGCCCGCTGGCCCAGCGGGAAACTCACAACAACATTTGTGCCGGCTTGTAATCGAGCTAGCGGCAATGTTGCGGTGCATCAGGTGCGACAGCACCCGTCAAGCATTTTCACTGCCTGTAATTCAGGCAGTATAAAGCGTGATGGGGCTGTCCATGGGGGCCCCCGGCACCCCGTCTCCGCCAACCTTTGCATGGCAGTGGAACCGCCATGCCCAAGCTGGAGGACATGGGGGTCGTAATCCCCAGCAGCGCTGCCCTGGTGTATTAAGACCACTGGCACCGCCAGGCCGTCGGCTGGCCTAAAAGTGGTGGTTCCAGCAGTGCGACCGTGGCACTTTCACCACCATCGTAATATGGAGGTCAGACCGTCACTGTGACAGCGGTCTGACCGCCACCACGACTGTGGCGGTCTCAAGACCGCCACAGTGATAATGAGGGCCTACATCTCAAATAGAATACAATCAGCTCACATATCACTTATGTGACAAGACGTGTACCCAATGTTGGTGAAACAGAGACTGGGATATTATGCAGAAATGAACAAGGGACACAATAATTCTCCTCTGTAGAAGCCAGCTTTTAATATTTGAGTGCAATTTTAGTCAGGTTTGTTTGGCCTGGTCTGAAAGCCTCGCTCCTAGTGACCTCCACATCTGACTTTTTTTTTACCAAAAGCACTTTGTATTCTCCGACAAGTTGTTTCACTTGTCAACATTAAAAACTAGCACCTCTTTGCAGCTCGTGCAGAAGTGTCACTCACAGTTGTTGAAATGTCCTCATAATTACACTGAAATTATGAGAATGTCACACATAGCAATCTGAAACCTTGGCAGCTATGCATATGGCAGGGTAATTTGATCCCACTAAAACTAATAGTAAATCTAAATTATATTTTTGAAAACTGCTTTGTGACACACGAATAGCTTTTTTATGTTGAGCATAGCAGCGCGCAATCGCTGCTTTTCTGACGTGTTGGTATCCATCTGGGCTTTTAACCACGCCCACTGCACACCCAGCACTATCACTTGTTCATGGGCTTGCCTTTCAAAAATTATTTCCTTTCGTTGGTAACTCCTTTATGTTTGTCCCTCCTTAGGGCGGTTTTGTTACTGCCTTGGCCATCGACCCTGTAACATGGATAATTGCACTTTTGCCAATAACTTTGACTGTGACTGAACTTCTTTTCCCTTTTGTCTCTCTGCTTCGTGCTCACGGCGGAGCTTTGAATCATGTCGCTTATGTCAACTGTTTTACTTTTTGTTTTCAGTTTGTGGGGCAAGAAAAGTCCAGTTAGGAATTTACAACACTAATAGCTCTAACTCGAGCAAACGCGAGACCCACTGCATTGCAACTGCTTGTTGTATAATGATGTCGCCAGTCACCAGCATCCATAAGAACTCGCTTAATCTGCAGAGACGGTGAACGCACATCTCTTCAGAAAGAAGAGAAAAGCTAAAAATGGAGCTGACCCTCTACCCCAGCCTTTGTGTACATTATAATATAAACAACGCCTCCAGTATCAGACACAGAGATGAAGGCATTTCTCGGAATTACAGAAACGTGAAATCACTTCACCACCCTTGCAGTTATAACCTAGGTGACAAGGAGTCCACGATGTACATACATTTTAATTGCAGAGACAAAGACAAGCTTTTCACGCTTCACTTAGATTCAAAACGGTTTTAAATCAGTTGATAAAAGATTGCAACTATTTATATTAGGTGGTTCCTACCAATAAAGTAATAACTGGATTCATTTTCTTTTGTTCGGCGAAGGATCTTTGGAAACAGATATTAAGCACGATTCTGAAAACGACCAAAGTCCAGCGCACAGACCAAAATGACCAGGATTTCAAGGGCTTCCTACCCGGTGGTAGCGCGACCCCCTGCAGAGGCTCAAAGGGCCGCCGCACCTTTCAGGGGACCCCTAATTTAGCCTAAGCCACATTAATATTATTAGGTATGGGAGTCTCAGGACACCCGCACCACATTTTGCTGGGGGTCCGCATCATTTTGCCTTAAAGACACTGCTTCTTACAAGAAAGGTGGTTGGAGGTGGTAGGAGCTGGCATGGGAGAGGGTTCCACAATTTAGCTGAGAAGGGCATACATGACCTGGTAATTTATTAATCTTAGGTACAGCCAAGAGGCCAGAAGTCTTAGGTACAGCCAAGAGGCCAGAAGTCAGTGAGGCAAAGGGTCCAGTAGTTATGTGTTATAAACATTTTATATATTTATTCAATGCCTATTCTATATATTTGCAAACATACACAGATAAAATATGTACTAACATTATTTATTTAGATATATACTTGGATGGTGGCCATTATGGATGTTATAGTTACTCGGTCCCTGAACAGCCCATCCTATTGCAGTGACCTCTCTCTAGAGGCAAGTCTACTATGAGACCAGGGGCCAGATGTAGGAAGATTCCAATTTGCGACTTGCAAATTGGAAGGTAGGATGGTGTCCCTGACACCATCTGTGACTCGCAAGGGGGTCATAAAGGCCCACCTCATTAATATTAATGAGGTGGGTCGCAATTTGCGACCCCCTTGCGAGTGGCGGCATTCACAGGGATGGTGACCTGCTGCGGACAGCAGACTACCATGTCTGTGACTGCTTTTTAATAAAGCAGTTTTTTTGTAACGCAGCCCGTTTTCCTTAAATGAAAACGAGATGCATTACAAAAATGAAAAATGAAAAGTTTTTCTTTCATTTTTTCAGAGCAGGCAGTGCTTGCAGTTCCATTCACAAAGGGGAAGGGGTCCCATGAGGACCCCTTCCCTTTTGCGAATGGGTTACCACCCATTTCAAATGGGTGCAAACTGCAATTGCTTTGCGACCGCGTTTGCGGTCACAAAGCAATCTGGCATTGCACTGCGACTCGCAATTAGGAAGGGGACTCCCCTTCCTAATTGCGACTCGAAAACCCATTTTGTGATTCAGTAACCAGGTTACCGAATCGCAAAACGGGTTTTGTGCATTGCATAGTGCAGTTTGCACGTCACAAACAGCGAAAATCGCTGTTTGCGACGTGCAAACTGTTACCTACTACTGGCCCCATGTCTTTTTTCTATGTATGAAGTAGGAGTGACAAGGCCTTCAGTGTGGGTGGTCTAGGTTTGGTGTCTGTGCCAGTGCATGCTGGCGACCAAAACGTGTGTGGCTGTGTATTTGTCATGGCATGAGGGCCAAGAAAGCACGCAGAACCAGGTAGGTGGGCTTCTTATCTTTTATTCAAATCTGAGACGTCTTACAGCAAATAGCAGATCCCACGGCTTACCTTGTGCTCCTCGGATCTAGGAATGTTTATCCCAGTCCCCACACCTTCCTACCCCCCACTGCTTTGGGTTGCGGAGCAAGTTCCAGATGAGTCCGTTATCATGGTGCGTCTGACTCTGGTGACTGTTAGTGGCTTGGTCAGAAAAGGAGTGCAAGACTTTTGAGTTTGCCGTTGTGACCCTAGCACTAAGTGATCAGGTCTGGGTGCAGTAGTGGTTGCTCGGCTTAGCCTGCCTGCTTGCTTTTCATTTTTGCCTTGGCCTCTTGGTTCCGGGCCACTATGACTTAATGATCTGGTGGGGCCTTGTCTTCCAGTTGTGGAATTCTTGTCTGAATCTCTCCCTAGCATGAGTTCTGATGGGCACTTCCCCATGAGACTGTGAAGTGTGTATTGTGATAGTCATGCAGAACTTGGCTTATGGCTTAGCCAACAGACATATGCTTCACCTTGGCTCTTTGCACCGCATATTTTTAATAGAGGCCATGAAAATTTCGGCTTATTCTGTTGAACTGTGGTCACAGCAGTATGATGTATCCCCAGATAAGCCATGAATTTGAGAAACTTTTCAACTGAGAAAGATGGTACATTGTCATTCTTGAGTGTGTGTGCAATACCCCTGGTTGCAAACATTTCATCGAAGATGGGTAAGGTGGTTGACACTGATGTTGATGGCACGTGGCGTGCCTGATGCAGGTGAGAATACTCATCAGTGACAAGAGGCATTCCCGCTGTTCAACGGTCCATAGACGTCAGCTGCCAGTGTTATCCACACAGTAGTGGGAGGTCGAAAAGTATTAGCTGCTCTGTCTTAAGGGCTTCTGTGCTTAGACATAGGTGACATGCTTGAGTCATTTCTTCCGCCAGATGATCTAGTATCTTGACTTTGAGTGTCTGTTTAGTTGCTAGTATCCCTCAGTGGCTTATGTGCATGGCTGATTATCAACATAGTGTCTGTGGTATGACTTTCCTTGTGCTGCGAAGGGATATTGCTATTTCCATTCCAGACAGCTATTCCTGCACATTCTTGGATGCAAGTAATTCCTCTTTGTTGACTGCTCCACTGTATTGACTGTTTTTATTGGTGTGTATCCATTGTTGTTTTCTCCTGCTGTTTCTCGCTTCCTTAAGTGTGCTATTGTTGTGCAAGAATCATGCATGTTTCTCTAGTGTGATCTAAACTAGGGGGGGGTTCTACGGCTGTACAAAATTGATTTACTCCTCTGCCAATGAAAGAGTGGAGCAATTGCTCTGAAGAAGGTGTCAGGAGACGTAGTCTGCATGATTGAGGTCTTTCTCCGGTTTGTGCACTGTCTTGAAGCCATAGTTCATTAGTATATTCTCCACTTATATATACATGGTGGGATCTTTTCACTTTGAGTTGCTGTAGATGGTTACCAATGCTTGATGGTCTGTAATGATTGTAAAAGACTTTCCATATAAGAACATATGATGGTGTTCACATGCCAACACAATGGTCAGATTCTCTTTTTCTGGTTGTTAGTATGTTTTTTCCACATCTGTTAAGCCTAGCTTCTTGCATATGCGATAATTTGACTTGGAGATTCAAAGCTGGGCTTGAACTGTACTAGGATGACCCCTAGTCCTACGGGGATGTGATCTACTGTCAGATCTGTGCCAGGGATGCATCAAACATGCCAAATAGTATGCAAACTCTATTGCCTCGTTGATGTTCTTGAAGGAGTCTTCACATTCTGATGCCCATGCTAATTGTTTTCCTTGTTTGGTGGGTTCTCAGCATGGTGTGTTTACTGTGGTAAAGTGCTTTATGTAGCAAAAGCTGCAACTCGCTATGCCCAGGAATGATCTTACTTCTGCTACATCAACTGGTGTTTGTGTTTTGTTGGGTGTTTTGGCTTTGGTTGGATATGGTTGCATTTCTTTGTGGGAGAAGATGTGCTCAAAGCAAATAAGTTTGTCCTTTTCCTGCTCACATTTTCCTTCTTTCAGCACCAGTCCTGCTTTTTCTAGACAGCTTCAAGCTTCCCTTACAGCTTTATCATGGTCCTCTTTCATGTGACCAAACACTAGAATGTCATCACTATGTTTAGACAGCTCTTCACAGGCCTTATGACTCTCTAGAGCAACCCTAGATGCATGGAGAACGTCGTTATAGAATGTGACATAGGATCCAGCGGTGACGTAACAAAGGCCTCTGCAGTCCCCGCAATGTGGGGGGTAGGTCCTGAGCTCCAGTGGGCCCCCTCAGCACAGTACCCTGGCCTGAGGGCGCCTAAGTGAATTCGAAGTTTTGTTATGCCACTGGGATCCAGTTCTAGTTGGTGGTGCCCTTTGAAGAGATCTAGCTTGGCGAACATGCAAACTCCATTGAGGCAACTGATCATATTGTTAACATGTGGAGCTGGGTGTCTCTCCCTTTCATTCACCATATTTGGTAGTCACAGGTCTGCACAAATGCATATTTTCTGTGTATTTCGATTTGGTACTTCTATGATGAGGGACACCCATGGAGTCGGTCTGTTGATCAATCCAATGTGTTACTCTAGTAGACTTTGTTGAATTTCCTCCTCTACCTGGGGTTGCAGATGCACTGGTACGTGTTGCTGGTTTTGAGATACTGGCTCAATCACTTCATAGATGTGGAGTGTGATTTGAATCCCCTTCAATTACCTAATCACTTTGAACAGTGTTCGTTGCTCCTTCAATATTGTATGACGTTGCAATTAATCCCATAGGTTGTGCATTTCCATTGCTGAGAATTGGCACTGGCATGTCACCTCTTAAGACATGTACGTCATCTTGTGGTGAGGTTTTGTCATATCTTTTCATTTCTGAGAATACTGGGCACTCTGCCCCCGCCAAACAAAACATCAACGTTGAACGATGATAGTCTGTTTTCCATTTTGGCATATTAAGATATACATATTATGTTGTATGAGGGTCCACTGTCGAAAACAAATGTGGCTTAATGCTTTTCCACTTGTAACTGCTCTTTTTTGATCTTTTTCTCCAGCATCTGGATGTGTTCTGGTTGTCTTTATGGTGCTGCATCTTCTGTCGTAAGGTACATGCACTCATCCGATGCTCACTCTGGGGATGAATCTTCTGAGGAGCTTTGACTGTGTGCTTCTATTAGCATGGCTTGGTTTTACTTTATCCTGGGCCTTTGAAGTCATCTCCCTTCTGCTTCAGTCTACTTGCTTTGCAAACATTTGCAAAATGATTGTCTTTGTTGCACTTCCTACACTTTCGTTCCATGGTGGGGAACACTTTGTTTGTCTGGCTGTTTCATGGTTCCTTACATCAGATGTACTTGTTCTAGTGCTCTTGTCTGCCTGTTTTGGCATCAGTTCTCTCTATGATTAGTATTCTCTCCAGGGTATATGCTTCTTTTAAAATCTTGGTGCAAAAAGTCATCATGAAGCACCCTTCGATGCAGTCATACTGCTTCCTCGTTTCATTTTTCAAACTTCAAACCAGTATGGTAAAAGCTTCCGCAATCTGATTGCAAAGACATCTAACGATTCATCAGCTCTTTGGCATGGATGTGAAATTTGCTGCATTTGTGGTCCACTTTGTGCTGCAGGTCAAATCTTTCCTTTAGGCACCAGATCAGACCTTTGTAAGTGTTGTTGAGGGAGTACCATAAGTGCATCTTCTACATCATCTCCAACCAAGTTAAGTTAAAGGTCTCTGGCTTGTTTGTCACTGTAGTTTTTGCATGCAGCTCATTTGTAGTGTTTGAAGCACCTCATCTATTTTTCGTACTTGGCTCCTTTGGTCTGGAAATCTCTGAGGTAAATGGTAGAAAGCGTTGAAAGATGGCTCTGCCCAATGCCTTTTTCAGCCTTATGGTGCTTTAGTTATGGTATTATTGGCTGTGATTGCTGAAGTTGTGTGGTGATGTTGAACTATTTATATTTTTTGCTGTAATCTACTTTCATAAGTTGCCTGAATTAAAAATGGCTGCCACTAATGATTCTTATGATATTTGTGGATTACCTGACTCTAAAATGGACACTTCCATTGGTTTCTGTTGAAGGGTGCCTGGCTTCAAGATGGCACCTTGGTCTTGCGAAATCTTGTGTTCTGTGTGCACCTCACTGTCTTCTGGGATCCTCCTTGTTTTAGTGGTCAAACTGTGGGGGGGCAGGGGTACTATGCAGTGGAACGTGACCACAGTGGCTGTGCTCCTTTCTCATCTGCTTCACTGCACCAGATGTTGGTAACTAGGGAAGATGCAGAAGGATTAC
Organism: Pleurodeles waltl; assembly: GCF_031143425.1. NCBI lineage: Eukaryota > Metazoa > Chordata > Amphibia > Caudata > Salamandridae > Pleurodeles > Pleurodeles waltl. The sequence goes on along the minus strand of NC_090444.1, from coordinate 1,774,062,688 downwards.
CGCTCACCATGGTTCACCAGATGCCCCATGAGCCAAGAAAGCACAGCGAGGCAGGTAGGTGGGCTTCTTAGCAGGTATCCAGACACTGCCCTACCGCAAGCAGCAGATCCTTCTTCTACTCTAGTGGTTCCCAGATCTAGGAATGTTTGTCCCATTCACTGCCTCTTTCTATCTTACACCACTTCTGTCACTCTAGGTGATAAAAGGTAGTGTCCAGGTCCTCCTACCTAGCTTCCTGCAGGATCTTCATGCGTGTCCCCTCCATGACATGTGACAGTATCTTGCAAGTGAAAATGTTCTAGATGATTTCGAGCTAGTTGAAAGAGAGGTGGCAGGTACAGCAAACTTGCTTCTGGGGGAGAATGATTAATTTTGATTGGCCTCAAAAAGAGAAAAAAAACAAGATGTAGGGAAACCAAACAAATGCTTAAAAAACGTTTTAACTTGGAATTGAAACACAAAATCAAGATCATGCAGAAACAGTACAAGCAAGCAGTCTGGGATGCCAAAAAACAAGCAAGTGAGACGTTTGGAATATTCTCCTAGCTGTTTGCAATAAAGGCTACCCTAAAGAGTTCTGGGCAGCCATTAATAGATAGTCCCACAATCATGTACCACTGCAAACCCACTACATCACAGTAGACTGCTGGATCACATTTCTTCACTCGTATGATGATTCAACAACAAAGCCTTCATCGAAAAGTAATCTGCAAGGCCCTTTAACCACTGTCCATAGCAAACATCACCCAACGCTGAGCAAACTGAAGTTCTTGGGAAATATCGAAGCAATAAACAAACGTGTATCTGCCTTAATAAAAAAGAAAGGTCTTCTGGCCGCTCTTTTTAAAATCAATCATGGCTTTTGGTCAAATATCTTTACCCAACTCCTTTATAAATGCTTATTTTTAAACCATCCCAGAATGTTGGGATGGATCTACCATGCAGCTGATCCATAAGAAGAGAATCAGTACAAATCCAGTGGATTACTGACTAATCACATTATTGGACATTGAGGTAATTATTTTGCAAGTTGTATACTTCACAGTCTAGAGAAATAGATAGACGAACAAAATATAATGGAACATTCCGTTATGGTTATCGAAAGCTATACAACTACTGTACATTGATCCGTGGGTTAGAGTCAACCTAGAAAGCAAATGTGCAGTATCTCGAAAAATCTATACCATGCATGCTCTTAAACAGGGATGTGTTTTGGTTCCAACCCTGTTCAACCTTTTTTACAGCAGTCCTGAATGATGCTCTAAGCCAAGTAATAGCTGATCCCCCAAAACTAGGCCAAACTCACCTGCCTATATTCTAATACGCAGATGATACGCATCTCATAGGCAAAATTCAAATAGACCTTCAAAGACTGCTCGACAAACTGGGTAGATAAAGCAAAAAGCTAGAAATCAGTCTAAAAAAACACAAAGACCGTGAAAGTAGGACGGAAAATCAAAAAGCAAGGTGGTTTATCAACCAAAAAAGGACGAAATTGCAAAATCTTATAAATATCCTGGCACCATATTCGGTTATCGCGGTGTTATTGCGGTTTCTTCCTCGAGCGTGAAGCCTTCTTGTAAACTAATAACAACTCTTGAGTTATGCTTTTAAATCATTGTGCTCCAAATTACAGAGCCCTTCCTTCGATCCATTGATGAAAGTAATTAAAAGCATGTTACAACCGTTGTTAACTTGGCAGCTTTACTCAGTTTCGTTGGCAAAATTTTGAACATGACAGTTACCAAAATATATAAGAATATTTTATGTTTACCACCAAACACTTCTCAGTGTCACATGATGTTAGGGTACGGGCTTTTTAAGCAGCTGATAGCAAGATGAGTATCATTTGTCAAAGTAATTTAAACATCAACACACTGAGTCATCATATTTGGTCTGAAATACCTAGCAATAACACAAGTCCCAAAGACCAATGATATTACTTGCGAAGAACTTCGCTAGAATCGCTGCAATAAGAAGAACTTTGGAGTAAAAAATAAGTCATAATTTAATTTTAAAAATAATTGGAAACAAATGTGAACAAAAATCACTTTTTCATAGGATAATCGTTTCTTATGCAAACCTCCCCATGCATGGACTATGATCAGCTCATTTATGATGCTCAGACTCCAGGAATACAGATGGCAGACTTCTGGAGTGAGACTTAAGCTAAAACGGTTGCAGCATTGATTTGGGATGCTCCCTTCCAAAGACAGAAGTCTTCAAAGATCAGAACTTAATCTGCAGACTATGGGGGTCATTCCGACCCTGGCGGTCATGGACCGCCAGGGCCGGGGACCGCGGATGCACCGCCAACAGGCTGGCGGTGCATCCAGGCCAATTCTGACCGCGGCTTTAAAGCCGCGGTCAGAAAAGGGAAACCGGCGGTTTCCTGCCGGTTTTCCCCTGGCCTGCAGAATCCTCCATGGCGGCGCTGCAGGCAGCGCCGCCATGGGGATTCCGACCCCCTTCCCGCCAGCCTGGTTCTGGCGGTTTTGACCGCCAGAACCTGGCCGGCGGGAACGGGTGTCGTGGGCCCCCTAACAGGGTCCCACACAGATTTTCAGTGTCTGCATAGCAGACACTGAAAATCGCGACGGGTGCAACTGCACCCGTCGCACCCTTTCCACTCCGCCGGCTCCATTCGGAGCCGGCATCCTCGTGGAAGGGGGTTTCCCGCTGGGCGGGCGGGCGGCCTTCTGGCGGTCGCCCGCCAGCCCAGCGGGAAACTCAGAATGACCGCCGCGGTCTTTTGACCGCGGTACGGTCTTATGGCGGTTCCCGCTTGGCGGGCGGGATTGGAATCACCCCCTATGTTCTTATTCTCCAGAATTAATCTTACACCTATTATGCACATACTCAGGCTTTACCTGGAAATAAGACGCCTTTTTAAACCTCCTTTCTCATTGATGAACATCCGCACTTGTCACTAAGCCTTAATTGTGTGCTTTCACATATTAAGCTCAACCCCGGGGACGTTAAGTTCGTGACAGCAGTTCACCATAAATTAAACACAAGGATATTTCAATAATTAAACTGCACACTGTCTATTTTACTTGAAATTTCGATAACTTATTTTAAATTTTTGATATACATAATAATGTAAATATTTGTTATTAATAAAAGAATAAACTACCACTTACCTACCCGAGTACGGCAAACACGGAGCCTTCTAGATTTTGCGTGAGTAGCTTATCCAGCCTTTGATTTATTGGCATGCTGGGACTTGTAGTTATCATTCTATAATGGGATAAACAGAAATAATAATACAAAACTGTAGAGCAAAAAAGACTGGCCTGGGCGAGCTACTCACGCGTTGAACTGGGAAACATGAGACCGTAGTTGAACGTGTGTGTGCGCTCTTGGACGTGATGAACCAGGTGGAGGCAGTGAATTGTATAGTAATGTGTCATGGTGCGGTCTGGACTCTGGTGTTTCCTCAGGGCCCATTCACACACATAACTTTTGCACACGGCAACCCAGCACATGGACCTGCTGACGTCTAGGCCAGCACAAAAATACACACCCATCCAAGGGGGGAATGCCAGCAATGAGGAGCTACAGAACTGCTGCCTGAGCAGAGAGCTTCACTGTCAGCCAGTCCTGGCTTTTTAACCAAGCGCAAGCTGCATTCTGGGACTTGTAGTTTTACATGTAACATTGTTTGTACGGGCTCATGAATCCCAGCATGCAAGGTACTGATGTCATGCTTGATATCTGGATGACTGGCAACTGGCTGAACACGTATGAACACGCACCTCAAATAAACAGTGCCAGACCGCTGATTCCTCTGTGGGCATACCAGTTCATATTCACGTTACCAGTTGTTAATTTGCCCCTCTCGTACAAATTGTCTGCCTAAACCCAGTGCTAGATTGAACACTTTCAACATGGCATTGTAAGTGCATTGTGACAGCTGTGCAACAAGGCATGTCAGGGCCAAACCATTCTTTCATCTTCCAAGGATTATGTCGAAATCATATTCTGTTTCAGATCACTGACTCTGTGGCAGGTATGTGTTTCCGGGTACCTTTTAATTTGCACCAATACGTTTTACTTTGTTACTACAGTGAACGCCAATGGAAGGGTTCAATGTCACTGTGTACCCAAAGTAAGTCCTGGGCTAGCTCCTTTAACAATGAATTGTTTCCAGGTGCATTAGTTCTTTGGTTGCCACTGAAGCTAACAAAGACTGCAACTACCAGAATGCACTAAGGGCCGTATGTACAAACACTTTTTTCCCATAGACACAGAATGGGTAAAAACCTTTGCTACATCTGTCCCTAAATTCCTAAAATACGAGGACTTGAAATATATCTCAGTGACATGGAGTCACATTGTAACCACAGGCAGTCGATGTGGGTGAGGAACACCAAGTTAAGCTGCAAAATATGGCCTGGAAGAGAAACCACTTCCTCTGTGGGCTTGAAGAGTAGACTCAAAAGAATGGTTGGGAGGTCACATTAAATATGAAGAATAAGCAGTGACTGCTCCTAAGGAAGGAGGTCATTAATCAATGCAGTATGGTATTTGTAGACCTGTTTATCCCTTTAGAAATGTAGGACTGCCTACAAGTACACAATGCAAAGAAAGTATCTGGTCTTAAAGTGCTACTCCATTATGAAGTCAGAGAACGGAAATGGTTTTAACTCATAACTACAAATTATTTCTGCCAAGAACGCTATTCTAATTAGTTCCAAGGAAGAAAATCATGAATATAACACCCAGAATGCATTAGGTTTACATATGAAATCACTAAATTCCAAATGCCTGTGTGACATAACTTGCTTAACACATCCAAACTGTGTTTAGCTCATGGAAAGCAGGTTGCTCATGTACTCTCATGATCTTCTCAGCACTTTAGGAGCAGTGTAAAATATTTTTTGTGTATGGTTTCCAATCATAGGTACAGACCGCTAGGAAGGGGTGAGTTGTCCGTGTTCTGCAAGGGTTACCCACTTTTCATCCACGCGGCTGATACATGGAATATACTTTGCATGGGGAGTCGATTTAGGGAACCACCATATGCAACATCAAATTCAAGATGGGTACCTGTCAATAGCGTGGAACTTTCCAACTTGGGCCCATATTGATACTTTTTTTTAGCACCGGATTTGCGTCAATTTTTTACGCAAAAGCAACACAAACTTACAAAATACAATTATATTTAGTAAGTTTGCGACACTTTTGCGTCAAAATATGCCGCAAATGCGGCGCTAAAAAAGTATAAATATGGGCCTTAGTGTTTCCAAGTGATATTGTAGACAATTGCTTTGCACGTTATCAAGTTAATGTTACTTGGAACTCCTCGGTAGATACGTATCTGTAACTTGAAGCCTTTTACTTGTAATATTGTACATTGGTTGTATGTTGAAATATTGAGTGCAGAAATATTGGGCCTGATTACAACTTAGGAGGAGGTGTTAATCCGTCCCAAATGTGACGGATATACCACCAGCCGTATTACGAGTTCCATAGGATATAATGGACTCGTAATACGGCTGGTGGTATATCCGTCACATTTGGAACGGATTAACATCTTCCTCCAAAGTTGTAATCAGGCCCATTGTGCTAGCAAAATATTGTAGTCAAAATGTCCAGAAGGTAAGTGCATGTTGGGAAGTATAGATATAGTATTGTTCCCCCATTCGACATCAGTACCTCCTCCTCCTCTCTTCTAGAGCTCTGCAAGAAGCTGAACACCTGGCTTTTCAATGAAGCAAACTACCAAAGGCAGGGCGAGGCACACACACCTGCTCAGCGCCAGAACACCCTTGCGGGTGATAGTGTGCTCTACAAATACACATAACATATTCTTAACTCCACATCTCCTTATCTTGAAGATAAACATCATCAAGATACATAGATAGTGTAAAGTAAAGTAAACCTACACTTGCCTATATATGCTTATCGTGTCGATATTTTGGTCCTCGATAGTTTACCACAGTATTGTGGCAGTACGATATTCTGGAGTCGATCTGATGGTGGAATAACTGTATGTGATACTCTTCAGCTGCTCTATATAATAGGGCTCATCTCCTTCAGAAAGAATTCAAGCCGAGTGGAGTTGAATTTCTAGATTTTAAGCCTTTTTAAAAACATTACTCGTGTCTTCCTACATAATAAGTAGATACTACGCACTAAATTCCAATAGACAGTGAAGACACCTTAACTGCAGTCATTACTGTTAGTTGATTAACCCAATTCCTTGCCTTCTCGGAGTGCTCAGAGAGCCATGCTAATGTCATGTTGTTCCAACTGTAATATTATTGTGCCATTATACAATTAAAGAGTCTTTAGATCTATTTCGCTGAAAGCTGTGTTGTACTGGTATCTTGTTCAGTGACATGACCAGCTAATTTCTTTCTTTGTTCTCTCAGGAAATCAATTTTCAAGAGGACTGGAAAGTAATCACGCTCTTCATTGGAGGAAATGATCTGTGTCAATACTGCCTGGATAGGGTAAGTACTTATACCAAGGGCCTCATTACATATGTGGCAGTCCGAGGACCACCACACTCGCGCTGACGGTCGAACCGCCGCACTCTAGATGATATGACCGTCCAATTACAACCCTGGCGGGTGGACCCTACAGGGGACCGACGTCCCCACCAGAAAGATGGTTCCCGATGGCATGACGGCAGACTGAGTTGTATTCAACTAGGGCAGCGCTGAACTCAGTGCCCTCTGGCTGATTACAACTCCCCTTACCAAAGGCATGCTTTGATACCTGCCTTAGACTGATGGGACAGCTGTCTGATTGCCAATCTCTAAAGTCCACAATTTATAATTACTAGGAAACTGGGTGTCCTGGTGCAAAGGTTGGAAAAGACCAACCTAGAAGTGTGAGAACAGATGGGTCTTGAGTAGTATGTGGAGTACTGACAATGAAGGGGCAGATCATACAAGGGGATGTAGAGAGTTCCAATACAGAATTGTCATGCAAGGTAAAGCACGGTCACCCAGTCTGATATGGTGGATTTTTGGAACACAGAGAACAGAAAGCGATTGCGAGCATGTGAGGCACTTCTCCGATAGGGAATTAACAGCTTTTGAAGATAAGATTGGGCTTGATGCATGGCCTTGTAGTAGACAGAGAGATTTGAATAGGCAATGCTGTCTAATAGGGAGCCAATGAAGATCACAGAAGTCATTTCAAATTCCAGAGCCACTATTTAGAATCAATTGGGCAGCTATCTCCTGGATCATCTAACAAACTGGGGAAAGCTCCTGTATACAGAGTTGCAGTAGTTTAATCCGACAAGGATGAGAGATAGACCACAGTTCTTGGAAGCTGGGAGAAAGTGAAGACCCCTCCTAAGGATTTTCATGCGCGTGAAGCAAGTAGAAGTACGTTTGTTGAAGGGCTTATTGACAATAACACTCAGGCTGTGCCCCGATACCAGGGGGGAAGGGATACTACCTAACTCATTTAGCTCCCGTTCAGGATTCCACAATAAAATATTGCCAAAAAGCTACCACTTTGGTTTTAGAAAAATTAAGGTGAAGTGAGTTTAGATCCATGCATAGGGTAGTAGTACCCCTGCAGTCTTTACATTTCTTCTAAACAGGAGTCACATCACCACACAGTTCCAAAATAAAGAAGCAATATTAATGAACAGAACAGGGACCAAGTGTACAAAGACTAAGGATTCAAAACAGTTTTGGTGCATGGTTGGTTGAGGTGTAGACAGAGGGCAAAGTGAGCCATACTCCGCAATATCTGGGCAGCCCATCTTGCACAGCTATTTGATATAGATGAGTAACTTTCAGGTGGATGCCATCTGCACAGGGGTTCTGCTGTTTTGGTCCAGGGGTAACTAATAAGAATATTTTGACACTGCTTAAGTCCACTAAATCATCTTCTGCCCAAGGGCCAATCATTATTCCGACCAACGTTTTCAAAATTAAACCAAACTTCTATGCTATGAGACTGTTAGAAATGGGGTCTTTAGTTGGCAATCAGTTTACACCCTGTCCAAGTAGTGACCCTCACTCTAGTCAGGGCAAGGGGGATACCCAGCTCACATAACCCCTGCTCACCCCCTTGGTAGCTTGGCACGAGCAGTCAGGCTCATCTCAGAGGCAATGTGTAAAGCACTTCCACATAACACACAGTAATACAGTGAAAACACTACAAAAGGACACCACACCAGTTTTGGAAAAATAGCCCATATTTATCCGTGTAAAACAAGACCAAAACAAGAAAAAAATCCAACATACACTAATAAAGATATGAATTTTGCAAGAATTAACCTAAAAATACAGTTCCTTGGAGCCGATAGCTCCTTCTGGGGCTATCACAACATTGTGCACAACAAATCCAACAGTTCAGGCAGACAATGGGGTCGCGGGCCAGCTACTGGTTGGCATCAGTTCCGGATGTCGGTGCAGGGACTGTGACACGGGTTGCAGATCGAACTCCGGGCTGATGACGAAGTCAGGAGTGCTGGCGTTGATGGCGTCGTGGGCTGCATTGCAAAGCGGGACTATGTGACATGCAGTGCCCACAGGTCACGGTGCACGCAGAGGCTCGGTGACGGCATCGGTGAGACCAGGGCTGCAGTGTGCAGCGGGGAAGTGAGACGTGCAGGGACCCAGGTCGCAGTGCAGGCGTTGTCGTTGTTGAAGTGCTGTCGTCGGTAGGCCTAAGGAGGACATACAATACGGGGGGGGCTCCGTGCAGTGTCCACAGGTCGCAGTGCAGACAGGGGCGTCTGTTGACGATGCTCAAGTTGATGGCGCTGGCATCGATAGGTCGGGGCTGCAGAACGAGATGGTGCTTCGTGTACCTCACAAGCAGTGTCCTCAGGCCACAGTGCAGGCATTGGCATCAGTGGGGATACCAAGGCTGAGGCATAGCGAGGGGATGCGGACTGCGGGACCCACAGGTCAAGGTTCAAGCATCGGCTTGGTGACGGCATCAGGCAGCGGCGGTGGTGAGACCAGGGTTGTGGTCCGGCACAGCTCCGTGACCGTCATCGCCGGTCACGTGCAGGCGGCAGCGTTGTTGACGGCGTTGTAGTTTTTCTTCTGTTGCAACACAAAACACAGTTCCCACTGCTGTAGGCAGATTAACCTGAAGTCTTTGATATCCCTGAGACTTCAAGCAAAGTCCAGTCTTCGTCTTTTTTAAGGCAGAAGCAGCAACTGCAAGCCAACCCAGCAAAGCACACAGCAAAGGGGCAGTATTCCTCCTCCAGCTCTTCAGCTCTTCTCCCTGGCAGAGGTTCTTCTTGATCCAGAAGTGTTCTGGATGTCTGGGGTTTTGGGCCCACTACTTATACTCAATTCTGCCTTTGAAGTAGGACAACTTCAAGGAAAGTCTCTGTTGTTCACAAGATCCTGCCTTGCCTAGGCCTGGTCCCAGACACACTCCAGGAGGTTGGAGACTGCATTGTGTGAGGACAGGCACAGCCCTTCAGATGCAGGTGTCAACTCCTCCCTCTAGCCCAGGAGGACTCATTGAGATATGCAGGACACACCTCAGCTACCTTTGTGTCACTGTCTAGAGGGAATTCATAAACAGCCCAGCTGTCAGTCTGACCCAGACGTGGATACCACAGGCAGGCAGAGGCACAGAACGGTCAATGCCCACTTTCTAAAAGTGGCATTTTCAAACAGACGCTCTAAAACCAAACGCTACCAGAAGATATATTTTTAAAATTGGAGTACAGCATACCATAAAAACTGGACGTCAGAAGGCAAAAAGACGGGGAAACACGCCAAAAGATGCCAGGTCTAACAGAGACTCTTACCTGTAATTAGGGAAATTTGGGCATCCTCTCAAATTCCAGATTTTTGGTGAGGGAATACTTTAGTGTTAGTTCACAAAAAAGGCGCAAGGTCAGAACCTTGTAAATACCCTTTGATCTGATAAAGATTTCTAGCTGCAGATTCCTTACCTTTGAATTTCCTAGATATATGACTGGGACTGGAAACTTTTACGTGAGCGGTACCTTTGGGAACTGTCGGGTGACTTTGTTCAGTGCTGCACGGCTCATCTGTGTCGCTGGTGCTAGAAATTACACTGCAGTCACCTATATAGGTGCCACCCAGGGGCGCGGACATCAGTTTTTTTCTTTCAGTGCCAGTTAGTGCTGATCTGGAGAGGAGCTACCCCTTTGTCTCTTTTTGACAGGCTTCGAAATTTTGTTGAACATTGTTTCCTGTGTGTTGAGAAAATCAAATCTAGGAAGGCAGGTGTAAGCTGCGTGGCGCCTGTCACTGCGCCATGTCGGTAATGGACCCGCACCTAGTGTGCTTATGGTATCTTGAGCGGGAACATGACTCGAAGTTGTGGTCAGACTGCCAGGCCATGGTGCCAAAAGCTTTGAGGGAGCTAAAGCTGCTTGCAGCCTGACAGTCAATAACATCTAGCACAACTCCTAGGAGGTCTCGGTCCCAATAGGTAAGAAGGTCATAGGACCACTCCATGAGCCCCAAGTCATCTTTGTCACACTTGAGGTCCTCGGGACACTCGGGGGAGAGGCACAAGGAGAGGAAGAAGTCTAAAAGGACTTCACCTCGTCTATCGGCTGAAGCGACAATTGGGGAACATCGGAGTCCAAGGCATGGTTCTGTGGAGCCGTTGCCAGAGTCGACCCGGCACCTTCCACCGTTTCCGGGAGCCAGAGCGACCACGATCAAATGAAGGATTTTTAGAAGGCCATGTGCCCAGTATTCGAGTGGGCTGACCCATCTGGAGCACCACCGGGCCCCGTGGGGTCAGAGGAGGCCCCATCAGGTTCCCTGCCAACGGCTCCGGCCTCGGCTCCGATGGGTCTCACAGATCCGAACTCTGATCCGAATCGGCTCTGGTCGTGCCAATGCAACATTCTCTAGAGCTGATGCCAATGTGCCTGGCGCCATCAGTGCGCACTGGGGGTGCCATCCCTATTCTTATTCCCAGATTCTCGAAGTCGGAACAGTGTTGATCGATGCCGATTCCAGCGTCAACAGGGCCCAGTGGCTCTCAGCCATTGCCTCAGCATTTTGTTGAGCAGCCAGGCATGGTGGAAGAGTGGGATGGGTCACTGGACCCTTTAGGATACCAGTTATACACCCCTAGTGAGACTTTAGACTGGTATGAAGAACTATTAGATACCAGTGGTCTGAACACCTCTCCAGATACGGATATGCTCTCTCCCATTCACCATGGCTACGAAGAAGGGAGTGTCTTATGCAATGGTGGTAAAGAGGTCAGCGGAGGTCCTTGACTTCAAACTGACCTCTGTTGTGGTCAAGATTAACCTCTTGACGGAAGTGCTTCAGCCTGGGGCTTCATCATTGCCTGTTATTCACCTATTGCCCTTCAATGAAGCACTGACTGATGTCCTGCTGGGAACTTGGTTCAAGCCCAGCATAGGGGCTCCTGTGATTAGGACAATTGCCTGCCGCCATCACCCTGACCTGAGTGATCGTAGTTTCCTCAGCCAACATCACACCCCTGAGAGCTTGGTATTCCAAGGCTCAAATTTCCCATGGTGCATTCCCTGCCACTCCCCAGGACAGGGAATCCAAAAGGCTTGCCACACTTGGGAAGATGATGTTATCTTCTGCCAGCCTGGCAGTGCGGTTTGTGAACACCACATGCCTTTTGGGGTACAGTTGCACAAGTGCTGTCACAGGTCCTGGGGGAGGAACGGGCCATTCTTTCCCAAGCAGTGAAAGACGAGAGGGATGCAGCAAAGTTCACCATTAGATGTGGTTCACACACGACTGACTCGCTGGGCATAGCGGTTTCGTTAACAGTGGCCTTGATGTACCACGCCTGGCTGATAACATCTGGCTTTTCGGGGGATGTCCAGGCCACCTCATGGACATACCCTTTGACGGGACTCGTCTCTTCGGAGAAAAGGCAAACTCGTTGCTGGCGCACTTCAAGGACTTGCTGGCTGCAGCCAAGTCTTTGGATCTGACAGTGACCCCTCACCCCCATTCTGCCTTTCGCCCCTTCATGGCTACGGAAGGGGTGTACCACCGCACCAGCCCTATGCCAGCCACCCCCGGGTGCAAGCTCTCCAAGCTGTGTGAGGACATGGGTGTGGTGCATTCAGAGCCCGTGGGTCTGCCAGCCAGAGGTAGTCCACCACCCAACCCCCAGCAGCTGCAGCATCTAAGCCTTCCTAGTTTGGTCTGCAAGATCATGAGTGGCCAGACAGAGGGAGAATCCAACATCATCTCCCCTACTGGCAGTCCATAACATTGGACAAATAGGTCTTGCAGATCATTTGGGGGGGCTACTACCTTCCATTTTAAACTTTCCCTCTGCCTATACTGCCCATTCAAGAACGGCTGGTGGAGGATCACCTTTCTCTGCTCCAAGAGGAAGTTAAAGCACTTTTGGCGAAAGGGGCTATAGAAAGGGTCCTTATATCGGAAGTAGGCAGTGGTTGTTATTCCCGCTATTTTCTGATACCCAAAGGTCTTCATCCTATTCTAGACCTTCAGACCATCAACCTCTTCCTCAAAAAGGAAAAATTCAAGATGCTCACTTTGGCTCAAGTCTTGTCTGCCTTAGACCAAGGTGACTGGTTGGTGGCCTAGGACTTGCAGGATACTTATTTTCACATCCCCATCCTGCCTGCCCTCAGGTGTTACCTGCGGTTCAAGGTAGGCTAGGAGCACTTTCAGTTCACCGTGCTACCCTTTGGCCTCATTAGTGCCCCTCGGGTGTTCACCAATGTGATTTCCTTTGTTGCAGCTCATCTGTATAGGTTAGGAGTTTCAGTCTTCCCCTACCTCGACGACTGGCTTGTGAAGGAGGGCTCGCCACAGACTGTAATGTCTCACCTCAAGACTATGGCGAACCTCCTATATCTGTTAGGGTTCACAATAAATGTGCTGAAGTCACACCTGGCTCCTTCTGAAATGCTCCCTTTCATTGGTGCTGTTCTGAACACAGTGCAGTTTTGGCTTTATCCTCCTGAGCAGCGAGTCCAGGATGTTCAGGCTATGATACTGATGTTTCGGCCTCGGTCCTGGGTTTCTGTGACAATGACTCTGAGGCTGCTAGGCCTCATGGCCTCCTGCATCCTGTTGGTGAAACATTTAAGACAGATTATGCAGACTCTGCAGTGGGACCGGAAGTTCCAGTGGCCACAGCATCAGGATAATCTCTCTGACATGGTCCAGAGCTCGGAGAGAACTGCAAAAGACCTGCAGGGGTGGCTCACAAACCATGATTGGGTCAAAGGCAGACTCCTCTCCCTTACCCAACCAGATCTGACAGTAGTGACAGATACGTCACTCCTGGGATGGGGTGACCATCTGGAAGATGTGGAGATCAGAGGCATCTGGTCTCTGGTGGTGTCCAGACTCCACATTAACTTCCTGGAGCTCCCGGCGATTGGACTAGCATTGAAAGCATTTCTTTCCTCTGTCAAGGGGAAGTTAGTTCAGGTGTTTACGAACAACACCACCACCATGTGGTACTGCAACAAGCAGGGCGGGTGGGGTCTTGGACCCTTTGTCAAGAGGCTCTGCATCTCTGGACATGTCTAGAACAGCAGGGTATTACCCTGGTAGTTCAACACCTGACAGGTTCTCTGAACCCCAGGGTAGATGAACTCAGCCTTTGATGCCTAGCGGATCACGAGTGGTGTCTCCATTCAGAGGTGGCACAAGGTCTCTTTCAGCAGTGGGGATGGCCTTCGTTAGATCTGTTTGCCTCCGAAGAGAATTTGTAACATTTGCACATTCGAGCTCCAAGGCAACTATCGCTCAGAGACGCTTTTCGTCTTGAGCGGAGATCAGGTCTACTGTATGCATTCTGCCCATACCACTTCTACGCAGTGTTATCAGGAAGATCAAGAACAACTAGGCCCATTTAATCTTTGTGGCTCTGGAATGGACATGGAGTCTGGTGTTCCGAGCTTCTGAAAATGAGCATCAATCCTCCAATCAGCCTTTGGGAGGATCTTCTGTCACAGCAGTAAGGGAGGGTCCTCCAACGGAACCTGTCAAATCTCTACCCTTGCCCAGCAGAGCTTTGCTCTGGGTTATCTCTCTGCTAATCCACCTTCCTGCGGCTGCATGACTAACCTTCTTTATTTAAATACCCTATTGTAAATATGTTCCTAAAAGGGCAGGTACATATGTTTCCCCCTTCGCCCTTCATTATCCCTCAATGAGATCTTACTTTAGTTCTCTCATAACTCATGTGTGCTCCCTTTGAGCTGCTGCACAATTGTCCCCTCCGGCTGCTTACCATCAAGACAGCCTTTCTGGTGGCAATAACATCAGAGGGTAAGTGAACTGCAGGCTTTATCATTCAAGACTCTCAATATCATGGTATTCCTGGACAAGGTGGTGCTTCGCACCTGGGCCTCTTTCATACCTAAGGTGGTGTCCCCATTCCATTTGTGACAATCTATCACCCTGCCCAGCTTTTATGCTCCTCCACAACCTCTAGGGAAGAGGAGCGACTCCACCATCTGTACCCAAAAAGAACATTGTTGTTCTACCATGGCCGCGTAAAAGAGTTCTGGGTATACGACCAACTCTTCATTGGCTATGTAGGAGCTAAAAAAGGCCAGGCAGTTCAGAAACTAACCATTTTGCGCTGGGTCGTTCTCTCTATCAAGATCTGCTACACCCTGGCTAAAAGGCAGCCTCCCAAGGGCCTGTGGGCCCATTCCACCAGGGGAAAAGATGCAACCATACATTAGCTCATGGATTACCAGCCCTGGACATCTGCCAGGCAGCAACGTTGGCATCCCTGCACACATTTGCTGAACACTACTGCCTTGATAGTCAGGTTCGCAGAGACCGTCATTTTGCCTGTTCGGTCCTGCAAGATTTAGTAGTCTAATAAAATCTGTCTGCATCTCACCGCCAGGATGGTATGGCTATCTATTCAAAGGTAAGGAATCTGCAGCAAGAAGTCTCTATCAGATGAACAAGTTGCTTACCTTTGGTAATGCATTATCTAGTTTAGTTTAGTTTAACAAATTTATAAAGCGCATTGCTACCTGAAGGCCTCCCAGCGCTGAAAAGGAAGTGATAACTCAGACGCAGGAAACAAAAAAGAGTTAGGTCAAATAAAGGAAGGTCTTTATTTTTTTCTGGAACGGTAGTTCCAAGGGTTCTTGCCGAAGTTCTAGGGGTAGGGAATTCCAAAGGTGAGCTGCCTTAACTGAGAAGGAGTTACCTCCCCATGACGATCTCTTGAACCGTGATATATGAACTAGCTGGGTGGTGGAAGATCTCAGGGTTCTTATAGGAATATAACAGGAGATACTTTGTCTGAGAAAGTAGGGACCTTTATTATGAAGACCTTTATGTATCATGCATAGGGTCTTAAAGCGAATCCGCTGTTTTATTGGTAGCCAATGAAGGGAGGCTAAAGCTGATTTGGCTGATTGATGTCTGGGTATAGTCATAAGTAGTCTTGCGGCCGCATTTTGTACATCCTGAAGTTTCTTCACAACATAATCAGGAGAGCTGAGAAAAAGGGAGTTGCCATAATCCAGACGAGAGAGTATCATGGCCTGGAAAATAATTCTTCTGGCCAGAGGGGGTAAGAGGTTAACGATTTTCCTTAAAGTTCTAAGGAGGCCAAAACAGGATGAAGAAATCTTTTTAGATTGCTGCTCCATTGTGAGGCGACAACCTAGCCAGGAGCCTAAGCTCTTTATATGATCCTTGGGCGGGCGGAAGGTTACTGAAGACTTCTGGGTATAGTGCCGAAAGGTTAGAGGGAGCACCATTGCCTACAATCATTACTTCTGACTTTCCGTCATTGAGTTTCAGTTTGGACATATTCATCTATCTGGCAATCTCAGCCAGGCAGAGAGAGAGATTCATCAAGGAAGAATCCTTGGCATTAGAAAGAGATACTACTAATTGAGTATCATCAGCATATGTGACCACCGAGAGATCTTATGGTTTTCAACTTTGGCTAGGGAAGAGAGGTAGATATTAAAGAGAGTAGGGCTCAAAGACGAGCCCTGTGGAACACCACAAGTAAGGGGGAGTTTTTTACACAGAAAAGAGCGATCAAGGACTTGGAAGGTTCTACCTTTCAGGAATGAGGAAAGCCAAGCCAGTGCTGAGCCTTCTATTCCTATATTGGAAAGCCAACGAAGGAGGATATTATGATCTACAGTGTCAAAAGCGGCACTGAGATCAAGTAAAATGATGGCTGCGTGCCTTCCATGATCCAACAGTTGGCGAGTGGTTTCGGTGACTGCTAGTAGGGCCGATTCTGTGCTGTGTTGGGGTCTGAATCCCATTTGGGTAGAATCTAGAAGTTCGTGATCCTCGAGAAAACATGTCAATTGCTTGTTGATATGCTTTTCCATAATTTTGGCTAGGATTGGAAGCAGAGCAATAGGCCTGTAATTACTGAGGAAAGTAGGATCAAGTTTAGGTTTTTTCAGAAGGGGTTTGACGACGGCATGTTTAAGGGACTGTGGCAGAGATCCTGAGGTTAAAAGGTGATTGAGGATATTTGTCAGGGGCGGGACAATAGTGTCGGAAGCCAGCGCAAGAGTACTGGGGGGGCAGGATCAAGGGGAGATCCTGATTTAATATTATGAAGGAGATTCGTAACCAGTGTCCCTGTCAAGGACTGAAAAGCTACAAATGAAACCGATGGGGACGGGAAGTTGGCAAGATGATCACTAATAGCTTCATGGTTGGATATAGCTGGAAAAGAGGAGTATATATCAGTAACCTTCTGGTACTTCTGGTAGAGACAATATCTAGCTGCAGATTCCTTGCAGACCCACCCATGCCTCCCCGCTCTGCAAACAGATTCCTAGGGCTAGGGATGAACTCTTTCAGATCCCTAGTTTGGACACACAATCGTCAGTTCACTTCATGGCTCTGCGCTCCTGCCGTTGAAAGTCATAAAAAGTAACCGACGTCCGTGCGCCTGGGTGGTGCCCACATAGGTGACCGCAACGTCATTTCTGCCACCAACAATGCTGATGACGTGCAGAACCGAACTAAGCCATCCTACGGCACGCACGGGTACTGCTCACGCATAAGTATCCAGATCCAGTCTGACGCCTGGGAAATTCAAAGGTAACGAATCTGCAGCTAGATATTGTCTCTATCAGATAATGCATTACCAAAGGTAAGTAACTTGTTCGTTACCCTCATTGACTGTGAGGGCAAATGATAGGCTGACATAGTGGTGAAACCTCAGAAAGACACTATAAAGGAGAGGCATTTGCTGCCATTAGAATAATCTGGATGTAGGCAGAATGGGGCACTTCATGGCAATAGTAGTTCTTGCCCAAGAGATTGTGTAAGAAGTAAAAGTTATTTTGCTATTGAATAGATTGTCATGGCATTTGACATCCTAAACTAGAATAACTTCTGGGAAAAACTGGTAGACATGAGTTTTGACGAAGGTCTGCCTACATTAAATAGACTACTTTCATATTTATACTTGGGTTAAAATTCCAATTAGCCACCTTGATAAATGATAATTTGATGGGCCACCGCAGTGTTTGGTAGTGTGAGCGAACACTACACGCATCAGCCGAGACGGAAACAAAACCAGTTGACCCTAAAATTATATTTTGATTGACATTGCACTGGTGAAAACAGAGTGAAGCAGGCCGGGCGTGTTGCGGCACATTGCAAGAGAGGAAACCATCTGATCCCGCATTTACAGTTTGACAGAACAGCCCTCTATGAGAGACGCCTGCAGCACCACAACAAATTGGAAACTGCCGTTAACCTGGTGTTAAGTATAAACATGGTGTTAAGAATAAAGCATATTTCCCTTGTCTTTTGTCTACTGAATAACAAAGGCCTTCTCTGGCCGAGCAGCTATACAATTTATTAGGGCCCCTAATGTAGTGAGGAATGTACACCCCTCATTTTCCTGTGAAGAGCAGATTTTCAACATTTACATATCTGGCGGGAAGCTGGGCCAAAGGGGGCCTCACATGAATGATTTCGCAAAAGCTTCTGCGACCTTCTCAGACGTCATCAAACAATGAGGTCACCAGGAATCTGTCGGTTGGTGATATGAATTTAGATAGGAGAAGAAACCTTCTACTTTTGAGCTGGGACAACACCAAATCAAGTAAAAGAGATGCTGTGGGTGGTATTTAAACCTGCAGCACCTGTCCATCTCCAGCTGGTAGTGACACATTACCTTGCCTGGCCCCATCAGCAGGAACCTGACCCTTGCTCCACCCGACGTCCGTGGGGCCCCGCCTGACCTCAGCCTGCACTTCCTGTTTGCACTGGCACTGTGCATTCCAACTAGCTGTGGGAGAACCGGAAGCATCAATTGCTGTCTCAGCTGCAGCCCTTCGTGTCCTGGACTCTGAGGGGCTGCAGGAGGAGAGGTGTAGGAGAAAGACAGGGGAGCAGAAACATAAGGGACTCAATGGAGAGGCAGAGGTTGGGACTAAGAATGGTATACACCAGTGCTTTAATTGAAAATATAGAAGTGACGGTACTGCCCGTTTAGAGTACCTGTTTACTCCCGAGAAGTGCCAGTACTCTCCAATTAAATATATTACATCAGTGCTGAGAGGTGCAGGTACTCTCCCATTAAATGTATTACAGCAGTGATAAGAAGTGCAGGTACTCTCCCATTAAATATATTACAGCAGTGATGAGAAGTGCAGGTACTCTCCCATTAAATATCTTACAGCAGTGATGAGAAGTGCAGGTACTCTTTCATTAAATATCTTACAGCAGTGATGAGAAGTGCAGGTACTCTCCCATTAAATATATTACAGCAGTGCTGAGAAGTGCCGGTACTCTCCCATTAAATATATTACAGCAGTGATGAGAAGTGCGGGTACTCCTCCATTAAATATATTACATCAGTGCTGAGAAGTGCAGGTACTCTTCCATAAAATATCTTACAGCAGTGATGAGAAGTGCTGGTACTCTTCCATTAAATATATTACAGCAGTGTTGAGAACTGCAGGTACTCTCCCAAGGGGCGTAGCTTCTGTGGGGTGGGGGTGGGGTAGTAATTTTACAAAATATAGTTTTTTCCCCTTCAAGTACTCCTACTAATCTGCATTCCTCTCTCTTTCCACTGCCCCTTAGGCCCCTCCCATGAACCATGCTTGTCGTATAATGTATTTTTACATTATATGCCAGTCTGATTGTCTGAAAATCTGAAGCCCCCCAACTCAATCTTACTGACCAAGCTACGCCCTGACTGCCTTTCAAATTAAAGAAGTGCAGGTACTCAGTACCGGGCAGTACCTCCCCATTTAAACCACTGTATATGCATAGGAGGAAATGAAGACAAGGAAGAGAGTGGGGAATGGGATGGTACATGGAGATGGAAGGATACTAAAAGAGAAAGGTAAAGGACCGAGAAAAGAAAGATGAAACTGAAGAATCAGAGATTCAAACCTGTACCGTGGCAGGTGCGAGCAGTTGATCTAGTCCTCGATTTTTCTCTGCCTTCTCACCTGGCATCTGTAGGTTTTTTTCTTCAGGACTACACATACTGGAAAGCTCATTTTTAAAAACCCTGAATTGATGAAATACCTACAAGAGACAGGGTAAAAGTTCTGAAAGAACGGGGTACAGAGAGGGAGAGGACACCACAAGCAGTGGTGGAAAGATTCAAAATGATGGAAAGAGCAAGTTGGAGGAAAAGATGCGGTGAAAAACGATGACAAGAAAAGAGAAAGGATGAGGGTGAATAGACATTAGGCCAGTGAAGGATTGAAAGCAGGAAGTAATGGCACAGAGAGAGAAGTAGTGTGAGAGCCGACGAAAGCATAGGTCTGAAATTTCCACAAGTATGTTCTGTGGTTCAACCAGCCCTAGGTTTCCTCAGTATTCTGGGATTTGTAGTGTTGGATTTCACCTACAGTTATAGAAACCAGTGCTTAATTTGAACCAGTGGTTGTAGGTAGGGGCTCACTGGCACTCATTTTTGGGAACCTGGCTTGACTTTTCCTCATCAGACTGCGACCCAGAGCAAGAAAGTGAAAAACTAACAAGCAGGAAAGAAGGAGGAAGAGAAATGCAGAAAAACATGGCAAAAGGACATGTCTGATGGTGGATGGTGGATGAAAGATACATGAGGTGGAATCAAAACTATGCAGCCTTCATTTTTGTCACTGATAAAACCATATGAACAAATATACAAAAATTAGATTTAATGAGGTACTAATTATGTGACGAGCGGTGGGGAGAGGCTAAGGGCCTTATTTATATGTTGGCATTGACGGTCCCACATCGTTTTTCTGACTGAAAACCTGTCCGCCGTCTTGGTGATCCACCCGCCCGATTTAGATGTTGGTGGTCCCATAGGGGATAGACCGCATTCGTCCCACCATCTCCACCAAGAAACTCCACCTGCGTCAAAGGCGCCATGGGAAATAGTGGCTGCCAACGGGTCTCCATCCCCCTTTACTGCCAAGTAGATTTGGAGATGCCTTACCGCCAAGAGGTCCAACCTCCACTCCTCAGTTAGCAGATTGGGGGGAAAATTAGGTAAAAAGTTAGCTTTTTTTCCAGAATCCTCCCAAGGTCGTCTCAAACCCCCCCCTCCCTCCAAGACCCTATTAGCACGCAAACAAACCTCTGACATAGTATTACTAGTTTTGACCCGGTTTACATATTATTACTAGTTTTGATACAGTTTTCAAACATTTAATTCTCCAGTTCACCATTTCCTGTCTTTGGATCAAATGTTTTTCTTCACATTGAATTCAGGACCACAACATCTACAATCAGTAAGGAAACTGGTTTTATGGCACATTAAATGCATGTTGGGCATTATAGTCACTTGCAGTAGATTTCAGAAACCCTTGGTTTTCCTTTCATTGCTCTTAATTACACATAGGGGGTCATTCTGGCGGGAACCGCTAAATGGCCGCTCCGCGGTCAGAAGACCGCGGAGGCCATTCTGACTTTCCCGCTGGGCCGGTGGAGCGGGAAAGGCCCTGCAACATTGAAGCCGGCTCCGAATGGGTTTCGCGATTTTCACTGTCTGCAATGCAGACAGTGAAAATCTTGCTGGGGCCCTGTTAGGGGGCCCCTGCACTGCCCATGCCAGTGGCATGGGCAGTGCAGGGGCCCCCAGGGGCCCTGCGATACCTGTTCCCGCCATCCTGTTTCTGGCGGTGAAAACCGCCAGAAACAGGCTGGCAGGAAGGGGGTCGGAATCCCCATGGCGGCGCTGCTTGCAGCGCCGCCATGGAGGATTCTCCCAGCCGAGGGTAATCCGTCGGGAAACCACCGGACCCGGCTGGGCGACCGCGGCTTTACAGCCGCGGTCGGAATGCCATGGGAAGCACCGCCAGCCTGTTGGCGGTGCTTCCGTGGCCCTCCACCCTGGCGGTCATAGACCGCCAGGGTTGGAATGAGGCCCATAGTCATGCATGCTGCACGGGTACGTCCATCTTTGACACCGTCAGTGTTTGAGTTTTTTTTTTATTTAATCGGTGTGACACAGATTATAGATTTCTTTTAATAACCACTAGGAGATGTGGTTGTCGGGCATTGTTTGTTCTAATATGGAAAATACGAGTTGCATCAACAGGAAGTGTTGAAAACCTTTGGGAGTTGACATAGAGCATGTTTACCATGAGGTTTTTTTTTAACACCAACGCATAGAGTTATTTGAGGATGGGTTTTTTAGCATGGTGATTTTAGGATAACCAAGGCAGGCATTGTTATCTTTTTTTCTTTGTCATGTCTGGAAACCATGCCTTCTGGTTTAGTTTCTACAGTATGATGCATGAGTATTGTTTTATGTATTCATTGTAGCTACCTCAGAGGAAGGGTGTCACCACCCGAAATGCATTGGGTTTCAACAACAGAATTGTTATGTTAGCACTGGTCTACATCGAGCTGTACATTGACGGCGCATCAAATGTGAAGCAACATTTCTATAACATTTCAACCAAAAAAATGATGATTATTGATGATAATTGTTTATCTTGTCATACATAAATGATGTATGATAGCAGATGAATTTTGTTTAATTTATATAATTTTAAAATACATAGGTTTTAAATTAATCTATGGGCCTACTCTAGGAGCGTTTTGGTTCTAGTCAACCTTATGGTTTTCCAGTTCTATTCTGTGGCAGTATGTGTGCAATGTACATATGGGTGTGATGTTGTTGTGTATGTTTTGTTGTGTTGCTGTGTGCAGCATTCAGGTGAGTGTTGTTCTTGTGTGATGGACGTTATTGTGATGTGTGTAGTTGTGCCTCATGTGAGTGTGTTTGTGTAGGTGAATGTGTAGTTGCGTTGGTTGTTGTGGTTGTGTCGTATGTGGGTGCAGTGTCAATAGTGTGTGTGTGTTGTGTCATGGGTGTTTGGCAATGTGTGTTTTCAGCATGTACAGGTTGTGTGGGGTTGGAATGGCAATGGGACTAGTCGAAAAGCCAAGTCTTCAGCTTCTTCTGGAATTCAAGAGGTGAGGAGGGAGCTTTTTGTGCAGCAGCAGGTCATTCCATGCTTTAGGAGTGATGTAGGAGAAGGCTCTACCGCCAGATATGGTTTTCCATATGCATGGGATTTGTGCACAAAGGAGTCTGGATGAGCGGAGGTGTCTGGAAAGTTTGTGAAAGCAGATGCGATTGTTGAGGTATCCTGGGCCAGTGTTATGTAGTGCTTTGAAAGTGTGGTGAGGAGTTTGAATTGTGCCCGTTTGTGAATGGGAAGCCGGTGGAGCTGTTTCAGGTGTGATGCAATCCGAGTGTGGTGTGGGAGGTTGAGAGTGATTCTGGCGCACAGAGTTCTAAATAGTCTGCAGCCTTCTGGTGAGTTTTTGTTGATCCCGGCATAGATGGTGTTCCCATAGTCCATCTTGCTTGCGACCGGGGCGTGCCTGGCGGTTTTCAGGTGCTGATTGGAAGCAATTTGAAAATCTTCCTCAGCATCTTCAGGATATGGAAACATGAAGTGGTGACCGCATTGACTTTGTCAAGTTTGCTGTGGATGATACTTCTGAGGTTCTTGACGTGTGGCGGGGATGGGTGTTGGTCCAAGCTCTGTTAGCCACCAGGTGGAGTTCCAGCGTAATGTGCTCTCCCCAAATATCACAATTTCAGTCATGCAGCTATTGAACTTGATGCGGTTAATAGGAGCCTTGTCCGTGAGGGAGAGCATGCGTTGCATGTCATCAGCGTAGGAAAGGACGTTGAAATTGTAAGAGTGGATGACGCCGGCTAGAGGGATCATGTATGCCGTGAAGCAGGTCAGGCTTAGGGAGGATCCTTGCGGAACTCCACAGATGATGAAACGGGTGTCCGAGGTCTTCGGTGCCAGACTTACTGACTTGGTCCTTCCAGTCCGGAAGGAGCAGATCCATTGGAGTGTATGTCCTTGGATTCCAATTTCATGCATGTAGGCATTGGATGAGGATGGGGTTGGGAGACTTGTGTTGAATGCTGGAGAGAGGTCCAGGAGGATGAGGGCCGCCGTGTCTCCTCTGTCCAGTATCATGTCATCCGCAGGAGTGATGAGGGCAGTTTCCATGCTGTGATTGGATTTGAAACCAGACTGACTGGCGTGAAGTAGTTGGTGGTCATTGAGGTATTCAGTGAAGTGTTGATGATTTCCTCCAAGACCTTGGCCAGGAATGATAGCAGGGAGATCTGTCTGTTGTTGGTAAGCTTTGACTGGACTGCAGGGGGTTTCTTCAGCAATGGGAGGACAATTCTGTTATGGAAACACAAAGCAGCGAGTAACCTACCACTTCGGGTTTATGCACCGCTCACCCTCTTTCATAACCTGTGAGGGCGACCGTGGATGCCATACTGGAGGTACAGCCTTCTTTTAACTGTGTGCATGTTCAGAACTATTGAACTTTTTTAGCAAATAGGAATTAGAAATGACCCACTTGGATTTACCTGACTGAAGTAGCTGAACATTAGCTAAACCTCCAATTTATTTATTAAATTATCTATTTATTACTAAAAAATGTGATTTGTTTGAGTATCGGCTGATTTTTTTATATACTGAGCACTGAGCACATAATATGTTAATGTAACCCAATTAATGGTACTCCATTTACCGAGAGCAGGATGAGTCTCACTGCTCAGATACAAAATCATGACCTTCAGATTACCACTTTTGTCAGAGGAAAGTATTCTGTGCACTGAACAATCCCTTCTGGTAGCAGAGCTTACATGTTACAGGTAGAACTAGCAAGACAGAACATAATGTGTCAAGGGTAACCATGCCAGTGGTAGAAGGAAACAGAATGCCAGGGGGAAAAAGGACTTGGAACCAGGAACAATGATTCAAAGGTAGCATGGGTCAAAACCAGAACCTTCTGAGATGAACCGACCCGCCAACTCTTACTGATGTACACGGCTCTTCATAGGAATCATCTAACAGGGAACGTTGCCTAAAAAAAGACCATGATGGACTTTAAAACACGTTTGTAAGCAGTCATGGGGGGATCTCCCCAGTTGTGGTGTGATCTCCGCACTTCTGGCGGGATCTCCACATTGCATTGCAGTTTTTCATTGTGGAGATCCCACCATAAGCATGGAGATGAGATCCCGCCACAACTGTGGAGCCTCTGCCAGGAGTGAAGGGTCGCTTTGTGAATTGGGCCCTGATATCTCCCAATATTTGTGTTGAAGCTCAGCACTCTGGCACAACCATTCCACTCACTGAGCCTACCATTACACCTGGAGTCTGAGTTAGTAAAAAATCACTCTCCTGCATCTTAGCATAAGCTGTAAATTCTGATGAGAGATGCGTGTGTGCCCCTATACTCGCAGAAAAGACTTAACCCTGGCCACCCTTGGAATACTGTCATTCCCAAAGCAGAGGCACAAGTCTCTGTATGTTTCATACTCCATTTCCGATACCACTGGTGATTACATCTTATTAAAATGTTTATTTTCCCAGTGAGCAAGGGGGCCTATGTGTTTATATCCTTTATACTCTGGGGCATTTTGTCTGCACATAGAAGCTGGTAGACCTGACAGCCTTAGGGTGCTCTTCCCCCTAACCTTTTGCCTACCTCCTCCATTTTACTGGCTTTGTTTTTACTGGCTTTAGGACTCTGTGCACTTTAGCCCTGCTAACCAGAGATTGAGCTTTCTCCTCTAAACATGGTAACATTAGCTTATCCCCAATTGGCATATTAAATTTATGTATAATCCCCTAGTAATGTGCGCTTCATGTTCCTTGGGCCTATACATTAAATGCTACTTGTAGGCCCGCAGCTCCGATTGTGCCAACCACGTAAGTAGCCCTCTAACCATGTCTCAGGCCTGCCATTGCAGAGCCCATGAGTGTAGTTTTACACATTGCCTCTTACGTTCAATTATCAATAGGTCAATTTAGAATGTGTTTGTGAATTACTCTGACTCGGACTGTAGGTCCTGCTTGATCAGAGGTGCCTACCTCTGTCAACCAAAAACCCAGTTTCTAAGAGAATCATATACTAATAATATTGATCACATCACACTAACTCTATATTAATTGTTTCTAGATTGTCTTGTTGATTCTTGCTAGAATAGTATTTGTTAATTTTAGTCAGGGGAGTGGTATTCATTTTATTAGCCTCACAAAAAGTCAGTTAGTGTCATGATTATTCAAACCTCCCACCGTAGGTAGTAGCCCACTGAGCTATTTCAGTGTCCGGAATAAGATCCAGCAAGATATTGTACGTTTTGTCTTGTGTGGTGGTACCATAATGTTCTGGACAAGTGGACTAAAGTTGCGAGCAGGAAACAGTGAGGTCCTAGTCCTTTACAGAAGGAAGGGAACAGTTCTTTCAAACAGTATTAAAGTGTAGTCTGTCCAAACTAGAAGCAGTATAAAGTGTGGCTATTACTTGCCCACGGTTGGATAGGCATGAAGGTCTGCAAGGAGATTAACGTCACAAAAAGGAAGCTGGAGTGTTTTGCATGATATCATTTAGTGAGTTAATAGTGGTCTCTGAAAGTAGCAGGTATTTTATTCTATTTATTAATTTATTTTTTTATCATTTATATAGCATATCTTGGCCTCATCGATATGAGGGAGTTTTAGACATAACATAACATACCACTTTTCCTTCATTACGTCACGATGAAGGCTGTAAAATTAGAAATAACATACAACAACAAGTGAACATTATAAGCAGTCTAATGGAAGAGTCTATTTGAAGTTAGTTCAGAGATGTCAAAAGGGGCTCCCGATGATTTCAGGAGAAGGAATGAGTGAGGTCAGAATTAATGGTTGCAAGAGATAAGAGTGATTCATTATCCAACATTGAAAACAAGGGTAAAACATAGGCCTACGAAACATGTTTGTTGTATTCATTGGTTCACTTTTGGAAGTTGTTGCCAGTATTGTCCAACCAGGTTGATGTCCAGTTAGTTCTGTAAAACCGTGAATGGGGTTAGAGGTCTGAGATCAAGAGGCATAGAGTTCCAGACCAAGGAGGCCACACCAGAGAAGGACCGATTTTATGCTGTCGTCGCTCAGAATTTGGGAGATTCAAGACAAAGGGGGTTATTCCAACTTTGGAGGAGGTGTTAATCCGTCCCAAAAGTGACGGAAAAGTGACGGATTTACCACCAGCCGTATTACGAGTCCATTATATCCTATGGAACTCGTAATACGGCTGGTGGTATATCCGTCACTTTACCGTCACTTTTGGGACGGATTAACACTCCTCCAAAGTTGGAATAACCCCCAAAGAGTTTTGTAACTTAGACCCATTGAGCCACCAAAGATGGTAAGAAGACTTGCAAGATATTGTGGGGTAATTTTGTGGATGGCCTTCTGGACAAGGCAGCAGATTTTGAATATGATTCTGCCTGTAATGGGCTGCCAATGCAGATCCTAAACTACTGTAATGTAGTCAAATTTGCTTGTAGAGGCTAACCTGAAGGCCGTAAGTAGAACCACTTTGAGCGGGCTAATAACAACAGCAGCGCCCATTAAACCCACCTCGATTTTGCAAAGCTTGATGTCTGCCAGTGATACTGAGCAAGGTCAGCCTAACAGACACTCACAATATCTGGTTCAGACAAGCAGGCGCTTTATATGCACTAATTGCACAGGAGCCTGGCAGCCTGAGCCAAGCTTTGCCGCGCCGAAAATTTCACATCCTTAAGGACATGACCTCATCAGCCCGGCAATGTCTTGTGAGCGCCTCCACCTCATGATGAGGGGGAGAGTCATCAATAGACTCAGACTTTGGAGCTTCAGGTTTCAGCCCTGAAGTGCCATGGACTGACTACCAGTCATGCCTCTTCACAAAGTGAGGATGGCATCAGCAACTCTAACTGACCCAGTCCCACTCCTTTCATTGGCTGGCCAATAACACGATCAGCCAATGAGAGGAGTCGACCGGATCTTCACATTTTTCCTTCCCTCCACGAAGCCTCCTGCTCCTATTGGTGCCTTCTGCTTCCCCTCATGTCAACCACTGGACCTGCCGTCACAAGAGCGCCCGATAAGTACTTTCTAGGTCGAGCACGCAAGCGCTTTGACCTGTTATAAGTATTGTGAGCTTTTAACCATGCCTACCTCATGCCCATCACTTTCACTCGTTCGTAGGCTTGCCTTTCAAAAATCCTTTGTTATCATTGGTAAATGCTTTACATTTGTCCCTCTTTGTGGAGGTTTTGTTACCGCCTTGCAGACTGCCCCTGTTATATGGATAATTGCACAATTGCCAATATGTTTGACTGTGAGCAAACTTCTTTTTCCTTTTGTGTCTCTCCTTCGCGCTCATGGCGGCCATGGTGCTTTGAATTGACTCACTTATGTCAACTAATATTTTACTTTTCATATTCAATTTAGGTGGAAAGAAAAGTCCAGTTAGGAATTTACAATGCCAGTAGCTCTAACTGGAGCAAATGTGACACCCATTGCATTGCAAATGCTTGTTTTTAATGTTTTGATGCGTGTATGCATGCATGAATGTATATGTGTGTATGGGTGTGTATGTTTATGTGCTTGTGAATGGTGAGTGTGAGTATGTATGCACTTGTGAGAGTATGGGTGTGCATGTGTGTGCCAGCCACACTAATGTCAACAGATACAGCTCCTGCCAGTCATGCATTTCCAAAACTGAGTCTTGTTATGGCATGGGAGTGGATGGCTGTATTTAATTTGAATCAGTGACAAAAAATACAAATCTATTTTTTTTATGTAAGACCCATGAAGGTCTAAAATAATCATTCTATTTGCCACAGGAAAGACCATGAATGTGCCTTTAGCTGTGGGAAGTGACTTGTAGGTATTACTACAGCACCATGTGTTATGAATCATGGCCACTCACTCCTTACGGTTGAACAGCACCTTTCAGCCCCTTTAAGGAAAATATCCAAAGGGCAAAAGCAAGATATGGCTTGAGTCATGACTCAGCGATATAAACCACATCTAGAGGATGGTACTTCATCAGATCTTGCGTGAACAAGTTTTGTTTCACAGGTGATCCAAGATTTGACAATGCGATTGTGTTTTGGTAGACCTGGAAAATGAATGAATTTTGCATTATGGTAAAAGGTCTTAGGAGGGGAAGATGAATAAACTCTTCATGATGTTAAAGGGGTCTCTACAAGAGTGGGGTGGAATATTTTGTGGCTCATATACTATTAATATAACCACTTTCAAATACTCACATACTACAAAGGGAAAGACATGCCTGGGTGGCCGTGAATAGCACCATCAATGCACCGTATCATGTGGCCGTCACATGAACCCTGAGGGCATTACCCTATATTTCACCCTTAGTAGCCTACTGCTAAGGGTGAAATATAGGATACTGTATGTCAAGGTCCAGAGACTAAGGGCCAGATGTAGCATTGTTCCAAATTGCGAGTTGCAATATGCGAGTCCCAGCAACTCGCAAATTGCAACTCGCAATTTGGGATGCAGAAAGGTGTCTCAGACACCTTCTGCGAGTCGCTATGGGGTCGCAAAGACCCACCTCATTAATATTAATGAGGTGGGTCGCAATTTGCGACCCCATAGCGATTCAGGGCACTCACGGGGATGGTGGCCTGCTGGGAACAGCAGACCACCATGTCCGTGACTGCTTTTAAATAAAGCAGTTTTTTTTTCAAAGTGCAACCCGTTTTCCTTAAATGAAAACGAGCAGCACTTTGAAAAAAAAACCGAAACCTTTAGTTTTGGTATTTTTCAGGGCAGGTAGTGGTCCATTGGACCACTGCCTGCTCTGAAAAATTATTTGTAATGCCAGACACAAAGGGGAAGGGGTCCCATGGGGACCCCTTCCCATTTGCGACTGGGTTACCATCCACTTCAAGTGGATGGTAACTGCGAGTCCATTTGCGACCGCGAATAATTACATCGCATTGTGAGTCGCAAATAGGAAGGGAACACCCCTTCCTATTTGCGAGTCGGAAATGCATTTTGCGAGTCGGTTCCGACTCGCAAAATGCATTTCTACATTGCAAAGTGGCTTTAGCGACTCGCAAACGGCGATTTTCGCCGTTTGCGAGTTGCTAAACCTTTGCTACATCTGGCCCTAAGACTCTCCAGAAATGTGTTGCTGTTTTCAGTAGGTTATATTGCAATTTCTTAAGTTAGTTCTTGCTATTGTTGGACCTTACGTGATCGGCAAAGAACTGCTGTGCAACAAGATATCATCTGTTTCTCGGTGTGTTAGCTAACATCAGTACGGTGTCTCAGCTGAGACCCTGTATTCTTTGCGAGCCACTTCATGTTGCCATGACAACCTGTTGTCCTTCTACATGCTCTATGCTCATTGTTTCCAATAGCTCCATACAGTCATTTGACATACATCCTAGACCACTTGTTTGGATTTGAACTCAATGCACTCCACCAACAAGTACATTCCAGTTCTTTCCCCTTTAGTCTCAATCAAGTTTACAACAGTGCTCATATCTCACAGCGTAATTGGAATGAAGGGGGTCAAGAGGTATCCAAAAGTATCCAGGAGTATCCATCCCGAAAACACTGAAAATAGTGTAAATGTGAAATTAATACATCATCAGACAACAGTGTGGGTCTTTGCTTTGGTCGCTTTAGTTACTTCATGAAATGTGGGTTTTTTTTAAAGGCGGTAGTAAAAATACCAGCAAACTAAGACTTTTGTATATAAACCTTGGCCGAAGGACACTTAAAGAACATTAACAAAGTGCAAAAAGTGTGAACTTCATTCAGTTCCACTGCTGAAGTGGTGAAGGTGCTTGGGGCCCAGTTGACCAGATTTGTTCTTGCTTTCTCTAGGAGTCGTTGTCAGTGGAGCAGTACATCAAACACCTTCAGGAGGCCCTGGATATCTTGTATAAAGAGGTGAGGTGATTGCAGCCAAGGACACTGAGCTTCAAATTCCTAAGATAAGTGCATTTGCTATAGAAGAGACTGCAGATGAGGGTTTGTGCTCACCAAGAAATCTGTGTGGTGGGCTCACCACAGTAAATGTTCTCTTTTTGTAGAACAGCTCACCACACGAGTGACAGTGTTAGGGAATCCTTTTATTTTGAAGAGATGTACATCTGGGGTTATTTGAATGTGGGCTTTCTGTTGGTAGCAAAATCAGTACTTAGGTCCCACTCTGGTAAAATACAAAATAAATGAGTTGGATCGAAAGGATCCTATTTCCACACCTGGCCTGCCTCCTGATTCACTCCTCCTTTCACTTGCTTCCGCATAACTGTATCCCTCATCCCCATCCCCATCCCCATTGCAGGCCTGCTACTCTCGGTCCCCCTTTCGCCTAATATAAAGGCCCATTGATGTCCCTGCTATATGCTTCCTCCTCATCTCTGCTTTACTTTGTATCTTCCACTTTCCTTCTCCTTTCTATGGTCCATAAGCCTTGCACTTCAATCCTTGGCATTATTTCCCCAACCCAGTTCCTTGCCTGTCTGCCCCTCCTTTCCTAGTACTGCGTTACTCAGTCCTTCCCTCACCCCATTTCCCACTTCGCATCACGGCGTCCATATTCCTCTCCATCCCAGTCCATGTTGTTATCTTGCTCTTTTGTCTAGGTGTCTTTTCTCCTTTATAATCACGCTATGGAATGTTTCTAAGTGGAACATATTCATTCCACTATATCAAGGTTGCTTAAATCAAAATTGTTGCTTGCAAGAAATACCCAGACATGTGTCCCATGCTCACTGTGCCACTGGAACCACACTCCACCTGACAAAATCCACAATCAAAGAGCAAAACTGGTCTTGAGCTGCTCGTGTTCCAGTTCGGAGAGGACCTGACCAGTCAGTTCAGGCTGGCCTGCTCCTGTTGGAGCAGGATCAAGACTGATTTTCACATGACTAGGACCAAACTGATGTGGCATGGTGGGCAAAAGCAAGATGGGTTGGAATGCTTCCCTGAGTAATTGCCAGTGGTGAGGCAAATTGCAAGCATTCCTCCTATGACCTTTTGAGTGCTTGTGATGCCACCCTACGTGGCAAGGTTATGCCCAAATATGGGTCCTGTGGTCACTGTACCGCTGGAACCAAGCTAGACCTGACTAATGAGCCCCAATCAGGACACAATCGGTCTTGCAGTGCTTGTGTTCTGGTTCAGGGAGGATCTGGTTTGGCACTTCAGGATGGGCTGTCCCTAGTGAAACAGATTAAAGGCTGATTTGCATATGGCTGAGTTCAAACTGAGGTTCACGGTGGGCAAAAGAATGATGAGTTAGAATGCTACCCCAGAGATTGCCGGTGGTTAGATAAATAGTGAGCATTCCTTGCATCACATTTTGTATGTTTGCTGCAAAATACTTCACAGACCTTTGAACATCTCTATACGCTACTTCTACTTGGCCCAAGTAAGACTTGCCATAAGCAAAAATTCAAGCTACACAGGGATCAAAACCAAGCAGTCCATTACTTTGTAGTCAACAGAATGTCAACTTGTATAAGAGTCAGTGACACTGTACTACAGAACTTATGCAAACCAACTCTTCATGTGACACCAACTTGTCCATGTCTCGGTGGCCACCAGTGACCCCAGGGCACTGCACAATCAGGCCAGTTCCCCCTTAAACATATCCAAAAGGCTTTTTCCATGTCTCAGTGGCTACCAGTGACTATGGAGCGCTGCAATGATAAGCCAGTTCTCCCTTGCAGCATACCCTAATGGGCCACCCTCAAGAGGTTATCAATCGCAAATCTTACAAGCATCTTTGCTGCCCTCACAGTCACCACATACAGTGATGACATCCCCCATCTACCATCACAAAACCACTCTATTAGGAGCCACTCCAAACCACTCCTCAAAGCCTGAAGCTCTTAAAATCCTTCTTCCTGGTTCCTGCCTCCTCACCAGCAATGAGATTCCTATACACAACTACACCTTAAATTGTTCCTCTCAAAGACTTCCTGTCCCTCATCCGAGCCTTAACATCAAGTGCCTACCTCAAACTGAACTTGATGGAGAATGTAATCATCCTAATTACCCTCACTGCCAAAACAAACCACAGCTCAGGAATGGATCACATGCACAGCCTCACCATCAGAGTCTCCACCATTGAAATATCACTCAGCTTCATGATCGACTTGTGAACAATTTTGCCAAGAAACCTAGCCCTTCATTCTCCTTAGAACAAAGGTGCATTAAGCAATGGTTTCAAAACTACTGTCCAAACACTGGTCCTTTGCAATCTGGGATGTGACTATTACTTGGCATCCAAGACTGTTGAACATCCCCTGCACAGTCCTAACCTTCTGTTGAGAATGTTGCAGGGGCCGCCCCTCCGCTATGGCAGAGGAGCATCGCCCCACTGACGAAAACCAGAAAAATAAAGGGATAGTAAAAGTATGGTATTATCCCTTTATTTTTCAACCTTCGTAGGGCAGGTGGGGCAAGCCTCCTCCACTCCAAGTGGAGGAGGAGTGGTATGTGCACTTGTAAGTGCACATGTCAGCTGAAGCCAGCCAAACTGACGTGGACTTAAAAACTCTCCACCTAGCTGTATTTTACAACCAGATGGAGATCAAGCGCAGTGACCCACTCTCCCCCTAAGCGGCATTTCTGCCAGCTAAGGCCAATCGCAGCACTTCTTTCATGCTGTGTAACAGCATGAAAGAAGCATCGTGATTGGTTGGACAGAGAAGAAGAGGCGGCTGGTGAGAAGCGACGCATCACGAAGGGGAGGTAAGTATATATTTTTTTTATTTGAATCCCACCCCCTCACCCCTTCCTGGTATCAGCCGTGACTGGTATCTTGCACACCGCTGCCCACTTAATCAAAGTGATGCGAGTCTGATTGTATCCGTTATCCAAAGGGACATGCAATGACTTCTCCTCTTGGCCTACATTCCCCTTAAGATCTGCTTGTGTCAATTACATTCATATCCCATAATCACCCCAATGTTATGAATAGAGCTTTGCTGCCTCCTGCCCAGGTTTGTGCTATATGATTACAAATCAGATCTCTTCCTTTGCACAGCTACTCTGAAAGAAACACTGCCGAGCACATGGCGAGCTAACTTGGGGGCACTCGAATTTCACAATTGGGATGAAGTTCGCCATTCTATAGTGCTCAATGACCTGTGCTTGCGATTTCCAGTTGGCACTAATGGCCCGATGCATGACTCGATTTTGCAGTCGCAAAAGGCGATTTTCACCTTTTGTGCCCGCAAAATGGCCTTTCCTAATGTACCATCCCTATTTTGTGAGCCAGCATGCAAACACTGACTCGAAAAATAGGATTGCAAGTCGCAATTAGGAAGGGGCGTTCCAACGGCGTCCCTTCCTAACTGCCGGTAGCAGTGGCATGTAGGATTGTTTTGTGACCTCAATTGCGCTCTCAAAACAATCGCAGTTAACACCAATTACAAACTGATGCTAACCCATTCGCAAACTGGAAGGGGTTTTCAAGGGACCCCTTCCCCTTAGTGAATGGAAGGGAAAATGTTTTTTCAGAGCAGGTAGTCGTCCCACAGACCACTGCCTACTCTGAAAAAATGAAAAGAATACTTTGCATTTTTTTGTTTGAAATGCATCCCATTTCCCTTTAAGGAAAATGTGCTGCATTTAAAAAAAACTGCTTTATTTAAAAGCAGTCACAGACATGGTGGTCTGCTGTCCCCAGCAGGCCACCATCCCTGTGAGTGCAGCCATTCCCAATGGGGTCGCAAATTGCGACCTACCTCATGAATATTGATGAGGTGGGTCATTTGCGACCCCATTGGGAATCACAAACAGTGTACTTAACAATGTTGTACATTTTGTTTTGAGACTCCCAATTTGTGATTCCCAAACGCATCCCAAATTGCGAGTCGCAAAACAAAAGGTCGTACACCTGGCCCTAAGAGTTTTTTCGTTGGGTTAACTCTAAAATTGCACCCAATTTGTAGATATCTGGATTTCTGGGCATTTCCATAAACTCCTGATTTCTGTAAAACTCCCTCTTACCCAGGAAGGCAGTTTTTCCCCCGTATATGTTGCTCTTCTTTATTTCTTCGATGCAACATTTTGTAGCGTGTCCTTTACATTCTTTCATTAACTGTCCTACATCATGCGCTTAGTGGTAAGAGCCTCTCAAATCAATAAATCCATTTCTTAGGCCTCTAGTGTTCCTGAAAACCAAGGCTGCCTAGTGATGCTGTGAAGAATCGAAGATAAGGCAGACAGTGGTGTCTATTCACAAATAATTTTTGGAGTATGTAAAGTAGTGCTTCTGGTGTACTCCTTCACGTTCTATTACATGCATTCTGATTTGGCCCTAAAAGATCTAAAACCAACAATTAGGACAACTAGGAATGGAACCTCTTTGCACGTTTAATAATGGGGTGTTGGACGAATCACAATGGCATGTAGGGGTACGTTCGAGTGTACTCCTGCACTTCTCATAAACGCCTTTCTGAAGCAGCCCATTGTGACTCAAACTTGCAGAATGAGTCAGAATTAACAATAATTAATGCTTGAATCTTGCAGTGGTGCATGATGTCCTTTGGGGGCCCTTCAGTAAAACTGCAGGGTCCTAGAAGCAGAAACATGTGACCCCCCTGTTAGGGTCGGCCCGGCTATAAAATGAAGTAAGGCAACAGCCTCACCACACCAGCATCAAATTACTTTCAAAGATTCCAAATGTTGTCCTTTTTCAGTGTTTGTGGTGCAGTCTAGCACCGCAATTTCTACGTGTTCTGGAGCACTGAAAATCTTTGTTTCTTCCAGTGCTTAATTTGTAAATAAAAGGGGCCGGCGCTCAAAACTCTCCTCTTAAACACGCGGCTGCTACAATTAAAAATGTGAGCACATAATACTGAGGCAGCGTAATCCTGAAGCCACCTCGGGCCTCTTCAGACCATTTACAGCCACTCCCTGCCCCTTCAGCTCACTCTGTCAGCTTCCTGCTTTTCCCCTTTCTGACGCTTTTTCGTTTTTCTTTTCCTCCGTCTTTCCCACGTGTCTCTTGCTCTCAGTAAATGCTTGAGACAGAAAACTAAGTGTCGACCCTCAGAAATAAGTGCCGGTGCTCCGCACCGGAAACAACAAGCACAAATTAAGCACTGGTTTCTTCACACCTTGACGTTTGCGCCTCTTTAATTCTGCATTTCTGCAGGTGCCTCGCGCCTTCGTGAACATGGTCCAGATTTTGGAGGTCGAGGGGCTTCGAGAGATCTCAAGGCAAACACTGGGCTGCGCCTTGCTGAGACCGTAAGGACCCAAAACACAGTCTTTATATTCATTTATAACCGTTTTTGTAGCACGGACAAGACCCAAAGGGTGGCAAACTGATTTGCAAAAGAACAATTTTATACAAAAAGTAAACAGGGGATGCAATAAACACTAAAACATACAATGATGTAGCACTCTAAACAATGATATAGCACTGTAAACTTTTTTGGCGTCCTTAAACGCTAAAGTTACATATGGGGTGATTCAAGGCATACCAAAATAATGGTGTCAGAGAATTCTTAACAACAGTGACTAACTCTTGAAAATATAGCAAAGGGGCAAATTCTCCCTCACTTGGAAATAAGAAAGAATGAGTCTGTTCTGGTGGCTGGTGGGCTGGAGATCCACATTCTGGCTGCACTTCCTGAGAAGGAGTGTTTTAGGGCCAGATGTAGCAACTGTTTTGCATGTCGCAAACTGCGAAAAACGCAGTTTGCGACATGCAAAACGGCCATCGCGATGCAGAGACACATTTTGCGAGTCGGTACCGACTCGCAAAATGTGATTCCGACTCGCAAATAGGAAGGGGTGTTCCCTTCCTATTTGCGACCGCATCGCGATGCTGAGTTGCTTTGTGATGCGAAAGCGGTCGCAAACCAACTCGCAGTTACCATCCACTTGAAGTGGTTGGTAACGCATTCGCAAACGGGAAGGGGTCCCCATGGGACCCCTTCACCATTGTGAATGTCGCTGAAAATATTTTTTCAGAGAAAAACGGACCACTGCCTATTCCGAAAAAATGAAACCAAATGGTTTCATTATTTTTTTGAATTGCAACTCCTTTTCCTTTAAGGAAAACGGGCTGCAATAAAAAAAAAAAAAACTGCTTTATTAAAAAAAGCAGTCACATACATGGAGGTCTGCTGTCTCCAGCAGGCCACCATCCCTGTGAGTGCAGGGACTCGCTATGAGGTCGCAAATTGCGACCCACCTCACAAATATTCATGAGGTGGGTCTTTGCGACCCCACAGCGAGTCGCAGAAGGTGTCTGAGACACCTTTCTGCATAATATTTTGCGAGTTGCAAATTGCGAGTCGCTGTGACTCGCAATTTGCAAGTCGCAAAATATTTTTTTGCTACATCTGGCCCTAAGTGTATTCTCTTTCTCGAAAACTTGCGCTTCCAGAAGGGGGTTATGCTTGCTTTAAAGGATCCGGTTTCCCTGGCTATGGCCAATTTTCATGCTGGTTATTGGGAGTTCTGAAAAACACAGCTTCATGTGTGATGAGGGCAAGGACATAAACAGTTCTCGCTTTTATGGGTAACCATTTCAGAGAGTCCAGAATAGGTGAGATGTTGAATTTTCTTGTTGCCACGGCCACGTAGGGTTCTATTAAGGGGAACTAAGTGCAGTTTGGGAATACCTGTGAGTAAGGAGTAGCTGTAATCTAGTTTAGAAATGGCAAGGGATTTCGGGCCAGATGTAGCAAGCCGTTTGCATGACGCAAACTGCGAAAATCGCAGTTTGCGCCATGCAAACGGCCTAACGCGATGCACATTCACAAATTACGATTCGGTACCGACTCGCAATTTGGGAATGCGACTCGCAAATAGGAAGGGGTGTTCCCTTCCTATTTGCGACTCGCATCGCAATTCAGAATTGCTTTGTGACACCGAATGCGGTCGCAAAGCAACTTGCAGTTACCACCAGTGTCACACTGGTGGTAACTCATTCGCAAAAGGGAAGGGGTCCCCACGGGACCCTTTCCCCTTTGTGAATGTCGATAAAAATATTTTTTCAGAGCAGGCACTGGTCCTATGGAACACTGCCTACTCTGAAAAAACGAAACTAAATGGTTTCGGAAGTTTTTTCATTTTGCAACCCGTTTTCCTTTAAGGAAAACGGGCTGCAAAATGAAAAAAAAAAAAACAGCTTTATTTAAAAAGCAGTCACAGACATGGAGGTCTGCTGACTTCAGCAGGCCACATCCCTGTGAGTGCAGGGACTCGCTATGGGGTCGCAAAATGCGACCCACCTCATGAATATTGATGAGGTGGGTCTTTGCGACCCCATAGCAAGTCGCAGACGGTGTCTGAGGCACCGTTCTGCATCCAAGATTGCGACTCGGAAATTGCGAGTCGGACAGTCTCGCAATTTCCGAGTCGCAATCTCGGAGTTTCCTACATGTGGCCCTTCATCATTAAAGCCAGTGTCTGGGATACAGTGTTTGCTAACACATGGGAGCTTGAGTTGAAAATCAGATACCCTTTTTCTATAGCTTTGTTGTGTGCTTGATGGTTACGTTTTTTTGTCCAAAATAAAGCCAAGCGATGCGCCACTCGCCACAATTGTGGGTTTGCAGGTCAGCATTGAGACTGACGTAGAACACACGTTCAGTGCACTGACCACCTGCTTTGCCAGTAGTGTAATCCTGGAACATCAGGAGTGTTCTGTCACCCTACTGAGAAATGTAGCCTACATTGAGAAGCCTTCACTGTGAGCCTTGAGAGAGAGGCAGAACACTGAGCCAGTACCCGGGGCCTTGGGTGACCTTACTGTGGTACTGATGTTATTTTATGTCATGCAGTTCTGAATGCCACAACATTTTCAATGTCTGGCATGCTGGGAGTCACATAGGTAAATCACAGTCCATGTGATCCTGAGAGGGAATTGAATCTTGTGGCCTGTTCCATATGGATCTGTGTTGCTAGTTGCCTTTGCCAATGGTGGATGCTAATGGTTTTGCAGGAGGTGTCTTGCAACTGTGTGACAAAGCTGCATGTGGCTAGTAAACCTATTGGCATCTCCAGTGGAGTCTGGTGAGGAAAGATAGGTCTTGTGTTGTGTGCACTCTTCCGCTGATGCAATGTAAGACAGTCCTGGGCACATGGTAATGGGCAGTAGCCAGGCCGCATTAGATGACTAGGCATAACACTGCATTGTCCAGTTTACTGTAATTTTCAAGAAGATGAAAATGACACGTGATTTACACT
Organism: Pleurodeles waltl; assembly: GCF_031143425.1. NCBI lineage: Eukaryota > Metazoa > Chordata > Amphibia > Caudata > Salamandridae > Pleurodeles > Pleurodeles waltl. The sequence continues at coordinate 1,774,024,203 of NC_090444.1, read as the reverse complement.
CTGTTCCAGAACACTTGCTCTAAAGGCACTGACTATAAGGAGAATGGTAATGCAACTTTCATCTAAACCTCCTGGTGCTCAGTCACCCTATTATATGTGCAACAAGTGGTAAACCCACTAAGATATCTAATACGGGGTGGGGGAATGCACCGAGATCATGTGGCAGCTCAGTCAACGATGACAGGTCCGCTACCACATTTCGAGGCATTGCCATCATTCAAGACCACGGTGCAGGGTAGGGCAAGATGTCCATAACGTGCTGACAAAATCTGGCTGCATACTATTTTAGTGTTGTACAAATGCAAACTTCTACCTGCCATTTCCTCCTGGCAGCATATCAGTAGTCCCACCAGGGCCGGAGGTGCTGGTTTTCTTTCCGCCCTGGGAGACAGTTGTGAGGTGCTGTACTCTGCTGGATAAACAGTCCACTTCTAGCAGTGTTACGGAGGTGAGAACAGAAGGTGCATACCTTTAAACCTAGAAACAAAAGCCTGTCTGTAATGAAGGCTCCCTTGGCTTCTATGACAAATAAATGGCATGTGGGAAGACAGCCTTCATTAGAGTCTTTCCTTTTTTCTGTGTTATAGGAACACAAATAGAGCTGTGCTGAAGGCAAGTAAGCCTTTAAAATAGAAAACCTTTTGTTTCTTCAATTTGTCTTGCTTTAATGTTCATGCACTGTATGGATCAGCACATTAAGCCCAGACCTTTTGGCATTGCCAGTGCTTGATATCTCAGTCTCCCAAACCTCTCCTGAACTGATCATTGCCTACTCAGTTTATTAATGATTGATGCCATCAGCTAGAGCTGAACTTTGAGTTACAGCTTCAATTCTAAGGGCCTGATTTGGACCCTGAAGGATGGATGGCCATCCGTTGGGCTGGTGGAGGACTTAACTCCCGCCATCCTGACAGATGGTTTTGAGAGCCATCCATCAAACTTTCAACATTTTTTGTTTCTTAAAAGCAAACTCCCAAAGTGGGAGCTTCTAACTGAATAACAAACAACTAATGACCCCCATACCCTGGGAGTTTTCTCCTATGGTGTTGTGGGTCATCATTTTATTTTGTCCTTTACCGTCATGGCAGTGACAGTCAGAAAAAAATTATATTATCAAAATGAGATGACATGAGAGAATCTAGTATGATCAAACTAAATTGCTAGTTGATAAATCTTCCTTTTCTGAAATAAACAATAACTAACCAAAGAGAAAAACCATGTACTCATATAAAACTAACCAAACAGAAATGTCCATGCAAATAGAGAATTTTAATACAAAAGAATATATCATATTATACACATAGACATATAAACATATATACACAACATGTAGAAAAATGTACACTTCCTTTGGAAAAGTCGGGGAGAGTGAGACGAGGTACAGAGGCCCTCGATGCTCTCGCTGAGATACATCGGGAAATAGAACAGGGACGAGATTTAAGAACAGGGAGAGAGGCATATAGTTGGTTCCTCAATACATGAGGTTTACGGTTCCTGTAATTTAGATTCATTTTTAAGACAGCAAGGAAGTGACTGATTATGATTAAAACAGAGGATGATAAATGGTATATGATTATACGGACATAGAAGCAAATAAAGCCTTGAAGAAGTCCAGTCAGGACGAAACACGTGTCGGCTGATGGCTTTTCATTCTTTTTCTACATTTTGTGTATATATGTTTATATGTTTATGTGTAGGCTGATGGCTTTTCATTCTTTTTCTACATGTTGTGTATATATGTTTATATGTCTATGTGTATAATATGATATATTCTTTTGTATTAAAATTCTCTATTTGCATGGACATTTCTGTTTGGTTAGTTTTATATGAGTACATGGTTTTTCTCTTTGGTTAGTTATTGTTTATTTCAGAAAAGGAAGATTTATCAACTAGCAATTTAGTTTGATCATACTAGATTCTCTCATGTCATCTCATTTTGATAATATAATAGTTTAGACATTGATTGTTGATGTGCCCCACTGAATTGTTTGTTCATTATTAAAACGGGTCTACTATTGTAAACCCGGAAGTACATATCAAGGCAACGATGTGTGTCAGTGTATGAGCACTCAAAAGTTTTTTCCTATATGTTTAGAATGTGCATTTATTTCAAGTTATGAGTTGCCTTTTGTTGTTGACAGTCAGAAAAAAAGGCCATCCACTCTAAATAGAGTGGGAGGTGTGTGATGACTTTACTCCAATGACCACCTACTCTATTAGGCTACCAGAGGTAGCTTTACATCAAGTGAGCCACGGGGCTCCGACAAGAGAAGGTTGATGTCTATCCATCTCTAGATGAAGCCGGTAGGCTGTGAGTTTGGCTGATAGGATACTCAGGTGTTTTTGCATCAGAGTATTCTGTCCACCAAACTCTAGATCACCCCAAGTTCCTTCGGTGGAAGAGGCTGTAGTAATGAAGACTACCTCTATGCCTTCCGCTTACTACCTCCCTATCCCACTTCCTTCACATAAACTGCACAGATCATCCGCCAGCCTCCCAATTTCTAATGCCCTTAACCCTGTTTGTATTGCAGACGTTTAGTTGTAGGATTAAGGGGAAACCGAGTTAGGGAAGATGGAGAAAACAACGTAGACCAGGAAGCTCCGTTAAGTAAGTCAGGGTCACAACAGTTCCTTTAAAGTAAGGATTTGATTACTATCACAATAAACACTTGTCAGTATTCAAAGTAATCCAAAGACAGATACATTTACCAGCATTTGTCCCACCATTACTAGTACCACTATTAATCCTAAGGACCACTTGTGGAAGCTTGAGAAAGGCTTCTACTGGTGAGGCTGCAAGAATACCTAGAGTGAGTTAAGTAGCAAGCACTACACAAGAACCGAAGATAGGGCACGAAAACATACAAATGGTGCAAACATGGGAAGGGGGTTGGGTGAGTGAACTAGTGGGCAGCAGAAGAGCCTAGCAACTATGGACCGTGAGAAGTATAGATTAGAAGGATGTTTTCAGGCATAGACTAGAAGGTCGCTCCAGTTTAAATACTGTGGGAACCACTTTCAACCCAGACGTGAAGGATCATCAACGTCAATGACATCCATCTTGGATTGGGAAATGGCCCATTAAGGAAACAGAGGTTATAAAAAGGTGGTTCCACTTTGAATTACAAAGTACTATCACCATGCACAAGACACAGAGCACAATAGCCAAATAGCAATTGCTGTCCTGCTGACAATTTTCATCCTAATGGGCAAAGACAATGAGGGGCAGAAAAAATATCCTTAGGCATCCGTTACCTAAACCACTGAAGCCGGGAGTACAACCTCCTTCGAAGGCATTAAAAATGCAAAGTTATCAGAAAGAGGTGTTAGCATTACACAATCTGTGACCGACAGAGAGCACCACCCGTGCTGTTTTATTATTTGGCCCCAGGTGCCCCTGAGGCATCATGCTCTGCCTATTGGCTTCTTTTAAGAGGTGTGAAGTATCCTAGATGCAACTCACCTCTTCCACTCAGGAGGAGGGAGACTGAGGGGGTCATTCTGACCCCGGCGGTCTAAGACCGCCGGGGCCAGGGTCGGCGGGAGCACCGCCGACAGGCCGGCGGTGCCCCGCAGGGCATTCTGACCGCGGCGGTTCGGCCGCGGTCAGAAGAGGCAAACCGGCGGTCTCCCGCCGGTTTACCGCTGCCCTTAGAATCCCCCATGGCGGCGCAGTTTGCTGCGCCGCCATGGGGGATTCTGACACCCCCTACCGCCATCCTGTTCCTGGCGGTTCGCCCGCCAGGAACAGGATGGCGGTAGGGGGTGCCGCGGGGCCCCTGGGGGCCCCTGCCGTGCCCATGCCAGGGGCATGGGCACGGCAGGGGCCCCCGTAAGAGGGCCCCGAAAAGTATTTCAGTGTCTGCTAAGCAGACACTGAAATACGCGACGGGTGCAACTGCACCCGTCGCACCCCTGCAACTACGCCGGCTCAATTCTGAGCCGGCGTCCTCGTTGCAGGGGCATTTCCTCTGGGCCGGCGGGCGCTCTTTTGGAGAGCGCCCGCCGGCCCAGAGGAAATGTCTGAATGGCCGCCGCGGTCTTTTGACCGCGGTGCGGTCATTCAGCGGCGATACCCTGGCGGACGGCCTCCGCCGTCCGCCAGGGTCAGAATGAGGCCCTGAATCTTTGATCGGCATGTGGAACCCAGTACTTAAGATGGTACACGGCTCAAAATATAAAGTTTCATGGCAATCTCATGTTACTTGTGTGACCTGATACATTTGATGATTGAGTTAGGAAGGTTTCCACACACAGATATTTTTTTGTGTTTATTATGGTTCTAACATCAACATGGCTGAGCAGTATCACATCACATAAAAGCGTTCAAGACAAATAGTTTATGTTCTTATTCTTGGGTCTAAATTAGTACTATTTACAATACTATTGGTATTTACTTACATCTTATAAGAACATTATTTATTATCAAGATGTGTCCGAAAAAATCAGTACTTAATACTCTACATAGAACTTTATATAGTCATGTTAGCAGTATGCCTGAGCAATTATTTCAAGGTGACATAAGGACATCCAAACATCAACGTGATCAGTGTGACCCATAAAAAGCGTGCAACTTCATGGTAATGAACCAGAATATATTAAAATCTACCAAAAAACAGTGATCTCCCGTAAAACCAGTATTCATTGGCACAATATATAATCTGTTTATGCTTCCTGACAATTCTTTATGTTAATGTCACTCATTCATGTTTATAAATAGATGGCAACATAATGTTTCAGCTCAAATGCAAAGATATCCTGAGCATTCATCAGGAACATAGAATTAGTGAGTAAAATTATGTTTCCATTGCTAGCAGGGCATTGGCTAGCTTGTGACTATTGGAGAGGATGAAATACATAGGATGTGGTAGCCAGCAGTCCCCAGTGACCAAGCTTATAGTCTTAAATAGTAGGATGGTTGAATCCAAAGAGGGAATTAGGAAGAGGTCTGTCAGTCTGAATTTCTATAAGCGCTTTTAGAATGAACCGATATTAATCAATGTACAGAGTACCAAAGTGCAACACCCAGGTCTCACAGAAGCATAGAATCAGAAATAGACACACCCCCTCCTCATTTTACTCTTTACCCTCTGACAGTGATTAATGCTGAGGTATAAAACCATCAAAGGCACTGTAAGCCTGTGCTGTTAAGCATCCGTGTGATCGCCTAATTGACTACCTTTATATTGTTTACAGGAATGCCTGCCCATGTTTCATCAAATCAAGAGAGGGTTCTCCAGAATTAACTGAGATGAAGATAGTCAATCGTAATTTTCAGGTAAGATCTGTTTTCATACCTGTTTTCCCTCTTGTACAATACAACTTGATAATCAGCCAGTGTTGGGATCATGGTGAGTGCAATTTGACCTGCATGGTGGATCACTTCAAATATAGCGGTATGCCGCTGTTCCATATTTTATTGTCTCTCCTAAGTCACCACTGTTCCAGTGCTCCGCCACTGTAAAAATGGGAGCACCAGAGGAAAATTGGAGTAACAGATAAGCTGGACTTTGCTCTTGGCTACCACCCTCTTGGTCTCTTTATCTCTTACAACAAGCCTGCATCATCGACACCCCACACCATCTAAAGAGCATTACTCAGGGGGTCACCACAGTTTTTAATATGTGCTTTGTTTTTCTTATTTTTAAAAGTAAAATATATTTTAACTTGACTCACTGACTTGTCCCTGAAGTGATATCACATGCCCTTTGGTCCATATGACATCACAGGAAGTGACATCACACAACCTGTGAATCCCACTGAACGGCCATCATTCATTCTTTCTTGATAGTACCATGGCATTGACCAGACAAAACCTAGAGACAATTAATTTATAAAAGATCTGTAGTGAGAGCGGTTACATCACACAGGTGTCAAGTGCACCCCCAAAAACTGTAAGCAGCAGCACATATGTAACCACTGCAGCTCTTACCTGTTCTGTTTCGAAATATTACCTAAATTACTGATTATGTTTAAGTCACTTCTTCAGAGTTAGTCAACAAGTATCTAATTGGGCTGAAATAGTGTTTGCGCTCAATGGGACATTCCGGTTTCAGCTGTAATTTTGCCCTGTGAACATTTTTGCAGGTTGTACCTGACGAACTCTGCATAGTAAGAACAGGTCGGAAAGAGAACAAACACAGAGATTGAAGGTGTAGATATCAACTGTAAACATAACCCCTGTCTTGAATGTTGTGGCTCGTGCCCATATTCATGGATAAATGGGTCTTCATCAGGGTTTACATTCTCTGAGCACTCCTGAAGCCACAATCACCCCTTCTGTGCGTTGGTCACCCCTCTCCCACCCTTGCGGTGGTATTCCCGCCCCACTCATGACTCAGAGACTTGCAAACAGGAATGAAAGTGACGTCAGAAACACATTATTATTAATTAGCACTTGTATAGCACACAATCTGCCACAAGAATGTCATCACAGCGCCTTTTGGTGCTGCGTAAGATGACTTTATATGGGCTTTTGTGCTGTGGACCAGAGTTGTTGTTGGGGATTATCATTTCTTATGCTGTGGTGACACTACAACAGGTTGGACAGCAGGCCTGCCGTTCTCTCAGGTCTTGCAGCACCTAGATGATACGTGTGTTTGCTTGTGTTAATTTGTAATGTATGGAAGGGCCTGCTTGCAGGTTGAGCACAGGTTCCATATTCTTAGGTCCATGGATACACCGGGAGCATCTGAGGTGCTTGTAGATATTACAGCACAGATTTGAATCCGTGGACCATGGAAGATGCTACCCGTGGCTTGACCTTTACTGTCCTTGCCCTTAAATGCCTGGTCTCAGCGGTAATGAAGGCAGCAACAGGAAAAGAAACTGAACAAGCTTCTAAGAGCCGCATAGCTGTCACTCCACAACTTTCTTGTAGGTCCTCAGGAGCAACCATGAGGCTGTTAAGAAGTTAGCAGTGCTTAATTTGAGACGGTGTTTGTACTAGGTGGCTGGTTTGGTATTGTGATTATTTCTTCTGAAAATACGGGAAGTGAAATGGTTGCGGGAGAACAAGCAAGGTTAATAGCATTGTTAATCACTGTTGTATTCTTTCTTTTCTTTCCTCTCTTTTGTTTAACTGCAAGGCCAGGGGCGGCCCCTCTGCTATGGCGGAGGAGCATCGCCCCACTGCTGAAAGTAGAAATATAAAGGGATAATAACATTTTTGATTACCTGTTTATTTTTCCGCTTTTGTAAGGCAGGGGGCGGGGCCAGCATCTTCCACGTCAACAAGTGGAGGAGGGGTGGTGGGGCGCTTCTAGGTACACGTCAATTTGACTGGCAGTCAGAGGCCGGCGAAACTGACATGCACACTTAGAACTCTCCATCTGGCTGTGTTGTACAACCAGGTGGAGACCATGCAAAGTGTCCCACTCCCTCCTTGAGCAGCATTTCTGCTCGCTCTGGCCAATCCCAGCACTTCTTTCATGCTGTGTAACAACATGAAAGACGCGTCTGGATTGGAGGGGCAGAGAGGAAAAAGACAAGAGGCGGCTGGAGCGGAGACACATGGAGACAACAGGTAAGTTCGTTTTTTTATTGCCCCCTGCTTAGCACGCTGCCTCCCACACCCCCTGCTCCACGCACTGCCCCCACCCCTTACTAGCAACAGCCGCTACTGTACAAGAGACTAAAACTTATGTTTATGCTGGGTATCATATCAGTATTATTCGAACAAATTGATGTACATGACGACTGGACCAAACTGGCCCACACATTAATAATGCCATGTCTTGTTATGACTAATATGATCCATATGTGTTATTGCAGATAGTGTAGACATTAAAAATATATATATAAAAAAATAAATTTGAGACAGTGTTTTCCATTGCTCAGGACCGACAGTTAATTGTCAGCACCGGCTCTAGGGATAGTCTGCCACATGGTAGGGCTGTCTGTCTAATTTTGAGATGAGCACAACAACAGTTTTAATAAGTCAATACAAATTTAAAAAAGGATTATCTGCTGCTCAAGTCATTATTATAGCTTTGGGTGCCCTGGAGTAGTCTGACTTGTCACCCTTGAGTATGATGGTTAGTGTGTGTGGTGGTCCCGTCACTGGCAGTGCTGGGAGGGGCAGTGGGTGATGCAGGCTGCAGTGGCCTCCGAGAAGGGCCCAGGCACTTTCTTTTTTGTTGTTGCTTTTCTTACACATTAACCCCTGGGGAGGAGAGGTCAGCCCTGGGATGTGGGATGTCAGCACTGGCTTGATGTGACTTGCACTACATCAGGTATTTTGGTGAAATGAGATTCACGTTGACAACCCTTTGCTGCAGATTGGATCGAACAGAAATGAAGCCATCGTGTTTCAAAATAAAATATGCTTTCCCGAGGAGCTGTGTGTCAGTATAAACAATAAGCAGAAGCTTATATTCATATTTATCCACATTAATAGTAAATAGGCATTTCACATTAATACAAATTGCTGACTATCATAATGAAGGTACCCAAGAGTTATTCGTATAATGTTGGCATAAAGTAAATGATACATTTCTATTGCTAATAATCACCACTTGTTGGAATAATTTCATTTAGAAATTTAAGCCATTATACAACTTTTTAAGGAACTGGTCAGATATTGATATGTAACATTCACTCTACATATCTATTGGGATTTACACTTATTTCATATGTGTAGTCTAAAGGATTGAACTTTTCTAATGTTAATGTAAATAGAGAGGAATATACCTCATTAGTATCAGAGGTTCCTTATAACCCCAAAAGTAAATGGTCATAAAGTGCTGTTATGGGTGTTACTCCTCGGAGGAATAGGATGTGATGATCTAAAATTGTGAATCTACAGCACCATGGCATAAAGGTGTGTTGGGGGTGTCCCTGTGATGGGGGAATCTCCTCCACTACAAAAACTTGATCCATGCTTTTGTTAATGTATCGTTGGGGAAGTTGTTCCTGTCATTAACCATCCATGTTTCATTTCTGCCTCCTCGCAGGAAGAGTCCGCGGCGCTGGTTCAGAGTGGGCGCTATAATGAGCGTGAGGACTTCACTGTCGTACAACAGCCCTTCTTCAAGAATACCATCGTGCCAAAAGACAGTGTGAGTTGTGATCGCGTGGAGTGCCTGAAACAGAGTCAGAGAGACCTCTTTATCGCTTAGAGACCAGCTTTAAAAGTTGACCAGAGAACATACAGGGGCTCATTGTGAGCGTTTTACTGACATGATGTAGTGATACTCTTGGGGAATTACCGGTTTTCCTTGGGTGTGGTACTGCAGCATTATTACAAGGTATGAAAGTCACAATTGGGGATGATGCATTGTGACCACAAGATTTCCACTGGTCTGAGCTGCTGAACCCGGAACATTGTGTTTCTTCCTCAACACACATTTTTGCAAGGTATTGTGGAGGGACACCTCTGGGTTCAAAAAGTAATTTCACAGAAGCAGTAACCCTAATTTGGCAACAAACATTTGCAGTGAATTGGGATTAATGGACCAATCAGAAGGAGGGATACAGAGTTTAGAGGAGTCTCGAGTGAGGTTCTCTCATTGGGTTCATGGAATGCAAATGTAACCACTAGAGAAAAGCTGGTCTGCAACTTCATACGAAGAGTTGGTTCCATACATGAGCCGGATGCCTCGCTTAGTACTAAGATCCAACATAGCAGCTGGGCCTTAGAAGGAACAGGCAAGTGCATCACTGAAAGGCTGCTATGAAGATATGTCAAAAGGCTCTTCAACATTAAAAGAGAAGTTGTATGTATCTTAATTTAGTATATTACAGTGATTTTTATTAAAATTAATATTTACTGACTCGGAAAGATGCATTCACAATGTTGCCAGGAGTGAGGCAAGCAACAATTCGTTTTGCAGTGTGTGGTACATGTTATTAGTATACATGTAGCAGCTTTATAGTCTAGTAATCTTTACAAAAGTGAGTGCTTGTTTGGTTCACAGTGAGGTAAAGCTATCTGCGTAGGATCACAGTTTGTTTAAGTGGGGGAGCTGTGACTTGATCTGAGGTTGGCCAGTGTGCAGATCAGTCACTGCACAATATCTTCTGTTCATCCCAGCCCGAGACCAAAGACCACTGCTTTGTTGTTAAGGGATTTTCAGAGGCTGAATTGGTGCCCCACGGTCACCAGAAACAGTGGAGCTGCCTTGAGCAACACAAATGCTGCCTTACACAAGGTGACGCTGTGTAATAAACCTTACCAGAAAACCTTTGAAGGATTTAGTTCTCTGTAAGTCTGAGTAAGATATTAGCCACCTAGGTGCTTGTTCTAAAAGTGCGGCCTCCCTCGAAATAAAAGTAAAAAAGATATTTCAGGAGAGGCTTAGCACCCAAATGAGGGTGGGTAAATGGATTAGCAAAGCACAAAAAGTTGCCAAGATCCCACCGAGTTTGCCCAAGTTTTATGATCTCATAAGGTCCTAAAGCGGAGCTCAGCTACAGGGAAAGCTCATGCTTCTGCTACATATGCTGCATTTTAAACGCACTTTCAGTGGAAAGGTTCAGTCAGAAAAGCACACTTTCAGGTTTAAATCTCACATTCATCATAATTGCCACGTGCCACAATTTAGTTGAAGCTGCTTCTTTTTTCTTTCAAATCTGCATTAGGGAAGGAAGGGGGATACTTAGGGCCTGATTTATGAAAAGTTAGCGCCGCCTTTACGTCATTTTTCTGATGCTAAAGTGGCGCAAACATACAAATATTTTGTAAGTTTGCGCCGCTGTTGCATAAAAAAATGACATAAAGGCGGCACTAACTTTTCATAAATCAGGCCCTTTGAGTTTGGTATGGCTTTCCAGAGTGGCATAACGCAAAATGATGCCCCCACCTCCATCAGAATGTGATAAGGGGCCCTGGAGCCTCCCAGATTGCACAGATTCATTGCTTTGGTGCTCCATGGGGCCACCTTAAGGGTTGGACTCCTCACTGCACTGCTGGGGCCCGCCTCACGCCCAATCAGAGGCACTGAGGCCCATATTTATAATTTTTTTGCACCACATTTGCGTAATTTTTTGACGTTACAGCAGCGCAAACTTACAAAATACAATTGTAGTTTGTAAGTTTGCGCCACTTTTGCATTAAAAAATTAAGCAAATGTGGTGACTACAGGTTCAAATCCGAGAGGGTCCACTCGGCCATACATCCTTCTGAGGTTGATAAAATGAGTAGCATTGAGTTGGGTAACAATAAACACCTATTATTTAGTGCCAAGATTCACCAAAAAGTTTAAAGATTAAGTTTAAAGTTTATGTTAAATTTCCCTGGTGTACATCTGGATCTTATATAAATAGGGGTAAACTTCATAATTGTCTATAATGTACAAGAGCAAGTCCTAGGATTAGGAATTTATAACGTTTCCATGTGTGGGACCTTCTGCCTATCTCAGTGATCGGATATCTGATCATAGTCATGCTGGTATTTAGAGACACATTTGTCCTGTGGACTTTGTTAAATGTTTTTTTTTTAAATAATTATCATTTTTATTAGATTATATTACTGCACACTGCAGGGCAGCTCAGTGAATTGTGGGCCACATTTAGCAGACTAGTAGACATTGTTTATACATTACTCTGCACATCAATCCTGCAGCGAGGTGCTAATGTCTAAGAGTTTGTTTTTTACAGACTGGAGCACCAGACTTGAGTTTCTTCTCGGTGGACTGCTTCCACTTCAGTGAAAGAGGTCACGCCGAAATGGCCATAGCCCTGTGGAACAACATGGTACAGTATACATGGCATAGCTTCACAAGAATGAAAGAACGCACAGTATTATGTGAATAAATATGCGTATATGAAAGAATATGGCATAGTATGAATTGCATGAATGTACACATATGAAATGAGGGTACAGTATGAATTTAATACATACATATATATGAAACGGCATGCTATAAGTTGAATCTCTACACATAATAAATATCTGGGCCTGGGCGGAACTCACAGAGTCTACCTCCACGGAATTCTGCGGAGTTACTTAAAAACTCTGTGCGATTCAGCAGAGTTCTTCAGAAGGGCAGAATTCAGGCACGTTGTGCAGCTTGCACTGACTTATAGCACCAGCAGCTTGTTCCACTCTGTAAAATCAGCGCCAACTGCACCACACGACGGGCCAGAGGTTGCTGATTCTTTCTGCCACTCAAGTAGGTTTTCTACTCGAACGGCAGCTTTCTCAACACGAACGGTCGTGCCCGCCCGCATAAGAAATATCGCCGGGAGGCGTTCTACCACCTGAAAATTGTGCGAGGGAACGCAAATTCTCACACACGCTCACAAACGTAACATTGGTGAGCCGCGTGTAAGAATAAACTCCGCCACGCTGCAGTTGGTGGAGTTTTGCCAGAACTCCATGCTCCAAGCAGAGCACGGAGTGGGCAAAACTCCACGAACTTTACCGGTGGAGTGGAATTTTTCGCCCGCCCCTAGAAACATCACAGTACAGTGTAAATTAAATGGAAAAAATTGAAATGACTTGGTAACATATGAAAGGAGTAACTTTACATATATGAAAGAACATAGCACAGTATGAATGGAATATCTTTACTTATGTAAAATGACATGGTACTGCGTAAATTGAATGAGTATACAGATGTGAAATGATGTGATGCAGTATGATTCGAATGAGTATACACAAGCGAAATGCTGCGTCTCAGTTTAAACAAAATGACTATACACATGAAATGGCATGGTACTGTCTTAATGAAATGACTTTACACACTTGAAATATCATGGTAGCGTATCAATAGGATGCTCAGATGACATGAAATGATATGATATAATATAAATAGAATATTACAATAGATGACCAATAACGCTGTAGTATAAAGGGGTGTACAGATACCTGGGTAATAACAGTACAACAGGAATGTGATTGCCAGACACTCATTATACAAAATGAATAGGATGGTCGAACATCTGGTTTAACGTGGTACCTACAGTGTGACGAGAACACATAGCTACCTGAGGAATAACAGTGCAGCGTGAAAGGGATGGAGAGAGACTCAGAGGACATGAATAGCATGGCACAGTCAGTGCTTAATTTGTGCTTGTTGTTTCCGGTGCTGAGCACCGGTACTTATTTTTGTGGGCCGGGGCTTATTCTTCTGCCTCAAGCATTTGCTGCGAGCAAAAGACACATATGGGAAATATGGAGGAAGAGAAAAACGAAAAAGCGTCTCAAAGGGAGAAAGCAGAAAGCTGCTGGAGTGAGCTGAAGGGGCAGGGAGTGACTTTATATGGATTGAAGAGGCCCAAGATGACTTCAGGAATCGCACATTTAATTGCAGCAGCCGCATATTTAAGAGGAGGGCTTTGGGCTCTGGCATCTTTTTATTTACAAGTTAAGCACTGGGCACAGTATGTCCAGGATGGCCAAACACCTTAAGCATTAACATACAGTGTGAATAAGGTGATCCACTGCATGTGAAATAACGTGGCTCGTGCTCGGATAGTGCGCTTTAGCAATAGTAACCCTCCTACCCCTACTTTTCTCATAATTACGCAAGCAGGAGTAATCACATAATTATCGGTGATCCTATGTCAAAGAGAAACGTGGAATTACCGAAATGTGAAATTACTTAGATTACTAATTTGTAATTGAAATTCCACCCGGGCCCCCTTTGCATATGAGCAGAATACAAGGGTGATGTGAACTCATGAACTAACATATTGAAAGCTCCCTCGCCCAGCTGTTGAGCCCCATTCATAGCCTGAACAAGGTGTGTTGTGTTGCAGATGTTGTATGATCGAGTGAGATAGTTCAACGGATTAATGCAACTGTTATAGGATGTGTGTGTGGGGGGGGGGCATGTGTGTGGTTGCTGCAATCAGCATCTCATCCTTCTGCGATAATTAGGTGTACCATTGAGTCTGTTAATAATCAACGCCTACTGTCAGCACCTAGAGGCCAGGCAAATGATATAAGTAATATGTGTAATAATTCGATGTGACGTGTTTATTGTGGAAAGCGCTGCACATTTTAGAGGCTTATCTGTAAAGCCATCCGCCTCCAGGCACGGAGGGCAGCCGCTGCCACAACAGAAGTTACAAACTGCATGTTTACATTTTTTAATCTCTGTCTTTGTAGCTGGAGCCAGAAGGTCATAAGCAGAACTTGAATAACTTCACACACAACCGCTCCAAACTGAAGTGCCCGACGTCGGTACGTAAAGTGGCCTGTAATCACGGCATATTCAGGGGGGTTAAGAGGAGGGGTACCTTGCATGGTCTTTGTGAGTAGTTTCATTCCATATGGAAGGTTAACAATGGCGGAAGGTTAACAATGGCTGCCGCGCCTGACACACCTGAGGTCATCTTCAAGAGGCCATCAGGTGCAGAGGAAACACACAGCTCTCTTCGCCCAGTCTTGCACTAAGCCATAGGCTTTCTAGGATGTTGTTTTGATCCATGATGTCTGCTTGGGTATTGCAATGCCCTGAGGTACCACTTACCAGATGGCCCCTTAATTATCCCAGCCCTCATATAAAGCTTTAACTAGCTACCTTAGAACTGGGACCTACAGGATCAACATTAATTATTCACAAACTTAAACAGCTTTTTGCAAAAAAAAAAGTATGCTAATAGTGGGAAACTGATGACCTGCAACATCAAAGTTAATTAATTGGAACACGATTAACATTGAAAATTTCGGATTCAAAGAGTAAATATTCAATAGTCTCCTTCCCCATGTACGAGTAAATCCTTTCCAGAGGAACTTGAAAATATTCAGACACGAGGCCATGATGCCTTAGAAAGAACACGTTAAATGTAGCCCAGTGCCAATAACTAGAACACAACTTGCTTGTGGGACTTCAAGTTCCATCTTTTCAGGAATTACTGACTCTAATCCTATTGTCAGTTCCCACCCCTACCCTTTACTGCTTGAGCTACTAGTCTGGCGTCCTCTGTCAAACCACCTTCTGATAAAGTGTGGTCACACCAAGACCAGCATGCAAATCAACATATCTCAGATGGAGTCAAGCAGCACAACTCATGTTCATCATGAGATGTACAACTCATGTACAACTCAATGGCCAGCTCCACAACAGATCCTTCATATTGACTAAAGCACAAATCTCTCACCCATCACCACATCTAACTGAAACTGAAACTTGATGAACTTCATGCTGTAATACTCCATGAGTAGCCGGACTGCAAAGAACACTCTACGCCTCTCTCTCCTATGTGCAGTCTGAGCACAGCAACTGCTTTGTGGACCCTCCCATTACAGTTCAATTCACTTACTCTCCCAAGGGCACGTGCACACACACACACACCACATCAAACACCTTTAGACATACACATCCTCAAACTCACTATCCACACCTGTTCACTCTACAACTCATATCCATTCACACAGTTTCCTGAAAGATCTCCATAGAAGTTTTACCTTCTCTCACACTAGCGACCCACTACCTGTTCACCACATCAACATTGTGCTAACAAACTGTAGGTCCATGGTTTCCAGTGCAACATCCATATCCATTCTCATTCCGGACCATGACCGCAATGAGTACACTTCACTGAAGACTTGCTCGACTACAACATGGATCAGCTCATCTCCTCTTGTGGCCAGATGTTTCTGGGAGATTTCAACTTCAACAGCGGAAAAGACAAAGATATACATTTCCCCTCAAATCCTTTCTATCTGACAATAATTTCTTACAGCGTTGCATCCATTCTGCTCACATTTGTGGCTCCATCCTAAACCTGATTTTTGCAAAGAAAGACCACAGATAAATCCCCAACTTTAGGTGGACTGAGGCGATCATGAACTCGGTCTATTGAAAATTCTTATGTCAACACACCCACTACCTGCTGCACAGGAGGCGGTAACAGTAAACTTGGGAAGCCTTAAACTAATTGACAAAAAACCCTACCCTCTCTGATTCTCTCGGGGGAAGTCACCAGTGCATTATAGCCCTTGACTCCTCTAAGCTAGTATAGCAATATAATAAAGAGATCTCCAGCATCATGAAACAAGACGCACCCACAACCTCTAAGTTAAAAAGATCCATGATCATTTAAGTAAAGTGTGCAAACCTCTACTGGGACGTGAAAGGAGATGAAGGAACCTAAAAATAAACTAAATAGTGTGCCACAGACTGTTCTCCTAAAATCTAAATGTATTCAAGTGCCTAGCTTTTCCAAATCATAAAGAAACAACCTATACAACATATTCCTCCTTCTCACTAGGAAAAAATACAATGATCTAACCTCCAATTCTTCAACAAAGTTAAGGCAATTAGGGAAGACATAGGCTAACACCCTCCCATATCTGGCACAGAGAGCATACATATCACCAAGAAGCAAAAATGCTTCTGCTACCTACAGTGCCTTCAGTTCCAATGCTACTGAAACATTGAAGAATGCTCTTAAAAACACTAAACCTAAACCTTCAATTTTTCTTCAGACTCGAGCCCACCTACTGAAGCTATGGAACCATATAAGCCATCTCCTCCCCTCTAACTACAAACCATAATCTCCGAACTAGGACTCGCACCTGGATTTCCTTACGATCAGCCATGCTCGCCCTCTTCTAAAAAATAAAAACTTTATACGGACAAAAAAATGCTCAACAACTACAGATACATCACTGACCTCCTCTTCTTCTTCAAAATGTGTTATAAAGCAGCTAAAAGACTACACCACCAACAGTTATTGCCTACAAAATTTCCATTCTAGGTTCTGATATGGTCTTACGAATGAAACTTCTGAACCAAAAAGTGTTGATGCTGCTCTGTCCCTTAAATGGGAAAGTCCTATCAGGCCTTTGAGCCCACTGATCACAAAACCCTCTTACAAACCCTTGGCAGCAAAACGAGTATTGAAGGGACAGTGCTCAGCTGGTTCAGATCCTGTGTCTCCGAGAGATTGCAATGCATCAAAATAAAACAAACTGGCCCTAATCTTAATCACATCAATGTCTCATTTGAGCCCCTCAATGTTTCATTCTTGCCAGCTTACTTTTTAATTGTTATATGAAGCTACTGGGTGATCACTTAAGAAAACAAGGTTTCTCCCTCCTGCGATATGCAAATGATACTCTTATATCAAGAATAAGTGCCCAATCGAACATTTCTACTGCAGTCTCCACAAACAAACTGCAGAAAGTTCGCACTGACTTCACAAATGAACTTAACACTGGCCGTACACCCAAAACAATCACCTCCGCAAAACCTCCACTTTGGTCTCCACATCAAAGAGATGCAGCCAGAAATGCCAAATTCCAGTTAAGTGTTCTCTGCAATCTCAAATGTTTCCTTCAAACTCAGGACCAGAAGATGGTTGTCCAAGGGCCTTAATGCGTCCTTCAGACTGGCGGTGCGTGACCCACGAGGGAGTCAGGGGGTGAAGGCCCTCATCTCCCCTCAACCTGTGGAAGACCACATTGCCCATTGGGTAAATGGGGGGGATCATTTTGCTGTAACTGATTCAGGAAATTCACTTTCGGCCAACCTGAGTGCCTGACAGGCCGCCATATTGTTTCGACTAAGCATTCTAGTTTGTTTTACAGAAACAAACCCCCAAACGGGTGATTTGTTTCTGTGAAACATAAAATAATCGTCCCTAATGTACAAGGGGTTTTCTGTCTGGGAGTCGGGGACTTTTCTGTTTTTTTCCAGCCCAAAATTGCCATGCCTTGTATGGTAGTCCAAGCCAAGAAAAATAAGGGACAGAAGCCCGACCCTAATTTGAATGGGGCTTCAACTACTGCGACTCTCTGCTGGATGGGCATCAGAGTCTAAGTTTTTCAACAGCAGAGCCAAGTAATGCCCATCATTGGAAATATGGAGGTTCCCCAACTTCTAAATGAGCAATGTGGATCTGCAATAACCCCACTACAGGACAGTGATGAACAAGCAAAACAGAAAAATACACACTACAGGATGTTAATGAAAAATTAGAAAGTCTGCCGACCTTGAGCTCAAGGAGGATGAGAAAAGTGTGTCCCTGAAAACGTGCAACACACGAGCATGGAGGTCTCATGAATCTGTTGGATGGACATATAAGGAAGACTGAGAAGGCATACTCCATGACGCTTGAGAATGAGAACTTCACGTCAACGAGGAGACTCAAGACATGAGAAACCTCTCCACTTGGTGTTAAATTGGTATTAGGTGCATCTATATTTTGTTTATTGGTATGTAATATCAGTCAGTGTGTGTTAATAATATGTGTTGTATAACACATTGGTCTTGAGTGGTACACTCCCTTTCCCTCCCCTTGTCCTCATGGTTCTGCCCAACGGTTGATCCATGAACGTTCCATTACAGTTGGTGGCCTTCTCAGAGGACGTCAGGAGATGATGGAGCGGCCATTTTCAAATAACAGTAAATCCAGCAATTCTTCTTCCAGGAGCGTCACTTATTATACCTGGAGAACAGACACTACTGGAACTTGAGGAACATGCAACGTTGACGAACACACAAAAATGATAAAACACACCGTTTCAGAATGCACACAGATACTATCCTTAAGGAGAACACAAGCAGCAGCAGACTGAGCACAATGAGTGATAAGAAACCACATCACTTGAGCGCTACAGAGGATAAGGCGCGCATTAAGCAAAAACTCACAACTAGAAACTTACAATGCGGGTGGTACTTGCAATGCATATTAGTGACCTACACACACTTAGGATGATCAATGTGTTTCAATGGCAGTAAAAGTACAACTTGCAAGCATTCGATGTTGCAAAGCATGCAACAATTAATGATAAGGAATTCACACCACCATGGAATGTGCTTCACCAAAGGTTATAAGACTTGTGCGCTTGTTTTTAAAAAAAAACTCAGTTGTGCGCATTACCAGCTTGAAAATACTGTTAATAGCACACGTGTTAGCATTTTATTAGAAAACGTTACACGAGTTACACTCTTAGACTGAACTTGACTATCCAAAAGCACATGCTACCTTATTTCAAAGGTCTATGAGAAAATTGAATAATGTCTGTGAAATTTGCAAAATTCCTGAATCACATCACGCAAAATTTGCGAAATTTCAGGAAATTTCTCATTATGCAATTACGCATAATTCTGTCTGTCTGTGTGCAGAAAATGTCTTGCAAAGAGAGATTTTCTACTAAAACCAGTTGGCCGCTAGTATGTCTTAAGACTTCTTTAAGGGGGTATACCCTCGTGTACAAAAGAAGTCATGCTAGATACAAGTAAACCATATTTTACACTGAAAACTAATTTACTAAAATGTTCATGAATGTTTGCAAAATGCCATCAAACATACGCAATTTTGCATACCTTTACTGCCTTCCCACCTGTATGACTATACTGTAAATTCTGCCAATAATGTAAAGTGCCTCTTTTCACCTGTACTCTGTTGGGATGTATTCTGCCACCCAGTGCCCAGGATCTTACTAGGATGACAGATCTGTCTTTGTTTTATTGCTCTCTTTGTGGCAGGTGACCATTAGAGATTTGTGTTATGTCTGAATATGTTTGAGGTCAATCTGAAAGGATTTACTTATACGTGAAATTGGAATTAAGACTTAAAGAGTTGGGTAGCTTGGCTGTTTCAAAAGCAAATATTTTAAATAGATCTTTTGAAAGAGAGGAACGCAAGGGGACCTTGGTGGCGGGTGAGGATCCACCCTGAGTGGCTTTTAAGGATGGGCATAGGGGATGGGAAACCATGGACCCTGATGTACATATGACAGTAAACTACTGCTAGAGTAAAGGATGTACGTGCAGGAAGGTGATAGGTGGGAGGAAGGAGGAAGGATGGACCCTAACCATTACGCCGAATTGGATTGGCAGTATATCGCCTGTTATTGTTTGGTACTTGAGTTGTAAAATCTCATTGCTATTTGTGAACATGACGAGAGAGCTGTTCCTGAAAACAACTAATAAAAAAGATATGTTAAAGTAAGAGATCTTTTGAACGGGTTTGAGAAGATATTGACTGCTTGTTGCATCTTTACTGTTAAATCTGAGATCTGATATGCTAATGTTTTTACTGTACAGATAGCGGCTACTAGAGGTGGCGTTACAGCCAGAGTTGCCCACTTTGGAGCCGGGGAACCAGGTTCAAGTCTTGGCGTCACCTCAACATCCTGTTGTACTGGACACTCTCCCCCATGTCTACAAAAAATAAATGTGTCTTTGTGCAATGAAACTGGTGCTTATGTAAAGTGCTCAAATACCTTTGGGTTGAGTTTGCGCTATATTAAACTGAAAAGAAGTGTGTAAATACTAAAGTTGAGAACCCACTTAAATCACTGTAAAAGTTATTGTAAAATTACAGGCAGCAAGCAGACAATAATGTATCAGGTCCACGTTTTTTAGTTCAGGTGCATTTATTAGATCCGGATATGGGAAGGATTCTTGAAAGTTGCAAGAAGAGACAGCCGACACGTGTTTCGCCCCTTGTGGTGTGTCCACCAAGGGCCTTCTCAAGGCATTACGTTATTCATCAGAATATATTCGTATTTTAAATGTGGATAATCCGAATTCTAGAGTCCAGGATCCTCATAGTGAACAAAAAGTCAGAATAGCGGCGTTCTGATTAGGCGCCATGCGGCCAATATGGAGGAAGGGAAATTTGGACTTCTTCTATTTGGACTCAATGAAAAAAAAGTGTTTTGAATATGGGTGCCAACCACTGGTGCTCAATAACATTCAGTAGCCAGTCTGCAACTATGCACAACAAGCTAAAAATCAGCTGCTGTCAGCCAGGACTTGTGCAGAGAGTCAAGAGGGGCTGCCCCCTCAAAACTACAGAGTGTGGCGACCAATGGAGGTTGGCCAAATTCTGAGGGGACACCATGCCTGAGGAGCACCCCATCTACAGCTTGAGAAATACCTCGGGATAGGCCTGTAAGATAGCCCACTGAACTAATGCAGCCTGCATGTAATGTTGAAGGCACAGATTTAAACCTGGCTGTTTGTGCTTCTGCGGTTAAATTAGTACAATTGAGTTTGGTAATAGTTAACACATAATATCAGTGTCTGGAGACCCGGGAAAGGGCATATGTGTTTGTGTGAAGACATGCTAATTATTATTATTAGTAGTAGTAGGAGAGGATCCAAAAACTCTGCCAAAAAGCACAAATCCAAGAAAACATCCAAGGAGAAAGAGAAAGATGCTTGGGGTGGTACAGACACCATGTTAGTCTAGAACTTGGAGCCCACCAACTGCACTGCCAAGCTTTCGGCTGTAAACCATTTTAAGATGTAGAGGTGGGCAAAGTGGCACTGCACTGCAACAGGTCAACATCGTTTGCTGGTGGCACCAGATCTATATGATAGCTCATGTATACTATTTATTGCATATGGAGCCGTACATGGAGTATAGGAAAATGTGTGTAATGTTATGAACCAGCGACTAAATATGACTTTCAAACAGAATATAAGTATTCATCATTGTTATTTTCTTCTTTGTTAGTGGGAAATGATAAAAAATACTAAACGTGCCTATGCTCATTGACTAATAATATTTGTGCTTTCCCTTGTAGGAGAACCCATACCTTTACACATTTAAAAACAGTCGGGCTCCAGATAACATACCTCTGGCCACAGAAGCTCCAGGATCAGCAGTGGACACAGTACCCTTCTGGGCCCCGATCCTTGCAGCTATTGGTGGACTACTTGTAGGCTCAGCAGTCATTTTAATTTGGAAAAGTGTCAGTTCCAGGAAGCAGGCCCGCGTCAAGAAGATCCGGGATACAGAGCTACATGGGACACCATTCTAACGGGCTCTTCAGGCTCCAGAAAATATCATTGACTGCACTGCATAATTTATCCTGATAAAATGATGACTTTCAGGACCTAGAGTTGAGGGATAACAGAAAATACTCTGATTTGTGGAGCAAGTGCTAAATCCTTCGTCTAAGGGATATCCTCCAGTGGAGAATCTGCTGGCAGAGGTGCTGCCGCCATTTGAGGAGGACTTAGAAAGTTTAGGATTTTCCATGACTACACATCCCTGAATAAGGGCCACAATATCCATATCCCTGATTGTGTTTCCTGTACAGAAAAGTGAGAAATCCCTGCACAGACTCTGCACCGAGATGGAATTTTAGATTGGTCACGCAAACGATCTTTGATGCACAGTGATGCTTGTCAGCTTCAAATCGAGAATTTGTCTTCTCGATTGTTCTCAGCCTTTGTTTCCCTCAAATGTTTTTCTCTCATGCCAACGCTACATCCAACGAGAAAACACACGGGGTCATTTCCTGCCCGACGGAGAGGACTTTAAGCTTGGTTTGAACACAAGTAGATTTAAATTAAAAATGCATGAGCTGATGCTGTCATTTGTTTCAGTGGATGAGAGATTATCTGTGTTGGGTTTCTTTGTCATTAGGCGTTGGCATTGCATTTTTCATGTTTACATGTAAGTTTCAGTCTTATGATGATGCAGAAGCTCAGTATGTTTACTATGACGCAAGGGGCTTCAGGGATGCTTAGCACAAGCCTATCGTAAGTTGTCTTCTTGCACATTATCCAGGCTGCCAGTGAATTGGCGAAGCAGTGTGCTGGAGGTCCTGTTGAGTACTCCTTGAAGGACTACAAAGCACGTCACATAAGCCTTTTCAGTTTCCTTGACACTCCCTACGGGTCAGTCCATAATATTCCACCTTCTACCTTACCAACAGATTCATCCATTACACTTCGGCCTAGTCACTATGCTCAACAACTCACTACCGCCACCAGCACCCCACCACCACCGCAAATGCCCACAGGCATCGTTGGACCATTCACCCTCCTAGCCCAATTAGGCCCAGGTGTTCAAAGGTATTTTGTGATTGCAAAGCCTTCGAGTCACAAAATCACAGGGTCTATATCCACAAAATACATTTTTCCTATTTGCAAAAAGGCTTTTTATGTATCAGAAATGTCTTTCCGACATGTACCTGTCCAAATAGCAAATATGGCAACCAGCTCCTTAATGCTATTTAGAGAGGAATGTATTGATGATTTGTCCCAATTTGCAGTCCCAAACCATTGATCAAATAGCAACACCTCAAACGGGGCATCTGATTCACAAAGGGGGAGCTGGCCCCATGGCACAGCTTCCCCTTTGGGATCCATACCGGGGGCCCCGGGAGGAGCAGGGAGTCCTGCTGTCCCGATGTCTTCCCAAGCAGGATAGGTTTTTATCCAGTTTGGAAATGCAAAGACGGAGGGCTGCTGTCTTTTGTAGGACTCCATTCCTGATTTTACAAGCAATCTCATGGGGTCGCAACTTGGGACCTGCCTGATTTTTATTCATTAAGAAGATTGTTTTGTAACTCTCCTACCAATGTGCAAATTATGACGCAACGTCTCAGTGTACAGGTTGCAGTGCAAATTGCATTCCCAATTCGCAAACCAGTTATGGTGCGGATTGCACCTCCCTGATTTGCGAATGGGAGTCGTACATTTTGATTACTTATTTATATATTGAGTGCAACAGTCACCAAACAGTATGACGGGCTGGGAACAGAAAAGAGGACAGAAAAAAGGGCAGGGGAAGGCCAACCTGAACAACACAAAGAAATCCCATAAGAAAGAAGAACATAAGCATAAAAGATGTGTTTTTAAAGAAGTCCTCAACTGCTTGAGATCCTGAATCCAGCATGCCAGTATTGGGAATTTGAGATGCCAGGTCACTGTAAAAGGTCCTTAGAGAGCAGTGGGGTTTCAAGAAACTGACAGTTTCTGACCTGATATTCCCTTCAGGAGCATAGGGTGCCATAAAGTGTGAGAAGAAATAGTCTCAACCAGAAGGGGTGTATTTTAGTGGGAGAAATGGCGCACCAAACAAACCTTTCTTAGATTATATTAATTCGACATCTAAAACTGCAACGGTGCACTGCAATGGGGAATACACCCTAAAACCCCAAATATTGACTGAATGAACAATCAATTACCCTTATGATAATGCTGAGGCACCCGTTGAACAAGTATACAATTATCCTAAAGACAAAGGCTTTAACCTTTTTAATAAGTTCCTGTGTAAGTAAAGATCACAGCAAATATTTCACAGTAAACGGCTCAAAGAAAAGCACTGTTCGGTGAACTTGGAAGGGAATGGACTTACATTTTTTGACTTTTGAAGGAAAGAGTAATTAATTATGATTAGAAGGGGGAGTATTGATGTGTTTGAATGGAAATTAAAGAACTAGGAAATTTATGATCTGTTACTCTTTCAATCTACTGCTTTTCTTTGAGCTGTTTTTGTTGAAGAGCTCCCACGGCTATTAAATAAATAAATGGTGTATGATAGAGAGGAACCTCAACTGCCTCTGCAAAACTCTACAATGCCTACAAATTTCCAGAATATCTTATTTACCAAGAAAGGTGGAGATGATTTCAGACTCAAGCACTACCGTCCACTTTCCAACAGCATTATGTGTTTCCTTGAACGATCCATCTTGCAATCAATCATCGCTTTAGCACAACATCAAAAAAGGTAATAATGGACAAAGGGCATCAGTCACAACATTTGCATGATCACAATACACACCCTTCAATTGTGCAGCACATCTGAGATTTTGATTAAATACTCTAAGTGCACTTCAGTTCAGTAAACTAGCGTCAACGTCCAACACCAAGTGCAAGGTCATCTGAGGAAGCTATTTGTGTATTAGAATGGTAGAGAGCACACGTCTGCAAGACTCAATGTAACACCACTTTTCAAATGGATTCTACCTGTACATCATACCAAAACAAAGATCACAGCTAGGAGCTGTCTGCTCAGCTCATACATGTGGCCTGTGTTTCATGTGTTAAAAAGTAAGTGCAAGAGACCACGGTATTTCAGATGAGTCCACAGCAGCTGGCACCACCCACTGCACCTTAAAATGTATGGATTGAAAGAAAGTCCTTTTAAATACAGCCCTAATGAACGCTGCTAATAAATAGACAAACAGCACCACCATGTGGTAGACTCTGATAAATACGTGCCGGTCTTTAGAAAAATAAGTATTGTTGCAGAGCAAGGGCTAACACTGTCACAAGTTAAGCACTGCATATGGCAAACAAAGATGCCTCACTGAAAGGCAATGTTCAGTATGATCATACAATTCGCATGGCTCTGTATGCAGCATAGTCGAGTAATACATATGCAGATCTGTGGAAGGAAAGCACTGTAATCCATAGTCTTTCCGTTTTCGAAAATGTCAACCGCCAACCGTGGCTACGGAGAAGGAAGCATCCAATGAAATGGTGGTAAAGAGGGTAGCTGAGGTCTTTAGCCTCACGATTCCCTCTGTGGTAGTCGAAACTACCCTCTTGATGGAAGTGCTTCAGCCTGGGGCTTCTTCCCCTGAACCCCTGTTGCCCTTTAATAAAGCATTGACAGATGTCCTACTGGGAACTTGGTCCAAGCCCAGCACAAGGGCTCCTGTGAACAGGACAATTGCCCACTGCCATCGCCCTGTCCCAGGTAATGCTAGTTTCGTCACCCAACACACCATCCCCTGAAAGATTGGTAGCCCAAGCCTCAACCTCCCATGGCACGTTCCCTGCCGCTCCCTCAGACAGGGAATCCAAGAGGCTGGACAGCTTAGGCAAGAAAATGTTTTCATCCACCAGCCTTGCATTGCGGTTGGTGAACAGCACATGCCTGTTGAGCCAGTATTCCCATACCTTGTGGGATACATTGCACAAGTGCTGCCACGGGTCTCAGAGTAGGCTGAGCTATCCTCTCCCAAGCAGTAAAAGACAGGAGAGATGCAGCAAAGTTCACCAGTGTCATTTGGGGCTGACTGACTCGCTGCGTAGAGCGGTTTCATCGAAGGTGGCTTTATGGTACTACGCCTGGCTGAGATCTCATGGACATGCCCTTTGACGGGTTCTTGTCTCTTCGGAGAGAAGGCAGATTCAGTACTGGAATGCTTCAACGACTCGTGCGTTACGGCCAAGTCCTTGGGCCTCTCAGTGACACCTCGTCTCCAGTCTGCCTTTCCTGGTTATAGAAGGGGCGCAACACCGTGTCAGCCTTATGCCAGGCACACCCTGTGCAAACTGTGCGAGGGCGTGGATGTGGACGCAGTGTATTCCGCCCCTTGTGTATGGTAGCTAGAAGTCATCCACCACCATGCCCCGGGCAGCTGCAGCCTCAAAGCCTTCCTAGTCTGGTTATGCAAGGCCATGGTTGCCCAGTTCGGGGGAGAACCCAACACCTTCTCCTCCACTGGCAGTCCATGACATTGGATAAATGGGTCTTGCAGATCATTCTGAGGGGCTACTCCCAAACTTTCCAATATATTCCTCGCCCTATACCACCAATGCAAGAACGGCTGGTAAGAATCATATGACCTCGCTCCAAGAGGAAGTTACAGCTCTCCTGGCCAAGGGGGCTACAGAAAGGGTTTGATATCAGAAGTAGGCAGTGGTTGTTATTCTGGCTACTCTTTGATACCCAAAGAGAACAACCGTCTTCGCCCGTAAACCTCTTCATTAAAAAGGAGAAATTCAAGATGCTCACTTTGGCTCAGGTCTTGTTTGCCATAGACCAGTGGTTCCCAACCTTTTGACTTCTGTGGACCCCCACTTTATCATTACTAGAACCCGGGGACCCCCACTGATTCATTATTGGAATCTGGAGACCCCCCCACGGAGTCAATACTGAAAGCCAATGACCCTAGCCTAAACATTGTCGATAATTTCAAACACAAACCAATACACAAAAAATACAGAAACAAGCATTCATGAAACACATACAGAATGATAACACATTGTATTTAATCTGCAAGCAAATCTAAATAAAAAAAACAAAAAAACAAAATTTAATAGGAAGGTTGGAGAGTTTCTAAATTCTATCGAAGCCACACATTGCCCATACTATTTTCAGTTTGATGCACCTGCACTGACCCCACAAATTAATCTGAGCATATTAATTTAATTTTAAGCCTCCAATTTAAATTCCTTGACCTTCACAGAATGTTTTAAAATTTTCATTTGTACATTTAGCCACATTATGTATATACACTTTATTAATCTGGTAATATTGTTTAATTTTTTAAGCAGTCGTGGACCCCCTGACGAGGCTTCGTGGACCCCCGGGGGTCCCTGGACCACAGGTTGGGAACCACTGCCCTAGACCAAGGAGACTGGCTGGTAGTGTTCGACTTGCAGGATGAGTATTTTCACATCCCTATCTTGCCTGCCCACAGGCGTTACATGTGGTTCAAGGTAGACCACTAGCACTTTCACTTCACTGTGCTCCCCTTTTGCCTTACCAGCGCCTCTTGGGTGTTCACTAATGGGATGGCAGTGGTCGCAGCACATCTGCGCAGGTCAGGGGTTTCAGTCTCCCCCTCCCTCGATGACTGACTCTTGAAGGCGGGTTCGCCCGAGACTGTCATCGCCCACCTTCAAACTATGGCAAACCTCCTGCTTTCGAAAGGGTTCACCATAAACATGCCAAAGTCACAACTGACTCCCTCTCAGATGCCCCCTCTCATTGGAGCTGTTTTGGGCACAGTGCACTTTCAGGTTTATCCTCCTGAGCAGCGACTCCAGGGTATACAGGTTATGATAGCAATGTTTCGGCCTCTATCCTGGATTTCGGTGAGAATGACTCTGAGGCTGCTGGGCCTCATGGCCTCCTGTATCCTGCTGGAGAATCATGCCAGACGGCATATGCAGGCTCTGCAGTGGGACCTGAAGTTCCAGTGGGCACAGCATCAGGGAAATCTCTCCAACATGCTCCAGATCTCGGAGGGAACTGCAAAAAGCCTGCAGTGGTGACTTCCAAACCACAATTGGGTCATAGACTCCTCTCCCTTTCCCAACCAGACCTGACAATAGTGACAAATGCATCACTCCTGGGATGGGGCAGCCATCTGGTAGAGGTGGAGATCAGAGGATTCTGGCCTCCAGCGGAATCCAGCTCCGGCTTGAGCTCCGTGAGATCCGGCTGGCATCGAAGGCATTTCTTTCCTCTGTCAAGGGGAGGTTAGTGCAGGTGTTCACGGACAACACCACTGCCATGTGGTACTGAACAAGCAGGGTGGGGTGGGGTGGGGTCATGGACACTTTGTCTAGAGGCCTGTGCATATGGTTGAAACAGCAGGGCACAACCCTGGTGGTTCAACATCTGGCAGGTTCTCTGAATTGACAGGGCCGACAAACTCAGCAGTCGACGCCTAGCAGATCACAAAGAGTGTCTCCATTTAGAGGTGGTGCAAGGACTCTTACAGCAGTGGGGATACCCTTGGTTAGATGTGTTTGCCCCCAAAAAGAACGCGCAATGTCAGCAGTTCTGCTCGTTGGCGTTTCCAAGGCGGCTATCACTCGGAGACACTTTTCTTCTTAAGTGGAGTTTAGGCCTCCCGTATGCCTTTCCGCCCATACAACTTCTGCCCAGAGCTCTCAAGAATGACCAGGCCCAAGTAATATTTGTGGCTCCTGATTGGGCACAGAGAGTCTGGTATCCTGAGCTTCTGAAAATGAGCATCCATCCTCCGATCAGGCTGCCCCTTCGGGAGGATCGTCTGTAGCAGCAGCAAGGGAGGATGCTCCACCTGAACCTGTCAACTCTCTGCCTCCTTGCATGCCTGAAATCTGTCAAGTTATCCTGGCGGCCAAGCAGCCTTCCACCAAAATGGTATACGCCTGCCGTCGGCAACATTTTCTTTAACATTTATGTTGACCAGATACACAGTCCTACTTGATTTGTAGGAACCTTATAAAAAACCTAACCAAGACAGAATTCCTGTTATTTGTCAAGAACAACAAACAATATACAGTACAAACCAGGCTCAATGACTTGAACCTGAAGTTGTGATTTACATAGAACAGCAATGTCTATTTTGCTTGACCGTTGAATTTTATATCTATCTGGTCACTCAGTTACAAGCTACTCTTTGAAGGCCCTTTCCCAGGAGACCAAAGTATAGAACGAGCCAGGCACACAGAGACACTCAAAAGAAAATGAGACTCATCTGTCCAAGATAGATATTTAAAGGAAATGGGCCCACTACCTAAATCAATGGAGCCATATATTTGTTAAACATACCTATGGTTTCCTGTTTTTAGTGTTTATGTTTTGGGAATTACAGTGGGTATTTGTCCAGTGTTTTCGCTAATTCTGAAAATCACTGGTTATCAATGTTTATATATTTCAGAACCACAAAAACTATATCTTATTGATTTTTTATGACGTGTAACGGAGATCTAGGAGGGCCGAATCCATTGCATATTTTAAGGATAATGCTTGACTGTCAATTAGTTCCACTGAGCTTCAATGTATGTAAATGTGTTCTATGTGAATATTATGAAAACCTAGCATTGATTCACCCCCGCCGGCTGTTGTAATGTGCTTATAAGACACAGAAAACCCTGCTTGCCCAGCCTCAGAATGACCAGTGGTGCACAGTCTTTTGAAGACCACTTATTCTAGCATCCATTTTGTATGCTCTAAAGTGCTCAGTGTGGTAGCCATCTCCAACCTGCACCTGATTCAAATTGCCTAAACAAGTCACATACCTGCCCACCCCCTTCTCCCTGCCAAACAATACTATGTGGGCACCTGTTACAGGACCATATTTCTCCATCACACGCAAAACATAATAAGCACAGCCATTTCACCATCAGTCTTATCAACACTCCACAATACCACCCACGCTTTATACTTCTACACCCTCACTCTTTTGCT
This sequence comes from Pleurodeles waltl, assembly GCF_031143425.1. Lineage (NCBI taxonomy): Eukaryota > Metazoa > Chordata > Amphibia > Caudata > Salamandridae > Pleurodeles > Pleurodeles waltl. Next base: position 1,773,994,629 of record NC_090444.1, on the reverse strand, counting down.
TACATGCAATATTGCCTGGTCCATATTGGTAATGCACCACATATTGCAGACTTCCTAAGTAACAATTGCTGTGCATTTTTTTCATCACAGACTCCTGTCTTATATTCATTGCTCCCCCCCACCCAGCTCTAATGAACGTATCCCAGTTGGTTCCCTAATTCTACACTAAGCACATGCACAGAAATGAGATGTCAGCCTCCCTGTCATCCAGAAATCCATCTGTCCTTTTCCCTATTTGAAATCCACACAGCATGTCTCACATTTTCACCTACTTCACTGACTAAGTGTGCAGCCACTCATTCATCTCAAACACTAGCAGCATCTATCCTGTGGACTTTAGTTAGCCAGGGAATGTCTCCACCAAAAGAGCTTGTTTCTGTAGCACTATCCACCCACATACATACAACCACTCCAAAGGCTGCACTCTGGACTTCATTATCTCATCCTTACGCAACATTTGTACATATAGAACCATTCCCCCTCTAAATGCATCCCTTTGCCACCCCTTCCATTATTCACTGTAATTGCATGTAAGTGCATCTGCAGAATGTGTGCAGATCTTGCTTCCCTACAATGTACACCCACCACTTCTGGCTTCATGTTTGGGTTGGTGCTGACCTGTACAGACGTGGGTTCACACATCTCTACTCACAGAAGCCCTTGTGGCACCCTTACCCATGACGTAGCGTTACTGTTCTCTCTCTCATCGCCGTTAGCAGGGGCATTTGCTCCCATAACGGCGGTAAATCCCTAAACGTATCTTTGACATACTTTGGGTTGGCGCACAACCATCAGAGAGGCAGCGACGGTCACCTAAGAATTCATCTAGACAGGTGTGCCAGTGGCATATTGAGTTTACTATGGGTTAGTGTTGTGAGTGATTCCCACGAGTGATTACCACCCAGGGATAACAGTGCAGAGTGAGACACAGGGCCTCAAACCCACCCACGGATTGTGGTCTTGATGTACCGGGAAGGGCACCTAAAAAGCAAACTTCATCGTGGTGAAGGGCTATTGCCTTTGCCAGGAGTTAAGTAGCACAAGCAAGGTGGTGGCAGCGTACCGTGGTAGCGATCAGTAGAAACGAGCAGGCCTTTTTCTGTGCCCTACAGGCTCACTGATATAAAGTTTTGCTACTGTGTGCTTAACTCACCCTTGGCCTACATCAAGTTAGTATGTAGCGCTATATAGTGAATGTGTGTTGGGTTCAAGTGCTGGGAGTAATTGTGTAAGGGTGAATGGTACAATACATGGAAGATTCTGGGTTCCATTTTGGGAGACTCAGGGTTGATTGGTAGATCATGAGGAGATAAGGGAATACCCCAGACAGATTTTTGGATTGCTGCATTCCTGTGAGCTGGGTGGGACACACATTGGAGGAAGGAGAGCCAGGCTTTTTAGCACATTTCAAATTATGCTATTTTATTCAGGGAGAGGTCATTAGAAAGGGGCCTGGTCACATCTAATGAAGGAGAAAGGGCTGATAAGAGAACCATTAAGAGAAGGACTGGCCCCTAGGGTAACCTTTTGATGCACATACCAATGTGGTTGACATGCATATGTGAACCTGTAGTTACTCCCACGGCCTGTGTTATGGAGCTATCAGGTTTGGAGTCACTCCTGCTGTGGCAGACTGCTTTCTGGAGGAAGGGAAAGGCAGAGGAGTGGACTCTTCAAAAGAAAGAAGACACCCAACACAAATCTTAAAGACTCAGACCCTAGATCACATTGGGTGTCTGAAAATGGACTATAGGAAGGGGAGCTCAAGGCCCATAAATTGTCACTTGTCAAGCAGCTAGGGGTGCAAGGAGGAGAAGCTCTGCAAGACATCTGCCTCTGACATGGCCTAGGGGCTAAGACCTGCCAGTCTCCCAGCAGGGTGAGGGGGACATCACCAAGGGATATCTGAGACCGCCTGCCCCTAGAGCACCATTACATGCCTGCTTGCCAAGACCAGTTTGTTCCGTGAGGAAGAGGAAGGTGCTGGAGAATTTTGGTTGAGTGGAGGATCCTGGGAATGAATCCCTGTAGCAAGGTGTGAGGAGACAGTTGCTGCACCAATCAGGTCATCTACCGTGTGCAGGTTCAAGTCAGCAACCCTAGAAGGGGCCGCTGTGAAGATTACTGCTGTGCCAATTAGGCAGTAGCCCCTGTGCGGAGTGAAGTTGTTGACCCCTTATGCCAGAAGGGCCCGCTGTGAAGGCTACTGCTGTGCCGATTGGGCCATAGCCTGTGTGGGGAGTGAGGTCCATGACCCCATATACCAGAGGGGGCTGCTGTGAAGATTACTGTGTACCCATCGGGCCACCACCCGTGATGAGAGGAAAGTCGTTTACCGCGTCTGCTAGAAGGGGACACCGTGAAGACTACTGTCATGCCGTAGCCTGTGTCGGGGGGAAGTCGATGACCCTGTATGCCAGAGAGGGTCACCGTGAAGATCAGCACTGTGCCGATCAGGCCGTCACCCGTGTTCAGAGTAAGATTGGTGACCGTATATATGGCCGGTGGGGCCACCGGAAAGGACAAGGACCATTCCTTGATTCAAGCTGTCACTGGGAGGAAAGGAGGCCATGGTGACCAATGCAGGCCCAGCCCCAACCAAGCGTAGGAACCGGAGCAGCCTACCCCCATCTGTGGAAAGGATCAGTGGAACTTACCATCTCACCGGAGAAAGCGCTGTGGATACCCACCTGCCGCCCCTGCGAAGCTGCTAGAGTTACTCACCTAGAGCAGCTGCTGACACTCCCCACGAAGACTCCATTTGCACGATCCGTCAAGAGTGGGTAAGAGCGATTGCTGGGCCTGAAGGCCCCAGGGGAATTTGTTCTGACACATAGGGGGTCATTACAACTTTGGAGGAGGTGGTAACCCGTCCCAAAAGTGACGGTAAAGTGACGGATATACCACCAGCCGCATTACGAGTCCATTATATCCTATGGAACTCGTAATACAGCTGGTGGTATATCTGTCACATTTGGAACGGATTAACACCTCCTCCAAAGTTGTAATAACCCCCATAGCGCTTCCGGCGCTGGAACACTTTTGACTTTTATCAGATGCGGAGTGGGACTCCTAAGACTCGGACTACTAGTAGGGCTTCACCTGAATGTCTCCTACAGTGAATGGTGAATAACGAATATCACTAGTAAAAGTGAAGTGGGACTTAGGAACCTGCCTATTAACACTGGAGCCCTGACCTCAATAGGCTGTGAGTCTTAATTGTGTATGCCGTATTTCACTTTGTGTTCATATATAAACACTCCTTTTTTAATAAAAGCAAGTATTTGACTGGACAACCATTTATTGCTGCTATTGAATACATTTTGAGTTGTGAGCCTCTATTTACTCCAGTGTATCTGCCTTCCCCTGCCCCGAGAATCCATAGACTGCTCGACCTGGGCTACCTCTGACGGCCAAGTGCTGCAGGGGTATTTGGCCCAGTTGCTCAGGAGGAAAAGGCTTCAACCCCCACGGTTGGGCCCAGGAGCTCCTGTGCCCCGTGGCACCCTGAATGGGGTCCTGAAAACTGAATGTAAGCGGTGGGGGGTGCCTAACATTTAGCAGTTTTGAATACAGGTGTGGGACTATCCATTTCCAATTTACAACAGTAATACAAAGAGTCCAGTTTTTACACACAAAGTCAGCACACATTGACACTTGAGAATAGATCTCAGCAATAAATCCACAGATCAGGTGAAGGATCTATATCGGGACAGAGGATGTGGAGTGTTGCCCGAAGGGACCAGTTTGAGGCACTGGGTGAAAGGGGCTCAGACTCTGTGGACAGAACCATGTTAGGAACGCAGGGAGAGGGAGCGTTCGATTCAGGCTTTAAGATCCCCTTAGGATAGATCTATCCCAGACACACACAGAGTGTGTCCCCTCATGCATCTTCCAAAGGTTCACATAGTCACTCACCACCTTTAGTTTCCAGAATGTAACAGGTGTGTACAGACACCTCAATCTTCTAGGGTACCACTGTCACCACTGCCAGGAGTAAATCTCTTGAGTAGGTTGAGTCTAGCAGAGATCCTGAGCTTGCTTTTGTCTCTCTAGAAGGCTGAGACTGAGGAAGAGGAGAAGGCCATAGAGTTTGAGATAGAGATGCTAAGACTAGCTCACCAGGAACAAGAGGAGAGGAGGCGAGAGAGACAGGAGGAATAGGCCCAGGAAGATAAACTGCAAGAGAGAGAAGAGAAACAAAGAGAATGGTAAGAGAAACAGTGAAAGTGGGAGTAGAGACAGGAGGAAAAGGAAAGAAAGATGGAGAGAGAAAGGGTAGCCCTTTAGAAACAGGGACCTAGGATGCCAGCATTAACAACTCCATTGGGGATAAGTGACTTTACTTTCAGTTCAAGCCAGGTTGTGACCAAGGTTCCAAGAGATCTTGTGCGTGTGTATGCGGAAGGTCAGGACATCTTGGAATTGTTTGTGAGCTTTGAGGTTGCTTGTAAGGTACAGGCCTTGCATAGGTTCTAAGGTAGCTGCCTTCATGGGGCACATGCCATTGGAAGGGACAGCCATCCTTAGAAGGAGGCCTGTGGTAGACCAAATGGTTTACAAGCAAATGAAGGAGGCTCTAATTACATGGTTTGGGATGAAGCCAGCTCTGTATCTTCAGAGGGTTCGGGACTGCAAGAGAGCAGATAGTGTTCTGTTTGAGACTTGCATTCGTGGAATATTGCATTACTGGAATGAATTGAGGCCAAGGACTTTCTTTCAGTCCTTTAACCAGTTAAATGGTGACAGAGTGATTCAAAGAGAAGTGCTCTACCTCACTTAGGCAATACCTGTCTGATCCGATAGAGAGGAATCCAGAGAAGCTTGCAGCATTTGCTGAGAAGTGGTTATCAAACGGGGCGCACAAGGGGCTAGAACAGCACCCAGCCAAAGGGCAGAGGAACTCTTCACAGACTGCTTCCAAACCAGAGGGTAAGGGCCAGCGTAATTCCCTGAGACTCGAGGATGGCCCAATTGAGATGGGAATGGTAATGGTGTTTCCAGGAAGGAGCATCATGAGAAGGGAGGACAGGGAAGTTCTTCTAAGTCCAAGTTGGTAGTTTGCAAAAGTCCCGCCAGGTGGAACACTTCTGGAGAGATTGTAAGGCGAAAGATCCTAACCCAGCAGCACCTGTGATAGCAAGCATGTTACACATGGGTTAAGGGACCCGAGAGGGCCTAATCGCTCTCAACCTAAAAGCAATGGAGATCTGGGAGAGGGGCCCAGATGCTCTGAAGCACATTCATCCTAACACAATAAGGTTTGTACAGAAAGTGAGTGTCAATGGGAGGAAAGAGCCTGCCCTGAGGGATACTGGAGCCTTCCGCACTATGACTGATAGGAAGAACCTTAAGTTGTGTACAGTGTGTAAGTCGGTGACCCATATGCTAGATGTAGCCACCGTGATGTTAACAATGCCAATCCGGCTGTTGCCTGTGTGTGGATTGTAAGCTGGCGACCCAGTATGCCAGAGGAGGCTGACGTGAAGTTAACTGTGCCAATCAGGTAATTTCTGTGTTTGCTGTGTACATCGGCAACCCCTTATGGTAGAGGGGGCTGTGGTGATGTTAGCTGTACCAATTGGATCATTGCCCTTGTACAGTTGGAGGGTCAGTGACCCTATGTGCCAGAGAGGGCCATCGTAAAGAGGAATTTGCTGCAGTGCCGGTTGGGCCATTTTCAAAACGTTTATTACTGTCTTAGTTGTGGTTGCCGGAACAAATTCAAAGTAGACCCATTTAAAAAAATAGTCCACTAAAACCAGCATACATTTCTTATCTGAAGATAATAATTCAAATGATCCCGCAAAATCTAATACAATTTTGGACCAAACATCATCAGGGAATGATACTGTGGGTAAAGGGGTATACTGTGTGAGCCAATGTTTATCTGACAATAAACATGTATTACATTTTGAAATCCAGTTCATAACCTGTGTGTCCATACAGTAGAGGGCCACCAGAAATACTGTTTGAGATTTTTACAAGTGGCTCCTATACCTAAATGACCTTGATGAGCAATTTCTATAAGTTTGGGTCTAATCAGAGAGGGAGGCACAACAATATAATTGAAAAATAAAATATTACCAACAATTGACAATTCAGTCGTAACTTGTACAATCGGTTTGAGAGGATAAGTCATAGATCTTTCATTTGGCCATCCCTTCTTGATAAACATCAAAATCATTTCCATAGTATTATCCTCTTTTTGAGCTTTTAACCACTCATCATGAGTAACTGATCCGGAATCATTCAAGATATCATCTAGTGTTGCTACAACAGATTCCATATCATCATACAACGTATCCTCTTCCAGATCAACCACAGGCATTCTTGATAAGCAATCAGCTCTGCAAATATTCCCCCTGGAATATAATTAATATCAAAGTTGGATTCTTGTAGGCGGGATAACAGTCTTACTAATCTTGCTGATGCTTTCCCTGTTTCATGCCCTTTAGTAAATGTAATAAAGGTTTGTGATCAGTTTGTAAGTTAAAATGTGCACCCCATAAGAATGTCTTGAATTTTTAAATCACCCATGTGCATGCTAGAGCTTCTTTTTCTATAATACTGTAATGTACTTCTCAAGATTTCAATGACCTGGAAGCAAAAGCAATGGTATGTTCACCATTATTACAAAATTGAAGCAACACTGCCCCTACACCCACCTGATTGGCATCTACAGTGAGGGTGCATTTCGCTTCAGGCTTGGAGGGTGAAAGTGCAATTATGAGGCATTTAATTTTTTTAAAAGCTTGCTCTGCGTCATTGTCCTTTTTTAATTGTACTCCTCTTTGTACTATTTTACGGAGTGGTTGGACAATTAAAGCATAAACCTGAATAAAGGTCGAATAATACTCACATAGACCCAGAAAAGATCTCAAGGTGTCTTTATCTTTGGGTGGATCAACCTCTTGAATTGCTTTGATTAAAGAGAATTTTGGTCTAATTCCAGCTTCATAGGTGTGATGACCTAAATAACCCAAATCCATTTTTAACAAACTGTATTTCTCAGGTTTAAGTGTGATTCCTACCTCTTTAAATATTTTTAGTACTTTGATGAGTATGATGTTGTGTTCTTCAACTGACTTTGCAAATATTGAAAATTCATCTTGATAAGCCTGAATTCCATGTATTTTTCTCAGGATGGTATCCATCATTTTCTGAAACACACTTGCCACAGACGCAAGACCAAAAGGTAAACTGCAAAAGTTGCATGCCCCAAAAGGGGTTACAAAGGTAGTGAGGTCTTGAGAGTCTGCAGCAAGCAGAATCTGGTGATAAGCTGATTGTAAATCCAATAAAGAGAAAAATTTGGCCTCACTGATGTTAGCTAATAAATCATAAATCTTGGGTAAGGGATGACAATCTAGTACTAACTTTTTGTTTAACATGCGCAAGTCCACACAGAGCCTAATGTCTTTATCCTTCTTCCTCACAATCACAACTGGAATGACCCATTCAGATGAATTTGTAGGTGTGATCACACCCTCTGAAACTAACTTGTCAAGGAGTGCTTTCAATTTTGTTTTACTGGATAGAGGAACAGGTCTGACCACGTGAATTACAGGTAAGGCATTTTTTTTAAGTTTAGTCCTATGTTCAAACTTATCAATAGTCCCAATGTTATTACTGAAGACTTCTGGAAATTCCTTTTTAACATCGGCTAACAAGTCATGGTCATTAATAACTGAAGCAACAATTGACTCATTTAACCTGATAGGATTTGATGATCCTGGCACGAGGATTATACCTAGTTTTGCTAAGTCATACCACCCCACAAATAATTTTCCTTTTTCAGATAAGTGGACTTTAATATATGCTTCTTTACCTACACACTTTAAATTAGACATAAAAAACCCAGTCGTGTCGATGTCTTGGTCCCCATATGCTCTTGGGAGAAATGTTTGGAAACTGTAAAACAGTGGTACTGCCCCATACCTTATTATACAATTTGTCTGAAATTATTGTTATTGGAGCACCAGAATCCACCATCATCAAAGTTTTACATTATCAATGTATACATAACAAAGAGGTGCTACAACTGACTTTTCTTTCTTACAGTCCACCTCAAGTGTAAGAACCATTCTCGAGAAATCTCGTTATGACTCATTTTTAACTGATGCAATCTCCACCGAATGTACCCGAGAACTGCCCACCACTCTGCAACAGACTCCTTGGAAGTGTCCAAACTTTTGGCATTTATTGCATTTTTTACCAATGGCAGGACAAAAGGCATTGTTATCAATGTGGTTCTTTGACCCACACCTAAAACAAAATGTATTTCCTTTTTTGTGTACATTTCCTATTCTTGTATCTGCATGTTATTGTGTTCACAGTTTCTTCAACCTGTACCGAACTCAATGTTTGGGATGTAAGATCTGATGAAATGCATTTACTAGATACTATTCACCATTCTACTGCTTTGGCAATGTCAATCATTCCTGTAATGTGGGATCTCTAAAACTCACAAGACGTTCCTGAGTTTTTTAAATTACAGCCAAAAACAATCTGGTCTCTGATGTATATATCAAATGAGTTTCCAAAATTGCACTTTGCAGTCTGAATTTTTAAAACAGAAACAAATTCTTCCACTGTAGCCTCTGCATCTTGTTTAGTTTACAAAAAATTAAACCTTTCCAAAAAAACACTTGGTTGTTCTGTTCATTTTGTAGAGTCTCGTAATCGCTTCTATATATTCACCCCAATCTTCAAAATGAGTAGGTGCTGAAGCAATAGGCAAATTATCAAACACTTGCTTCCCTTCAGTTCCTAAGTTTCCATAAAGATTTTTTTTCTTTTTGGACTGAGTTTTTCTGCATCTATCGCTATTCTAAAACTTTCAAATGTTTTAAGCCATTTTTCCCAGGTCAGGGGTGGTTTTCCTGGGAACTGCAAGAATGGATCAATGTGAACATACTGCTGTGCTTGGGACATCCCAAGCGTTCTGAAGTAAACGTCTTATAGAGAAATCATATTTTGAGTGTAAAATATCTACCTTTTTTTTTTTTAATCCTCTACTTGCTGGTGTAAGCGCAGCTGCTGTTGTTCATGTAGTTAAAAATATAACAAACTGAGGCTATTAATAAACGTATGATGAGCGTGTCTGCACGTGTTTCTTCTTACGATCCTGTAGTCACAACCGCGTGATGTTCATTAAAAAATAGTCATTTTTGCATGCGTGTAGTAACGACTGTTTACACACGCTCATGTGCGCTGCTTCTATTAGGCACGCCAACCCCTCTTCTCTTTCTTGCTTGACGTGTGCGTGCATCATCAGCCGTGTTGCATGGTTTAACTTCGTGCACGGGTGTGTGTGTCTTCGGCCTTCCTACACTGAGTAACTTCTCCCATTAACTCACCCCTCTTGCCACCAACAATGCGACGCTGGCACCCTGCTCTTTACGAACTGCTCGTCGTCCCAGCAAGTTTCTGAAAGGGTAGCGCTTCTTCTCTGTGAGCCAGCGTTCCTTTAAAATTCTATGGCGTCGGTGAGCTCCTGTGAATTTGCTTGTCGCCAAATATGTGGTATTTATAAAACGCTGTAGATACATGGATAGTGTCTTAGGCATAAGTTTATTTTCTATTTACGGTAAAAAGTAGACAGTGCCTCCGAGAACACGCAGGGCTACTAGGGCACATGGTGGCTGCTCAGCTCTCGTCTGTTATGCAGTTTTTTTTTTTAAATAAACGTATTTATGCCACACAAAGTGCAGATGCCATTAAACCCTTGGGTGTCCTGGACAAGCTGCTCTTATCCTCGGCCACGGCGCTCATGTGCAGAGAAAGAGACCAGCTCGTCCAGGACACCGGGCCCATGGGGGGAGCACTAGCCACCCCTCCCTTGGGCAGGAATGGCAGGGATTCCTCTACCACCCTGACCCCTCCCCCCCAGGTATCTAATGATGTCAGCGCCATTTGCTTTCAGCGCGCTGAGGAGTAAACAGGTACGTTTCTCCTCCATCTGAGGGGATTTCCTTTGAAACAGGCATCGGGGAAAAGGAAAGGCCTTTACTTTCCCTCAATGTCTTTTTCAGCATTCCTGCTGCCCGATCGCACTGCTATCGGGCTGTAGGAATTCCCACTAGACACCAGGGATTTGTTTTGGGTCAATTTCATGTCGCGGGGAGGGGCCCCTTGGACATGTGTCATTTTCGTTAGGGGGCCATAATGTTGTATGCCATTCCTTACCCAGACTTCTCTGCAAACCCCAAAATATGCATAAAAAAATCAAATTTTCCTTACTTTTCTTTGTAGGATCATAGCGCAGGCACAAATTTCCTCCCACCCAGTGATCCACTCTGCCTCCCAAGTAAAACAATACCTCACTTGTGTGGGTCCCCAAAGCAGAGTCAGCCTAAAAATGCATTAAAAAAATTATGCTTATCAACTCGCTGTGCTATCCCCTCAATCTCTACACGTTTTTGACTCTTCCCTATTGCAGGCATCTGGACCACCCACACAAGTGAGGTATTGTTTTTGTAGGCAGTCTGAGGGGAACATTGGGTGATATGAAATTTGTACCTGCCCAGTGACCCTACAAAGAAAAGGGTGGAAAATGTGATTTTTTAGCTAAATTTGAGGTTTGCAGAGGAGTCTGGGTAAGACACTGTTGGGGGATCCACGCAAGCCACACCTTCCTGGACTCCACCGGGTGTCTAGTTTTAAAAAATGTCTGTGTTTGGTAGGTTTCAACAGAGATGACCGCTGCACCTGGGACCAAAAATGCAGGTGTCCCCCCACCACAAAAACAGGTAGTTTTGTAACAGATCATTTTGTCATTTTGATGTGTCCACGTTGTGTTTTGGGGCATTACTTGTTGCGGCCTACCCACACAAGTGAGCTATCATTTGTATCGGGAGACTTGGCGGAACGCTGGATATAAGGAAGTTTGTAGCTCCCCTCAGATTCTAGAACTTTCCATCACCGAAATGTGAGGAAAAAGTGTTTTTTTTGGTCAAATTTTGAGGTTTGCAAACGATTCTGGGTAACAGAACTCAGTGAGAGCCGCAAAAGTCACACCATTCTTAATTTCCCTAGGTGCCTAGTTTTAAAAAATGCATAGGTTTGCTAGGTTTCCCTAGGTGCCGGATGAGCTAGAGGCCAACATCCACAGCTGGGTACTTTGCAAAAAACGTCTGTTTTCTTTGGGAAAATGTGATGTGTCCACATTGTGTTTTGGGGCACTTCCTGTTGCAGGCACTGGGCCTACCCACACAAGTGAGGTACCATTTTTATCAGGTGACTTAGGGGAATGCGGGGTGGAAGGAAATGTGTGGCTCCTCTCAGATTCCAGATCTTTCCATCACCGAAATGTGAGGGAAAAGTGTTTTTTTTGTCAAACTTTGAGGTTTGCAAAGGATTCTGGGTAACAGAAACTGGTGAGAGTGCCACAAGTTACCCTATCCTGGGTTCACGTAGGTGTCTAGTTTTTAAAAATACACAGGTTTGGTAGGTTTTCCTAGGTGTCGGCTGAGCTAGAGGCCAAAATCCACAGCTAGGCACTTTCCCAAAAGCATGTCAGTTTTCAATGTAAAAATTTGATGTGTCAAGAGTCACCCCCCTGGGGAGCTATTTTTTTTAGTATTTCGCCCCCCCGTGAGCAGATCGCCAATTTTTCGACGGATCTGCCCCCATGGGGGGGCGAAATCCACTAGACACCAGGGATTTTTTTTTATTTGTGTATTTTGGGGGTGACCCCTTGGGCAAGGTTTGCCCCCCCGGGCGTCAATTTTGTTTAGTGTTTCGCCCCCCCCCCCCGGGGGCAGATCAACGATTTTTCGGCCGATCTGCCCCCGGGGGGGGGGGGCGAAATCCACTAGACACCAGGGATTTATTTCTAGAGAAAAGTTTCTTTTGGGGGCGACCCCTTGGGCAAGGGTCGCCCCCCTGGGGGCTGTTTTTTTAAGTATTTCGCCCCACCTCTGGGTGCAGATCGCCGATTTTTCGGTGGATCTGCCCCCGGGGGGGGGCGAAATCCACTAGACACCAGGGATTTTGTTTTTATTGTTTATTTTGGGGGCAACCCCTTGGGCAAGGGTCGCTCCCCTGGGGGGCTATTTTTTTTTCTGTTTCGGCCCCTCCGATGGCAGACCAGCCATGTTTTTGGACGATCTGGCCCCCGGGGGGGTGGAAGCACACTAGGCACCAGGGATTGTGTGGTGTGTGTGTGGTGTGTGTTTGGGGGCACCCCTTGGGCAACGGTCGCCCCCCCAAAGTGGGGAAAGTTCGTATTGGCCATCTCTGCCCCCTTTGGGGGCAGATGGGCCTATTTTTTGTAGGCCCATCTACCCCCAAGGAGGGCAGAAACCACCAATACGCCAGGGATTTTATTTATTTTTTTCCCTTTTTTTTGTTTTGTGCTGGGGGTGCCCCCTTTGGGAAGGGTCGCCCCCTAAAGGGGGCACAGAGGTGTTGCCCATTACTGGCCCCCTTGGGGGCAGATTGGCCAATTTGTTTATGCCCATCTGCCCCCGAGGGTGGCATGATCCACTTAGGTACCAGGGACAACTTCCAAATTCTTGGTGGTGGGGTGTTTGTCAACTGGCGAAGTATTTGTATTTGTGATTATAACAATTTATTTCTTCTAGTTCAACGCTTTTGCTTCCTTTGCTGTGGATCCTTCGGTTTTGGCAGTAGTTGTCCTGCGGTTTGCATAGTTGCATGTTTTAGATAAGTGAAAGCAATTTACTCCAAAGGAGTATTGTTGACATGCATGAATGACATGTTTGTAGGTAGTGTACTAAACGCAGTATTGTGTGTTTGAAATTGTCCTTAGATTTGAGCACAATGATATTTGTGTAGTCATATGTCTAATTTGCTTTTTTCTTTTTAGTGGGATATCATTGGTGATTGCTGTGTCTGTGCAGAGTAGTTGCTAGGTGAGTAGCTTTTTCAGGCAAGTGAGTGGTATAGTTCTTTTAGTACATAACTCTTTGTGATAAAGCTACACTTTGTTTATTACTTATTTTAGTGCTAGTTGTTGTTGGCAATCCATTTGTTGTTAGTGAGGATCATGGCTAGCCGCAGAGTTACCGCTCAGCAGGTTGTTCGCATGCTCTTTGAGTCGTCTTCAGACCATGATTACGAGACTGACTCTGCATCTGAGCCATAGGAGGAAGCGGGAGATTCTGGAAGAGAGTTTTCTGTCTGAGAGTATTCTTCTGATGAGGAAGCTACTCTCAGTGCAGATGAAGGGCCTGTGTTAGAGGAGGACATTGATGTGCCAAGAGTGCAGCAGCCTGGGGCTGAAGGGTTTCCCATTAGAAGACCTGACACCTGGATTGCCCCAAACATGGAGCAGCCACAGTTACCTGCATTTACTGGTCTCCCAGGGTGTAGAGTTAATACTGAAAACTTTTTGCCTGTCCATTTCTTTCACTTGTTTATGGACGATGTATTTTTGGAAGAGATTGTGGAGCAGATAAATGTGTATGCAGAGCAATATTTGCGGGACAACGCTGCCAGACTTAAGCCTCAGTCTAGAGCTACTCAGTGGGTTCCCACATATCTGGAAGAGATGAAAACGTTTTTAGGTTTGTCTTTTTTGATGGGGTTGATCAGGAAGCCGTCACTGGCTTCTTATTGGTCTACTAGTCCCTTGATGGCAACGGCTCTATTTCCTGCAACTATGACACGTAATCGGTATTTGCTTCTTCTTCGTATGCTGCATTTTGTAGACAATGCTTTAGCCTTGCCACGAGATCACCCTGATTGTGACCGTCTTTTTAAGATTAGGCCTGTCCTTGATCATTTTGTAGATCGGTTTTCAGAGGTCTATGTTTCAGGCAAAGAGATAAGTGTGGACGAGTCTTTGGTCCTTTTCAAGGGGCGTTTAGTTTTTGAGCAGTACATTCCTAGTAAGAGGGCACGGTATGGGATTAAATTGTATCTGCTGTCAGAAAGCAGTACAGGATATGTGTATAATTTCCAGGTCTACACTGGTAGGGATTCCAGTATTGACCCTCCTGGTTGTCCGGCCACTTTTGGAGTTAGCGAAAAAATTGTGTGGGAACTTGCTAGACGGCTGTTTAACAAAGGTCACCATTTGTACGTAGATAATTTCTACACTGGAGTGCAGTTGTTCAAGGAGTTGTTTAGAGTGGACACTGTTGCTTGTGGCACAATCCGTTCTAACCGGAAAGGCTATCCAAGGGAGCTTGTATGTAAAAATTTGAGAGGGGACAGTGCAGTGCCTTGCGGAATAATGAGCTGCTAGCTCTGAAATTTTCAGACAGGAGGGATGTGTACATGCTATCTACCATCCATGATGAGAGTACTTCCCCTGTGACTGTTTGGGGTCAGGTTGCGGAAGTGCGCAAACCTGCGTGCATTTTGGACTACAATAGGCACATGGGTGGTGCTGATAGAGTAGATCAGAGGTTGGAACCTTACGCTGCTCTTCGTAAGTCTTACGTGTGGTATAAAAAGTTGGACCTACATTTATTTCATTTGGCAACTTTTAATGCCTTTATTGTATACAAGGATTGTTCACCTGAGTCAAGGATGGCATTTGTTAAATTTCAGGAGTCGGTGATAGAAAGCCTTATTGTGGTGGAACCGGCAAGAGTTCCTAGAGTAGAAGTGGTGGAGGATGTGGCTAGATTGAAAGATCTGCACTTTCCAGATCACATTCCTCCCACTCCCAAAAATGACTTGCCCACAAAGAAATGTAGAGTATGTGCCCGGAGATTAATCCGGAGGGAGAGCCGGATGTACTGCCCCGAATGCCCTTCAAAGCCTGGGCTGTGTGTGCCCAGCTGTTATAGAATTTACCACACAAAGAAAAACTTCTGGGAAATACCGTGAGCGTAAGCTGTCTGTTTTATATTTTCATATGTTTCACGGTTGGCGTCTCTGTCATGCATTTAGTTAGAGCTTTTGTGTTTGTAGTTTTGTGCTTATTTTATAATTAGTTAGTGGTTTCTTTGTTGTTTATAAACAAAAAAAAGTGATGGCGGTGTGCGTGGGGTGGTGCTTGGCTGGCGGTGTGCGTGGGGTGGCGCTTGGCTGGTGGTGTGCGTGGGGTGGCGCTTGGCTGGCGGTGTGCTTGGGGTGGCGCTTGGCTGGCGGTGTGCGTCGGGTGGCGCTTAGCTGGCGGTGTGCGTGGGGTGGGGCTTGGAAGGCGGTGTGCTTGGGGTGGGGCTTGGAAGGCGGTGTGCTTGGGGTGGGGCTTGGCTGGCGGTGTGCTTGGGGTGGCGCTTGGCTGGCGGTGTGCGTGGGGCTCGGCTGGCGGTGTGGGTGGGGTGGCGCTTGGCTGGCGGTGCCAGCCAAACGCCAGTCCACACTCCCATCAGCTGGTGTGATTCTTGTATCAGGCATGTGGGCGTATGTAAGTGATGGGCCCTTGAGTGGCGCGGTCTGTCGATGTGAGTGTTGTAATGTGCTGGGCCCGTGGCTGGCGGTGTGAATGGTCTTGTGCGTGTCATGTACGAAAGGTGTGTGAATGGACTGTAAAGCGGTTGGTGCCTTGTTGCGGCTTTACAGCTCACGAGCTGTGAGTCATTGGTTCCGTTTTTTGCCTTTCAGTTATTAATAGTGCATTTCATTTTTGTGAAATCTCTTGTTAATAAAATTTGATCCACTGAACCATCACTCACCCTCGTGCCAAATCCAACCAGTATGTGTGGTAAAAATGACAAAACCTGCTCCGCTGTAATCAGGCGTCGCAGCACACCTGTGACACGCTAGGTGCCTCGGGTGGGACCCCGATGATGAAGCATGCCACCAACTTGGTGGGTGGGTGAGGGGTCTTTTTCACATAACCTAAGTGCGTTTCTTTTCACAATTTTAGTGTTTGGCACATCACAGACGTATGTGGACACATCAAAATGATATATTACAAAACTACCTGTGTTTGGGGGGGAGGGGCCATCTTTGTTTTTGGTCCTGGGTGCGGCCTTCATCTAGGGAAACCTACAAAACCCAGACATTTTTTAAAACTAGACACCCCAAGGAGTCCAGGGAGGTGTGGCTTGCGTGGCTCCCCCAACATTTTCTTACCCATACTCCTCTGTAAACCTCAAAATTTGCTTAAAAAAGCATATTTTCCTGACTTTTCTTAGTAGGATCACCGCCCCAGCACAAAATTCCTACTCCCCAGTTTTACCCTCAGCCTCCCAAGTAAAATGACACCTCACTTATGTGGGTCCCCAAAGCAGAGTCAGTCTAAAGATGTATAAAAGAATATGTCCTTATAAACTCGCTGTGCTATCCCCTCTATCTCTACAAGTTTTGGGCCTTATTCTGTTGCAGGCACCTGGCCCACCCACACAAGTGAGGTATTGTTTTTATCGGGAGACTTGGGGGAACGCTGGGTGGAAGGAAATTTGTGGCTCCTCTCAGATTCCAGAACTTTCTGTCACCGAAATGAGAGGAAAAGGTGTTTTTTTAGCCAAATTTTGAGGTTTGCAAAGGAATCTGGGTAACAGAACCTGGTCAGAGCCCCACAAGTCACCCCTTCTTGGATTCCCCTAGGTCTCTAGTTTTTGAAAATGCACAGGTTTGATAGGTTTTCCTAGGTGCCGGCTGAGCTACAGGCCAAAATCCACAGGTAGGCACTGTTTTCTATGAAAAAATGTGATGTGTCCACGTTGTGTTTTGGGCCATTTCCTGTCGCGGACGCTAGGCCTACCCACACAAGTGAGGTATCATTTTTATCGGGAGACTTGGGGGAACGCTGGGTGGAAGGAAATTTGTGGCTCCTCTCAGATTCCAGAACTTTCTGTCACCATAATGTGAGGAAAATGTGTTTTTTTAGCCAAATTTTGAGGTTTGCAAAGGATTCTGGGTAACAGAACCTGGTCAGAGCCCCACAACTCACCCCATCTTGGATTCCCCTAGGTCTCTAGTTTTCAAAAATGCACAGGTTTGGTAGGTTTCCTAGGTGCCGGCTGAGCTAGAAGCCAAAATCTACAGGTAGGCACTTTGCAAAAAAACACCTCTGTTTTCTTTCAAAAAATGGGATGTGTCCACGTTGCGCTTTGGGGAATTTCCTGTCGCGGGCGCTAGGCCTACCCACACAGGTGAGGTATCTTTTTTATCGGAAGACTTGGGGGAACACTGGGTGGAAGGAAATGTGTGGCTCCTCTCAGATTCCAGAACTTTCTGTCACCATAATTTGAGGAAAATGTTTTTTTTTAGCCAAATTTTGAGGTTTGCAAAGGATTCTGGGTAACAGAACCTGGTCAGAGTCCCACAAGTCACCCCATCTTGGATTCCCCTAGGTCTCTAGTTTTAAAAAATGCACAGGTTTGGTAGGTTTCCCTAGGTGCCGGCTGAGCTAGAGGCCAAAATCTACAGGTAGGCATTTTGCAAAAAACACCTGTTTTCTTTCAAAAAATGGGATGTGTCCACGTTGTGCTTTGAGGCATTTCCTGTCGCGGGCGCTAGGCCTACCCACACAAGTGAGGTATCATTTTTATCGGGAGACTTGGGGGAACACTGGGTGGAAGGAAATTTGTGGCTCCTCTCAGATTCCAGAACTTTCTGTCACCGAAATGTGAGGAACATGTGTTTTTTTAGCCAAATTTTGAGGTTTGGAAAGGATTCTGGGTAACAGAACCTGGTCAGAGCCCTACAAGTCACCCCATCTTCGATTCCCCTAGGTCTCTAGTTTTCAAAAATGCACAGGTTTGGTAGGTTTCCCTAGGTGCCGGCTGAGCTAGAGGCCAAAATCTACAGGTAGGCACTTTGCAAAAAACACCTCTGTTTTCTTTCAAAAAAATGGGATGTGTCCACGTTGCGTTTTTGGGCGTTTCCTGTTGCGGGCCCTAGGCCTACCCACACAAGTGAGGTATCATTTTTATCTGGAGACTTGGGGGAACATAGATTAGCAAAACAAGTGTTATTGCCCCTTGTCTTTCTCTACATTTTTTCCTTCCAAATATAGGAGAGTGTGTAAAAAAGACATCTATTTGAGAAATGCCCTGTAATTCACATGCTAGTATGGTCACCCCAGAATTCAGAGATGTGCAAATAACCACTGCTCCTCAACACCTTATCTTGTGCCCTTTTTGGAAATACAAAGGTTTTCTTGATAGCTATTTTTTACTCTTTATATTTCAGCAAATGAATTGCTGTATACCCGGTATAGAATGAAAACGCACTGCAGGGTGCAGCTCATTTATTGGCTCTGGGCACCTAGGGTTCTTGATGAACCTACAAGCCCTATATATCCCCCAACCAGAGGAGTCCAGCAGACGTAATGGTATATTGCTTTCGAAAATCTGACATTGCAGGAAAAAGTTACAGAGTAAAACGTAGAGAAAAATTGATATTTTTCTTTTCCAGTTGTTATTTTCTGTAGGAAACACTTGTAGGATCTACACAAATTACCCCTTGCTGAATTCAGAATTTTGTCTACTTTTCAGAAATGTTTAGGTTTCTGGGATCCAGCATTGGTTTCATGCCCATTTCTGTCACTGACTGGAAGGAGGCTGAAAGCACAAAAAAAATTAAAAATGGGGTATGTCCCAGTAAAATGCCAAATTTATGTTGAAAAATTGGGTTTTCTGATTCAAGTCTGCCTGTTCCTGAAAGCTGGGAAGCTGGTGAGTTTAGCACCGCAAACCCTTTGTTGATGCCATTTTCAGGGAAAAACCACAAGCCTTCTTCTGCAGCCACTTTTTCCCATTTTTAAAAAAAAAACTAAATTTTCATTGTATTTTGGCTAATTTCTTGGCCTCCAGGGGAACTCACAAAGTCTGGGTACCTCTAGAATCCCTAGGATGTTGGAAAAAAAGGACGCAAATTTGGCTTGCTTAGCTTATGTGGACAAAAAGTTATGAGGGCCTAAGCGCGAACTGCCCCAAATAGCCAAAAAAAGGCCCGGCACTGGAGGGGGAAAAGGCCTGGCAGCGAAGGGGTTAACACGGAAACTCCAGTGAAGTGTATGACTTGGCTCCTGGAGCCAGACCACGAGCTGAGCCGTAAGCAAACAAACCTGTTGTTGAAGTATGTATTAAAAATGTTCGACGTTAGAGACCATATTTCATCATCGTGGGGAATGGGTTCACTTGAGTAAATTAGATTGCATTGCTGAACAAAGTGGCGTTTATTAAAAGTTATTGTTTCCAAAGTATAAGCATTCAGGCCCCTCCATAGACTGCCCCCGATGTCACTAGTAAACCCACAAGTCAGATCGGTTCCCGCGAGTTCCCTGTAGTTGGCTACGGTCACAAAATGTACAGCGTGGAAGCCGGGACCGACCCCAGATGTATGCTGTCTCTAACTCTCTGTGGATTTACATCAAATCACTGTTAAATAATAACATTTAACTCAAATTGAAACAAGAAGACCTTTTGAGAAAACTTACTAACTATTGTTCAAACAAGGCAGGGTACTGTTCTTAAAAGTGCATATGACTTTAAAAAGAGTGCAGTTCCTGAAAGGCGCTACATCTTCATTAAAGAAGCACAACTCTGGAAGAGACCTCGGAGGCCGGGCCACTAGTGACGTGCTCAGCGGCTGGCGGACATTGACACCTAGCCCAGGCCATGGGGGCCTTTTGCACTTTTCATTTCCCCTGGGTTGGGAGCAGGATTCCTCACGCGCCGGCCATCAAGACTGCAGAGCGCTGTGAAAGTACCTGGGGATAAAACAGCAGCATCACCTCTCTCCAGCACTCTACCTGGCCTTCAGTATTAAGCTTCTCTGCAGATTAAACCCAGCGGAGTGGTGGGCAGGGGTCCTCTGCTGCGGCAGTGGTGGCAGGGAGAGGGTGGCAGTGGTACGCAGCAGCCACCTGGAGGCTCTGCTGATCTTGGCTTGATGTACCAAAAGGACCTGGACCTGAGCCAGAGCTAGGCATCTGTCTAAAGCCATCAATATCTGGCCCACCTCTAAATCTGAGATGCAGATCTACTTTCCTGGCTAACAGAAGTGGCAGGCAAATAGACTTGCAATGCGCCAATTCACACAGGGGTGATCCTAACACTTTTTACACGGTGTCCTGCCGTGCTTTTCCTAGTACAGGACCTCCTCTGTCCCTCTCCTTTTTCCTATTGGATTATGTGATGATGTTGTGCTCTGCAACAGCTCAGAGCCTGCCCCAAACTCTCAAACCCTTCCTCATTGTGTTGCCTACAACACACACGTGAATTCTGACCACACAGAGGGACACATCCGAGCCACACTTGTCCTCTCAAGGCCCATTATGTGCGCTGAAGTGTGGGCACAAAGTAACATATCAGCTTGTGCAGCACTTTAGTGATAAGTGGGTGTTGTGAAGTGTTTGGGCATCTCTAAAAAGCGGTGTTGAGCAGGACATGGTGAGAGCAAAGCTCCTTGTAAGGATTTTGGCTCTAATGTGCTGGCTGTTTTCGGCTTGAGGCGAAGTTGCCATCAAGGCATTTTGAAGCAGAGCAATGTTCATTTCCTCTTTGGTTTCAGAATGAAATGGCCCAGAGGGTTCATTATAGATTCCAGCTGTTGCCACAGCCAAGAGTGTTTTGCTTTACGCAGTGCAGTGTGTGCTCAGACTAAGTCATTGATCGCAAGAGGTAGCAGGGATGATGTTCAGTGCTATGTTTATGATAGAGTTTTAAAGAGCACACCACAATCTAAACTACCCATAGGTGTTTGAACCACAGAATTTTGGGCCAGAGGTATCATTATTACCAATAGCGATTACCAAATTGCGATTTTTTGCGAATCACAATTAAGTAATGGCTATTGGAATATATGAAACTCCAGGAATTTCATATAGCAATTCGCAAGGGCTCGCAAATGGACCTACCTCATTAATATTCATGAGGTAGGTCGCAATTTGCGACCCATTGCGAATGTCTACAATCACAGGGATGGTGGCCTGCTGGGCTCAGCAGGCCACCATGTCTGTGACTGCTTTTAAATAAAGCAATCCTTTTTTTTTTTTAAATGCACCCCTTTCCTGGGATGCGTTTAAAAAAGAAAAATGAAAAGTTTTCTTTTCATTTTTTAAGAGTAGGCAGTGGTCCGTGTGACCACTGCCTACTCTTAAAAAATGTTTTCGCTTGCATTCACAAAGGGAAACGGGTCCCTTGAAGACCCCTTCTCCTTTGCGAATAGGTTACCACCTACATTCAATGGTCAGTAAAATGCAAATGTTTTGCGACTGCATTTGGGTCACAAAACAGTCATACATACCTCTGCGATTCGGTATTAGGAAGGGACGCCCTTGACACGCCCCTTCCTAATACCTAATCGGTATGTAGTTGCAAATTGGACTTGATACATACCAAAATGCATTTTTGCAATGGCAAACGGCGCAATGCGCAAAAATGTTTAATACATCTGGCACTTTATTACTAAACTCGGTGAAGCTCATTTGATCAACCTCAGCTGAGGGCCTCGCTGGATGGGAATCTGGCACCTTTCTTGCACAGACTTCAGCACTGCGGGCCACATGGCAAACGCACGCTCTTCCATCTATGGCGCTTTGGGAATGTGCTTCAATGCAGTCTCATGGGTATGAAGCACTATAAAAATGCAACTACAATAGAATAGAATCTTTTTGTGTACCCAAATCTGCCAACTGGCCTCAGGTGTGTGCCTCTCGGTGAGCAGCGTAAGGACAGTGTTGTCAGGAAGTGGTACACTGTTAGGTTTGATTTTCCTAATGGGCATCCTCTGCTTTGTGAGGTGAGTAAACACCGTGCCCTGCTGGGAACAGTCTTCGAACTGGTTTTGGTCTTCTGTGTGCCAGTTTTTGGGCAACAATTCAAGGGACGATATCAAATAAGTTCTGTTGACGTTTATGGTCTTCCAAGTCATGTAGAGCTCGAAATCACTACTATGCTTCGGTATTCCTAACCTGCGCAGTGATTCGCTGATTCCTTGTAGACGTAAGAACAAGTAACTGCTGCTTCCCCCAGCAACCCCAAATCAACTATTTGAACATCTTCTGGAAGATGCATTTGAAATATTTCCCTATTTTTATGCCATTTATTTAGTATTTTGCATAGAGCTAACATGTTACCTTTTAGGCAGTTGTAGAGTCTTTGAAGTCTTGAGGAAGCGGGAAAGCAGGAGGGAGGGAGGGACAGTGGAAATACAGTGAAAAGGAGAACAATGTGGAATGGATGGAGGGTGTCGGAGCCCCTTTCAGAGAACAGGAGCTACTCGGCCCAACCATGGAGACTGTTGCCCTTTACTCCTGATGTCCTGGGGCCCAACCTACTGTTGGTCTCTAGTGACTATGCCAAGTACAAACCCTTCAGATTTGTTCTTGAGCCTCTCCACTGGTCACAGCAACTCCTCTGACATGGCAAGGCCCAAACGGTCTTCGTGGTCCCCTCCTGCCATACGCGGGTCACCTCCTTAGGAGATAGTCCCATTCAGATCTTCTGGGTCACGGCCCCAGCAATCTCCGTAGCACCCCTCTTGGCACAAGCAGGTCACAGCTGAGGGCCCACAGTCTCCTTTGCACAGGCGACAGACTAGTCTGTTGCTTGGGCATCAGCCCCAAGAAATCCCAGTGGCCTTTGCCCTGGCCCAGGGGGGTGGGGGTCACAGCCATGGACAGCAGCGCCCCAACAAGATTAGTACTCCCGACTGGACTGGGAGCTTCACACTGTATTCTCTGAGATTCACTCACCGGGATCTGGGACTCTCTCCCGCCAGGCTTTGTCCTCCTCCTCATAGGGTGGTCTGGTCTTGGTAGGCTGGCAGAAGGCTGGTGCTCCAGGTACAGGCCAAGTGTTCATGGCTGCTGGGAATGGCCCCTCACCTAGATGGGAGACTGGCAAACCTTGGTCCCAGACATGAGTTCCAGCAACAAGGTCTTGGCAATTGTCCCTCTCCTGATGAGACTGTGCTGGCCAACAAAGTCTAGAGCACATGCTCCCACCTTTGCAGTCCAAACCAGAGACATGTGATTTAGTTACTGGTCTTTGTGGGGGAGGGATATGGGTCATTTGAAATGCTTTCTCCTCTGCACTACTCTTTGTCAAATGGACAGTGGACAGTCTGTCACAGCAGGAGTGGCTTCAATTCTGAGTGGCCCACAACACAATCAAAGGAGTAACCTGGGATTGCAACTGGTTGTCAGCCTACAATGAAATATGCTCCCATAAAGGTTCAAAGGACTAAACCGTCCTCTCTAGCAGATTCCCTGGTAGTTCCAGCCCTATCAGTCCCACCATCTCCAGGACACTGAGCCCAGGCCTCACTGACCAGTAACTTGTCCTGAAATCAAAGAACGTCTCCTTCCTTGGGGTAGCAGTCCTCACCTCTCCATCTTTTGCAGGCCCTGTACTTCATGCACACATAAGTATCATGCTCTGACCAGCGCTGCAGGCCAAGGATGAGTTAAGTACACAGCCAAAGAAGGCATCCTCTTGTCAGTCCCAAACACACAATACTTTTAGCCTACTGTACCGCATCCTGGTTATTGGGCTAGGCACACCTTGAATGAAATCCGCCAAGTATCTGTGCAGGTTTTGTTTCACCACTCTCTGCTGTTGATGGAACGGAGATGGGGATGACGATATAGCCCATCTCCTTGCAAAATATGCCACCAGATATCTGAACAGACAAGGTAACCCTTGCTGATCTGGCTAATGCGCTTGACGCCTACATGGAAAACAACTGGGGCTCTACATCCACAAGGGCAAATGAGTGGGAGGCAATGAAAGCGGTGATGCGTGGGCCATGCTTGAGCAAGGTCTACGGAGTCAAGCAACAACAGAAAGATCTATGGCTTGAGCAGAGTAAGTTGTCCAATGCTCAGTGACGAGCAGAGACGTACCCTGAGGCCCAGCTGGTTGTACTGGCAGTAAAACACATCTTGGGTGATATATGGGACAGGTTGGATACATTGACCCTTAAGACATATCTACATTGGTTACACAGGGAAGTGGAAACGCCTGGCTGCTCAGGCGTGAATCGGCACTGTGTTGTCTGGACTGCCGGAACAGCACCAAGGTAGTTTCCCAAAAAGCTGTGAATGAAACATTCAGCCTGCATTTACAAGGTATATATCAGAGTGTGTCACAGCCTTCCCCCAACACTATATTGTGTATATTGGCTTGTATTATTTTCCACAGTTTCCGGTGGCAGTGACGGAGAGCCTTGAGGCTGAGCTCACTCTGGAGCAGCTTCGGGAGGTGATTCATTCAATGCCAAGGGGTAAGAATCCAGTGGGTGACATCTTTCTAGCTGAGTATCACCAATCCTTCTCGTCCCACTTAACCCGAGAAACTCCTTTGTTTTCCAAGAGCTAGGTACTCTACCCCAGCCCCAATAAAATAAAAATGGGGTATAAGTGTGAGGGTGTGATCTGTATGATGCACAAACCAGAAGGGACACCAACAGACTTATCGCCCATTGACCAAGATCAACTCAGACACTAAGGTGCTGTGTAAGGTCCTAGCTAGTCGGATGAACTGTGTAGTGGGACAGCTGGTCCATGAAGGCCACTGTGGATTTATATCAGGCCGTAGCACAACCATTAACATCTGGAGACTTCTTTTGCAGGATGTGCTGAGGAGCTTTCCCTGGTTGCCTTAGCCCTGGAGAAGGCTTTTGACATGCTGACTTGCATTATCTGCAAGATGTGTTTTTGTGAGGACTTTGGATCAGTGTTTTGCAGATGGGTAGGCTCCTTCACACATCCCCAACAATGCGGGTTCGATCAGACAGGATGGTCTAGGAAAGCTGAAATACTGAGCAGAGTTTACTTCAGGGTTGCCTGTTATTGCTGCTCATGTTTGCCTTAGCCCTCGAACACTTGGCCATCTCAATAAGAAGGGATTTCCATGTTGGGGATACGGTTCATGTGGTTTCCTTATATGCCGATGATGCTCTCTTCTACCTTAGTGCACCCAGCACTTGCTATTGAGCAGACTGATGCATCTTCGGTGGGGGCTTCGGGGCAGTCTTTGGTCTCCTAGCCAATCAGCATAACAGCATTCTCTTCCCTCTGGGTGGGTTGGCACAAGATATGAGGGGCAGACTCTATGACCTAGGCTGATGGTGGGAAGTGGACGGATTTCAATACTTGTGTATCAAAGTAGCAATGTCTTGTAATAGGCATTATGGCTACAACATGGGGGGCGTATTAGAGGGGCTACACTCCTCCATACGCTTCTGGAACACACTTATGCTGTCCATATGGGGTGGGTGGTAGTAGCAAAGCTGGTCCTTCTGCCATGTTGTTTGGATCATCTTCAAAATGCCCTCGGAAACTGAACAGCCTCCAGGTTTCGCTGGGCTGGCAGGCGGAGTCGGGTTGCGCTTGAAGTACTATTTATGGACCAGATGCTAGAGGGTCTGGGCCTCTCGAACCTGGTATTATACTATTACTCTGCTCTGCCAACATGCCGCTGAATGGCTCACTGCCAAAGACAATTGAGAAAAGCAACTGTTGTAGGGAACAAGTGGCTGGGAGTCCTTACTTGCCCTACTTATGAAGGGCAGCAGTTTGACCTCCACATCCATATGTGGTGTGGCAAACAGTCTGCATCTAGGAAAGCATTCTACAAAAATGATCAAGTGTGCCCCTTTTGCTAGGGAGCTCATCTTCTGGGACTTACAGACAATGAATAAGGAGAGATAAGATGATTGCTAGCTAGAAGGGGTGTTGCTGTGTCCTTGCCAACGTATACTCCCGGGAACCCTTCATCACCTTCCAGGACGCATAGGGCACTTTCAGGTTTGGTCCTGGGCAATTCATACAAATGCTAAACAGGCCAGTACAGCCTGGATGGATTTCCTCAGTGCCCCTCATACATTAAATACCCTCGATATCAGCCTGCAGCTCGGTGCGCGATGACACCTGGTTATGCTGATGTATAAAGCTATGAAATCTTATAGAATCAGACTCGTACAGAAGGCCAGGTGGGCATTTCATACCAACCCGGATGCCCCACTTACTGATAAGGAACGAGTGATGGCCTGTGAGACGGCCAAGTGTGCCTCAGTTGATGCTCAATTCAAATTAATCTGCTTTAATTTCCTACATCTTGGCTATCTGACACTGTTCATGTTGAGTAAGAGTTACCCTTCCAGAAATGTGGGCTGTCCGCGATAAGGTGTGCAGGGGCCCTCATTCCTACAGCCGGCATGATCCTGTCTGGGGGTTGGCACCTTCTATACTGAAGTCACGTCAAAACTGCAAAGAGCAATGAAGATTCCATTGCCCTGGCTCCTTTACAGTGCTTATTTGGCATTATAGGCCGACCAGGGGAGACTGGTGTTCATGCCCTGCCACACTCTGAGAAGCAAGAACAGGGAAAAAACACAGAGCAGAGGAAAAAAAATTACTGCTCTGAGGCAGTGTGCTGAATCTCTTGGGTGAACTCTAGTGAACTTTGCAGATGTTCTACTGCGTAAATGCCAGTCTTCGACCTGCAGGCACAAGCTGCAGCAGTGACACCATCGGAGAGGGAGTGCAGAATTAGAAAGTAAGTGATCCGGTTGCTTTTGGGGCGCGTGAACAGTGGCCCCGGAAGGAGTTAGCAAAGCTCCATTCACTTTAATGGCTGGGGTCGGGCAGACCGATGAGACGAGGGAGTGGGCGGCATCAATTTCTTGGTCCTCGGGAGGGGCAGGCTGTAGGAGGGGTGCAGAGGATGCTCTCCTTGAAGTAACACGTGTTTACTACTACATTTGGTTTCACTTTGAAAAAAACATTATGGTGCTAAGCGCACAAACTGCTTCCTTACCTCGACTCTGTAGAGGGTAAGGACAACAATCCCATTAGTGGACTAAGAGGTAAGTGTGCAGCTAAGCTTATGCTTAACGGGCATCGTCAACACCCCCCCCCCCTCCAAAATCCTCACTCCCCCTAACATCTTCTCCACCCTTCCTGCTTTAGCAGCTATGGGGGGGTAAGGTTCTTGATGGGCCTCTTCTGTCTGCAGCTGGCAGACAAAAGCTCCTGGGAGGGTGAGTGATTGAGAGGAAGGATGGATGGATGATTGAAATGGTGGATGGATAAATGCATGAGTGAATTGATGGATGGAAGAATGGGAGAGTGAAAGGGAGAGAAGGTGTATGAGTGAAAGGAAGGGCGGATGGATGGATGAGTGAAAGGGTGAATGGAGGGTGAATCTGTCGTGCAGACAGGACTGTGAATGGACGGTAGTAGTCCATGCTTCTGTGGGGTAACATCGCGTCTCCTAAAGGGAACCAGAGTTCACTCAGTTCGAGTCACGCAGCCTTCGCCTGTCTCTGCGTCTGTGCTTCTGATGAAAGATGAAACCGGGTCCTGTTTTCCTTGGCGTTCTTTAAAAGGAGTTCTGCAGCGTCGGCGCGCGGCTTAAGGCCCAGACACTGATAATAGGACTGAGGCCTCTGATGACGCAGCTCTGGGCAGGGGTGGGAATGCGCGCGCTCACGTTCATGCCACAGTGTGTCTGCAACGCAGGACCCGGGGGCGCGTGGCACGCCGGGTCACGATGCGGGTATTAGGACGGGAGGTGAGCTCTTAGGTAGCAGACTGCAGCCACTCTGAGGCATTTCTCAAACAAAAATGAGCACACTGGTCCCAGAAGGGAAAACAGTGCCAGGAAAAACTGGGAGAGAGACGGAGCGAAGGAACGTGCCCGAGGAGTCAGTCTGGGTGAGGCATGTTCAGTGCTGGGAAAGAACAGATGCGCCCTGGGGAAACAGCATTATGGGAATAGAAAGGCACCAGAGGCGGGACAGAGGTGTCACAGTGACATAGAAAGAGGCAGTCTCGGTCAGACATAATGGCACCGATAAGGTGACACAATGCACTCTAAAAATACTTTAAAATAAATACATGTTTCTCTCACATGAACACCTAATTGTGTGGTTACAAGGAGTGGGGATGACTGGGCCTGCTGTAAATTGGATTAGGTCATATCTTCAATCGGTGCAGCAGGAAGTCTTTCTTGTGCCCTTTTCAATCTTCCTTTCAGCCACTTCTGCAGAGAGTTCACCAGGGTTGTTACTCAGTCCCACTCTGTTTAATGTCAACTGGCCAGGTTGAGTGGATGATATGTTTTCTCTTTCCTGTGATACGTGGGCGACGCACCATTGGTCATTTCTTCGGAAGAATCTACAACTTTCGTAGCCACCAGGTTTCAGGACTGTATGATGGCAGCGGCCTTTTGGCACTGAAATAACGCCCTCAGCTTCAAGTCTGAAAAAAACAGAGCTTATGATGACCATGAGATAATATCGAGCTCCCGCACCTCTGCTAGACTTAGCGTCTGCCGCTGTGGGACCAGTCCCCAATCCACTCTCTTCTGTGAGGAACCTAGGCTTCCAATTTATTTCTTCCCACTGGTTGACCAAGTTCATCATCGTTCCACCACCTGTTTTGCCTTGATGGGGATGTTGCGGAAAATCCAGCCCCTACTGCCCCAAGACTTTCACTCAACTGTAATCCAGACTACCATTCTTAGTCGCTTGGATTATTGTAACGCACTGTCCCTCGGTGAAGCTGCTGGGATGTTAACCTAGGCTGAAACATGCAGAAGTGGCCTGCACTGGCCCTGTAGGGCTCCTGCCTTGATAACACTGGACGCCCTCCAGTGGTCCCTCATTAAGAAACTGGTTATGTTTAAATCACTCTGCCTATTCCTTTGCACATTTCATCATTAATGTCAAGTATAACTTCAACAGAAGTTTGGTCATTATGTCCCGCAGTGGTCTCTAAGTTCGGAAGAAGCTCTCTTACTGGCGGTGCTCAGGTCATGTCGTCAAAGACAAGGAGGTTGTTCCTTCTCTGTTCAGGCTGCAAAGCTCTGGAATCCACTCTTGGTTATTTTAAAGGACTCACCAGACCTCATGTCATTCAGAAAGAGTCTTAAAACCTGGCTGTACATTGTGACGTAAGACCCTGTTTGCAACAATCCCTCAGCTGATCAGCCCTAGTTTCAGCACCAGAAGCCCTTATAGGTAGCAGCGCGCTTTGCAAGTGTTATTTAAATTACCTTACCATTCATCTTTACACACACAGTACTCATCGACAGTTGAAACCAAGCCAGTGGGGTAAATGTGCATAACCTTACGAAGGTTATACGCACTGTACCCCAAACTTACAGTCTAGCTGCAGTCTCAGCGGTTTGCCCCAAGATTGATCATACAAGTGCCAAATGCACCTCTAGGGCTCACTTACAGGCTGTAGAATGTGTCAAAACCTGTTCCTGGGCCACGGGAAGCAGGGGTTGCTGCTCTCAACCGTGGTTTTTGGACCCTTTTACCCCTGATGCCCTGTGGCCTGACCTATCATGGCACTTATTCTAAGTACACCCCATCAGCACTTTACTGGCAGCGTAGCTTGGGCAAGTGGTCTAAGGCTCCCCGGGAGGAAGTGTAGGGCTAGACACTGAGAAGCACTTTATTAAAGATAACACTACACAAATCAATCAATCAGAATTTATAAAGCGCATCTAATCACCCGATACGATATCCAGGCACTTACACAAAGTAAAGTTGGTCAGGCAGAAAGTTCTAATACGGTTACTACAGGAATATAATCACTCAGAATATGAGTCGATGAGATTTTGGCCCAGGTGTGAGCTCACGGTGGTGTGGGTGAGCAGCCTTCATGGTCCACTACTAAGAAATTCTCTCAGGGCTTCAAATGTAATTAACAAAACATTCATTCATTTTAGCAGTACAGGAGCAGTCAGTGGGCCCATATTACTGATGGGGTTCACTGTCCTTGTGTGCGCCACATCGTCCCTTTAAACAGCTGCGCTGGGTGCAACCTGGGACACTGCCTCGGTGCCTCGGCTTCACCTATCTGCAGCCATACATAACTCTGACTTTTTAATAGTACAAAAGTTCTCTCCTCTTGCACATACTTTTCCACACGAGCAAAGTCAACTTGAGTAAATGGGGAGAAATGTGCCTTTTGCCCAGTCCCTCAAGTGGAACTGAAATTATGACCATCCATAAACAATTTGTGCATGGCCCCTTGAACATCTGTGATGTGTGCTTTCTTCGCAGAAGAGCTTTGCTGTCAGTGGTACTATCAGGGTTTTAGCCGGCACAAGGGTGGAGGTTAGTGGATACTTGTAGGATAGCGCCTTCTGGGCGAAGCCTTTATTTGAGGGGTGCTGGCGTGGGCTGTGGACTTTGACTGATCTTGGAGACAGCATCACACACATTCCCATAGCAGGCCAATGCGGCTGTACTAGTAGCAGAATGCTGGCAAATTTTGAAGCTGGCTTTTAGTGTTTTCCTTCATATCAGAGCCGCTGCCCTGATTTTGAAGCAATCGACTGAAAGCCTGACATTTGAGTGTAATTGGTAAACAGCTGTGAGGTCACTGTGCCCTGTTTCAGTCTAATCTATACTAAGTAGTCGTATTCCAACAGAGCACATTAGTACATGGGGCTAGTTGTGCAGCAAGGATTGACGTCAGCAGCTCCTGAATTATGCACGGTGTCATTCGCGACTTTGAATTAGTGTTCAACGCGGCGTGTTTAGCCTCATTCAAATATTTGGATACAACATACCACCGTTCCATTTGTTGTACTTGTCAGCATTCCTAGCTGAAATATCTCAATCTTTTTATTCGCTAGATTCAAACTTTACTTATATGGCATTTGGCCCTCAAAACAAAAATAAAACAAACATTGGCCAAGCCAACTGGCCTGGATTTCCAGTAGTGGATGAAAAACCACAGGCAGGCATGCATGCATGCACAGAGGCAACAGTTATGCTCAACTGTCCCACATGCACACAAACCCCACAGGCAGCATGTTGAGGTGGCCCCCCACAAACACAGACATGCACACATACATATGTTATCTGTGTGGTGTCTGCATGCTAGTTTATTCTTTTCCATGGTCGTTTTTAGCCCTTGAGTATCTGCATGATTGACGGCTGGTCTATGTATCAATACATTTCCTGAAGACAGTGGTGCAAATAGGGCAGCCTTTCACAAAATCATCTTCAGGGTAGTAAATAGAGGTTATCATTAGAGAGTACATTAATTGTTCTGCTCTGGAAGGGGAATGCATAATGAATGATTGCTGTCATCAAGTTTGCACACTCTAGTTTCTATATGTCCATCCAGATAAAAATTATATACCACATCCTCACGCAGTCTTTTCCTAATACGAGATATGGCCCACCAAGAATGCTTTATCGTTGTGTGTTTCGTGGTAAATGTACATTTCTTTATGGCAGGCGTGTGCCTTTCTTTCTCTCCAGGGCAGGTGCCAAGGAAAATAATGCCAACGAGCACCAGTGGGTTGATAATACTGAAGCAGTCATTCATGCAGGGACAGAGAGGCTCTTCGAGACAGTCACACTGGTATAGAATAGATCATATACAACCCTTGTGCGAGTTGTGTAGCTTATGGCAGATCAGGGTCTTCAGCTTGCAAAATAAGTGAAGTGGACAAAAGATCAGAAAACAGAGCGAAGAGCTGGCGCCACAGAAAATCGTAAGCACTGGGGCGGGCGGGTTATTGGGGCTGGTGGGAGTGGTTAGGTTATGTTTAGACCTACTTGTTAGGGCCAACCACCATTGGCTATATATCACAATGTTGATGCACTGCCAGATGCTAAGCTTATGGAACTCAGTGTATGATGCCTGTTGTCGATACTGTTTAATACAACCCATAGATATACACATCTCAACACGCAGGACCAAGGAGATGCGGGAATAAGATGGAGCACAGAAGTGCCACCAGAGTTCACTGAAACAACATATTACCCCAGGCGAACTGCTAACTGGAAATGTCCCACTATGTACTGATAAGTGTGTTGGACCGCTTAGATATATACAAAAAAGAGTCCGGAACCAAAGGTGTCCTTTGAATTAGCACAAGTGAAATCAACTAAGACGAGGTGGGTTGGATCAAGCACAGGTTAACAAAAGATGTGCATGATGCTGGTAAGGAGAATCCGCAGAAACTAAGTACTCGCTGTGATTTAACTTGGTCATACAGGTGACCGGCCGTGCAGGTGAGGGTTTGTAAATGCACAAGGCGCATGGATCCTCTGGTAGTATTCACATCTCAGCCTTAGCTCTTTCTAGAACCTTTCACAAGTTTCACCAGAAAACTGCAGGTCACTGTTAAATTAACAAACACACTAATGACAACGGTGAATACTGCCATTGTCACTTTAGTTTTTTCATGAATGGCCAATGGATGTGCAAGTGAGGCACAGACTGAAAAGTTTGCTGCCTTTGAGTCAACTTAACAGTATCAGCATTGCCAGAGCAGCATCAGTGTAAATGTAGGGATGGCTTTTTGGACAAAATGGATGTAAAATCCAATAGGGTTCTCCGGACTGCAAATAAATCAGTGACAAAACTGCATACCTTGAATTTTAATATTTATTGGTCATTATGAAAACGAGCTGTCTTTTACTGCTCTGTGGATTCAAACATGACATCGCCTAAAAACACTGGTGCATTTTACATATTCTCTCACCAGGCAGTCGTTTGAAGATACATTTAATTTAGACTACATGGTGTTTAATGATGCAGTTTATGGATGGATTTCCAAACCTGCACAGCGGAGAATTGACAAAATGTCTCCTCAGTTTCAGAAAAAGACAGAATACACTCGGCAGTGCACCGCCTTTGTACTCCTGCCACAAACCATACGTTACTTGCCATCCCCAAACCTTGCACGGTTCACTTGCCACAGCCCTTCACCTTACAAAATGGCCCCATTATCACCTTCCACATGCCATCATCCATGCACATTAGGTGCCAAATTAAATTATGTGTTTCCCCATTGTAACACAATATTACGTTTTTAGACGTTGATAAATGTACACTTGTTAGTAACCAAACACACTTTCAAAACGTTTACTCTATTTCACTTCGAATGGGTTTCCCAGAAACAAAAGAGGGACGAGGACACATATCAAATCCAGTGCTTAGAAGTGCACCTCATCACAGTCATGCCTTGCGTTGCCAGGGTGAGCTGGTTCAATGGTCTTCATTGACCCAGCAAACGTGTAGCCTCAGAAGGGAGGGACCCCAGTATAGGGCGACCAGATTTTGAGGCGCAAAAACCGGGACAGGTCAGACATAAAAGAAGGACCAAAGACTTTACTCTCACTTTTATATCTGGCATGTCCCGTTTTTTGCGTAGCTTTGTGAATGTGTGCCTATACATGTGTGTGTTATATATATATGTACACACACACACAAATTTACAAGACTACATTACAAAATTAACTATGGCTTGACCTTTGATCTCCCACCCTGCACCCCAACCTGCCCCCACCTAGCTCTCTTTGCTCCCCACTCCCTCTCTCTGCTGGGAGCAGACAGGGGACTGTGTTGCCTGACAGATACATTACTTTAATTATTGCATACTTTGTATGCGTCTGTTAAAGGAGAGCATACCGTAAATTTATGCTTCCCTAGATGATCTGATCTGTGTCCCAAAAACCGGGATATTTATGTAATGATCTGACCTTTGTCCCAAAAACCGGGACATTTGTTTAAAATGAAGAGAAGCGTCGGGACACTGGGACAGTCCTCTAAAAACCGGGAAGTCTGGTCACCCTACCCCAGTACCTCCTGCTCTCACACATGCCCCTTGTCTGGCTTTCCCACCCTGTAATTTGTCTCATCATTTTACTCGCTAGAGGGCAGTCAGAGGACTTTTGAGAGCGGCCATTGGCCAATGTGAAGCAAGAGAGGAGACGAGATCTGTTCTTCCAGCCGTTGACGCGGCTGCCCGCATCGTTTTGGAGGTGCACTGTCCTTCTTTGCGCCACAGCGTCCCTTTAAACAGCTGCGCTGAGCACTGCCTCGGCCCCACCTATCTTCAGCCATCCACACTGATGACTCTTTCAGAAGACAAAAGTTCTCTCCTCTTGCAAATACTTTTCCACACATAAATTAAGTTAAGTAACTTGCTTCAGGGGGAAATGTGCCTTTTCCCCAGTTCCACTAGTGGAACTGAAATTTGAACCGTCCATAAACAATTTGTGCATGGTCCTTTTGAGCATCTGTGATGTTCCTTTAAAATTTGCACAGGTGCTGTTTAAAAAAAAAAAAAAACAGGAGGGGAGCCGAGGGAATGGCGAAGCAACAAGTGGGCGGGGAAGAGGGGGTGTTGCAAATGGCAAAACAACATGGGAAGGTGAGGGGATCGTTTAGAGCGGCCATTGTCAAAAAGCCTAAGAGGAGACAAGATCTGTTCTGCCAGCCACTGACGTGGCCGCCCGCATCGTTTTGTAGGTGCGTACATCATGCATGCATATGCCTATAAAAATGACACAGGTTTTGTTTAAAAAAAAAAAAAGTGGGGTAGCCAAAGCAACACAAAGGGAGCCGGGGGAATGGCGAAGCAACAAGTGGGACGGCGGGGGCGAATGGTGAAACAACATAGGGAGGGTAAAAGGACAATGAAGCAACATGGGAGGGGATGCGAAAGCAACATGGGCAGATGACTGGAGGAAAACTGAAAGCAACAGGGGGGATTGGTAAGAAAAACAAGTTGTAGAGCGCTTCACGTAGAAGAAAAAAGTAGTGCTTGAAAAGCAAGTAGTTGAATCAGTGATACCAGCAAACCAAAGAGCTTGTAAAGAGGCAATGCGCCATGGGAGGGACAAACACAAGATTCACATGCTGGCACATAAATATAAAGTAGGCAAATAAGACTGACAAGTTAAGCATACCCAAAAGGGGCTTTCAGCTACTCATTACTTACCATTGGTTGGCTTGATTGTCACTCCCATTTACTTGCTTCTCATTGGTAAATGCTGGGTGCTTCACTTCCTTTTTAGGTCGAGTGTGCAAGCACTTTGGCCTGTTGTAATCTATCTGTGGGCTTTTAACCACGCCCGCACACCCAGCACTGTCACTCGTTCATTGGCTTACCTTTCAAAAATCCTTTGTTATCATTCGTAAATGTTTTATGTTTGTCCCTCTTTGGGGCAGTTTTGTTAACAGCATGGGCACCACCCCTGTTACATGGATAATTGCACATTTTCCAATACGTTTGATTGTGAGCGAACTACTTTTTCCTTTTCTGTCTCTCCTTTGCGCTCATGCTCATGGCAGCCGTAGCGCTTTGAATCGGCTCGCTTATATCAACTGTTTTACTTTTCATTTTTAATTTATGTGGCACGAAAAGTCCAGTTAGGCATTTACAACACTAATAGCTCTAATACGAGCAAACACAAGACCCATTGCATTGCAAATGCTTGTTGTGTGTTTCTCTCTTCGCTAGAGCATGGACCAAGTACAGATGAATTAAGTTTCCTTCCGCTGATCCTGCTTCGATTGAGGTACTTTGTTTTTGCTTCCCCTTCATTGTTGCTACCTCTTGCCCTCCCCTGTCGTTGCTTGACACATCCCCACCCCACCCCATTGCCCTTGTTGCTAGTTTATCTCTTCTGTGTATATATAACCAAGCAGCCAGTATTGTTTTTTTGGTTTCCACTTCATTGTTGCTTCATCCCGCCCTTCCCTGCAATTTCTTGCCTGACTCTCCATCCTGACCCTCATCTACCTCCTTTATCACTGCTGTCTATTTTTTACTTATCTTTTTTTTCTTTGCAGTTTTTCATAGCGCAAACACGATCCAAAGGTACTGGATCGCTTTACGTCCTCACCAGTTACATTACACAAGGACACATTCATTTTTGTTGCCAGGGGGAGAGTATGTGATTTACCCAGAATCACAGGATGTTGATCAAATGCTGTGGCTCGAATCTGATTCACCTGCTCCAAAGTCGGCATTTTGGCCCATTACGCCACAACCTCTCCACTAAGCATTGCTTCAGAAGATCGCTGCTTTTAGCTATGCTGAAACTAAAGGCAGAATGATATTTTTTTACATTGTTTTCACCCCTTACATACATAGCATATATTTCTGTCTACAACTTCCTGTGTCATCTTTCTGCTAATGGGCAATAAACCTTCAGACTTCATTCTTTGCTAAAAATTACATCAAATTTTAAGAGCCACATGGCTCTTCAAACTTTGCTTTTAGCCATGCTGCACAGCCATGCTGTTGTATAACATAGCTAAAAGACATTGGCAACACCAATAGCTCTCATTTAGGTTAGACCTATTGGCTTTGCCACTGCTTGTTTAGCGTCCCAGGCTTCCACCAATGAGTACTCAGCTCTTGCAGCCTTGGCGTCATTTCCAGCCTGCAGTTGCCTTGTGTGCATTTGCGTGTACAGACGTAGCCGGGCGGGTCCGTGTCGGGGAGCATCTTAAACACTTGCATTAAGGTGACTAGACTTCCTGGATTTGCCAGGACAGTCCCAGTTTTTCACCAGCTGTCCCTGCAGATTTCGGGTAATTTAGCTCATGTCCCGGTTTTTAGAGAGGGTTCACTGAAAACGGGTGGGAGGTGCTTTTTTATGTTTTCTAAAGCAGGGATAATTAGCAGCTGTTATAAGCAAGCAATTTATTTAACAAGCATGGTACTGGCTTTAAAAATTGCTTTTTATTTATGTTCTTAGTGTCTCTGCTGTAATTCCATGCTGGTGAGTGCTGTCATTCTGTGCGCTCGGTTGAAGTAAAATCCGAGTCCTTTTTCTATTTTTATGAAATATCCCGGTTTTTGGCTTCAAAATTCTGGTCACCCTACCGTGCGTTGAAGTGAGTGCGTGCTGGGCCAACCGCGGGCGGTGCCATTGACTGGTAAATTTATAGCTGGAACAGTGGAAAACCAAGCATGCCCTGGCACAGTGGTGACGTGTGTCCTAGACTGGTTCTACTGTATCTCTACGTTCACCCAGCCCAGAGATCCGCACCCCCCTTCAGTGCGCACCCGGTAGGCCCTGGGCACGGGGCTGGGACGGTGACTGGGCAGCGAGGCAGGTGCTTTGTCAGCTCAAGGCACGCGAGCACGCATCTTACAGTGGCTTTTTTTCTTTTTAGGGTCGAGTCTGCGTTGCATGCGCTCGCGCATGCGTATCGCAGCAAGACGCTTTAGTTATTAGAAAAGGGCTCGGAGCCCTGTCGACGTCACATCAGTGTGTTTCATTGGTTCGTGGGCTTGCCTAGTAAAATCTGCTTGCATTCATTAGTCGAAGGCATGCACACGTCATGCCTTTTCCGGTGGTTAGCCCTCCTCGAGCGCAGCGACCAAGTACAGAAAACATGCGAGGCTCGCTGTTTTCTGTCGGATCGTCGACTACTTTTTCTCTATTTTCCTAGCGCGATTTTGCTTGGCAGAAGTCGAGCGCTTTACACAGTTAGTTTCACTTTTTCGGGTTACGTACATAAAAGCACTTTTAGCGATAGATGAAAAGTCGGGTTAGGAGTTTACAACGCAATCAGCTCTAACATGAGCAAACGCAAGACCCGTTGCATTGCAAATGCTTGTTTACTTTGTGAACAACAATGTTTGTTTATACAACAGGGGGACTGGTTCTTGGAAATACAGTTGTTATTCGTGGTACCACAAAAACAAACTGTTTTCGTTCTCTGAACAGCAAAAAGTAAAATTGTTTACATCGGTAATCTGACATAATCGAAAACCAGGTTCCATTCTCTGAAAGGCATACATGGACTTGGAGAAATGTCTGTTTGCAAAACGAGGTAACAGAGGTCGGGATGTTTCGACTGCCTATTTAAAGGAGCAGGGCAATTATAATTTAGAACACTTGGCTTTCCTGGAATGAATAAATCACTCAGGCATACTGGATGGCAATATCACAAGCTGTGCTTCCAATGGCCCACCAGTCTGCTGTGATGCAACTATCACCGAAAATGTTACTTGTAAATACACGAAAGACAGAAATCTTAAATTAACGATACCTTGTACTAGACAGGAAGCTTTGTGTGTATAGTTGCCATTTTTGTAGCACAATCAAACATACAAACTGTGCATGTGCTGTAGATTATCATTTAGATTTGGGTGTTGCTTCCTCCCCTTTGGGCACCCCAGGCCGCAGCTGCACTTCCCCCGCCACTGCCCTCATCAGGTTTACTACTGCACATCATCATGCACATGCAGAACTTTGATAGTGCTAGACTTTGCATTTACACATTGTTTTCATGCATGATGCTTTGTCAGACCCCGTTCAGGAGGCCACGGGGCACGCAGTGGTTACTGGGCCACAACTGTGGAGGTTGAGGTCCATCACTGCTGTCCCAGGGTCTGCCGTACTATGCCTTTGCAAACTGGGTATTATCAGAGGTGGCTGATTGGATCTCCCTTCCCACAGCTGGGCTACATTCCCGAAAAGGAGACGGCAACATCAAAGGCGGGACAGTACTGTCCAATCCAGAGTCTTGATCAATTTCAGGGTAACAATGGCCATCAACTGGCCTAGACCAGCAAGAACCAGGATAGAACTGTTTGAACATCGAAATGTTCCTGGTGATCGTGGCAGATCCCCTCTTAGCAACGATCATTGTGCTTCGGCAATGGACAATAGTCCAGGGGCACCGGCCAAAAGGCAACAAGAACTTGCTCCCAGGGGATTTGCCCTTGATGAGCACAAGGTCACCAACTGTTAGGTCAGAGACTTTAGCACGCCGAGGTCGACTGGCTTTGTCATTCACTCTCTCTCTCCGCTTGTGCACTTGCTGTTTATCCACTGGCTCAGGTGTTCAAGAGAGATGGTGAGGAATAACATCTGCAACCACTCGTTCCATGGAGAGATGGCCTGGCGCTCGCCCCGTGGTGGAATGCGGGGTCTGCTGATAGTCTTGTAAGAAAGAATAGATAGTCAGCTCAGATGCTTGTCTGCACGCTGAGGCTATGCGGATTACTTTATTTAGTGTTCAAATAAACCTTTCCACCTCACTGATTGCTTGAGGACAGTGGGGAGTGATTTCCCAGTGCGTAAGCTAGTCGATTTGAGGTATGACGCACGTTCATGACCCTGAAAAGGAGGCCTGTTATCTGTTTTTAACTCTGCTATTAGGCCATGGGTGGCTATGATTTTTTCGATCTTGGGGATGACTTCCTCGGGGGTCAGGGACGGTATGACCTCTACTTGGGGGTATTTTGAATAGTCATCTATTACCACCATGGTGTGTCTCCCGTCCGGGAGGCTCCCAAAATCCAGACTGGCTGAGACCCAGGGTTGTTGTAGCCCTTTCTCTGTCTCTGTCCCTGGAAGCCTGACACAATTTGCAGGAATGGACCAAGTCTTCCACCATCTCATGCATCAAGGAGAACCATACCTTGTGTAGGAAGCTGGCCTGGTGTGTGGTGAGCACCTATGTGTTATCACCTTATACCAGGTCCAGATATCCCCTATTAGTGAGGTGTAGTCTGTGTCTAGGAAGCCAGGCTCTCTAGAGGTAGCTGTGGATGAGTAGCAAAGATCTATCTAGGAGACATGCAAAGCTTACGTAATACTATTGTAGTCACACAGCACTTACACACATGAAAGAACCACACAGTGTTACAAAAATAAAGGTACTTTATCATGGTAACACAAATGCCAAAATACTGTATAGGCAATACCCCAACTGGAGGTAAGTAAACCCACTATTATATACACATTAGGAGGCAGGAATTACCATAAAAGGCAATAGAATACAGTGATAACAATAGTAAGTACGGAAGGCCCTGGGGGGACCAAACCATATACTAAGAAAGTGGAATGCGAAAGTCGGGCCCCCACCTATGGAAGTAGAATCGGTAGAGGGGAGCTGGAGGAACTAGGAACCCCAAAAGGTAAGTACTAGATTGCCCCCCAGTGACCAGGAGAAAAGAGGTAAGTTCCTGGTTTTCCTCAAACCCACCAAAAGGACTTCAGAAGAGGATCTGGAAAGACCCAGGCAAGACTGCAAGAAATGAAAGGTGGATCCTGGTAGAGGAAGACCGGTAAAGGAAGGGGACCAAGGCCACTTATCGTTGGAGTGTCTGATGCTGGCAGGAGCCACTGCCCACCCATCTGTGGATGCAGGACCAGGTCGATGGTGGACAAAGACAGTCAGCAGAGCAGCGCTGGAGCAGCTGAAGAATTTCTGAAGTGATGCAGTCGAAGTCCCACGCCGGAAGAAGGACTGCAGTCAGTCAGTGGTGTGGAAAAACTAGCAACAAACCTTAGCAAAGGCAGACGTCAAGGAAGAAGAAATGTAGAGCTGCTGGGGACCAGCAAGGTCCAGGGGGACTCAACCCATGGAGGGGAGTCCCAGGTGACCCTCAGCAGTGAGGAGAGTCACAGGAAGAAGAGGCAGCCCTCACAGGTGACCCACAGGTACCAAGCACAAGAGTCGCAGTGAGGCCCACGCAGCACACCTTGGAAGGAGTCGCAGGAGCAGCACGCAGAGGGCTGTGCTTCACAGGGAAGAGTTGGGGGGGGGCTGGGGATACACGGAGCCTGAAGATCCCTTGGAGGAAATGCCAACAAGCCTTGGTAGCTGCAATAAATGCGATGCATGAGGGTACTGTTGTGCGTGGATAGGCAAGGGCTTACCATCTCCCAAGTTAGACAGCTGGTAGAGAGGACCAAGGGGACAACACCAGACCACCACCCATGATGCAGGATCCACGCAGCTCTGGAGGAGAGAAGATCCACGCAGCCGGTCGTCATTGCAGTTGGTGCCTGCGGATGCAGGGGAGTGACTCCTTCACTCCAAATGAGATTCCTTCTTGATTCTCATTCAGACTGAAAACTTGTCACCCTCAGAGGCTGCACAGCCGGAGAAATCTTGCAGTTGCTGGAAGGAGCCGTGGAAACAATGCTGCAAGCAGAGTCATCGCTGTGGATGCAGATTGTCAGTTCCTGGAGGATCCAGTTGCAGTTCCGGTGACCAGAAGGTGAAGTAAACGATGCAGAGGAGTCCTGCTGGAATGTTGCACATCGAATCAGAGGACCCACCCAAGAGAAAGACCCTAAATAGCCCAGGAAGGGGGATTGGTCACCAGGCCGGGTGACCACCTATCAGGAGGGGGCTGTGATGTCACCTGCCTGTCCTGGCCACTCAGATGCTCCCAGAGACCTCTGCCCATCTTGGATTCAGGATGGCAGAATCAAGTGGCCACCTGGAGGAGCTCTGGGCACCACCCCTGGGGTGGTGATGGACAGGGGAGTGGTTACTCCCCTTTCCCTTGTCCAGTTTCACACCAGAGCAAGGACCTGGGGTCCCTGGACTTGACCAAACCAGTTTATGCAAGGAGAGCACTAAATGTGCCCTTCAAAGCATACCAGTGGCTTGGGGAGGCTACCCCTCCCAAGCCTTGTAACACCTATTTCCAAAGGGAGAGGGTGTTGCCTCCCTCTCCCAAAGGAAATGCTTTGTCTGCCTTTGTGGGCTTGAGCTGGTCAAGCAGCAGGAGGGCAGAAACCTGTCTGTAGGATGGCAGCGGCACAGGCTGCCCGGGAAACCCGTGCAAACTTGCAGGAACAAAGCTGGGGGTCCTCTAAGGAGCCCTCAGAGTGCATGGAATCATACAGCCAATACTGGCAACAGTATTGGGGTATGATTCCGACATGTTTGATACCAAATATGCCCAGGTTTGGATTTACCATTATGTAGCTGGACACAGGTGGAGTGGACTCCAATGAGTGTGGTTGAGGATGCAGAGGTCCAAACAGTAATGCTACTGTTTCATAGAGGCAACTGCAGTTCTCCCTAATCATCGAGTTTGAATTACTTGGAAATCATGGGAGGGGTGAGTGTAGGTGAAGAGGCTTCATAGTTGTTTATGTTGGGAGTTTTTTCATGTTTGAGTTTTCTTTTTTCCATCTACATAATGTGACCGGCATTTGGGGGGCGATACTATAGACGGACCTTAGGAGTGAGGTGGAATATTACTAATGCCTTGATAATCTTAAATATTATTGTATTATTATGGAAATGTGCTTTGAAGTGCTGTCTCCTATATTTGAGGAAATGACAATAAATACAACCTTAAAAAAAGAAAACACAACACTAGAAAAATGTTAAACTACTTTAGAATACATTGTAATAATTAAAATGACACCAAAATGAATAAAACCCAGTCAGTAGAACCAGAGATATGACATTTCAAAGTCTTAAGTAAAAGTAGCGACAAAAAGCACAAAGTGTCATTTGGGGTTATCTGGTTGCACCAGACTGGGGCAAAGTCACAAGTTCAGTCTGAATAGGATTGGATAAAGGACCGGCTGGAAAGTGCATCTGTTTGTATTTTGGCTAAACTATGAGATCCTGTGTCGTGCTGCATTGAGTTGCATCAGGCAGTGTCGGGTTTGATGAGGCTGCCGATCAGCAGCTGCAAGGTGCTGCGATGTGATATTTAGTGTCGTGTTGCATTGTGCTGCGTCGGTTTCAATGAGGCCACCAATCAGGAGCTGCTGCCATGCAAGGTCCCAATGAGACCACCGATCAGCACCTGCAAGGCTTAGATGCGCGGTCCAGCGGCGAGTTGCATCGTACTATGTCAGTTTTGAGGGAACCCTCAGCTGGACAAGAGGGAGTACAATCTGATGGGCTACACCTCACGGGGATCTGGACTCACTCCTGCAGAGGTCAGCAGCAGAGCACATACAGGTCTAGTTGGGTTTGGTCAGCTGGGCCAATGCAGGACAGGTGTCTGGAGCTTTTTATGTCCATGTAGCTCACACAGGGGGACAGGCAACTTGTACTTGAAGTTACTCTGGGAGTCCTGGGTTCATAGAGCAGGTCCAGTGTTCCTTCCTTAGGCAGCAAGGCAGTTCTTCCAGCAGCAGGGCAGTATAGCAGTCCTTCTACTAAGTCTTCCGCGGGTCTAGCAGCGATCTGATGAGTGGCTCAGGACGTCCACTATTTATACCTGGTGCCAGCCTTTGAAGTGATGTGACTTTCCTTGCTACCCCCAAACCATGTTCTGTAAAGTTTTTCATTTCCCCTATCTAGGCTTCATAAAGTCTGGGTTAACTAACGACTAGTGTCAGGTTCCTTTGTGTGTGCTGAAAGCAAGCCCCTTTGAAATGTAAGTGGGACTGAGTACAGCCCTTCATCAAAACATCCTAGCATGATAGCCCATCCTGTCCACACCTAGTCTCCTTCTGTGTCACTGTATGGGAGGAGTACACAAACCCCAACAGCAGAACTATTCCCAGTCATGTGACCCAGGATACTGGCAGAAAGCTCAAATGGCTAGGGCAAGAAAATGCCAACTTTGTAAAAGTATAGAAAAAGTGATGGGTGATAGGAGGAATGCTTGCCATTTGTCAAATCACTGGCAATCGCTCGAGATAGCATTCCAACTCATTGTTCTTTTGCTCGCCATGCAACCTCAGTTTGAGCCCAACCATGTGCAATCATTCTTCACCCTGCTGATGGGAACAATCCAGACCAGACTGGGAGGCCAGGTCCTCCCTGAACCAGACCACAAGCATCCCAGGACTGGTTTTGCCCTACTTGTGGGCTCATCAGCTGGTTACACAGGCATGAAGGAGGGGGCATGATGAAACAGTGGGCCAGAAGAGGGGGCATGGCAGCCTTTCTCCAACCTGTGTCATGTTGGTCCATTACTAACCTTGGCCTATTTCATTTCTACGCAGCACAATTGGCTGTGAACAAGCAGAAAATGAAGTGGCCCTAGACTAAAACATTTTTAATCCTGCTAGAACCTCTTCTAACCTGGTGGGCATGAAGTCTAACAAAGGACCAGAGGAAAGGGTTGACCATTCAGTGGTCAGTCACCAATATTGTGAAGTTGACCTTAATTTATTTGTTTAGTGCTTCCTGAACTTCACTTTTTAAGCCAGTAGCAACTACTGTACGGGGTGTTTAATGTCCAGGTGAGATTGATGAGTGGATGGTTAGTGGCAGAAAATCTGAGCTAGTATGACAGTGGAAGCAAAGAAAGAGCAGAATGTTTAACCAACACAAGCAAGTTTCTTGGTAAAATTTAGGATACCTGTGTAAATGTTCAAGACCTTACATAATAAGAAATACATTTACTCACCAGCACTTTCACCTTGGTAGTCGACTGGCTCTTTTCCCATCCTAAACACCTCTGTTGGCTCAGCGCAGAGCTGAGTACCTATTTTTTGCACTTTTCTGTGCCTAAAATGCATACATTTATGTTATAGTTTCTAGTTTCTGCAGGGTAATGCATGGAAACAAAGCTTGAAAGCAGAAACCGGCAGTAGCTGCTCACTCAATCAATCAGGAATTTGTAAAGCGCACTACTCACCTGTGAGGGTCTCAAGGTGCTGGGGTGGGAGGGGTAAAGGGCGGAGAGGTGCTTGCTACTGCTCGAACAGCCAGGTTTTGAGAAGTTTCCTGAAGGTAAGGAGGTCTTTGGTCTGGCGCAGGTGGGTGGGAAGAGTGTTACACATTTTGGCGGCGAGGTGCGAGAATGGTCTACCACCAGTTGTAGTTCTGCTGACGCGTGGGACGGTTGCGAGGGTGAGGTCGGCGGCACGGATATGTCGAGTCGGGTCACTGTTTCCAAGCTTTGTTTTCTGCAGCCTATGCATGCACTCTGAGATAAATATATGCACTTTAGCAGCTGTAATTGGAAAAACAAGCAAGCATATGCAATGCAATCGGTCCAGCATTTGTGAGAGTTAGAGATCTAGGCTTTGAAAAT
Source organism: Pleurodeles waltl (assembly GCF_031143425.1). Classification (NCBI taxonomy): domain Eukaryota; kingdom Metazoa; phylum Chordata; class Amphibia; order Caudata; family Salamandridae; genus Pleurodeles; species Pleurodeles waltl. The sequence continues at coordinate 1,773,950,251 of NC_090444.1, read as the reverse complement.
TGCATTTTGTTTACATTTGTCTTTTTGTATGCCGTGGAGTGATGATATTTACATAGCGTTATTGCCATACGTATGACCTCGTGGCGCTGGAGAACCAGAAAATGGAAAATAGGTTATGAGGGAGGAGAGACAAGAGTAATATGCTGGCTGAGAAAAAAAAGTAAGTAACAACACCCTGGTAAAAGCAAACACTCATAGAGAATGCAAGATTTAGTAAAGCATGTGAAATGTAAACAGGAACAACATGGTTACGTTGACACATTTACACTTATAAAATGCTGGCTGAAAAAATCTGCAGTATTTACCGTTCTAATGTGCATGAAGCAGGGAAAGGGTGCAGTACCACAGGCTGTCCCTAGGTTTCCCTTGGGACCGCTTTTGGCCACATAAGGTACTATGATAGTGACACCAACACAGAAATAAAGCTTGTTTATTTTCCATCGGAATTTAACAACCAAGTGCTTTTCTTTGTAAAATGCCCTGTTCCTGAAACTGGTAAAACCTAAAAAAATAACCAGGAGAGTTTATTAGCAAAACGCGAAAAATTAAATAAAAACAGTGATGGTGTAAAAAAGCAATTTGGACTAAAACACACATACTACACAAGTGGGAAGTTCTAAGCACAGCAACATGAGTTTTGAAAAAATAGATAGCCTAGGGGGCTGAAAACTCCATGTCAAAATTTATGAAATGAAGCTGCGTGAGAGACTGCTAATATTCTGTTAGTGAATAAGTTGTAAACAGTGCTGGCTCTAGGGCAGTGCAATAGGTGCCACTGCACTGGGTGGTGATGTTGGGTGGGGGTGCAGTTTTTGCAAGTATATTATAATTTGAAAAGCTCCTGCTGTTGGCGTTTCTTTCTACCATCTATTTTCAGGCAACAATAAAAATGTCAACATAACTCCATGATTAGTGTTCCTACTGGAGAGACACTGAAAATCTGTCTAGTGGAAGTTTTGACTCTATCGTAAGGTAGCGCAGAGGGTAAATACATAAATTATGAAATTAAGCAAATCTGAGAAAAACACGCACAAAATATGATTAGTATGTCAGAAATGTAGCAATGTGAACACTAACCGACTGGGAATTCCAACAATATAAGCACAGAATCAGAATCCCAGCGGAAAACCAAAACATTCCGAAACCAATAATAATCATAAAAGGAAATGGCTGAAAAAAACCTTGCATGTTTACCATTCTAATGTGCACGCAGCAGGGAAAGTACCACAGGCTGTCCCTAGATGTCCCTTGGGACCTCCTTTGGCCACATGAGGTACTGCACTCTATTGAACACATCCCCAATTACTTTTGGGCGCCGTGCTGAAAAATGAAGCACAGCACCCGTTTTGGGAAAGGTTTTATGCTGTGCCTTCAGGTTATGAGGGAGGGGAGATAAGAGTAATATGCTGGCTGAAAAAAAGCAAACACTCATAAAGAATGCTAGATTAAGTAAAGCATGTCAAACGTAAGCAGGAACAACATTGTTATGTTAGCTGAAAGCAAGAATGCTGTGGAAATGAAAAGGGAAGCTTCGACAAAAATGACTCCGATTCGGTAACAGTGTGGCGTAACTGGTACTCATGCAAAGCGCTGCAATACCTCTGATCGAGTTCGGGCTATATGAAATTTCAAAGGGCCATGGCCGCCATGGAGAGCGAAGAGGAGATACAAAAGAAAAAAGTAGTCCGCACACACTTAAGTGTATGGCTCATTTTGTAGTAATCCATGTAACAGGGTCAGTCTGCAAGTCGTAACAAAGCAGCCTCAAGGTGGGGCAAAAGTAAAGCATTTACCTACAAAATCAAGGGAATTTTGAAAGACATGCCCAGGAGCGAATGAAAGAGATGGACGTGGTTAAAGCCCACAGAATAGATTACAACATGTTGAAGAGCAGTGCTTGCACGCTACTACGCTCGACCTAAAAAGGCACTCATCTCTGTACTGAGTCAGCACAGATGACTACAGTATGGTACAACCCCTGCTACTCCATGTGTTTTCTACAGTCGTCTCAAGCCCACTTTCCCACTTTCTATATGTGGTATAGCCCATGTATAATTATGTGTGGGTAATCATAAAGTGCACAGTTATAGTGATGGAAATACTTCCCACTGAAGCAATGTAGGTTGAAAAGTGAGGAAAGAGACATAGGCCCTCATTCCGACCCTGGCGGTTTCAAACCGCCAGGGTGGAGGGCAGAGGAAGCACCGCCAACAGGCTGGCGGTGCTTCCCGGGCCATTCTGACCGCGGCGGTAAAGCAGCGGTCAGAAAAGGGGAACCGGCGGTTTCCCGCCGGTTTTCCCCTGGCCCAGGGAATCCTCCATGGCGGCGCTGCATGGGGATTCCGACCCCCTTCCCGCCAGCCTGTTCCTGGCGGTTTACACCGCCAGGAAGAGGCTGACGGGAACGGGTGTCGTGGGGCCCCTGGGGGCCCCTGCACTGCCCATGCCACTGGCATGGGCAGTGCAGGGGCCCCCTAACAGGGCCCCACAAAGGTTTTCACTGTCTGCCTAGCAGACAGTGAAAATCGCGACGGGTGCCACTGCACCCGTCGCACCCCTGCAAATCCGCCGGCTCCATTCGGAGCCGGCTTCCTCTTTGCAGGGGCTTTCCCGCTGGGCCGGCGGGCGATCTTTTGGAGATCGCCCGCCGGCCCAGCGGGAAAGTTGAAATGACCCCGCGGTCATTTGACCACGGGGCGGTCTTTGGGCGGTTTCCGCCCGGCGGGCGGCGCCTGCCACCCGCCGGGGTCGGAATGACCCCCATAATGTTACAATGGTCAGATTATAGAGTGCTGCAAAGAATGCTGAGGAAGTTAGAGTAGGCAGGATTACGTTACCTAGTGATCTCACTCCTCAGCTCATACTTAGCTTTGCAGTGTGACTTCAGTCGCTTCTAATGCTCTTGCAGAAATGATATTTTGTGTTTACAATTAGGCAGCTAACTTTTGTGTAGGATATCTTCTGCATCAAAATCTACGGTAAGCTAAAACAAGCATACCCTTTATCTCCCTCAAGATATGTAACTCCTGGATATCTGACCAGCTTTCACTCCAGCTACCAGAACTGGAACTCAAAGATACTGCTTGTGATATTGCAAAACATTGGTGAGCCCGACATCCCCTCCACACTAAAAGACTGACACACTGCTATGGATCACCACTGTACCTTTGGGAGGACTGTTTATAAGGCCAGAGGGTGCCCATCCAAGCATGACAGGGTATGAGGAAGATGAATGTGGAATACATGATCTGTGCTTTTTATGTGGAATTGTAGCGATGTGCATCCCGTGCCCCTGTACCTAGGTGGATACTGATGCTGTGACCAGATTGGAGATATTACAAATAGTTAAGTTCATAGCAAGAGTAATTTACTACACCGTTTCTTACTGATAGCAGATCTTGCATCAATTTCATTATATGTTCTTCCTGTGAACAATGTGTGCATGCTAATTGTGTATATTTACAAAACAGTAAAAATATTTGGAAAAATAATTAAGACTAAAATGCCAAATTTTCAATTGTTGCTGATGTTTCTTGGTCAATTCTTAAGATAGTTACATAAAAGATGCAACTGGCTACAAGAAACATCTTCCAATAACCCACTTCTTGCCTGCATACAATCTGCCAATTGTCTTACTCGCTTCTTTCACAGATCACTTCCTGCCATGCAGGATGGTGGGACCCAGACCGCTCCCTAGATGCGGTTACTTGAATCATACCTCGAATATAAGTTTTTGTGAGGTAATTCAGGTTCTTGTGGATTCGAGATATACTCTGGAGGTCACCGAAGCATGTTCCAGTCATGTAAGGCAGCATTTACATTACTGGGTGGGCAGGAATTGTCTCAAGGTTAAAACTGACAAGAGTGAAATCATGATAATGGAAAAGAAATGGCTCATGTGAGCTCACAATCTACCCATCCAAAATGGACAACTGCCAATGCCATGGACATCAGGGAGTAATCAACCTATTTGACCCCAGCCACCATGCTAGTGACCCATGGCTCACAGCCAAACACATTTCGCAGGTTGAGCTTGTCACAGGTTCTTGCTAGTAGAATTTTCTTGGCTGAACAATAAGTTAAGATGGTTTAAAAAGGTTGTGGTTGGAGGGCTGACCGACATAGAACACTTACTTGGATTGTATGGAAGGGGCACAGTCACACTTAAGGTGAAGGAAGTTGCAGTCCAGGCATAGTCACATGATGCCCGTGACTGTCAATCTGCTTTGGCGCACTGTGCAGATGGAAGGTGATCAGAGCCAGTGTCAGCCTCCGAGCTGAAAACGCAGTGCTATGGGTAATGTTCACCCAACCCTGGGGTCTCACTGCCCACACATACCAACTTTTACTTAATGTGCTGAATTGCACAGTATGAACTCTGGATATCAGGGATCAACCCCAGCTACTGCGCGTGACAACATTTTGTGATCTGAAGCTATGACATTTCACTGTTACCTTTTCCATCACATTTGAGGGTATCTCGAAATACAAAGGTTCAAAACGTGCACTGTACAAAAACATCACTTGTGTTTGGTTTTCTTAACTTTAATATTGCTCTTTCTGTAACAACCTAGGCCACGTTTGGGGTACACATGACAAGTGACATGACTGTTGGTTCACTAATGGAGTTGTCATCAAGGCAATGGGGAAAGGGGCTTGAATTTTTCTAAGTTTCTAAGTTCATGTTAAACAACTATCAATTCTAATAAATGGCCTTTAAGATTTCATCAATTTAATGTGTTATACACAGGCCAACATTCTGTGACAATTCAAGGTAGACTTTTACAGGTTTTAAAACACCAATTAGCATAGTGATGAATTTCCAACAAATTATATCACACAACTTATGGCCCTATAATGCTACAGTAAATCACAATACATGTTATGGGACCTGGATCTCAGAAAAGGGCAATTTTGTTTTTGGATGCAATTGTTGTCGTGCCAAATGTCCCATCCACTCCCACTGGAAGCTTCTCTTATGCATTTTATAGAGAAGAGCTCTCTTCTTCCATTAACTGCTCTAAAGGTGGGAGGTGATTAGATTTATTGTAATAATGGTTGATTGTCATGTTTGTATATGCAAGAATAAAATAATACAGAAATTAAAATAATATACGCAATAACATACCTTCTGTATACTGTTTACTGACAAAATGGTTATTAAAAAATCAGATCCATTGATGTAAAAGGTTCTCTCTCTATCCTCACTTTTGTGTACAGTCTGCCATGCCTTAACCCATTTTCTTTCTGTATTGCTGACTTCCAACCCGAAGCAAAGACCAAAGAAACAAAGGCCCGTATTTATACTTTTTTTGCGCCGCATTTGCGTCGTTTTTTGACCCAAAAACGGCGCAAACTTGCAAAACACCACTGTATTTTGTAGGTTTGCGCCGTTTTGCGTCACAAAGCGGCGCAAATGCGGCGCTAAAAAAAGTATAAATACGGGCCAAAGTACCTTTTCTTACAAGAAACCCCAAAGATCCAAAGCAAAAATCAATATTGGATTAGTTCATTAAAAAGGAGTATGAAAGACCATCGTGTACGCTCCGGTGGAGGCTGGAAAACAAATGAGTTGTCTGATGCTGCTGTGTCCGGTTGTGAAGGTGGATGCTCTCAATCATCTGACATCCCTGACATGTCATCTGCTGCCACGCGCGAGTCTGCTGTGTTTTCATTTCACTCCGAGGCTGAAGATTCTTCTTCCTAGGTTAGACAGTTCTTCCCTTTCTGGCCTTACTGACTGTTCATCGTCCTGTGATGACAATACGGCCAGGTCTTTTTTGAAGAGTGATATCATAGAGACACGTCAATTGCAGAAACCAGTTCGACACCATCATCAGAATCCTGCCTACCAAGTGAATGATTGGCAACCGACTTTTGTCACTGAATCAATAGTAGCCCAATGCAACCAAAACGTCGAACATTGCACTTAACTGCATGCCATAGGTTTAATGGAGATTACAACATCCATCCTTGGGGAGAGCATCCAGGCCTTAAAGATGTTATTTACTCTTTTGCATGTAGGCATTCCAGTGCTGTTGACGTGGGAGCAGGAAGATGTGAATCTGACAATGTTGCTTTCATTGATATTGGCTTCAGTAATTGGGAAAAGCATACTCGTTCTTTCTCAAAGCATTCAAAGTCAGAGAAACATCAATTATTAGTTATTGATTGGACCAACTTCACACCATCACCTGTCCGTTTCTTCCAAAACAAAAGAGTTGTGGAGCGGGAAATGGAAGAGAAATGACAACATGTGGAGCATCTGTTAAAGGAGTGAGTTTCTTAGATCATTAGGGGCTTGCACTTTATGTCACTGGTGAAACTCTGGATTCGCACAATAGGTAGAATATCATTACATTGTTAGAGATGATTTATTCTAAAAATGAGAGATTAAAAGCAAGAAAGTCCAGGATGTATGGGCATTATCCCTCCCATGATTATCAAAATGTCAAATATGTCAAAATACTATGTGGTGCTAGTTGACAAAACCAAAGATGTTTCACATGAAGAGCAGCTGGTGATGGTGATGTTAATGTTCAGGATGCACTAGGTATTACCATATGAAGAAAGTAGATGCCTCCATCCTTGTCATATGATAAAGCATCCTTTATTAGTGGTTGTTTTAATGTCAAAGCAAAAATAAGAGACATTGCATCATAAGCAGTTTAGATACACTGCCATGCCCATCTCACAATACTTTCTATAATGCAGTCAGTAATATAATAACCAGTAAAACATTTCTTTTCAACGTTGCAAACAGTTTTTTGGGTGAAAGTTCAGAAAGAGCGTAATCTGCATTTGGCAGAGCTAGAAAGACTGGTACAAAGTGGGTTTACTTGGTACTTTTTGGAGGCGGCATGTTCTGGTTGGCTGAGGCGAGGCCCTAGCCCAGCAGAATGTACCACTCCTGCCAGGGGTGGGTGATTACACTACCTTTATAACCTGCGCTCACCCTTGGGTAGCTTGGCACAGAGCAGTCAGGCTTATCACATGGGCAATGTGTAAAGCATTGGCACAGCACTACCACAAAATAAATACATTGAGCGTCACAAACAAGACTTCACACGAGGTATATGTAAATAAATTTTTTATTCAAAACACATATTAGGTAATACAACATGGACATCCTGTATATCTGGGCATAAATCACATTTAGAAATATCACTAGCAGTACTAGGCCCAACTGTGTTAAAACAACATTAGCCGTATGTACATGTGAGAAAAATAATACTTTTCCTCCCAGCACCCTCATTCAGCGCCAACACGCTGTCAGCATGAGACCCACCCTACCGATTTCCACAATTAAAAGTCACACAAATCTAGGAGGCACCCGGGTTCACAACAATTGCAGCAGTGTGTACATACAGAGAACAGCAGCACTTCAGATAGTTCTGCGGCCTAGGCCGCACATGTAAAACCCAAGGTCACACGTGATAGTCCTCAGACCAAGAAACAACGTGTATACCACACGTCCATGCAGCGTAGTCAGTCACAGGTGGTCACTCTCACTCCCTCTGCGCCGCCACGCAGTGCCACAGATATCAGGTAGGCTAGTATAATACACTCGCTCACACTCGCTCCTAGCACCGGACTGCGGTGCACTGATATTCAGTAGGCTAATGTCACTGCGCTTGCAGACCCTCCTGGGTCCAAACCTTTCTCTACCCTACAACCAGTTTCTACAACCTCCCCCCACCACGAGCTGGAAATTAAAGCACCCTTTCCCCGGATACTAGGCCACTCGCGGCCAGAATTACACTTATTCAGGATCCCAGGGCAGAGGTCAGGGGGAAGAAAAGAGATAATGGCTGATCAGGCAACAGTCGACAAATTGAGATCTCTCCACCACTCGAGGAGTTCACTCAAGGGTCTCCACACCGGGCCTTCCAGCACGGGCCCTGGTCTATCACGCATGGGGGAGGAGGGTTCACTCTGGGACACATGCTGTTCACAGTGGCGCGCAGCCAGGCACTGCAATATACAAATAGTTACAAATTAACCACCTCCCTGGTAGGAGGCAGAATGTCTGGGGCACAATGACTTGAGTCGCCCAGGACAGATCCAGACTCATGAAAAGTTACCAATGCCGTACCTCCCTTGAATGAGGCGCAACATCTGGTGCTGTCATAGTTGGACTCTTGCTCTAGGCAAGACTGCTGGTTTAGGGATGACAGCACTTTTGTTTGTAGGTGACTAGGCCATTCCTACAACAAGTCGCAACTGTCGGCCCAACCCTCCTGGCTCACAAGCAGTACCTCACCAAAAACCCAAATAGTAAAAGGTGATTTGTGGCAGCCTTTACGCATTGACTCTCGAGTGCGATATCCCAGGAGAGTCATGGTTAAATGGAGATTACCCTTTTCTCACATGAGCAACAAGTCTCGTTCACACACAGGCAATGAAGGAAACGCAGTCAAGTTTTCATTAGGTTTTATTAGCAAGACTGCAGTCTGCCGTAAAATGTATGAGCTGCAATGATTAGGATAATGAACAATGCAAGAAACAGAATTGTAAAAATGACAGTCGTGAATATGAAGACAACCCGCATTTTGCAAAAATATAAGATGTAAAAGATCCCTAATGCCCTAGGTTGGAGAACCTAATCTCTAACCTAAAGAGAGCTAGGTGTGTTAACCTAATCTGCCAGTACCATGTCTATGATAAGAGCCCCCCAAACCTTGTTACTTTGGAATGAGGTCTCTAGATCAGACTCCGTGGGGACACGGGGGCTGGGTCTGCATCAAGGCAAAGTGTAGCATAATAGCATTGATGGCATCTGGTAGGAATCCCTCTGATAACCTTGTCTGCGTGAGATGTATTTATACAGATCTTGTAGGACCCCTGATGTAGGTATGTTCCCAAATAATAGATAAGAAGGCATGCTTGAGGCGGCAATTGTTCCCTCCAAAAGTACATTATGGTCCTGTCACATGTAAGTGGGAAAGGGACATGATGTGAATACCTACGTATATTACTTGTCTTTGACGCTGATAGTGACTCCTTCAGAGTTGCACTGATAACGTGAAATCAAAACATCTTCCTAACTATAAACATAGCAGCCATCTTGGAAGAAATAAATAAATGCACTAAAACAGAGCAGGCCAAGTAGGTTAAAAGTCACTTGGTCATGGGGCACAGGCCTGCAAGCCAGAAAGCAAAGCTAAACTCCTGATTCCCATTAAAACTAAATAGGATCCACCACAGTGCGCAGTGACTTGAACCGCACCAGACAATTCTGGACACACACAAAAAAAGTTACTGTACCTCCCTGGAATGAGGCACAACGTGTGATGCGTGATGACTTGAGTCACACCAGACAATTCAGGACACACACAAAGTTACCAGTGCCGTACCTCCATGGAATGAGGCACAACATCGGATGCACCATGACTTGTCGCACCAGACAAATCTAGTTATACACACAGAGATGAAAGTTTAGCGGTGCAGCACGAGTTAGGATGCAACACTAATCTGGGTAAACTCCCGCCTCTGAGGGTCGTAACCAGTGAATCTGACACCACACACAATGAGCATGCAGTTGGTGTTGCACAAGGGAGATGCAGCATGGTCGACAAAGGCGGCCTATGCGGGGTCCCGCAAACGGTAATCTGCTCAGTACCAACAAGACACTTATGCGTTTCATGGCCCCACGATGAGGACCACACTCCTTGAATGCGGGCAGTACTTTGAAGGCTTTGCACCAGGCAAGTCCTGTGTCCAGGTGCAATACTTAGTTCCACGCCCAGGTGACGCCCAGCAGACAATGAAGGCACTTAAGAGGGCACTGCTCTCCAGATGACAGACGTAGAGGTGGAGATCCTTTGTGGGAGATCTTTGATATCCATGAGAACGCCACCAGAGAACAAGAGGCAAGTCAACAAGCAACTGGAGAGCACACTTCAGAGTGCCACACAGTAGCAACCAGCCAGCCACGATGCAGGAAGGGTATGCGGTTCCTAGGGCAGTAATTACTCCTGATGCACAACAGGTTCTTCTGGCAGTGTGCACCAAGTTCCTGCAAGTGTATCTCTACTTTGTTACAGTGGGGCACCAACAGTTATAGTGTAGTGTGCCTTCGAAGTTGGGGGAGGTTCACAGGGTTCACCTTTGAAGAACAGATGTCTCCCCTAAATTTCAGTCCTGTCTGCGATGGGGCTGTTTTAATGCAGATCTTAACCTTTAGTGGGGCTGTGATCTGGCTCTGAGAGGCCAAGTGTTAGAACCTCTCCCTCCATTCTAGCCAGCCAGGCCCACAAACGGCAGAGGTCTTTGTTCCAGATATGTGTCCAAGTTTTTTAGCTTTCACTGGGGAATGCACAGATGTGCTTCTCCATTCCCCAATGTGGACTCAAGTAAAATTAAACGGAACACAAAGCGTTTTAGGGCAGAGAAATACCCACTTTCTAGAAGTGCCATTTCTCCATGATTATTGACAAAACCATCTTTAACACAGAAAGGAGTTTGTCTGGATGAATCCAATGATAGTACACAACATGAATCCACTGTTGCAGCTAGGAGTAATTGTAACACTTCTCCCATATTAACCTATGGGCAGAGCAGCTCTCCTATACATTGCAAACACACATGGGTATTCATAACTCTCTGGGCATATCTGTCCTTGTGCACATACAAGCCTGCATTGGCAGGCTGGACACATGTTTAAAAGCACCAAAGGTGCAAATGTGCACACAGGCCTGCTAAGTCAGGCAAGTTATATGTTTAAAGTGTCATAGGTGGTAGTGTGCACACCTAGGACTGCTATGACAGGTTGGATACATATTTAAGACCCCCTAGGTGTTAAAGTGCACGCACAGGCCTACTATGACAGGCTGGATACAGGTTTAAAGCACCCTAGGTGCTAGTGCGCACACCCAGGCCTGTTATGACAGGCTTAATACATATTTAAACACACCATTGCAGCAAGTGTGCATCCAGGCCTGCCATGGCAGGCCCAGCACGTTTGGTGCGCCAGTGGGCACTTGAGCACACTCTGGCCAGCTGCACTTCCTCATATATGTAGGAAGGTGTGCCCGCTTCCATACTGTATTGACAGGGGAAAAGGGTTCAGGGCCCAAGGCCACCAAGTAGGGAATCAGCAAAAACCTATGGGAAGAGCTTCCACCCCCTATGTAGGGAGACACCACATGGGGGTTCTTCCCTATCGGGCATGGAACACCCATGTGTACCTGTCCAGCCTTCCATCTACCACCTGCCCTGCCCTTCAGGAGGTGCTCCAAGGGTTTCGGAGGGTCCCCTTAGGATTGGCTATGACATTCGTAGTGCCAACCTAGGCCCAAGCACAACTGCGCCTCCACAGGTGTGCACTGGCAGGCCCGCTACATGCTTCACAGGCTATTTTAGTGGCTGGCAAACAGTGCAACATCCCACTAGTAGCCAGGGCTGTACCCACCCCAGGTATGTGGTGTACCTTTTTACAGGGCACTCCAGGGTACAGCACCTGAACCAGTCACGTAAGCGCCACCTCCTAGCGTGTGTAGGCAAGGCACGTGCACTTTCCCACTACAGCACAGTGGGAAATTGCCAAGATTCCTAAGGCTACGCAAACAGAGACTGCAAAAGACCGGGAGGAAAAAGCAAAACATTTCAGTGAAGTCTCCTAAGAAGGGCCATCTCCAACTTTACTCCTGTGTTAGAAAAGTACAGATGCAGTTTGAGTATAGTATTGTTGTTCTCCAGGTACTAAAATCACAATAACGTGACAAGGATGCTAGTTCAAAAGCCAAGGGAATTCTTAAGAACATTGAAAGCTTTGGCTTCTTATTTATACTGGAGTCTATTGAACGCATTCTTAGAAAGATTTGCTGTCTCTCCAAAGAACTACAGAGAAAAGACCTTGACTTGTTGAGGGCATGTGACCTAATTAAGTCAACAAAAAGCGAATTAGTGAAACTCCATCAAGAATGCCAGCTGACCGAATTAGTAAACCAGGATTAGGCCTTAGCAGAGCGGTGTGGAATTGAGACTCAAGAAAAATAAAAAATTAGGGCTCTACCATTGAGACGTTATCAATTGAGTAGCAAACTGAAGGATTGTATTGGTAGTACCGCTATAGGGAAAGGTTCCAGCCATTTCAAAGACTCAAAAAGTAGAACACCACTTTCTGAACGCTTAATGCAGGAGGTTTTTTCCTCTGTTTTGGATAGGTGTGTCAATGAATTTGATGTAGGTCTGCTGTCGGAATGTTCAGTCCAAAAGTGGAACATTTGTTTTGGATCATCAGTACTAGTTATTGCTGACAAATATCCAGAGATTGCAGACCGAGCTTTTCTACAGTCCGAATCTAATGAGGTTAAGCAGCTAAATTTGAATAAAGCCATTGACAGATTTGGTGGCACGCGCCACCGGAGGTATTCTCTTAAAAACATGAGGCGATGCTTTCCCTCATTCAGAGAAGCAACCTCATGCTTTATATTTTATTCCATCTTCTCAGGAAAGCAGTCAGGCTGCAGTGGTATTGCTGAAACCAGTGCTGTTCCCACTGAATATGTGAACCACATTCAACACTCTGCCAACCACAATTCTTCCTTGATTTCTAGACAATCAGCAGCTCCTCTCCAGTCAGTCTTCTCATCTTGAGTCATATGTCAGCTAAATACATCTGTCAGTGATCGCTGAAGTTGGTACCCTATGCTGGGACAAGAAGATAGCAGCTATCATCCTCCAAGCATAATTGGCCTCCTCTTGATGTCCAGGCAAGGAACAGATGCTCTTCGCGCACTCATTTTTAAGCATATGCTGCGTGAAGACGTTTGGCAGTGACTGCACAAGCCAGTACCCTATGCAGGGAGAAGAAGAGACAAGAAGACAGCAGCTACCATGCTGCCAAGCACAACTGGCATCCTCTTGATGGATGGACAGTCAACTGTTGCCCTCCAGTGAATCTGTTCTCACCTTGGAGCATGTGCCTTCTCATGATATCTGCCAGTGGTCACAGAAGCCAGTACCCTATGCATGAGCAAGAAAAGAGAAGTTACTGAGCTGCCTCCTCTTTATGGCCAGGCAAGCAACTGTTGCTTTCCGATCACTTTCTTCTCACCTTGAGGTCTGTACCTGAAAATATCTGGCAGTGGTCTCGGAAGCCAGAAGTGGGGTGATGCAGGTAGCCACTACCACGCAGCTACTTATCATCCTGTCAGAGTTTTCTTCTTTTAAAGGAAGCTGAGCAGCAACATCATAAGATATGCAGTGTCTGCTAGCTTCTTTATTCCAGCCATCAGGGTGCGACTTGACACTTGGAAAGGTGCAATGGTTCCACAGCTGGGGAAGTATGTATACTATATAATGGAAAGGAAGGTTGCTGGGAGAACACGGCCTGCATTAAATAGCACTGTTACCTACATTCCAAGACTGAGGTTTAATTACAAAGCACTCTAAGTTTCTGAAACAAACGACAAAGTGAACTTGTTTTGAACACTATAGCCCCATCAACCTTCTCGTTTCATAAATTATTTGATATTAATACTGGCTGATTTCAACTTGACATACCTATTTTCCATTCTTGTTAACTATCTGGTTCTCAAACTATGCTGCATTATCTTAATCCCGTTTCTGAAGATACTATCCTGTACAATGTATGTTGCAGAATTTTCAATATGATTTGAATAAAGTTTATTTGTTTATAGAGTACGTCTCCTGTATCTATAGGGGTTTTCCAGCCACTCTGTGTGATGTAACTAACCAAATGTCTGATTCATCTCTTTCTGTAATAGCACCAAGACAAAGGCCAAGCAAAGTTGCTTTCTTTGAAGTCATGGGAGTAAAGTCACATGGTCAAATGTCTTGTCAAATGGGTTAAAATGCATGCGATGTCACTCGTTGTGATGTCACCAGTTAAACGTTCTTGTGGGAGCAAACCATCTGGTAAGGTCAACGAGTATGTTATATAACGTCTGCCACCCCTGGCATTCTGGTGAATCAACATCCATAGGTTGAACTCAAAAACAAGTGCACTGACTGCATTGCTGCATCTTAATTCCACCAACTTCAAGATCCTTTGGCCCAGGAGATTGCTACAGGCATGGTCCCTAAGTGTGCAGTGCCAGGCATTAAAAAGGGCTCTCTAAATGCAAGTCCTGCAGCCTTTGAGTGATGAAGGGCAGAGTGCCATTGTCCATAAGGCCTCTATAATCAAGAGACTTCGCCTTAAAGTTTTGAAGTTGTACTCAGAGTCTGCTCATCTGTAGTAAACAGGCACACTTTGTGCAATCTTAAATTAAACGGAAGAGGGACTACAGATGACGACAAACACAGTGGCCAGCTTGGTATGTAGTTTGTCCCATGCTTTCAGAAGGTGATTCTCTCAGAATGACCACAATGCCCAATGGCAGGTACAAAGAGGTTGTGAGTGTGCCAGGTTGCCCATGCATCTTGACAAAATAATCAAGTGCAGGGATAGGGTTGGGTGCAGGGGTTCATGCCACATTTATGGTGCACAGTAATAGTGTAATACCTAAATAAACTACTAACCTCCCTATCTCTGTAGGTTATGGTCAGCAGTTGTGCTGCTGCGCTTATGGCAGGCAGTTGCACGGGCAGTGATGTCAGTGGAGACAGAATTGTGCTTGGCACAAGAGTGTGACTAAGAAGCTGCTGTGGCATTGAGCACCATAAATAATAATTATTTTTATGCTCGTGTGTGAGGTTTGCAAAACTATTTTCAGCAATACTCGGCCATACACAGTATCATCCTGGAGAGCGAATGGACATTACAATGGTGTTAGTTGGAGACGAACACCTTTCAATCTTCAGTGGAACTGAACATAGTAAAGGAGAAATGCCATCCCTCAAATTCAAGTGAACCAATGGTTGAAGTGGGTGGAGTCTATGCCCTATTCTGTATGTTGTGAAAGACAGAAGCAAAACGTGAATGACACAACAGTAAACGAATTGATGAAGAGAGCTAGTTGAAAGCGTGTGCTTGTGTGTGTGTGTGTGTATTGTTTTTAAAGATTTTTCTTTAAAACAAAGGGCCTTGGCTAACTATAGCCCAAAAATATAAAGACAACATTTGTAACCTATTTGTTCTAGCTGATTTACTGCTGCATGACACTATGGCTCCTCATGGATGAAACCTCTCCAGCTTACAGTGACTCAGTACTTTATTCCTTTTTAGGTCGAGTGCGCAATCGCTTTGACCTGTTGTAAGTATTGTGGGCCTTTAAACATGCACACAGCCCACACCCATCACACTCATTCAGTCGTGGGCTTGCCTTTCAAAAATCCTTTGTTTTAATTGGTAAATGCTTTACATTTGTCCCTCCTTGGGGTGGTGTTGTTACCACCTTGCACATGTTAACGCATCAGAGCCTTAATAAGTAAACTTACAAGGAGATGCGTTTAGGTCGACAAACCTTTGGACCACGTTCGGGGACTTCCCAGTACGAAATATCTTTTTGGCATCACAAATCAATAGATCAATAAACCAACCAATAATTTCAATAACTACTAAGCAACCCAATCAATAACATTTATTAAGAATCAATAAGTTGAACACACCATGACCTTTCAGTCATGAATAACCACACCAATTTAGTTAAGTGTTAGGACATTTATTTCCCTATTAGTTACAATCTAATGTCATTTCTGTTAATCTCATTAGCAATTCATCTCATTAGTAACTCTCCAGATTTGCAATTAGAACTCAATTAATCAATGCATAGAGAATATTCATTCAGTATTAACACGTCATTAATAAGAAGCAACTTAGCAAAGTCACAGTAATAGATGATTCAACAAAGCAAAAACTCAGTCATTTGTCTATTTGCGTAGGGTATTTGGGAACACCTTAACTAACCTCAGATTAGCATTAGCATGTTGGGCTTCATGCAAAACATTTAGCAAACACAAATTTGGAAAACATCTTAACTATGGCCTCAGTCAAAAGAGCAGTTGGTACCTAGAAAGACAAGGCAAACAGACAATTACAATTTTTCATCAGATAGTTACCACTCCAACAGATCAGCAAACAGCGTCAGTCTTCGTCCGCAGGACATCAGTCGATTCACCCTCAGCAGAGATAGGACGGGGCAAAGTCTCGATATAGCATAGCTAAGGAATAGGATCTTTCCCTCATATGGAGGAGAAGTAAGTATCAGGTAAGGATGGGTAGCGGATGGTTTAAGTAATAAGACAAAGCAAAAGAGTTAAAGTCTCTGTAAGGTAAGTGGAGTCTCAAAGTTTCTGTTTTCGTCTCTGCTCTGCTCCCAACTCCTTGGGTTATTCCGTTAAATCAAAACTGTCTAATTTGCCCTTAACTCCTCATTGGATAATAATTGGTGCATCGGTATCTCTGTCCAATAATCCTTCATGCATTTCGCCAGAATTTTCCACAAACCGTAGTTCTCATGTCAAGGATTGGTCCATGTTATTGACTTCTTCATCGGTTGGAATGTCAGGTAAGAAAAGTTACACTTTGCGCTCCAGTCAGTGTCTCCATTGTTTTCTCCTACTCTAGTAATCTTGCACCTGTTACGAATTACACTGTTGAATTCAGCAAGAACGTCTCCTTGAACAAGTCGATTCTCATGAGAAAGAATTAACTACGGCTACACACACACATAACTTCTGGAATAGTACAGCTTCGTGTCCTTCAGGAAAAAGATCACATTACACGTTAGGAAAATACAGTTTAATATGAGACCAGGCAACTAGGCCCCGGCCCTTGCTAAGCTAAGACCCTAAATTAATAAACAACTCGTAATACATAACTCTAATTATGATGTGCTAATACAAATTCAAAACACTAGTACATAGTTAATTCTGAATTGGCAACTTTCATTAGTCTTCGTATACATTGGTATCCACTCTCCGTTGGCACATTTCAAACTTGTGCATTATTTTCTATGTTAACACATTTTTTATGCAGCTTCATCACACAATATGTTGCAAGCTTTTCATGTTAATATTGCTTTTTATAGACACACTCCAACAATCTTGTCATCACACAAAACCTTTCCCTCGAATTTTACATCCTAAAATTCCCTCAACTCAATTTCCTTCCTTATTGGCTTCCCCTTTGATTTTGCCCTATACAGTTTTTCCCTTTGCTTTTCTTCCCTCCTCCTATTATTTTTCGCCATCTTTAATTTTACTAATTTTACATGCCACCCACAATCCAAATAAGCAAGCTATAACAATCAATATCCCCTGTATTATTTTATACAACATCCCATGCCAAATGTTACTGAGCCAATTTCCCACTGAAGCAAATCATTTCCCAACCTTTTCCCAAACACCTGGTTCTTTCAAATCCTTCAAGTCTGTACTATCCCTAGTCAAGTTAGTAAGCATACTTCTAATCTCATTACTATTATCTAGTATATATGCAGAACAGTGACGCTTATTAAGCATCTTACAAACCCCGCCATTTTTCGCTAAAAGAATGTCTAAAGCAAGCCTGTTTTGAAGAGTCATAGTCCTCTCTGCAGCAAGTTCAGTATCCATCAGGAGTATAGCCCCTGAAAAATTTGTCAGCTTGTTATCCACAATATTAGACAACTTTTGAATCTTTATGGAGTTTAAGATAAGTCCCACTGAAGGAATTATCGCCCCACATATGTCTCCTACTACACCAGCAGCAGTTTCTCTCTTCTGTCTAGTACAATGTAATTCAGACAATTTCGGAAACCTTTTCAAATTGTCAAGTTGATATATCTTTGGGAAAACTATCCCCAAATAACATGTCCCATACAATCCCTTTGGAAGACAGCAATAAGCATTAAGTCCACATATGTAATAAATCCCTGGGATCGCTGGATCCTGTCCATTTAACATGAACGTCCATTTACTCTGAAACAAAAACACATGCTTACATTCACTCATTCCCACAAACACATTGTCATAATATGATGTCATAATATTATTTCGGCCTAGATATGCAAAGCTCCCCTACATGTAATGCATCTAAAGCTAGCTTCCCTTGTTCTTTAATTGCACCATAACCTTCGCTACTAGCAAAAGCCCGCTGCTGCAATCCTTTCTCTAATTTACCCTTTAATGCCCTTCTCTTATCTTCTGTGTGATCTAGAAAGCTTTTCTCTACAGGTGTAAGCAAGCATGTCAAATTATTATGCTGTGCATAAGATGTACTAATCGTTAATGTTGACTCAAAGAATCCTTTAACTAACTTTATACTATAATATCTAGTTACCCCACTCAAATCCTCTATTATAGGCACATAAGAAAACACAAGGTCATAGTTTGAGTAAAAGTATTGAATCTCCTCCTAATTATAGAATCTTGTTAGTAACAGACTAAAACTTATCCCATAAGTTAGTGGCAGACTATGATAGGTAATCTCCTCTTGTACCGAAACAGGAATCTGTGTGCACACAAAGCAATCCTTCGCATCCATTGTGTCAACATACTAACTCAACAAGCGATAGAAAACGTTACTGGAAAGTTCCCCTTTTGCGTTAGTTCCCTCATGCAGATATCTCGTATCCAACTCAAACCTCTCCCAAGCTGTTACTGTAGTAGTAGTTTCAGGAATTGTAGCATTGTTAGCCCCACTCTTACCCATTAGTGTCTTACCCACAACCACAACCATAATGAATACACACAACACCCAAACCAACACCCAAATATTTACAATGCCTATCCCTCTATTATCCTGACTACTGTTAGCGATGATCTGTAAAGAATCAGAAAGTGAAGGATGGTTAATTCAAACAACAAAGGATAGTCAGAACAAATTTTTCTTCTTCCTTTTTTTTTTTCTTCTCGCAAAAGTTTTCTTTCAGCAATTATTTACAGCCTTCAGTTTCACTCCCAGGATCCTTGTCAATTCAGGTTAGCAGCTTGTCAAAATCGGTTTTCAAAAGTCAATTCAGGTTTTCAAAGTCTCATCCGGTAAATTCTCACTCTCTTTTTCTCAATTTTCAACTCTACTTTGATCTTTACACCAATTCAGTCTCTTCAGCCAGACTCAGGTGCCAAAGTATTGGCGTAGAACTTCTCGATCAAAGCAAAACGCTAAGAATCTTGTTGCCATTCAGCTGTCATTGCATACGCCCATTCAGGACCTGCATACCTTCTATTTGCTACTCTCTTTCTCTTCAACTTGCGATCACCTTGCAACTCTCCTTCACTTAGGTCTTCTCTCCTTGTTGTATCAACTTCTTCCTCTATTGCATCTTCGACAACCACTTCTCCCCTTTTTACTTGCAATTCTGGCCACTTGTCTCCTTTCAGTATCTCTCTGGCCCTTGATCTTTCCTGTGGCAACCCTTCGCCCTCTCTTGGCTCTATGGTGTTTTCTCTTGATGGACCTGCAATCTGCTCAGGAGGAGTTTGGATTCTTTGACCCTCTTCCACCTCAACTCCTTCGCCTTCTGGGTCAGTCAAGCTCTACCTCATTTCCATAATCGTCTGCTTCTGGGAGAACCTCCCTGTGCTTAGGCTCTCCTGCTGCCTCTGTTGAGATAGGCTTGCTGTCACCCCTCTGGATCTCTTCTCTCTCGTCTCTTACTGGACCAAGCCATCCTCAACGGGCTCTCCTTCAGTCTCAGTTCCCCTTCGATCACTCTCCGGCCCTGAGACTTCCTTCTCTGTTGTTGGTACTTTCAACAACTCAACTTCCTCATCAGTTGGACACGTCACCTTTTTCGTGTGCCTGGCATGGATCCAGTTTGGAATTCCCGCACACGTCACAGCAGTAGTAGTCGTTAGTATCACTTGATATGGCCCTTTCCAACGTGGCTCCAAAAACACCTTCTTTACGTGTTTCTTGATGACAACCCAGTCACCAGCTCTCAGGTTGTGTCCTGGATCATTTATCGGTGGCAGGGTGGTAGCTTCCACCGGGTGAGAAAAAGAGCGGACCACATCAGCCAGACCCTTGCAGTAGTCCAACACCATATCATCCGTGATATTCACAAGAGCATTCGCAGGCCATGCGGGCAGTGTCATAGCACGGCCCATGAGAATCTCATGAGGGGACAATCCTGTTTTCTTGCTAGGTGTATTTCTCATTGACATTAACACCAAAGGTAATGCATCGGGCCATTTCAAATTCGTGGCTGCACACATTTTTGCCATTCTCGACTTCAGGGTACCATTCATCTGCTCCACTAGTCCTGATGCTTCAGGGCTGTAACTACAATGCAACCTCTGCTCAATGTTCAATGCTGCACACAATAGCTTAACCACCTCGTTGTTGAAGTGACTTCCCCTATCTGATTCTAAAGAGATCGGAAAACCGAAACGTGGTATCAATTCCCTAAGCAGCAGGTTCGCTACTGTGAGACTGTCATTCCTGCGTGTAGGGTACGCTTCAATCCAGTGACTAAAGATACACACAATCACCAACACATATCTCAAACCTCCACACAAGGGCATCTCAATAAAATCCAATTGCATTCTGCTAAATGGACCTCCAGCTCTCCCAATGTGGCTCAAATTCGCCACTGTTCCTTTTCCCGCATTCATCTGTTGGCAGATGACACACCTATGGCAAATCACTTCTGCAGCTTGTCTGAACTTCGGGTTAAACCAGTCAATTTTGAACAACCTGATCATGGCATCCCTCCCAATATGTGCTTGACCATGGTAAAACCTTGAAAATTGTGACAAAAGACTGTTCGGCAAGACCATTTTCCCTTCGTCTGAGACCCACAAATCATCTGGCCTTTGTACGCATTGCATCCTAACCCAAGAACGCTTCTCATCTTTGCTGGCACGTCCCTGCAGCAATCTCAATTCTTCTAACGTGTCAATCACCCTTAATGCGTAACCTGTACATGTCTCATTTTCTTTTTCAGGCAACAATTCCCACTGATCCTTAAACGATATACAGTTCAGTGTGCAAAACCTTGCGACTTGATCCAGATATCCATTTCCCATTGAAACAAAGTCTTGTGACTTCAGTTGTGCACTGTATTTCACCACAGCAATTTCATGAGGTAACTGAATCGCATGCAAAAACTCCTTGATTCTCTCACCATTTTTCACTGGCGAACCAGAGGAGGTCAAGAAACCCCTCTGTGACCACAATTGGCCAAAATCATGGACAATTCCGAATCCGTACCGGCTATCAGTATAGATAGTCACTCTCAGCTGGGCAGAAGCATGGCAAGCTCTAGTAAGAGTGACCAATTCACCTACTTGAGCAGAATATACTTCATACAGCATATCCGGCTCTCAGCACTCCTACTGAGTCTCTCAAACATGAGCCATCAACAAAGATAATTTGGTCATTTTCTTCCAATTGGGTATCTTTAATATCAGGCCTTGGTTTGGTGCACATTTCTGTTGCCTCAAGACAATCATGTTCTACATCTTCTACATTTTCAACCTCTGTGTTTTCACTTGGAAGCAAAGTTGCCGGGTTCAACACTGTACATCTTTTCAGCGTTGCATTTGGTGACCCCAATATAATTGTTTCATATTTAGTCAGTCTTGCATTTGTCATGTGCTGCATTTTAGTACAGGTCAACAGGATTTCAGCTGAGTGAGGGACCATGACTGTTAGAGGATGTCCCATCACTATGCCTTCACACTGTGTAAGGCTTTGTCCAACTGCTGCTGCTGCTGCTAGACAACCCAGTAAGGCTGGTGCGACTGGGTCTAACGTAGCTGAAAAATATGCGACTGGTCGGTTTACACCTCCATGGACCTGTGTCAGGACAGACAAAGAACATGCATCACGTTCATGACAAAACAGAACAAAAGGCTTTGTGTAATCAGACATACCTAAAGCTGGAGCCCTGCACATGCTCTCTCTTAACTCAGTAAACGCTCTCATTTCCTTCTCTCCCAACACTATGACATCCGGCCCCTCTTTGACCGTCAGTCTCACCAACGGCTTGGAGATGACTGTGAAATTTGGGATTCACTGACGACAGTAACCCACCATTCCTAGAAACATCCTAACATCTCTCCGTGTTGTTGGTGGATTCATCTTTAACAGTGCAGTTACTCTTTCCCTGGATAACTTCCCCGACCCTTGCTCAATTTGATGACCGAAGTACTTAACCTCTTTCTGGCAATATTGCAATTTCTTTGGGGACACCTTGTGCCCGTTCTTCCCCAAGTGATTCAGTAAGGCAATCGAATCATACTTGCACTCATCCCTCGTTTTGGATGGGATCAACAAATCATCAATGTACTGCACTAGAGTCGATTGAAAAGGCAACTCCAATGACTCCAAATCCTTCTTCAATATTTGATTGAACATGGAAGGTGATTCCGAAAACCCTTGAGGAATTCGACACCAACTGTAAACCTTTTACAGGAATTTAAAACTGAAGAGAAATTGGCTGTCCTCGTGAAGAGGCACAGAAAAGAATGCTTGGGACAGATCAATTACTGTGAACCACTCTGCATCACATGGAATCTGAAACATGATCACAGCTGGATTTGGCACCACTGGGCAGCAATTCACCACTATGTCATTGATCTTTCTCAAATCTTGGACAATTCAAACCTTCCCACAAGGCTTTCCCAGTCCCATTATTGGTGAATTACATGGACTGCTCATCACTTCTTTCAAGACTACTTGTTTCACAAAGTCTGCAATTAATTGCGCAACCTTTATAAGGACATCTTGCGCCATATGGTACTGCGGTTTCTGGGAGAAGCAACATTTGGCTTCACATTGACTTTAGCTGGTTCTACTCCTTTTATCAGTCCTACTTATTTCCCTGTCAAGTCCCACACCTTCTCCTGGACTGTTCCCTGCAAGTCTGCCGGGAGATCAGCCACTGTGAACATCGGAAGAAGTTAATCAGTGGGTATTCCTCGTCTGTGGTCTCAGTTTCAGGCTCTGACACCTGCTCCTCTCCTCTCCTTCATCATCACTGTTTGTCTGGACCTCAATCCCCTCATTGGAACAGGTGATTGAACACCTTGTCTTGCACAGTAAGGGGGTTATTCTAATCTTGGCGGGCGGCGGGAGCCGCCCGCCAAGCGGGAACCGCCAGAAGACCGTACTGCGGTCAAAAGACCGCGGCGGTCATTCTGAGTTTCCGGCTGGGCTGGCGGGCGACCGCCAGAAGGCCGCCCGCCAGCCCAGCGGGAAACCCCCTTCCACGAGGATGCCGGCTCCGAATGGAGCCGGCGGAGTGGAAAGGGTGCGACGGGTGCAGTTGCACCCGTCGCGATTTTCAGTGTCTGCTATGCAGACACTGAAAATCTTTGTGGGGCCCTGTTAGGGGGCCCCTGCAGTGACCATGCCATTGGCATGGGCACTGCAGGGGCCCCCAGGTGCCCCACGACACCTGTTCCCACCAGCCAGATTCTGGTGGTCAAAACCGCCAGAACCAGGCTGGCGGGAAGGGGGTCGGAATCCCCATGGCGGCGCTGCCTGCAGCGCCGCCATGGAGGATTCCTCAGGCCAGGGGAAAACCGTCGGGAAACCGCTGGTTTCCCTTTTCTGACCGCGGCTTTACCGCCGCGGTCAGAATTGGCCTGGATGCACCGCCAGCCTGTTGGCGGTGCATCCGCGGTCCCCGGCCCTGGCGGTCTATGACCGCCAGGGTCAGAATGACCGCCTAAGTCTCTTCCCAGTAGCAACACAGGACTTGAATCGCAAACCACAAATCGGTGCAATCCCTGGAAAGTGCCAAGCTCAAACTGAACAGGATCTGTGATCGGGTTAGTCAGGAGTTGGTTTGCTACTCCTACTACCTTAACTGTACGTCCCGAAAGGGGCAGTTTCCGAACCTCTGCACTTCTGACTGTAGAACACGTAGCTCCTGTGTCAACCAAGAATGAAACATTGTGACCCATTACCTTCCCCTGAACATAGGGCTCTTTCTGGTCTACCTCTAAGGACGCTGCAAGCCTACACTCCTCACTAGCTGAACTCTCATCCGACCATTCATCGTTTTTTCCATTCTCACCACGCAATGGGTATTGCTACACTGTGTTATTTTGACTCATCCTTTGACCTGTTGAGGAAGCATCACCTGTTGCTGTTCCATTGGTGCTAAAGGCACTTGAATTTGCAGTCTAGGTACCATGGGAACCTGCTGTTGCATTTGTTGTAACTGCATTGGCTGTATACATGGCATCTGCACCTGCTGCATGGATTGATAACCCTGCATTTGATTCACATTATTCTGAAAATTTGGATTTGGACCTCTCAGCCTCGGTCCCTTCACATTTTGAAATGAACTGACATCATTGCTTTGTTGAACAACACCCTCCTGCACCATCATCGGGCACTCCCGCTTCCAATGTCCAGCGCCCCCGTAAGCATGACAAGGTAACTTCTTCTTCATTCCCTGCACATCATTTTGAACTACTACAGTGTTCAAATCTAGACTTCGGTTCACAAAACCTCCTCGACCTCTACGTCTCACTTGCGCCTGAAATATCCTGTTTCCTTGCGCTGTTGCACCATCTGTTGTAGACAACTTCCCTGCATCCCTGACTGTGTTGCTTTCATTTGCATCATCATCGCTTTCTCTTTTAACTTTCTCTGCTTTAACTCAATGTCGTCACTACAGTATTTTGCATATTGCAACACCTTGTCAATCGGTTTCGCTTGCCAGCAAATCAAGTGACTCTTAATCATCTGGCTAATCTCAGGTCTCAACCCTTCAACAAATCAAAACACAAGGTGATTCATATCCTTCGCTTCAACAACCTCTGTACCACTGTAGTGCTTGAACGCCTTCAACAGCCTCTCATAATGGGCATGTATCGACTCCTTGGCTTCCTGAGCCGTCCGATCAATCTTTTGCCAATCAATATTCTTCGATTTCAGAAACTCAATCACCTTATAGTAATACTTCATCACCTCAGGAGACGGTGCTCCTGTGATTCTGTCCCTTGCCGGTTCCTCGGTCGGCCAATCCACGCTCCTCTTGCACTCAAGCCACAAATCAGCTTGAACTATGATCTCAAAGAGAGTATTCAGGTCTTCCCAAAGGCATTTAGCAAGCTTCACAAACCTACCCGTCTGCTGATACCACTCTATTGGCTTCTCCCTCAGCTTGGGAAAGTCATTCGTAAATGACAGAATATCACCTCTAGTCCACGGCACATGGACAAGAACCCCTCTGGCAGTCTCCCTCATTGGTAACATCTATATCGTACCGGTAAGGATTTTGCTGGCTGCCCTATGCAGTCACTTTTCCTCTTGTCTCTTTTCTTTGCCCATCTGCCTTCCCACTTTTCTAAGGCTCCCCAAACTTGTGCACTCTGCAGTATCTCTTTAAGGTGTGCCTTCATCCCAGTAGACCTCATGTGCTCGAAATCCTTTGGCTCAAAATCTAACCTGTAACTCCTCTTCAGATGTTTGGTATTTTCCAAATCGATGCCATATTTATTTGTCAAATTTGCCAACCTCTGGTGCACCCTGCTCACTTCTCTAGTTATCTTTGGACACAAGTATCTCAATTCTGCTTCCGTGTATGATTCTAACCTGTTCACTCCCATGCTCCCTTCAACAAGTTCATTGGCTTCCATGCCCAACCTCACAAAATTCAGGTGTTCTTCTCCTATCACTCTCCCTGCAGTTACAAGAGCAGTCTGTGGAGTATTAAGCTTGTCTAACCAGTCAGTCAGCTGTTGTGCTGTTAAACCTTGTAATTATATATTCCCAGCATGCGCTAAAGGTGTCTGCGGTATATTCACACTCGTGATCTGTGGAGTCAAGAGTCTCGAACCTGTCTGCCTCATGGTCTCTGGAGGAGCCCCAATCGGACTGAAGCCTAACAGGGACCTAGGTCCTTAAAATGTCGGTTCCACTCGAGTCGTTCCTTGGGAGCTTCCTACGAACCCTCCTCTTGTCATCTTGTGAGTCATTACCCCTTGATCGCATACACCAGGCTTCGCCTGCGCATACAATGGTACTGGTGGACCAACTGTAATAGGCAAAGATGTGGCGGCTGGTGTCTGCCTGTTCCCCAAACCCTGTGGGGGACTAACTCCCATATTCTGGTTCATCACTGGTGCCATGTTTGACTGCGGTCCCGTGACCGAAGTAGAATTCAGAATCATTTGCTGCTGTACCTGGGGCAGTAAAGGTGGAGTGGGATCAGTCTGAATCAACTTTGGTCCTCCATATGTTTGCTCTGTCGGCACCATCAGATTCGTTGTAGTCTCTAAGATGGGGACATCAGGGTAAAGTCTCTGAACCTGTGGTGGCTGCAGCTGAGATTGCATACCGTGGGCAGTGGTCACGCTAAAACTACTCTGCACCGGAGCACCGGAACTGGTGTTGAGATAGGACTAACCTGTATCGGATTCCTTGTCACCTTCTCTTGGGACGCACCTGCAGGACCTGTACTAGTACTCGGTCTATTGTCATCTATCGCATATGGCGGTGGTTGGTCATTCAGTATCTGATTAAGGAACTCATCATTGTCTGAGTCATCTACCTCTGACCAGGGCTTCCTATCCTCTTTGTCTTTGGAAGGACTTTTGTCAGTCTTACAAGTGGCTTTCCCCCCTTTGTCTTCAACTTCTTGAGCTATTGCTGTAAACAGCCTGACTCCGTCTATTGTTTCTCTCCTCCAAACTCTCTGTGCACTATCCCACCTAGCCTCCGCTAGTGTCTTTTCTGCTTTCCTCATTCTCCTCTCAAATTTCTGTTGCTGTTGTCGTATTGCCATCAGTTCCAAAATTGCTAATGCCTCAAAATGTGCTGGCCTCGGAGTGGCTTTAGCTCATTTAGCACCCTCCATAAATTTCCCAAAACCCTCAAATTGAACATTCCATGCTCTGGAAACGCCAAACACCCTTCTTTCTCTGTAGCTTTGTACCACTGCTTAAGCCAAAGACATGGCGCGACCCCCTTTTCCTCCATTACAGCATAAGCCGGTGTATCCTCCGACGGTGCAACTTCCCCCCACACTCGCTGTAATATATACGTCCCCCCTCAAAGCCCTCTTTAAAGCCTTGAAAAATGTAATTTTAACGCCTTTTATTTTGTTCACAATCGAATCAGGAAGTGACTTTAATTCCCAGAACTCTATTCGCCTACTTTCCCAACCAATTGCCTCTCATGGATGGCTGCCAATCCGTGCGCGACCCTTCTCCCTAACCAGCCTATCCCAGCGCGGCTCCAATGACGTCACACTCACACACACTGTGGCTGACAAAGTCTTGCGGCTTGTCCTCCCACTCTCAGGTTCACACAAAACTAGTGCAATATAATGCGAGCACCAACCAAAAAAAAACTCAAATTTTGGCGGTTTACTACAGGAAAGGGTAACACAATCGCTTCAGAACTTTACAGAGATTTCGCTTAGCCTCGGCTGCTACTCTCTCCTTCTCCAATCCCTCACTCGCAAGCAAAATTTGACCCGCCGATTTTACTCTCCACTTGTCAATGGGTCGTTCTAGTGCACTTTAGAGCTCACCAAATCTCCATCGAAGTTTTCATTCACTCACTTTGATTCAAACTCAACTCATCTATTTCACCATCGACCTATTAAACTGCACAAATTACAACATAAACCCAGTGTCTCATACACTTATCAAAATACTCCGGAGTCTTAGACCACGCAGGGTCCGTACATCATCAACAACCACGTGGACAATTTTTTAGCACAAAGCCCCACACTCACATGAAATCGCCGACTTCCCTACTCTCACACTGTGGAGTACGCACACTCCTACTAAAGCTTCACCTGGCCTAAAATCCTCACAAAGTTCACAATTCACCTGCGGTATGCATAAGCTGTGCAAGCGCAAAACCTACTTCATTCACACTATCACTAGAACGCAGAGAACATACTCAAGCTTCCTTCAGCAAGCTCCGAGATTCCGGGAAAGTCATTTGGGACTATTTGCATTATTGAAAAGGAATAATCTTCCCAAACCCAATTTTTCGGATAAACCTTGCTTACTTCCAAACCACGCCCATCAATTTCTACCAAAAACCCGACACCTTTTCTAGCAACACTCTGTCAAACCGTAGTCCTCACACTGGGGCCCCAAAGGGCCAAACCCATCCGCACTGTTACCAAAACTGGTAATTATCACAACCTGCGATCCTTCGTATTAGGGCCCGAAAGGGCCAAACCATCCTCTGCTACCAAAAACTGTTAACGCGTCAGAGCCTTAATAAGTAAACTTACAAGGATACACGTTTAGGTCAACGAACCTTTGGACCACGTTCTGGGACTTCCCAGTACGAGATGTCTTTTTGGCATCACAAATCAATAGATCAATAAACCAATCAATAATTTCAATAACTAATAAGCAACCCAATCAATAACATTTATTAAGAATCAATAAGTTGAACACACCATGACCTTTCAGTCATGAATAACCACACCAATTTAGTTAAGTGTTAGGATATTTATTTCCCTATTAGTTACAATCTAATGTATTTCTGTTAATCTCATTAGCAACTCATCTCATTAGTAACTCTTCAGATTTGCAATTAGAACGCAATTAATCAATGCATAGAGAATATTCATTCAGTATTAACACGTCATTAATAAGAAGCAACTTAGCAAAGTCTCAGTAATACATGATTCAACAAAGAAAAATCTCAGTCATTTGTCTATTTGCGTAGGGTATTTGTGAACACCTCAACTAGCCTCAGATTAGCATTAGCATGTTGGGCTTCATGCAAAACAGTTAGCAAACACGAATTTGGAAAACATCTAAACTATGGCCTCTGTCAAAAGAGCAGTTGGTACCTAGAAAGAAAAGGCAAACAGACAATTACAATTTTTCATCAGATAGTTACCAATCCAACAGATCAGCAAACAGCGTCAGTCTTCGTCCGCAGGACATCAGTCGATTCACCCTCAGCAGAGATAGGACAGGGCAAAGTCTCAATATAGCATAGCTAAGGAATAGGATCTTCCCTCATATGAGGAGAAGTAAGTATCAGGTAAGGACAGGTAGCGGATGGTTTAAAGTAATAAAACAAAGCAAAAGAGTTAAAGTCTCTGTAAGGTAAGTGGGGTTTCAAAGTTTCTGCTTTCGTCTATGCTCTGCTCCCAACTCCTTGGGTCATTCCGTTAAATCAAAACTGTCTAATTTGCCCTTAACTCCTCAGTGGATAATTGGTGCATCGTTATCTCTGTCCAATAATCCTTCATGCATTACGCCAGAATTTTCCACAAACCACAGTTCTCATGTCGAGGATTGGTCCATGTTATTGACGTCTTCATCGGTTGGAATGTCAGGTAAGAAAAGTTACACTTTGCGCTCCAGTCAGTGTCTCCATTGGTTTCTCCTACTCTAGTAACCTTGCACTTGTTACAAATTACACTGTTGCATTCAGCAAGAACGTCTCCTTGAACAAGTCGGCTCTCATGAGAAAGAATTTACTACGGATACACACATAACTTCTGGAAAAGTACAGCTTCGTGTCCTTCAGGAAAAACAGCACATTACACGTTAGAAAAATACAGTTTAATATGAGACCAGGCAACTAGGCCCCGGCCCTTGCTAAGCTAAGACCCTAAATTAATAAACAACTCGTAATACATAACTCTAATTATGATGTGCTAATACAAATTCAAAACATTAGTACATAGTTAATTCTGAATTAGCAACTTTCATTAGTCTTCGTATACATTGGTAGCCACTCCCTGTGGGCACATTTCAAACGTGTGCATTATTTTCTACATTAACACATTTTCTATGCAGCTTCATCACACAATATGTTGCAAGCTTTTCATGTTAATATTGCTTTTTAAAGACACACTCCAACACACACTGCCCCTGTTACATGGATAATTGCACTATTGCCAGTACGTCTGACTGTGAGCAAACCTCCTTTTCTTCTTGTATCTCTCCTTCAAGCTCATCCTCATGGTGCCCATGGCACTTTGAATCGGGTCGCTTATGTCAAATGTTTTACTTTTAATTTTCAAGTTAAGTGGCAAGAAAAGTCCTGTTAGGAATTTACAACGCTAATAGCTCTAACTCGAGCAAACGTGAGACCCATTGCATTGCAAATGCTTGTTTTAAATGAGAGCTAAACTTCTGTACGGATGTTGCCAAAATAAAAAATACAAAAAATCATACTTTTATTTCCTTTTCTCCGAATCTCCTTGAAACAAGTTCACACTTGACTGCAGCCCATGAACAAAAATAAAGAAAAGGCACGTTTCAGTACAAAAAGATTACGTTTTGTCAACATGAAATATGTTTCTTTCTTCAAGTATAAATGTAAGACGGTAAAAGATATATCGTCATAAGGCGTGTGTGTGCTCCATGCATGTGCATATTGTGTGTGACTACAAGTGCGTCTGGTATGTGTGTTTTGTGTGTGTGCTTATGCACATGTGTATCTATTATATGTGTATCATGTGTGTGTGCCTGGTGTATGTATGTGTGTTTCCCCATGTGTGTGACCACGCCCCTGACTGGTACATGCATTTCTGTGTGTTTGTCTTCACAACTCCCTTGGTAGTGGCAGGAGTCTTGAGATATCTTGCTTTCTGAATGCACTCCCCTATCCCCACAAATACAGGTTCTCAGGAGCCTGAGAACACAGAATCTGATGCCGCGGCGATGGTCTTCCTGTACGTGGCCACCATCACACCAACACTAGGAGATACAGTTGATAAGGGGATAAAAACAGTCTCCTCTGTGGATCTTAGACCACAGCAGCAGCTACAGCTAGAGAATTCCACCAAAGTGCATTAACCATACTGTGAGGCTTCAGGGATGCTTAATGGGACTGGTCTGGTTAAGGCAATTGCACAACAGGGGGTTTCGGGGTCCCTGACCTTTATCTTTACTATCTGGTTGCTCAAGCACATTTCACCTATTATTGGTACCATCCGGATGCCAGGGTTCCACATTTAAGGCCGGAGAGGGCGCAGGCCTCACACACACCATTCTTTGCAGAAGTCTGACTGAAATAAAAACGCTCCCGACTACCCGATGGGCCTGGTCCAAATTACTTAGGTATTTACACCATGATACCCTCTACTCACCGCACAGTTCCCTACTGCACAGTCCCTGGATACCACTCACTTGGAAACGACTGACAGCGCACCCTTGCAACCCTTCGCCTTGGCACTCTGGGAGATCTCTTTGTGGATGGCAAACTGAAAAGGACCACGGACATGACGCTTGGACCTACCACCACACATGGACAGGTTCATACTTTACTGCTTGCATAGCACACTGCGGCAGATACTGCCTTCTTATCCGGAGGAACCCGGGGAATTCCCACCCCTTACATTAGTCATCACTTCTCCCGATAGTTCCCATCTAATCTGTCACATGCATCACGCCTCAGTGCTGCTGTGGCCTATGGGGGAGGCGAGGTATAGGGCGGCTTGGGAAAGGGACATAGGACACCCAATCACTGATAAACTCTGGTACCACTGCTGTTGACAGACCAAACTGATTTTCCAATAATCATCGGCATAAATTACCGCACTATAAATACCTCCACTGTGCTCACACCACACTACAAGCCTTAGCAAAAAGCGATCCAACTCGATCAGACGGCAGCCCGAAATGCTCTGCTGCTCAGGCTTACTTTGCTTATTTGACTTGGACCTGCATGCCAATCCAGACTTATTGGGAGAAAGTCCACACACTCCTCACCCGTATGACAGATTACACTCTCACTGCTGATCCACTCGTCCCTACTGGGCTATGTCCAGCCTCTTCCCCTGAGCATTAGATGCTTTACTGCAATGGAGATGTTATTGGCAAGGCGCCAAATTGATTTGCACTGGGGAAGCAAATCACGACCCACGGTATCAGCATTGCTCCGCGACATGTCCTATTGTGACACTACTGGTTCGGATTATGCATTACTACAACCCCTCGGCATCAAGACCGAGGGACATTTGGTGACCTCTTCAGGATTTTTTGATAGAACAGCCACTTCAGTTGGATGATGAAGAGACAGATAACACTTGATCCTTGTCACAAACACTCCCCCCCTGTTTCTCTATAATTGCCCAAATGGTCTGTCACGGCCAGGTCTGCCATTGCCCTTTGTTTGTTGTTCACATCCATGTGTGCTTTACTTGATTGACTCATGTCCTCAGATCTCACCTACCTTATTATTTACTGGATTTACAGCCCTTTCATCGTTGTATCCTTCATTGCCTTTTTGTCAATTGATGCTTTGTTGACCTTTTCCTCCCCTACCTTCAGGAGTTCCTTTTACTTACTGGATTACACTATGTTATGGCATATGATGGCTTGTTTTTGTGGTTTTATTTGTTTTGTTGTTGCCTGTTTTACTCTATGAAAAATCTTAAATAAAGTTTTTTAAAAAGGCAATTGCATGGTATAGAAAGCTGGCTTAAGGTTTCAGAATTCGACATTAGAAACATAACATGCAGAAAGCTCTTGAATGCATCCCATATGCAACCACTACTTCCTAAAACAGGTCCAACAGCACCATACACACGCTTACTAATGGCACCATCACTCGCTCAGTTGTGCGCCAAACCAATAGCACATCTCTTCATATTAGCCGTGCAGTACCTCTGCCCCAGCTCTGATATTTTCTAGAGGTTGATTCAGGTAATTAAGGATATCAGTAGGGGTGCCAGAGAGCCGGCGTCCAAAATGGATGCACTCCGTTGACGCTTTGGCAACCGGGGGCGACATCCAGCATAATTGGCCGCATCCAGAGCCCTACTCGAGCCAGACATGGACTGCTAAGGCACGTTGAGCACTCGTCGACCGTGATGAGAGGTTAACGGGGGGTAAATCGTCGGCAGGCCTGGAAAATATACTGCTGATTATAGAGCAGGTGACTTGACATGGCGGCTGCGTGAGGCCTGGACCGTGCCGCACACTAAAGAAAGAACGTCTGACCTGCGCTGGCCTGCAGGAGATCTGGTGCAAGAATCGCTGCTGACTCGGCGGGGTTGGTGGTGAGCGCGGGCACACTGGCCGTGCGGACTGGCGGCCCCGACTGCCTGAGGCTGTGGAAGTGAGGTGCAGCGTGGGTGGCGGGGAGGAGGCCACGGCAGAAAGCTGAAAACTGTGGTGCTCAGGAGAATAGACTGTGGAGGAGAACTGATGCGCGGGCTGGCACCTGGTGGGGAGGTGTGGCAGCCCCAGCCGGGGTGAGGCAGCAAGGGCCGAGCAAAAGAGATGGCGATGAGCGGTGGATTGAGAATTGGGGCTGTCTGAATTGGAGTGGAGAGCAGGGCGAGGCCTGGAGCTGATCGGCGGTGGAGTGGGGGCTGCGGCAGAGAGCCAAACAGTGTGTGGAGACCCAAGGCACATACCGGGCTGGACTAGGGCGAAGGTCAGATACGCCCATCGGTACCTGGGTAAGAGGTGTGGCAGCCCCAGCTGGGCTGCAGCAGTGAGAGCCCATCGAATGAGGCGGCGATAAGCAGCAAAATGAGACTTGGGGCAGCTTGAGTCAGAGTGGAGAAAAAAGCGAGGCTCGGAGCTGATTGGTGTGGCCGAGTGAGGCATAAGTGGAGAGAGCAGCCTCTGCCTGGACTGCCAGATTCAGTATTCACCAGGGAGATATTGGGCAAGAGGCTACTGGGGAGACTCCCTGACATGGCTGGCACCCTCACTTCACTGCAGGCCTGATCATCACTCATTTATGATAACGGAGAGAAAGATGGGGTCTTTTGTGCCTGTGTTGGACGTGGTGGAGTTGACCAGCTGTGGGAGGATATAAACAGGGCATATACCAAAACGTGCTAATTACACTGCACACTGCACATGAGATTAGCGTTGGAACGTGCACTTAAATAAACTGGTGAAGATGAAGCCCTGACTGACTTGGCCAACAGAATAAGGGGGACAGCAACTGAGATTGATGGAAACCTGTGGGACTAGGAGGTCCAGGCTAAAGCGCTTGGTCCCAACCACATAGCAGCTATGGGGAAAACAGAAGGCAGGCAAATCCAAGCTGCAGTTTGACCTAAGGAGATCCTCCAAGCAGGTGAATGACACTGCAAGTCCCCCTGAGGCAACGGAACAACTGATAGAAGAACCATGCGATGATGTGGACATGAAGTCACTCCTGTTAGCAATGAAAACCAGCCTAGCATCCTTCAAAACTAAAATGGACACTGCGCTCCAAGATAAATGCAATGGCACACAAATTAGAATGTCATGATGGATGAATACAAGAGGTGGAAAGGCGGATATCTACAGTGGAGGATGAGTCCGCCTCTTGTCGGCAGTGGCTCACCAACATGGACAAAGTCCTGCGCCCTATAGCGGTGAAGAATGAGGATTTGGAAGCGAGATCCCAGCACAACAATCTGTGAATCTTAGGTGTGCCCGAACTGACAAACACAGGAAAATGCAGACCTATGTAGAAAAGCTGCTTCTCACTTTGTTCAGCACTGATTCCATGTCTAAAGTTTTCATTATTGAAAGAGCCCACAGATCTCTGGTGACGAGTCCCCCACCGGGCGCGCCTGCGTGCCCAATCATTGCCAGACCCCAAAACTACAAAGACTGCAACACTATACTTAGGTGAGCTAGAGAACAACAACCGCCGAACTTTGAGGGTAATTTCTCCAGACTTCACTCTTATGGTGCAGGAGGCCCAGAAAACATATCTTGCTGTAAAACAAACGCTTCAACAGGTGTAGATCCGTTATGCCATGCTCTATTCTGCTAGGCTGCACATCACCTATAAAGGAAAGGAGCAGGTATTTGTGAATCCTCATCAGCCCCAGGAATTCCTGTGCAAAAACAATATCGGCCCTGGATCCGCTTCGCTTAATTCGGACATGGAGTAGCCAGCCACTGTTGCTGGCCCTGAGGCAACAGGCAGTTGAAATAATAACTACTCTAAGGCCTGCCTTACTGAAACTGGACCAATTCTGCCATTCCACATAGACTGAGACTATAGATGTAAGGGTCATCAAGGAATGCTTGGGATATTTTACCCACCCCCCAGGTACCCTCGAATTACAGGAGTGTAATCGCCTCTCTCTAGTTGCCCTCAACTGGTTTCACCTATTCTATTGAGTTTGTGAATGTATAACAGTTTGATTTTAGCTCAATTGATGAATGTGGGTTGGGAGGGGCATGCATGATGGAATTGGGACGTCAGAGTGGGAGGATGGGGGATCGGGAGAAGCTAAGCGCCAGGGCAATATCAAGACTTACAGGAGTGATGTTTGCGGCAAAATGGGCCGCATGTAGACAGTAACCCACATATTCCTCATATGCTCATGGGACAGCGATTATTGTCCGGAAGGGGGTACCTTTCCAATTACAGGGATTGATAAACTATGAACAGGGATGATACACCATGGTGTGGGGTAGGCTGCACGCTCACTCAATGCTAATAGCTAACTGCTATGGCCCAAACGCAGATGACCATGCCTTCTATGACAGGCTGTGGGGGCTGATGGCTGATGTTGGCCACTACCTCTTGCTGTGGGGAGGGGACTTTAATTTGGCTGTGCATACTGAAGTTGACAGATCGGGACCCTCCCAGCCTGAGAGCAGTATAGCAGTGAAACATATTATTGACATTATGGAAGAAAACCATCTGCTGTATGCTTGGAGGCAGGTCCATCATGACCTCTGTGAGGGTGCATACTATTCGAGTGTACATAACAAATGGTCCCGTATAGACTACTGGTTGGTCTTGAGGGGGGTGGGACCTTGGATCCGTGGGGTTCAACACCTTGCGAGAACATACTCAGATCCCTCACCCGTCCCACTGATGCTGGAGATACCTACTAGTGCAATGAATGTACAGACATGGAGACTAAACCCAGAAATACTACTGGATGTGCCATTCCGAGAGGGATTGAGACAGGACATTGTAGAATTCCTAGGCAGAAACACTGATCCTGTCCTCAAGATTGGCACACTGTGGGAGGCCCTTAAAGCTACAGTGAAAGGTAGCTGCTTGGTGAAAAGCTGTGGGGTGGGTTGGACCCTTTGATCCAACCTCCAGAGGATGGAAATTAAACTTAAATATCTGGAGGCCCAGTGTGATGGAGGGGCGGATCCTGTGGTACTGGCGTACATCTGAGAGACCCTTTCGGAATATAAGAAAGTGTCAGAGAGAGAACGCCTCTATCGGGGTAAATATGCTAAGGCTCGTGCCTATGGGGAAGGGGAAAGGCTGGGACATGCGCTGGCCACTATGATCCACAGGAACCCCACAGCTAAAGAAAGCCTAGAAATCAAAACACCAGAGGGCATAATACACAGGGACTCATCAAATATACATTCAACATTTGCGAAGCTCTATGCAGACCTCTATGGGTTGCGTGGAAAGTCACAACCAGATTACACTGGATACTTTGATAACATGGCTTGGTGCAAATTTGTTGTTGCGGACTCTACGGCGGATGAGATTTGTGAGGGGATTGCTCAGTTGCCAAAGGGAAAGGCCCCAGGGCCTGACGGCCTCCCGACTGAATATTGTAAAGCCTATGCATACGTACTGATACCTGTTCTACATCAGGTGTACAATGGATCGAAAGAGGTGGGTCAGCTGCCCTCCACTATGTGGGAGGCACAGATCCTAACTATGCTGTAGCCTGGAAAGCCCCCTGACATGTGCGATTCATACAGACCTCTCACTCATAAACTGCAACACAAAAATACTAGCTAAAGTACTTGCCAATTGCCTCTCCCTGCTACTCCTGTCCTTAGTCAGATGGATCAGTCGGGATTTGTCCCGGAAAGGTCAACCTCAAACAATTTGAGAACCTTGTTTGCAGTCATGCAGGATATAGACTCAGAGCTAGAGGCAGTGCCAATCTTCTTGGATGCCACTAAAGGTTTCTTAATGGTGGTGCTGCGCCGTATGGGACTGCTTGGGGTATTCCTGGAGTGGATAAGCCTTCTATACACATGCTCCACAGCAAGGGTGCACATGAAGGGCAGGGAGTCGGACCCCATATCTGTGTTGAGCTGTTGCTGCTTCTGCGCTGGCAGTGGAGGGCATGGCAGCTGGGTTCCGGCAGAATCATCGAGAATATGCGCTCCGCTATCCCTCGAGGCACATCCTGGTGTCACTGTATGCGGATGATATCAGATACATGAGGGAATCTCGAGTCAGCCTCAAAGGGGTCCTGCAGGAGTTTATACAGTTTGGTGCATTATACGGAAAACAGATCATTTGGGGGAAGTCCCAGATCTTCCCACTGATGCATAATATGTGACCCTTTGCCCAGGACTACCCACTGCAGTGGTGTTCAACCGAGTTCAAGTAGTTGGGAGTGTGGCTCTCCCTTGACAAGGAGGAAACACTCAAGGCTAACTAGAGAGTGGCATTATCTACCATCACTGATAGCATTACCAGGTGGATATCCCTGCCGCTGTCCTTAGCAAGCCCGATAAGCCTAATGAAGATGGTGGTACTGCCCAAGCTCCTCTACCTCTTCTTAACCATACCATACAGACCTAAGTGAGCTTTCTTTCAGGCACTCTGAGATCAGATGGTGAGGCTGGCATGGGCGGGGGAGCAGGCAAGAACAGATGGGATGTCCTTACCTTCCCCTTGAGTTGGGGAGGCTTTGAAGCACCTGACTTCGAATTGTATTACAATTTTGCGCAAGCCCCCTACGCTTTCTACTGGTTTAAGCAAACTCCATACATGCCACATTTGGCGGTAGAGGAGGGGGTATAAGAGCCCGCTTCCTCCACCGGCCTACTTGGGTGCTACATTGGACTTCTCAGATTCGGCGAATTCAACGGTGGCGTGTACTACTGCTGCATGGCATAGATTAGCGAAGCACACAGGGATATCATTGCTTTACTCCCTGCTCGTCCCCTTACTGAACAATCCTCTATTATTGGTCACCCTGGCGGCGACCTGTAAGGCAGTAATGAAAAGGATGGGTTGTGCAAGCTGGGGAGATCTATACATGCAGGGCGCCTTTAAAACAAAAGAGCAGATTTTCGCGGGTGTAGAGCCCACCCCGCTAGACACGTTCATGTACCATAGGATTAGACACAACATTAAAGCAGCCACCCCTGAATTCCCAGCGGAACAACGTACACTGAACACTCTGCACACATTATTACAGGCTGATACTCTGCTTCGTCTGGTCTCTACCCTTTATAGTACTATACAAAGCGAGGACTCCAAAAGGGATATTCGGGCCCGTACCGAATGGCAGGCATAACTTGAGATGGAACTAACAGTTGACATATGGGCGGTATGCTGTGCACACACAGGGGAAGTCGCCGCCAGTAGTATGCTTTGTATTATACACTATAAATACAGAGCATATTACATGCCACGTTGTCTCTGAAGGTTTGGGCTAAGGGATAATGACAGATACCATTGATGCAGTGCGGAGGAAGTGGACTTTCTGCATTTGGCTTGGGAATGCAGTTACATAGAGAATTACTGGTTTGACATAGAAATGGCATTGAGAGATATGACAAGCACAACACTCACTCCTTTACTTGCCTTACTGGGTTATACATGGTGGGTAGAGCCCTGCTACAGAAAGTTCACTGTGCTGGTGCTATTATTAGCTAAGCGAAGAATAGGATGTAGATGGGGTAGGTGGCGGGCCCCCAATTTTAAGGAATGGCTGTCTGATCTTGTCTACTGCAATGACCAATTGACACTTTGGCCCTCATTACACGCCTGGCGGTCAAAGACCGCCAGGGCTGTTTTGGAGGTTGTACCGCCAACAGGCTGGCGGTACAAACTCACGGATTACGACCACGGCGGAAGCGCCACGGTCGCACAGCCGGGACCAGACATGGTTGTCCCGGTGGATTACGAGTCCCCTTCCTGCCAGCCTTTCCATGGTGGTAGGAACCGCCATGGAAAGGCTGGCGGGAAGGGGAGTCGTGGGGCCCCTGGGGCCCCTGCACTGCCCATGCACTTGGCATGGGCAGTGCAGGGGCCCCCAGACACAGCCCCACACTGCTTTTCACTGTCTGCACAGCAGTGAAAAGCGCGATGGGTGCAGCTGAACCCGTCGCACAGCTGCAACACTGCCGGCTCCATTTGGAGCCAGCTCCCATGTTGCAGCCCACATCCCTGCTGGGCCGGCAGGCGGAAACTCTGTTTCCGCTGGGCCAGCGGGGATGTCAGAATGGGCATGGCGGGAGTGCGGTCGCATTGGCGGCCGCACGGCGGTTACAACTTGGCGGGCGGTGGTTGCATCTTGCCTCAGTGTAATGCGTGGGATTTTAATTTTTGTTTCTAATGTTTATTTTGACATCATTTATAAGGTCAGTGTAACCCAGATCACATCTATATGGAAGCACATAAACAAAACTCATCTCCGAACAAGAGGTTGATCAATGGATAAAAAAACACAAGAACAGATGGAACTACTACACCACCTAAAATAAGGGCTTGCTGGGGTCTTCTAAACTGAACAAGAGTAGGCAGGTTACTCATTCAAGAGTGTGGGGCAGTAATGACTGTACTGCAATCCTTTTACTCTTAGATTAAAGTGAGACTTTTGAACTTACAAATGGCTACAGCTGCTGATTGAATAAAATGTAAAGGTGGATCCTATCTATCAGCTATGAAGAGACTTGCTTATAAATGCACTTAAAGAGGTAAATACTGCAACCAGAACTAGATTGCCTGTGACACCACATCACATTTCCCCATGCCAGCCACACAGCAGGGTTTGGCCATTCCACATGTGTTGCAGCTGGTAGATTGGTCGTTCAGATCTAAAGCATCTGTTTAAGTTTTTTACATGTTTAATTTTGACTAATAAATGTGTATGAGATAAAATATGATCGTAACTGATGAACTTATGATGTTGCACTTGAAACAAATTAATAGTAACATTTAGAAGTGTGATTAATAATGTAGTTTAGTGATGCCACATTTTCGTAAGACACAATTTCATTAGAATGGATTCAGTTTCTAGCCTTTTGCTTATTTTTCTCTTGCTCATTTCCACTCCAAAATCAGTGTCCTCCTGCCACTTGTCTCTTGCCACAGTTTCTGTGGAACACGGAGCAATGTGGCATAATGGAAGATTATTCATTATTTTTTAGAAATGAGCTCAAGCTTTTTCTCATTGTTTATGTATAAAATGTGTATGAACCCCCAGGTTTTGTGTGGATGGGGTGGCTTCTATTTTGCCTCACAGAACTCTGGGCAAGAAATTAAATTTTGTCTCAAACTGTCCTATTATTGAGAGTCTTCCTTCCTCAATTAAAGAGGCTGCAAGTGTGCTTTGTGGACCTGACAATTATCGATAACTATTTCTTATTTTGTACCTATCTATATGTGCCTTTATGGCGAGCATTCATTTATTCTTTATTGCCTATTCTAAAGTTTTGGGATACAACTCTAACTTTTCATTGATTTAGAACTCAGATTTTGAGTGGTCCCAGTCACTATTTTTTATTCACTCGGTTAATTGTTTGAGCCTGATTTTGTGGAGGGTGGTATCTCTTAATGCAAGATCAAGGGTGCTGGAGCTGAATTGCCAGAGATAATTTTGGGGTGATCAGAATATTGGGGTTCAGTCAATTATTGGAGTTTTGGCTGCCACACAGTGTGTTTAGTGAAGAATCTCACCTCCACTTTGTCCAGTTGGAGTGAAATGAACATAATTTCTCGCTTATCCTAACTCATGTCATAAAACTCCCTTAATACAAGAGCTGGAATCTGAGGATGTATTTTGATGTACTCAGGGAAGCCTCTGACCCGGTCTCTGTGCCTCACCCCTCTGCTGCCTACCCTGCTCCTCGTAACTGCTGCCTGGCTTGCAGCCCTGAGGGCGCTGGTTCAATCCTGCTGTCCACCCGTCCAATCCTACTGCTAGTTTTGGTATTGTAGCTTTGTTCTCCCATGTTCAGTTTCTGCCTCTGTAGGTCATTATTGGACTGGTATTTGTTTTGTTTGGCACTTCTTCTTTGTTTGGTT
The DNA here is from genome assembly GCF_031143425.1 of Pleurodeles waltl. Classification (NCBI taxonomy): domain Eukaryota; kingdom Metazoa; phylum Chordata; class Amphibia; order Caudata; family Salamandridae; genus Pleurodeles; species Pleurodeles waltl. The sequence goes on along the minus strand of NC_090444.1, from coordinate 1,773,909,510 downwards.
TTCTTTATTTTATTTTATTGGGCATGCTACTAGTTACCTTTATTTTCAGCTGCCAGAGCCCGCTCTCACAGTTTTTCCAGCAGTTCTTTCTTCTCCTGTCTGCCACCCTCCTGCCTCCCTACCAGCCACACCCACCTCCCAGGACTACTTATGGAGGCCGCTGTGCTGTGCGGCCGCACTGACAGCGCACCAAAGGAAAGTCCGTCTGCGCTTGTCTGTGCCAGGACCATGACCAGCGACAGAAACCCTGGCTCTTCACACTCCTAGAGATACTCCTCCGCAGATCTCTGTGCCCTGGACGCAACAACAACTGCTGCCTCTCATCCCCAAGCTCCATAGCCGAACTTTTCACCTGCATCCGCTGCTAGTACACCTGACCGAAATCGCAGCTACCAACGCCTCACTATCCCTGCCGACCGAGAGCTCCGCGGAACACCCCTGATGTGTCTCCTGCTCAGCGTCAGATCACTCTGCAAACAAACAACCGTCTGGGACACCATCTCCACCCTCGCCCATACGTAACCTTGATCACAGAGACCTGGCTCACCCCCGCATCGGCCACTGACATCAGCACAGCACCACCCCCCAGCTACAAAATGAAACACCGTGACTGCACCAACAGACACGGAGGTGGCATCACCATCATATACAAGGAATCAATCACCTGCACCATCACCAGTGCCGAAACCACACTGATCGTGGAACACATGAACTTCCAGCTCCACACCGACAACCACACCACCATCAAAGGCACCCTTGCATACAGACTACTGGGACGACGTACTGGCCTCAGCAACGCCATCACTGAGTTCATCACCCCACTCACCATTGAATCAGAGCACTACATCTTCTTGGGAGACCTCAATTTCCACCTGAATGACTCCACTGACTCCAACTCCAGTGACCTCCTAGAAAGATTAGACAACATCAGCTTCAATCAGCTGGTCCAGACCCCGTGCACAAAGCTGTACAAATGTTGGACCACATCTTCTGTCCAGCAACAAAAATCAGATACAGTCACACCTCGAAACTCACCTGGTTGGACCACTCAATTGTACACTTCACCCTCACTGGACCACCCCACACCGCACTGCCCCCAACTGCCACAGCGCCCCCTTTGCAGCTGGACCAAGGTCACTCAGCAACAATAGACCAATGCCCTCATCACCACACAACCCAATGTCACAGCCAACCTGGATCAGGCAGTACAAAACGTCAACTACTGGATCACCAGTGACTGGCTCACCAGTCACTCCAGCCAAACCCCAGAGCACATCGAAACACAGGTGCAAACAACTGGAAAGAATCTGTGCACCAGCCGGAACCAAACAGAATGAGCCACCTTCATACCAGCCCTCAACGACTACCAGCGCCAGATCAAAGCTGCAAAAAATGAGGCCCTGACCCTCTGGATCAAAACCAGCTCCAAGCACCCCAAGGAACTCTTTACCATCGTCAGGAGGTTCACCTGCTCGTCGTCAGCCACCAAAACTCTATCCCCTCCTCACTGGAACTCCGCAATGCCCTCGCAACCAATTCCACAACAAGATAGAAACCATCTATAGAAACTTCGATCCCAGAATCTCTCACCTCTTCAATATCCCATCAACAACGACCACCGACCACCCGCTCACCGCATGGGAACAACTCAGCACAACGCACACAACTACATTTATGGACTCATTCCACTCTGGGGCACCAGCCGACCCCTGCCCCACCGGCTTTTCAACCTCGGGTGAGATAAGATCAGCTGCCAGCTCACCACCATCCTCAACACCTTGGTAACCACAGCCACCTTTCCCAATGCCTTGAAACACACAGAGATCAGACCCCTCCTCAAGAATCCCTCCGCAGACCCCAGTGGGCTCCAGAACTGCTGTCCAATGTCTGTGCTCCCGTTTCCCGCCTAAGTCCTAGAGAAGGCCATCAACCTCCAACTTACTGAACACCAAAACACAATGAATGAAATACCCTGGAAATACGTTGTAGAGATAGACAGCCTGCTCACTGATTTGCTGTGGGTGAACAAACGGAAACGTATAGGACTCTCTATGCTTACACAAACCTGAGAGCGGGGAGGTATTGAACTTCCCAATGTGGAACTCTACTACTTTGCGGCTCACTTACAGCACATGGTCCAGTGGCTAGCCGAGGGGGAAAACTGGGAAAAAAACTCCTAAAGGGCACTTATGGAGTCCTGACGCTTATCCGACTACCCTCCTGTTGCAACATGTGTGCCAGGCGGGGGAGCGGACAGTTTTGAGAATCATACACTGCGCACCATATGAACCAGACATGCCGTTTTGGGCACTGAAACCGTTTACAAACATACCTGAGATGATATCCATGCAGCATTGGACAGCCCGTGGCTGTGAACTCCTAGGAGATTTATATCTGGACAGTCGCTTTATCACATGGGCAGGTGCAAGAGTATTCTTTGCATTAGGCCCTGGGCAGTATCTGCAATATGCTAAAATATCGACCACTGCACAAGAGATATGTCCTTACTTACCTGAGGAACCAATATCCTCGCTGACATTGATTGCGATGCTTACGTTGACTGGGGAGCGCAGACTAATCTCACACCTTTACCATGCACTGCGAACAGACCTGCCAAATTGTGCGTAAGGCACAAGGGAAATGGGAGGATGTACTGGACGAGACGATGACCCCCAGAGAGTGGTAACGAGTCCCTGACGGGGCTTGTTCAGTGAGCTCCAGTGTATGCTTTAAACTGAATCAATACAACTTCACGCTCAGACATACCTACCCCCTGTTATATTAGAGAAGATTTATGCCACTCGCTCGTCCCTATGTTTTTGATGTGGCTCCCCTGTGGCAGATTTTTTGCATGTGGTCTGGCAGTGCTCCGTGATTGTGCCCTACTGGACAATAGTGCTGGAGACTTTAAATAAGGTGACTGGTTGGGAACTACTGTGTATGCTGAGGTCAGTATTGTTGGGACTCATCCCGACTCCAGTGAAGAAGAAACTCAGCCACCGGTTCCTTCTTTTGGACCTGCTGCTGGCAAAAAGGTGCATCGCCATTAAATGTTTGAGAGTACAGCCCCCATCTCTGCCGATTGGACCAGAGACATGTCCGAATGGGCAGTGACCAAGGAAATTAAAATGAAGCATGTACGGAGTGATGAACACTTGGGGGATCATTTAGCTGCCTGGGCATTGATGTTAACAGAGCTCCTTGAAGAACACAGGGCAAGAATGACAGGTGGACCTTTAGGGAGAAATAAGCATGAGATTGTGCATTGAATGATTGTGGTTGATGAGGATGCTAAACACATTCAATGTCTAGACTATTCATCTGCCTAATATATGTACTGTTGTGTGCATTCACTTCACATGCCGGTGCATTGCCCGGTAGACATCCCAGTCACATCTTTATGAGTGCAATAACTGACATTTGAAAATATTTCTTGTCTTATCCCAGCAGCATGAGGAGGTGGGTGGTGGTTTGGGTTTTGTTTGATTTCAACTATTGTGGTAACTCCTGGCTGAATTATATATTGGATCAATGGACTTCTAATGTAGAATTTTACACCTAAGAAAACCAATTGGGAAAAAAACCTACTGGGCGCATGCCAGTCAGGCTTCAGAGCCAACCACAGCACCAAGACAGCACTGATCGTTGCAAAAGATGACATCCGCACCATAATCGACAGAGGAGAATCAGCCGTCCTGATCCTGCTCGACCTCTCAGCAGCCTTTGACACCATCTCCCACCACACACTCATCGATCGACTACCCCAGATTGGGATCAAAGGCGATGCGCTCAGATGGATGGCATCCATTCTCACTGGGTGCACCCAGAGAGTCCGGCTTCGCCACCCTTGTTTCCCCCCCTTATCCTCGCAAGCCAAGCACACACCATCTGGGTCATCCCCCAAAGCTCATCCCTCAGCCCAACCCTCTTCAACGTCTACATGACACCACTCGCAGACACTGTCAAATCACACAACATCAACATAATCTCCTGTGCTGATGACACGTAGCTCGTCCTTTCGCTCTCACCAGACCCCACCCTGACAAAGACCAACTTCCACAACTGTATGAAGAACACATCAGCCTGGATGAGGGACAACTGACAGAAGCTCAACACATACAATATTGAAGTTTTGATCTTTGGCAGACACACAGCCCTCTGGAATGACTCTTGATGTCCATCGGAACTTGGATCCACCCACACGCTGAAAGATCATGCCCGCAACCTCGGCATCATCCTCGACAGCTAATTCTCCATGAAATGTCAGGTCAACGCCATCTCCTCAGCCTGCTTCCACATGCTCTGCATGCTCAAAAACTTTTCAAATGGTTCCCCATCTGCATCAGGAAGACAGTGACACAGGCCCTCATCACCAGCCGACTGGACTACAGCAACACATTCTATGCAGGCACCACCATCGAACTCATGCAAAGACTCCAGATGATCCAGAACGCAGCCACCAGATTGATCTTCAATCTGCCCAAAAGAAAACACATCACCCAGCACCTAAAGGAACTCTACTGGCTCCCAATCCAGAAGAGATGCCACTTCAAACTCCTGACCCACCCTTACAAAGCACTGCACGATTAAAGACCTGCCTAATTGAACCACCACCAGCACTTCCACCGACCTCCCAGGAACCTCCGTTCTGCGCACCATGCCCTCGCACATATATCCTGCGTAGACTGGTGCCACGCTGGTGGACATTCTTTCTCCCACCTCAGCACTAAAGCCTGGAACACCCCCTGCACCACACCCTCGCTGACCCACTTCAGGTAAGGGCTCAAGACTTGGCTCTTCGACTAATGCCTGCAGCAAGCGCCTGGATACCCTGGCGCTTTACCAGTACGACCTGATTGATTGATAACCTCCAGATGCTTTTTTCCTTCTAACTTAGGACATTTCAGTTTTAAGGAAATAGTTGGGGAAGATGGAGAAGTCACAAATGAATTTTTAGAAAACTTGCAGGTCAAAGTAAAAGGGCATTGGTCTTAGGTCTATTGAGCTCAAGCTCATTGGCATGCCTACATTCAGCCAGAAAATGCAGAGTGTCAGTTGCTTCATTGAACCTGGCTTGCCACCCCTTGACTCAAAGACAGACCCTTGGAACAGGTTTATGAGGAGTTTTATAAAACATGTTAGAGGCACCTCACATGTTCCTGTTACAGAAGGGCATCAACAGGTTACCCATCTGAGTAATGGCCGTCATTTAATGTAATTGGAGTGATGCTTCTAAATAACTCTGCTGATCTAACAGAATGGAGAAGGACTGACCCTCTCCTCTTCTCTAGTCAGAGGCCTTTACATAGATTTTCTGACCCCTTCATCTCACTTCACTTGCTCAAAGTCTAGGTCGGAGTGATGGAAGAAATAGAAATACAGAAGCCATTTTGGAAATGTGCCTTTCACCTTTAAAAAAGGTAATAAAATAAAAAACACGTTTACTTGAGGTAATATCAAGAAAAGTATGTAAACACAATACGATACTTGTCAGGTCTGAATTTTTCATTTGTTACGTATTTTTGATGTAGCACCCAAAAACATTCTCTGGAAAAATAAGACGGAGGGTCATCGCCCCCCTGCTTTCAGTAGAAGGGGTAGGAAAAATAAAATGATAATAACAAAGTGTTGCTATCATTTTATGTTTTGGTGAGCCATGTTAGGGTGGGCGGGCTGGATGGAGGTATGGTTGGTGCACCATAAGTGCGCGTATGTGTTTGGCCGGTCGTGTTCAGCCGGCCAAACAGACGCGCGCACTTTGTTTTTCTCCACCCATCTGTATTGAACAGCCGGGAGAAAGTGCACATGGTGCAACTCCCTCTGTGAGTGCCAAAGCAGAGCACTCACATCAGTCACGGCACTACTGTCATGCTGGGGACCGCAGCACCATGATTGGAGGGGAGTCTGGAAGCCTTGTGCTTCCGGGAAGAGGGCAGAGGAGACGGGCCCATCTCCGTCCGTAGGAAAGAGATTTTCTTTCTTTCTTTTTTTTTATTTCATCACCCCCATCACCCTGTCAGTGGCAGACACCACTGAAAAGAAGACCTGACAGTCATTATAAAGCATTTACCTACTTATGTAAGTCATCGTTTGCATAATCGTATGGTGAACATACACCACATGTTGATTTTTTTGGCTTTGGGAGCACCTTCTCTCCAGTGCTTAATTTGTAAATAAAAATGTGCCGGTGACCAGAGCTTTCCTCTTATACATGTGGCTGCTACAATTAAATGTGCGAGCAAAGAATACTGAGGTAACGTAATCCTGAAGCCATCTTGGGCATCTTTAATCCATTTACAGCCACTCCCTGCCCGTTCAGCTCAATCATGCAACTTTCTGTTTTCTCCCTTTGTTGCGCTTTTTCGTTTTTCTCTTCCTCCATCTTTTCCATATGTGTCTTTTACTCGCAGTAAATGCTTTAGGCAGAAAAAAAGTGCCAGCCATAAAAAAAAGTGTTGGTGCTCCGCACCGGAAACCACCAGCTCAAATTAAGCACTGCTTCTGTCAATGTTCACCACATAGTCCTTGCCAGCTGCTGCTTACAAAAACAGTGCATCTCATGCATTTCAATCGCGGCAACCTGCAGAAGATGTTATGAAACCACCAATAGGCAACAGCAGGATTATGAGACTGAAATACTCATCTGGGCTGATTTAAGAAGTGAATTCTGTAGGCTGTGATTGGAAGGACCTGCGTCGGTGCAATCAATGGCTGAAGGGGCTGACCTAAAGCTGACTCTATATATTATTTACAAGACATTCAGCAGACAAATCTGTTAATGCAGACCTAAAACATTACACATATTGATGCTTAGAAGGCAGGCACTGGGGGCAAATGTGATCATAGGTAATCCTCCATTTATACTGTGAATGAGTTTTCCATTTTTCTGTTTTAAAATAATCATGTCACACCTGTTTTCTAAAGTGACACAATGTATGTCAGTAACAGCATGTTGACAGTGCTGCCCAGCAGTACAGTTACATGTTAGCTAGTATGCAATAGTGTGCACTTTTTTAACAACTGAATATCCAGAGACCCACATAATGTACTGGACATTATTTCAATATGCAGTCAGGCAGTGTAGGAACAGCCACAACTTTTTTTATCCACATAAGGATAAAGTGCCCTGGCTTAGGCTTTTGCTCTTAGTCTCAGCCTCAGCTTTACCTTTTTTTGCTCTCTCTCTCTCTCTCTCTCTATATATATATATATATATATATATATCCACATATATATATATATATTGCATAAAGGAGCAGTTCTATGTGTGACTGTATGGATGGTCACTTTCAGAGCAGCCGGTTGGAACACTGGCAGCAAAAACTTTTTATTTGAATTTGCCCACTGGGGTAATGAACTGTGTTTTATTATTTTGTTTGGCTTCAGCAACCCACTTGGGATATACATTTTAAAATGTGCGGGACTACCTTTACCAGGATGCACTTTGCAGTTCACTTGAGGTCCAATGGGAAATAAACTGGTATTCAACTGATATCAGGTGCCTGCAATTAAATCTGCTGAGCAGCAAGGCAGTTGGCTTTTGAAGAAGGAAGGAAATGTTTGTTCTCTGCTGATGAAGGGATTAACCCAGAAACACGTGTCCAGAGATGTTTGAAAATACAAGGTCTGAAATAATGAAAATGCCAAAGAATTCTCTGTAAGTTGCTGACTTTGTTACATTCCATAATGACCAATTGAGAGTGCGCTTTTGTTCAGGACAACTCTTTCATATATATATATAAGAAAATAAGGGTATATAAAGGAATGAATTTCATGTAGATCATCATTCAGCACGCATATTATTATTGAATCATAATGGTAATGAATTTGAAAAGGATCATTGACTGAATAGAGATAGTTGTATTCATGGATTATAGGCGAGGGTTAGTTTAACACATTTTATAAACACTGAAGAATTGACACTCGACAAGCTAATGCATTTTTACATTGTATATTTTCTAATTGTATTTAATTGCTGCCTAATTGAAATGTATGGTGAAAATTTGTGACTAAAACAGTTTTTCGCATGATATATGTTAATTGAGGTCATTGTAATTGGAGTATAAAAACCGAGCTAAAATGGCGGCTCACAGGTCGATGAAGGCGGTAACGCCGAAACGCGTCCCTGTAGGTGAATAAACATGATTGAATTCGTTGTGGCTGTGGAGTGCTGCCTTTTTCCTATATCCACGGAAGAGAAGTGTGTAATATAATACGCGATGGCGTGCGTATGAGGAATAGCACCGTTGACGTTCAGGTGCCGAAAGGGAACGCCACAAGTGGAGTGTTTTACGTAATTACCTTTCCGCCCCCGCTGGAGAGTCAAACCAAGCCGAGCCGGCGTTGCCGGTGAACAGGAACCAGGTCACACAGGGGTCGGAGGACGCCGAAGGTGACGGGCGCCGTGAACCGGTAAGCGCTAGATGCTCGGCTGTTTATGTTTATGAAGAACATTTGCGGAGTCAAACGCCGTAGTGACAATTCTTTCACATTTGGAGACACCGGCGCGCGCACACAACGAGTAAATAATCGTGTTTACATTCACAATTGTTAAACGCCTGAAGACGGTGTACAATGGCTCTTAAAATTCAAGATTTGTATGAAAACAGGAAAGCGAGAGCTGAATTAGTTTTTCTCAAATCCAATGCGAGTGAAACAGCGCTTTTGAGTGGTGACAAAACGGAAGGAAGAGCCGATGTTTATGGATCTTTCAAAGAGTTAGAAAAATTCAAGAAAAAAGAGTTAAACAAATGGTGGGAATGCGAATCCTTAAACAGGTATTTAGAAGCAGAGATTATTCCAAGAGGATTACGCATTTTCATTATGCCCACTTATGAAGATCCGCATCCGGATTTGTTAAAAGAATGGGCAGCCCATAATGCATTGAGCTCCGCAGGAATGATGAGAATATTAGTTAAATACGCCCAAATCGAAAGAGACAAAGCAATTGAGAAAATTGAAAATTTAGAAAAGACAATCGATGGATTCACTGACAAAAAATTAGTAGACTCATTAAAAACAGCTATGGAAGAGAGATTGGCAAAAATTGAGGAAGAAATCATACAGAAAAAAGCACGTAAATTCAACAGAGACACGATTGATTACCAAACAGGGCAGATCTACACATTTGCAAAGAAATTTGATTACTGGAGAAGACTAAAAAGAAATGGAAAAAGCTCTAGAGGATTAGATATAGAAAGTATGAAATCCACAGACATCAGTGAAAGTTCTGATACTGATCTTGAAGATACAGGTCGTCTCCAAACTCGTACTTCTTTACAGGACGAATTTGATTTTTTAAGGAAAGATCGCAGGACCAATCACAGACCATGGCGAGGATCAAACAGAGCAAGAGGAAGAGGCAGAGGAAGAAAAGACGAGGGGGGAAGAGAAACAAATGTAGAAGAGGGCGAGAAAAAGACTCGCAGCAACAGACGGTATTGACCGATGATAAAACAATAATTAATTTAACAGATGTTATCTTAGAAGAAGAAGATGTTAAGAACTTATCCTTAGGTCTTTCTTTCTGCCAACCAGATGGGTTTAATTATGAGCAAAGCCGTATTGACTTGTTTCTGTTTACACGTAAATTAAAATTATCAAAGATGCATGCTATCAGTAAAAGAAAGACAAAGAGACCTAGTGAGAGACCAGAATTTGAACAGGATGAAATTGACAAATGGAAGGGTAACCTACTAATTGAAGATATACACTTAATGAGACAGTTATGGTCATTGGAAGATAACTCAATTGAGGAGATTGGTGAGGAACAACTAGTTGCAAGACTGGAATCTGAGGGAATAAGATTAGACAAAGAAGGTGCATCAGGTTTTAAATCAAAATCTAGAACTGTTCCAGCCCCAAGTGGAGACATGATTGATCAATTTTCGGACACTGTAACTAAAGAACTGAAAGCTCTCAGGTTGAAGATGATGAGCAAAACCAGTAGAAACAAGAATACTTATTATAAGACCTTGAAGAAGTTATCAAATAATCCACGGATCATAATTAGAAGTTCTGACAAAGGGGGGAATGTTGTGATATGGTCTATAGAGGATTATATGGAAGAAGCATACAAGCAATTAAATGATGCAATATGTTACAGAAGGATTGATATGAAACATGTTGATGAAGTTAAGGTCAATTTTGACAATAAACTGGAGCAATGGAGAAAAGAGGGGTCTATTAATGATCATGAACACAGATTTTTGAAGGTTGATTTTCCTAAACTCCCGGTATTCTACCTGATACCAAAAATCCACAAGGATGCCTTAAAGCCGCCAGGTAGACCGATAGTATCTATCAGAGGGAGTCTTTTTGAGTATGTGTCCCAATATATAGATTCCTTTCTACAACCTCTAGTAATGAATTTAGCTTCATATTTGAAGGATAGTACGGATTTTTTGAGGAGGATTTTCGACATTACATGGGAGAGTGAATTTTTGCTGATAAGTTTAGATGTTGTATCATTATACACAAGCATACCACACAATCTAGGGGTAAAGGCTATTGAACACTTTTTACGTGCAAGACCAATCCATTTTTACCAGCATAGTAAAATGTTAATTGAAATGATACAATGGTGCCTTGAACACAATATGTTTTTTTTCAATCAAGAGATTTTTGAACAGCAACGGGGTACCGCGATGGGCACATGTTTTGCCCCAAGTTACGCCAACCTCTACATGGGGTGGTGGGAAGAATTGGTCCTTAACAATTCCCCCATGGATAAATGGAATGACAACATAATTTTGTGGTTAAGGTATATAGACGATATTTTTATAATTTGGAAAGGTGATATGAGTACTGCTACACAGTTTTTGGAAGAGATCAACATAAATGATTGTAATCTAAGATTCACTGGGAAAGTCCATAATTATGAGATTGAATTTTTAGATGTGAAAATAATGATTGTCAATAACAAAATAGAAACAACATTATATAGAAAGCCAACAGCCGGCAACAGTATTCTGCATGCCACTAGTTATCATCCACAATCATTGATTGATAATATCCCATTCGGTGAGTTGCTAAGGGCCAAAAGAATTTGCAGTACAGAGCAAAATTTTAAAGAGGTACAAGGAGAAATGGTTTACAGATTACATGATAGGGGATATTCTCAACCCATATTAGAAAGGGCAGTCAGAAAAGTAAAATCACGTACCAGGGATTTGCTTCTATTTTCTAGACAAGACGGGGGAGCATCTAGGACATGTAACAGAACAGGACAGAGATTGAACAAGTTAGAGAATACAACGAGGTTTATAACCACTTTCAATATGGCACACTTGGAGATGAGAAAGTTGCTACAAAAGCATTGGCACATGCTTAAGAGTGATCCTGTGATTGGGGAACAAATAAGCAATAAACCTGTTATAACATACAGAAAAGGAACATCCATGAAAGATATTTTAGTCAAGAGTGATGTGAGAAAGGTAACGTCTAATACTAATTGGCTCAAACCCCAAGATGGCTTCTATAAATGCTTCAAATGCAAAGCCTGTAAAAATGGAGAGAATATCAGTTTTATTAAAGTAGGAGGTAAAATCATACACTCTATCAGAGGCAAATACAATTGCAAAAGCGACCATGTGGTGTATATACTAAAATGCAGCTGTCCCAAAATGTATGTAGGCAGCACAAAATTGCAGGTACATCTAAGAATTTTGCAACATTTGAGGGCAATTTCAAATCGAGATGAGACTTACCCGGTAGCTAGACACATACATGAGGTACACGGAGGTAAAGTAGAGGAAATAATGTATAGCGTGATAGATGGAGTGAAAAAAGATGTTCGGGGAGGTGACAGAGAAAAACATTTAAGGAAATTAGAATCCAAATACATATTGGCATTTGATACTAAAGAGCCAAATGGATTGAATAGTAGTGAGGAGATGCACTTTCACTTATATTAATGAAGTAATTTTAGAGAGATCCATACTCACAAGGATTGAAGAGAATATTTTGTCACTATATATGTATACATATATACACTAAGAAAATAAGGGTATATAAAGGAATGAATTTCATGTAGATCATCATTCAGCACGCATATTATTATTGAATCATAATGGTAATGAATTTGAAAAGGATCATTGACTGAATAGAGATAGTTGTATTCATGGATTATAGGCGAGGGTTAGTTTAACACATTTTATAAACACTGAAGAATTGACACTCGACAAGCTAATGCATTTTTACATTGTATATTTTCTAATTGTATTTAATTGCTGCTTAATTGAAATGTATGGTGAAAATTTGTGACTAAAACAGTTTTTCGCATGATATATGTTAATTGAGGTCATTGTAATTGGAGTATAAAAACCGAGCTAAAATGGCGGCTCACAGGTCGATGAAGGCGGTAACGCCAAAACGCGTCCCTGTAGGTGAATAAACATGATTGAATTCGTTGTGGCTGTGGAGTGCTGCCTTTTTCCTATATCCACGGAAGAGAAGTGTGTAATATAATACGCGATGGCGTGCGTATGAGGAATAGCACCGTTGACGTTCAGGTGCCGAAAGGGAACGCCACAAGTGGAGTGTTTTATATATATATATATATATATATATAGCAGTCTTTCATAACACTGAGAGCACCAAACTGAGTTGACCTGTAATTCCAGGGGTGGAGGGAAGGAGATACTCGGTGTTAGAAATGGAGCCTCTAGTGGCAGAGATATATACCCTTGTCCAAGTAGGGACCACAATCCTAGTTAGGGTAAGTCACAAATGATCCAAATTATCCTGTGTCCACCCTCTAGTAGCTTGGCACTGAGCAGTCAGGCTTAACTTAGAAGGCAATGTGTAAAGTATTGGTGCAATAAATCATACAGTAACACAGTGAAAACACCACAAAAATACACCATAGAGGTTTTAAAGAATAGATAATATTTAGGTAAGGTAAAAACTACAAAGATCCAATTAGCACAAGTTGAAATATCACTTTTAAAAGGGTTAAAGGAGTCTCAATCCTTAGAAATAAACAGTTGTCTCTTTGTTACACACAGTACCTGGTATGTGTCAAAAATAACGACACTCTGAGACCGCAGAGGAGGAGATGCGTGGAAAAATAAGGTGTTACGTCAAATTTTCTGATGCAGCACAGACAATGCATTGTTTCTTTCCATGCTACAAGGGGTTTGTGTCCTTTTTCGGCATGCAGTCGTGGTTCCGCACTGCGAAGCGGGGATATTTTGATGCCCTGGGACGATGAAAATCCTTGACGTGCTGGAAGACATGGGTGCTGCATCGATCCGGTAGGCAAAGCATCGAATTTTCTGTCACAAGACAGGCGTTGCGTCTAATTTCCAGTCGGGAAGTCAAGGTTGCGTCGTTCCGGTCACTGTGTGGTGGTTTCTCAGTCACAATGCAGGTTTCGCGTTGATTTCGGCAGGCGTTGCATGAATTTTCGACGCACAAGGAATTTCTTGGAGGGGTGAAGTCTTTGTTGGCCCTGAGACTTCGGAAAACAGGAGGCAAGGTCAATCCATGCCCTTGGAGAGCACTTTTGGGGAAGGCAGAGTCCTTCTCAGCAAAGTCAGCTGGGCAACAGCAGGGCAGCAGTCCTTCTTAGCAAAGCAGTCCAGATGAGTCCTTTGGGCAGCCGGGCAGCTCCTCTGACAGGGAGCAGGTGTAGGTCCAGAAGTGTCTGGTTTGGTGGGGTCAGAGAAAAGGTTATATACCCAAAACTGCCTTTGAAGTGGGGGAGACTTAAAATAGTGGTTTTGAAGTGCACAGGTTCCCCTTTCAGCCTAGTCCTAGCTGCCAGGGTTCCAGTGGGGGTTTATCAGTCAATTGTTTGAGGGCAGGCCAATGGCCTTTGAAATGTAAGTGTCAGGCCCTCCACCCTTCCAACACATGAAGACCCATTCAGTATGTAGATGAATACAGATGTGACTGAGTGTCCTGTGTTTGTGGGTGTCTGGGTGAAATGCACAAGGGAGCAGTCAACCAGCACAGACCAGATGTTGACTGGAGACAGGCTATAAGGCACAGATAGTTTTAAGTGCAGAGAAATGCTCACTTTCTAAAAGTGGCATTTCTAAAATAGCTATATAAAATCCAACCTCACCAATAAGCAGGATTTTCCATTACCATTCTGGCCATATTAAATATGACCTGATTGCCCCTTTCAGATCAGAATCTATCACTCAAAAAGTATATAAGAGCAGTCCTAATGGTAGTCTATGAAAGGAGCAGGCCTCACAGTAGTGGAAAACTAATTTAGGAATTGTTCACTATCAGGACATATAAAACACATATGGACGTGTCCTGCCTTTTACCTACTTAGCACCCTGCCCTATGGGTTACCTAGGGCCTACCTTAGGGGTGACATATATGTAGAAAAAGGGGGAGTTTAAGGCTTGGCAAGTACTTTTAAATGCCAAGTCGAAGTGGCAGTAAAACTGCACACACAGGTCTTGCAATGGCAGGCCTGGGTCATGGTTAAGGGCTACTTATGTGGGTGGCACAATCAGTGCTGCAGGCCCACTAGTAGCATTTAAGTTACAGGGCCTAGGCAAATGTAGTGTACTTTACTAGGGACTTACAAGTAAATCAAATATACCAATTGGGTATGAGCCAATGTTACCATGTTTTTGGGGAGAGAGCACATGCACTATAGCACTGGTTAGCAGTGGTAAAGTGTCCAGAGTCATAAAACCAGCAAAAATGAGGTCAGAAAAAGAAGAGAAGGAAGGCAAAAAGTTTGGGGTGACTCTCAAAGAGGCTATTTTCCAACACTCTGCCCATCAGAATTATACACAGACGCCACCTGTTGAAAGTAGGTGGTGTCTCCAGGTCCAGTATGGTGGGGGGGGGGGGTGCAAACAAACTAGAGTAATTGGGTAAAGAATAACTGATTCCCTGGGTTTTTACTTATTTGTAAGGGAATCATTTGGGTCCCTCTCATAATACTCTCAAACGCCACCACTACAAAGTTGATGAGACCCTTGCAGGGTACAGTTGCTGGACAAAACTCTGGTGGCATGCAGAATAAAGCCCTTAGGATGATGAAAGCACTAGTAAACAACAGGGCAAGGTGCACAAAATCACAGCAGCTGAATGATAGAGGTAGCAATTTGTCACTTGCACTGTAGGAGGAATGCATGACTTATACTTGTGCATGGTCTTTATTAATGGCAATTCCTTCCTGAGGCCACTGTGTTAGTACTTCTTGCTATCATTTGGAAGCAAGAGACGTGTCCTTGAAGGGTCAGTACTGGGATTGTTAAAGCTGATAGGCATACGAAGCATCCTCTTGTCAGCTATGAAAGTCCCAGCTGAAGTACAGGACCCTTCAATTTCAAATCCTGATCCGGAGTTGGAAATAAATGGATCCAAGAGGAATGCCAGGGGCCGAACGGCAGGAAACAATCCAGGGCTGAGATAAAATAGGAAGGAAACAAACTTTGGAAAGGCGAATCGGACTCGGTTACCTTTACATATAAGCGAGACTGATTGGCCCACATTTCAACTGCAGTTTAATTAAAGAAGTGCATTCAGTACCTGTCCATTTAAAGCACTGGGTGGTGCTACTTGTAAATGCAGTGTGGATTGTTTCCCTCCTCTCTAAGCTTGGACCCTTTTTATCGAGGACACAAATGTAGTTCACCAACCAGAGAAATCAGTCTGGAGAAATACAACAACTTTTATATACGTCAGCACACTATGGTACACAACAACTTCTATAAACTACTGCAGACTATGGTACACAACAACTTCTATAAACTACTGCACACTGTGGTACACAACAACTTTTATAAACTACTGCAGACTATGGTACACAACAACTTTTATAAACTACTGCAGACTGTGGTACACAACAACTTTTATAAACAACTGCAGACCTTGGTACACAACAACATTTATAAACTACTGCAGAGTATAGTACACAACAACTTTTATAAACTACTGCAGACTATGGTACACAACAACTTTTATAAACTACTGCAGACTATGGTACACAACAACTTTTATATACGTCTGCACACTATGGTACACAACAACTTCTATAAACTACTGCAGACTATGATACACAACTTTTATAAACTACTGCAGACTATGGTACACAACAACCTTTATTAACTACAGCACACTGTGGTACACAACAACTTTTATAAACTTCTGCAGACTATGGTACACAGCAACTTCTATAAACTACTGCACACTACGATAATGAAAGCAATACAGAAAACATTAGGTGTACAATCATAGGGAGCTCATCTATTCACATGTAACTGATTTAATGCGCTGGTGAAGGGGCTTCGAACTCTTGTTGTCTGCAAGGAAGACCTCTCAGGGTTGTCATGCTGAATGGCTACACATACAATGTCACTGTACGCAGGTAATGTACCACTGTATCACTGAGACACAATCAACACTCTCAAACACTCTTGTGGAAGGCCAGTGGATGTGAGCATATTTGCCTCTTCCCACTTCATCCCCTAAATGCATTTGATGGTGATGACTTGAAAAAGTCTGCCCCTCGGATGGGAGCGGGTGACTTTTGAGTAATAAGGAGATCAGATCTACCAAAGTGACAGTAAAGTAATTGATGCGTACATTGCTAAATCATTAACAGAGACCCGGGAATGTGTAGCATTCTGGAAGAGACCTCATTTCTTATAACTAGGTAGAATAGTATTCTGAACAATAATGGTGCTGCCACGCTTACTATATACATATTTTTTAAAACATGCCAGTGAAGTTACCTCAATGTATTTTTAAGGCTCTTAACACAACATTGACGGATTAGATTTGGGGCCCAGGCAGAAACAGAACAGCACTCCAAAACCCTCAGCTGCTAAAGCATGAAAGGGGCTCCTGACCAGGAGTCAAATTATCTATTGGTCCAGCTGGTTGGATGGGTGGCCAGATGGTTCACCGTATCCGGCATGGAAGGATCTCACCACTTGCAGATCGCAATGGCTAAGGCACTCCTGAGGAAACAACTGTACAAGCGAAATAATAAAGTCTCAGATTACCCTAAACTAATGAGTAAAGCTAGACACTGCTGGAGATGCAACCTCAAGCACACAAAGCTAAAAATGAGTGTGTGCCTAGACTTCCATGGTGGTGTTACCCCAAATTCAGTAAGGCATTGAGGACCACCAACCTTGCAAAATGGACCAAGTTTGATGTCTTGAAACTTGCTTGACAGTGATGCTCTCAATACTTTTAGGAGCACATCACTTCTCTTGGTGGCAAGGCAAAATTTTGTGATTATATTCCTACTAAGGCACCCAAGAGAACTCAACATGTCCGAGTCATATCACAAAAAGATTTGAGATTGGTGTGAGAACTTATCAATTGCATACCTTCACTCCAGTTGTCATTAAAGGTAACACTGGACAATATCGTGATGGGAGATCCTTAGTCACCCACCACAATGAGTGATACTTCACCCACATGAACCGCACACATGGAACCGAGCCATTTGTGCACAAGAGAAGAGAGACCCACATCAGTGTCAAAAGTCCACGTCAAATTATTCACCCTGTCCATGCACTCATGCTCCACAGCATCAACTTTGCTAACTCTTACAGGTGGAGCCCTGCTTTGGTATAAGTAGCTAATGAGAGGTTCCTTAAGCTCCTTCTCTGAAAAGAGAGGCAAGTACACCTCCAGAGAGGGTGCAGTTACCGCGAAAGGTAGAAACACCTACATACTGCACCCTGGAAGTAGACCACTCACATATATTGAGGTACAGGAAATGCTTAAGGAAGGAGACGCAGACTGGCCTACCGAACAGGAGCGGCAGATGCAGGAAAGCAGTGGGGAACTGTAGGAAACGCTGTTGTACCAATGCTGTATCATGGCATCCACGTTCCTTCTCCACACAGACGAAGTGAGGAAACCCTAAACCTCAGGAGCCCAGGGTGTCCAACCGAGGATGGCGACAAGAAGAACAGGATGGGCATTAGATGCAGGCGTCGCCTAAGATCCAGCAACGGGTGGGCCAAAAGAGGGATTCGAACTGAATACAAGCTTGTCCATGGAGGTGAGGGGGTCTGTAAGAGTTCAAGGCAGAGTGGGTGGAGCATCCACCTCAAAGAGTACAGAACAGCGGCGTAACAAAGGCCCCGCAGCGGGGGAGAGGGCGAACTCCAGGGTGCCCCCTCAGCACAGCACCTGTCCTGAGTGAGTCATGAGTGGGGGCCTCCTCCATGTTCTTTGCAAGGAGGGGGCTCCAGTTTCGTTACGCCACTAGTACGGAATGGTACAAGGGAGTGGATGAGATGGTAACGAGGCTAAGCTAGATAACCGATACCATCATATTTTATATACAGCACTATGTTTGAGATGTTCCTCCTACAATACAAGGGTGGCTTTTCCAGCCAGTTAAACAACCGCCGCCTTTCTGTAAGCTCCACCACTGCTCAGTGGAGCTAAGTAGCTAAAACAATTACCGCAAAAATACCCCTTGATGCACTGAATAAAACGAGGGAAAATGCACTTTGCCACGTGTTCTGCTATTCTGCTTGTCACACGCCATTGAGTAGGACTGGGGACGAGGGTTTTATTTCCTCCCAGCTGTTCACACGGGCCTCCCTCTCCTGCTCACTAACGCTGCCAAGAGGAGCTTGCTGGATTTAGGAAAGCGCATCACAGCGCAGCTATTTTTAAAACTCCCTGCAAAGACTTTTCTTTGCCGAGGGCGCGCGCGGGCCCAGGGCCGAGTCAGCACGTATGGCACGTGGACAGCAGCGCACAGGCGCGGTGACGCTGCACATAATCCTTTAATTCCAGCCGGGGCCAAAGGGCTTTTATGCGGACGCAGCGTCACGCTGCAGTGTCTGAGCAACTGTTGGGAAGGGGGGAGTGCTCAGGGTATGTATGCATAAGAGGAGCTATAAAAAAACATGCATTTGCAATGTAATGGTTCTCGCATCTGCTCGAGCTAGAGCTATTAGCGTTATAAACTACTAACCCGACTTTTCTTGCCACATAAATTGAAAATTGGAAGTTAAACACTTTCACATAAGGGAGCCGATTCAAAGCGCCACGGCCCCCATGAGCATCAGCGTGAAGAGATACACAAAAGGAAAAGAAGGTTGCTCGCAGTTAAACTTATTGTCAAAAGTGCAATTAGCCATGTAGCAGGGGCGATGGCTAAGACAGAAACAAAACCTCCCCAAGGAGGGACAAAGGTAAACCATTTAGCAATGTAATCAAAGGATATTTGAAGGGCAAGCCCACGAACAAGTGGTAGTGATGGGCATGAGGTGGGCGTTGTTAAAAGCCCAGATACACACCAACACGTCAGAAAAGCAGCGCATGCGTGCTGCAATGCTCGGCCTAATCAGTTGAGAGACAGCAGAACTGCACCCTCTGAGGTGAAGCAAAATCTGCAAAATGTGGAGTTTCAAAAATATTATTCTGGTGAGCGTCAATGTTTACAGTTCATAATTAAATTAGACCTTGTCCTTTTTTAACTCTCATTTTTTGATAAGAGGGCCTACAAGCATGCAGTGTTTGTCGAATATACCAAGAACAAAACAGGCATTAATTTGCCCATTTGGTACAAGGCTATATTAGCAGTGTTTAAGTTAGGCCGGTGATTTCTGGTGCTCGGCACCGCCACTTAATTATCAGCAGTGGCAGAGAGTAAAAGGCCACCATTTGGTGGCACTGTCTTGAGATAAGCACAAAAACAATGTTTAATAAGTCAATATACATAAAAAAAAAAAAGAACAACACCTGTCACTTATGTCTTTATTATAGCTTTTGGTGGTCTAGAATACTCTGAATTCTCACACTTGTAGGAGTGTGATGGTTAGTGTTAGAAATGGGGTCTCTAGTTGGCAGTGGTGTGCACCCTATCCAAGTAGGGACCCTCTCTATAGTCAGGGCAGGAGAGTCACCAGGAACGGTATTTAGGTGTTACAAGGGGGTCACAACTGCGACCCCCAGCTTTCCCCTTGCGATTCCTGGCAATGCATTTGCGACCCCTGACCTCGGAGGTGGCAAAATCAGTGCCAGGAACAAATGGGGCAGCTCACCCTTGCGGACATATAGGTTTGGGCTCTAATTTCGTTGTTTTTTCAATTTTGTTTAAATTACAGTAACAGTAAATACTAATATTCCCTATTATTATAATGAAAATGGACTCCAATTAGCTGGAATGTGACCTTTCCTGGCAGCTAAGGTAAGTAACATGCATTTAATTTTATGTTGTGTGCATGTGTACATGTAAGAGCGTATTTTTGTGAGAAAGAGTGTTTGTATGAGTGATCATGTATGAATGTGTAGGCACGTGTGTGTGAGTGAACATAAATGTCAAATGGTGTGTGATGTCACTTCTGCTAACCCTGGCCTTTTGGGGAACTGACGTTCATGGGAGTCACACAGCTAAGATAACCCCTACTCATACCCTTGGTAGCTTGTCATGAGCAGTCTGGCTTATCTCAGAGACTATGTGTAAAGTATTTGTTCACACACACACACACACAGTAACACAGTAAAAACACCACAAAAGAACTCCATGCCAGTATTTAGCTGAGTAAAACAAAAACAAAATGACAAAAATCCAACATACACAAGCAAAGATACAAATTTTCAACGATTAAATTTTAGTATAGCGCTTAGAAACACAATAGCTCCTACTGGTGCTATCACGGCATCTTGACTGAGTCATTCCCAACAGTCCGACGCCACTCGTGAGGCAGTGTGGGCCGGTCATGGAGTTGCACGGACCCCAGGTACAGTACCTTTGAAAACATTGAAGAAACAAAAACCTTGCACAGATTCGGGGAGGTGAGGCATCGCTGGAGCCAGTATAGCGTCTGTTCCTTAATGCTGGCCGGTAGGTGAGGCATCAGTTCCTTACTGCTAGGCAGGAGAGGTAAGGTGTCGGTTCCTTACGGTTGCAGGGAAGGTGATGCAGCGTCGTTGGCAAGGCGTCAGTTCCTTATGACATGGCGGGTGATGAATCCAGCAGGTCAAGATGCAAGGCGTCAACTTTGTGGTGTTGCGATCACACCATGGGGCCACAGGTGCTGCGGCGGAGTGAGAGTTGGGTGTCATGGACATCGGTGACACAGCACTTGGGACTCACGCTGTGGTGGGACTTTGGAGGCACTGCGTCGGGGCTGGGCCAGCAGCGTTGGTCGCGCCCGTTGCACTTAGCGGGGACCCCGACTCCCGTGAGGCAGCGGCACGGAGTCAGACAGCAGCGCCGGTTCCAAAGTCACTGTGGAGTCAATGTACTTAGTTTCTTCTTGGTTGCACCAGTACTCACTTCCAAAGGCCCAGGAACAGGATTTGGCACCCCTTGGCAAGTCAGGACTCTCAGCAAGAGAACCCAGGTGCTGGCAGAGGAAGTCTTTGATGTCTTTGAGACTTCTTAGCAGGAGGCAAGCTCAATCCAAGCCCTTGAAGAACCTTTGGAAGCAGGATACAGATATCAAAGTCCAGGCTTTTCACTCCCAGGACAGATGCATCAAGCAACAGGCCAGCACAGCAAAACAACAGGCAGGGTTGCAGTCCCTCCTACAGCATCCAGCTCTTCTTTGTGGTAGAATGTCCTCAGTCCAGAAGGATTCTAACTTTGTGCTGTCAGAGGTCCAGTACTTACACCAATTCTCTCTTTTAAGTAGGCAAACTTCTAAGAGAAGTCTTTGTAGTGCACAAGACCCTGCCTTTTCCTGTACTGGCCCCAGACACACTCCAGGGGGTTGGAAACTGCTTTGTGTGAGGACAGGCACAGCCCTATTCAGGTGCTAGTGTCAGCTCCTCCCACCACTCTAGTTCAGGAAGACCCATTAGGAAAGGCAGGGCACACCTCACTTTCCTTTGTGTGACTGTCTAGAGTGAATTCACAAACAGCCTAACTGTCATCCTGACCCAGGCGTGTATTCCACAGACAGACAGAGGCACAAAATGGTTAAGCAAGAAAATGCCCACTTTCTAAAAGTGGCATTCTCAAACCTACAAATCAAAAACCAACTTCACCAAAAGTTGTATTTTTAAATTGTGAGTTTAGAGACCCCAAACTCCTCATCTCTATCTGCTCCCAATGGAAAACTACACTTAAAATAAATTTCAAGGCAATCCCCATGTTACACTATTGGAAAGATAGTCCTTGCAATAGTGAAAAACCTTAGCAGTATTTGTTTATCAGGACATGTAAAACACACTAGTACATGTACTACCTTTTAAGTACACTGCACTCTGCCCATGGAGCTGCCTTTGGCCTACTTTAGGGGTGACTTACATGTAGTAAAAGAG
Organism: Pleurodeles waltl; assembly: GCF_031143425.1. Taxonomy (NCBI): domain Eukaryota; kingdom Metazoa; phylum Chordata; class Amphibia; order Caudata; family Salamandridae; genus Pleurodeles; species Pleurodeles waltl. The sequence goes on along the minus strand of NC_090444.1, from coordinate 1,773,887,280 downwards.
AAGGTTTGGGCCTGGCAAGTGGGTGAAATGGCATGTTTCCAGGGCTAATCATGAGGGTGGCACAACTGGTGCTGCAGGCCGACTAGTAGCATTGATTTACAGGCTTTGGGCACACATGGTGCACTATATTAAAGACTTACTAGTAAATCACATATGCCAATTATGGATGAACCAATCACCAATACCATTTAGACAGGGAGCACTTGCACTTTAGCACTGGTCAGAAGGGGTAAAGTGCCCAGAGTCCTGAAGCCAGCAAAAACAAAATGAGGCACACAGTCAAAAACAGGAGATCAGAGGCAAAACGTTTGGGGATAACCCTGCAAAAAGAGCCAACTGTTAGTAGTTGATACAGTCATTGGCAGAGGTAACAGGGGCAATGGGTGGTGCAGGCTGCAGTGGTCTCCCGAGAAGGGCCCTGGAACTTACGATTTAACAAATTAAGCACTGGCTATCTAAGCATGCACATGAGTTCACCAAAATGGCAGGTGTAGCGAAAGTGGCACCATGCACCACTTCACTCCAGATGATGTCATCTATTGACCTCTTGCCCATACAATCAGCAGGGCTGGAACAATTGTCAGAGCCTGTGTGCTGGCCATTGACATTATCTGGTTTACGTGCTTTGATTGTACTTTCTATGTTGTTGATATGTTTTGAGATAGTTATTTACTCTGTTGATCAATCATGTGTCTTTTTTTATAAATATGTTAGAAAACCTCTAGATTACTGTACCTGTACTCCAACAAGAGTGCCACAAGTTAAAAATGCAGAATGCCGTGCACATGCAGCTAGAGAATGTAATAGTAAAATAAGCTCTCCACTGTTACCAGCTCATGCTTGTTCTTCATTAACTATACAAGCTGTAAACCATGAACTTTGAATCCTCTTAGAACTGTGTCCCTTGGCAGCCCAAATTATTTTGCCAAGGACAATCTACATGGCCCTGTCCTGTAACAGCCATCCAGCAGCTAGCTCTGCCAGCTCCTCTCCTGCTCTTCACAGTCCAGGCATCACCTTCCATGTGCTCTATCAACCTTCTAGACCTGCCACCCTGCTTCTTCTCCAAGCTGTCCTACCTCATACCTCAATCTCCATCCATTACTCTGTTAAAATCTTTCTTTGTGATTTCTAAGTCCCTGGTAGCACAACCAAGACCATTGAGCAATCTACAAGAAATCCTATACTTCAAGTATACAAAAAAGTGAGAAATTCAATGCTTGAATTAATCTCAGCAACTGGTAATTATTCGGAGCCACATCTCTGTCCATGGGTTCACCTCAGTTTGGACCCAGCCATATGCAAATCATTCTTGACCCTCCTCCAATGGGAACAATCCAGTCCAAACCGCCAGGCCAGATCCTCCCTGAACCAGAACACAAGCAACCCCAGACCCTTTTCGACCTGATTGGGGCTCATTAGTCAACTAAAGCTTGGTTCCATTGACACAGTGTGGACAGGACCTATGTATCTGCATACCCATCACACTAAGGGGGTCACACTGAAGTACACAAAAAAGTGATGGAGAGAATGCTTGAATTAATCTCAACCATTGATAATTACTCAGGCCGTATCCCAGTCCATCATTATTTTGCACACCATGCAACCATTGTGCACCAGCGCAGGCAGAGGGTAGGAATGCGCCTTATACTGGTAAATATGGGACATTCCTGCCCTGTCCCTCTCATGCAGCGCAGCAGGATGTCTTGCTGTGTTGAGTTGCATGAAAGTTTGATAAACCTGGGGCTACATTCATAAGTTCACTTTCAGACTACTTTTTATGACTCTACCCTTCATGCCTCCACCTTCTTTTCATTGCCACATATTGACCCCCCAATTTATGTGTTCCTCAAGTAAAGTGTTTACAATTCCAGCACTGTGGTAAGGATCACGCACAGGGCTGTAGCAAGGCAGGAAAACCATTTCAGCTCTGTCTTGTATCCACCCTATGATTTTTAACAGCATGCCCAGCAACAGAAGCCTGGAAGAAGTCAGCAGGAAGAAGGTAGAAAAATACTCCCAGAATGCAGCACATCATGAACCCGGATGGTCAACATTTGTTGCTCACCATTTACAAATGTAAGCAGAACCTACTCCTGCCCTAGCCCACCTGCGCCTTGCCTTTCATTTAAGCTGGAACACACGCTGCACAAGGACAGAAATAAGAAGAAAGAAGCTCAACTGATTGTTCGGAAGAGGGGTTGGCTGTATCCAGGTTCCTAGTGTACAAGGAACAACATTGAGGTCTATTAAATTAAACCCAAGACATATTTTTGACTAGGGTCACACAATTAGGTCAGGCAGGGAATCCTGGTTTGATCCAAGGTTTTTCTGCTTTTACACTGTGTAGTTCTGTCCCTAGATGGGCACCTATTTATTTCTCTTGTTTTACATTAAAGGTTAATGCTGTCTTTAATTATTGGTGCATGAGGTTGGACCATGGGCGGCAGGCAGAAACCACAGGCAAGTTAATTGTTGAGTGTGCCAGGAGCGGCTCCTCCATAAGGGTGGAGGAGCGTTGTCCCCAGGCCAGCAGCGGCAGCTGCAAAACCTTTTCCCAAAAAACAATCATAAACTGTGAATATGATCGTTTTTTGTGAAAAGGGGCAGGGCCACGGGGCTGACGTGATTCCCACTCAGAGCACACATGTGTTTGGCCGGCCGTCTCAGGCTGGCCAAACACATGTGCACAGGGCTCTAGCATTAAATCAATGTATAAATGTGAAATTGAGTGTGAGAACGCATTCTGCTCATTATGCACAAAATTATAAACCTGTAAAAATCCCTCACAGAGATCAGACTTCGTGTCCCATGCCTTGACTACTGATGTGTCTGACAAGTTATAGCACTGTTTTTTGCAGGAAGTAGGGGCCAGATGTAGGAAATCCATGAATTGCGACTCACAAATTGCGAGTCAGTGAGACTGTGGGGTCGCAAAGACCCACCTCATCAATATTCATGAGGTGGGTCGCATTTTGCAACACCATAGCGAGTCCCTGCACTCACAGGGATGGTGGCCTGCAGTAGTCAGCAGACCTCCATGTCTGTGACTGCTTTATAAATAAAGCAGTTTTTTTTTTTTCATTTTGCAGCCCGTTTTCCTTAAAGGAAAACGAGTTGCAAAATGAAAAATAAACCGAAACCATTTGGTTTCGTTTTTTTCAGAGTAGGCAGTGGTGCTCTGAAAAAATATTTTTGTTGACATTCACAAAGGGGAAGGGGTCCCATGGGACCCCTTCCCTTTTGCGCATGAGTTACAACCAGTGTGACACTGGTGGTAACTGCGAGTTGGTTTACGACCGCATTCGCGGTCACAAAGCAACTCTGAATTGAGATGCGGTCGCAAATAGGAAGGGAACACCCCTTCCTATTTGCGAGTCACATTCCCAAATTGCGAGTCGGTACCGACTCGCAATTTGGGAATGTGCATCGCGTGAGGCCTTTTGTGTTGGGTATGTACACTCTTTGCGCCCCGACGCGCGACCATGCGAGTGAGCGAGCAAGATCAGAAGGTAGAATGTTAGGGGGTTTTTGAATGTTGCGCAGAGAGCGGTAGAGTGGTGTAGGCGGACGGGAGTGGAGGCTGTTTAACCGGTTCCTGAATAAAGAAGATACTTAACTTGATCACGGAGTCCGCAAGTTCCTTTCAGTGGCGACAAGGGTCTTCCAGCCGACAGCCTCTTCCTCTGTATACAGACATTTTTCTGTACATAATGTCGATCGAATGTTCCAGCACATCCAGCCGTACCAAGACTCAGCCGACCGTGCTGTGTACCTCAAAGAAGGCAACCTTCTTCTCAAAGGCTGCAACCTCTTCGCGCTAGGATTTTCCAGGGTGGTTGTACTTGCATAAACATCCCAGACACCCTGGGAGTATGTTTTACGGGATTTAGACCGCAGCATCCACTTCGTATGGACACTTCGACGGCCATCTTAGGAGGTACGTTTTCCTAGAAACGAGACCGCAGCTTCCACATCGCATGGACACGGCGGCGGCCATCTTAGGAGCATACTGCACTACATATTCTGCTTGCGTGTCACGGTGACACGCACACCTCATCTGTGGAGACCTTTGGCAACCATTTTGAGTGTACTTTCCGTCAGCGCTGCGCTTCATTTTGTTCTCAATCTTCTGCTTGCGTGTCACGGTGATACGCACAGCATGACCAGCAGTTTAATGCCTCGTTTATTAATAGAGCAACCACTTCACAGTCTGTAATTGAATGTAATCTACATTCATTGGGACAAATAATTAGCGTGTTTCTATCATATTTTCTATGTTTCATTAGTTGGGGTTGATTTCACCATTATGCAGCAGTCTATCGCTCCTCCTCCTCCTTTTGTTCCCAATCCGGCTTTACCTGATGCAGATTGGGAACAGTGGAAAGAGGCATTTGAGGCGTATTTGGATGCTTTGGAGGGTGAAACCTTTACCCACAAAAGGAAATTTGCAATTTTAAGACATTGTTTGGGTAGTGAAGGACGTAAAATTGTAAAGTACATTCCTAAGGTACCTGTATTGGCAATTGAAGAGGAAGGTGACGGTGTAGAGGATGAGTACCAAACTGCGATCAACTCGCTTGATTCAAGGTTTAAAAAATGCAGGAATGTCACTTCGGAAAGACATAAATTCTACAAGAGAGTCCAATCTGAAGGTGAATCTGCGTCCAGTTTTGTAGGGGCTTTAAGACTTTTGGCTGTTTCCTGTGATTACAAAGAATTTGAAGATGAAATGATAAAAGACCAACTTGTGGAAAAGACTAATAATAAGAAAATACAGGAAGCATTATTATCCACCCCCAACTTAACATTACAGAAAGCCTTAGAGATTGCCACCAGAATTGAAAGCACTGTGTCGTTCATGGAACAAATGTCAATCTCTGACAGCAGAAACCAATCGCTGCGTTCAGAGGTGTTGCCAGTTAAGACTAAATACAAAAATAAGAACATGAAGAGTGGGAGTGCACCGCTGCCTACAGGTAGCAAGACTGGGAAAAATGTATCGAAGCTTCTAGAGTGTTATAGGTGTGGTAGTACTACCCATTTAGGTAATGCTAAATTTTGTCCAGCCTTAGATAAGATGTGTGCCAAATGTTACAAGAAGGGACATTTTGCGAGAGTATGTAAATCCAGCGTGTCCAACTGTTCAGACAAACTTAACCATAAGGTTAACAGTGTCGTTACAACTAATTACTCATCCTCAAGTAGCGAGGAAGGGAAAATATTCATGGTGCTTGACAAAGAACCCCTGATTGGTGAGGTAAGGGACTCTGGTGTGAGAAGACCATTTTGCTTGGTTGAGATAGATGGCGTTCAGGTTCACATGATGGCTGATTCAGGTTCTCCATTCACACTTTTGAGTGAAACCATGTGGAATGACCTGTTTAAAGCCCGAGGGGTCACCTTAAAACCTTCTCTAATCCATCCCATTGGATATGGAGGGAAGTCAATTGATGTAGTAGGGGAATTTCAAGCCGTACTCAAATTTAAAGATTGTATTACGCCTGCTACAATTTATGTAGCTAAGGATGATACCTGCCTGTTAGGATGGTGTAATCAGGGTAAATTAACGTTGGTGTTAGATCCAAATAATCCTGAACAAGTTGTAATGAGAAATGAATATTTGCAGGTGTCATCAATCATGTGTGGTAAATGGGAATCACGTTATCCGGAAATATTTAATAGTAATGTGGGTCTATTCAAGGGTTTTGCCCACAAGATTAAGATCAATAAGGATGCACAACCAAAAGTACACAAGGTGCGGAAGGTTCCCCTCACTTTAAAAGATGATTTTAAGAAAGAATTAGACAAATTGTGTACTTTAGACATTATTGAACCAATAGAGTCTTCGAATTGGGTTGCACCTGTAGTTTTAGCCCGCAAGGCGAATGGATCGTTGCATATGTGTGTGGACTTGCGCGATCTCAATGACCAAATTTGGGTGGATCAATACCCTCTACCCAACATCTCGGAAATGCTATCTTCAATTAAAAATGGTAAAGTGTTTTCCCTACTCGACATGACATCTGCTTACCATCAAATTAGTCTGCATCCTAGCTCGAGACATTACACTGCTTTCATCACACCTTTTGGCTTATTTCAGTTCAAGCGTATGCCTTTTGGGTTAGCGTCTGCGTCAGCTGTATTTCAAAAAACAGTGGAGAGCATGTTTAGAGAGTTGAGTGGGGTGAAGGCATTTCAGGATGATATTTTAGTTTATGGTAAAGACGTGTTCGAGCATGACGAAAGACTAGGTCGCGTGTTAGATATACTGAAATTGAAAGGTGTAACTCTTAGTTCTGCTAAGTGCCGATTCGGTGTGTCTGCTGTGAATTACTTAGGTTTCGAATTAACAGCTGAAGGTATCAAACCTAAAGTAAGTTTGGTTAAGGCCATTCAGGATTTTGTGTGTCCAGAAAATAAGGACCAATTGAGGTCTTTCATGGGGCTGATAAGAGTTTTATGCCAGATTTGTACCAAATTGCTCAGAAAAGACTTATAACTTAAGGAATCTATTGAAGAAGAATGTGAAATTTTTATGGGATACCAATTGCAACCGCGAATTTGAGAGTGTGAAACAAGAGATTGCCCAAGCGATTCCTTTAAAACCCTTTGATACCAGAGATCACTCTATCATAATGACAGATGCCAGCCAGAAAGGGTTGGGGGCTGTGTTATTACAAAGAAGAGATGGTAAGGACGATGTTGTAGCATTTGCATCAAGAAGTTTGAAGGGTGCTGAAGAAACGTATTCTGTGATTGAACGTGAGGCTCTGGCATGTTGGTGGGGTGTCAGCTATTTTAAACAGTATGTCTGGGGTTCTAGATTTACTGTTAGAACGGATCACAAGCATCTAGTTCAACTTTTCACTGCCAAGGATGCTGAGAAAGCCACTCCAAGAATTGCCAAGTGGCAATACAAATTGCGTGAGCACAATTTTAAGTTAGAATATGTACCAGGAAAAAAAAATATTTTGGCAGACTGTTTATCTAGACTATCTGGCTCTGATTCTTCTGTAGAAATGTCAACAGAGATCGGTTCCAAGGAAGCCGACGATGACGTTGTGGTGTGTTCAGTTAGTGAGCTTTTGGATGGTGCGCTGGATGAACAGGAGTGGAGGGAGGCGTGTGAGACAGACCAGGATATGAAATCTGTCATGCATGCTGTAACCATAGGGTGGTCTTTGTGGTCCTCGAATGATGAATTAAGAAACAAGTACAAACATGTTTTTGATGAGTTATCAGTAATTAATGGATTGTTATTTAGGTCAAGGCAGATAGTGGTACCGAGTAGTATGAGAAAGAGAGTTTTGAGTTTAGCGCACGAAGGCCACATTGGTATGCAAGCTATGAAGAGAAGGGTCAGAGAAGGATTTTGGTGGCCTGGTGTTGATAAATGCATAGAGCATTTTGTGAGGGATTGCGTGTATTGTGCCGTTAGTGACAAGTCCCAAGTTACTGTGCCAAGCCCGATAGAAGCCGTCAAGGTTCCAGATAAACCCTGGAGTAAGCTTGCGATAGATATTATAGGTCCGGTGAGCTTGTCTTATGGGTCCCAAGAGTATGGTTTAGTGTTTATTGATTATTACAGCAGATGGCCAGAGGTAAAATTTGTTAAAGTTCCTGACTCTAACAATGTGATCCAGTGGTTGGAAAGCATTTTCGTTAGGGAAGGTATTCCGGATGAGATCTTGACTGATAATGGACCTCAGTTTACGTCGGCACAATTTGAAAAGTTTATGAAGTTTTTGGGCATTAGACATACTAAAACATCATTGTACCATCCTCGAAGCAATGGGCTTGTGGAAAGGTTCAACAGGGTACTCAAGGATAGTATTCAGTTATCCAAGTCTAGTGGTCTTCACTGTAAATTGGAGTTAGCAAAATTGTTGTGGGCAGTGCGTACCACGAACAATGCAGACACTCAAGTTTCGCCCTTTGTCCTGCTACGCGGCCACATTCCGTCCACAAAATTAACTAGAGAATGGATGGGCAGTTTTGGTGTGCCATGGCATAAAGTTGAAGGTGTTATGGAGAAACGATTAGCAGCGCAACAGAAATATATAACTAAGGTGGATACTAAGCTTGCTGTTAATTCAAATAAAAAGTGTCACGTCCGCAAGATTGATTGGAAGGTAAGGGATCTAGTGAGGGTGAAGCTTCCGAGGCTCATGGTGAAAGGCCAATCCAAATTTAGTGACTGCAGGAAGATAATTCAAGTAGGAGACAGTGCAGTTAAGTTGGAGGATGGTAAATGGTGGAACAAAAACAAGTTATCTTTGTCTAGACCTGTGAATAAAGCTGATGAGTGTTCCAGTAAACATGTTAATGGCATGCGCTCTTCCGGTACTTGGGATCCTCCTGCAAATCATTGTAGACGATCTACTAGAAATGTTAAACCACCTAAGAAATTCAATGACTATGCACTGATGTGACTGTACTGAAATTAGTATGCTTAAGTATTATATGTATAGTTGGTCATATACATTCACCGAATATGTTAATGACATGTAAACGATTTATGTAAGTTTGTTTATTGTTATTTTGTAAGTGTTGTTATGAGGGAGGAGATGTGTTGGGTATGTACACTCTTTGCGCCCCGCCGCGCGACCATGCGAGTGAGCGAGCGGGATCAGAAGGTAGAATGTTAGGTTTTTTTTTTTATGTTGCGCGGAGAGTGGTAAAGCGGTGTGGGCGGACGGGAGTGGAGGCTGTTTAACCGGTTCCTGAATAAAGAAGATACTTAACTTGATCACGGAGTCCGCAAGTTCCTTTCAGTTTGCATGGCGCAAACTGCGTTTTTCGCAGTTTGCGCCATGCAAATGGCGTGCTACATCTGGCCCAATGTTCTCACTCCAGTTAATGTACCTGCCTCATAACTTTAGATGTTCCTAATTCAACTGTTGTTCTAATTCCATCAATTTTCACAATGGTGAAAGTTTGAGGTGGTGTGGCTATCATTCAAATGAGTCTACAGGCTATGCATAGGTCTCTGAAGTAGTAGACTTTCTAACTCAGACAGCTAAATGACCAGTTCACCACTCTGTTTAATATTTTACTTTATTTATTTAAGTCTTTTAGGGATTTAAAAAAAAAAAAACAATTGTTTATGTTTTTTTTCCTTAATTATGTTGATCATTGTATATTGTTGGATGCAGGAATGTTCTTCCTATAGTCTTTACTACTTTTTCGTAAGACATTGTAAGATGTGGGGTTATAAAGATGAAGGAGTCGCCCCTACAGAGCATGCACAGCAAGTGCTAGCTGTTGGTGTACTTAAGAACCAAGGTTATACTAATGGTTGCAAAAACACCCTTCTAGCAGGCCCCTCAAAAATATGCACAAGAGATTAATTTTGAATGTGAGTAGTTTGTAATAGTGTATAGACATGTGCAGGAGATTCCTCCTTAACTATAAACTCATATTAGAAGGTTTCAGGGACTATATAGACCATGTGTGGAATGAGATTACAGAACAACTCCAACCTGTTTTAAGGGCAATAAACACACTACCAGGGACTTCAAGTAACTCAGAAAGACGTTTCAGCACCAGGAACCTGATAATGTCACCTTTATATCTTGGTATTGCATGTCTTCATTCACTAATGTTCATAGGTCTCATGGGGTCTCCTCTTCCTCTTTTGAATCCATTGTCACATGTTAACAGATGGCTCACTGCTCATCGCCTTGCGGATGATACTCAGTCTAGGAAGGTAGATCCTACCACCTATCACAACAAAAGATACCAGATGCATGATATTTTTAGGTAATTTTGTTACCCGCATGTTAGGGATTCAATAACGTAAAAAATCTCAGTAATGAATCTTTTCTTATGGTTAAATATCCTGTTGCAATGTAGCATGGTCCATAATGTCTGAAGTAATATATGTTGAAAATATTTAGTAATAATTGTATATTTCTTAGAGATTATAGCTTGCCATGCCTGGAACACCTGTTCAACTTGCATTATTTTGATAATGGACAAAGGGCCACATGCAAAAAGCACATCGCGATGCACAAACCCAGTTTTGCGATTCGGTAACCTGGTTACTGAATCGAAAAATGGGTTTGCGGCTCGCAATTAGGAAGGGGTGTTCCCTTCCTAATTGCGACTCGCAGTGCAATGTAGGATTGTTTTGTGACCGCGAACACGGTCACAAAACAATTGCAGTTTGCACCCATTTCAAATGGGTGCTAACCCATCCGCAAAGTGAATGTCACTGTAAAAAACTTTTCAGGGCAGTCAGTGGTCCTATGGACCACTGCCTGCTCTGTAAAAATGAAACTAAAACGTTTCATTTTTTTGGTTTTGTAATGCATCTCGTTTTCCTTTAAGGAAACCGGGCTGCAATACAAAAAAATAACTGCTATATTGAGAAGCAGTCACAGACATGGTGTACTGCTGTCTCCAGCAAGCCACCATCCCTGTGAGGGCCGCCATTCCCAAGGGGGTCCCAAATTGGGACCTACCTCATGAATATTCATGAGGTGGGCATTTGCGACCCCCTTGAGGATCGCAAATGGTGCAAAGGACACCATGCTACATTCAGATTTGCGACTCGCAAATTGTGAGTCGCTCTGACTCGCAATTTGCGAGTCACAAATCTGACCTAGGTACATGTGGCCCAAAGTCTGCTAATTTTGTTGGTGTATACAATGGTGGTGTGCTAGGTAGGTTATTAATTCTTATAGTTTTAATATTCACAATCATAGATTCTAGCATTTGAATATAATTCACAAATTGTGCTTTGTTCTTTCCATCAAGTTTAGTATGCCTAGCTTGTAGCACAGGAATGTCTACTGCAGTTAGTCAGATGCCAAACTTCATCTACATGTGAGCTGTTCATTTTTTTCAGATAAGGAACTCAAGGAACAGGCTTAACTACTGATCAGCTTTCATTTGCTAAATCTCATAATGCACTCAAATTCACTTATGATAGACCTGCTAAACATATGTGGAAGGCCTTAAGATATGATGTCACTTCTTGTAATGTACCTTCCTGTGAGGTCATGGGCTGTGATGCCTCTTCCTGCGATGTCACACGCAATGTCACACATCATGATGTCACTTGCATCCTGCGTAACTTGGTTAGTACCCCCACCTCTTTATTTAGGACTTGTGCCCTAGATACTTTAGTCATTTCACAGTAACAAAAACAGACACTCAGCTATGAGCTTAGTGAGCACAACTGATCATGACACCGCCCGGATGTTTCTCAGTCTCTTCTCAAAGGGTAGACTGTGGTATTAACGTTAGTAAACATTATGGAAGGGTGTTATCAGAATATTTTATCTTCCGTTTTATTAAAGGCTCTCCTAATTCTCTACTCAATGTTGGATGGGTGATAGTCATGGATGTCAGTTGGGGGTGCCCCTGGGTAGGGAGCACTTCCAATCCTGGGCTTGTTCTATGGTGCTCAGGGTTATTCCCTTGCGACTCAAGTGTGTGGCAAAGGGGCCAACCCAGTGATACCTTTGGAGATTAAAGGGAGTATGATGTCACTTTAGCTATACTAGAGATTGGGTCAGTCAATATCCTTGTTGATAATTAGTATCCAGCAATGAGAATTTTAGTTGCCCAGTTAGAAATGAATTCTATATGGTTGCTGGCAGGAAGGATTTGAGCAGCTAAATATCCGATTTGAGAAAAATTCTTCCTGGTTTTCATTACATCTTGACAGTGGTTATTGCTGTTGGAGGATATCCTTTTGTTTTCATTGTGTCTTTTTAAACCAAGAGAGGCTCCCATATTTTTCTGTAGATTGTGTAAAGCCAATGGAGTAAACCTGTGTATATCATTATGTTTCATCTGCGCAGTATCGGAGGGGCAGGGGGCAGAACTTCCACTCTCTCCTTAACAGCATGACTTCTTCAGAGTCGTCATGGGAAGGGGATGGGGTTCTTAATGGCCAGCTAGCTAGAGGACACCTTGTTTGGGCCTTTTCTTTCAAGACAGTGAGACAGCACTACAAGTATTTCAGTCCCTGCCTGAATACATAGGCATCCCTTTGGCACCCGGCAATACAGAACGTCATATCAAACACCTAATGTTGTTAGGCATAGACATAGATAGGAACTAGGTGCCAGATGTAGGTAGGTAAAATTTTGCGAATCGGAAATTGCGACTCCATGCGAATCGCTATTTCTGACTCGCAAAACCAAATTCAAGAAAGACTCGCGATACCAAATTGTGAGTCGCAGAGGTGTCACACTGCACAGCGAGAAAGCTGTACTGCTAAAAGCGAGATCGCAGTTTGCGAGAAGGGTGTCGCAAATTGCGACTGACTCGCAAATTGTCTGCAGGTGCACCACAACAGTTGGGAAACCCACTTCCTGGCTCTTGGTGATGACATCAGAACCAGGAAGTCATCAAATAGACCTGGGAGGAGGGAGGACCACACCTATCTCAAACTGCTGAGCCACACCCAGGGGAGAGGAGCTGCAGCAACCATGGAGGAGACAGGCAGTGCTGGCAGAAGGAGAAAAATTTAATTTTCAGACAAGGAGCTGGAGGTCCTTACAGAACAATGCTGCCTGCACCATGATGAACTCTTCGGAAAGGCAGCAATGAGTGTCCCTGACACTCAGAAGAAAAGATTATGGCAAGAAATACAACAGAAAATCAATGCCATTGGGGTAAGCCACTGCACCCTCGAGGAAATCTGCAAAAGGTGGTATGACCTGCGCTCCAGGACCAAGGAGAGGGTTGTGGAGCGCATGAGGGAGATGAGGGGCACCAGAGGAGGCCCATCCACCGGTCCACCACCCACACCCCTGGAAAGCATAGTGGAGCAGACACTGGAGCCAGAGCCCGTACTGGGCATGGGAGAAATGGACAGTTCAGCACCTGGGTCATCAAAAAGTGAGTACCATGAGATATGCTTTGACACCCACAAATGCAGTATACACACTATCCCAGTACACAGCAGCAGGCACCACCAGACTAGCTCCATTCCAGTCTAGCAACCTCTAGAATAGTGTATTATGGGCAATGTAGTACTGTAGTGTAGCCATTTTTAATATAGCTTCATGCACGTTAGGTTAACATATTAGGCCTTTGTGCACTTTGTCCTAGATACATTTTATTCAGCCTCGCACTATTATTTTACAATAACCAGTTTTACGGTCTTGTTTTATTTCTTCTATCACACTGTTTAGCTTAGTTCAGCACTGTGTTCTCAAACAATGCATTCTTGCTCACCCTGTGCTTCAGTCAAGGCTACAGTCTGGTACATTGCCAATAAACATGGTAGAAGTTTAGTCTCCTGTATTCGTAGAAGATACACATTCGTACGTAGGGACATTTTTCTTACAACATCTGCGTGTTAGTTATAAAAACACTTCTTAGTCCTAGTACAGGTCAGAGGGAGATTCCGACCAGGAACCTACAACTAGATGCTGACTGCCCTATTGCAGATGCTGATGTAGATTACAGGCCTTTGCTCAGGTATGAGGGTTGATGTCCTCCCGGGGGAACCTGAAAGGCAGGCTTAGAGCTTTACATGCTGTGCTCAAAATATAACTTAGAGAGGACCTAATCCAGTTGCACTATGATAGCCTTATTCTTGTGCTTCACTCTCATTGTTACTATTTTAATCCTACTGTGTTGTGTGGTTCTGGTTATTGCAGCTCACGCTTTGCTATCTAGAATGCAGTCGTTTTATTAAACCAATCTTTAAAACTCAAGCTGCCGGTTGTGACCTGAGTGACCACGGCTTCCCTGGGAAGTACTAAGATGCCATGTGCTCGGCTGCCCAATTGTCTCTTCCCTTTGGGAGAGATGAGGCACTGCTAGTTAGCCGGAGCAAAACCCAGATTTAGAGTGACAAGGGTCCTTCACCGTGGGTCAGACTTAGTCCCCCACACTGTGAAGGATCTTGCCGCTCAAATTCCAGTAGTCTCATTAGGATAATGAGAGCCTACGCGACATGGCGCCCAACGTGAGATCAGGCTCTAATTTTCGGGTCCACCAGTATATCTCGGTCTCATATACAGGGAGTGCAGAATTATTAGGCAAATGAGTATTTTGACCACATCATCCTCTTTATGCATGTTGTCCTACTCCAAGCTGTATAGGCTCGAAAGCCTACTACCAATTAAGCATATTAGGTGATGTGCATCTCTGTAATGAGAAGGGGTGTGGTATAATGACATCAACACCCTATATCAGGTGTGCATAATTATTAGGCAACTTCCTTTCCTTTGGCAAAATGGGTCAAAAGAAGGACTTGACAGGCTCCAAAAAGTCAAAAATAGTGAGATATCTTGCAGAGGGATGCAGCACTCTTAAAATTGCAAAGCTTCTGAAGCGTGATCATCGAACAATCAAGCGTTTCATTCAAAATAGTCAACAGGGTCGCAAGAAGCGTGTGGAAAAACCAAGGCGCAAAATAACTGCCCATGAACTGAGAAAAGTCAAGCCTGCAGCTGCCACGATGCCACTTGCCACCAGTTTGGCCATATTTCAGAGCTGCAACATCACTGGAGTGCCCAAAAGCACAAGGTGTGCAATACTCAGAGACATGGCCAAGGTAAGAAAGGCTGAAAGACGACCACCATTGAACAAGACACACAAGCTGAAACGTCAAGACTGGGCCAATAAATATCTCAAGACTGATTTTTCTAAGGTTTTATGGACTGATGAAATGAGAGTGAGTCTTGATGGGCCAGATGGATGGGCCCGTGGCTGGATTGGTAAAGGGCAGAGAGCTCCAGTCCGACTCAGACGCCAGCAAGGTGGAGGTGGAGTACTGGTTTGGGCTGGTATCATCAAAGATGAGCTTGTGGGGCCTTTTCGGGTTGAGGATGGAGTCAAGCTCAACTCCCAGTCCTACTGCCAGTTCCTGGAAGACACCTTCTTCAAGCAGTGGTACAGGAAGAAGTCTGCATCCTTCAAGAAAAACATGATTTTCATGCAGGACAATGCTCCATCACACGCGTCCAAGTACTCCACAGCGTGGCTGGCAAGAAAGGGTATAAAAGAAGGAAATCTAATGACATGGCCTCCTTGTTCACCTGATCTGAACCCCATTGAGAACCTGTGGTCCATCATCAAATGTGAGATTTACAAGGAGGGAAAACAGTACACCTCTCTGAACAGTGTCTGGGAGGCTGTGGTTGCTGCTGCACGCAATGTTGATGGTGAACAGATCAAAACACTGACAGAATCCATGGATGGCAGGCTTTTGAGTGTCCTTGCAAAGAAAGGTGGCTATATTGGTCACTGATTTGTTTTTGTTTTGTTTTTGAATGTCAGAAATGTATATTTGTGAATGTTGAGATGTTATATTGGTTTCACTGGTAATAATAAATAATTGAAATGGGTATATATTTTTTTTTTGTTAAGTTGCCTAATAATTATGCACAGTAATAGTCACCTGCACACACAGATATCCCCCTAACATAGCTAAAACTAAAAACAAACTAAAAACTACTTCCAAAAATATTCAGCTTTGCTATTAATGAGTTTTTTGGGTTCATTGAGAACATGGTTGTTGTTCAATAATAAAATTAATCCTCAAAAATACAACTTGCCTAATAATTCTGCACTCCCTGTAATATAATGATCCCTCAGTTCCGTATACGGAGACGTCCGTTGTACTGAGGACTTCCACCACCGCTGTATAGGTAACCCTATTTACAGCTGGTGGTTGTTCAATCTTGAATCTTAAAAGGAAAAAAACTCTTTTGGTGTGCCTTCTGAATTCTTTGTGCTTTTCTAATGGCGAATCCCCAGGTTATACAAATAGCTCTTAACATGAGACAACCGCTCACAGCACATTTGCTAGCACACGGCATTATGGCCCAAGGTGGTCCAGTCACATTTGTGGTGGATGCCCACGCACCCTATAGAACAGAACTTTTCTACTCTTGAGTCACATTTCCAGCAGTTGAGGGGAACACAAATACATTCCATACATATACAGTAGCGAACGCGCCTGGACAATACAGGGCGTACGCATATTTAGAGATACCTCTATCTTATCAAGACCATAATAATTGGCTTGATGGCGCCCTACCCCATACGTTATTACCAGTAAGGTTAGGTCCACTAAGTAATGAAGGTCCTACATGGCCTTTGTTGGCCACATATACACCACATCCTGTGGCTGCAAATATGGCAGTGGCTGAGGTTCAACGCTCATATACTGACTTAACAGCAATATATAGACGATTAGTACAATTTGTAATGCAGACACTAAATACAAACCCAGCGCGTGCTGCTCCAGCACAACCACACGGAGTAACACCAGGTATAACTCCGGTGACTGTACAGTCTATTATGGGTAAAGTCCCAGCAAAGCAGGAGGAGACTCCTATTTTGGCTGGCACAAAAAATGAATACGCTGGAAGCGGTATTTCCCCATAGGGGACCTCAGGACAAACATAGAATATTAACTATGTGTTTACCCTTTGGGATGGTTCCCACAGTGGAACATTGTAATACCTGGGGCACGGTGTTTGCCACGCTCTATACAACGGCACACAGTACACCAACACTAGCCAACCTACCGGAAGTGCTTAAGCAAATTCAAGATGAATACGGGGATGCCCCGGCCTTAGATTTAGGAATGCAGCTGATGGGCAACTTTGCCACGGTTTCTTCAATTATCCTAAGTAATCTTAAAGGGGAAGCAGTTGCACTTGCAGTGCGTATGCGTCTTCGTGTAGGGTGTGAGCCACCAAACTGTACTGTGAATAAGGCACATGAATTTAATGTGTCTTAAATGACAATTGACAATTCAAGACTGTGGCATACAGCACTATTCTATCTTTGACATAGTTTAGAAATAAAAAGGTTTTGTTTGTTTCACTACATAACTGGGCTATGTGGGTCTGACATTAGTGAGTGTGATGACGGTTGCCACGTACCTGCCAAAGTATTGGGTTGCAATGTGGTTCCGTCTCTGTCTGCCCTCATTTGCGATGCTTCTATCCCCAGGCTGTCGGTGTGGTAGCTCTTGCTCCTCATCCTCTGTGTCTGTGTCTTTAGGGGTGAGATGTAGCCCACATCTGGTGGCAATGTTGTGGAGGATGGCACAGGCGGCAACTATCTTGCATGGTGTTTCTGGGGCATAAAGGAGTGCACCTCCACTTTTGTGGAGGCATCTGAATCTTGCCTTTAACAAGCCAAAGGTCCTCTCCACTACAGTTCTGGTCCGCCGATGTGCACTGTTATATCGCCTCTCGTTCTGATTGCCAGGTGTTAGGTACAGGTCCCAGAAGGGTCCACCCCACCAGGGAGTGTCCACTGGAGAAGAATCCAAAGGATGATGATGTTGATCATGTCTCCCCCGTGGCACTCCCCTTGCCCTCCTGGCCACTGGGTCCCTCGCTGTAGATGGACTCAGCACTCCGGGTCCCTTGGCCAGCAGAATCCCCACTCACCTGTGCCCTCTCTGCTTCCCCTGCCGATGCTAATGCACACAAATAGAGAGAGAGGGAGGGAGATATAGAGAGGGAGAGAGAGGGTCATCACATTCTTCACATACACACATTACAACTGTAGGTAAACATCTCCTGGATAGGCTAGCTCATATAGGAACCCACATATCCTACATCATGTCACAACATGTTACTTCTATCCACCCCTTTATGTCATCCCTCTGACCCACACCATAATTCAAGTACGGTAGCATGACTGGAGCATTCCAATAAATCACCTGTAAAGCTATGTCAGCATGCTCATCATGCCCTGGCTGAAATTCTGTCCTAATCCTGATCATAACTCTGCATACTCATATCACCTTTAGGAAAAGCAGCTGACTGATCACAACATATCATACATGTTCTGATTCTACACCTGACCAGTCCATGTCCATGTCCATAAGTAATGTCCCATGATAGTTAAGACAACTCTATTCACAGACTACACAGCTCCTGTCATTCAAAATCACATGCTGGTCTGAGCCCTCTGTTCTTATATGCCATAATGGATACAATCAGTGATGTAGCCACAACAATTGGCATTCCCATACAGGTAACATCTGATGTGTAGACTACGTGTCTGGAGAACAGCTGTGTTGCTACATGAATCAAATCCCAGAGGAATATCTGCAGACACTAAACACAGATATGTCACATCACTTCATACATGCATGTGCAGCTTCAGTGGCCTACATGGCACACATGAGACATCCACTGACAATCACTGAATGCAGTGTAAAAACAACAACACATTAGCCAACCACTAAATACTTTATAGGGCACATAACATTACACCTGGCATGCAGATACAGTTCCACAATATGACAACATGAGTAAACCAACATTACTCACACCATTCCTGACATGTGATTACCTGTACCCAATGCTTAATTTGTTCTTGTTGTTTCCGGTGCAGAGCACCGGCACTTATTTCTGAGGGCCGGAGCTTATTTTTCTCCCTCAAGCATTTACTGCGAGCAAAAAACACATATGGGAAAGAGGGAGGGAGAGAAAAACGAAAAAGAGTCACAATGGGATAAAGTAAAAAGCTGCAAGAGTGAGTTGAAGGGGCAGGGAGTGGCTGTAAATGGATTGAAGAGGCTCAAGATGGCTTCGGGATTAGGTTGTCTTGGTATTCTGTGCTTGCACATTTAAATGCAGCAGCTGCGTGTTTCAGAGGAAAGCTTTGAGCACCGGCACGTTTTTATTTACGAATTAAGCACTGCCTGTACTTAAGTCGAGACAACACACATATCCCACAGAAGATATATGTACACATGATGTACACTTGGACCTACACGACTACCATTGCACTGACAACATATCCCAGAACAACAGCACCTGTATTAGAAATAGTAGTATAGCTATACCATTACAACTTGCCAAACAACACCAATTCCTGTCCAAACTGCTCACATCAGCTAGGCTAAGGATAGCAATGCTTGTCCCACTCTATAAGATGTGCCCCCAAGTAACCATTGAGACATGATGTAGGAAGCTAATAACATATGTTGCACTGTTATTGGTTGGGCATTGACACATATAGCATGGACATTGAAAATTGTCAAAGGGTAGCTCTGCCAAGCCACTTACCTTTCCTAGAACAAAGCCATTGTGATAAAAGTCATTTGCCCACATGCCAATGGCATGGAAATGCATGAAAAGGGCAAATAGACAAGTTCAGACACTCAAACTTGAATTGCCTTCCGATACAACCTTCACATACCCAATAGTATGAAGATGAAGGGACAATGGGGATACATCTACAAACCCATATGTAGAGTCCTATACTGGCCATATCGGTAGATTGATTGAGGTGCCAGCCTCACATGGAGCCAATACCTGTGCTAGGGCAAATGTTAATTAGCCCCTGTACCAAATATGTCAGGTACCCAGTTGCAAATTCAGGTGATCAACACAGATGGGAGTGTTCAAACACCCGAGAGCCACTAAAGCACATATGCTGATGGGTGGCCCTGGAAATATTCTATGGGCAGGATGATACAGCAGCTTACAACCATATAAATGGCTAAGTGGAGTCACACTTGGCATTGTCATTTGAGCATCTCCACATGCAGTCATAGATATGTCTTCGCACAGGTGACCTCAAAGTACACATAGTAAGCCATGATGCCAGATCTCCATCTTATAAGCAATGTGGGTACTACGTATTTCCACTAGTCTACATACATGTAGCCCCTACTACATTGTCACAGCTGGTACAGTGTGACTCCAAACACCATACACCCAGAGCCACGTACAAGAATACAGTCAGTACTTAGCCCCTTGTGGCTGTTGTGTTGCCCTCAAGCTCCCATTCACCTCAGGGGAGACCATCACCAAAATGCGGGCCATACGGGAGAGGGGTCAGGGTCTGACAGGCACCCCTCCTTTGTTGGGGGGACATCCTCAGCAGTCTTCATGGCATGCGCATCTCAGGTCCTCCCACCGCTTTCGACAATGGGTGATCTGCCGGCTGTGGACCCAAAGGGTCCGCTCTTGTTTGGCGATGGCACGCCAGACCCCCTTCTTCTGATGGGCGTTCACCTGCATGGATGACATAGATGAAAGGAAAAAGTCATGTACACATGCACCATACCAATGGGAGCGGTCACTACACATCAGTCACAGCAAGTAGACATACATACCCATCCTGTCTGCTCACAAGCCTTCACAATATGCCATCTGCATGCATCTACACCCTCACCAGTTCACATGCCTGAATCAATGTCACACACAACACCTATCACACACGGCTGGGGCATTGGACTCACCTGCTGCTCTGGTGCAACATATAGCTGTCCATACAGTAGAAGGACCTCCTTCACAAGCTTCTCCAGCTCTACCAAGGTGTAGGCAGGGCCCTATCACCTGCAGGATGTGGCATGATGGCTTCCAGAGGCAGTACACAGCAGCTCACGTCGTGGATGTCTTGCTGGCAACAGTGTCAGGAGTCAAGTGAGCCAAACGGCAGAAAATGGTGGTCACAGCCGCCATGTACAGGACCGTCACCACTGGCGGTCCTGCCCACTGGCCTCAGTCCACTAAATGCAGCAATGTTAACCAATGACAAGTAGCACAGCGGTTGCGACCACCTACCGCCATGGCGACTTCCACCGGTGGACTTAGGTCACTTCCAACTGTCCACTACAGTAGGTCAGGAGCCTGCCATGTTGGGCACATGTAATAGATGGATGTGCTTAATTATCTGTGTCAGTCACTTACTCCTCCAAAAATCAGTGTAACGGTTTGTTGTGCCTTCATGGTGTGCAACATATTGTGACAATCTTTACACAATGACATGTTGAGGCAGTATATATGTTGAGAACTATGTTAAGCTACTCTGTGGTACATAGGCCATGGCTAGATATTAGTAGATTCCAAAACATATGTGTGATTAGTGGAGGACAGCTACGTCTTCCACACATGTACAATTACATATGTTTCATATGTCCAATCCAATTTAGATCTTAGCAGGGTGAAATAGGTGCCCATCTATGGTCTGTATTGTATATGTCAGCAGTGCTACGCATCCTCTACAGATGTTAGGTGTCAGGTAATATACAATGTGTTCATGATGTGTGCATACTGCATAACCCATTGTACATTCTCTCCTTTAAACATAGTTATCCTGCCACGAGGAGACCTAGCAACCATGGAGGATAGGCATTTCATCCAGACATATCATCTGAATTGTCATCATAGATTTATGTACACAGATGGAGCCAGATCTGATGCCAGCCATTCACAATCCCTGTTGCATACCTCCCATTGTTCAGGTGTTGTCAGTTCTACACTTCCTGGCCACAGGGTCATTTCAAAATACTGTCGCCTTAACAGCAGGGATGTCTCAGCCCATGTTCAGTCTAGTTTTGAAGGATGTACTGTGTGCATTGTTGAAACATCTGGACAGCTACATCAGGTTCTCCCAAAGGGCAGATTTGGCCTATGTGAAGGCAGACTTTTATGAGATGAAACACTTTCCTCATGTGGTAGGAGCCATTGCCCTGGCCCCTCCCAGTGTCAATGAACTGGTGTATAGGAACAGGAAGAACTACCACTCAAGTATGTGCTGTGTTTTGCAGACCAGTACATTTCACAAGCCACAGCCAAGTTTCCTGGATCAGTGCATGATTCCTACATAAAGCGGAACAGCAATGTCCCATATCTGATGGCAGGACTACAAACAGAGAGGGCCTGGCTGCTTGGTAAGTATGCACTGTAGTGTGTGTTTCAGTGTTATGTCACCTGTCATCACAAAGTAGCTAGTCGCAGCACCTATTTATGAATTGTTCTACCATTGTGTTCGCAGGTGACTCTGGGTATCCAAACCTTCCTTGGCTGTTAACACCAGTGAAGTACTCACCCAGGGCAGGGGAATTGCGTTTCAATGAGGCCCACAGGAGGAGAAGGCGTGTAATTGAGAGAACATTCGGGCTCCTGAAGGCAAGATTCAGGTGCCTGGACCTATCTGGAGGTGCCCTCTTCTACTCGCCCCACAAGGTATGCCAAATAATTGTTGCCTGCCGCATGCTCCACGATCTAGCCCTGAGACGTCAGATACCATTGATAGCAGATGAGGGTGAGGCAGCTGGACCAGTGTATGGTAATGTTGATATGGCAAGTGATGAAGAGCCTGAGGATGAAGGAGCAGGTGACTCTAGGACAGAGCTCATCAATCAGTTTTTCCACTGACATACAGGTATGTTAAGTGGACTTTACAAGTGTTGAATGTGCTAATTTTGATGTGGATGGCTGCCATTACACCTCCTGATTTGAATAATCACTGGGGATATGTTGAACTCCAATGCCTATGTGTGAGTTGTGAAAACAGACTGATAGATTGTAAGGTGTACAGTAATGGAGGGTCAGCTCAAACATGTATTGTTACATCTGATCATAACATACACTTCTGGAATTGTCTAATCAATATTGAGCTTTGTTTCTTGCATTCCCCTATCCTCTTTTCCTTCCACTCACTAAAATTAAAATTTTGTGTTTGGCTCTGCAACTTAGGCTTGAGGTATTCATTGTCAGTATAAATCAAAAAGATATACACAGTTCCATTGCAAAAAGGTATGTGCCTATAAATTGCAGGTCTCTGGAAATCAAAATATTTGGAGTAAGAGCCCTCACTCACCGTTCGGTGACATGCTTCATCATAGGGCTATGCTCCTCGTCAGGCCGGCACTGCAATGCCTGACGGGCCCCACGAGGGGGCTCTTTACCGGAGATCTTTTGCAAGCGATAACAAGTCGGTCAAAACGAGTGCTGATCTAGGATTGGTATGAAAAAGAAAGGCAGTTAAAAATGACTAGAGGTAAAACGTATTTTAATAAGATGTCTGACCTCTGACAAGATTAAAAACAGGAGTTGGGGAGAGCATAGAACAATGTCTAAACACCCCAAAAAAACAAAAAAAATCGTAGTAGTCACTAAAACTCACAATTTGGAGTATAGTGAAAGTAGACACAGGATCCCCTGTACTACTTATACATCTTGGTCAACATGTTTCTTGCTAATTAGTCAAAAAAAATATCTGGTGCGATTCTTCAGGACTGAAACACCTACCTAATCCTTAAGTAATTGGTAGCCCGTAATAGGGAATATATAGTAGCTGGAACCTGGAGAATAGGACAAAAAGCATAGGTATATAAATAAATACTAAACATTCATAGTGTGTACTGTGTCAACAATAAGCAAGCGCACACACGTGAGAACTCCCTTCAGTGAAGTGCACGCAGAGCCAGTGTTAAAAATTACAAAAGGCAGATATGTCACAGTGCTTACCCTCCGTATATTAAAGGATGGGCCCCATCGGGGAAAGCACCAAGCTGCCGTGGTCCGACAAGGTCTAAGTATGTATAAATATAGAAAGAAGAATAAAATAGGTAACCAGTGACCATCGTGAGGATTATACGTCTATGTTGCTTTAACAAGCATCTAGATACCACAAGTTATAGGATATCAGCAGACTGTGAATATGAGGTATCTAAAGCTCAACAAAACGAGAGATATATATGTACATGTCAATTAGTATAGTAGTCCTATCTACAGTGATACGGTATGAGCAAGCTCTAACAGAAAGAAGATACCAGAAAGAAACATGCAGCAAGATTGCGAAATGCTTGTGGAGAGCCACCACATCTTATTCGTATCATGGCTCCGCGTTTGAGCCGCGTTGTGAGCTGCCTCCGTGGAGGACCAAGAGTTGTCAAAAAATTAGAGGTACGGTCAAGTACCATAAATATAGAACAGACAAAGCTCCAACCTCGGCCTCACATATACAAATAAGACAGCATGCTGAAGAAGCCGCGAGACGCGGTCCAGAAGGAGCACACATCGCGCTTGAGAAATCGGTCGGGTCCGAGTGGCGGGACCACAATTGCGTAGATTTATAGATCGTAAAGGGGCTCACAACAAGAAAAAACACTCAGAGAAGAAACAAATAAAGGCATATTAACACTTGTGGAAATACCACGGATAGTGGCACCACCTACATGTCCTCAATGCTCCCGGTACAATGGGGGTTCGGTTGAGGGCGGAGCCTTAAAAGGAAAAAAACATGAAAAGAGAGAAAGGACTCTCACAAAGGACTCGCCTGAAGGAGATGTCCGAATGATTAACACTAAAAAAGGACCAAATATCTGAGGCTGTATAATACAGGAAAAGTACTGAAAGCGAGGAAAGACTCTAGCAAAAAAAGGCCCAATGGATAAATAAATAAACACTAGGGGGGAACCACAACCCCTGTGAGATTATCATGGAAGAAAAGGGGGGGGGGTAATAAATAAAATCAAGAGGGCTCATATAGGAAAATTAGAAGACAAATTCAGATGGAATGGTCCATAAATTGGAGATATTTTTTTTACATAGAAACAGTGTAAAAGCACTGTGATCACCATAGTCAGGTGAAGTATATAAGAGTAGAAACCAGAAGAGAGATATATCTGATTAAAATGGAAACAGTACAAAAGGAAGGGTATATATCTATCTGTGGATATAGTTTGTCCACGGAATCTCATAGTTGAGCCCAATTAGGTGTGTTTTCAATCTGTAAACCCAACGTTGTTCCTTCTCAAATAACCTGTTGGTACAGTCTCTATTATCCTTTACAGTTTCCAGAATAACCCATCTAAGGTCACTGGGTGTATGATGTTTTTCAATGTAGTGATTAGTCAATTTCGTAGAGGACCTTTTACACCTAATAGTGCTTCGATGTTCATTTATTCGTACCTTAGGCATTCTAGTAGTCATGCCTATATATTTCAAATCACAAGGGCAGGTAATCATATATATTCAGTTTTTCATGCGGCAGTTGGTGTGAGATCTTAATTGCCATTTCTTGGGCACGCCCAGGTCCAGTTCCTGCGTACTAGTAGTCAGGGGGCAAACATTACACCCTGCACAAGGGTGATGTCCTCTAACCACCAACTATTGTCCAGTGTTCGTGGAATTGAAAAACCTTTGTGGTGCCGGTCGGGTGTGAACCACCAGGTCCCTAATGTTCTGTGTTCTCTTAAAGGCAAATAGAGGACGTTCCAGGGATTCCCCAGCACTGTTAAGAATCGGCCAATGTCTCTGCATGATTTTTTTGATCTGGTTACTTAAAGGAGTAAACGTAGTCACACAAGTAAGTCTTGATTGTTGATCGTGTGTAGTGTTAGTTAAAAGAGTCTCTCTAGGGATGTTACTGGCTCTTTTCTTGGCCCGTCTGATACTCACGATAGGATATTTGCGTTCTTTCAGTTTACAACACAAAGTCTCCGCATGTGCGTGAAAATCAGCTGTTTCTGAGCAATTACGTCTTATTCTTAAGAATTGCCCAAAGGGGAGATTACTTCTCAAAGCTTTAGGGTGGTGGCTGTCGTAAAGTAAAAGGCTGTTCCTATCTGTGGGTTTGTGGAACACAGTGAAGTGTAAAAGACCATCTCTAAGTGTGATTCGTAAGTCAAGGAAGGATATCTCCTTGTTTGAAATATTAGCGCTAAAGCGAAGGTGAATATCCAAACTGTTAACCCAGTTGGTAAAGGCAATTGCTTGTTCTGCGCCACCTTTCCGAATCACCAGAATATCATCTATGTGCCGTTGCCACAATCTAATGTTAGAAAAAAAAGGTTGCGTAGGAGTAAGAATATGGCGTTGTTCAAAGTTGTACATGTACAGACAGGCAAGACTCGGCGCAAAGGTACTACCCATAGAGGTACCTTGTATTTGGTGATAAAGTTGTTCTTCAAATTGGATTTTTTTTTCAGTAAGAGCCAAACTGGCACACTGCATAATAAAACTGATAGGAGTGTTGTGGGTCCACGTGATAGATTGAAGTATGTCTTCCACTGCAGTAAGGGTCGCCTCCTGTGGTATAAGGTGGAATACAATCCTGCCATGGATGTCCCCAAACAGCAAATATTACCACCAATAGGCAACTGGTCCAAATAGCTAGGAATGAAGCCTTCAAAGCTGCCACCAAATCCCACCACTACCTCATCAGAGCCACCAGGAAAGCCGCCCTGCAAGACCATATCAGCGCCACCGCTCACAACACCAAAGAGCTCTTCGCCTTGGTCAAAGAGTTTGCTAAACCCCAATCAGAAACAGCTAAATCCCTCCATCTCAAGATCTCTGCGACAGGTTAGCCAACTTCTTCCACAAAAAAATCAAAGACATATAAGACAGCTTCGGACCCCAAGACCCTCTGAGCCCTCCAACAACCCCCCAGCTCCGGCCCGCTGAACCGTTACAGATCCTGCACCGCTGGACCATCCTCACCATTGACGAGACCCGCTCCATCATGAGCAGCATTCACTCCAGAGCCACTACGGACCCCTGTCCTCACCACATTTTCAACAAAGCCAACACCTCCATCACACTCGAGCTCCACCCCACCCTCAACTGTTCCATAGATACAGCTACCTTCCCCGAGGACTGGAAGCACGCCGAGATCTGCCCGTTCCTGAAGAAGCCCACGGCCGACCCCCTGGACCTAAAAAATTACCACCCCATCTCTCTGCTGACTTTCCCAGACAAGTTCATTGAAAAGGCCATCAACACACAGCTCCGTAAGCACATCTTGGACATCTCCCATTCAGGTTTCAGGAGCAACCACAGCACAGAGACCGCCCTCCTCAGTGCCACGAATGACATCCACTCGCTCCTCGACTGCGGCTATAGAGCAGCCCTCATCCTACTGGATCTATCAGCCGCCTTCGACGTGGTTTCGCACCACACCCTCTGCTCCAGACTCCACACATCTGGCATCAGTGGAAAGACCCTACAATGGATATGCTTCTTCCTGTCTGGCAGAACACAGAGTCAAACTCCCCCCTTATCTGTCAGAACCTATGCAGATCAGCTGTGGAGTTCCACAGAACTCCTCCCTGAGCCCCACACTCTTCAATATCTACATGGCCCCACTGGCATCCATAGTCAGGAACCAAGGACTGAACATTGTCTGCTACGCCGTCAACACCCAGCTGATCATCTCACGTACCAAAAACCCCACAACTGCCAAGAAGAATTTCCACAATGGGATGGAAGCTGTCACCGCCTAGATGAAGGACAGCTACTTTAAGCTCAACTCTGACAAGACCGAGATTCTCAACCTGGGACCCTCTACATCAGCCTTGGACAACTTCTGGTGGCCAGTCACCCTCAGCACCTCTCACCCCAACAAAACACACATGCAACCTCGGTTTCATCCTGGATTCATCACTCACCATAACCCAACAAGTCAACTCAGTTGCATCCTCCTGTGTTCATGCAGTCTGACATCTCCGGAAGATCTAAAAATGGATCCCAAAGGACTGCTGCAGAACCGTAACACATGCCCTGGTCTCCAGAAGACTCGACTATGACAACGTCCTCTATGCTGGCACCACCCAGAAGAACCTGAAAAAACTACAGGACATCCAAAATGCCTCCGCCAGACTCATCCTGGACGTTCCCCACCGCGACACATCACCAGTCACCCAAGAGACCTCCACGGGCTTCCTGTCGAGAAAAGAATCAACTTCAAACTCCTCGTCCACGCATACAAGGCCTTCCATGACCTATGACCCACCTACTTCAACCACCAAAGCACCTTCTACTCCCCCACCAGACATCTATGCTTTGCTCAACAGCCACTAACCGATGTACCCTGCATACGGAAGACCTCGGCTGGAGGAGGATCCTTCCCCTACCTCAGGACAAAGAGCTGGAACACCTTGCCCCTGCACCTCAGGCAGTCACCATTGTTACCTCAATTCAGGAAGGAGCTTAAGACCTGGCTCTTCAACTGAAGCACAGACGACAAACCCCCTCAGCACCTTGTGACCCTTACGGGTGAGTAGTTGCTCTCTATAAATTCTGATTTGATCCTGCTATCATAGGGTACCCAAATACTTAGAAATTACCTCCAATATGACATGGGTGGTCAGTGTGTTGTAGTTTAGCAGCGATTAGATTAAGCATTAGCAGAAGACATCTTGTATTTAGCAACTATTGTGAACATTTCGCGGAAACCATTTTGTATTCATGGCAGCCATTTTCTCTGCCACATGCTGCCATGTGCTCACCATGTGCTCTGTCCTACCTTTCTGTTAACTACTCTTGAAAATCTGCCTAGTGACAAGTTATATTTAGCATCTCCCACTTTCGCACATGTCCAGTAAGGTCTGCAGCTGTTAGTCCTTGAACACTGTTAGCCCCTCCTACCTGTCGACTGTGCATTTTCACATGACCTTACATGTATGCAAGTCTTGCTTCTAGAATTGTACCACCTCCTTTTAGCCCCTGCGTGGGTACAAAAGGACCATGCTCTCTCAGTTCAGTGTGCTACTTCAAACATTACCGAAGGGTGCTGTTTGAACCGTAGTACCACCTCATGAGGTTTAATAAACTTTTGTCTTTTATTTCAGTTTCTGTGCCTATGTGGTCTGAGGACTTTGTGCAGAGAAGGGTGAACCCCTTGCACTAGTAGGCCTTGCTGAGGCTTACTTCAACAAATTGGCGCCCGAACAGGGACTCATCGGCGACTCGGATGCCCAACGGATTGGTCGTGACGAAGGATTGGGATCTCGCTGGGGACGATCAATGCCTGAGGAGACCCGAGTCTTGCCAACCACGGCGTTTTTCCCTTCTTTCTGATTTGACCATCCAGGTGGCGCCGGTCCTCGACTGAGATCCTTTTTGTTCATTCGTCATGCAGTGACCATTTGGTCGATTTTAGAACTTGGCAGTTGGAACCTGGACACCCTGTGATTGGTAAGAGCCGTTTTACGGCACTTGCTGTGGGTTTTGATGCCTTTGTTTGGTAATGAAGTTTAGCACTACTTACTGTGGCTCTCGTGTTTTGGGTGACTAGTCAATTTGCGTCATTTGAATTGATATATAAATTGCAATTTATATAGGCAGGTAATGAGGAGAATTTTCTCCAATTTAATTTTGATTTGAACGGCACCTTAAGTGCTACTTTGATTATAATATTGCATATTCTGCCCTTGTTTTTGGCATGCCTGTTTTTAGCGCAGTTCGTAGGATGTGTTGCTTTTGTAATGGTACCAATTTGAGACTGGAAGAATCGCAACCGGCACCCCCAGAGGGGATGCCAAATAGAGATATGTATGTTAAACATGGTCTTTCTTCTATAATGTACAGCACATTATGGAATAAATACACTTGTGCGGATCCTGAGTTACGTTGGCCTATGCATGGGTCATTTGATTTGCGAAAGATTGAGTATGTGGAAAAATGTATGTGTAAGCGAAGTTCTAGGCAAGATATGTTTGACTGTGTACGAATGTGGGAGAAAGAAGTGCGTGGACGAGTGAAGCGTGAGCAAGCCTTGCTTGAGAAAGAGCAACGGAAGAATGTATATGTGAAAGCATTGGAAATGAGAGAGAAAGAAAGAAATGAGTTAAAGGCGATAGAAGAGAAAGAACGTAAATTACAGGTAACTGGCCAATACACTGTTAGGCAACCTCTCTATCCTATCCTTAATAAACCGCACAATAATTATTACTAGATCGCCCTCCACCTCCGTATGTCGTTCCTTCTGCCCCTCATGAGTTAGCTGAGGTCTCCGGTTCAGAGCAACAGAAGATACGAGACAGTCGCTCTATGTTGCCTGCTGACTGCGCGTCTGAGCTTAGATCTATTGCTCGTAAAACAATTCGTAGCATTGTCTCTGCTTCTGAACTTTTAGGTAACATGAAAGGGTGGACGGAAAAGGAGCAGCTATATTTTACTGAGGCATTTGGCACAGAAGTTATTGAACTATTTCGGAAGTATTCTGATGAGTTAGAGCCCGATGATGTAGCAGCTGCTCATAAGCAAATGCGTGATGGTCTTTTTGTTTTCTCCCAGGTGGCTGATGCAATCAGGCGTTTGGTGAAATTATGTGATGCAGCAGTCCGCTTGCAGGAGGAGAAAAGGGCTGTGGACGTAGTTGCACGGACATCTCAGACCAGTGGGGTGCAAGCTTCCATCTTCGGAACAGATAAGACTATGATAGTTCACGCGAAACCAATGCGGGAGGCCACGCCTTTGTATGTTCCTCCTAAAGGATTGGGTACAAGTGATGATAAAACTTCTGTTGATGCTAAGGGTTATTTTATTTATAATTGGGTGTATACTCCTTGGAATAGGGCAGATGTAATAGCACTTAAAACAGCATACCTGACCCGCGGAAAAATACAGCCGCCTTTTATGAGGAAGTTGAGGGAGCAATTAGTTCTTGTACTATGACTTTGGACAACTTGATTCTTTTGTTTTGCCCGAAGGTGTGGCTCTCATACAATATGTCGATGATATTTTGTTGGCAGCTGATACCCCTGAGCAATGTGAAAAGTGCACTTTGTCCTTACTTTCTTTTCTTGCTTCACACCATCATAAAGTGTCACGAAAGAAATTGCAATACTGTAGACCAAAGGTAACCTATTTAGGTCACCTTTTGTCTAAGCAGGGCTGTGCACTTACATCAGATCGTATTCAAGCAATTTTAGATACACCAGTACCCTCTACTCAGAAAGATGTTCATGCATTCCTTGGTCTTACTTCTTTTTGTAGGCAATGGATATTAGGGTTTTCACACATTGTCAAACCTTTGCTAGCACTTTTGACTAAAGATACTCCAATGCCCCTCCCATGGACAGATGAATGTGAGACTGCTTTCCGGCAGCTACGACAAGCCCTTTGTTCAGCACCAGTGTTAGGTACTCCAGATTACATGAAGCCTTTTGTACTTTACGTACATGAGAAAGATGGATGTGCATTGTCAGTTTTAGTACAGACACATGGCGATAAGCAGCGTCCCTGTGCATATTTTTTCAGCAGTACTTGATCCTGTCGCTCGAGCGTTGCCTGGGTGTTTTCGTTCAGTTGCGGCAACAGCTGTGTCAATACGTCAGAGTGAAGGGATAGTTTTGTCACATAAACTGTTGGTGTTAATACCCTATGCGGTTGATGCTCTTTTAAATCAAACAAAGACGCAACATTTAACTAGCGCTCGCCTGATAGAATATGAATTGACATTGCTGGCTCCTCACATTACACTGAAGAGATGTGCAACACTAAATCCAGCCACTTTGTTGCCATATCCGGTGACTCAGTCTCAGTCACAAGAAACACATGATTGTATATTCCTTACCAAAGAAACAGACAAAGGGTCGTATTGATTTGCAAGATACACCCCTTCCAGATGTAGACAGGGAATTGTGGGTTGATGGGTCTTGTTTGAAGTTGCCAGACGGTACGACCTCAGCTGCATATGCAATCACCACAATACACACGGTAGTGGAGACAGCTCGTATACCACAGAAGTCAGCTCAAGCAGCTGAACTAATAGCTTTGACACGAGCATGTGAGCTTAGTACTGACTTATGTGTGAACATTTATACAGACAGCCGCTATGCTTTTGGAGTGGCTCATGATTTTGGTTTGCTTTGGAAGGAGAGAGGCTTTCTCACATCCCACGGGGTGCAGATAATGCACGGAGAATTAGTGCATAACCTCTTGATTGCATTGACATATCCAAAGAAACTAGCTATTGTGAAATGTAGTGCACACAAGAAAGTGACCGATAAGATAGGGCAAGGTAATGCTCTTGTGGACCGCGTAACACGTGAGACTGCAATGCAGCGAAGTACTACTTCTATGTATGTAGTGAAGTCACAAGCTGAACGTTGGCATAATGCTAGAGAAGACGTATTAGATATACAGAAACCTGCTTCTGTGAAAGAACGTGAGCAATGGTCTGAAGAATGAGAATTGGATGATGAGGGCTGTTGGCGGAATAAGCAGATGGATAAATGGAAATTGCCTATAGCTTTTGTACAACCTATGGTTCAGATGGCACATGGGCTGGCACATGTTGGAGCTTCAACAATAACGAAGTTGCTTACGCAAGTTTGGGAGCATCCAGAAATTTCCAGTACAGCTAAGAGAGTAGTACAGTCTTGTTTGATCTGTTTACAAAACAATCCTGGAAAAGGGACACGAACTCCTGCGGGAGGGTTTGCTACACCAACTGCACCTTTTGAAGTTCTACAAATGGATTATATTCAGCTTGAACACTGCAACAATTTAAAGTATGTCTTGGTGGTGGTATGTGCCTTCAGTAAATGGATAGAGGCGTATCCCACAAAGGATAATACTGCCATTACCACAGCGAAGGTGCTTTTGAAATAATTGTTCTCTAGGTTTGGTGTTTGCAGACTTTTATGGAATGATAACGGACCTCATTTTGTTGGGGAAGTTATTAAGTATGTCCTGAAAGGATTAGGGATCAAACAGAAGTTTCATGCGGTTTTCCACCCACAATCAGCAGGGTTGGTGGAAAGGTATAATGCTACTTTGAAGCTGAAGTTAGCGAAGATACAGGCTTCCACATCCTTAACTTGGCTGGATGCATTACCGTTGGCATTATTGTCTATTAGGTCAGTGCCACACTCTCGAACAGGCCTGACCCCCTATGAAATAGTATTCGGAAGGCCAATGAATATTTGGGGAGTTCCTAAGCCAAATTCTGTATATGATGTACCTTGTGTCCTGATGAATGATTATTTGGCACAGTTAACCGACAATTTGGTTTCTATTCATCAACAGGTTCGAGAAGCACTTCCTGACAGATCTACAGGTGAAGGCCATGAACTCCGACCTGGTGACCAGGTGATGATTAAGTCCTTTGAAAGATCAAGCAGCTTGGAACCAAGGTGGCGAGGCCCAGAACAGGTGCTCCTTGCGACAAGGACAGCAGTTCGAGTGACAAACCGAAAGAATTGGGACCATAGTAGTCACTGCAAGAGAGTGCTACCTACCTTGGTGGAACCTGCTGTGCTGACCGATCATCTAGAGATTTTGACTACGGAGAAAGGCCATGCTATATCACCTGACGAATCTGCAGAGGTCTTCCCGGTCCATACGACTTCTGGAGTGTCGCGATATAATTTGAGACCGAGGAAAGAATCTGAAAATGTTTTGAAAAAAACTGGTTGAGCTACTGCCCTGGGTTGGTGAAAACGGAGAGCTAATGTGGCAAGGGGGGGTGGTCAGCCATGCATTAGAGTAGTGACACCCGTCTTGGCCCGTGGTGAAGAAATCAGCGGCTGCCCAGGGATAAGAACTCCAACGATTGTTTTTAATTAATTTCTGAAAGGGTCGATTATCACTGTTGCTAAAATGAATAACAAAGTGATAATTAGTAGTATGGGGTTTGTTGTTGTTTTGGTGGTTACAGCAATAATCACCTGGTTTGTTGAAAAGAAGTCTCCTGCTCGTGAGTTTTTTTGTTGCCACTACTCCAGTACCAGAGGATCACTATTACTTTACGCTTTCCTATCAGGAGCAGAAGCACCGTCAATCGTACTTCAATAATACTTTCATTCAGATGTTGCATCATACTCATAATGCTACAAATACTACTAACTTTTGGGTATGTGGAATGATACCTGCGTATCAAAAGAAAGGAGGAACACCTTTCATTCCTCTTCCTTTTTCACACAATGGTTCTTGTCAAGCTTGGTACACGCTTTTGTTTGCATCTGGAAAACGTACAGAGGGCGGACTTTTTTTTTT
Source organism: Pleurodeles waltl (assembly GCF_031143425.1). NCBI lineage: Eukaryota > Metazoa > Chordata > Amphibia > Caudata > Salamandridae > Pleurodeles > Pleurodeles waltl. The sequence continues at coordinate 1,773,853,801 of NC_090444.1, read as the reverse complement.
TCGCCTTAAAAAAGTATGCTACCAAGACAAAGATGGGTATCCCCAAGCCAAAGGAACTAAATGGGAATGGGAAGAGTATCAACCGTACAATGTTTCAATACCATATGTCTTCACAAATATAAGAGACTCTGACGGGAAAGAACAATTTGTGATTTCTGTTACAAAAACTAAAGCAGATTTATGTATACGTAGCATTGGGCGAATTCCAGTAGGGATAAGCGATTGTACCTTGATTTTAACTATTGAGGGTGTAAATAATAGTAGTTTTACAGCTTCACATAATACATATTTTGTTTGTGGTAACTATGGATATTACCAACTACCTGTTGGGTGGTCAGGTGTGTGTAATGATTGCAATATTTTTCACATGCTATATCTGTATTCAGTGTGCTCCAATGTTCTGCTCCATGTGTATTACTGCTTGTATGCCTACCAAAAGAAATATTACAGAAATGAAAGCACAACATATGTTAGATAAGGAAATTGCTGAAATGATGAGCATAAATATACAAGATGAATATTTAGATTATCCTAGAAAGACGAATGTCTTCAGCTAATGCTGAAAGGGTCGTCTGTTGTAGTTTAGCAGCGATTAGATTAAGCATTAGCAGAAGACATCTTGTATTTAGCAACTATTGTGAACATTTCGCGGAAACCATTTTGTATTAATGGCAGCCATTTTCTCTGCCACATGCTGCCATGTGCTCACCATGTGCTCTGTCCTACCTTTCTGTTAACTACTCTTGAAAATCTGACTAGTGACAAGTTATATTTAGCATCTCCCACTTTCACACATGCCCAGTAAGGTCTGCAGCTGTTAGTCCTTGAAAACTGTTAGCCCCTCCTACCTGTCGACTGTGCATTTTCACATGACCTTACATGTATGCAAGTCTTGCTTCTATAATTGTACCACCTCCTTTTAGCCCCTGCGTGGGTATAAAAGGGCCATGCTCTCTCAGTTCAGTGTGCTACTTCAAACATTACCGAAGGGTGCTGTTTGAACTGTAGTACCACCTCATGAGGTTTAATAAACTTTTGTCTTTTATTGCAGTTTCTGTGCCAACTTCTTCCTATGTGGTCTGAGGACTTTGTGCAGAGAAGGGTAAACCCCTTGCACTAGTAGGCCTTGCTGAGGCTTACTTCAACAAATGTGTTGACTGGGAAGGGCACCATCATGCGAAGATTGGCACCAAAATAACGGAAATTACAATCACATATGCAGATGTCAGCAAGCAGCCAACATGCTTGTGCCTACACAGCATGGATGTCATTTAGGGGTGACTGCGACCCCTGGATTGCCCCTTGTGACTGCTGGCACTGTCTCTGTTGACCCCTGGCTTCAGAGGTGGTAAAATCAGTGTCACTTCTTTAATTAATCTAATAGTGAATAACACTGTGGGGGTCATTATGACCCTGGCGGAAGGCGGAGAAGCGGCGGTAAGACCGCCAACAGGCTGGCGGTCTTTTTTTTTGTATTATGACCATGGCGGTTCTCCGTTCCGCCCGCCAGCGGTATTTTGACCCGGCTTACCGCCATAGATTTCCTGCCGTTGGAACCGCCATGAAATCCATGGCGGTAAGCACTATCAGTGCCAGGGAATTCCTTCCCTGACACTGATAGGGGTCTCCCCCACCCTCCACCCCCATCCCAACTCCCTCCCCTACACCCCCCACCACCCCTGCCACCCCCCAAAGGTGGCAGGGCCCCCCTCCCCACCCGACCCCCAACATCACATAACTCACACACACACTACACGCATGCAGGCACCACCAACACACACGCACAAACACTGACATACATGCCAACATCCACACACACAGTCAGACACGCACACCCACATACAAACATACACGCACACATCCATACAGACATACCCACAGACATACACGCAATCATTCCCAAAACACGCAACACTCCCGCAAGCATACACGCACTCACACACCCCCTCTACATACACAGACGCACACCCCCATGCACCCACACAACACACAACAGCCCCTCACCCCCTCCCCTAACGGACGATCGACTTACCTGTTCCCTTCGATCCTCCGGGAGGGGACAGGAGCCATGGGGGCTGCTCCGCCGACACCACACCGCCAACAGAATACGGCCACGCCGAATCACGGGACGTGATTCGGTGGGCGGTGTTCTGTTGGCGTGGCGGTGAAGGTGAAGCAACCTCCACTTCCCGCCACCCGCCAGTATGGCTGTTGGCGGCTCTCCGTCGGAAAAAGGACAGAGAGCAGCCAACAGTCATGATACGCCGAGCTGCAAACCGCCACTACTGGCGGTCTTCCGCACGGCGGTCCCTCGGCGGTCTTGTAAAAAGACCGCAGAGGTTGTAATGACCACCTATATTACCTACTATTAGTGTAAAAAATAATGGAGTACAGTTAGTTAGAACATAACCCTCTCTGGCAGCTGAGGTAAGAAATAAAAATGCTTTTAAATGCATGTTGTGTGCATGCAAGCAGATGAGAGTGAGTTTATGTGGGAAAGAGTGTGTGCAAGTGTGATTGTGTGTTTACATATAAGCTTCTGTGGGTGAGTGAATGTATAGGTCAAATGGAGTGTGATGTCACTTCCGCTACCCCTGAGCTTTTGGTGAATTGACATTCATGATATACACTCACTTGCATGTGCGCATACACATACACACACCAAGACACTCTCATTTTTGCTCTCTAAAATGTATGGTATCTAACCTTCACAAGAGCACACATTCATTCTCACGTGTACGCACAAACATACACACACATTCCCTTTCACACACACTGATTCACTGGTATGCATGCAGACATCACTTGGGAGTCTTTTTGTTTGTTTACTTAATATTCACCTATTTGTCATCTCAGCAGGTCCTGGGTCTGTGACAAGCACTCCATTGGCCAAGGTATAGGGAGCGCAGGTTCAGTAGCATTACAGGGAAGTCCTAAGTTGTAATATAGGCATTGAGCAACTGAAAATGGCTGCCAAACATGCACCTTGCAGGCCTCACATAGTGGGCATGGTGCATGTGTTTACTGGAATGATTGCTGAAAGGACGAAGCCTAACACCAGCAGCCAAAGACTATCAGGTGGAGGTGGCTGCACTGATGACCTGGGAGAGACAAGGAAAGGATGGGGGTGTGGAGCAATAGGAGAGATCAGGGGAGGGAAGAGAGCGAGGGGGAAGGATGAGAGTGGCAAGGAACCAAGACATGGGAGAGAGAGTGGGAGCAAAAAGGAAAGATGAGGGAGAAATGATCACGTATTCCAATTGAATATTACAAATCAAATGGAATAGAAAAATAAAATTCAAAATGGCACAATAGGCCCCTAAAGCCAGCAGTGGAAGGATACAACTCATCCAATAAATATTTTTATATTCCTGTGGGCAGGGCAAACACAAAAATAGCTTGGAAAGCCTTCGAATGAGAGGTAGTATGCTGCAATAGACAATAAATCTATCAAATCATGAGCCAGGGGCAGACTATCAAACCTTCTGCTCAGAATCCAATGGAAATGATACACTCTTCCGTCTCCACCAATGACCATAGACACAATGTTGTGAGGGCAGTGCTAGAAAAGGGGAAAGGTATTAGAGAGAAAAGAGAGACACCAAGCTCCACCACTCTGACTGATCACATCCAATGGTCTAGGATGTCTGCCAGTTGTAGTGGATATGTAAAAGCAAAGAGAAAGGTTTAGTAACTTGCCAGGGTTCTGCACTTAACTCTAATAGTGAATGGATGTATCTTATGAATATCTCAGTGTAGCCAATTCTTTGTACATTGATATGGAACGTGTAATTTCTGAAACTAAAAATACAAATAATTATTATCTTAAATATATGTTCACTAACACTTCTCCCTATGACCCGACTAACTATCTCAAGCTTTAATACTATGCAGTCTCTTTTGAAGGTGAGTTATAGTTTGTACTTGAATTCTTGGAGCCCCACAAGACAATCAACAAAATAATATTTTGCTGTTCCATAGTTTTACCTATTTATTTAAACATACTGAAACTCTAATACCTTCACTTTGATATTCATATATAGCATGGGCAATATTTTTCTAGGCTAAGAATCCTTCCTGTTTCATTACAGATTAACCTTTAGTGAAATGTAACTATCCCAATATTAAATTAGTACATATAAAAGTTCATAATATAGTTCAATGTATGTTTTCACCAACAACAAAACTTTCAGAAATACTTCTCTGTAATCCCAATGTTCTTTAATACAAACCCATAGGTAAAAAGGTGTTTTTTGGCAAAGTAAATTAGAGATCCGAGTAGCAAGGTCCTGGCGGCATCAATATTTTATCATGATTGCTTAGCAAACATATTGTGGACCACCAACGGAATTATACATAGATAGGAAAGATGGTTGCTTTTTCCCCAGACTACACAAGAGCTCATGGCTGCTGAAAGTTGCAGTTCATTTTAGAGACACTGATGTACAGTGCACTGTCAGCATATGTAAATCCTTAGTCCAAACAGAACAAGCACTTGCAGGGACTGCTAGCTTTCTTTCTTTGAACAACACTCAGAATGAGCTAATTGTATGTACTGCTTCTTCATGCTTGTCTAGTTCAAAATGGTAAGCAATGTCTCTGGCCCACTTCCTAACACAGACCCAAAGCCCATTCAAGGTATCTATCTGTTAAATCATTGATACCATTGCTTCTATTAACAGTTTAAGTTGCCTGGTTGAGACCTAAAAATAACATTGTGTAAAATGGAAATTGGTAGGTATTAAAGGAATAACAAACCGATCAAATTTATCAAACTGATGTGGAGAATCTACAATCTGTAGCATTGCAATGTTTTGTTTTGCCACGTTGCTAGTGAGGTGAGGTTTTTCTCCTCTTGACAAATAGTGCACCCTTAATGGCACCAAAATGCCTTGAGATAGCCATAACAGGAGTAAAAGGAAAGCTTGTTAGAACATGAACAACAAACTGAAACAAAAGGCTGTATCTAAGAATATGGACCGAATATGTTGATTTACAAAATTACTGATGGAAAGGAAACTATGTACATGAAAATTTAGACTAAACGTGACCTCATTGCAGAAGTCAATAACAGAGACTACTACATTATTGACTGTAAAAATTTATTAAATACAAAAATATCTACTAAAATCATACAGATTATATAAATATACTATCTTAAAGATAACAGAATATGTAACCAAAATATATAATACTGCAATATAGTAAACAAAAATACATTAAAGATGTACATAGATAAATATATCCAAAAAGTGTGGTCTATAATTAGACATATACTTAAAAAATGAAACAAGTTATTTTTCACCTAAAAATATAAAATATTCCTTACAATTCTAACTATACAAAACTCTCCAGGTTAAAATACAGCATAGAGCCTCAATTCTTTCTATAAAATATTTAATTAATAAAACATAATTTTAATTTTGTATGCAATTTTTAGTTTAACTTAAAATGTAGTTTACATAAATACTTTTGCAGTAAAATATATAATTAAAAACATCTACCTATATTAAGCTAAATGCATTCATATAATATGAATTCTAAAACAATTTTAAAATCTATAATTTTTAATAAATATAACAAGTTACTCGGAAATCTACTGATTAAAATGAACATGTTATGTGCTTCATTACTATAATTAGAATATTTATGTAAAATAATTTTTTCATAAAACATGCAAACATTAAGACAATCAAATTGAAATCAGAACTGAAAAAGATAAAATTATAAGGTGGTAACTTACTATATTAATTACAATCCCACAAACATTGGTAAAAGTGCTTATTGAGCGGAAGTTAAAATATAGCATTTTAAATCCAGACCCACAAATACTGGAGAAAGCATTTAAATAGTGTGAGTCAATTATACAATTCTTATTCCAATCCAACAAAAATAGTTGAAACCACATAAATGAAAGGAGCTTTGCTGACTATATTAACTCTAGGAGAACAAACATTAGAGAAAGTTCATTCATTTTTATAAGGGTCAAATTTACTACTTTAACTGCACTTCCAAAACATTTAGAAAAATACATAAATCAGAGGGGTGTGATTTACTAGTCAATCTCCATTCTCACATTGGGGAAAGTGCATAAATAAAATGGGGGTGGGGTAAGATTTATTAATCTAACTCACGATTAATAAACACTAGGGAAATTACATATAAAGGTTTTTGTAATAACTCCATTGGCATAAACATTGTGAAAGTGCACAGATACAAGAGATTTAGGGCCATATGTACGAACACATTTTCCCATTGACACAGAATGGGAAAAACCCTTTGCTACATCTGGCCCTTACTATTCTACCACCAGCCCCACAAACATTAATTACATTCTAACTCCAGACCAAAAAACAATGTGCAGGAAGGATATAAATAATAGTAGTAAAATGTACTATTCTAACTGCAGTCCCACAACCATTGGGGAAAATGTATGAATTAAAAGGGGTGAAATTTAGTACACTAAATATAAACCAACAAACTTTGGGGAAAGTACATTAATAAGAGGGATGCTATTTGTTAAGAGCTGGACTTCTAGGCAAAGCTGGAGAGAACTTCTTGATATGAAGGTAAGGCTGTTTATCACCAGAGGCAGGGGCAGATGCCAGAATGACAATCTAGGGCCATATTATAGAATGTGGCGCATCCTCCTTGTATGCGCTGTGCGCAACCACAGAGAATGCACTGTATTATATACAATGCGCTGCCACCAGGGCATTCAAGTAAAAACGGAGCGGCTGCTTTAAAGCCACTCCATGTTTCACTGTGCAGGCGGCAACCGCCTTCAATTTTAAAAGGAATTCGAGATCCCATTGCAGGCGGGTGCAATGAGTGACTGTACCCGCCTGCAAGGGGATATCTGGGGGGTCCATACGACCCTCTATGCTCCCTCCAGAGGTCTGCCATCAGGGGGAGGACTGACAGTGTGCCACCGTTTATGTGACGCACTGTCAGTGCACCTCCCGACAGCTTCTTTGCCTCTGCACCTGCGTCTATAATATGGTGCGGGTGCAGAGCCAAAGGGATTCCCTCATTTGCATGGGGCCATGACCCCTTGCAAATGAGGGAACACCCTCTGGTGATAGCGCTGGTGCTATGTATGCCCCAGCCCTATCTGTATTACAGAAAGGGACTCGCAAGCGTCTGCAGCCCTTTCTGTAATATCAAAGTGCCCCGGGGGCCGTGCATAGTGGGCTCACATGCCTGTTGCGCCCACAGGGCACTCCACATTGTATAATGCAGCCCCTGGAGTCCATAACTGCTCCAGGGAATAACTCTGCAAATAAACCTTCTAGCTGGTCCAGGCTGGAATCAGAAATCAGGTGTATACAGCAAATCTGGATGGTGAGAAGAACTGGAGAATGTGGAGACTCACGGAGACCAGGAGCAAGCAACGAAGAAACAACTTTGATGCAACTGGCCTCCGGACAGTCAGCTTTTACAGTGAAAAATCAGTAAGTGACCTAGGAAAGATTGGGATAGGTTAAAGGAAAAAATTATATGTAACAGACAGCTGAAATGTCTTTTTTAATATGTTGTATTTGAAATATACCCAGAGCTATATGTGTGCCTGTAGAAATCTGCATGGGGTGTATGTCAGAGGTTTGCATGCAGGAATATCCCCCTGGGGCTTGTGTGGTGCCTACTCCAAGATGGCAGGGGTTAGGATGCCATTGCTTCACTGCTGCTAAGAACAACTGCCCAGAAGGTCCCTGTTGGACTTTTGCTTATGCAGGGTCATCCCCAGACTTTTTTGCCTCCTGCCTCCTATTTTTTTCTGACCTGTCGCTGTTGGCTTTTCCACTCTGAGCACTTTACCACTGCTAACCAGTGCTAAAGTGCATATGCTCTCCTGTTTAAATTGTATGTAAGTGGTTCATCCATGATTGGCATATTTGAATTACTAGTAAGTCCCTAGTAATGTGCACTAGAGGTGCCAGGGCCTGTAAATCAAATGCTACTAGTGGGCCTGCAGCACTGGTTGTGCCACCCACATAAGTAGCTCTGTAATCATGTCTCAGACCTGCCACTGCAGTGTCTGTGTGTGTATTCTTACACTGTAAATTCGACTTGGCAAGTGTACCCACTTGCCAGGCCTAAACCTTCCCTTTCCTTACATGTAAGGCACCCCTAAGGTAGGCCCTAGGTAGCCCCAAGGGCAGGGTGCAGTGTATGGATAAGGTAGGACATATAGTAATGTGGTTTATATGTCCTAACAGTGAAATACTGCCAATTTCGTTTTCACTGTTGCAAGGTCTGTCTCTCTCATAGGATAATATGGGGGCTACCTTTAAATATGATTAAAGTGTAGATTCCCCTAGAGAGTAGATGGACAGGTGGAGTTTGAGACCCCTGAACTCACAATTTAAAAATACATCTTTTAGTAAAGTTGATTTTGAGATTGTGCGTTTGGAAATGCCACTTTTAGAAAGTGAGCATTTTTCTGGCTTAAACCATTCTGTGACTCTGCCTTGTTTGTGGATTCCCTGTCTGGGTCAGTTTGACAGTTGGGTTGTTTTTCACCTCACACCAGACAGTGACACAATGGGAGCTGGGGTGTGATCTGCATTTCCTGATTAGCCACCTCTGCTAGGAGGGAGGGGTGGAGTGGTCACTCTCATCTGAAAGGACTGTGCCTGCCTCTGACAATGCTGTCTCCAGCCCCCTGGTGTGTGTCTGAGGCCTTGCCTGGGCAAGGCAGGATTTCACAAGAAGGTGTGAGTCCCCTTTGAAGGAAGGTGACTTCAAAGACTAAAATGGGTATAAGAAGGGCACCCAAACTTACAAACTTTAGAAACACTTCTGGAATCAAGGGGAACCTCTGCCTGGAGAAGAGCTGATCGCTGAGGAACAAGTGCTGCCCTGCCTGTGACTGTGCTTTGTGGAGCTTTCCTGCAGTGCTGCTTCTGCCAGAGTAAGAGGGCAAAGACTGGACTTTGTGTGCCTTCCATCTTGAAGAAGAAATCTCCAAGGGCTTGATGTAGAGCTTGCCTCCTGTTGTTGAAGTCTCAGGGATAGCAAAGACTTCTTCCTGCCAGCACCTGGAGTCTCTGGAGAGACCCCTACTCTGCTCTGTGGTGCCCTTCCAGTTCCTGGGACCCTGAAAGGAGAGGCTGGCAGCCTAAGGACAAAAATACACGCACCGAGCGCCGTGCGGAGAAAAGATCGACGCGAATCCGATCGCGGCTGAGAAAACGACGCGACGCCGGTTCCGCAGCTGAGAAACGACGCCGCAGGAAACGCGACCGAAAAACCGACGCCCGGAGCAGGAGAAACGACGCGCAGCATCGCTGACGGAGGCTGAGAGATCGCACCCTGCGCCGCGGGACTTTCGGATCGTCGTGTGGCTGGCTTTTTCAACGCGCACCGCCGTGCCGAGTTGTTTTCGACGCACCCAGCCGTGCAGGGTTACTTTCGACGCACACCGCCCGTGCGGGGTTATTTTTGACGCAAACCAGGTACATTTACACGCTAGCAGCGCTAGTGTGTTGTTACAACTACCTAAAGACTCTTTTTATTTTAAACCTTTTAAAAATCATAACTTGACTTGTGTATGTTGGATTTTTGTCGTTTTGGTCTTGTTTTGTCTAGATAAATATTTCCTATTTTTCTAAACTGGTGTTGTGTCATTTTGTAGTGTTTTCATTAAGTTACTGTGTGTGTTGGTACAAATACTTTACGCCCAGCACTCTGAGGTTAAGCCTACTGCTCTGCCAAGCTACCAAGGGGGTAAGCAGGGGTTAGCTGAGGGTGATTCTCTTTTATCCTAACTAGAGTGAGGGTCCTTGCTTGAACAGGGGGTAACCTGACTGTCAACCAAAGACCCCATTTCTAACATTGGTGACCAGCGGTCGGGATTGGACTTGTATTTGTACTTGACATACAGTAATTAAGTGTACACTACTGTTTTGATCTCAGACCACTACGTGACCACATACTACTTGTCTTGTGATTCTGCTTTTTGTTCTCTGATGTCCTCCTGGAAGTATTGATAATATTTTTGGACTTTGTTTTTGGGTTGTGAAGCCTTTGCAGAATGGAAGTCAATTTCTGGCACCTATTTATGTATAAAAAGTGGCAGCTTAAAGCATTCTGCATGGAAAGGGGACTGGCTGTGAACAGGAAATCCAGAAGGGAGGATCTTGAGTCAGCCCTGTTTCAGTATGAATTGAAACGTTGTCAGGCAACACCACCAAATGAGTCTGAGGAGGATAACTACTCTGAGGAGGAGGATAACTACTCTGAGGAGGAGGAAACAGAAAGAGATGAGTGGCTCCTAGCTCGAATCCGGAGTCTGGAAGAGCTAGATGCAGAGCTTGAGAGGGCTGAGGAGGAGAGAGCCTTAGTCCTAGAAAAAGAAAGGATTGCAGCTCAAGAGCTGAGCTGTGAAGAGCTGAAGCTGGAGGCCATGAGGGCTGAGTCCAGTTCAGATGGTGGCAGCAAAAATCTTGTATCCAGTACTGCTGAAGAAGTGCACATGCCCAGAGATGTGGTGCCCTACTTGAAGGAGGGAGTTAACACACGCCAGGAGGTTCAGGGGTATGAGGTAGCTCCAGTGATGCACAGGGTCCCTGAGGTGGATTGGGGAACTGGCATGGGGAGTCATATTCCTACTGGTGGGAGGGACACTCTACTGACTCTAGTTGAGAGTGACAGGGAGAGGGGTTCCCCCCAGGTAGAAGTCCTGGTTATGGAGTGTGAAAACATCCCAGAAGAGTGTGGGTTGAGTGTCAGGGACAGTCAGGTACTGTCTCACCAGTCTCTAGAGGGTGATGTGGGGTGCTTTTTCAAAGCAGAGTCACTGGATGGTTGGGTGAAGGGTACTTTGGTTAATTCATGTGAGGGGCTGAGTGATGTAATTGCTGGAGAGCATATGTCTAGTCCTTATTTTCCAGAGCTATGCCAACACCAGGTGGAGTGTGAGTTCTCTGACCCCAGGGAGCTTACAATGGAGGCAGACTTCTGGGTGAGTACCAGAGAGTCTGAAGAGGCATTTGGGGGTGCTCCTGAGAGGAGTGGTCTAGGTAGTTCCCAACCAGGTGAGGTAGGGAAGGATTGTAGCGTCCCAGGTAGGTCCCAGTGTAGTGGGATGGGTGAGGGACCCCATGTCCAGTCTCAGAGGAGAGGGAATGGGGATGGGTTGAGGCCCAAGGTGCCCGAGATCCGGTCCCAGGTCCTGGAGGGTTCCCTGCGGGAACCCCAGGAGGGGAGCCTAGCCTGTACCATAGGGCCCTTTGTTGAGGGAGACCCCACAGTGTCAGGAGAACTTGGGGGGGCGGCTGTAGCCAGCGTCCCACCAGTTCTGGTGTCTGGCAGTACCACTCCTAGTGAGGGGTTGCAGAAGTCCAGACAGAGGGTTGAGGGGGGGTTGCGGACCCCAGTGGAGAACCTGGAGGGTCAGGGGTCAGCTCTGAGTGCAGAGCCCCCCAGGAATGACCTTGGTGAGACCATTTCTGGGCTGGGGGGAATCCAGACTCTGTCAGATGGGCAGAGGTCAGGAGACCTGCGCCAGCCAGACTCTTGTATGGCCCTTGGGGAAAGTGTTTCCCTTGTGGGGGGTAGGTGTGCCCCCCAGGAAGTCCTGGTGCGCCAGGCAATGATTCAACCGCAGGATGGTGACTCTGGGTTGGATGATCAGGTTCAGGGGGTAAACTCTGACCTGATGGGGAGTACGTGTGCTCCCAAGGAAGTCCTGGTGCGCCAGGCAATGGTTCAACCGCAGGGTGGTGACTCTGGGTTGAATGATCAGGTTCCGGGGGTAAACTCTGACCTGATGGGGGGTAAGTGTGCTCCCCAGGAAGTCCTGGTGTGCCAGGCAGTGGTTCAACCGCAGGGTGGTGACCCTGGGTTGGATGACCAGGTTCAGAGGGTAAACTCTGACCTGGTAGGGGGTAGGTATGCCCCCCAAGAAGTCCTGGTTTGCCAGGCAGTGATCCAGTCTGTGGGTACAGGCCCTGGATTGGGAGGCCAGGTTAAGGGTGTCCCCCCTGACCTGGAGGAAGGGGCTACTGCTAACAGTGCCCCTACCATGTTGTCTTCTGGGGGGGTCACTCCTAGTTGGGTGGTTCAGGACCCCAGAAGAGAGGGCAGGGGGAGGGAAGCCTCACCCCTGGCCCTGGTCCAACCTGAAGGTACAGACCCCAGGTTGGAGGATCAGTTGCAGGTTAACATCCCTGCACTGATGGAAGAATTGTGCAGGACTGCTTCTACAAGCACCCTGACAGTTTTTGACTCTGGGGGTGCCGCTTCTGCAGGGAGGGTACAGAGCCCCAGAGGGGAGGACCAGGGTCAGGTTGTCTTCTCTGACCTGGTGGAAGAGAGAGTGGTCAAAGAGTGCCAGGCACCTGGGGCTACCACCCCCCACTCGCCACAGTCACAGTGGTTAGAGAGGCCTGAGGTCGGGCTCTCATCCCTGACAGTTGTCTGGGCCACTGTGGCTTGCTGTCCTGGTGGACAGAGTTTCCCCTGGGGGGGGGAGGGCGAGAGTCACACCCCGGGGGTGGAGTGGGCAACACCACTGTGTTGGCCCTGGTGGTACTATCTGCCCATTGCAATACATCTGTGAGCAAAGTAAAGTTAGGTGTTGCACAGATGGTGTCTGTAGATGTGGAGAAGGGTTCCCCATGGGTTAGCTTAGTGGGCCCTGAGAGTATGGACAGAGGGATCCAACTGGAGTCAGGAAGGCGTAGAACTGGAACATGCCCCTGCTGTTGTGGGCCTGGGTCCCTGTTCTATCGCCCCAATCAGGGAAGTACATCAAGGTATTGATTGTTCTCCCCTGGCTTTAGGCTGGTAGGGGGTCGTGTTGGACTTTTGCTTATGCAGGGTCATCCCCAGACTTTTTTGCCTCCTGCCTCCTATTTTTTTCTGACCTGTCGCTGTTGGCTTTTCCACTCTGAGCACTTTACCACTGCTAACCAGTGCTAAAGTGCATATGCTCTCCTGTTTAAATTGTATGTAAGTGGTTCATCCATGATTGGCATATTTGAATTACTAGTAAGTCCCTAGTAATGTGCACTAGAGGTGCCAGGGCCTGTAAATCAAATGCTACTAGTGGGCCTGCAGCACTGGTTGTGCCACCCACATAAGTAGCTCTGTAATCATGTCTCAGACCTGCCACTGCAGTGTCTGTGTGTGTATTCTTACACTGTAAATTCGACTTGGCAAGTGTACCCACTTGCCAGGCCTAAACCTTCCCTTTCCTTACATGTAAGGCACCCCTAAGGTAGGCCCTAGGTAGCCCCAAGGGCAGGGTGCAGTGTATGGATAAGGTAGGACATATAGTAATGTGGTTTATATGTCCTAACAGTGAAATACTGCCAATTTCGTTTTCACTGTTGCAAGGTCTGTCTCTCTCATAGGATAATATGGGGGCTACCTTTAAATATGATTAAAGTGTAGATTCCCCTAGAGAGTAGATGGACAGGTGGAGTTTGAGACCCCTGAACTCACAATTTAAAAATACATCTTTTAGTAAAGTTGATTTTGAGATTGTGCGTTTGGAAATGCCACTTTTAGAAAGTGAGCATTTTTCTGGCTTAAACCATTCTGTGACTCTGCCTTGTTTGTGGATTCCCTGTCTGGGTCAGTTTGACAGTTGGGTTGTTTTTCACCTCACACCAGACAGTGACACAATGGGAGCTGGGGTGTGATCTGCATTTCCTGATTAGCCACCTCTGCTAGGAGGGAGGGGTGGAGTGGTCACTCTCATCTGAAAGGACTGTGCCTGCCTCTGACAATGCTGTCTCCAGCCCCCTGGTGTGTGTCTGAGGCCTTGCCTGGGCAAGGCAGGATTTCACAAGAAGGTGTGAGTCCCCTTTGAAGGAAGGTGACTTCAAAGACTAAAATGGGTATAAGAAGGGCACCCAAACTTACAAACTTTAGAAACACTTCTGGAATCAAGGGGAACCTCTGCCTGGAGAAGAGCTGATCGCTGAGGAACAAGTGCTGCCCTGCCTGTGACTGTGCTTTGTGGAGCTTTCCTGCAGTGCTGCTTCTGCCAGAGTAAGAGGGCAAAGACTGGACTTTGTGTGCCTTCCATCTTGAAGAAGAAATCTCCAAGGGCTTGATGTAGAGCTTGCCTCCTGTTGTTGAAGTCTCAGGGATAGCAAAGACTTCTTCCTGCCAGCACCTGGAGTCTCTGGAGAGACCCCTACTCTGCTCTGTGGTGCCCTTCCAGTTCCTGGGACCCTGAAAGGAGAGGCTGGCAGCCTAAGGACAAAAATACACGCACCGAGCGCCGTGCGGAGAAAAGATCGACGCGAATCCGATCGCGGCTGAGAAAACGACGCGACGCCGGTTCCGCAGCTGAGAAACGACGCCGCAGGAAACGCGACCGAAAAACCGACGCCCGGAGCAGGAGAAACGACGCGCAGCATCGCTGACGGAGGCTGAGAGATCGCACCCTGCGCCGCGGGACTTTCGGATCGTCGTGTGGCTGGCTTTTTCAACGCGCACCGCCGTGCCGAGTTGTTTTCGACGCACCCAGCCGTGCAGGGTTACTTTCGACGCACACCGCCCGTGCGGGGTTATTTTTGACGCAAACCAGGTACATTTACACGCTAGCAGCGCTAGTGTGTTGTTACAACTACCTAAAGACTCTTTTTATTTTAAACCTTTTAAAAATCATAACTTGACTTGTGTATGTTGGATTTTTGTCGTTTTGGTCTTGTTTTGTCTAGATAAATATTTCCTATTTTTCTAAACTGGTGTTGTGTCATTTTGTAGTGTTTTCATTAAGTTACTGTGTGTGTTGGTACAAATACTTTACGCCCAGCACTCTGAGGTTAAGCCTACTGCTCTGCCAAGCTACCAAGGGGGTAAGCAGGGGTTAGCTGAGGGTGATTCTCTTTTATCCTAACTAGAGTGAGGGTCCTTGCTTGAACAGGGGGTAACCTGACTGTCAACCAAAGACCCCATTTCTAACAGTCCCCAAGTGCCAGAGGACTTAGGGGCCACAATAGTAGCAATGGTAAAAAGTTCCTCCTTACACTTTAGCCCCTCTTAGGAGCTCCGTGTTTAGTGAGGTGTTCAAGAAAAAAATGCTTAATCAGGCAAGTATTGAACCTGGTCAACTGGTTTCCAAGAACGATCACATGGATTAAATTATTTCCAGTCCACTAAATAGTGCAATACACCTATTAGATACCAGGAAACACAAATGTCCTGCCCTTCATATCCAGATTGCCCACCAACCAGTACAGGGGGAGGTCTTTGTTGTACTGGACAACCTTTATATGTGAGGTAAGCTTTTAAGTGAGATACACAAAAGGAAGGATGAATCCTACTCAAAAGGTGAGGTTCAGACAAACTTTTACTGGACTGAGTATCTTGGTAATTACAAGGGGATCTTGGAGAAATTTTTGACCAAAAAATGGTAAGTGGTAGATTTAGGAAGGGTAACAATACTTCATTGCCTATTTTGTACATAGGTGGCAGTCATTTGTACTTTTTGCCTGCACTTTTTCTATGTATTTTTCCTTTTGAAGATTAAGGATCAATTTTTGTATGATTTCCCTAAGGTCTTCAAAGAGTTCTAGACTGCTGGAACTGAAGTGGTGGTTTCTAAGAATTCTAACAACGTTCAGGGGTGGAATCCGTTAAAGACAAAAAAAGGTGAAACCCCCAATAAATCTGCTGCTGGTAGAAGGGATTTCCAAATATCTTGAATGGTGCAAATGTAGCATTTTAGAAATTCTTCAAGCATTTTAGAAATTCTTCTGGTGTATAAATTGGGCTGTGGATGGAATTCTGAGGTCAGAGATCTGTGACTACCCAGTTTTTGGTGCAAAGATTTCCAAAATTGGGAGGTATACTGTGGACTTCCGTCAGATATAATTTTAGAAGCTAGCCCATGAAGTCTATACATATCTTGATATAAGACCTTGGCCATTTCTAAGGTTGTTGGTAACTTAAGGAGTGCAGACAAAATTGACCATTTTACTAAAGGAATCTACTGTAACCATGGTGGGCATACAACTCTCTGAAATTTGTAATTCTACAATGAAATCAGTAGAAATTATCTCCCAGGGTTTGGGAGGAATTTCTGGTATTAATAATAACTTAAACTTCAAAATAATAATTTATTTTGTGTTTCAGGTATATTACGGGTCCACAGATCACAGGTGTTTACAAAAGTGCCCTCGGTGCCCAGAAATGAATGTATCATGACATATGTGCATTATAAATCTCTGTGCTTGTTTTGTTTTGTTGGAATAAAGACTTTTTGCATACAAAGCCATTAGTTTGTATTATTTGATTGTGTAGAAACAGCTCTTTTAATTTTTGTAGGTTGAAAGGCCTTGTTTCTGCATGGACGTTTTCAAGATTTGTAGAAGTCACAGCAGTAACAAGGCTCAACGATTGATAATCCTTTCTGAATCCTTGAGATTAGCAGACTCTGGGCCTGATTCTAACCTTGGCGGACGGCGGAGGCCATCCGCCAAGGTTCCGCCGCCAAATGACCGCACCGCGGTCACAAGACCGCGGCGGCCATTCTAACATTTCCTCTGGGCCGGCGGGCGCTCTCCAAAAGAGCGCCCGCCGGCCCAGAGGAAATGCCCCTGCAACGAGGACGCCGGCTCAGAATTGAGCCGGCGTAGTTGCAGGGGTGCGACGGGTGCAGTTGCACCCGTCGCGTATTTCAGTGTCTGCATGGCAGACACTGAAATACTTTGCGGGGCCCTCTTACGGGGGCCCCTGCAGTGCCCATGCCATGGGCATGGGCACTGCAGGGGCCCCCAGGGGCCCCACGGCACCCCCTACCGCCATCCTGTTCCTGGCGGGAGACCCGCCAGGAACAGGATGGCGGTAGGGGGTGTCAGAATCCCCATGGCTGCGGAGCGCGCTCCGCAGCCATGGAGGATTCCCCCGAGCAGCGGAAAGTCGGCGGGAGACCGCCGACTTTCCGCTTCTGACCGCGGCTGAACCGCCGCGGTCAGAATGCTCGTGGGAGCACCGCCAGCCTGTTGGCGGTGCTCCCGTGGTCGGTGGCCCTGGCGGCCACCGGCCGCCAGGGTCAGAATGACCCCCTCTGTGTAACGTCTTAATAAGATGTCTGCTACTGTATTTTCAGATCCAGGAATATATGTGAAAATTAAGTAATATTGTTGAAAAATAAAATTCCCAACGGGTCTGACACTTAGCTTGTTGAAGCACTTGGAGAATTCTATGATCATTGCGGACAGTCACTCTGTATTGGCCCCAAGCAAGAAATGTTGCCCTTCCGAAAAAGCTCCTTTGATATACTTTTTCCAGTACTGAGTAGTTTCTTTGCACAGGAGAAAACTTTTTGAGAAGAATGCCACAGGGTGTTCCTTCTGCTACAAGATTGGTTTGAACCTGGATAGCTCCTAAGACTAGTTCTGACACATCATTTTCCACTATAAATGGCTGATTAATATCTGGTCGCTGTAAAATTGTGGCTTTCAAAAACCCGGGTTTTAGCCTTGTAAAAGCACTTAAGGCTTCTGGTGACCAGTAAAAAGGTTGATTCTTCTTTAATAAATCAGTGTAGGAAGCTGGTGCAGAGAGTCCAGTGGATCTCCAGTTGATTGACAGAGGCAAAAGTAGATAATATACTCTCTTTTGTGGTAGTGTGGGCGAGGAGTTAGGTTTATCAGAGGGCAGTGCTAAACATTTGTGGTACTCACAGAGGCAATAAATGAGACACACTCCAAGAATAAATCCGAGACCAATTTAGAAAAATAACACTTATTTTTATATATGTTTTGAGAACAAGAACTTTGTTGCAGAATATTATGTACAGTTTTTATTATGAATTTTCACAGGTAAGTAAAATGTTCCAATCTGTGCGCTTTTATGCACAATGCAATCCTGTGGGAAGAAAAGTCAGTGATGCATGAAAATAGTTACAGTCGGTTTCACAGGTTCACCTTCAGGTTTCGGAGTTGTAGTGAGCCAAGGTCCAAAGTACTACCAGAATTTTGTCAAGAGGCACCCGGGTTTCACTGGGAGCTGGGTGCTAGTGAGATTCTAGCTTGTAGTGGATCCTATTTAGTTTTTATTGGGAATCAGGAATTAGCTTAGCCTCCTGGCTTGCAGGCCTATGCCCCCGTCACCTAGTGACTTTTAACCTACTTAGCCTGCTCTGTTTTAGCGCAATTATTTAATTTTTTCCTCCAGTATGGCTGCTATGTTTATAGTTAGAAAGATGTTTTGATTTCACGTTATCAGTGCCACTCTGTGAAGGCGAAACTATCAGCAGTAAAGACAAGTGATATATGTAGGTATTCACATTATGTCCCTTTCCCACTTATGTGTGACAGGAACATAATGTACTTTTGGAGGGAATTGTTTATATAATTTCCACCCCAAGTATGCCTTCTTATCTATTGTTTGGGTACATACCTGCGTCAGGGGTCCTACAAGATCTGTGTAAATACATCTCACACAGACAAGGTTATCAGAGGGATTCCTACCAGATGCCATCAACGCTATCTATGCTACATGTCACCTTGATGCAGACCCAGCCTTCGTGTCCCCACCAAGTCTGATCTTGAGACCTCATTCCAAAGTAACAAGGGTTTGTGGACTATTCTCCTGGACATGGTACTAGCAGATCTGGTTTAACACACCTAGCTCTTGTTAGGTTAGACATTAGGTTCTCCCTGCTAGGGTGTTAGAGCGCTTGGGTCTCAACGGGTCTTGGAGCAAGGGGGCATAGCCGGTTTTTGGGATCCAGGCCAGGTGGCTCGGATGCAGCATGGTTAGGGCATCTGGGCCTGGTGCGCAAAGATGCACTTGACAGTTAAGGGCCAACAGCTGACAGGAGCAAAATCAGGGCTGCTGGGCTACTCATAAAGTGAGTCTCACTGGTGCTGATGTTCATCGATGGCTGCTTCATCCTGGTACAGTGAGAATCCCGACTGGACTCTCATTGTTGGTGCTTAGTGCAGGGCGTCGGGTACCCCAGGGATTGGTGTTCCATGATTCCGGTGGGTCCTGGTGTTGTCACCCTCGGTGGGAAGACCAGCTTGGTTTCCAGAGCACAGGTACCTCCTCCTTGTCATCTGCAGCCCTGGTCGGGCCAGGGAGTTGCAAAGCGGTGGACCAGATTTTTGGTGCCTGCGGACTGCAGGAAAGTAGCTCCTCTACTCCAAGGGAGACTGGTGGCAATTTTTGAGGTGCCTGAGGCTTTGGTAGTTCTCCAGCGTTGCAGGGTGAGTCACCTTGTTGCGATTGTCGAGAGAGTTAGAGGCATGCAGGGTTTCATGCAAAAAAAGAAAAAAGCCCACAGATCTACTGAGGTTTTCGCCAGGCAGTGACTCTTCGTAATCCTTCTTCTCTTGATCCATCGAACCTGAGTTTTTTGGTTCAAGGGTGCCCCTAAATGCTCAATTTAGGGGCATTACAGGGAGTGTCAGGTAGCAGCCAATGGGTTGCCTACCTTTAGGGTGACTACACCCTCTGTATGTCCACTTCCACAGGAAAGTGGGCATAGTCCTGACCCTAGAATACTAATTCCATCCAAAACAAGATGAGGAATTTGAAAACCTCCTTAAGGGTGGGACTGGCATGATGTGGGCACACCTCCTAATCTTACTAATTTTCCCCCCATCTTGCCACCAAGCAGTGGGGTCAGGACAGTTGGGTGGTCTTCTCTTCCATATGGAGAGACCTGGCTCCCATAACAAAGGCAGCTGGTTCTTTGAAGCTTCTCGCCCTAGAATGTCCGACCTGCCTGGAAGAGGTGATAACACCTCAGCCCAGAGCATGCTTTAGTTCCTGGCCTTTGACAGCGCTGGCCCTCACCTCAGGAGGAGGTCAGAAATATGTCTAGGGTGGCTGTGCTAGTTCAGACCAGTCAGTCCACACACTAGCAATCGGTTAGGTTTTCAGGGGGCACCTCTAAGAGGCCTCTGGGTGCATGTATTAATAAATCCATCACTGGAATCAGTGAGGGTTTATTAATACGAGATGTTTAATACCAAACATCCGTAGTTTCAGTGAAGCCATCATGTAGTTGGGGAGCTCATATTAACCAGTGTCCAGCACATGTATCTAAAATGGCTTTCCCTGTTCACTCACTATGGCTATGAATCGACAAAGACATAGCAGGGGCATATCTGCTCAGGCAGATAAGTCCTCACAGGTGATATAATGCACCCTGCCTCAGGGCTGAAAGGCTTTCTGTAGAGGAGACTTACAAATATCATATGCAGTGGTAGGTACCTGGCACATGGGGATGTGTGACAGGTCGTGATTTCACTTTTGTCGGCACCAAGACGCGCAGCTTGCGATGGCAGCACTGTGTGTATTTGGTGAGGGGTCCTTGAGGGTGGTATAATTCGTGCTGCAGCCCTTAGGGACTTTCCTTAGTACCCCAGTCCCTAGGTACCAGGGGTACCATTTACTAGGGACTTACAGAGGGTGCTAAAGGTTTTTCCAAGTGGGTGAAAATAACTGTACAATTTTGGGAAAGAGCTTTGGCACTGGGACCTGATTAGCAGGAGCCCAGTGCACTTTGAGTCAAATTCACATCAGATACCAGGCAAAACGTGGGGGACTAACCATACAAAAAAAGGGTATCTTCCTATAATCAGTAATAGGTAACTCTAGCTGAGAAAAACATTTTACGAATTTTAAATACAAATTTCCTAGACCCATAAAACTCTGTGTTTCTTTTATTGAGGATAGGCTAATTCAGTATTGCTTGCACCTTTCTATTATCCATTACCAAGCCATCAGATGATAAAACATAGCCTAAATACTTCTACTGAGTTCTGGTGGAAAAGGAATTTCTCAGGTTTGGCTAATAATTTATTTTCTCTCAGTCTGTGCAATACTTGCTTCACATGGTCAACATGCTTGGTCAGGTCTTTGGAGAAGACTAGAATATCATCCAAATAGACAACCCTGATCAGCAGAAACAAGACTGCATTAATAAAGCATTGGAATATAGCGGGAGCATTGCATAGGCGAAATGGCATCACTCTGTATTCAAAATGTCCGAATGGTGTTCTGAAAGCAGTTTTCCATTTGTCTCCATAACATATCCGAATCAGATGATATGCACCCCTCAAATCTAGTTTGGTAAAGATTTTAGCCCTTTGTACCACTTCCAGTACATCTGATATTAAGGGTAAAGGATACTGATTCTATATGGTCACTTTATTTAACCCCCTGTTATCAATACATGGACAGAGTTTAGCTGTTCCCTTCTCAGTTATGCAGAACAGGGATGCACCTGCTGGTGATTTGGATGGAACTATGAGATCATAAGCCAAGCTGGCCTTC
Organism: Pleurodeles waltl; assembly: GCF_031143425.1. Classification (NCBI taxonomy): domain Eukaryota; kingdom Metazoa; phylum Chordata; class Amphibia; order Caudata; family Salamandridae; genus Pleurodeles; species Pleurodeles waltl. The sequence continues at coordinate 1,773,832,543 of NC_090444.1, read as the reverse complement.
CGAGGTCCTTTGGCATTTGTGTTTCAGAGAAAGGAGCCATTGTGGGTTGTGCGGTACAGAACCCAGGTGTCACCAGGGGGCCATGCAGCAGAGGACTTGGGAGGGCCGCCATAGCAAGAGTGTAGAGTTTCTCCCTACAGGTGCAATTTACTATTTCAACTTCATTGCTACAAAGACTGGGGAAAGAGCATAAATGAATGGGGTGTGATTTACTGTTCTAGCTCGAGTTCACAAACATTGGTGACAGTGTGGAATTAAAGAAGGTAACAGTTTCTTCTGTAATCCAGAACAACAAAGATTGAAGAAAATCCATGAATTGGCATTAGATCAGTTTTATTATTCTAATTGCAGTTGAATGAATGAGTTTTTAAATATGGAAAAATAGGCTGAGGGATCCATAGTACTATTGTTGTGCATTAAAAATACAGTTTTAGTTCTTAAAAACATTTTTTTTATATTATGACAAATGAACCACAAACAAGCATACACCAAATGTTTTAATTTGTATAAGACTTAAAATAAATTAAACATTATTGTAATTTTTAAATGTAAACACCCTGAGAACATACTCCATTTTTAAAACAATTAAATGAAAATTCAAACAACAAAGATATTGCAGAAAGAAAAAGCAAAAAATAAATAAACTTTGCTAATTAACTCAACATTAAAACACTACAGAGCCAAGCCCTCAGTAAACCCCCAATCTATAATACAAAAATAAAAATGTATACCCAATAATACATACACCTGAAAATTTTAAATATATGTAATAATCATTATTCAAACAAAATAGAAACATAAATGTGTACCTTTAAAACATATTTTAAAAACAGTTTATAAATAGAACACTACCAACTTAAATAAACATACCTTAAAATGTACCTTTTTTAATTAACAAAATCAATCCTAGTTCCTGTTTGCACTGGAAATGTATTTTAAATTATGCATACCAAAGTAAATGTTCAAAAATAGCATAAAGCTAATTAAGCATGACTCAGTTATTTAAAATTAAAGCTATATTATCAAACATTCACATTACAACATTAACAATAACTACATTGCATATCAAATATTTAAGTAAACGATATTTTAAACTCAAATATTTTTTACATGTACAAAAAAAGGTACAATGATCATCAGTAAAATATCCAATTATATTTTTGTAGTCATTGCGTGTTGACCATAATATTATGGGCAACAGATATTAAAACTTGCTATTCACGCGACATACAGAGACAAAATACCAGGACAGAACAAAAACAAAAGGTGACAAACTAGCAAATACAATCAATGATCAACACATAAAATTGTAGAAAATGAAATCCTACCAGTTCAACGATGCTTAATCTCGGTAGAAGTTCCCAGTTGCAAGTTGTTGGGCCAAAACTCAGGCCAACTCCTTCCACCCATCTCTTTAGTATTATGCACAATGCCTTTGAAGCCCTGAGCCTTACTAAGTGGAAAGCCAGGCCCATTAGTAGATTTGACTAAATGAGCTCAATAGTCCTGGAGAAGTTATTACTGCAATATGTACACCAGAAGGATCCCACGTGTCATGTTTCATATTTGAAATGGTAAAACGAAAAACCTGACTTTAAATCTGATACTTTCTTCCCAATTTCCTACTATCTTGTGCATTTCGTAATGGTTTCAAGTACCACACCTAAGAAAATTAATTAGGGTCAAAATTGGAAATTTTATTATATAATGGTTAGTAACAGCTTGCTGTGACTATTAGTGCAGTATTTTAAGCTGCGTGACATATGTTAAGGGCTGTAGGATCACCTAGCTCACTCCACAGTCCTCATAAGATGTACATAGTTAATAGAGCATGGGCCTGTGCATTACAGTTACCTCATGCTGTAGTATTGTAATATCGGACAGCTCCCAGTGACAGTGCTGTGTCCTTACATGGAGTCATAGTACATCCATAGTACAAAAGCTGCACTGGGAATACAAAAGCACATGATTTTAAGAGAGCACCTGTGGCTGAGGCCTGTTTAGAGGCAAATAGAATCCCTCACAAAATACCTCACAGGTTGGATGGTCTGCTCTCCCTTGTGAGATAGGTTAAGGTGAAATGAAGGAATGCCAAGTTTTCACAGTCTCTAGATGATCTGCAGAAGGAATCAGATCTAAATCACATAGCATACACTAAGGATGAAAGCTGGCAGGCTCCAGAATTGCCTGCCAAGGGAGCTCAGTGGTTGGTAATCCACCCAGTACCAAGGATATCCTGCCCTCCTTGTGTATCCCATAGGTTTCTGAACCAGGAACATAGGATAGATGCCCAGGCCTAATGAGGTGCACAGAGGAAGAAGTGTTCCCTACTGGATTGATCCCTTTTAAAGCACGAAGGCTCCTGAAAGTAGGGCTATATATATTCCTGTTAGAAATGGGGTCTCTAGTTGGCAGTGGTTTGCACCCTGTCCAAGTCGGGGCCCTCATTCTAGCAAGGTTAAGGGATTCATACAGCTAAGATAACCCCTGCTCACACCCTTAGTAGCTTTGCTCAAGCAATCACGCTTATCTCAGTGGCAATGTGTAAAGTAGTTGTACACACACACACACACACAGTAACACAGTGAAATCACTACAAAATTACTCCATACCAGTTTAGAAACATGGCCAATATTTATCTAAGTAAAACAAGACCAAAACAACAAAAATCCAACATACACAAGTCAAAATATCTCTCTTTAGAAGTATAAGCAAGTCGTAATCCATAGGAATCAATGGATGTATTTCTTTAGCATAAAGTACCTGGGATGCGTCAAAAACAAAGACGATGCAGGCCATATGGGAGGTGAAGTGCCAGAAAAGCAAAGCAATGCGTCAGTTCCTTACTGTGCAGGGGAGGTGATGTATTGGTTCTTTCCCTATTGGAAAGGCGATGTGTCCGTTTCTGGAGACGTGGACTCAGTTGCTTACTGCAATGCGGGATCAATGAGAAATTGGCACCCAGGGACGATGTGTGGAAAATCCAGACCACTGTGCTGATGAGCCTGCGGTGAAACAGGCGCTGCATCAATTATGCAGCCACAAGACAGGTGCTGCGTTGATTCTCTGGCCATGAGGCAAGCAATGTATTGATTTTTCAGCCACGAGATAGGCGCTGCATCAATTTTTCTGGCGAGGCATGTTGTGCGTGAATGTTCTCATTCAGATCACCAGCTTGCACTTCCAAGAGCCCAGGGACTGGATTTGTCAACTAGAGGCCCCATTTCTAACAATTCCCACCCCCCCAATGGCATTGCTAGTGTGAAAGGTGTTAGATTTTTCACTAAAGAGTAGTCCCTGAGGGTCCCCATGGTGAGTTTACCTTATGAGGGGGAGCTTGAACCATGCCTTCAAGCTCCATCTGCCAACACTTCTTCCACACTTCTTGTGGTTCCCACCTGGAATTAGGGATCCCAGCATTGGCCATTCAACTAGTCAAGGGGCCAGGGGCCTAAGACCATCAACTAATTTCTATATCTCCCCAGCGCAGGTAAGGTCCAATGGAGCTTGGAGGTCAGTATATGCAATGAAGAAGCGTGAATATTACTCCGGTGCAGCTCTGATTGCAGTACATAATGAAACTCAGCCACATAATGCCACAGAGACGCTTGCCAAAGTAGCTCCCTGTGTGTATAAGGCAACTACTTGAGGCTGTGGTCTAGCAGATACCACACCATGTCCATAGGTCACCATGGAACTCATAGATATGGCAGATGGACCAGATGGATTCTAGGTGTCAGGTGGTCCAATGACATCCACAACACAAAAGAAAATGGAGAGAGGTACTTCTCCTTTTCTGTCCTCCCTACCCAACTGTATCTAAACACACAAAGAAGAAAAGGAAGAATAATACTATTCTTATTGAATCAGTGGAACCACCCCGGAAACATCTATTGTTCTTAAAAACTGCTCTCACCCACTAGTAGTGGCCTCCTTCAACATCCCTCCACAAACCAATGTCAGGGATGGAGCTTAATGGATTGGGGAAAACAATACACTCCACTACATAATGATCTACTCTGCAAAACAAAAAAAATAATAAAACTACCTCATGGGGGTCCTAATCTTTATTGAGGGACTCCCTGGATAGGGATAGTTAGTACCCCTTCATCCCTACTGCCTGCTTTTTTGTCGACATGTTTTGGCCATTTACCAATCGCCTCTATGGGTCACTTGGCCTTCCGCAGGACCCAGATCCCCCTACTACAACAACCCTTTGCAGATAATTACAAGATAGAGGAGAATGGACACCTTTGTCCCAGAAGAAATGACCTCATTATGCCAGTCTTTCATAATCACACTCAGGTTATTCAAGTTTAACTGAAAACTTCCTTGAAACTGGAGCTCGACCGGGAGCGTCTCCATGTAGTCACACATTCACCTTCGTGGTGCGGCGATTGCTAGGATCTAGTGGCGTCCTTCTCTTGAACGTGTGACTACAGGGAGACTCTCCCGGAACTAATGCAGAGGGTTTAGACTCCTTACTGAAGCACTTTATTGATATAAAATTGTTCTGTGCAATAATGATTGTGTTACCTCTTATTTTTACTGAGCTTTTGCACTTCAATGTGACTGCAGCGTCAGTGTAAATACGAGAGCACTTAATGCATCTCTTTTTTAAATTACTGTTTGCTAGCTTAGCCAGGTGGCTAATGCATGGATTCTATGTCAGGACCGGAGGCTTCTGATTATGCTATCTCTTTCTTTACTGTCAACACAGCAGCCAATAAAAAACGTAAACATTTCCAGTGAGACCACAGCCTCAATATCACCCCCAATCAGGGTCTACCCTCCCATTACATATATATAACATAATCCTCCAAAGTCCGTCCTCTTTCTTTGCTGCTGCAGCACAGAGTTAAGTACTTTCACTAACGATGTGTTTATTTTTATATACGCTATACTCGTAATGTTCAGCGCGGCCTCATGGCTTCAAGCGCTTTAATTAGGTTCTGCTTTCTTTATTTGCTTATTTAAACAATTTATTGCTTGTTTTCATTGTTCGGTGTTGCGCGCTCTCATAATTTACTAGGCCCCGCCAGTGAGGAGTCCTGATGGTTACGCGGCCTTTCCTTTAATCCGCTTCACTAGCGGGACTTCGTGCATGTGCACAGACGCTTTCTCTGTTCGAGCGCGTTTCTCCAGCAAGTGAAGATGGTTTTCCCCGCTCAGCACTAAACGCCAAATCATTTATTCAGCGTACCTTCAGGTTACGCCCAGAGGGGCTGCAATAATATTAAAGAGCAAGGCTCGAGGGAAAGTAGTTATTACTGGTGCCCCCCTCCTCTTTATTTGACCGGCTAACAATAATATTTGTGTGAGGGACTTGGGTTTTTCCCCCCAATTTGATTTCTGTGCGTCTGGGACCTCTGATATATAACTGTGCACAGAGAAGCATGGCCCAATACATGGATGACGATCAATATGGGGAATATGATGCTGGTCGCTATGACCAACACATGGAAGAGCGCCATGCTCGAAATGTTCAGCGCGGCCTCGTGCCTTCATGCGCTTTAATGAGGTTCCGCTTTGTTTATTTGCTTATTTAAACGATTTATTGCTTGTTTTCATTGTGCGGTGTTGCGCGCTCTCATAATTTACTTGGCCCCGCCGGTGGGGAGGCCTGAAGGTTAAGCGGCCTTTCCTTTAATCTGCTTCACTTGTCGGACTTTGTGCATGCGCACAGACGATTTCTCTGTGCGAGCGCATTTCTCCAGCGAGTGAAGACGGTTGTCTCCGCTCGGCACTAAACGCCCAAGAATTTATTCTGCGTATCTTCAGGTTACGCCCGGAGGAGCTGTAATAATACTAAAGAGCTAGGCTCGAGGGAAAGTAGTTATTACAGGTGCCTCACTCCTCTTGATTTGACCAGCTAACAACAATATTTGTGTGAGGCACTTAGGTTTTCCCCCCCAATTTGATTTCTGTGCGTCTGGGACCTCAAATATATAACTGTGCACAGAGAAGCATGGCCTAATACATGGATGACGATCAATATGGGGAATATGATGCTGGTCACTATGACAAACACATAGAAGAGCACCTTGTGGAGGCTTTAGACTTCCACGTGCAGGACTCCGTTAATAAAGCTTTAGTCAAAGCATTAAGTCCTTTTGCACAACCTATTTTCAATTTTGGATTTAGACGCTTTGGGAAATGCCAACTGTTCCACTTCTACGGAATGTAGAAAATCCCTCCTACTTAGTATCGACCTGAAATTGGCAGAATTGGTGCCATCAGATGCAGGTCCTTCAGCTAATGGACTCCTGTTTGGGGATAGGTTTGTCAAGGACTGGGCCAAATATGTGGCCACCTTCTCGCCCCTCGACAAAGCCCAAACTTCTATTAAAAAGGTATTCAATAGTGGCCTTTTTCACAGGGCCGGGCGTTTTGGAGGTCGAACGTCAGGCCGTTTCAGCCCCCAGACTTCCAGACCATACTACAGAGGCAGAGGTTCCTAAGGTTTTTAATCCAACGCCAACTTCTATCCAGTGAGAGATGGTGGATACAGAGGTCGCAACCACAGAGGACTTCACAGAGGAGGACAATATAATCAAATCCCCGCTCAATCAGGTAATTCTTCTTCCTGCTGGGGAAGTAGTTCTGGGGGGCAGAGTGAGTCTGTTTGTACACAATTGGTCTAGCATCACACAAGATGTTTGGGTACTAGAGAATATACAGGGATATCATCTGGAATTCTATTCAAATCCTGAACAGTGCTCCATTTCCCTCCCTCTCCTTTTTTCCCAACAAGAGAGTTATTTTATGGATCAGGAGGTCGAAGCTTTACTTCAGAAAGGGGCGATTGTACCTTCCCTTCCCTATCCCAGGGGATTCATCAGCACCATCTTTTTGGTCCAAAAGAAGGAGGGGGTTCCCGATTAGTACTCAATCTTCGTTACTTCAATTCATGGATTGTCTATCGACATTTCAAGCTGGAAGGCATTCATCTCCTTCGAGACCTTTTGCTGGAAGGAGATTGGATGATCTGATTAGATCTCAAGGATGCCTACCTGACCATTCCCATTTTCGCACCTCATCGACGTTTTCTTCAGTTCTTCTCGAAAACAAGGTGTTACGAGTTCTCAGCTCTCCCCTTCGGTCTGTCCTCAGCTCATTGGTGTTTCACCAACATTATGCACCCAGTCGTGCAATGGCTCAGAGAGAAAGGTTTTCGTCTTATCATTTATCTCGACGATATTCTAATAATGGTGCAAGAGAAAAGTCTAGTCCTTCTCCATCTTTCATGGACAGTTCAGCTACTCCAGGATCTGGGGTTTATCATAAATGCATAAAAAATCCCAGTTGGTTCCAGCCCAACAGATAGATTTTTTGGGGTTCAAGATAGACTCAATTTCAGCTCAGTTGAAACTCCCCTTAACCAAGAGATTGGCCATCAAGAAGGAATTGAGAAGAGCATTGTCTGCTTCTTCGATTTCCTTGAGGGTTCTTGCCAGATTGGTGGGCCTCCTTGCTTCATCTATTCAGGCCATATTTCCGGGTCCTCTCCACTATCGAGCCCTTCTGAGAATGAAGATCTTACATCTTTGCAGGGGTCTTTCCTATTCGGAGCAGGTGATTTTGTCCCAAGAAGCCCGGACAGAAATACAATGGAGGTTGACTCGGATGGATCCCTGGAACGGCAGAGCAATTTTTGCCTCTGTTCTGGAGATCGTCATAGAGTCAGATGCCAGCAGATGGAGCTGGGGTGCCAGAAGTGGACAGATGGAGACAGGGGGACGGTGGTCCCTGGAGGAACTTCGAATGCACATCATCTGTCTGTAGCTTCTAGCAGGCTCTTTTGCAGTGAAGACATTGTCCCCAGTCAAAGCACAATGTTGTATCCTTAAGAAAATGGACAACATTTTTGCTGTCAGCTAAATAAACAAGCTCGGGGGAACCCGATTCAAGATGCTAGTAGAAATTGCGAAGGACTTTTGGCACTTTTGTCTAGCTCGTCAGATATCTGTCACAGCGGAGTATATTCCGGGCAAAGTGAATGTGATAGCAGATTGGAACTCCCGATATCTTCAGGATGTAAGCGACTGGAGGTTACATCCCAGAGTTTTTCAATTTCTCAATCTTCTGTGGGGTCCCTTTTCAATAGACCTGTTTGCGTCTCGTCTGAATGCGCGTCTTCCACTCTTTTACAGTTGGAGACCAGATCCGCAAGCTCTCAGTTCGGACGCCTTCCTTCAGTCCTGGACAGAGGAATTGGTTTATGCGTTTCCTCCCTTCTCGATGATTCACCGAGTTCTCTCCCAGGTCCTTCGACAGAAGGTGGAGATGGTCTTAGTGACTCCTTGTTGGAAAGTGCAATCCTGGTTCCCAGTTGTGTTGGCCCATTGTTGCGCAGCTCCAGTGCGGATTCAGAGATCAGAGGATCTCTTGTTGGATCCGCTGGGCCTCTCACACTTCTCATTCTGGAAGGGCTGTTATCTCTCATGGCATAGAGGATTTCGGGAGATCGGAACAAGTTTCTCAGATTTCGGAGAGCACTAAATTTTTTCTCTCGCCCAATTCTTGGCTCCTACCATGTATAAAAGGTACGCTTCCGCTTGGGAGCAATGGTTGCATTGGTGCGGTCAAAGGAACGTGGATCCCGTGGGGGCCTCTGTGCAAATGATTACGGATTTTTTGTCACATTTGGCTACTCAAGGTTTAGCCTATAGAACAGTTAATAATTTCAGATCAGCCATTTTAGAAAAATAGCCCAGAATTGATGGTAAACAGGTTGGTGAACATCCACTGATATGTAAACTTCTACGTGGCATTAGATTGGTGCATCCCCCCCAACCTAAATATTCGGATTTGTGGGACGTTAATATAATTTTGAAATTTCTGGTGGCTTGGCCAGCTAATGAAGGTTTAACCAGGAAACAAATGTCAGCAAAACTAGCTATGTTGCTTTGTCTTATTTCATGCAGAGAAGTGTCAGATGTTAAAGCGGACATTGCAGGTAGAGTATTTATTCCTACGGGAGTCTCTTTTAGAATCACCAAATGTACTAAATCGAATTCTACATGTAATTCTTATCCAAGTTTTAGAGATAATGCTAAATTATGCATAGTTAAATGTCTAAAAGTATATGAGGATGTCACTCGTGAATTTTGTAGGAATCAGACTGGACAGTTATTATTTTCTCTGCAGAAACCTTTTGGGCCTGTTTCCTCCGCGACTTTGGCCAGATGGGTTAGATGGTTACTTCAAGGAGCAGGAATTGACATATCGATCTTTGGGGCCCATTCTGTTAGAGGGGCTAGGGCTTCGAAGGCATTTAACTCAGGCTCCAGATTAGAAGATATTATGTTGGCCGCTAATTGGTCTTCAGATTCCACCTTTAAGCTTTTCTATCATAAACCTATTGTGGATGTTGCTTCTGAGATTGTGGATCAGCTTTGAACTATCAGAAGCCTCCGGTCCTGACATAGAATCAAACACTTTCTAGCTTATGCGGCAAGAATTTTCAATTCTATTAAGGACACGGAGGCGAGGATTATCCGACCCGTGATATGAATAATTCAGAAATTATATATGATATGATTTATTAAGTGTAAAACATCCCTCCCTATATGTTATGAAATACTATGATGTTTTTCCTCAGTCGGAGATTATGGCGCTATTTTTTCTGTTTACAGATGAGAAGGCTACCTGAGCGGATTCCGGCGAGTGGATCCTGATGTTTTGCACCGGTTGTGCTGTTCCATCAGTCTGAAGAGGATATGGTTGGAGTTGTTTTTTTGTTGGAGTTTTGAGTCTCTAGGTGAGCACAGAAAGAGGACGGACTTTCGAGGATTATGACATATATATGGGAGGGTAGACCCTGATTGGGGGTGATATCGAGGCTGTGGTCTCATGGGAAATGTAGTTTAAGTTTTTTATTGGCTGCTGAGTTGACAGTAAAGAAAGAGAAAATAATCCTCACCTCCGTGTCCCTCATAGAATTGAAAATTATTGTCGCGTAAGCTAGACATTTTTTGATAGTTCTATTGTGGTTTTATTGATTATATAATCCGAAATAAACTTTTACTTACTTACTAAATATATATGGTGCTCCCCGGGAGGTTGGCAATGGGCATGGTCTCCAGCACACATGCTGAGCGCTCAGTATGTCAGGGTTCCCAGAGTTCCTCAAAGTCAGAAGTTACTGACTGAGTCTTAAGAAAGTTGCATGGGTGTGCACTCACCCCGCCATGAATGCTTTCCAGGGGGCAGTCTGGAGTCTGTGTAGAGCACTGCCACCCCACAATGGGGGTGTAAATCTCAGCTACTGTCAGTCAGTGTCACATTTCAACCCATTGTGGTTTTTACCCTCAATCGGCTTCTCTCAAAATATAAACAGCCGTCACACGTTCCTGCGCGGTTTTAAGCGACAGTTATATAGTACATTTCAAAAAAGAATTAGCAGGGTGAATAATTAAGTACAGCTGGTCTGTGACAGCCGCTGCCCAGCGTCCTTTGATAGACAGTAGCTCATTCAACGTGAGCATGTTTGTCATCCGTTTGGATAGACACCAAGATCCCTCAAACACAATTGTAGAGAACAGAAGGGAAACCTAGTCCTTTCCAGGACCTGTCTAAATAAAACTGACTTAATAAATTGGTTTAATATAAACAGGTGCTAAGGAAGGGGGGGTTGCAGAAACCATTCCACGCCTGGCCTCCGTTTCAATTACCCTGGCGGGCGGCCCCCGTGGCTGCCAGTCCGCAGCAACTATAATTAGACCCGGTGTGAACGAGCTCTGGAGCCGGGGACGACCGCACGAAGGAACACAATGATGTAAGGACCCGGCGCTCAATAATTTATGCACTGAACAATTGCTCTATTCATCCCGAGCCCTCCCAGTGAAGAAGGCCTCCATTCAGGCCTGAGGTAAACAACAGCGCCGCGGCTCACCTAGGCAACCTGCGGCGAGGGCAGATTACTGCTCGTCCCGGGGATAAAGCGTTATAATGCTTGATTGTTGTTGTACTGAAGGATCCCTGCACCGGCTGCCAGTGCTTGTCTGAAGACAGGGAATTAAACATGCCCAACGTGCTGTCGAAACAAAGCATCAACAGCAGCAGGGATTAGGCGCCGTGGACCGGCGGTGTCCTTCTCAGGGAGGGAGGCGAGGTTAAATGGATTGGTGGCCGCGCTAATTAGTCCTCACATCCCAGGGTGTGTGTGCTAGGTCGTCCCTGCAGGAGCTGAGGCCTGCTTTGTGTCTGATCCTCTCCCTTATACCTCTGAGACGCAGATTACAGTCAAGAGGATTTGAATTGCGAGATGGAAGCAGCAGGGCGCCATTAAGTTCCTGGAGTGGAGTCTCTTCACAAAGCTGAGTGGGAAGATGTGTGAATGAATGAGCGACCCAGGTTGCAAGTGGGCAGATATGCCTGAGTTAAAGGAGAGACGGTAGTTTGCTCACAGGGCCTTTCCCCTCCACCGTGCTGTGCTATTTGACATTACTCCAAGTTTAACTAGCGGATTTGATGATCTAATCCTTCCTTCTCAGTCAGTTTAAAGGTGCTCATTTAGGACCCCCTCCAACACTCTGGGAGAACACTCCCTTAGGGTCAGTTCAGTTTAAATAAAGTGCATAGTTAATTAAAATCGCTACACAAATGCACATAATAGGCCTGTGAGTAAAAGCTTTGTCGACATGATAAAACAAATACACAGTATAGGTAAAAGAAAAACAGTATTCATAGTTTTAAATGTAGTGCAGGATTGCGCTAATAGAAAGTACTAATTTGTAAAATCGTCCATAGATAAAAAGTGCAGAGCATGCGGACCTGCCAGTGTTATTTAAAGTGTCGGTGCAGCTCGGGAAGGTGGTATATTCATGGACTTGTTCATGTCTCATAAGTTGCCCCTGAATTTATAGCACTGTTAATGCTTTTGATTTTTTGGTCAATCCTGGTTAGATATTTTGTGAGCTTGCAACAAACCTGAATGTCTGTTGAATTAAAACAAGGTGTAATTGCAGGCCTGCAGTGACGTAAACCCCTCTGATTCCATGCTTGTCTTAAAATGGATCTTCGGTCTTCCAGGTTCGCTTTGCAAATGCACAATTGGTGGACGATGGTCCCTGGAGTCAATCTGCAGAGTCGACAGGAATCCGCTTCCACTGTGGCAGATGCAGAAGAGATTGTAGACAGCCCAGGGGGTGCCTTAAAAATGAAGCCTTAATCTGGGCTTTAAGAGCGATGCCCAAATACGGTTGCAGTATTAGCTTGGTGTAGCACCCCATTGTAAGCCAAGCATGCCACCTCTGGGCAAAGGACTCTTTTTCTACCAGCAGTGAGTGAGCTTTAACTTTCTTGTTTACCAAGGCCTTGATTTGCGAGTAAGAATAAGTTGCCTCCCATTGGTCTACTAATGTGAGAGTTGCAAGGGAGTTAGTGAGATAGCTTCTAGCCGGGGAGTGGGTTTAGTTGGTGATTTTGGCCCAGAGGTGATTCAGAGTCCCACCTTTGGCTTACCTTAGCTTGAAGCAGAATTTAATGAAGGCGCCTTGCCTTGCTATCGATTGCTTGACTTGGCCAAATTGGAGTCGCAGCTGGGCTGGAGATACATATCCCTGCAGGAAAAATACTGATTTGAAAACTTTGGTGATGGCTTAATCCAATTGGGCAGCATCTCTTCCTCTTAATGCTTCACTACCATATGTGATCGTTGGGACTAGTTTGGCCTGGATTACTTTCCGCAGAGGCAGATGTGTTTAAGGTGCGGTGGCTGTTTTATGCACTTGAAGGCTGCTGTGAGAGCGGTTGATTTCCGGCACATCAGCGCCAGGTGTTGATTGAAGGAGCCGCATCTGTCAAGGACCATGGCCAAGTACTTATACTCTCCTACCACCTCTATATTGTCAGTGCCCAGAGGCCAACTACTGAGACTGTGCACCGGCTTTCCCAGGATCATTATTTTGAACGTCTTTAGAATGATTTCCATTCCATTGACTTTAGAGCAAGAGGCAGTTGTGTGCAAGAGCCTTTGGAGGCCGTTTTTTATTTGACTAAGTAACACTAGGCCATCTGCATACAGTAGGCATGGGAGTTGGCTGTAGCTCAATTTCCGTGGATGGGAGTTGATCTGGGCAAGGCTGGTGGGCAGGTCAGCTAAAAAGAGATTGAAGAGAGCAGGGCTAGGATGCAACCTTGCCAGAGGCCTTGATTGGTTTGAATCTTTCTTGATAGGTTAGGTCCATCGCCTGACTTAATTCTCACTCAGGTGTCAGTGCGGAGAAGGATCAAGGCGTTCAGCGGCGGGTTAGGTATGTTCCACCTGGCCAGTTTGCACCACAATTTTCTTCTATCTACTCAATCAAAAGCAACCTTGTAATCTATAAAATAGACTTAGAGGGGCTGCTTCGTTGCCTTGGATTGACCAAACAGCAAAGATATAGCCAGCAGATGTGTTGTTGTTCTCCTTTGGCGAACCCTGTTTGGTTGATCAGAATGAGGCTTTTCTCCATGGCCCAGGTTACTAACTCCTCAAAAAGACAGCCTGCAAAGTACTTGGATTCCACATCCAGGAGAACTATAAGATGTTAGTTCGCTGGGTTTGAGCTGTTCCCTCCTTTCTATATGGGGGTGATAGTGGAGCCGTTCCAAGAGGAAGGGGTGGCATTTGAAGTGATTATGCTCTTGTATACCAACTTCAAGTGCATGGGCCCCAAACAGTTTATCCTCTTTAAAAATGGCTGTTGGAAAGCTGTACGGCCCTGGTGCGCCTTCTCTTCGGATACTTAAGATTATTTGTTCAATGACTTCAACCTGGATGGCCAGAGGGTTCGTAGTCGAGGTTCCGACAGCGGTAGTGACGAGGGCAGTTGCAACTATCGCTGGTTGTTTTATGGCCAGGTCCTGACGTGGCGAATCGTCCAAATAACTGAAATGTTTTGAGAGGTATTGATACCAGTTTTCTTTTGAGATATTCACTGTGTATGATGGGTTGCAGAAGTTGAATTCCAGAATATATTGCCCCTATTATTTGTGAGATCGTAAAGTAAGTTAGCAAAGAGGTTGTCCCTAGCATCTCTTTTTTAGGCCCACAGCTGCTTTCTGTAGGTGAGCATGGACTTTACCAGCCCAGTAATTAGCGTATTGTCGCTGGGTGATTCCTGCTATGCTCGAAAGGGCTTGATCTAATCACCTCTTTAGCTCTTTTGTTTTTCTATTGGCTGTCAGACAGACAGTTCCTGGCACATTGCTGGATTTACCTCCTTTGGCAACCTACTTGATCACAAATTCAGTTGTAAAGTGCTCCCAGGTGCAATAGGTGCCGCATGTGTTGTCCAGGATGTTTATTTATGAGTGCTTTGCTGCATCAGATATTGTATGAATTGACCTCGATGACCACTTCAATTGTTTGTTATTTATCGCATGTAAGCTAGTTTGAAATGTTTCTGTTGCTTTGTAGTTGTCCAAAAAGGTTGTTAGAACTGTTTGGACGTCGCTCCAAGTTGTCAATTGTGAACTGTGGTTACCTTTCAGGGCTGTTTTAATGTAAATAGCTAGGCCTTCACAAAGGCGGCCATGACCGGCTCCTTTTGTAGCAGGCATTGTGTAATTAATGTATCTTGGAATCACCAGCACTTTTTCAACCCACGTCTCTTGTACCATATTATTCTGAAAGGATTGCAGGTATCTCAACATCGTGTTGTCTGCTAGTTTATCTGACAACCCGCTAATGTACCACTGTTTTGGATTTATTCATGCTTGACTTTTTGGTAAAGTTAAAACCCCTACAGTAGAATCCAGCTTCAGTTGTTGCCTTGCATGGTCCCTCTGGCACTTGTGTGCAACAGAGGTACCCGAGAGCAGATGGGCATTGGGGAATTACTCTGTGCAAGCCTTAAAATCGAGCTTAGATGTTTGTGTGGGAAAATAGTAATCTGATCTGACTTGTGTGTAGTTAAAATGTGAGGATAAGCCTGCTCTGCTTCCTAAGACACCAGTACCCCCCATTTTGTAAGGGTCTCTGCAACCTCTAGTACCTGATTGGCAGCTGCAGGTGATGACCAGGTCACCTTGATGGTTTCGTTTGTGCATCCCAGTGCTAGAGCCAAGAATTTAACCAAGTCTATGTCAGCCATAGTTAAATTCTTAATTTATGGGATTTCGTTTAGTAATCAACAAATATTTCCACAGTTAAGAACGTGAAAGTAGTCTCGTGATTGATACTCAGTGTACATTAAAACTATGCGGCTGCCAGGTGCACAGGGGGATGGAGACTCAGTGCATGTGGGCCAGCTCCCAGTGGCTTGAGGATTCTGGGTGGCTGTTCTAAAAACTAGCTGGTTGCTCATTAAACCTTGTTACAATGGTGTCTGAATCAAATTTGTGGTTATTCCGGGATCTGGTGTTATCTTGGCATGGATTGCGCTTGTCTAAAATGGGGTTGTGGGTTTCCAGCATTGTTGCCAGGGCCTCGGCAAGGCATCGCACTGACAGGTTCTTCCAGCATCTTCATTGTGCGGCCTAAGAAGTCTGTCAGCTGGTCACTTCTCTGGTGCCAGAGGGGATGCAGAGACCTGTTTGTCCACTTGGGTTCTTCCCTGGCAGTGCTGGCTGCTGGCGCCCATTACTGCCTTTCTAGAGCCAGCTATTTCTTCAATGGTCACAGTGCGTGGGTTGGCAGGTTGAGATCCTGAGTGCTCAACCTGGTTAGCATGGTCACTGCCCGAGTTTGTTTCTTCTTCACCAGATATTTTACTGTGTAATTTTGGGTTGCTACTGCTGAAATATGCATAAATACTTCTCCTTGTGCCTGCTTTTTCACTGTGTTCAGGGGCTTTACGCCGGTTCTTCTTTTTCTGGGCTGTAGGTGATTGGTCAGAGCTCAGTTGCATTTGCTGAGTCTTGCCGGAAGGGTCCAGCATTAATACAGCAGTTGGGCTTTCCATAGGTGGATAGTTGGTTAAGGGGTCCTGAAATGAGCTCATGAGGGCTGCTGTGTCTATTTCTGGAGATGAGACTTGGGAGTTCTGTTCCTGGTGGTCTCTTGGCGCACGCTCCATTTCTTCATTTGCTGACTGTGGGGCATACTGAAGGGGACCCTCAGGAATGTGTTTTGTCTGGTTGGTTGCAGAATTTGTAGGCTTCGAGCCCTGCTTGGGATTTGCAAGGATGTCACCCAGAATTGATGGAAGTGACTCCAGTTTGTCTAGAATTAGAGAACAGGCACAAAGTGTTGCCAGCGACATTACTTCCGCTGCTTTTTACCCTTTAGTTATGAGGCTTTTAAGTTTGGAAATCTTCATGTCAGTCCCAGAGGTAAAGACTGCCAGTGTGTTCAGTAATTTAATCTGAATGTCCATTCTTGTGGACTGCTAGTTAAACGCTTCTACTGTTAGCTGAGTGTTCTTAACAGGGTGGTCCAGCCGTCTCCAGAGCCCGTTGAGTTGTTAATTGCGCTGGCGGGTACAGATCTATAAGCCACTGCTTGGAAGAAGGTTTGCATGATTCTCTTGGTCATTGCCATACATCGCTAGTATAGATTTCCATTCTGCTGAGGTGAGTGAAGATTAATTTGGTAAAGGTTTTGCTTCTGGAGGTTTCAAGTTGACTGGACTGTCAGGGGAGGCACTTATGACTTGGGCATCTTGATTGCTTTTTACTTCAGGGCCATTGTTTGGCTGGGCAGCTGCTTCGTTGAAAACAGTTAATCCCTGGGCATGAGATTGGAAGGTGTAGAAGATGGATGCTCTTTAATCTTGTTTTCTCCAGGTTACATATCTTCAATTAAAAGACTTAGGTCTCCGCCGCCCTTGTTATCCAATGATTATGTTGTTCCTGCACCTGGGTCGGCACCTTAGTGCACTTGTGCGGTGAGGGTGGGTGCAGATTGAGTCTCCCCGCTCTGTAAACTCACTTTTCAAGATTTTCCAGGGCTTAAAGATGTACTTACATAGTTCGAAGGAGTTTGATAAGAAAGTTTTGCATCCTTCTTGTTAGTGACTTTGATGAAGGCAGGCACGTTAGGGTAATGGAGTGCCTCAGTGTCTTTTGTTAAAGAATTTAGTTCTGGTTGTGGGGCTGGTTAGTCCGGGACAACTTGTGAGAGACAGTATGAGGCTTCTTGATTGATAACAGTTTGCTCCAAGGAGGGGCAGTAGTCCTGGAATGTTGAAGTTCATTGAAAAGATTGCTCAATCCTTCAGAAAGAAGAATTTGCTGTGAATTTTATGTTGGTTCCTGTTTGTCACTAAAACTATGTGTAGAGAGAGCGA
Organism: Pleurodeles waltl; assembly: GCF_031143425.1. Classification (NCBI taxonomy): domain Eukaryota; kingdom Metazoa; phylum Chordata; class Amphibia; order Caudata; family Salamandridae; genus Pleurodeles; species Pleurodeles waltl. The sequence continues at coordinate 1,773,815,324 of NC_090444.1, read as the reverse complement.
CCCAACTACTCTGAGTGGGTGTGCTGGTGATGCCTGTGGGGTGCAGGGATTGTCCTTTGCCTCATCCAAGACTAGGCCAGGAGACGCTGTGCCGGACCATTGAAGACAGGATCGGGGTGTGCTGCTGGTGCTGATTGCAGTGGCTTTCTTTTTTGCTTGAGTCGCCAGAGGCTGGGAGGGTAGGGGGGTTGGAGGGCTTGTTCTTACAGACCGCATTTTATGCGTGTATCACGATTTCTTGTGCGTTGCTCTCCTGTGCCTTACGAGACTAGTCCAGGCTGATACCTCAGCGTATGAAAGTGGGTATGTCTGGAGAGGTTCAAGCTGCACCGGTCTAACACCGACCGCCTCTGCACCCTCTGACGATGACCTCTGCCTTCTAAGGCCTCACCCTGTCACTGCTGCTCGGGCTGCTACATTTTACTTCTCTCATAGGCGGGGTCAAAGATTCTTAACTTCAGATTAGAGTTGAAATTGATGCTAAGTGCTTGTTGCTTAAATAAGCTGAGTTGCTGGGATAAGCTGGAGTGCTGGCTGAACTGCAGTGGACAGGGCTGAGAGCAGGAGGCTAAGTGCCAAACAAATGCACGATTAACAAGTGCATGTTCTGGCTAGTGGATACAGGCAGGAGGAAGGCTAATATCCACTTTTGAGTCCACCTTCTGTGGCCAAATAGAGCACTAGACAGCAGGGTGGCAGAGCAGAGCAGAGCGATGGAAAGAGAGCTTGATTAAGCTTGATTGAACTTGGATTAAGCTTGAGTTAAGCTTATATTGGCCAGAGACAGGTAGCTGCGGGGTTGCTGGGCCTACTGGATCTTGCCAGGTCTTAAAGTTACGCTTGTCTGGCGTTGCTGTCTGCCAGCTACCTGCCCCTGTCTGCTTCTGCTGCTGAGGGTGGCTGAGAGGTACTGAAGGTGGATGGGAGCAGTGGAGGGCAAAGAGGTGTCAAAGGTGTTCGGGAGGGTGAAGACGGTTATAGCTAGGTGGCTGAGTGACCAGGCAGGTGTGTGCAGAGAGTGTGGATATGATCTGTAACCAACGTTACCTCCTCACCCCTTGCTTGGGCCCATCTCTGCGCAGCTGCCTCCATTTCCACTGCAGCTGCCACTGCACGGAGAGGGGGCCAAGTCGACTAGTCACCGCTGCTTTGTGTGTAGGGCCGTGCTGCTGGCTGCGGCTGCAGCTTGACACACAGTCTTGCTTCTGCTCTGCAACACTGCAAGGCTGCAGTGGGTTCGATTCCACAGCGTCCCCATGCTAGTCCCACTCGGTGCAACTCGGCTCCATGCACAATGGTCCGCGCTCCGCTTGTCCTGCGGTGACCTTGGGTTCTAGATTAGCATGCTACTGGTCCTAAAATGCTTCAACGCCTCATCAGGGATAGTAAACCCTCTGAAATCATTCAATTAATCAAAAGCAATCTGGGCCGCTGTGTCCACAGGTATGGGCAGTCCAGTCAAAAGTCCTCGGGTCTGCCGCGGGGCCTCCCCACTCAATGTCAGGGTCAATATTTATTTATTTTTAAGAGCAAACTTTTTGAAAAACAAATAAATTGTACTCGGCTGCCTAAAAGAAAGTTGTTGTGAGCTATACTTTCAGGGCCTCCACAGGAGCCGCCAACACACAGATATCACTGCTAGGCCAGCAGTGATCTCTGAATATGGCAGACCTCTGTCCATCAGGGTAGTGGATGGAATGTCCTCGGCAACCCTGACACTGGCTTGTGCAGACCCCATTTACAAGAAATTTTATGTGCATAGCTGTTGTTGCATTTAGCAGTGAGAGGACATCACTGCCATCAAAAGGCATTAAGTTATGAACAATGGTTCCTTGTGTGTCTCCATAGTGTGAAATGTAATAATTGGAATGCTGAATCTCAAAAGAAATTTAAATACAAATGGGTACAATGATATCAGTTGACATAAGCAATATTAGTTATGTAGTGCAGATGGTGCAGTGCACGGTGAACGGTGAGTGTGAAATAGTGTAAAAGGCGCTATAAAATCCAGTTAGATTGAATTAGTAATATAGAGAGCATCCAGAAGATTCAGAATATTTTAGTCCACTCCGAGCACTCCGGCCCCTACCGACCACGCCCGCAACCTCAGCTTCATCCTGGACTCAGCACTCTCAATGAACCGTCAAGTCAGCGCGGTCTCCTCCGCCTGCTTCCACACCATGCGCATGCTCCAGAAAATCTTCAAATGGATCCGAACCAAAAACAGAAGAACAGTCACCCAGGCCCTCGTCAGCAGCCACCTAGACTACGGCAACACACTCTATGCCGGAACCACCGCCAAGGTAAGGAAAATACTGCATGCATCCAGAATGCCTTAGCCCATCTCATCAAGAACGCCCATAGACACAGCCACACCTCCCCCCTACTGAGAGACCTGCACTGGCTCCCAATAGACAAGAGAATAACATTCAAGCTTCTCACGCACACCTGCAAAGCCCTTCACGATGTCGGACCAGAATACATCAACCGCAGACTCCACTTCTACACGCCCACCCGACAGCTCCGCTCCGCTGACTTCGCCCTCGCAGCGATCCCACGCATCCGGAAGACCACAGCTGGAGACATCCTTCTCACACCTCGCCCCCAAGACCTGGAACTCCCTCCCCATAAACCTCAGAAGATCTCCCACCCTATCACAATTCAGGAAAGACCTCAAAACATGGCTCTTCAACTCATCCCCAACTGATCCTCGATGACTGTTCCGTTGCTGCCCTTCCCTCCAGCGCCTTGAAACCCTAGCGAGTGACCAGTTGCACTTTACAAATCTGCTGATTGATTGATTGATTGATTGAGTCCATCAGGAATAGTATAGGGGGATGAAAAGCTTGGAAATCTCATGAATGTACAGAAAAAAACCTTGACAGGCACAACAGAACCATGGCTGAATTTACTCCAAATATAAATATGTTGAAAAACACAAAGGGGGTCATTATGACCTCTGTGGTCTTTTCGCAAGACCGCCGAGGTACCGCCGTGCTGAAGACCACCAGTGGTGGCGGTCTTCCGCGCCGCACATTATGACCGCTGGCAGCCCGCCGTCCTTTTTCGTACGGAAGGCCGCCAGCAGCCATACTGGTGGACGGCGGGAAAGTGGAGGTTGCTTAACCTCCACCGCCACATCAACAGAACACAGCCCACTGAATCACGGACAAGGTAAGTTGATCGTCCGTTAGGGAAGGGGGTGGGGGTGGGGGGGTTTCGTGTTGTGTGCGTGCATGGGGGTGTGCGTGTGAGAGTTTAGAGGGGGTGAGTGAGTGAGTGTATGCGTGCGGGGGTGTTGTGTGTATGGGATATGTGTGCGGGTCGGACGGTGTGCATGTCTGTTTGTATGTGTGCGGGTATGTGTTGTCGGGGTGTATGTGTGCGTGTAGGGGTGTGTATATGTGCATGTTGGGGGTGTGTGCGTGTAGGGGTGTGTATATGTGCATGTTGGGGGTGTGTGCGTGTAGGGGTGTATATATGTGCATGTTGGGGGTGTGTTCGTGTAGGGGTGTGTATATGTGCATGTTGGGGGTGTGTGAGTGTAGGGGTGTGTATATGTGCATGTTCGGGGTCAGGGTGTGGAGGGGGTTGTGGCACCTTTGGGGGTGGCAGGGGGGTGGGGGGTGTGGGGGAAGGATTCGTGGGGGGTAGCGGGGGTGGGGGAGACCCCTATCAGTGCCAGGGAAGGAATTCCCTGGCACTGATAGTGCCTACCGCCATGGATCTCATGGCGGTTCCCAACCACCCAAGATCCATGGCAGTATGCAGGGTCCTGATACCATCGGCGGTCTAGTGATGACCGCCGGGCTGGAGACCGCAATCTCCAGCCCAGCGGTCTTCACCGCCATGGCGGTCGGAATGGTGAAGTGGCGGATGACCGGGGTCATAATTCCATTTTTTTGCCACCGGCCTGTTTGCGGTCTTACCGCCGCTTTACCACCGACCGCCAGGGTCGTAATGACCCCCAAAATGTTTACAAATTAGTGAGAGAGACAAATTGATGGGGCTATGTGAAGGATCTGTTATTCCTGTCAGTCTGGCCCTCGGTTCTGTCAGTATACTGTTACAACTCCACCACTACCCACTGGTATTCACCCTGCCTGTACATCCAAATTGGCATTTTTCCATTGGGTCTTATGTGCCGCCATATGCTTCTTGCTACCAGAGACTTATTCTATTCCTGGGCACATTTTTTCTGCCAGGTTCCACCTGGGCTATATCTTTCTCCTACTGGCTACAAAGAGCTTACTATATTTGCCTTGTCAATGCAAACAAACCTATATTCACACATGTAACACAACACGTTTCTAAAGAGGTAAGACCTATAAACTGGGCAAAACGGAAATACCATTAATCCTGGCACACTTAGGAGGGGAAAACAGAGATTTCACTGAATGTCCATTCAGCTAACAAACTCCGTCTTAAGCACATTTCTTGTACCAACACCCTTGTGGACTACTTTGCTAAGGGTTCAACCCCTAATACAAAATCCACCAGGAAGGCAGGATGAAAAAGGGATTTTTCAAAGTGCCAGAGGGACAACCAAGTGGCAGACCTATAGCCCGGACTATGGGGTCATTTACAGTTTGTCAAATATGAAGCATCTGCCGTCTGCTAAAAATGTGAATAAACAGGCCACAAAGGTCTTTGATCCCCTACACCATGTACAAGTGGGCTAACTGGAGGTTTTCCTGACTCCACTGTCAGAAACTCAGAAACCTCTAACATCACACTCGCAGCAGGGATGTTAGGACACAGGGTGGTTGCCTCAATCTATTTGTGGTGGCTGACCTTCATAAGATTTCCTTTTCGGGGACTGCTAGGCCACGCATGATGGTCCTGTGTAGGAAAATCAGTTAGTGGCCCCAACACAGGGCCATTGATTTAAAAAAAAAAAAAAAGAATGCTTTGCGAGTCTGTTATTGAAAATAAATTGCTGGGCTAGTGTACCCAACTTTCAATGTCCCCCCTCCAATATGTTTAAAATCTGTCTGTGCTGCTTCAAGTTGTACCTAGTTATAGAAGAGAACATAACAAACTATATTTATCATTCCATGGATTAGTTATTTAGTTGAAGTTTTTTCAGTCTATGAAAATTGTCTTAAAGCATGCAATCCATCAGAGTTTCTGTTGGGTGTCTGAGCTCAATTATAGCTCCCCAAAGTTTTGTCCTCAATAACCCTGAGGTAAGTAGCTCTCCATGAAAGAAAGTCACATTCCACTAGAACCTGAGGGAGATGGGAATACCTAAGGGAGTGTTGTCATTTGAGTTGTAACTCGAAGCTGAGCTGAAGAGAATGATTTCCCTGGAGCCTATGTCAATAAAGATCTTCCTACAACGGTCTGCATCTACGATTCTTACTTGGAGGGATTTCTCTTTGTAACACTGGTGACGAGCAGAAAAGAAAATAAGGGGCAGAACCATCTCTTTAGGACACTGTACCGGCTGCAAGAGGACAAGCACAAATAATCTGTATCCCTCTCTGTATTCTGCTAAAGTTCAATCAACTCCTACGCGGACCGTTTCTGCAGCATTATTCAAACAGTAACTGTAACTCTCACCAACGCTCGAGGGCAAGTTCGCAACCCGAGCAAGCGCAAGGTATCATCCACATCCAGCATTATTCAAAAAGTGATCACGTGCTTCCCTACCTGATCGATCAGAGCAAACTCTCAGCCCGAGCAACCTTGTGGCATCATCATCTTTCTATCACTTATCACGCGCTTCCTTGCATGAGCGATTCTCACCGGTTTTGGAGTCTTCAGCACTGACGTGTGTGATCCATGTGAAGAATGGCCATGAATCCTCGTGCACGTGCAACGTTAACAAGCACAACTTCAACTTCAACTTCCTCGAGACCAACGGATCCCTCGACCACTCGCAATCCGGCTTCCGAGCCAACCACAGCACGGAGACCGCCCTCATCGCAGCCACAGACGACATCAGATCCCTAATGGACAATGGGGAAACTGCGGCCCTCATCCTCCTGGACCTCTCCGCAGCGTTCGACACTGTCTGCCACCGCACCCTGGTACAGCGCCTGAACAACACCGGCATCCAGGAGAAGGCCCTGGAGTGGATCACCTCATTCCTCGCCGGAAGAACCCAGAGAGTCCGCCTCCCCCCGTTCCGGTCAGCGGCCACCGAAGTCATCTGCGGAGTTCCACAAGGGTCATCGCTCAGCCCCACCCTCTTCAACGTCTATATGAGCCCCCTCGCAACCATCGCACGTCAACACAACCTCAAGATCATCACCTACGCCGACGACACCCAGCTGATCCTCTCCCTCACCAGCGACCCGGACGCCGCCAGAGCCAGCCTACACGAAGGGATGAAAGACGTCGCCGAATGGATGAAGAACAGCCGCCTGAAACTGAACTCAGACAAGACGGAGGTCCTCATCCTGGGATCATCACCATCCGCCTGGGACGACTCCTGGTGGCCCCCCGCCCTGGGAGCCACCCCCAAGCCAACGGACCACGCTCGCAACCTAGGCTTCATCCTGGACTCCTCCCTCTCGATGACCAGACAAGTCAACGCCGTCTCATCTTCATGCTTCAACACCCTGCGCATGCTTCGAAAGATCTTCCGGTGGATCCCCACCGAGACCAGGAAGACGGTCACCCAGGCCCTCGTCACCAGTCGGCTGGACTACGGGAACGCCCTCTACGCCGGCACCGCCGCCAAACTCCAGAAGAAACTCCAACGGATCCAGAACGCCTCAGCACGACTCATCCTGGACATCCCCCGACACAGCCACATCTCCGAACACCTGAGAGACCTGCACTGGCTCCCCGTCAACAAAAGAATCACGTTCCGACTCCTCACCCATGCACACAAGGCCCTCCACGACCTGGGCCCCAAGTTCCTCAACAGCCGCCTGACCTTCCACAAGCCCACCCGCCAGCTCCGCTCCGCCAGCCTCGCTCTCGCCACCGTCCCCTGCATCCGCAGAGCCACAGCCGGAGGAAGATCCTTCTCCGGACAACGCAAGACCATCTCGCCTTCAGGAAGCAACTCAAGACCTGGCTGTTCGAGCAGTAGCGTTCCCCCCCCCCCAGCGCCTTGAGACCCTCCGGGTGAGCTATGCCTTTGATTGATTGATTGATTGAACTTGCTGTAGAAAGTTATGTGCCTTTGTATTGAGGTGGCTGTTTTACAGCATTGGAAAATTGTTACAGTGAATAGAGATTGTTATGTTCTTGATGTTTCTCATGTAGGGTGACCAGATTTTGAGGAGCAAAAACCGGAACAGGTCAGACATAAAAGAAGTACTAAATACTTTACTCTCACTTTTATATCTGGCCTGTCCTGTTTTTTTTTTTTTTTCCGTAGCTTTGTGAATGTGTGCCTATACATATGGTTGTGTTTTGTGTTTGGGTTTTTTATATATATATATATGTATATATATACACACACACACACACACACACCACACACACGCACACATTTACAAGACTCCATATATAAAATTAGCTATGGCTTGACATCCCACCCTGCACCCCCAACCCACCCCACCAACTCTCTCTGCTCACCAATCCGTTGCTCTGTTGGGAGCAGACAGAGGACTGTGTTGCCTGACAGTTGCAGATAAATTACTTTAACTATTTCATAGTGTACGTATGCTTTCCTACATGATCTGACCTTTGTCCCAAAAACCGGGACATTTATTTAATTATCTGACCTTTGTCCCAAAAACCGGGACATTTGTTTAAAATTAAGAGAGGCGTCGGGACACCGGGACAGTCCTCTAAAAACGGGGACTGTCCAGGGAAATCCGGGACGTCTGGTCACCCTATTCTCATGGCGATTGGCACGCCCTTTTACTAACCCGGGGACAGGCATGCTTAGAAACATACAGTCGCCTCCGTGTTCACGTCAAAACAGCGACAGGCATACTTGATTGTGGAAACAAGGCCTGCGTGTCCACGTGAAAACAGCGTCAGGCACACTTGGAAATCAATGGTTGCCTGTGTATTCTCAATGTAGCACATATTATTGGACGCTTAAGCTCATCTTTGCCTGTGTGGAAACAGCGACAGCCAAGCTTTCTTAAGAGGCAGTTGCCTTTGCATAAACAGCGATCAGCACACTTGAGCCCATCGTTGCCTGCATGGAAACAGCGATATGCACACTTAGTAAGCTACTAGATGGTTGCCTATGCATAAGCAATGATAGGCATGCTTTATGCTTCAAAAAGTTTTTGAGCAAAAAGAACATATTGTGAATTTTCTACAGTGACAAATTAATAAATATCCTTAGTATCTGTGCTCTAAGTATTTGGTGCAACTTTAAGTGTTGGTAAATCATTAGTTATATTACAATTCCTTTTAGGTGAGATTTAGTTATTACTACTGATTTCATGTAGCATTTCAGATTTGATACATACAGTGTAGTGCTCAATATTTCATAATTAGAAAGTAGTATCCATGCAAAATGCGGCAGTACCTCCATTTTTCCTGACAATTCCTGGTGAACCTACCATAAAATGGAAGAAATGCAAGAATGATTTTGAGAGAATTGTCAAAGTTTGTGGTGCAACACTGAGTACTGAACGTAAGACTGTGTTACTTTTACATTGTTTAGGTTCGGAACGGCAGGAGGTCTTTGATCACCTTCCTCCCGTTACTGGTAGTGAAACAGAACAAAATGATTATTCCATATGTATTACAAAAAATAGATTATCAATATCTGCCAAAAATGAGCACATTCTAGAACGATATTTAGGGAGGAGGACGCAAAATAATGGGGAGACTGTTGAGAACTATGTCCCTGATTTGAGAAAACCTGCTTTGTCATGTTAATTCATGGGGGATGTTGAAGAATGAATACATGACCAGTTCATGTTGGGGTGTAGTATTGAAAAGCTCAGAGATGAGCATTGGCAAAAAGATGACACTACCTTGGAAGAGGTTTTGATTATAGCAAAAAAGAATGAACACTCAATTAAATGTGTCGACGTTATTAAAAAAGAGTCAACTGAGGATGTTAACCTGGTGAAGCAAAAAAGGGATCTGTGAATACTAAAACACCAAAGGAGATAGATAAAGAAAATGTTTCAGGTGTGGGAGTAAGAATCATTTGGCGTATGTTAAAGAGTGTCTTGCAGTAAAAGTGGTGTGCAGAGGATGTGGTATGAAAGGCCATTTCTAGAATGAATGCAGGAGCAAAAGAGAAAAGAGCAAAGCTAAAGTCAAAGAAATAGATGTTGATGACGATGATTCTGAGTTTGAATGTGGGCAAATAGTTTGTCAGATAAGAAATGGTAATAAGAAGTCTCCAGTCGATGAAGTGGTAGTTGATGACAAGAAAACAAGTGTATTGTTTGACTCTGGTGCTAAGATTACAATAGTGTCTTACAAAGTTGTCAATGAATACCTGTCAGAAAAGGTAAAACTCTTGAAGCCAGACATTAAACTGTGTGCTTATGGAGGGGAACCTAGGAAGTTGAAGGGTTATTTCATGGGTATGATTGAATATAAAGGAAAGCATACAACTGGCAAAGTGTATGTCTTGACCAAAGGAGGCAGCATATTGAGCTAGTTTCATCATAGGGATCTGGAGGTTATGTTAGATCTCAATAGTGATCCACCAATCATTGTTAAAGATACTGTTAAGGTTATTAAACCTGGAGAAGAAACTGTAAGAGTGGAAGCTTTTGCCAAAAGTCTATTTGAAGAATTCCCATCTGTATTTAAAGTGGAGTTGGGATGTTTGAAAAGGGTATACACAGGATTAAATTAAAGGAAGATGCTCAACCAGTTTGCAGTAAAGTACGCAATATACCATGTGCTTTGACAGCTGATGTGAGAGTGGAGCTCAATAATTTAGAAAAGAGTAGCGTGATTGAGGAGGTAGAAGGGACAGATTGTTTAGCTCCAATAGTGGTAGCAAGGAAGAGCAATGGTGATGTGAGATTATGCGTGGCTCTGAGGGAGCTTAACAAAAGTGTAGTTGTGGATAAATATCCCATTCCTAGAATTGCAGATATGTTAATTGCAGATATGTTAACCTTGTTGAAAGGAGCTCAAAGTTTCTCCTCAATTGATTTTAAAGTCAGCTTTTCATCAGGTTGAACTTTATGAAATGTCCAAGAATGTATGCCATTCGGAATGTTAAGGTACAAGAGAATGCCCTTTGGGTTAGTGTCAGCAGCCTCTGTTTTTCAGAGGGTGACGGAAAAGGTTTTGAAGGGATAAGTCTACTTTTGTGATGGACACGAGTGTCAAAGGGTGGGGAGCAGTGTTGATGCAAGGTGAAGGGAGTTGAACTAGGGCCATCATGTTTGCATCAATGAACTTGAAGGGGCCTGAAAATAGGTACTCAGTAATTGAGAGGGAAGCTCTGGCGATATTATGGGCAGTGAAGAAAATGACATTTTTCTGTGGGGTTGTGAGTTTGGTGTTGAAAAAGAATACTGAAAGTAAGGAAATTGGAGATGAAGAGATCAAGAGGGAGAGAGTGTATGTGTTATTGAAGGAAAAGCCAAATGTGTTGATATATTCAGATATAAATATATGCAAGAAATGTGGTTTATTGTATAATTATAATTCTAACATTGCTGTATGTAGACATTTCACTCTGGTGTATTTAGTCTTTTCAGTCTCTTTAGGTATACATTTTAATTTATTGTGTCTTATTTATAAGTGAGGGAGGGGAGTGGTAAGAAGATCTCAGTGAAGGAGAGTGGAATGTGACTGTTTCACATTCTACAGGAACCTAAGGGTGATGGGAATGTCTAAGGGAATGTTATCATTTGAGTTGTAATTGGAAGCTGAGCTGGAGAGGATGGCTGGGATGATTTCCCTGGAGCTTATGTCAATAAAGATCTTCCTATAATGGTCTGCGACTATGAAAATTGTTTTAAAGCATGGAATCCATCAGAGTTTCACTTCTGATCGTTGTCTGAGTTCAATTATAGATCCCCAAAGTTTTGTCCTCAATAACCCAGTTTGACCTAGAATTGTACCTGTTTTAAAATGCAGTTATAATTAATTTTGAACATAGAAATATACATATGAAATATGTGTATCCATGCCTTATAATTTCTATTGTCAAAGAAGTTAATTACAATGCTGTGGATCTCCCTGAAGGCACAGACGAATGCCGACTAGGCACCGTGTATTTGTGGCATGAAGCAAGACACAGTAGGAGTTGTTGTTAAATACAAAAAGGCCTTGATGCACAGGGAATGTTCTTGATGCTGAGTAGGAAAGGGCTGTGGCTCCAGCGGGTTCCACATCTCCTAATGAGGTGGGGGAACTGCTGTTTTGTGGAGTAAGTAACCTCTTTCAGTACAGAAGAGAAAGTTGATGTTGCTGTAAGGGAAAAGCACAGAGCCCTTTCATCAAATGGAATGAAGTAGCTATCCTTCATGTAACCTTCCTATGTATAACATCATGCAAAAAACAAATTGTAGGAAAATATTGTGAAGTACTGCCAAAATGTGAAGAGTTTGACTTACAGCAGCAGTTTTCGTGGGTGAGGAGTTTTAAGGTGATTCTTTTGTTGACTGGGAGCCAGTGCAGGTTTTTCAGGTGGTCTGTGATGTGGAAGTGGCGGGGGATGTCCAGGATGAGGCGTGCAGAGGGTTTCTGGATGCGTTGCAGCCTCTTCTGGAGTTTGGCTGTGGTTCCTGATTACGTATTATGAACATTTATCATCTGAACAACTACAAGCAGTGGCTAAGTAAACCACCTTACACCTCCCATATCTCCCCGAGTTATAATTTTAGTGTACTCCCTAAGTAGTATCCGCTGCTCACTGATACCTCTGCATAGCAGATAAGCATAAAATTACAAGTATAGGATGCATCCTAACAGCGACTTTCAGAGGCTGGTGTGAGGGACCATGAAGGATCGTGCCTGGACTGGGCAAACCAATCTGCTTCCAAGTTGTTTCTTTTCCTTCATTTATATCGAAAAGTAAACCTCTGATCTGCAGGTTGTCTCTGGGTCCACTGTTACGTTAAACCCTTTTTAGTATCTATTTAGCTCCTAACTCATCTGATCGCATCCTGACTTTGTATACAAATGTTATTCATTCAATCAACTTGTTTTGTGATAAACCATCAGCTGGTCCGCCACCTGTGACAACCACTGTTGTCCAGTCGTCTAGGATGTCTAGACTCGACTAGTATACACAGGTTAAATTACCCCCTCCTGTACATTATAAGGATTTTGCAAATCATCACAGAGTTCCATGACGATATGGAAAAACCAACCAAAGTGTAATAGATTATTACAGTTCAGCATCTATGCAGTGGCGGTTCCTCCTTATGGGCGGAGGAGTGCCCTTCCCCTCCCCCCCCCCCCCCGCCAGCAGCAGCAGCTGCAAAACTTTTTAAACCCTTTAAACTATGTTTATTATCGTTTTGTTTAAAAGTGGTGGGGCCACGGGGGTGACGTGCACAGCGCATGTGTGTTTGGCTGGCCGTTTTCGGCCGGCCAAACACACATCCCCTAGGCTGGAGAGAGTCTGCAGAGGCTCCCAGTATGCCTGGGCAGTGTCAGGATTGGCCGCAGGGCAGGCTTGGAGCCTGTGCCTGCGTCCAGCCTGCAAGGAAGAGGAGCGCGGCACGGGACCACTCGGAACAGGTAAGTGTGTTTTTTTAATTTTATTTCATTTAATTACATTTTAGTGCCCCCCGCGCCTTCTCCCTGCCGCGCCCTGCCCCTTCGTCGGCCCGCAAGCCACCACTGCATCTATGTCATTTCTTAGTAGGCGACTAGCGGCATCACTTCACCTGTAATAATGAAATTAGAGATGAGCTTTAAAACAGGGATGACAAGCTCCCATTTATTATAATTATTTCTTCCTTGAGAGGTCTCTGTATTTACTTGTGTCTCAGATCATTCAAACACCTGCTGACAGACTTCTTGTGGGTGTGAGCAAGAGTTTTCATATCTCCTCACATCTGCATACCTTCACTGGCTGCCAGTCAGGAAGCGCATCACTCTCAGGGCCTTGTGCATTTCACATCATGTTTTATATAATAATGGTGCAGTTTTCATCTACAAGCTTTTTAAGTATGACGTCTTCCCCTAGATACTCCACCGCCGGTCTGTTTGCCATCCTTCAATTTCGTAAGTCCCAGTCCAGTGGTCGAGCCTCCTCGGTGCTATCCTCAAAAGCTTGGACTAACCTACTGCTTGACCACTTAAATTCTCTGCTTTTGCAGGAAGCTTAAAAATCTTTGACTTTCCTCGGCTGCCGAAGCATACTAATCTCTTCTGTGGAGCAAGTCTTGGGACACCTCCACACAGGTCCCGCTGCATCTTCTATGGTGTGCTTCATACCATCAACTTGACAGAAAGTCATGAAAATTAATTCTCAAATTTCCTTCAATTTGATAGTCAGAACAATTAATGGAGATGGTAATCCATGTCTTTGATACCCAGTAGTGGGGATAACAAGGCACTTCATCCAATTTCTGACCCCAACCCAACTGTGGTTGTTTGTGTTGTCCTTCAGAGGGGGCGTTGCCATCTGTTTGGGTTGGACTGTGTTTGCGCTTTTCTTCATGCAAATTCGGGGCCATAAAGCTCTTTCTGATTAATCGAGATCCACAACTGAGGGTAGTCATCAAATCAATACACTTAAATAATGTAAAGCACAATAGGGTCCACAAGGAAGACAGAGGGTGGTTGAGTTTTCAGACCATAAAGCTTTATGAAAGGTTAAAAGATTTACAAACTCAAAATCATCAAATTGGTGTCAATCAATAAATGAATGTATTTAGTAAATATGATGTTCAAAATAAATGTATATATGGAAGAGGACAAATTAGTATTAAATTGTCTCAAAGGAAGAGATTAAGTAAATCATTTCCCCCACAAAGAGAGCACTCTACTCTGCTCTAAACTGCCTCAAACAGTGCCCCAAACCATGTCTTCACAAGCTCTACAGTCAGATCAAAGCATACTGCTACAATCTAGGGCTCATTAGTTTCCTAGATTCATGCACAATGCAGCTTACCTGAATGTCCTTCAAATTTACAGTAATATGCATCGAACGAGATACATTGAACCGGCCTGTACTCGGTAGGTATATTGTAGCAACTAATCAAAACATTCTGCAATTATCATACAAATGAAAACATTTCACATGAGAAAGAAAGCAAAGATGCATCATGTTTGTAAATTGTGAATTCAGCTTCTCCTAGAAATGAAATACACGAGTGCCATCAACCAATATGACTCCCAAACATTAGTGATACTGCACACAGGCCAACCTAGCTATGATCAATCAAAACATGAATAACACACAGTTAATAGCATTTGTGTGTTTACAGATTAATGTTGATATAATGCAAAAACATTTAATATGGGAAAAACCAATCAACTGTTCCAATTTAGTTTGAATATGGTTGGTCCCTGCCTGCAGTAGCACAGACAAACACAAACATTATGCAGTAAAGTGCAGCCCAGAGTAATTACCATCGACTGAGATTAATTCAGACATTGAGAACAGCATCAGAACCGCTTACATCGTGAGCTTCATCAAGAGGACAGAGCCCTACTTGGAAATGCTTCTCTAAATGTAGTGTCTTGGCAAGCTCCAACAAACTGGAGGAATGCCAATAGCAAGAAGGCCATCAGAGGAGCTGTGGCAGCAGCACCCAGATGGCAGGGTACAGCTGTGTGCAATGAAGCAGTGGCCCTGGAAAGTCAGACTTAAAGGAAGTAGCTCTCATAACCTCTGAGCAAGCTTGCATGTTTAAAATGTATTTCTTGCACAGGCGTAAAGTTGCAATATGTGCTGTGTATTGTTGGTGACTTCATTCAACTATAAACATAGCTGTGACGTTAACCCCTGGTACACATTTTTGTCTAGGTGAAGCTGAATAACCTATGGCTAATATTTTAGGGGGGTTATTTGCCCACTGGCTGATCAGAGCAGGTATATTTTACAGCCTTAAAATCCTCTGCCAAGGGCTTTAATGGTTGTTAAAGGCCCTGAACCAGAGTTACAGAAATGAGCAACAGGCGAGGGCCTATTGTTAAGGGGGTGGGCATTAACAATGATGCATCTCATATATGGCTACATTCCCCATACGCACTCCCTCTGCCTCTTCTAACTGAGCTATACAGATAGGTATCTGGGCCCCTGCCCTTGCTTTTGGTGAGAGGGAGAAAAGATAGCCCAATCATTTAAAGAAAAGTAAAAAAAAGTTTGTTTACTTTGTTGTACGTTTTTGTCCGCTTATTAGGCTCAACCATGGGGAGCCTGATCAGTCGCCCCTCATACCTGCAGCTGTTAGACAAGAGGCAGAGAAGAGCTACAGGTTGCTCGAGCTGTTATTTTTCACCCAGACATTCAGGTGAGAAGCTGCTCATCCACCCGCAGCGTTTTTTATATGCCAGATTACATATGCTTCTGCCCCACCCATCTCTATTTTTATTTTATCTCTCATTGCTTTTCCCCACCCGTTCCCCTGTGGCTGCACCACGCCTCAAGGTCATTTCATTTTTTTGTGCACTCTTTTTTTTTTGGGAGGACCTGGAAGATGCTTCACTAAATCAATTGTTTATTTATGGATCTAACTGCCATCCACCAGCTTAGATCTGTCAATAAAAAAAAGGAAAATGGCACCCGCACGTGCATGCGTGGTGACGCATGCGCACACCTAAAGGGTGACACAACCGGCACCGGCGGCTGCACCATCACGCCTTTTTTTTCTTTACTTTTTGCCGATGCTGCACAGCATCAACAAACAACATTGGCAAAGCGAATAGGTCTAAAAGGCAAGGCCTGTTGGCTTATGCTTGCTTTCTGTAGCTGTGTTGCTGAATCAGGTGGTGATTTCGAGTTTGAGTTGCAGAATGCAGTCGCGGCTTACTTTGCTCATAAGGAGCTGGGCGGGTGAAGTGCGCTGTGGGTGGGTCTAAAATGTAATAAAAACATAAAATAAATAAAATAAAAACTTACCTCGCTCCTCGCCTCGATGCACCGCTC
Source organism: Pleurodeles waltl (assembly GCF_031143425.1). NCBI lineage: Eukaryota > Metazoa > Chordata > Amphibia > Caudata > Salamandridae > Pleurodeles > Pleurodeles waltl. Next base: position 1,773,799,363 of record NC_090444.1, on the reverse strand, counting down.
CTCTCCTCCGCATCGCTGCAGGCACAGGCTCCCAACCTGCCTTGCTGCCAATCCTGGTGCTGCTCAAACCACCGTCAGGATTGGCTGTGTGCTCCCAGGCAGACTGGGAGCCTGTGCAGGCTCTCTCCAGCCCGGCAACACAGTACCGGCTGGAGACACCCTACTGTGCATGTGTGTTTGGCGGGCCCGAGACAGCCGGCCAAACATACATGCACACCTAGGAGAGTGCACAGTGCACTCCCCTCACTGCTCATCACCCCTTGACCCCGCCCCTTTAACAAACAAATTGATAATAAACAGGGTTTATTATTGTTTTGTTTGGTGAAGGTTTTGCAGCTTCTGCTGCTGGAGGGGGGGGTAACGCTCCCCTGCCCTAACGGAGGAGACGCCCCTGGCAGAATGTCTGTCTATACCGTCGGCAGGCTATGTTCCTGAGTGGCAGCACAGCTCCATCTGCACATTTAATTCACAGGAGCACTACACCGCTAAAGTACATTAAAGCTTGCGTAGAAGGCAACAGCAAATACATGCACTGTCTGCACATTCCTTTATCATCAGTGTGTGCCTGAAAAGAGCAAGATTCCTTACCACCCTGGATCGTTTTCACGTCTGACTTTTTGAAAGGTGTGTGTGGTGGGAGAGGCGAGGCTTCTACCATACTGCTAAATGTAGAGACACAATGGGGGTTCCTAAGAGGGCTTCTTGATGCTCTTTTTTCAGCTGGTCACTGAGAGGTCAGTCAGGAAGCTTCTGTCCTCAGCTGGTCTTTGAAAAACCCTGCAGATGCTCTGTTCCTCAGCTAGTCATCAAGAGGCCCGGTAGACACTCCTATTCATAGTTTTCACTGAGAGGCCTGGCGCGATTCTCCTGTACTGGTGGTCACTGAGGGACACAATGGGATGCCCCTTTTCTCGATGTGAGACTGTAGAGATGTGCCTTTCTTCAGCTAGTACATGGTAGCCCTTGCAAATGCTCATGTCCTCAGCTGGGCTTTAAAGCAGGCTTTAAAAACCCGGCAGGACACTTCTTTCCTCACCTAGTCAATGAGATGCCCAGCAGGATGCTCCTTTCTTCAGCTAGTCAATGAGATGCACAGCAGGATGCTCCTTTCTTCAGCTAGTCCATGAGTTGCGCAGCAGGATACTCCTTTCCTCAGCTAGTCAATGAGATGCCCAGCAGGATGCTCCTTTTCTTAGCTAGTCAATGAGATGCACAGCTGGATGCTCCTTTCCTCGGCTAGTCAATGAGATGCCCAGCAGGGTGCTCCTTTCCTTAGCTAGTCAATGAGATGCCCAGCAGGATGCTCCTACCCTTAGCTAGTCAATGAGATGCACAGCTGGATGCTCCTTTCCTCGGCTAGTCAATGAGATGCACAGCAGGATGCTCCTTTCCTTAGCTAGTCAATGAGATGCCCAGCAGGATGCTCCTTTCCTTAGCTAGTCAATGAGATGCCCAGCAGGATGCTCCTTTCCTTAGCTAGTCAATGAGATGCCCAGCAGGATGCTCCTTTCCTTAGCTAGTCAATGAGATGCCCAGCAGGATGCTCCTTTCCTAGGCTAGTCAATGAAATGCCCAGCAGGATGCTCCTTTCTTTAGCTAATCAATGAGATGCCCAGCAGGATACTCCTTTCCTTAGCTAGTCAATGAGATGCCCAGCAGGATGCTCCTTTCCTCGGCTAGTCAATGAGATGCCCAGCAGGATACTCCTCTCCTTAGCTAGTCAATGAGATGCACAGCAGGATGCTCCTTTCCTTAGCTAGTCAATGAGATGCCCAGCAGGATTCTGCTTTCTTCAGATAGTCTATGAGTTGCCCAGCAGGATGCTCCTTTCCTCAGCTGGTCATTGAGAGGCCAAGTGGGATACTTCTGTCCTCAGCTGCTCATTGTGCGGCCTGGCAGGATACTCCTTTCCTTAGCTAGTCAATGAGATGCCCAGCAGGATGCTCCTTTCCTTAGTTAGTCAATGAGATGCACGGCAGGATGCTCCTTTCCTCGGCTAGTCAATGAGATGCCCAGCAGGATACTCCTTTCCTCAGCTGCTCATTGAGAGGCCCAGTGGGATACTTTTGTCCTCAGCTGCTCATTGTGCAGCCTGGTAGGATACTCCGTTCCTCAGCAAGTCAGTGAGAGGCCCAGCGGATGGTCCTGTTCACAGCTGGTCATTGAGAGGCAGGGCTTCTTTACTCATCTAGTCAGTAAGAGTTTCAGCAGTTGCTCCTGCCCTCAGCTGGTCATTGAGATGTGGTCAAGGTTCACCTTTCCTCAACTGGTCATTGAGAGGTTGGTGTGATGCACCATTCCTCAGCTAGTAAATAGAAAGCTTGGCAGGTGCTCCTGTCCTCAACTGGTAATGGAGAAGTCCCGCTGGATGCTTCTTTCATCAGCGAGTCATTGAGAGGCCCAGCAGAAGACTCCTTTCTTCAGCTGGCTAGTAAGAGAACCAGCGGGAAGCGTCTGTCCTCAGTTGGCCATTGTGAGGGCTGGTGGGATGCTCTGATCCTCATCTAATCATTGGGAGGCCTAGCGGATGTTCTTGTCCTCAGCTGGTCATTGAGAAATCTCGGTGGATGCTTCTTTCATCAGCGAGTCAATGAGAGGCCCAGTGGAATACTCCTTTTTTCAGCTGGTCATTGAGAGAACCAGGGGGAAGGTTTTGTCCTCAGTTGGTCACTGAAAAGCCCAGAGAGGTGCTCCTGTCCTCAGCTTACCATTGACAAGCTTCTGTTTACAACTGGCCATTGAGAGGGGCAGTGCAATGCTCTTGTACTAGTGGCCAATGCGAGGCCCATCAAGATACCCATTTCTTCAGCTAGTCAATGAGGGACAGGGCGGATGCTGCTGTCCTCATTTGGTCATCGAGAAACCCAACAGATGCTGCTCTATCAGCTGGTCACTGAGAAGCCTGTCAGATGCCTCTGTCCTCGGCAAGTCACTGAGAGGCCCGGTGGGATGCTTCTGTCCTCAGATGGTCACTGAGAGGCCCGGTGGATGCTCCTGTCCTCAGATGGTCATTGAGATGCCTGGTGGGATGCTTCTGTCCTCAGATGGTCATTGAGAGGCCCGGTGGGATGCGTCTGTCCTCAGATGGTCACTGAGAGGCCCGTTGGGATGCTCCTGTCCTCAGATGGTGATTGAGAGGCCAGGTGGGATGCTTCTGTCCTCAGCTGGTCATTGAGAGGCCCGGCGGGATGCTTCTGTCCTCAGATGGTCATTGTGGGATGCTTCTGTCCTCAGATGGTCATTGAGAGGCCCGGTGGGATGCTTCTGCCCTCAGATGGTCATTGTGAGGCCCGGAGGGTGCTCCTGCCCTCAGCTAGTCACTGAGGGGCCCAGCGGAGGCCCATTTTCCCAGCCCTGCACATAGTGGTCATGATCCATGCAGAAAGGCCTGTGAGCGGCCATGATCTGTCCTCAAATGGTCTCTGAGAGGCCCAGTGGGATGCTTCTGCCCTCAGATGGTCATTGAGAGGCCCGGGGGATGCTTCTGTCCTCAGATGGTCATTGTGGGATGCTGCTGTCCTCAGATGGTCATTGAGAGGCCCGGTAGAATGCTTCTGACCTCAGATGGTCATTGAGAGGCCCAGTGGGATGGTTCTATCCTCAGATGGTCATTGAGAGGCCCGGCGGGATGCTTCTGTCCTCAGATGGTCATTGTGGGATGCTTCTGTCCTCAGATGGTCATTGAGAGGCCCGGTGGAATGCTTCTGACCTCAGATGGTCATTGAGAGGCCCAGTGGGATGGTTCTATCCTCAGATGGTCATTGAGAGGCCCGGCGGGATGCTTCTGTCCTCAGATGGTCATTGTGGGATGCTTCTGTCCTCAGATGGTCATTGAGAGGCCCAGTGGGATGCTTCTGCCCTCAGATGGTCATTGTGAGGCCCGGAGGGCGCTCCTGCCCTCAGCTAGTCACTGAGGGGCCCAGCGGAGGCCCATTTTCCCAGCCCTGCACATAGTGGTCATGATCCATGCAGAAAGGCCTGTGAGCGGCCATGATTGTTTACAAGGTAAACCACCTGAAGTTATTGTGGCACCGGCGGTGTCCTGCTGAATGGCAGCTCTAGACACTCGTTTTCACCTGTAGAGGCGCCAGTGAAGAGGAGGGTGAACACTCCCGTGCCCCAGCCCAGCGGAGGACCGAAGCCCGTGAGGTGGCTGGCATGCCCCTTGTGGCAAACGTTTGTTACGGGCAGCGGCTCACAGTGTTTGAGGAGAAAAAGAAACCAGGACAAAATAAAGCAAGTAGAACACTGTACTCTACCAAGATAACACCACATGTCCTCCAGGGAGGATGCTGAGGTCGCTAAAAGACATGTCCTCCAGGGAGGATGCTGAGGTCGCTAAAAGACATGTCCTCCAGGGAGGATGCTGAGGGAGGATGCTGAGGTCGCTAAAAGACATGTCCTCCAGGGAGGATGCTGAGGTCGCTAAAAGAGGGCACGTTTCATAACTCAGGCAGGGAACTGAGCACCTCGGGGCAGGGTTCACTATCTAGAGCAGAGTGATGTCCGTACCTGAAGCCCCACAAACCAGCTGGCCGCCCTCTCATCACTCTTGTTCCAAGAGAACTTCCAGAGTGGTCTTCCCCGTCTGAGAATGTACAATACCCTTGTGCCGAATAGCAAGAAGGGCGGCTCAGCGAGATGAACGCTAGCTGCTCATAGGTGCATTGTTCTGGAGATCACAAGTTTCAAACTTGGCAAGCCAGATTCAGGCTTACATCCTTCTGAGGTAGGTAAACTCAGTACTAGAAATTGGCTAATAGAATATTTGTATTTCAAGTGCATAGAAGCGGCGGCGGTGCAGTTTGAAACGCTGTGTAAAACAAGTTAATTTTACTGTTTAATTTGTAACCAGGCCCCGCCGCAGTAGAATAAGTACTAATGTGCATGAAATCACCAGTGTGACGTCAAGGGTTTGTTACTGGTGACCGAAGGCAGCCCTGTGACCAGGACACAGCGGTGCTGCTTCGAGAAGGCAGACTGATATCAGCCCTGTGACTGAGGTACATTGTCAGAGCTGTGAGAATCTATACAGAGGACGGTCCTGCGACAGGAGGTGAATCATCGGTATTTACAAGCTGCAGAATTACTTCCTAAAAAACACAATCAACTCCTAAATACCCCTCTGAAAGTGGCAATGAATTCTGCGAAATGTAAGGAGTGTGGCACTGTTCATATAAAGCACAGAATTCTTACTGGTAGGGTGCGATGCTGCCACGAGGTTAGAAATTAAACAAGCATTTGCAATGTAATATGTCTCGCATTTGCGAGAGTTAGAGCTATTGTAAATGCCTAATTGGACTTTTCTTGCCACATAAATTGGTCAACCCTGCCTCAGAATTTGGTCCTTTCCTGCCACATAATTCCAGTGGCCCTGCATATAACTAAGGCACTTTCATTTACCTTCTTCCTTTATCTGTAGCAAAAACTGAAAATGTTGCCATTTAGCATCCTAATTTAAATCAACTATGTTAATTCCAATAGGTTACCACTTTCACCACCCCACCATCAGAGTTGCTGGGTGGCTAACACAATTCCTCCAAAAAAGACTCGACAGCCACAGAGATTGGGCTAATCGGTTCAGCTGAGAGAACATGCTACTCCTTAGAAGCACACTGGTTTCTGAAAAGTGGTTGTCTCCTGTTACAATACTTTATTTAGTCTGACATTCTGTGAAAGAAAACCCCACTCCTCCCAAAATGGACCACAATACAAAAATACTGGTAAATATAAATAACTGACTGTAGAAGAGGATGCAGTCAGCATAGGATGATAAAATGAAATAGCAGCACCCGATTCTCTGTTTAAACTATAATTTCTGAAAATATACATAGCTTTCACTGCAATAAGTCAGTAATGAAAATGGCAAACTGGGACTGCCTTATATATGGACATTTATTAGACAGGCTGCAGATCTTGGGTGCCAATGCTTATTACTGCAAGTTTACAGTAAACATATCATAGTCATTTTGCAAACCAAACAATTAATTTTAAGTAGCGTAATTGAAGAAACAAGCATGGATTACATGCCTACTGAGCCTTACCAACACTGACCAATCATTCTGCTGAATATTGCCCAGTATTTTTCCAGCTTAAGAACAGCTAGGGTTGGGGAAAAGTCTAGGGATCCTGTTGCTTGACCATCTAAAACCACACTAATGGTTCTCATGAATGAACCTGTGGATACAAAACAAAAATTATGGTTCAAAGCCATAATTATTGAAATTAGGTGCAAGTGAACTTTAACTTTTTAAATCTAAGCCGCCATACAGCCATTTTCTTCTGTGAATACAATACTGATTACTACAGACGATGTTTAACTATTCAAACGTAATTGACATCTGCAAATATATTTTACACGCCCACGAATACTGATATGTCACATCTACATATGCTAATACACGGAGGACAAAGGCTGTCTTCCTTCCTCCACAAGTAAATCCATGATGTGATATTTATTAGTTTAGTTTACAGAGCAAGCACGCTTAATTTTTTTCTAAAAAAGTATGATACAGCTCATTTGCAAATTTATATATCTCTAATGGCTTGTATTGCTTTTGTGAGCAGGGACTTCTTACCTCACATTTATAACCAATGTCATTAAGTGTACTGATAACGAAAAGAAATATTATGTGAACAATAACAATAAATATTTTAGAGCTTGACTTGAGTCAGAGCGAACACCTCAATCAATCCTTGACACCCACATTACTTGGCCTCGGACACCAAACAGTGTAACTGACTTTTGTTATTTCAGAATGTGTGAGGAGAAAAAACACAACATGATTGCCTGCCCAACATCTTTGGTTAGCTGTTAAGAAAATGCTTGCAAACACACAATAAAGCTCCTTTACTCAAAACACGCTTACAAGAGTTCAAACGCCCAGTGTTCAGATCTCGTTTACTATACTGTTAAAAAAAACGTTTCTAGAATACTATTATTGCTGAACCATGTGAGCAAACAATTGTCAGAAGTGGGTCTGAGGAGTTCACAAAAAATATCGACTGCCCATCTCACTCGATGGTTGGACTGACGCAGGTCTGTGATGGAAGATTTAAAGCAAGTTTGGATGCCTGAGTTTCCAGAGTAGGCATATATGTGGCACGCCACAGCGCGGTCCTGCCACTACCTACGGCATGCAGGTGATCACATGGCCGACTGTAACGTACACAACAGTGACTCTAACCTCCTCTCCACACATCACGCTGCACTGCAGAGTATCATGTCAAACTGCCTTCAAGGGCCTAGAGAAAGACCACTATTACGAAAGCCAGACGATGGAGTTCAGGACACCGAAAGCTGATGCTCTGCGCACATCGCGAACAGGGCTGCAACTTTGTTAAGACAAAATTAACTAGAGGAAGCATGGCAATGCATATGCGCAGCAGCGGCTGCCGAAATCTCAAGGGGAGGGCGGGTGGGGGTGTGGATGGGACAGGTGAAATTTTTTTAAAATATTTTTTTTTTTAAGTCAGCGCGATCACGCTTTGTAAAACCCAGCGAGATCGCGCTGGGAAGGAAATACAAGCATTTACAATGCACCGGATCTCGCATTTGCTCGAGTTAGAGCTATTAGTGTTGTAAATTCCTAACCGGACTTTTCTTGCCACACAAATTACAAGAAAAACAAGCATTTCGAATGCAATAATGTCATGTTTGCTCGAGTTAGAGCTCTTAGCATTGTAAATTACTGACTGGGCTTTTCTTGCCACGCGGACTGAAAATAACAAGAGAAAGAGAGCGAGGGTGAGCTGGCCCTGAAAAAGCCCCCCTCTGATGTTGGTTTATGTTTACAGAGGGAGCTGGTGAGGAGGAGAGATTGAACACACACCCACAGTGTAAGACAAACAGGCAAATACTAAAAAAAAATGTCCCTTACAGAAGAGATAAACAGGACATAGCATAATTATACAGTAATTTGTGCTGCTCCCAAAGAGAAAAAGGCAGGACAAAGAAGCAAAACTGCTCACTAGCAAGCAAGGATTTTTAAAAGACACTGGAACCAACAAATGAAATTGCTTGAATTTGCTTGAACCCATCTTATAAGTAAACTTAAAAGTATACAACATGTCGAGCGCTACGCTCGACCTAAAAACGAAGCCCTAGCTTCAGGCAGCAATGTCCCAAATCACAGGTGTCACCCTACAAACTCTTAAGCAAGTCTCTTTATGTCCTTTGATAGATTTGCTGTAACAAATTAGCACTTGCAGTTTTCTAAACTGCCTGCTAACCGTGGCACACAAGTGTTCAGCATTTAATTTAGTTAGCAGCAGAATATTATTTGATGTTTATCCTTTTTATTCATTTGTAAATGTTAGTCATTCATTTTAAGTGGTACCAGCCTCCTTTGAAAGCTGACAATATTTATATTTTTTAAGAATTTAAGTTTGCAATTATATCCATTTAAAGGAATTTTAGCAACACAGTGTTTATCAGTGGCAAGATATTTTTTAACTGAGGAAATCTTTAGATACTGAGCTACTAGACATTTCTGTGCTCAGACACCAATTTCAGACTGTAAGAAATTTGGTTGAGGGGGTGTAAACTCTTCTCAAGCAACAACCACAGACTTTGTCAGGGTGACCCACAAAAGTCACTAATTTAGGGGAAGTAGCCGCTTCTAGCGTGGTTACCCCCACTTTTGGCCTGTTTGTGAGTGTGTCATTGTGTTTTTACTGTGTCATTGGGATCCTGCTAGCCAGAACCCCAGTGCTCATAGTTTGTGGCCTAATGTGTATGTTGTCAGTAGTGCTTGACTGTGTCACCAAGGCTTTGCTAACCAGAACCTCAGTGCTTATGTTCTCCTTGCTTTTAAATTTGTCACTGTAGGCTAGTGACTTCATTTACCAATTTCAATTGGCACACTGGACCCCCCTTATAAGTCCCTACTATATGGTACCTAGGTACCCAAGGCATTGGGGTTCCTGGAGAGCCTTATGGGCTGCAGCATTTCTTTTGCTACCCATAAGGAGCTCAGACAAACCCTTTCACAGGACTGCCACTGCAGCCTGCGTGAAATAATGCACACATTATTTCACAGCCATTTCCACCACACTTAAGTAACTTATAAGTCACCTATATGTCTAACCTTCACTTGCTGATGGTTAGGTGCAAAGTTCCTAAGTGTGCCCTCACATAGTTCAGGGCCATTTCCCAGGACTTTGTGAGTGCGGGGACGCCATTACACATGTGCACTACATATAGGTCAATACTTATAAGTAGCTTCACAATGGTAACTCCGATTATGGCCATGTAAGGTGTCTAAGATCATGGAATTGTCCCCCCATTCTAAATCGGGTATTGGGGAGCCAATTCCATGCATCCTGGGGGCTCCAATATGGACCCACAGTACTGCAAAACCAGCTCTCTGAGGCTTGCACTGCAGCTACAGCTGCTGCCCCCTCACAGACAGGGTTCTGCCATACTGGGGTCTGAGCAGCTCAGTCCCAGGAAGGCAGAACAAAGTATTTTCTCTGAGAGCAGGGTCTCCCTTTGGAAATAGGTGTTACAGGCTGGGGCTTGCATAAACCAGTCTACACCGGTCCAGGGAGCCCTTGTCCCGTGCACTGGCACGAGACTGGACAAAGGAAAGGGGAGTGACCACTCCCCTGTCCATCACCACCTCAGGGGTGGTGCCCAGAGCTCCTCCAGTGTGTCCTAGAATCAGCCATCTTGCTTTGCAAGGTGTGGGGGCACTCTGTAGGGCTCTGAGTGACCAGTGCCAGCAGGTGACGTCAGAGACCCCTCCTGACAGGTCCTTACCCGATAAGTAGCCAATCCCCCTCTCAGGGCCATTTAGGGTCTCCCCTGTGGGTTCTCTTCAGATTCTGCTTGCAAGTTTTCTTCAGGAATCCTTTGCAACTACTACTTCATCCTCTGACCTCGGATCAACCGCAGCCTGCTCCAGGAACTGCTGTAACAGCAGCAAACTATCCACAATTTGCTTGAACCCATCTTATAAGTAAACTTAAAAGTATACAACATGTCGAGCGCTACGCTCGACCTAAAAACGAAGCCCTAGCTTCAGGCAGCAATGTCCCAAATCACAGGTGTCACCCTACAAACTCTTAAGCAAGTCTCTTTATGTCCTTTGATAGATTTGCTGTAACAAATTAGCACTTGCAGTTTTCTAAACTGCCTGCTAACCGTGGCACACAAGTGTTCAGCATTTAATTTAGTTAGCAGCAGAATATTATTTGATGTTTATCCTTTTTATTCATTTGTAAATGTTAGTCATTCATTTTAAGTGGTACCAGCCTCCTTTGAAAGCTGACAATATTTATATTTTTTAAGAATTTAAGTTTGCAATTATATCCATTTAAAGGAATTTTAGCAACACAGTGTTTATCAGTGGCAAGATATTTTTTAACTGAGGAAATCTTTAGATACTGAGCTACTAGACATTTCTGTGCTCAGACACCAATTTCAGACTGTAAGAAATTTGGTTGAGGGGGTGTAAACTCTTCTCAAGCAACAACCACAGACTTTGTCAGGGTGACCCACAAAAGTCACTAATTTAGGGGAAGTAGCCGCTTCTAGCGTGGTTACCCCCACTTTTGGCCTGTTTGTGAGTGTGTCATTGTGTTTTTACTGTGTCATTGGGATCCTGCTAGCCAGAACCCCAGTGCTCATAGTTTGTGGCCTAATGTGTATGTTGTCAGTAGTGCTTGACTGTGTCACCAAGGCTTTGCTAACCAGAACCTCAGTGCTTATGTTCTCCTTGCTTTTAAATTTGTCACTGTAGGCTAGTGACTTCATTTACCAATTTCAATTGGCACACTGGACCCCCCTTATAAGTCCCTACTATATGGTACCTAGGTACCCAAGGCATTGGGGTTCCTGGAGAGCCTTATGGGCTGCAGCATTTCTTTTGCTACCCATAAGGAGCTCAGACAAACCCTTTCACAGGACTGCCACTGCAGCCTGCGTGAAATAATGCACACATTATTTCACAGCCATTTCCACCACACTTAAGTAACTTATAAGTCACCTATATGTCTAACCTTCACTTGCTGATGGTTAGGTGCAAAGTTCCTAAGTGTGCCCTCACATAGTTCAGGGCCATTTCCCAGGACTTTGTGAGTGCGGGGACGCCATTACACATGTGCACTACATATAGGTCAATACTTATAAGTAGCTTCACAATGGTAACTCCGATTATGGCCATGTAAGGTGTCTAAGATCATGGAATTGTCCCCCCATTCTAAATCGGGTATTGGGGAGCCAATTCCATGCATCCTGGGGGCTCCAATATGGACCCACAGTACTGCAAAACCAGCTCTCTGAGGCTTGCACTGCAGCTACAGCTGCTGCCCCCTCACAGACAGGGTTCTGCCATACTGGGGTCTGAGCAGCTCAGTCCCAGGAAGGCAGAACAAAGTATTTTCTCTGAGAGCAGGGTCTCCCTTTGGAAATAGGTGTTACAGGCTGGGGCTTGCATAAACCAGTCTACACCGGTCCAGGGAGCCCTTGTCCCGTGCACTGGCACGAGACTGGACAAAGGAAAGGGGAGTGACCACTCCCCTGTCCATCACCACCTCAGGGGTGGTGCCCAGAGCTCCTCCAGTGTGTCCTAGAATCAGCCATCTTGCTTTGCAAGGTGTGGGGGCACTCTGTAGGGCTCTGAGTGACCAGTGCCAGCAGGTGACGTCAGAGACCCCTCCTGACAGGTCCTTACCCGATAAGTAGCCAATCCCCCTCTCAGGGCCATTTAGGGTCTCCCCTGTGGGTTCTCTTCAGATTCTGCTTGCAAGTTTTCTTCAGGAATCCTTTGCAACTACTACTTCATCCTCTGACCTCGGATCAACCGCAGCCTGCTCCAGGAACTGCTGTAACAGCAGCAAACTATCCACAAGGGATACTTTTCCTCTGCAACTTCAGCTCCAGCAGCAACTGCAACAGTTTCCATGGTGTGCATGTTCTGGGGACTCCCTGTCTTCATCCTGCACCAGAAGGACCAAAGAAATCTCCCATGGGGTGACGGAGTCACTCCCCTGCTCACGCAGGCACCTTCTAAGATGACGACCAGTACTCTTGGATTCCTCTCACAGTGACAAGATTGCTCATAAGGACACAGAGGGTGGATCCCATCGACATAGACTGTCCTGAGGTCCTGCTGACACAATTTGGAGAAGGTAAGACCTTGCCTTCCCTGAGAGCGACGGTACCCCTGTGTACTGCGTCTTCTTCACCTCCTGAGGCCTCTGTGCAATATTTGCAAAATTCCTTCATGCACAGCCTGGCCCAGGTCCCCAGCACTCCATCCAGCGATGCTCAACTTGCTGTGTTGTTCTCCGGCAGCGTGGGACCTTCCTTTGTTGTGCTGCACCAACTGTGTTTAGCATCTCCTTTGTCCCCGTGTCCTGGGACTCCCGTGGGTGCTGTCTGGCATCCAGAGGGCTCTCTAAAGTGCTGAGAGCCCCCTCTTCCGCCTCACACAGAGTTGAGGCCCCCAGGTCCCTCCTGGGTCCAGCCAGTGCCATTTTGAAATAAACACACTTTTGTCATAACCAAGGCTTGTTGGCGACTTCCAACAGGAAATTGCATCTGCATCCATCTTCACGTTGTGGGGCATCCTTTGCATCATGCAGGAACCCGCTGCCATCTTCCTAGGGTGCATTTCTGCAGTCTTCGTCCAACTGGGGACTCTTCTTTTGCACCCTCTTCTGGGTTGCCAGGGGCTCCTGCCCTTCCTGGAACTTGTTTTGACTTCTGGAATTGGTCCCCTTCTTTTGCAGGTCTTCAGGTCCAAGAATCCAGCAGTTGTTGTTTGCAGACATGGTTGGTTACTACAAAATCCCAATCACGAGGTGTAGTGTGTCCTAAGGAAATTTGCAGTACTTTACTCCTGCTTTTCTGGGCTCTGGGTTGGGGTAATTTACTTACCTTTACTGCATTCTTACTCTCCCAGCGATTCTGCACACACTACACTTATCTAGGGGGAATCTGTGATTCGCGTTCCACTTTCTTAGTAGATGGTTTGTGTTGCCCCTAAACCATTTTCTCCCATTGCAATCTATCGCATTTACTATTGTTTGCACTGTCCTATGTCTAATTACTTACCTTGTTTTGGTGTCTACTGTATATATTGTGTATAATACTTACCTCCAGAAGGAGTATTGCCTCTAAGATATATTTGGTACTGTGTCACCCAAATAAACAACCTTTACTTTTGGTAACACTGAGTATTATCTTTACTTGTGTATAATTAATGTGTAACTATAAGTGGTATTGCATGAGCTTTGCATGTCTCCTAGTTCAGCCTGAGCTGCTCTGCTATAGCTACCTCTATCAGCCTAAGCTGCTAGAACACTACTACTTCACTAATAAGGGATAACTGGACCTGGTGTAAGGTGTAAGTACCCAAGGTGCCCACTACAAACCTGTGCTTATCTCTCTGGTAGTTTGGCACAAAAGCAGTCTGCTTAACTCAGAGGCAATGTGTAAAGTATTTATGCAGTACACAAAAAGTAATAAAGTGAAAACACAATACAAGAAACATCCCAAACCAAAGACAAGACAAATAGAGTACATTTTAATAAGTACAATTATATGAGAACAATAAAAATTCAATCAGTTGAACCAGAGATAGTGATTTTTAAAGGTTTAAGTAAAATAGCGGCAAAAGACGCAAAGTGTCAGTTGAGAGTATCTGGTCCGGCTAGTCAGGGACAAAGTCACAAGTTGAGGTCAACCGCAAAGGAGCACAGGCCGAGCACGGGGACAAGTATGGCCTGCAGAGATTTATACTTTATGTCCTTGGTGCAAGGTCTGTGCAGCCTTGCTTTGCAGGGCTTCACTTGGCCCAGTGTCAGTTATAATGAGACTGCGGTGAGACTATGCAGCGAGGCTTTGCTGGGCGTCACATCGGATTTGATGGAACTTTCAGTTAAGGAGGAGTTCTTTCTGATATCAGCCAAGGGTCCAGGACCTGGGAAAGCCCCTTATGGGAATCAGGGATTCACTCTAGTAGAGGCCAGCAGGGCTCAGGCAGGCCCATGCAGGTCCAGTGCAGCTGGTCAGCTGGGCAGTTGCAGGGACGTGTAGCTTACAACAGGAGGTCAGTTACTCAGGTAGCCTGGGATGAAGGGAGCCGGTCCAGTCTTCCTTTGCAGAGTGCAGGGCAGGCTTCAAGTATCAGGGCAGTCCTCTGGGGAACAAAGCAAGCCTCAAGCAGCAAGGCTGAAAAACAAGACAGGCCTCAAGCAACAGGATGTTACCCTGGGGAACAAGGCAAGCCTCAAGCAGCAGGACAGTGCACTGGGAAACAAAGCAGGCCTCAAGCCGCATGGGAGTCCTCTGAGGAACAAGATATTCCTACCTGCGCCCAATCAAAAGTTATCACTTATTAAATGTAATAATGTTACCCAATGGGAGAGATAGGCCTTACAGTGGTTAAAAATGAATTTAGGTGTTTTTCACTATCAGGACAACGTAATAGTACATAATCAACTTGTTGAATACAATGCACCTTGCCCTAAAGCCTGTTTAGGGCTTAACCTAGGAGTGACATATTTAATGAAAAAGATAGTTTAGGCCTGGCAAAAGGTTTATTTTGCCAGGTCCAAATGTTAATTTAAACTGCACTACAGGCTGCAGTGGCAGGCCAGAGACATGTCTAAAACGGCTACTTTAGTAAGTGCCATTGTCCTGCTGGGCAACTAGTAGCATTCAATTCACAGGCCCTGGGTACATTTAGTACCACTTTACTAGGGGCTTACAAGTAAATTAAATGTTTCAATTTGGGTATAAGCCAATTTTACCATGTTTAAAGGAGACAGCACTAGCATGTAACCACTGATTAGCAGTGGTAAAGTGCACAGGCTCTAAAAGCCAATAAAGACAGGTGCAAAAAGCAGGAGGGGCGAAGGCAAAAACTTTGGGAAGTGACCATGCAGAGAAGGCCTAGTCCAATAAGTCACTTCTCCAAAAGCTTTTTTCCTAGGACACAGCGCGGAATATGGTGCATTTTGTTAAACAATCCATACTTAGCACTCCATTGCTATTAGCAGCGCTTGCTAGTACTATGTCAAACTTTAATATTATTCTAAAGAGTCAGTCCCAGTCCACAGCCAGCTAATTAGCTGTGATAGCAGTAGGCGCTTCTTGGAGGCCAGGATGCTCAAACACTTGTAATCCAGCCATGACCTTCATGGGCCCAGTAACACAAGTGCATATGGGTGATTCCGTTTAGTGAGGACTTTATTAATATACTTTGTTGTATTTTATTATTTTCATCATTTATTGCATTTTTGTGACTCAGTATGCCACATTGGGAAATGGATCTTGTTTGTAAAATTGTATTTATTGAGTTGCTTGCTCGAAAAACATTTGAGAATCTAAAGCCTTGCCACTTGGAAGGAAGTGTGCTTTTTTGCGATATGCCAAATTATTTGAGTACAAAACATTCTGGTATGGCAAAGCACTTTTGATGAATGCGCTTTTATTAGGCAATAAAACATGGTCCAGTAGGATCCCTCCTCCCTTGCTGTCAATCAACTGCTAGTTTACCCAGAAGGAGTTCGATGGCAGGCATGGCAACAGGCAGTCCACCCGGAAGCAGTGGGACAGCAGGCATGGTGGTGACATAAGCTGTGACCCAGCTTTGCACGTGGCCAAGGAAGCTGTACATACAGGGCTTCCTGTTACATAGGGGAAAAATAAATTGGAGGGAAAATTGATGGCAGATCGAGGTCCTTTGCTACATCAGTGGTGAAACCCCTCCACATTTTCAGTTCACCTCCATATGGAACCGTTACTGGCAGTTCTGCACCTGCCCCTATAGAATGGAGGATTTAATCTGCCTATTCTAGATATGGAAAAATATACTCCTAAAGTGACGCCACATTTGTCAGGACCAACATCATGTGCTGGCGGAATGCCTCATTGTGATACTCACTCGCCACTGAAACATGAGCACATCGGCCAAGTTTTGCACCACATGAGGGCTCACTGCGCCTCCCATCCTTCCCAGGTTGGTGAAGTCAATAGCAGTAGGTAGGGTAATACTACACTTGTTGGTTACAGTGCATAAAAGTGTCAGAAATGTGGTAGAAATTATTAGTATTGTTATTATTTTCTTCCTGGCATGCTAGAGTGGGTTTCCAGCATGATAGTAACATTGTACTCACCGGTTTGTAAAGGTTCTCCATGTGCTGCTTGGGATTGCAATATTTTCCTTCTTTGCTTTAGCTCGCTGCTCTACAGTGCACGAGCACTTGTATAACATGTATGCAAGATGCAGTTATGGAATTTCATGACATTTTAAGGGCTATGGAGTTTCTACGCTCTCAGCAAAAAATCGTTTTCCCACCTGACGCGCTCCCCATACAGTAAAGCAATGTAATTTTTGTCAGTAACTTGTGCTCCACCTTATGACGCCTAATGAAAGTGCTGGCGACAACTTAAATCTTTGGTACAAAAAAATTCTAATGAACTAGATCCATTTTATTTCTTGAAATAGCTTTGTCAGTAAGATATTTTCGAATGCAGAGGCACACCTAGGCCGAATATAACGGTCTCACCCAGGTAAGACTACATCTAGACAGTTTACTCCAACAGGTGTTTTATTTCCTGTTCATAGACGTACTGAAACCAGTCTCTCTTCTGTGTTTTATCCTTACTTCCTGGACCAACCCAAACATTGTGTGGGTCAGTGCTTGAAAGTTTATGAACAGAAAACCGCTGATCTAAGAATTTCCTCAGATATCCATCTCATGATTTCTCTCAGAAAACCTCATAATCCAGTTTCTTGCCCCACTCTTGCCTGCTGGGTTAAATGGATCATGTCTCTAGCAGGAGTAGATGCCTCCATTTTTGGGGCTCACTCTTCCAGAGAAGCCATGGCTTCTACAGCTTTTTGGGCGGGTTCCCGTATTGAGGACATTCTCAGATCAGCTGCTTGGTCAAATGACCTGTTTAAAGTGTTTTATTGCCAACCTGTACATAATGCTGCTGCTTCTGGTATTAATTCACTTTGAACAAGCATAATATGAGCCTCCGGTCTTGAAATAAAATTTACATTTTCCTAGCAGCTTATGAAGGAGTCTTAATTTTATTAAAGACACCGAGGTGAGTATTATCCAACCGCAACACTTACTAACTTCATGTTTCTCCCTCCCTATTAGCGACTTCGACATCTGAGACAACCACCTCACTCCTCTTTTTCCCACACATCTGTTTCCTCCAGGTCTGGGAATACCGTCCCATGAATACCTCCTCCACTAAAGGTGTTGACTGCAACGAACCACAGAGTGAGAGATGGAATATTTGAATTATTTTCGGCTTCTGACGAATGCCCTGGACCGCATTCCACCCCCCATGCAGCGCCAGACATGGCCAGCCATGAGCAAAACAGTCTTAGACCTTCGTGTTTAATTGCATGTACATTTATAGAAACAAAGAACATAAAAGGGTACACTTTTAATAAGAACGGAATATAAACAAGTTAAACTGAAAATATTTTATTTAAAAAAAAAAGTAAGCAAGGTAAATTGAAAACAAATCGAAGAGAGGCAGCTGTGTTCTGAAGATAAATGGTTGGCACATAGCGGAGGGTATAGTGCCAGTACAGACAGCATGAAATACCGGATCCAAATGTCAGGCCTCCCCCCCGGGCCCCACCCCTTCCATCTCACCCTGGGGATGCACGCGCCCTGCAATCCCGTGTTTGCCTTGGCAGCTGTCCGCTGCGGGTAAATGTTTAGTTAAGCGCCGGGACTCATGCAGGGCCGATGCCTCCCTGACGCCCTCGGAACAATCCAGCCATTCTCCGTGCACTATTGTTAGGAGAGCTGGACCACTCTCACAGACAGTGAGCTGTGACGCTGCTGCCCTTTCTGGGCTCTTAACAATGAATGAACCATTGTTCTACTACGGTGCTAAATGAGCTGAAAAGTTCCTCAATGTTCTGGATGAGGGTGCACGTGCTCCTCCCACGTGACAACGACCGTGCGCCAAAAAGCCTGTTGAACTGCCATGGCACGTGCTAAATTCCACCGTCACACAGTGTCGGTGTCCTCGCAGCAATCAGCACCATTAAAAGGCTGCTGTTGGCAATGCTATTCTTGTTGTATTCCAGACATTTCCATCCGGAATGGGACGTCTTACAAGCATACATAACTAGCAAGTCTGGACTAATTTTATGACTTCTTTTGACAAAGTGTTCACTGGTTGCTGTTGGTTTTAAGTGTAGAGTTTGCAGATTAATTTTATGTCAAGACCGAGGCTCCTATTATGCTTCTCTATTCTTGCTTTAATAAATAGCAGCAGTCAAGAGAGAAAAAACTACAACCCCCAGAGGCCAATCGAACAAGAGACCAATGGGAAAACAATACTATCAACATATTGAACCAACCAGTATCAAGGAACCCCCTGCTATACCTAACTTGATTGCAAGCAGCCCTCTTTACTTGCTGCTCACAGTCAAGATAAGTACATACTTTACAATTGCTTGCTTTTACTTTGTCATACACTGGTTATTTCACTGTTATTGTGATATTTACTTATGCAGTGTTATTTATATGTACACCAATCGTTAACGCTTTTTAATTTAGCACCACGCACAAGAGCTTTACTGTTAGTCAAGCTCACCCCTCCCTTCCGATAACTTGGTTGTGTCTGTCATTCCGTGGTGCAATGTTTATTTACCACGATGGAGTTTTCTCGGCAAGCGGCATAACCGAAGGCTTTTTCCAAAGCCTTTTTCCTGTCAAGCTGCTTGGGCCTGGGTTTTTTTTCCTTCAGGGAACAACGCGCTTTCCTTCCTCTGCGTCAACGCTCCTCCTCCCCGTGGGAGGGCACAGCTTTACTTCATAACACACCCGTCCATAGAGAGCTTATACCGAAGTCTACACCTTTCTTTAGCAAGCTCCTCCCAGATTAACACCCACAAGATTGAACCCTCTGTGTTCCAGTTATTTTTAAAGTATACCGTTTTAACTATTTTCCTAACATGGAGTTCACCAGTTCCTCATTATTGGATGACAATAATGACAGTGAAGTGGATTTAAAAAATAATCTTAGTCAGTTTATCCATTCTTCAGTAGCCAAAGCCTTTTCAGCTTTTATGACCAAAGTATCCAAACACTTTGAAACTACAGTTTTGTCTATTATGTCACAATCTAACATGGCCCTATATGCCGGGAAGGCAGAAAGCGCAAAGCCACGGTGGCTTGTCAATCTCAGCAAACAAAAACAAAAACTGCGCTTACGGAAGGTGAGACTTCCTCACAGGGGATTGAAGTAAAAGCTCCTCACAGGCCTCCTAATGAGAAGGAGTTCACTCCAGCAGCAAAAAGCAAAAATAAATCAAAGCACTTAGAAGACAGTACTCATAAGATTGTGATTTGGTCAATTCAGGATACAGACGATGATTTAGCCGATCCTGATTCCGATAATGGTCCAGATGGCCTGGATAACTCTGACTTTTGGTATGGTCTACTTCCTAAGAAACACAAAATTATCCTCTCCTTCGAATGATTCTTTTTATTCCAAAACAATACTGGACCCGAACGGTCATCCTATGTTTGACCCCAAATTAATAATCATCCCCAACTCTGCAGAATGGGCCGCTTCTGAGCATTTAGGGGAATATATTACTGGCAAATTACGCTTACCTCTGGATAAGCAAATTAGAGCAAAATTAAAATCTGTGTGTCCCAGACCTTCTCTTCCTCTCCATATCACTGCTACTCCTGCTATGGAGCCCTCAATGCTAACCTTCTTTACAAAATTCAGCAAAGATCCTTGCAAAGGAGTTGATAGAGCGTGGTCCATGTGCCAGGACAAAATGCTGGATATTATCGGTTCACTATCACGTATATTTGACATTGCTGAAACAGCCAGACTAGGTAATGCCACCATATGTTTCAGAGGAGTTATCTTTGTGAGAACAAAGAGCTTTCTGCCTTTTAGGTAATACCAATTTGGCAATTACACATGAAAGACGTAAAGGCTTGTTGCTTAAACTAGACTCCAAATTGGCAAATCTTGCAACTATGGATCCTGGTGCCAAGGCTGATGGGTTTCTGATTGGAGATTCCTTTATCAATGAGCTAAGCAAGTATGTGACGACCTTTGCCTCTCTGGATAAGCACAACAATCCTTACAAAAAGTCTTTGCCAGTCAGGTTTTTGCCAGGGCCGTTAGAGGAAGGAGTCGCTTTACCAGCCGAGGCCCTAGACCTCAAGGCTACAAAGTCTCCTTCAACTCTTCTACCTAAGAATTCTGTCTACAATGTTACCCCCAAAGATCAAGAGGTTTCCGAGGTCTGGATCAAAGAAACTTCAAGTCGTCCTATCCTTCTGGCCATCTTTCTGTAGGGGGTTGACTAAAATGTTTCCTTCACAATGGAAATCAATCACTTCCAATCCAAGGGTCATAAACACGGTTCAGGGCTATACTTTAGGACTTTACGAAGAGCCTTTTCAAAACTTTCTTCCAACCCTTCTAAAATTCCTAACAGAGATGACTTCTCTAGTTTCACAAGAAATTCACTCTGTCTTACACAAACACGCAATTCAACACATTTTCTTACACCCATCAGGTTTCTTAAGTTAAATTTTTCTAGTTCAAAAGAAAAACAATAAAATGAGACAAGTCATAAACTTAAAATACTTCAACCAATTTGTGGTTTGCCGTCATTTCAAAATGGAGATGATTGTACATCTCAGGGATGCTTTAATACAGAATGATTGGATGGTTCGCTTGTATTTACAATAAGCATAGCACACCATTCCTATTCATTAAGATCACAGGAAATTCCTTTAATTCCAATGGCAGGGAAAAATCTATCAGTTTTCTTCTCTTCCTTTCGGTCTTTCATCTGTTCCTTGGTGTTTCACCAAACTGATGAAACCAGTGGTGGCCCAGTTCAGAGCTCAGGGTATCAGATTGATTATCTATCTGGACATATTCTTTTAATTTGTCAGAGTCTTCAAACTCTTCACAACCAATTACACTCCACTTGCTCTCTTCTAACATATCTGGGCTTCCTTATCAACAAAGAAAAATTGATTCTTTCTTCTTCTCAGCACGCAGAGTTTTTGGGTTTCCTTATAAACTCCACAGAAGCAACTCTCCAATTACCCAAATCTAAGGTAAAAGCCATAAAGTCAGAGATAACCCACTCTTTATGACTTCCTACCACCTGCCTCGGGTCTCTTGCAAAGATTGTCAGGCTGCTTTCTTCTTCGATTCAAGCCATCTTCCCAGGTCCGCTTCATTATCAAGCATATTGAGCACTTCAGCGATAAAACATTTATCATCTGCGCATGGGTCTTGCTTATTCAGATTCCATCCTCCTGGATCACAAATCTCGTATAGAACTCCAAAGGTGGCTAGATCATCTAGATGCATGAAACGGCAGGACCATCTTCGCCTCATCCCTACATCTTGCATTAGAATTGATGCAAGCCTGATAGGCAGGGGCGCATGGTGTGGTCAAATATCGACAGGAGGTAGATGGTCTCCACCGGAGTCTTCATTGCTCATCAACTGTTTGGAGATGCTTGCAGGTTCTTTTGCGATCAAAAGCTTTACAAAGAACAAAGTCCAGTGTTCCATTCTTTTTGAATGGACAACATTTCAGTGGTAAAATGCATCAATCATCTCAGTGGTACCAAGTAAAAGCCTCTAGCAGAATTAACAAAAAGCTTCTGGGAGTTTTGCCTCTGTCAAAAAATACCAGGCAAACTCAATTCAGTAGCGGATTGATATTCTTGCTACCTACACAACTCCAGCGATTGGAGGCTCTATCCACCAGTCTTCAATATTCTATTTCCCAAATGGGGACCTCTTCAGATAGATCTCTTTGCATCCCGTTTAAATTCTTATCTTCCCCAGTTCTTTAGCTGGAGACCGGATCCACTGGCTTTAGCGACGGGCGCTTTTCTTCAGGACTGGTCACTGACAGTCAACTACTGTATGCTTTCCCCCCTTTTTTGATGATCTGCAGGGTCCTCTCTCAAGTTCGTCAACAGAAGGCCTTCCTAGTTCTGGTTGTACCATTCTGGCAGACTCAGGTATGGTATCCCCCCTCCTAAAACTTGCCATAGACTTTCCATTCCTTCTTCCTTCCTTTCCTGAGCTCCTCCTCAATCCGGAGGGACTTCCTCACAATCTAATTCTCAACAATACACTACCCCTGTCAGTTCGGAAAGTAGCAGGACTTCCCCATCTTATCCAGGAATTGTGACAGAAGCTGCAGAGTACATCAATAAATCATATGTCCCAGGTACTATGAAGGCATACAAATCAGCCTGGTCGATTTGGGCCAGATGGTGTATGGGAACATTTTGCAATTCTTTTTCTGAAGATATCACTCTAATTGCTAATTTCTTAGCTTCCCAAGCTAGTTCAGGTAAATCATGTTGAAGAGTAAACCTTTACCATTTGGCAAATTCAATCAACCATCCTCGCATTAATGGAAAACCTGTTGGTGAACATCAACTCATCTGTTGTATGTGGAAGTGAGTAAAGTTTTATAACCCTCCTATTCCAAAATATAGTGAAGTATGGGACATTAATGTGGTTTTACAACTGCTTCTGTCTTGGCGGGACAATGTCTCCTTATCACTCAAAATGCTTTCAGCTAAATTAACAAATTTATTGTGCTTGATATCCATCAAACCAGTCGTTCCCAACCTTTTGACTTCTGTGGACCCCTACTTTACCATTACCATTACTGGAACCCGGAGACCCCCACTGAATCATTATCGGAATCTGAGGACCACTCCACTGAGTCATTGCTGGTAGCCGGGGCCCCCGGCCTAAACATAGTCAAAGTATTTGAAACTCAAAGCATTACACAAAAAAAATAAGAAATGTAATTTTAATAAGAAGGTTGGAGCTTTTCTCAAATCAATTGAAGCCACACATCTTCCATACTATCATACTATATTATGTTTGATGCACCTGCGCTAGTCCCATGTAATCAATCTGAGGATACTCATTTAACTTTTAGCCTACAATTTCAAATTCCTTGACATTTACGGTACATTTTTAAATTTTCAATTGTACATTTAGCCACTTTATTTATATACACTTTATTAATCTGATAATATTATTTAATTTTCTAAGCAGTCACGGACCCCCTGAAGAGACTTCACAGACCCCAGGGGTTCCTGGATCACAGGTTGGGAACCACTGCATCAAACAGTTGTCCTATGTAAAGGCTCTAGACAAATCTGCACACCATTTTACTCCCACAGGTATCCTTTTTATTGTCAGGAGACGTACTAAAACTGACCTATATACTGTTGTCTACCCTTACTTCTCCAATCAACTAAAATTATGTGTAGGAAATTGTCTTAAAATTTACAAACAAAAAACAATCCATCTCAGAACATTCTCTGATACACAATTGCTTATTTCCTTCAGAAAACCTCCAAAACCGTTTTTCTCCCCCACTTTGGCTCGATGGGTTAAATGGATCATGTCACTGGTGGGTATTGATACCTCAAAATTTGGGGCTCATTCCTCTCAGGGTGCTATGGCTTTCAAAGTCTTTTGGTCAGGATCTAGACTAGAGGACATTCTGAGATCTCTGTTTGGTCTAACAATGTCACTTTTTGCACTTTTTATTGCAAACCTGTTAATACAGCATCTTCAGTGGTAATTGATATGCTTTAAAGAAGTATAACAGGAGCCTCCGGTCTTGACATAAACTGTAGGTTTTCCTAGTAATTCATGAAGGAAAGTCTCAATTTTATTAAAGACACGGAGGCGAGTGTTGTCCTGCCACAACACTGTATTAACTATGTGTTTCCCTTCCTAACAGTTTCATCTACTCCAACAACATCAACTACCTAAAAACCTTCACGTTTTCCAGGATACTTCGAGCACAGGCGTCCAAAGGACATCTCCTTCCTCCCAATTCCTGACAGTTCTGGCTCCTGTCTTACCTTCCGGATTTTTTCGGATGGACGTGATTCAAGATGTTTTTCCTCTGTTTTAGCTATTTCTATTATTTGTTGCATTTTTCCTGTGTTTAATACTTATTCATGGTATCTCGCGCAAGAAAAGCGGGCTGATTACAGGCAAGTTAGGTATCAGAGGGTGCCTTGATACAGATTGGTTCAATATGTTGATACTATTGTGTTCCTATTGGCCTCTTATTCCTTTGGCCCCTTGGGAGTTTTAGTTTTTTCACTCTTGACTGCTGCTATTTAATAAAGCAAGAATAGAGAAGCATAATACTCGCCTCCTTAATAAAATTAAGACTTTCCTTCAGAAATGACTAGGAAAATCTACATTTTTGTTTAGATTTTTTTTATTCAGTGTTATTCAGTCCTGTTTCTGCGCACTCAGATGGAGAGACTCCAGTCTTCACATGGGCTTTTAATTGCAATTCTACTTTAGTAGAAGCTGCAGTGAGCGAAAACCTTAAATACAACTGTTTCCTCTCTGCCCGATTCTTAGAAAAATCCTACATCCAGACACATAGGATTCCCCTGTCGCTTGGATGCACATTTACAAATGTTTCAAATTCCCCAAAGTTTCAAAACTGTGGTTTACATGGGTTGGAAACACAGGCTTACAGGAAAAGCCTTGGAAAACTGTCTGGATTTCCAGTTCCATGTATCTGAAGATACATAATTGTGTACAAGAAAATTAAATTGCACTTTTCTCCATTTCTCTTAATCTGTCCCAGATGGGATACCCTCTGTGCACCAGGTTTGTGGCACATTTGCTGTTATTAGACCCCCACTCTTCTGTATCCACAATAGAAAGACCCACAGACTTTGGGCAGAGATTAAAGCAGAAGTTTATTGATATTATCTAGCATATTCCATAATGACCATAAAACATCACAACGTTAGTCGGTCATTAATTTGTCATAGCACTTGCATAACTGTTGATCATAACATCAACAAACAACATGTAACTTCTTGTTTCGTAGCTGCTCCATTGCTCTATAACTCATCACTTAGACCTTGGCTTTCAACAGCCATGCCATTAATTATAATTTGGCCCGCACCATTGTGACGGTTTACTGTGTTCTTTGTGGCACAGATCTAGACTTCCCTTGCTACCGATGTGCGGGATTCAAGGCCCTCTCCAGCCGTGCCTGGGCTTCAAGTGCTGTGTCTGATTTACCACTCTCCTTTGGGCTCCTTTGCGGCCACTCGGCATCCCTGTCCTGAGGCACCCATGGACTGCCTTGGTGGCAACTCCTTGCACTCCGCTACCATACTGGCCAGACTTCTGAGTTTATTAGCATAGGTTGGATGGTGCAGACCCCACCAAACTGCAGGTGGTTCCACAAGCGCCAGCAGCTTCCCCTTTTGTACTTGCCTATTCAGCTGTGAGTATCTCACAAGCTTTAAGGTCCCTGTGATGTTGAGGAGGAACATATCCATCCTGACCTCTAAGAGGTGGACCTAGTCCTCTGCGTAGTAGCCTGGCATCCTCAGGTTGATGAGACCATGCCTAACAAACTCCTAACTCATGCCCTTGCAGAACTTGCTCATGGATATGTTCAGCTTTCTCCTGGACCTCTTTACCACACTGTGGCTTTTGGCCTCCCTCCACTGAAAGCATGCAAAGGTTTCCGACCACAAAATGTCAACAGGCCGCACCAGTCTATCTAAATCAGTCAGATCAGCTTTCATGCTTGCCAGTAGCATCTGGCTGCTTGAAGCTGTGAGATCATTAACCCCAAAGTGAAACACTGTGGCATCCAGTGGCCACCTCACTTCAACTGCTGCCCTTACCAGTGGCAGTAATTGGGCCAATCTCGTCCCGGCCTACCCATCTAGACCACTCTCATGTTTTTCAGCCACATCCCTTTGAACTGTTTCCATAAGTTTGCCCATCATTGGGCCCTTGTGATGTAGGAGTACCCAACCAGCTAAACCACTCAGGTGCCAATTGCTGCTCCTGGGATCAGAGAATATACACAGCCCTTAGTAACTGTTGGGCCTGATGTACACCCTGTAAGCCCTGGACCTCCATCTGCCTGTTCCCTTTATTGCCTGCTCCCCATTCCATGACTTGCCACTGTGGTAGCCGACCGTATCCTGAAAGTGTGGATCTCAAACTGCTCTGAGGGGTAGCCTGCCGTGCCTAGCATCTGCCTCATTACTGCTGAAAGTTGGAACCTACTGAAAAAAAGGCCCCATCATGATGATTGAAAAGAGGTCCATCAATTGGTGGCCTAAGCTGCACATAGTCATGCATAAGGAAAACCGGGCAGTTTCCCTCTGCTGGTATGTAGTCTATGCGTGACAAAACACCTCTGGCTTTCTGATATGTTTTGCAGCACTAAAACTGTAGCGCTGGAAAACCAGCCTCTAAACATAGCTTGCGCCAACGCAAGCAGGACGCTCCTGCATTAGACCTATAGGGGGGGCACCACTTCACTGACCCTTTATGCTTCGAAGGACAGTGTAAAGGCTGCTTTAAAGAGAGCCTCTTCAAAAGGGGCGCTGTATATCTGTCCAAGACACCTCTGAATGTCCGCTAGCTTTTCAGAACCAATAGGGAGCCTCCCATCTCTATGCTGTGCCTGCATGCGCACCCAAGTTTAATAGCCGCCATAGATCTGAAGGAGTTGGTAGGATAGCTCCCCTCATGGAGCTTTGCAAAGTAGGCCACTGCTGCTAGGTGAGATTGGGCCTATGCCTTACTCTTTGCTAATTGCTCTAACACATTTAAAAGCCCATAGGATAAATCTCTCTACTATGACCAGTGCCAGACTCCTGCTGATTTCGTCCACCCTAGTCACTTGTCAGAAGATTCTGAGGCACTTACGATATTTACTGTTCATCACTGGCAGCACCGTCTCATCCAGCAGCAATTCTAAGTCTGATCGACCAGCTCTCGTAGTTCCTGTGGGAAAGGTGTCATCTCTGTGTCTGCCTGCAGAGCCACCTCCCAAAACTTGAACCACTGAAAACATGACAGTGTGCCACCAATGTGCTTGTCACAACCGGGAACGTGCTTAGCCAATATTACTACATTCGCTCCCTAGTGGATTGGTTGCGCTGTGTTCACAGTAGAATTACTGCAGGTTTTTCTTTGCCGCCTAGGCTCCTTCCTCAACTCGCCTCTGTCTTTGCCACCCCTGGTGGGCTCCACAGTATTCTTTGCACCTATAGGTTGGGACAATAAGGGCCTAGCATGCATGGAACTGCTGTAGCGCAGTGCGAGCGACTCCTCCGCTCTGCCCTACTGCTTGCACACCTACTTCTTTTGCAGTCCTTCAAGCAGCTCCTGCCACAACACTCCATAAGTCCATCTCCAACTGCTCCCAATGAGCGGGTCCTGCGGCTTCCGCCATGCTGTTATATCTGTCACAGTGCTCAGCTCATCTATTCCTTGAAGTGCATCCCGTCGCGCTGCTCCTGGATGAGCGGGTGCACTGAGTCAGCTTCTGACGAGCAAAGGATGGCAAGTGGGCAAGAACAATGTTTTTCCAGTGGAGAAATCCATTGTAATTGACACCCTTTAAACACATTTACTTATTCACTGTTTTCATGGTGGAGACTAGGTCATGGAGGAGTCTTTTAATGGTCACAAAGAGTGTTCTAAAACCTTTAGAGGATCTCTGCTCTAGAATGCCCTCTCCCCAGAAAAAGATTTCTTCATGCATAATATTGCATAATATTCCACGTTAATTGGATAGTATTAGACATGAGTTCATCCTATCACTAGTGCAAATTCACAATTTGTGAATTTCAGAAGTGAATTTGGACGCACAAATCATTCATTGTGCATATGTAAATTCAACTTCCATGCACAAATGGCTTTGTGAATGGAGTCCTGGCCGTTAGACTACAGCAGTGTAGGGTAACATTGACAGCCTTTTGCATACACTTCTATTAGGTGCATGGAGGGCTCTTAGGGCTACTATGTTGGAGACAATGGTCCTTACTACAGCACTTTGAGCCAATTCACCAACCCACAGATTTCATTCAATGTTGTGCTCAGCATTTTCAGTTTGTCTTCTGGCAATTGTGACACAGTGGACACCGAATACAGGTCAATACCCAGGATTGTGGTTTTCATTGCTGGCACCTTTGTCTTCTCCATGGTTAGCAGAACACTGAATTCCCTGCAAACTGCTCCAGGGCATGCATCAATCACACACATTATCCTTGTATGACCATTTTTCCTACTAGCAAACAGTTGTTGAGCAGCACTTGCTTAGTCCCCGCAACTAACTTTACCATCCACTGAAGGTGTCAAAATCTACAGATGGCCTAGTACAACCCATTGGCAAGGTCTTGTCCACAAAAAATCTGACAATTGAACTGAATACGTAATAGAAAAAAGGGTCATCCTGATGTACCAGCAGTAGCTCTAATGAGGTCCTTTTGTTGATTTACCTGAAAATGATCCACCTTCCGACCAGCCTGCACTCCCATCTTCAATTTAGTCTGTTGAGTATCCATCTTACCTTAAACAGATTGTAAATTCTCAGCTCTGCGACCTTTCCATGGACATGGATACAATATTCTAAGCCCATCTGTGAACGCTTCAATCAACTTCACTGCTGCTCTGTCTAGGTATATTATCAATCACAGAATCAAAGTTTCCACTTTAACTAGGGAACTGACCCATTCCTAAAGCTTTTCCCCAATTTCCCTTACCCTCGAAATCCCTGGTGGCCCCTTGGCCACTGAAACATTGCACCATTTAATTTGGAACATTCATGCCAAAATTTGCATGACGACCATTACAGCCAGATGTGTTCTGACTCCCCAACACAAAGGTGGTGTAGTTCTGTAAGGGAACTTGGGGCAATGGATGGCCACTCATAGTATGTACTCCAGCGGCGGCCATCGCACATGTCAAGGTGGGGCGGGGGGCGATGGACGACGGGGGAAATAACATAATTATTATTTTTTTAAAACACTTACCTTGCACGGCCCATTTCCCGCCACTGTCTCTTGCTTCCTCGCTCCTCTTGTGGTGTCCCAACATTCGCTGGGGCACCATCACAGGCTCCCCAGCAATCCTGACACTGCTTATATGCTAAACATAGCATGTAAGCAGCGTCAGCATTGGTCTGAGCGGCAGTCACTGCTGCTCAGACACAAGCCTGGGGTCTGTGCTGTATCTCCAGCCCGGCTGTGTATACCCAAGTGCGCATGTGTGTTTGGCTGGCCTCAGTCAGCCTGATTACCCTCCGGCTGATTATCCGGAGGTGTTCTGGCACTAGCTCTGGTTTTGACAGGGAAAAGACCAGGCCTTATTCCTAAAAAGCCAGGTTTTAGCTCTTTCCTGAAGGATAACAAACTTCAAAAGCATCCGATGTAGCAGGGCAGGTGATTCCAAGCCTTGGCTGTGCAAGTAAGAAAGGTTTTTCTCCCCAGTTGACTCGCTTGAATCTGAGAACAACCAGGGTCTTAGCACCAGAAGAATGAAGGTTTTTATTGTGCCCGTACCATGTAAAATTGTGCATTAGGAGATGGGGACCTATGCCATGTAGAGCCTTATAGGCGGTACAGAGAGCCTTAAACAGGAAGCCAGTGAAGGTTCTGAATAGCAGTAATTACCAATTTAAATTTGGGGATCCTGTACAGCGGACTGGCGGCTGCATTTTGTAGCATTTGCAGCTTGTTCAGGTGCTGGTGCTGCATATTTCGGGATAGCCCATTACAATAGTCAAACTTAGGTAGAACCAATGAAGGGACAACTGTGTTTTTTTAAATCGGGGATATAGTGAAGAATTATTTTTATAATCCTCAGGGTAACAAAGGTGGATGAGGTGATTGCATTAACCTGGTCGCCAAAGGTGTTTATTGTCCTTTTGGACTCCTACATTTCTGGCCTTCCCCACTGCTGCTGGAGGGTGCCGAGTTCCTCTGGCAGTCAAGATGGTGACCAGAAGGTTGTCTGATTTCCAAAGAGGATGACTTCCGTCTTACCTGAATTAAGTTGTAAACAATTATTTTTCATCCATTTACTGACGGCCAGCATACAATCGTGGAATATGGATCCTGTGTCAGTATCATTATTCGATAATGATATGACAATGTGTGTGCTCACAACATAAAAAGTGAGTGAAAAGCCAAGGATCTTATAAACAAGGCCATTGAGCACACGTTAAACAGTGTGGGGCTAAGCGAGGATCCCTGAGGTTTCTGTTTGAACAGCTGTTCTTGGTTACAGTTGAAATGAAGAGCCAATCCAAGGGATTTATTATATTTTTATGTTTCTTATGTTTGTTGTTCAAAATACATAAAGGGGGGGTTGATTCAATAATTCATGAGTTACTTTATTTCTGATAGCTAACAGGAGTTTCACTCCCAGCCTGTAAGCCTTTGAGCTTTTTCAAGGAATACAGCTCTGCTCTCAGTCATGATAAAAAAAAAACCTTTCTAATAAAGTCACTTACAGTATACCAACAGAGTCATCAAAAACCTCCATCTGACACTTCTTACTTATATTAACAATTTTTCCTGACCACTCCTTTAGCATGCTCTTCAG
The DNA here is from genome assembly GCF_031143425.1 of Pleurodeles waltl. NCBI lineage: Eukaryota > Metazoa > Chordata > Amphibia > Caudata > Salamandridae > Pleurodeles > Pleurodeles waltl. The sequence continues at coordinate 1,773,768,924 of NC_090444.1, read as the reverse complement.
AACATTTAATTGCAAGAAATAAAGAAGTTGAGTGCAACATCTGCATAGAGGGAATCTCCACATGTAGATGCTTGCTGTCTTTGTAAATAAAGACCTGGTATTGCATGCAGAAGTAATGATTTATTTGTATTCTCATGCAAAACAAAGATTTTTTGATTCTGGTCAAATGTCTACCCTAATAATAGCTAGAGTGTCATGGTGGTCAAGAGACTCCATATTAGAAGGGTGCATTTCAGTAAGTCCTAGTAAGAAATCATGCTGAGACTCTTAGGCCCTTATTCGTAATGGGAAAAGTGAAACTACAAATCGCAGCATGGGTGTACCTGTTGGCTCTAAGTACAGGAGTGAATGATGATCAACCCCCATGACGTGATGCTGGTTGACAACTGAGTATTGTTAGAAAGTGTCTAAGAGCCCTTAACACAGCCAATGCACAACCTTAATGTGTAATCTATGCCCTAGTACAGAAACATACGCCTCTAATGGTGTGGATTAAACCCAGCTCTGTGGCTGGGGGTGTGTGGTTGAAAAGTTTCAGCACTCCGTCCATCATCCTTTTGTGTTGCTAAAGTTGCCCTAAGTGGGAAGGGTATGCCCTGACGTGGGTCTCTTGCTCACTGTGCCACTGGATTCAAGCTAGCCTGGGTGATGTAGGGTGATACCCTGAAAGCGGTCCCAGGATAATTGTTTTCGGTCCAGGGAGGACCTGGCCTGGCAATTTGGGCTGTACTGTTCCCCTGGGGAACAGGGTCAAGACTGATTTGCATATGGCTGGGTCCAAATTGGGGTGGCATGGTGAGCAAAAGAACAATGGATTAAACCCAGATCTGTGATTGGGAGTGAGTGGTTGAAATGTTTCAGCACTACGTCAATCATCCTTTTGTGTTGCTAAAGATTACTTTGTTACCACATTTTAGAGTTTAATTAGACTTGTGCTATAAACATATACAAGATGTGACATTTTCAGTAAAACCAAATATTTTATCCAAAGGAATTTTCTACGCAGGTGTTTTTGAGGCTATGCTTACAATGTTCTGAGTAAAACAGCAAGTGCCAACGAGCTGTTGACTGAAAAGCCTGGAGTGGATGAAGGCATCACACTTGACATGGGTCCATGTGGTGCTACGATGCACACTGTATTGTTGTACGTGGCAGCGCATTCGTGCAATAATAATGCTTGTTACAAGGAAGACAGGCCCCACCTCTGTCACCCCATATAAGCATGACTGCAGTTAATACTAGTGAATGAGTGCAATAGGCACATGTCCTAGCACATCAGACTAATCATTTGTTCGAAACTTGTTTTGAGGTTGTTCAAACTAACAGGACAGAGAAGGAAAACTTTCCACTTTTCAGGTGCCAATGTGTTAGCGGGGGTACAATGGGAAATAACCTTGTGGCGATCCACCTTAGGCCTTGATTCTGAGTTTGTCGGAATGAAGGTGCTATCAATCACACCTGATAAATACCAATACCCTGGGGTACATTATTTATTGGATGCGATATACAGCACCTATTATGAGTTTTTGGGGAATATGATACAGATTTTGGTGCTTGCTGCACCAAAATCCCCCTGGTATGGTTTAACCTACCAAAATGTAACTAAGGGTGGAATATGTAATGCATCACTTAATTACCACTCAATGCAGAATTAAGATCCTGTGCAAACAGGGTTTCACACAGGGGCCAGAAATACCAAACTACTTTTAATCAGGGCCTTAGAACGAAGAAGAGAACAGTAAGCTTTGCATCCATAGCTTTCTGTGCGTCTACAAAGAAGCAGTGTTTGCAAATTATTTTAGCAAAGCAGGAGCTCAGCATGAGTCACCCTCCTCACTCTATAAGATACCAATAGCAATAAAGGTATATTAGGTAGAAGAGCAGGGGCGGGGTTAGACACATGGACCTGCTCCTGAGTGGAGAAGCTGAAGGGCTGAATCCCGACTGCTGACCTGATGACACCATAAGGCGTACGGGGAAACCTTGCATGGCTTGGCACAATAAAGCTTTGTGAATTATCACAGCCATTTATATTAAATGGCCGAATCTATTATGGGTAGATTGCAAGAGAAATGGGTTAAAAGGATATGAGAATGTGATGAAATTTGGGGCATTCTTAACCTTCACCTTAATTTGCATATTATCTGCTGCGTTCATAATAATTGTGATTATTCTGATGCTCTCTTTACGTGGACTGCACAGTAAATACAATGTTTTTATGAAACACCAATCATCATATTGATTCGGGGCACGAGGGGGGGCTCTGCCTCATAATCATCTGCAGAGAAGAGGTTCTCATACAGGACTGTCTGAAGCCTAGCAATCTCCCTCTAGCAGAGCATCACCCGCCAGAGGGGGAGTGAGACACCTGCTAATTCCCTTTGCTCTGCAAAGAGTACGTTTCCTTCTGGGGCTACCTACTGGCTGTGACCCCAATAATACTGTGGTGAGCGTGACATTAACTGATGCAGTCTGGTGTATGTTTATGAAGAAAGAAAGTTCTGCATCAAACGAGTAAGCCATGGTCAGCCAGTCAAATAAATACATTTTACATTATTGTGACAAACATATCAATAAATAGCAATGTGTAATAAAATTATTGAAATAAATGTATTATAACTAATCACCAGTATTAGATCCTAGCTTTGCATCTGTGATTAGAAACTTTCTCATCATATAAGAGATCAGAGAAGAAGACAACATCTGTAAAAGAGGATGGCCGCTCTGCAGTTACAGTTGAACAAGTAAGCCACTGGTTAAGTTAGAACACCCAAAGTCTATCTAGTAGATGTTGTAAAATCACAATTTACAAGAATAGAGGTTTTTATTATGTTGTCCGTGCCCAGATCTCAGTTGAATCTCATCTTCTGGCAGATCTGCTCTTTTAACCTTCAACAGAATTGCTATTTTAATTAACATTTATATCCCTATGTGTAGAAACGAAAAATACAACTTAAACTTAAAAGATACAATTTTGATGTCACCTCAGCGTTAGATTTCATTTCATGAACTGCTTGAGACTATAGAGGGGTCACAAAGAGTAGGGAATGAACTGGACACTTTTAATGTCCACCTCTACCTTCACCATCAGAATAATCGCCTTAATTGTGTCTTAAACTGGGCCATGTGGTGAAGGTGGAGTTGGACCTTAAAAGTGTCCAGTTCATTTCCTCCCATGGCAGAGAGTAGGCTGCCACAGTGCTTAATTTGTAAATAAAAACGTGCCGGTGCCCAAAGCCGGCCTCTTAAGCACGCGGCTGCTGCAATGAAATGTACGAGCAAGGAATACTGATGCAGCGTGATCCTGAAGCCATCTCTTGTGCGTGGAAGTTGGATTTACTTGTGCACAAAGAATGATTTGCGTGTCCAAATTCAGTTCTGAAATTCTCAGTCTGAATTTGCACTAGTAATAGGATGAACTCATGTCTAATACTATCCAATTAACGTGCAATATTATGCATGAATAAATCTTTTTCCAGGAAGAGAACATTCCAAAGCAGAGATCCCCTAAAAGTTTTGGAACACTCTTTGTGACCATTAGAAGACATCTCCATGAGCCTATCCCCTCCATGGAAAGAGTCAGAGATTTACTTCTGGTAAGTGCATGAGTAAATTTATTTCAAGGGTGTCAATTACAATGGATTTCTCTACCGGAAAAGTATTGTTCTTGCCCACTTGCCATTCTTTGCTCGTCAGAATCTGACCCAATACACCCTCTCATCGAGGAGCAGCGCGACGGGAAGTTTCAAGGACTAGATGAGCCGAGCACTGTGACAGATATAACAGCATGGCGGAAGACGCAGGACCCGCTCATTGGAGCAGTTGGAGACTGACTTATGGAGCGTTGTATCAGGAGCCGCTTGCAGGACTGCAAAAGAAGTAGTGGGCAAACAGTGGCGGTCGCCACTACATAGTTGTAGTTAGGACAATGTTTCCATAGAAAAAGCAATTTTTGGCTTGCCTATATCTTTGACACAGTTTGATGAATCTTCACTCAGATTTTTTTTTTTTAAGTGTGCCGGTGATTCTTGTTGCGCACACACAGTTTTGGAGTGATCCTTGAAGCACGGACGGAGTTACACAAAATTTGGCAGAAAGCTAGCTTTCGGTATGCAGATTGTGCTTTCACTTATTTGGTGTAAATCTTTCCAGTCATTTTTGAGATATTAAAGGGAAAATACATTTGTATATCTCTGGCTGCGAAGACTTTGTGAAGAATGAGGAGCTCATGCAGGGAAACAGCTCTGATTGGCTGCAAACACTTCAAACAAGAAGTATTGGCAGCCATCTCGGGATTCAGCTTCTGCCGAGTCCCACAAAAAAAGTGAAAAAAAAAACAGGTGCCTGGGTAGAGTCACCCTGAGCTCTGGTGCTGGGGTCCCAAAGGGACCCCAAGCCATGATTCACAACCGATCCGTGGATTTTTTGTTTTTTTAAAGCGTGCACTCTCTGGCTTGTTTTATATACAATCCCCGGCTGGACCAGATCCTGTGGGCATTGCCTTTTTAATATGGGGGCCACTCGACCCTCCCACTGCCCCAGGGACCTCCACCTCCCCAGGGCTACAAAAATTATGTCTGTGGGGGCCAGCCGGCCCCCCCTCCAGCCCCAGGGACCACCACCTTCCTGGGATTTTGTACAAAGATGATGCAGGGGGCGTGTGGCATCTTGCAACCCCGGGGACCACAACCTCCCCGGGGCTAGATATAAAGAATGAAGGGGGGCCGTTTCGGACCCCCCAAACCATGGGAACCACCACCTCCCCCGTGCTGTGTAATGTTGGAGGGGGGCCATGCGGCCTCCCTCGAGGAGCCAATGATGGTCCTGGGGACTGCCACTCCCCTGGCCCGGCTTCTGCTATGTCCTGGGGTGCCCACCCATGAGACATATCTGTTTGCTTTTACTTGGTGGGACAGCTCTCACTGTCAGAAAGCGAAGTTTTCATCTGCGATCTATAGTTACCTTATGGTGCGTGGTTTCATTACTTGAAAGAACTGTAACTATAACTGTTGAATTTATATGGTTTTGTACGAGTAAATTCAGAACCTAACTATAACGTCCCTGTAACCTTTGGATTTTTCAGTGAATTTCTATGTTTTTTTAATGTATAGTAACTTTAATTGCCATACGTGAATCCAACCTCCGCTGCACACGGCCTTTGGCCATGCGTGACGGCAGTTGGCCACAGGGCCTGACCTGTGGCCAGGCCCTGAGGCCAACCCCGATAAGCACCCAACCTTGCACCGTGGACGGCCTTCTCCTGTGCACAGTAGGGTTTGCCTGCAAGGGCTGGCCTGCAGCCAGTACCTGCGGTCAACCCCACTAACCACCCAACCCAATGTTGTGCACGGCCCTTTGCTTATCGACGTCAGAAGTTGGCCCCCGGCCTCTCTGGGTGTGAGAATAGGTGTGAGAGGCTATATCTGGGGGCAAGAGTGGCTGTCAGAGTGTCTGTCTGGGTGTGAGAGTACGTACATCAGTGTTTTAGTGGATGCATCAGTATGTACGCGGGTCTGTGAGTGGGTGCATCAGGGTGTCAGTGAGTCTGTGAGTAGGTGTGTTATGGTCTGAGTGGGTGTGTGAGTGTGTGCGTAACTGTCTGAGTGGGTCTGAGCAGGTGCATAAGTGTCTGAGTGGGAGAACTGATTGAATGACAGCGAGAGAGAGAGAAAGAAAGTGAGAGGGAGAGAGATAGATTTTTTTTAGGCTTTGACGTCTGATATACTTAGAATGAGTTAGTCTCCAATATAAAATAAATTTTTTTTTTTTTTTTTTAAATATAATAATTTTTCATTAAAAAAACAATAATAATAAAGGAAATGAGTCCAGTTGGACTCAAACCCCCAAAGCTGAGCCTAAAGGTCTGTGACCTTCACGCTGAGTGATGGGGGAGGGGAGGGGAGCTTGCTATTTTTTTAAGCCCTTTATGGGCTTTCAGGGACCACAAGGGAGCCCTGAAAGGATTCCCCTTGGTCCCTATTTATTTTTCTATTTAAAAAAAAAAGAAAAAATCAAAAGCCCATGCGGGCTACATGGCCTCAAGGCTTCCCCTGCAGTACCATTGCTTCAGCAAGCACGGAGATGCTTTGACAGCAGCTTGCTGTCATGCGTGGAGGGGACAGAGGTGAAAGCACTGCTGTTTGACAGTGGGACCTGCTTTAAAGGTCCCACTGCCAAACAGCAGAGTGTTTGCTGTGGCTTGGCTGCAGCTGCTGAGCTGCAGCCAATCCATAGCTAACAGCTGTGTCCTGGGGGTGGGCACCCCGACACATAGCAGGAGCCGGCCCTGGGGGGTGGCAGTCCCCAGGGCCATCAGAGGATCCATGATGGGGGCCGCGCGGCCCCCCTCCAACAAGGACATAGCCCCGGTGATAGTGGTCCCCAGGGTTTGAGGGTCCCAAAGGGACCCCCTTTCTTTTTTTTACACTTTGCCCCAGGGGATGGTGATCCCTGGGGTGCTGGGGGCGGTGGGCCCACCACATATATTTAAAGCAAAGCCACAGGGGATGGTGATTGCCGGGGTGTGGGCCCTCCACCTATACTTAACTCAAAGCGATGGGGAGGTTGTGATCCCCAGGGCAAGGGGGAGGGGGCTGAGGGCCCCCGCATATTTTTAAATGGATGCCCCAGTGGGGTGGTGGTCCCCAGGGCTGTGGGGGGTCCAGGACTCCTCAACACACAAAATTAGCAATGTCCCCGGGACCTGGCCCACCCAGGGGCCTATAAAACAAAAACACAGGAGCCCACACTCGTTTTATTTTATTTTTTTTGCTGCAAATGTTGCCACAAATCCGTGGCAAAAAGTAATTTAAAAAATACTTTTTGGTTCTGGAGGGTTGTGGTCCCTTTGGGACCCCCACCAGTGCTAAGGGGTCAGGGTGTCTCTACCCTGGTCCCTTTTATTTATTTTGTAACTTTTTTACTAGGACCCGGCTGAAGCTGAGCCCAAGATGGCTGCCAACACTTCCTGGTTTTAAGTGTTGGCAGCCAATCAGAGCTGTGCATTTCAATGCATGAGCTTGTCTTTATTCGCAAATACTTCGCAGCCAGAGATGTACAAATTTAAATTTCAATAAATTTCTCGAAAACTACTGAACGGATTTACATCAGTTAACAAAAAAACACAATCTGTGTACCAACAGCTAGCTTCGTGCCAAATTTGGTGTAATTCCGTCCAGTGGTTCGGGCTGTAGACGTGTTGACAGATCCTATGGGAATTAACATGGGAAATACAATGTTTTTTAGGCCCCTTTTTCTCAGCCCCGGCTTCACGGATCACTCTGAAACTTTCCATGCACACCAAGAATCTCTAGGACACTTTTGTTTGGAAAATTTTGTGAAGATTCGTCAAACGGTGCCAAAGATATAGGCAAGTCAAAAAACACTTTTTCTATGGAAACATGGTCTTAACTATAATTACCTACTGGCGACCACCAGTAGGTTATACATATATATATATATATATATATATATATACATATATATATATATATATGAATAAAAACAATTGTCGACTTCAGTACAATACAGATCCTTGTGGTGCCTGGGTTGGCGCATTCTTCATGTCACCCTTCAGCAACCAAGACGTTTCTGGCAGCTGGATCTTTGTTATCTTTCTCTAGGTCTCTCTTTCACACAACCCAGTCAAAATATGTGGCTTCCAAATAGGGGCACCATCTTCTCTGTTACTAGTACTAGTCCCAGTCCTTTGCGAAGTAGCACCAGAACCTTCTGTCACTGGGGTGTCATTGTCAGAGCTGGCAGCACAGAGCTTTTTCAATAGTCTAAACAAGTGCTTACTTGTTCTATGTATCTAGAAATTTGAGTGAGCAGTGGCCAAATATGTTTTCCTTTGTGTTTCAAATACTCAACCAAACACAAAAGTGAGCATCCCTGCAGGCATTTGTCTGAGCTTCCTCAGCTAGATTAGGGGGTAGCAACGGGTCACTGGGATGTGGATTAAGACATCACAAGCCAGACATCCTAAGTAGATTTCATTTGTTACTGGGCATATCTTGAAGGAGGATGTCTAGGTTATCAAAATCATTTCACACATCTCGCTGTTGTGGACAGATCTCTTGGAGAAAGGTTGATTGAAACAAGACAGTGATTAAACCACTATACGGTTTCCTCAGGTCTACAAAACAGTCTTATTTTGGCCAAAGAGCTGCTAACTTGCTCAAAATGCAATGTTGGCTCACCGAGGACATATTCATAGAGGCGGCATACAGCCATTCCACCCAAATGCACATGATGTTATCTGGCAGACACTGCAGTGTCAATGAATGCCACCTACATTTCTAAACATTACAAAACTGGAATGGTATGCTAAACCAATTGCCATCAACCATCAGTTTCCTCGTATATTGTTGAAAGGACAGTAGCAGCCTGTGATATTGGTGTGTCTTAGGTTCAACGGAATATAGCACTCTGAACTGGGAGCAAAGAAAACATGGTTTTGATCATCAAGACCACCGAGGGAAAACGTACAAGGTCAGCTATGAAAGTGTATCGCAGAAGTGGGATGGTACAGCATACTATGCATGAGAAGCCTCATTTCCAACATCGTGCTGCTCAATGTGCCAATAGGCTGTTATTTTGCTAGGTTCCCTCTCATTATGTCAGTTTGCTACTCAGTATGTTAGATTGGGGATGACATCCACTGCAGCCAGAGAAGCATGTGTAGGTTTCCTTGTACCTATGACTGGCTGCCCAGATTTCAATGCTACTCAGGCCAGGAACTCTGATGTTAAACCCACTTGTGGGCATTTACAGGATACATTCACACCAGGATTTCTAAGAAGCTTGAAGGAAGATATTTATTAGAAGAAAAGAAGATCCCATCCACTTGACATCGGTTCTTCCCAGCAACTCATCTTATTCAGAAAATACCATTCTACTCCCTGCTGATGACATGTGCAGTTTTCTATATCTTGCTCTCAGAATCCAACAAGTGCAAGATTCTACAGTTGCTGAGCCATATACCACACCACCCCTTCCCCTTTCAGTCAAATGAGATCTGCATTGAACACCAGACTATGAAGAGACTACATGGGGAAAAAGAGGAAGAGAGATAGTGAATAAAAATGTCTTCAGTGCCCTGGGACAGTGGACCTCTGGAGCACATGATGTCAAAGAATCATCAGTCTGCAATGGACTGTCTGGTAACCTGTATAATCCTATACAACAAGGTACAATCTGGGAGTATGCTCAAAAGTTGATAATGCCATATGAAGACTTTTCAGTAGAGCAACCTTACCAGTGGGTGGACAGAGAGAGACTGTGACTAGCCCCCAGACAAACAGGATATAGTCTGGGAACTGAATATGAATGTCCCCTCTAGCAGTAGATACCGCTTCCAGGATGACTTAGAGTCATCAGTTGAGTGGTAGGGGTCCCCGTCTTGAAAAAGCTGGCGAAAGTGAAGTTGTGATCAGCACTGCGGTGCTGCTTTAAGCACTGGCATGACTGAGCACAACTTCGACGGCTGCCTACCCGTTGGGAACCTTGTTCCTGGCAGTGATGTTGGCCCGACCACCAGGGTTGTAATTTGGCAGTCAGACCGCCAAGAGTGTAGTGGTCCAACCGCCTAAAGACCGCCAGAATCATAATCAGGACCATAGCCTTTTTTCAATGCCCATCACTGCCAGGAAAAACCTGGTGGTAAGGAGCACTGAAAATTTCTCAGTGCCCCCCTCACCATGGGAGAAAGCTCCCATGGCGTAGAGGGGGTGGGGAGGGGGGGATGATATCATGTTTTTTTTATTTTCAAAAATAACTCCTTCTTTGGGATTATCTTTTTGAAATTAAAAAACATTTATAACTTTGCAGTATGACTTTGTCATGTTTGACAGAGCCTCCCAGCAATGTTACAATGCGTTGTCCTTGACAGTGGTTCCTGGCAATGCATGAAATGTCTGCCAGGCCTGCAGACGCTTCAAAATTTGCCAGTTGGCACCTCCGCCAAGCAGAGTAATATACTGCTACTTCAACTACTACCTCACACATCTTATCCACAAGCAAACCTATTTTGCTGGAAGACGCCGACTTGTATCCTTTCAAGCGCGCCGAGGCCGGCCATTTAAATGGATTTCGGTCATACATGGCGTCTACGTTTCAGTAAAGCGGTGTCCTCTCTGGTCCGCCCAAGATTTCACTCAGGAGGACTAGGTCTGTTTCTCGTGAGACGCAGATCAAGTTTGTCACCTGACTGTAATTATTCCTTTATTTGCGGCATCTATGTCACAGTAGAACGGTGCCCTCTCTGCTCCGCTTCAAAAAACCCAGAAGGCTGGGTTTGTTTCTCCATTCGCATGAGACCTAAATTGTTCCCTTGTTTCCTGCCAATGTGATTTGTCTCGTTACAATGTTGATCGAATATTGTAATCTAAGTGAGAAAAGGTTATTCTCACAATTCCAAAGCTAGCATATTCCATTCTTAGTGGCCAGCTAATGTATTTTGTAGGTTTTATTATATGTATTATATTAGCCGTGTGATTCAAAGAGAATTATTTTCAGCTACCTATGACATATGTATGTTAACACATTATGTTCACAGTAACCAATTAGTATATTGTGCAAATTATTTTATTTATTTATCCAGGGGTCTTGTGTTTATATATCCCAAAATGTATGATTCAAAGAATCAAAAAACGTTATTGTTTCAGCTAGCTAAGGCCCCTGTCTCTTCTCTGACAAAAGCATTCAAGATTGTGTTTAAGAGATTCTTTCATGTAGATAGCTAGACAATCCAATTAAATTGTCGAAGCTTGTCTCCAATCCTCTAGAGTGTTAAGTCCATTGTTTATAGCTCCACATCGTTCCATCCAATACAATTCACGTTTAGTGAGGAGATTATTATTGTCCCCTCCTCTCGGACCCAGAGTAATTTGTTCAATGATTTGCCATCTCAACTCATCACTATTGTGTTGAAGTCTTTATTAATGCTCCACTAGGGGCGCCCCCACAGTTTTGCCTTTGATTCTGCTTTTATGTTGTAGGATCCTACATTTCACTTTTTTGTGTCGTTTTCCCTATATACGTGAGATCACAAGGACACCAAATTACATAAATGACATCATATGTATTGCAATTTGTAAACAAAATCAAAGTGAATGTGTTATCTCCATAACAAAAATCAGTTGATTTAAAACTGAATTTGCATGCCACACAATGTCCACATTTATAATGTCCCACTACGGCTGGAAGGCCCCATAGTGTATTATTTGGTGTTTTTAGTGTCTGTGGTAATGATGCCCTTATCAACGTATCCTTTAAGTTCCTTCCTTTCTTGAAGGAAAAAAGGGGTGAATCTTGTGTAGTAGGATGTTCCTTAATTAATTCCCAATGTCGCATGATGATCTTTTTAATGTCATTACTGGCTGGGCAAAATGTAGTGACACAAGCTAGTCTGTTGTTACTCTCCTTTGTAGGTTTGGGCTCTAGAAGACATTCTCTGTGGTTGTACCATGCTCTCTTTCTTTCTCTTTTTACCAGTCTTTCGGATAACCCCTCTCAATAAGTCTTTTTATTAGTATATCGAATTTTCTAAAATAATCTAACTTTTTTGTACAGTTCCTCCAGATCCGGAGAAACTGCCCAAAAGGGAGATTAGTAATAGTGTTGGCAACTACTACCAAGAAATGATTGTGAGGATTAATTTAGATGATCTTGGAACAAATAGGCGAGAGGTTCTCTACTCTGAAAAGTATATAAATTAATGATTTTTTTTTTAAAAAGAAGGAGAAAAGAGGTTTTCTCATGGAAAGATTATAAAAGATATAGGCCCTCATTACAACATTGGTGGGCGGCAAGCGCCGCCCGCCAAGTTGTAACCGCCGTGCGGCCGCCAATGCGGCCGCACTCCCGCGGCGGCCATTTCGACATCCCCGCTGGGCCGGGCGGCGGAAACCGAGTTTCCGCCCACCGGCCCAGCGGGGATGTCGGCCACAACATGGGAGCCGGCTCCAAATGGAGCCAGCGGTGTTGCGGCCGTGCAAAGAGTGCAGTTGCACCCGTCACGCTTTTCACTGTCTGCTATGCTATGATTAAATGTGTCCTCAGACCAAATATTGAGGCAAGGATGTATTTCAAGCTAAAATGTAGAACGAAATGACAGATTTGCTTTTCCCATAATTATGTATGATTTTTGCCAATGTTGAACAAATTTCACATTCCCCTAGCTAGAACTAACCTTTCTTCTGGTACCACTCCCTGGGCAGAAAGTTGATACTCAAAATTTCCACACTAGGCAAACCAAACTTTGGGCCTTATTATGACATTGGCGGTCCGAGGACCACACAATGCCGAAGTGGCGGTCAGACTGCCGCACTCCAGGTGGTCTGACCGCCACATTACGACCCTAGCGGTCTGACTGGCAGGGAACCGCTGTCCCCACCAGGAACATGGATCCAGATGGGCTGCAGCAGTCTGACTCATGCTCAGTCGCAGCAGTGCACGGGATAAGCACGAGTTGAGCACGAGTTCCCTTTCCACCAGCTTTTCCATGGCAGAAAGGCTGTGCTGGGGGCCACAAAAGGGCCCCTGCACTGCCCATGACTGTGTTGACCATGTCGTGGGCAGTGCAGGGGCCTGCCTGCCAGCACCCTTGGAAAGTGCACTGTCTGCTTTGCAGACTGTGTGCATTCAGAGGGTGCTGTAGTGCTATGATATTGGTCTCAAGCCGGGATCAATCCCGTAGCACTGTTCCCGCCGTGCTGACCGGCGGGAACATCATAATACAATGTTCCCACCCATCAGCTGGGTGGCAATATCGTATTACGACTAGAGGGGGAGGCAGCCGATATGACGGCTGCCTCCTCCCCATGGCTTTGGCGGTCAGGTAATTCCGACCACCAAAGTTGTAATGAGGCCCTTACGCTTTTGAACTTTGTGTTACTGCCTTCTCCTTCAATATACTAAAACCTGATATAGTTTCTAGTCCTGCATTAACTGGTCTTAAGCATAGATGAACACATTGTCTTTAAAACCTTAAAAATTCTTAAATAAAGCTGTCATCGCTCGCCGGAATACATCCAAAGCTGATGCCAACCTGAAAGGCATCCATATAAATGAAAAGAGCCCGTGGGGTAATAAACAAGGTTAGATTTTGAAATTCACTCCACAGCATAACCTGATGTTAGTCTGAAGCCATGCAGAGAATTGTAAACCTTTCTGCATTGTTTGATTGGGTCAATATTTTGGTACTGTTTGGAAGATGATGTCTATCCACCCAGATTCTCACATTTAAGTCACAGAGATCGCACACATTCTAAGAGAACCTAAGAGAACCATTAGCCTTGCTGGTCAGAACCACTGGAGATAACCACTATGAACTTTCTGTTGGATCAATAATACCTTATTCATATAGAGTGTCCACATTTCTTTTTAACTCTGCCTGCTCTTCTAAGGAACTCTTCATACTATAGGCAGGTTGCACTCTGAGGGTGAGGGTCCAATGATGAAGCATGACATTGGACACTCAGTGGGTGAGGACCCCTATATAAAACCTCACACAGACAGGTTTCAATGAATTCAGTATACAATAATTGACTTCTTGAGTCGATGTGACTCAGATCTCTACAGCCAGGACTAGGGCATCCTTGTCTCTTTGGTTATGAAATGGGGAATTTATAAGGATTCCTTCAAATTTGTCCTCATTTTCTCTGATGGTTAATTGTGAAACATAACAATATCCATATAACCATGAAAACACAAATATTGAACACCAAAAAGTTGGCATACCATAAACACAAATGTTCAAAATGACAATAATTTATATGTGTGTGTGTGTGTGTGTATACATATATTTGTGTGTATATATATATATATATATAAGTATATATATATATACATATATGTATATATGCATATATAATAATTAAATTATTTAAATGAAAACGCTAATTTAGGATCTATCATAAACAGTCAAAAAAAATACTCTCCAAACAGCCTATGAAATTAAACGTATCAATCATCAAATAGAAACACTTTCCCATTTAAAAAAAAGTATAAAAGTATACAAAAACATTCAACAAAATGCATCCTAAAACAACTCCACATAAGAAGATAGCTACACTTCAACAAACTACTAAATTCAACATACAAAGTACTGAAAAAAATAACTAAAACTATACTATGCAATTATGTCTCTAAAATACAGATATCTCCAATAGAAGAAGGCAAAGACAAGAAAAGGAAAAATAAAATCAAGCCACCTACATGTGAAAATTACAAGTCAAGAAAAAGAAAAACGGAGAAGTATTGTTAGTAAAGCCCGAAATTAACATTAAAAGGAAAAATAATGTATAGACATAATTTTAATCTAAACAAAGGGCCTCATTACGAGTTTGGTGGTCCCTCGACCGCCATGGCGGCAGTCTGATTGCCATCAGGTTGGCAGTCGGACCACCATATTACAAATCAAGCGGGCCTATGGAGTCAAGACTGCTGCAATCCTGCCAGCACCGCCAGGCAGCCTAGGCAGCCACAGTCACAAGGCTGCATCAGCAGGCCAGCAGGCCCTGTGTTTCCGCCGGACTAATTACAAGGTTGCACACCGCCAATGTGACTGTGTTGGTCCAACCACCATGTCTCAGAACGAGGAAACAGACAGTATAAAGGGAGAAACTCACCTGCAGGCAGTTTCACTTGTCAGATGCCACCATGGAGCCCATTGTCACATGTACTGCTGCTTCTAATGATCTTTGGAGGTGCATGAATCCAACACCACAGTGGAAGCCACTGCCTGTAAGTACACACACCTACCCACATCAGAATGCTTAATAACAGATCGTAGTGCCATTGTCCACATCATGGGTGCACGTCACAGGCAACAAGTACACTTCCCATCCCGTACACAGTCCGAAACATACATCAGGACGGACATATTCACAGTCACAATATGCCCCCTTTGGGCAGCTCACGCACACTGCACCACAACATTACACAAAAACACACAGCCACACATCTCTGCCACAGGAACAGTAAAGGGTACACAACATCACGAACACCACACAAACATCATGTATTAAAAAACAACTCACACACTAACAATCCACACAGGCCAGGGACTGTCGTCACATGCAACACACATATGTATCAATGGGTCGTGGAACACAAACAACATTGCCATTAAACAGCCCTGCAATGGGCACACACATCACAGCACAATGGAAGCACAATGGCATGCACAACACACAGAGAGACAAATAGACAAGGAGTACTATGCACACAATATTTGCACAATTTGGATGGGTGCACCATGAACACGCAGGAAAGGAGGCTGCATGGGACACATATCACCTTGCAACTGCCCATAAAACAACATTTGTACAGGACATAGCCCTACATGTGTCTCAAGGACAAACAGTACTAGACACAAATTTCATGCCCATCTGCACAATGTGGAAGTGCAAATCAGCAAGCACATACAATTCCAACTGCATGGGATATACATCTACAGGAACTAGCTGCAAGGGACATACACCTACATTGACATATGCACAGTCAAATGCAAACAAAGCTAGCACAACTGGGCACACTCCATGTCTGCACTAACACAACTCAAGCTGACACACATCAAATTGATACATAAGCCATATCAGGGACAAGCCTAACACCATACCTGCTCACATTAGACAACACAAGATGAAATACTCACCAAAACAAATGCCATACAATGACATGACACCACCATTGCATTTACATACACATATACATACACTCAACATATACCCTCGTCTTGAGACACACCAGCAATGCCCACAAAGTCACATACTGCAAACAACAGCAAATGGAGCTGCAAGCAGGCACAAACACACACAACTGCAGGCACCACAAAACACAAGTTAATCAGGAACAACAGCAAGATAGAAAGGGAAGTGCAGGACAAATGTATATCAAGGAAACAAACTGGTTGGGTTTATTGAGCAGGAAATATCAAAGTTCAAAGGCAGTTGGCCAGTCCATAGAGATGCACCCCAAAGTAGCACAGTGTTATGCCAAACTTGACTCCCAACTGCCATGGAACCTCCACAGGAAGGGACACCGAGGGGGAAGGCAGGCACCTCGGGGATTATCCGGAGGGGCCAGGGAGTTAGATTTGGGAGGGGAATTTGGGCTGGGCTTGGGAGGAGTGGTCTTCTTCTTGGGGGTAAGTAAGGGTGTGTGCAGGGGGCATGGGGAGGCCTTGGAGATAGAAGGGACAGCCTTGGAGGTAGGTGGGAGCTTTATGGATTTGGTGCAGGGGGTGGAGGAAACAGGACAAACGTCAAGGTCTAACAAAAAAAGTTTTTGGAGGACACAGCGATGATCAGCAGAAGGGTGATCAGGATTTGGAGGTATGCTTGTATTTGGTGGGTGTCTGTTGAGTGGGTGAGTGTGGGTGTTTATGTGTGTTGTGGGGCTGGGAGGCAGAGGTGCTGGGGGATGATGTGGTGGGTGGGTGTGTGGCTTTTGGGGTGGTGACTGCAAGTATGGTGGATGTCTGTGTGTCGGTAGTTGTGGTGTCTGCAGGTGTGGTGCTTGTGGTTGATGTCTGCTGGGGTGGTGTCTGTGGGTTTGATGGTTGTGGTAGGTGTGTCACTGACTGTTGGTGTGGTGCCTATGGGTATGCTGGATGTGGTGTGTGTGATGCTGGGGGTGGTGAGGGTGTCAAGGTAAGTTGCGACTGTTGCTGTGTCTGTGGGTGGATGTTGTTTGTGTGCGTTCCAGTGTGTTTTGTGCTGCTTGTGTTTGTGTCCGCTCCTCTTGACTGTTGAGGTGAATGTCTGCAGATCTGTCTGTGTGCTTTGAGTAGGTAGGGGAATAGGAGATTTGGAGCGGGAGGAAGGGGGTGGAGGGGGGATTGAAGAAGGGATGTGACTGGCTGCCATCAGTGAGGAGACCAAAGCCTGAACAAATCTCTGTAGGCCAGATATAGCACCATGAATGCCTTCCAGGAATGCGTTGGTTTGCTGGAGTTGTGTTGCCAATCCCTGGATGGCATTTACAATGGCTGTTTGACCCACAGAGATACTTGTCAGGCAGTCAATAGCCTCCTCACTGAGGGAGGCAGGGGTAACAGGGGTTGTGACGGAGGTGCCTGCAGGAAAAGAGACACCCTTTTGGGTGAGTGGGCACAGCCAACTGAGTGGGGAGCAACAGGAAGGGCAGTGATAGAACAGGGGGTGGCAGACAAAAATGGTACTGGGGGATTTCCCGATGGGTCAGCCACCACTAGGGTGTAGCCACTGGAGGAGGAATCTGATGATGAGGATGTTCCAGTCTCCCTTGTGGCACTCCCCTCACCCTTCGAGCCACTGGATCAGACTGTGTCCCCACTTGGCTCTGCCCCATTTCCTTTGCTTGCCTGTGCTGATGCTGCAAAGACAAAGAGGAATAGGGGCACCACATGTCCATGAACACACTTGAACAACAGTTCTGATTAGCAAACATAATCATGATGTCAAATAGGCCCCAGCAACAAACTCCACCTAAGCAGCCCATACATGGGCCCTATCATATGCAGCATGCCATCTGAACTGTCAACAGCTGCCCACAGGAAAATCAGGCTATCACAATACTACAGTTGCATGGCTGAAGTTGTGCAATCACAAGAACCAGTCAAACATTTGGAGACACCATCACCCACAAAGTGTTGCCCCATGGGGCAGACCTCAGTTACCTGTTGGTATACAAATGTAGGTCAATGCTAAGTCCATTCCCACAGATCCCACACAAGGGCATGTACATATCCATTTGTCACATACATTATGACCTTACAATAAGAAACTATGCTTCAAAATTCAGCCATGTTGATGGCAAATGTACAGTAGCCTGGAGAAGGTGACATGGAAATACTCATGTCAGAGTGTGAAAATATCAACAATTTACACTTCCCAAAGTGATTTCTGTCCCATTCGAGTCAAGGGGGTAGTATCAATGTCGTACAGATACGCCACACATGTGGCATGGAAATGAACACTGTAGACATCATGTCCAATATGTCAGGGAGAAATGTCCCCAAAAACACAACACAAGGAATCAGTAAGCCCCAGGGTAATCACCACTAATGTCTGTCACCACTTACAATGAAATACTCTCAGTGCATCTGTAGAAGCCATCATTCCTTTGCCTGTTGGAGAGACACAGAAGTAGCAAGGACTTGTAGGAGGCCCACAACATGTTGCCCAATGGTAATTTGCATCCCCATCCCCATCATGCTCATGCAAACTGAGATGTCTGTTTGTGGATGTATGCCTATACCCAAACATGTGTCTAAAACATAACAGAAAGTCACTCCATGATGCATGCCAACAGTCAGGGCATGTACCTCACCCTTCACATATGTGCAGGGCATTTTTCCACATGATGCCACATCAATCTCAAAGATATTCACATTGTGGCTTTAAACCCGCCCACATTGGCAGGACATCCCCAGCTGGGCCTCTGTGATCTTCCAGGCCAGCGTCTCAGGTCCTACGACCTCTTTCTGCAATGGGCGCTCTGCTGGCTGTGAACCACCAGGGTCCGCACCTTCATGGTGAAGGCTCTTCATAGCCCTTTCTTTTGATGGGCGTTGACCTGCATTGATGCAAAAGACAAATCAACAGATCATGATCACAAATGGTTCAGTCACATACATATCAGTCACATCAAGCTGTAACTTTCTCATATTGTTAATACTACCCAATTGTGACACATACTAGCCAATAAGTACAGGGACATGACTCAAGACATACATTTCCCAATCTGCTGACCAACCCACCACCCTGCTCAGGCCCTACAATTAGTAGGCAGGCTTACTGACATCTTGTTGGATGTGCCCTAGCAATCTGACTGAGATGTGAGCCAATATGAGACACATTACACCTCTCTGGCTTCTGCAAGGTAGACTCCATAGGCATGAATGGACCAACACATTCACACTCTGAGAATGACTCTCTGCTTACACTCCCTACAGGCTGCAGCCAGAAGTCAAAATCCAACATCATGGGTAACAATGAAAGGCCTGGCATGGTGGTCACAGAATGTTTCTACCCAGTCCATGTGTAGACATTTGCAATAACCAATGCAGACTCAAACCACTTCAGGGGGTGGGGTTCTTTGGTATCTACCTGTACCACAGAACACACTTTTGGACATTTGTGTCCATCCTACAGAGATGGCATCCAAAAAACAAAGGCATAGTAGTGGTCAGTTTTTGCTATATGACAAAGATACTGAGTCACATATCATGGTCTCCCATGAATCAACACACTGCCTGCACTGTGGGACTGCATTTTTTGCAATAAGCCTGAACAGGACAAATATGACCTGTATGAAGGTGACAACAGCATTGTGGGAGTAAGGGGGCTGTCAGGAGTCAGTGACACACATTGACAATGATGCTAAGTGCACATCTGTCACAAATCAGTAACCCAACCCTGTACCCATTCCCATTCTGATCAAAGGAATGAGGCATTCTGTGCAGCATTTTACAACAGAGCCTCATATTTGCCACATGACAGGATCTGCTGGTGTACAGGGAGTGGGCACAGTGCCACAGTTGCATAGCGACAGAGACTCCACCCCAGCCTAGGCTATGACCCATACTGGGGGAAACATGTGACAGCCCCTGGTCTCTGCAGGATGAGCAAACAGAACATACATGACACTCCATTCCCATCACCTCCATGCATAACAGTACATCATGTAGCCACCACCCAATTAGCATGTGGTGTGTGTGGCAACCTGGATGGCAGGAAGAGTGATGAAATGCCTTACAAACAACAGTCTAGCAGGGGCAGATGTGCAAAGGAATCTCTGTGGCAACATACACATAGCTCACATTACTCACAACTGACATATACAAGATGCATACTCGGCTCATGCAGTCATGCACATACATGTAATCTCACATATGCAACATTCATGAGGAAAGAGATGTCAGTGGATGGCTGTAATGTCACCTCACCTAGTTATGTGCATCCAACACAAAGTGGATCATGCAGCACAATGAACACACACACCACAATGTGAATGAGCTCAACATTTGGCACTGGCCACCAATACATGCACATTGACTCTCCCATTCTAGTATGGCATGGAGAAGCCACTGCTTACATTGGGAAACTGCCAATTGCAGCTTCCTGATGCATGCAGATGTATTTTTAGATCCAGCAAGGCCTATTGGCTTTACGAGTGCTTGTACTGGATTTGGTGTTGGCAAGCACACTATGGACATTTTATTGCGGGGTAAACACAGGACTTTCATACTAATGCTGGTGTATGAGAAGCGCATTCAAGGCAGGTCCATGGTGATAGTAATATTGCAGTTATTGCCACCAATGACACCTCAATATGTTATA
The DNA here is from genome assembly GCF_031143425.1 of Pleurodeles waltl. NCBI lineage: Eukaryota > Metazoa > Chordata > Amphibia > Caudata > Salamandridae > Pleurodeles > Pleurodeles waltl. Next base: position 1,773,748,594 of record NC_090444.1, on the reverse strand, counting down.
AAAAGATCAGTGATACAAAGTCAGTTCCCACCCTGTCAATCCTTCATCCTGAGACCGAAAAAGCAATACTGCGTCAGCAAGCAAACAAAGCCCCGACCTGACTTTGTACCAGTCGACGTGTACTGTGCTGACCATAAACTTTGGGCAGAAGTCCTGACAAAAATATTCAACATAGTCCTGGTATAATTCTGTAACTGCATCATGGCAGGAAGCTGTCCTAGTACTTTTGCACAAGAAAGGTAGCAGAATGATCCCTGACAGTTTTAGATAATATGGGTAAAATATTTGGGCAAAGGCTGAACACCTGGGTTTAATAGGAAGCTATCCTCATCGATGTCCAAGACCACTGCTGCAAAGGAATAGGGGCGGTATACCAGGCAATTCGGCTGCATTTGACTTGTATTAAATATACCAAAATAAAGATAGATCATCTATAACTGCTTTTTTTAACCTAAAATCAGCATTCGACCTAGTCAACAGATCTAAACTATGGCAGGGATTACACAGTTTGTGACTTGGCAAGGCATTGCTACAGGCGGTGGGAGGCATAAACAGGGAACCTAATGTCTGTGTTCGCTGTAGTGCACCTGGGGAAAGTTGTGACACCTTTCTTATTCTCTCAGGTGTACATCAAGGGTGTGTCTTAGCTCCACTTTTACTTAGGGCCTCATTATGGCTTTAGCGGTCTCACCACGGGACCACCAAAGCCGCAGGGAGGACCCCACTGGTATGAAGGTGGCACCCCTCATCGTCTTACAATGTTCCTGCCGGACTTACCGGTAGGAACATTGTACTATGGCATTGCCGGGGGGAACAGTACTATGGTATTGACTTTGGCACCCTTAAGAGAGCCAAGGCCAATACCCTAGCACACCAGCATCCCCTGAATGCATATTGTCTGGGCAAGGGGGCAAGGCCAGTGCAGGGACTCCCTTGTGCCCCCCAGCACTGTCTTTCCACCAGCCTTTCCATGGCGGAATCCCAACCATGGAAAGGCTGGTGGTAAGTGTGGTTGTGATCAGCTTGTCTGCACTCATTTCAGCGCTGCTGTAGCTGAGCATAACCCTGACTGCCGACAGCCCCTCGGAAATCATGTTCCCTGCGGTGATGGCGGTCCCCTGATAGTCCGACTGCCAGGGTTGGAATGTGGCGGCCGGAACGCCTTGAGTGCATCTGTCCGACTGTCACTGCGAGTCTGGCGGTCCTGGGACCAAGAGTGTCTTAGTCTCTTTCGTAACAATGTTGCGAAACACCTAAGAAAACACAACTCTGACCTACCCAGTTTGTGTGATAAGAAGATATCATTTATCCTCTGTGCAGATGATGCTGTAGTATATATTTGGACTCAATATGTTATGCACAAGTTGTGGATATTTGAAAATTACCGCAAAGCGAAGATTATGGTAATGAAGCATGGCATTTCCTTAAGGAGGCATCCTATAGTAAATTGTCAAGAATGTCTGTGCATAACCAGCTTGCATTATCTTGGCATACACTTGGTAATCACAAATTACACTGACATGGCCATATAGAAAAGGCCACAGTTGTACTTAAATGAACAACTAATGCTTTACTGCAGCTCAGCACAACACTGTCTCTAAGTGCAATGGGACACGTCTACAGATAGAAAGCAGTAGCCACTTCGGACTGAACCCTATAGTACCCTGCTGACAGGTACAGCCAGGCCCAGAAGTACTTGGGGCACTTCATGAATCTACCTCACTACAATGGCCAACTATAATAATAAACTCTGCTCCTACATTGTAGTGTTCTTCAAGGACATGTGAATACCTCTTTGCACATTTCAACCTATAGCTATGAACCTTGCCACAAGTAATGTTGACTGCTAACTCTAAAGATCAGTTGTTTGATGTGACGTGAGAACTAAATTGTATGTTGATTGCTGTCTAGTTTAAGCTGTCACCATGGATCGCCTGTGATTGTTATTGTTATATAAATGGAAATATTTTTTTTTAAAACAGTAGCTGTAGTAGTCTATGGTAAAGATCTATGGGGTTATATTAACACAAATAATTGAAAATGGATTTAAGTGTCCTTACTTAAGCTGGGTCCTGGTACCTCGCTAGCCCCCAACATATAAAACATATATCAAACCTATATCTGACATCATTGCTTTGAGTTCTGTGCTGTATTTGCTACAAATGAATAGAAACCACTTGGGGGACATGTATCCTAAATCTGTAACAGAAGCATTTCCCCCATGCAGGGCTGTCAGTAATCCCTGGGCAGTACAAGTTTAAGAAGCATCCTCACAGGCCTAGGGTTTGGTCAGTTTTCCAATAATCCAGTAATGACCTGCTTGGATGCGAGCAAATTAGTCCAGGAAGCGTATTGGTCACATGAACTAAATAAAGTATGATTGCACCCTTCAAACCAGTCTCAATGCCCTCCAGTTACCTTTTCGTAAAGCAGATAGCTGGGTTTGAGCAGTATCTTTACTATACAGTGGTGCTGAAACAGTTTTTGGAGGAGGGGTGCTGCCATCAATGTTACATCACTGATGTAATAGGATTTGAGGAAAACTCAAGCGTCACACTAAGAACAAGTGTGGGAAATGAGCCACGCCCATTTAGCTGGAGAGTGGTAAGGGTGTGGTATGTGGCTGGTGGTGCACTTTGGAGCACACTGCCACACACATATATTAATACATTATGGTGTGGTAGTGCAAATATTTGTTGAAATGACTACTACATTTGTCGTAGTTTGGACTCTTGCTCTGGGCAAGACTGCTGGTTAAAGGATGACAGTACTTTTGTTTGTAGGCGACTACGCCTTTCCTACAACAAGTCGCAACTGTTGTCCCAACCTTACCGGCTCACTAGCAGCACCTCACCAGGAACACAATAGTAAAAGGTGATTTGTGGCAGCCTTTACGCATGGACTCGAGAATAAGACATCTCAGGGAGTGTCATGGTTAAACGGAGATTACCCCTTTCTCACAGATATATCATGTCTGATACAAACACAGGCAACAACAAAGATGCAGTAAAGTTTCAATACTTTTTATTTAACATAACTGCAATTTGCGATAAGTTGCATGGGCTGCAATGATTAGGATAATGAATAATGCAAGAAACAGAATTGTGACGACGAGAGTCATTATTACAAAGACCCCCACCATCTTGCAATGCATAGAAAAGACATATGAGATGTACTATGCCCTAATACCCTAATGTGAAAGGCCTAACCTCCTACCTAAAGGAGAGCTGGGTTTGCTAAACCTAATCTGCCAATGCCATGTCCATGAGAGGAGCCCCCAACCCTCGTTACCTTGGAATGAGGTCTCTATCTCAGATTCCGCAGGGACACGAAGACTGGGTCAGCGTCAAGACAACGTACAGCATCGATATCAGCGATAGTGGCGATGCCCTCTGGTCGGAATCCCTCTGACTATCTGTCTAAAGTACGATATATTTATACAGATCTACAAGGACCCCTGACGTAAATGTGTTCCCAAACAATAGATAAAAGACATGCTTGGGACGGCAATTAATATAAACAATCCCTCGAAAGTATAGAGATGGAAAATCCCTAAGTGTGAACACCTACTGTTTGTCTTTGTTGCTTGATCTTGACGCCTTAGCGCGGTGACACTGATAATGTAACTCATAACAAGTGGCCTAGCTATCAACAAGGCAGCCATCTTAAAAGAATTAAATAATTAAATGAGCTAAGACAGAGCAAGCTAAGTAGGTTAAAAGTCACTAGGTGACGGGGGCACAAGTCTGCAAGCCAGAGGCTAAGCTAACTCCTGTTATCCCATTAAAAACGAACTAGGATTCACTACACCCTCCCCATTGCCGTAACAGGTATGACGAAGGTACAGGAACCCAAATGCTAAAATTGCTCTAAACTAAAAGCTAAAAGCATAAAAACAAGCTTAAAAAAATCTTTAAAATGTGCTAAAAACATATTAAAAACAAATCTGCTAAAACATATACAGAGATGTTAATGTCAACCACGAAAAGCACAGCGTGCCAAAGCAATGTTAATTTAAATGCATAATTTGGAATCTGGAATGGCAAGTCAATTCATCAAATTATTTGCTGTACGCGTGATCTTGAAGAGTGTCCTCGAAGTCACCAACCAAGGACCTCAAAAATGAGTCAACATCATCTGATGTCAAGTCGAGTACCGGGCGGACAAACGGATCCACAGAGCAGTAGTGAGCAGTATTTCCTTGTGTAACGTTTTCCGTTGCAGTGTCCTCGTCCATGGTAGATCTCAAAATGGAAGGCTCATAGGTGGCCTCGCGGAGCAACCTCAGTCTCAAGGGGCATGACTGTGTATAAACCCTCATCGGGGACACCAGCAGTTCATGGTCCACAGGAGATGTTGGTGCAAAAGCAAGACGGACCATAGGCAGATGTTCAAAGAGACACCATATGCAGCGGAAGACGGGTTGTACGCACCAGAGAAGGGGCTGAAATGACAACGACCAGTCATGCTCCAATTCCACCAGCAAGGGTGCACCGAAGATCCAAACTATGCGCTCACGGCACAGTGGAGTTGGTGGGAGCGGCTCCATTGCTCTGCGTAGCTGGAAAGAAACAACCACTGCGAATCAAAAGAAATAGCAGTAGTAGTCCGCCAATCAAAGCCAAAATAATTGGAAAGCCACCAAACACACTGGAAAAGAGCGAATGGATGGCTGATGGGATGACTCCGAAGACAGTCTGGAAGATGGACACGAAACCAGACCCGACAGCCTTAAAGAAGTGAACAATCCCAGTAGTGCTCGAAGCATTGAATATTCTGGATACCAGTTCTCCAAAGTGCTTGGGGAAGTTGGTATTTAATAGGGATTGTATCTCGGCTGATGATCTCGCAATCTGGAGGGCATACGTCTCCTTTGCGGATGTCAAGGCAACCTGTTTTTGAATCAATAGCGCCTCTAGCCTGCTCAGCTTGTCATAGTTCACATTAATAGTATCTATGTTGGGCCACATGTCAGATACTTTTATCTCTCGTGTGGGGGGAAACAAACCATTTCCACAACAGGTAACGGCCTTCGAGACCGAGATTGCGTAGGCAATTCCTGGTCGCATGCCGCAACAACTTTGATCGTTCAGTACCACATAACTTCCATTGGAAAGTACATGAAATACCGGGCGAATCAAAGGGACGGGAGTACCCTTCAGCAAACAGGCCAAATTCACGACCCCCGCATTGCAAAGACTGTGAAGGGACACCTGCTTACATATCATGGAATGACTAACAGCAGTCTCACATTCACTTCCGCTAAGAAAGACTTCTGTGTCGCCATACAGACATTTATGATGAAAGGGCAACTCCCACTCTTCCTTAATATAGCTATTTCCTAGCTTCTCGTACCTTCCCACTGCAAGATGTTTCAGGCAGTTTGAGAAACAAAAGGTCGAAATCGGTAAATTAATTATGCCATGTATGAGCCAGATAGTTGTAGGACTCTCTGCTACCGTGAAGGACAACTTATCTAACTTTTCTACGCGAAGCATGGTGAAACTAGCCTCCCTTTTAGCAATTGTCTGTTGTTCTCTGGAAAAATTAAAAGCAGTGAAGAATTCACTCCCGTTAATATACTTCCATGGAATACGGCCATTTTTCAGTGTTTGTAAAGTCCAACCCAGCTGCATAATAGAACGTAGCTGCGTTTGCCCATGATATAACCGGGACAAGTCTGTCTGAGTGATATCAATAGCAGACAACACTATGTTTGATAGTGAATAAATTCTGTTGGACAAAGTATTCATGGCGTTATCGACAACCGGAAAAGCCTTTTCTAAATTTTCCTTATCCAATTGCCTTAAACGTGCAGCAGCCTCAATCTGTGAAAGTTTCCAAATTTCATTGTACATAGCATATAAAAACCTTTTCGAGCGCTGTTTCCTAGGACCCAGCAGAAAATCCTGCAAGTCTGTATCTTCAGAAAGAGTGTTCAGGTGTTTCTTAACTGTGGCTAACGTGTTTTTTGTACCCATTGCTGGCACAGCTTACCCACACTGTATGTTGTAACTATACCTGTATGTTGACCCGATATAAAGCGAGGGTCTGGCCTGTTAATTGAAAAAAAACCTGAAGAGTTCAAAAAACGCGCTTGACACTCATTAGTGTCAGTGGGCCATATTAACCACCCGCCGGGACTGGAAAGTGAAGAATTGTAGGTACCAGCCTTGACCATTGCATCTAGCTTGTCCTCGGTGACATTAAGGAAGTATTGCCAATCTTTAAACCTTGCCGGAGTGGGGATACTGGGCGTGTTCAAGTCTTTAATTTTTACTAACCGCAGACAGGATGTCTGCTGAATAGTGTAATTTAAGAAAATCATTTGCGCAGGAATCAGGCATGCTTGAAATAAAGCCTTTCTACCCTGTATTTGCCAATCTTGTGTTCCTCATACACTTTTCAAATCAATAGTGCTCTTCCAGTATTCGTAACCTTCAACTGCGAGCCGGGAAACAAAGGGATCTGAATAAATCAGTTTTGTATCAGTTAGCAAAATCTTCCTAATTTGTGTCGGAGGTATTTTAAAATAATACGACTCTGCTTTTCTTGTGTCATGCCCAGAAAAGTATGTAAATTTATCGCTAGGAATTGTTGTGTAAGCAACATTCTGTGCACTGATATGGTAAGCATAGTTTGTAGGGTATCCTTTCGGAAGGGGCTTGCCTGCAGCCAAAGCTTTAACGGCAATCAATATTTCATTATCCAATCTCGTTTGGGAACGAGTCACTGCAGCCACAGAAGCCGTAGCTACTGCTGCTTTGGCCGCTTCATCAGCCAATGTATTACCGGTAACGTGTACTCCTACACGTTGGTGTCCCAATGTATGGACTACATGGACACACAGTAGCTTATCCTTCAGATCAGCCACCCTCCCCCACAATGTCTTGTGCTTAATGGTGTTCCCTTTAGAATCCCTAAACCCGTTCTCCAATGATTGAGATAGTCATTGTATGATTGAACGCAGTAATAAAAATCACAGACAATTAAGGTCTGTCATCCTCGCTCAGTTTGTTCGAGCGCTAGAAAGTGAGCTTTAAGTTCAGCCAACTGAGCTGTGCCGTCCCCTAGGGTCTGCGTGTAGGTATTGTGAGGGTGGAAAACTCCATCCTCCATCACTCCACTCATGGCTGCGCAAGCGGCTGAGTATTGATGCTTAGTACCTACAGCCCGTTGTGCTGAACCATCAGTGCATATGACAGTATGGTAGTTGTCTAGTGGCAAGATATTTAGAGGAGCGGGGTACTCTTGTTCGTACTGGAGAAACTCTTGTGTCTGAAGTTTTGGATTGAATATATAATCAACATCAGTGGCGGTCAGAGACGTTGCCCGTTGAATCCAAAGTTGATGTAATGCTTTAGCGTTAGGAACGCTTGCTTTGGTGACAGCCTCTAAGGCCAGCACCGGGGAGACAACAATAATACGTTTCCCCTGGGCAAGTGGCCTCTCTTTTATGACGGACATCTGAACTGCCGTCAGAATCTTTTCTGTAGGTGCAAAACGCTGTTCAGCATTTGAGTATAAATGTGATTTATATGCTATCGGTACCGTGTCATCCTCATTAAAGGTGACATAAGTAAATCCAATGGCACCAGCAATTATTCTGATGACCAAATTTATTTTATTGTCACATGTATGCAAGTGTTTAGCTTCTAGCATGTCCTGTTGTATTTCCCTAAGGATGCGTGTGTGTGCAATTGTCCAGTGTCTGCTAGAAAAATTGGGCTGAACTAAGTCATAAAGTGGCTTGATGCGTTGTGCATATTCTGGAATGTATGTCCTGCCAAAATTAAAGAAACCTAGTAATGACTGAAGTTTCTTAAGTGTGTTAGGAGGGTGCAGTTGAGCACATTTTTCTAGAAAGTGCGGGGCCAGGCTCTTTCCCTCGTTTGATAGCTCATGTCCCAGGAATAATACACTGAGAAAGGCTATTTGACTTTTCTTAAAATTGAATTTGTAACCGAGGTCTGCAAATCCCAGAATGATCCGATCGACCCTTGTAAGATGAATGTCAAGGACGTCATCTGTGAGATATATGTCATCCACGTAGGATAACACCACGGAATCAATATCATGTAATATTGATGTTACACGAGCTGAAAAGAGCCCTGGGCTATTTTTTTTAGCCTTGAGGTAAACGACAAAAGCGTTTCTGAGAGCCAAATGAGAATGCACTCAGGTCCCGACTTTCAAGTGCTAAATTCTGGCAGAAGAATCCATTAGAAATGTCTAATGTTGTTTTGTATTTTTTACGCACTATATTGTTTATTAGTGCCGTGCTGTGTGAATTTTGTATAGCATATGTACGTGTATGACTATTTAAGTGTCTATAATCAATGACTATTCTATATGAATGGTCTGGCTTTGCCACGGGGAATAACGGATTATTCATTGCAGATGTACAGGGTCCAATCACTCCCTGATACTCAAGTTGGGCGAGGATCTCCCTCACCGGAGCTTTTGCTTCATGTTTAACAGGATATTGTGGCTGCGGTTGGGGTGTAGACCTAACGGGAATAACATGACAAGGAGAGTCCTTGTCCCAACCTACATGATTGCGATATAACGCAGGTGCCTGCGCTAAAGCCCATTCAGAAGCAAAGGCTTCTGTGTCTGCTTTCGGAAAAAGATCGGAGAAAGAAGGCAAAATGACATTTTCCCCATGCGGGAGCTTGCGGACGTGTTCAGGTGGCCAGTCTCTTTCGGCCAATAGGATATCACTAGTAAGTTCATCCCAAAATATCACACTAATAGTGCGCTCCACGTCGCCCTCTATCTGAATTTTTAAATCATAAACCCTATCGGGGGAAGAACGCAGCCGTCCGCCGTTTCAACTGCGATGAAATCGCTAGTTGCTGTTGCATCCAGATGATCTTTCAGACTCTGGCGACATATCGTGACCTCTGCCGCGCTGTCTAACAGGGTCACAGCCCACGTCTTGTTCCTCAACAGTGTTCTCAAGTTTACTGGCATTTTTAGCTGTCAGTGCTACCACCTTCTTCTTTTTAAACTGTGGCTTTTGCTGAGGAGTCTTTTCTTCTTTTTTAATGGTAGACTGTTGTGAGTCTTTCTTTTCTTTCACGTATTCAGGACGTCGATCTTGACGGCCCCCTCTCTCGCTACGTCTATCCGGTGCGTCCTGAAAGGAACGAGAGGGACGTGAATCAGTATATCTGTCTGGAGTTTTAATGTTCTCCCTATTTCTGAGATTATGGGGGTCATTACAACATTGGCGGTAAAAGGCGCTTACCGCCGTGCAGAAGACCGGCAATACACCGCCGCGGAATACCGCCACAGCTATTATGACCAACATCTCGGAATCCGCCGAAATTCAGACACCCACACAAGTCCGCCACACCAAAGGTCAGTGATAAACTGGTGAAAACAAAACCTCCACCTCCACGCCAACAGAAACACGCCCATGCTATTACGACCCATGAATCCACGCGGCGGTCTTTCAACCGCAGTATTCCATTGGCGGTACACACCGCCGCGCTCAAAATACACACACATCTCCAAAACACCGCCACATTGGACAATTCCAAATAAACACACCTGACACACATACAAACACCACTCCCACACACCCAACACAATATAAAACACACACCCACATCACCCACAAACCCCTACGACCACAAATTAGAGACGAAGGCCAGAGAGACTGCACAGCCAAGACAACACCACCATACAGAGGCACACAACACCATCACCCAACCCACATCCACGCACAAAACACCACACACCACTACACATCACCACACACATCAACACTCACACTGCCCCACACACACCACCCCATGTCACGCCAAAGACACCCCCGCTTCTCCGAGGAGGAGCTCAGGGTCATGGTGGAGGAAATCATACGGGTAGAGCCACAGCTATTTGGCTCACAGGTACAGCACACATCAATAGCAGGGAAGATGGAGCTATGGCGAAGAATCGTGGACAGGGTCAACGCAGTGGGACAGCACCCAAGAAATAGGGAGGACATCAGGAAGAGGTGGAACGACCTACGGGGGAAGGTGCGTTCAACAGTCTCCAGGCACAACATCGCGGTTCAGCGGACTGGCGGCGGACCCCCACCTCCTCCTCCACAACTAACAACATGGGAGGAGCAAGTCTTGACCATCATGCATCCTGAGGGCCTCGCAGGAGTCGGTGGAGGATGGGACACTGGTAAGTCAAATCTTAACTACCATATCCCCCACCCTACCTGCATGCTATCACACACCCCCACCCTCACACCCTCCCCTATCACTCCAACTCCTCACTAATGTACTAATAACACAAACCACACATCCCAACACCAAGCCCTGCATGACAGAACTAAGCATGGACACCCAGCACTAAAGCATGCCCACTGCACACACCTATACAACCCCCTAAACCACCATCACACAAGCTCCCACACAGGAATGCTTGCACTGAGGTACACGCTCACCCACCCATTGCACACCATTACACACACACATGCAATAATCATGCTCTTATACCCCTGCAGGAACACGAAGGACCGTCACCACACCAGAGGGTCCAGACAACACCACTCCACCCCCAGAAGAGGCCCACAGTGACGATAGCAGCTCTGCCCTACTGGATCCTGATGACCACCCCGGACCATCGTGGGCCTCGGGACAGTCGGTTCCCCTTGCACAGGCACAGCCCAACACTGACCTTCCACCCTCTGGTAACACCAGCACAGCACCCACCCAGCGGGCCCAAACCTCCCTACCCAGGACAGGTCAATCAGCGGTGTGTCCACCACTACAGGGAACCCAGGCTAACCCACCACCCCAACAACAACAGGGACCTGGGGGCAGTGGTAGTGGGCACACGGTCCAGGGGACGGAGGCACAGGAACACAGGGGAACTGGGAGGGCTGCTGTGCGACAGGGGGCGGACAGGCCAAGGGAACCCACTCTCCACGAGGCCCTATCCTCCATCATGGGAGCATACCACCACTCCCAGGAGACGATGGCGACGGTCCTGGACAAGTTGCAGGAGACCCTGCGCCTGCAGGAGGAACAGTATTTGGGGTTCAGGGAGGAGCTCAGGACCATCAGCTCCGCCCTGGGCACCATCGTAGGGGTGCTGAAGGACATACAGCAGACCTTGAGGGACACCGTGGCACTCCAAGGGGCCCCTGACACTAGCCAGGACGATGAACTGCCCACCACCTCCGCCGGCGCTAGTGGACAGGAGGCACCGCCACAGGACCACCACACCAGCACCCCACCCCCTGCAGACGGAAAACCACCACGCAAGCGGTCCCTGAGATCCAGGAACAGGACAGAGCAAGATGGCAAGACCCCCGCCAGGAAATGAGACCACCCTGATTGTCCTCCCACTGTCTCACCTTGTTACCCTGTCCATACTTAAACAGCCCCAGCTCCACTTCATATGCCCAGATGGGCAGTGCACCTGTGAGACTAATAGACTGGACTCTGCCATGGACATTCCTCCACCATCACCCTTCACCATTTTACCACCCCCACCAATAATTAGCACTTCAATAAACACCCTTGAAACACAAAACAATCTGGAGTCAGTCTGTGATTTTGAAAATGTGTATTATCAATGACAGTGTTATAATGCATTTCCCATTGTAAAGCTAACATACCTATGTCACACATCACAAGTACTTGAAGGATGCAAGCAGATGACACGTTGGTAACCACACCTGTGAAACAGTAATCGAAAGGTACAACTCAGTTACCAAATAGTGGTTGAAACCGACAGACAGGATAGAGGTAGACCTGTGAAAGTTAATGTAATGTCAAACATGAAAATGTTCTCACCTGAGTGTCACTGGAAATATTGCTGTATGACTGACTCCCTGTTGTCGTTGTCTTCTTCCTCAGCTTCCTCCTCATCACTGTCCACAGGCTCCACAGGCTCCACAGCTGCTACAACACCGTCATCTGGATCATCCTCCTGCAGAAAAGGCACCTGGCGTCGCAAAGCCAGATTATGAAGCATGGAGCAGGCGATGATGATGTCGCACACCTTCGGCGGTGAGTAGAATAGGGATCCACCTGTCATATGGAGGCACCTGAACCTGGCCTTCAGGAGGCCGAAGGTGCGTTCGATCACCCTCCTAGTCCGCCCATGGGCCTCATTGTAGCGTTCCTCTGCCCTGGTCCTGGGATTCCTCACTGGGGTCAATAGCCAGGACAGGTTGGGGTAACCAGAGTCTCTTAATAGCCATACACGGTGCCTCTGGAGTTGACCCATCATATCAGGGATGCTGCTATTCCGCAGGATGTAGGCGTCATGCACTGAGCCAGGGAACATAGCATTTACCTGGGAGATGTACTGGTCTGCCAAACATACCATCTGGACATTCATTGAATGATAACTCTTCCTGTTCCTGTACACCTGTTCACTCCTGTGTGGGGGGGGGACCAGAGCTACATGGGTCCCATCAATGGCACCTATGACGTTGGGGATATGTCCAAGGGCATAGAAGTCACCTTTCACTGTAGGCAAATCTGCCACATCAGGGAAAATGATGTATCTCCTTACGTGTTTCAGCAGGGCAGACAGCACTCTGGACAACACGTTGGAAAACATAGGCTGGGACATCCCTGATGCCATGGCCACTGTTGTCTGAAAAGACCCACTAGCAAGGAAATGGAGCACTGACAGCACCTGCACGTCAGGGTGGATTCCAGTCGGATGGCGGATTGGTGACATCAGGTCTGGCTCCAACTGGGTACATAGTTCCTGGATTGTGGCACGGTCAAACCGGTAGGTGACGATGACATGTCGCTCTTCCATTGTCAACAGGTCCACCAGCGGTCGGTACACCGGAGGATTCCGCCATCTTCTCAACTGTCCCAGCTGACGATGCCTACGAAGGACAACAGCGACGAATCAGTCATAATTCCTCCAGGTATGTACCCACAGTTACACACAAGACTACACCACTCACGAAACCCTTCCTGTATGTGTGTTGAGTGTAGGCCTAGCTATGTGTGATGCAGAGGTAAATTAAGCCATGTGGGCCCCTGAAATGGCGGCTGCCTGACCTCTAAACTGGGACAATGGGATTGTGGGGTAACTGCGCTGGCGTTGCACACCGTCGCGGTAGGCGGTCGTAGACCGCGGCGCAATGCTGCATTGGTTAACATTGGACCCTATGGGTCCCAGGAGCCAATGAACAGGTGCGCCGGCGGTGATAATGCGCACCGCCGCGGACGTCACCGCTGCGGACGTCACCGCCATTTTCTATCTGTTCAATCACGAGATACCTGACCTTCGACAGGAGAGGACCTACACTGCAAGTGCTGCTGTGACCTCGGTCTGGAAGCGACGATGGCTGCTGCGTCTGGGGAAAGGGCCCCTGCCTTCACTGCACAGGAGTTGGAGAAACTGGTAGACGGGGTCTTCCCCCAGTACACGCTACTCTACGGTCCTCCAGACCAACAGGTTAGTACACAGGGAGCACGTTGTATGGGCTAGGCCTGGGTGGAGAGGGCTGGGTGGAAGAGGGAAGGGGGCAGAGTTCAGGGAACATTAATGCATGGGAATGAATGGGCCACATGGCCAGAGTAGGGAGGGGGCCACTCACAACGACGGTGCAGTTGGTAATGACTGTTCCTCTTTCCTTGTGCATGTCATGTAGGTCAGCGCCCACCAGAAGAGGGACATTTGGCGTGCCATCGCCAAGGAGGTCCGGACCCTGGGGGCCCACCAGAGACGGGGCACCCACTGCCGTAAGAGATGGGAGGACATTCGCCGCTGCAGCAAGAAGACGGTGGAGGCTCAGCTGGGGATGGCCTCCCAACGTGGGAGGGGTGCCCGTCGCACCATGACCCCACTGATGTTCCGGATCCTGGCGGTGGCCTACCCGGAGTTGGATGGGCGCTTGAGGGCATCACAGCAGACACTAGGGGGTGAGTACAACCTCATTCTGCGGACTTTGCGCGCAGTAGAGGGGTCTGGGTGGGGGAGGTGGGCTGTGGGTGTCCCTAGGCCAGGGAGAGTTCGGTAGGCAAGGCCCCTCCGTAATGTAGGCCATGTGGCACTCTACCCCACCTCAGCAGAGTGCCAAGTCAAGGTATAGTTGCCCCTGTGGCATCCATGTGCGCAGATGTCCACCATTGCCATGTAGGCCATATCCCAGAAATTGCATGTGCAGAGGGCAGGAGCACGGCGTAATGCAGGGGGCTGCTGTGTCTGTCTTGTCCGCCAACGGTAGCAGTATGCCATGCACTAAAACTCTCTTTCTACTGTCTCCTCCCCTTTTTCTGCTCTCCCTGTCCTTTTGTACATCAGCATCATCAGGCGGAGGTACAGTGGCACCGGAGCACGAGGGAGCTGCATCCCACATGGCCATGGAGGGCCACACCACGGACTCAGAATGCACCAGTGGGACGGAGGGCGAGGGGAGCTTCACGTCGGCCACCGGATCACCAAGCAGCGACACGGACTCGTCCGCCGATGGGGGCTCCCTTGTGGTGGTGGCACCATCTCTGCGCCCCACTTCTACAGGTACAGCCGCCACCTCCCCTACCAGCACTGCCCTCCCAGCAGCCCCTCAGCGTTCGCCCCGTGCCCGCTCACCGAGGAGGGTGGGCATCACCTTCGCCCCAGGCACCTCAGGCCCTGCCCCAGTCACCCCTGCTGCCCTCAGTGAGGAGGCCATTGACCTCCTCAGGTCACTCACTGTTGGGCAGTCTACCATTGTGAATGCCATCCAGGGTGTAGAACGAGAGTTGCAACACGGTAATGCATTCCTGGAGGGCATTCATTCTGGTCAAGCTGTCCTTCAGCGAACCCTGCAATCTCTGGCCTCAGCACTGATGGCAGCCATTGTCCCTGTGTCTAGCCTCCCCCCTCCAACCTCCTCCACCCAGACCCAATCTCCTGTACCCCAGCCCATCCCAAGCACAACTACAGACCAGCATGCACACAAGTCAGCACACACAGGTAGCTCAAGCAAACATAGGCACCACACAACCCACAGGCACTCACGCAAGCCTCACCCACGTACAGACACTTCAACATCCACTGCCTCCACTGTGTCCCCCTCCTCCTCTTCTCCCTCCTCCCTCCCAGTCTCGTCTACACACACACCTGCATGCACCACATCTACAGGCACCATGAATCGCACAAGGACACCCAGCACCACAAGCCGCTCACCTGCACTCACCACCTCCACTGCCATTTACATGTCCCCTGTGTCCTCTGCCAGTGTGTCTGTGACGCCCCCTCCCAAAGTACACAAACGCCGGCAATCACTCACCCAACATCCATCCACCTCACGACAGCCTCCAGTACCTGCACCTGCACCCAAAACACCTAAAGTGACACCTCCGACAACCACCTCCTCTTCCTCCACTCCCAAGCCCCCTCCAACTACCCATCCCAGTGTTCGTCTGAAACTGTCCCTCTGTAAAGTTGACCTTTTTGCCTCCCCCCCCCCCTCCAATTCATCAGTCCCGTCGTAGCGCCTCAGCCAAAAAGCCTCCAATACCAGTGGTGCCTGTTCAAGGTTTGTGGAGTGCACCGGCCACCAGGGCAGGCAGTATGACCCGGAGCCAAGGCACTGGCAGCCCACCTCCTGTAAAGGCTCTAAAATTGGAGAGTGGACGACGGGACCGTGTGAAGACTCCTGGTGGGAAAACAGCTGACATGGGTTCCAAGGGGATTGGAGAGTCAGCTGTGACTCCCCCAAAGGTGGTGAAGGGCCAGAGGAAGTCTGCACAGCCTGTTGTGAGTGTCACGGCGGAGAAGCGCGCCATCATTTCCGGCAGTCGAGACACAACCGCCAGCACCGTCGTCACTGGTCCAGAGACCACCGCCAGAGTCACAGCCCAGGAGGGCCCAAGTATCGTCACTGGTCCAGAGACCACCGCCAGAGTAATTGCCCATGAGGGCACAAGTATCGTCACTGGTTAGGAGACCACCGCCGGAGTCACAGCCCAGGAGGGCCCAAGTATCGTCAGTGGTCAGGAGACCACCGCCAGAGTCACAGCCCAGGAGGGCCCAAGTATCGTCACTGGTCAGGAGACCACCGCCACCGCCGGAGTCATTGCCCAGGAGGGCCCCGGCTGCCACAGCCCAGGTGGGCTATGATGGAACGTCATGCCACACACCAATGTCCGTACCAGAACCGCCATGTCAAAGCACCGCTGAACAGTCCAGAGACCGCCATGGCAAAGCACCGCTGAACAGGGCAACGACCGCCATGGCAAAGCACCGCTGAACAGGGCAAAGACCGCCATGGAAAAGCACCGCTGAACAGGGCAACGACCGCCATGGCAAAGCACCGCTGAACAGGGCAACGACCGCCATGGCAAAGCACCGCTGAACAATCCAGAACCGCCATGTCAAAGCACTGCTGAACAGTCCAGAACCGCCATGGCAAAGCACCGCTGAACAGTCCAGAACCGCCATGGCAAAGCACCGCTGAACAGTCCAGAACCGCCATGTCAAAGCACCGCTGAACAGTCCAGAACCACCATGTCAAAGCACCGCTGAACAGTCCAGAACCGCCATGGCAAAGCACCGCTGAACAGGGCAACGACCGCCATGGCAAAGCACCGCTGAACAGGGCAACGACCGCCATGTCAAAGTACCGCTGAACAGTCCAGAGACCGCCATGGCAAAGCACCGCTGAACAGGGCAACGACCACCATGGCAAAGCACCGCTGAACAGGGCAAAGACCGCCATGGCAAAGCACCGCTGAACAGGGCAACGACCGCCATGGTGAAGACCGCTGAACAGGGCAAGCACCGGGTAGGAATGAATAGACCTCCACATCAGGCATCCTTATCCCATGTGCAGCTGGGACAGTGACAGGACAGGTACTTTCACGGGGAGACTCATCCAGTCTGGGCACCAGTCCCCCTCCAGAACCAGTGGAGACCTGCATCTACTTGAGAGACTGTGGCTTTGCACTCACTAGGATGGCACGGTGGGCACCCCACCCACTGTAGAGGCTTGAAAGACTGTGGCTTTGCACTCCCTAGGATGGCACAGTGGGCAAGCCACCCACTGTAGAGACTTGAGAGACTGTGGCTTTGCACTCCCCAGGATTGAACAGTGGGCAAGCCACCCACTGTAGAGACTTGAGAGACTGTGGCTTTGCACTCCCCAGGATGGTACAGTGGGCAAGCCACCCACTGTAGAGACTTGAGAGACTGTGGCTTTGCACTCCCCAGGATTGAACAGTGGGCAAGCCACCCACTTTAGAGACTTGAGAGACTGTGGCTTTGCACTCCCCAGGATGGTACAGTGGACAAGCCACCCACTGTAGAGACTTGAGAGACTGTGGCTTTGCACTCCCCAGGATGGTACAGTGGGCAAGCCACCCACTGTAGAGACTTGAGAGACTGTGGCTTTGCACTCCCCAGGATGGCACGGTGGGCACCCAACCCACTATATAGACTTGAGAGACTGTGGCTTTGCACTCCCCAGGATACATCAATGGGCATGGAGCCCCGTTGTGGATCTGGCTTTGCAGTCATCCGGCTGAGGTGCCCCCCTTCCCTTCCCCCTGAGGTGCCTGTAGTATTTCTATCTGATGCCCCGGCAGTGTTCTCTCCGATTGTGGTCAGGTATCCTTTGTGGGCCTCGCCCATGCATTTTTGGACTGTTGGTGCACGGACATTGTTATGTACATATCTGCACTACTTCTCGTAATGTATATATTTATGACTGATTTTCATATATATCTCTGTATATTTTTGTATTACATGTATTACGCCACATTACAATGTTTGACCGAATTTCGCTTTGTCTTTTCATTCTTCCGGGGGGGTTGTGGGTTGTTACTGTGATTTTTGTGAATGCATTGGTGTGTATGTGGTATTATGCGAGGTTGGGGGTGGGGGTGGGGGTGTTTGGTGGGTGTCCCCCTAACTTTTGCCTCCCCGCTTCCCCATGTCGTAGGTGCAGTACTCACCGTTGTCTTCGGCGCCTACGTAGATGTTGGTCGTAGAGGAGCAGAAACACAAGGGCAGGGAGTATTTGGAGTTCCGGGTCCATGGAGTCCTCGTTCCTCGTGGGATGTGTTAAGGTGAGCGTTTTCCCATTGCAAAAGCTGTTTCCGCCTTGTATTTATCCACGGTGAATCTGCCCCGGAAAAGGTGGCGGATTGGCGGGTTGTAATACTATGGGCGGTACATTGGGTTCCGCCTGTCTGTTGGCGGTGACCGCCGCGCTGCTTGTCTGTACCGCCATGGCAGGCGGTGTGTTAAAGTGTCTGTCTTTTTTGGTGGTTTCCGCCAGGGTCATAATTCAATTTTTTTATCCGCCGCACTGTTTGCGGTATTACCGCAGCTTTAACACCGTCCGCCAGGGTTGTAATGACCCCCTATATCTCCTTTCGGAGTTCTCCGGGTGTGGAGAATCAGCTCTCTTATTTCTTCTTTCTTTGAAATCTTTTTGTTTGTCCCAGCTCTTCTTAGAGCCCTCTTGTGCCTACTTTGTAACCTCCTTATGGGTGGTACCTTGTAACTCCAATTTCTTAGGTTTGGCTCCCAAACTATCTCGTCCTATACTAGTATAGGTATCGGAAATTATTTTCGGTAGCTGTCTCTCTTGTTCCTGGTGTGGAGTTGCCAGTGCTACCGCTTCCCCTTTAATATTACGGAGTATTATTGAGGATACGGCGTCAAAGTTACGCATTAATTTCATCCCAAAATCCAGCACTGGTGCAGCCCCATGCTCATTTTGTATTTGTTTTAACACTTCCGGTAAATTGGCAAGTGTCGGGGTACCATGTGTGGTAGTATATGTGGCAGCGGAGACTGTACCCCATGTGGCACAGTCATCCATCGAGGGAACCATCCCAAAAGGCAAGCACATAGTGAGCAGTCTATGTTTTTCCTGTGGTCCTGTATGGGGAAACACAGCTTTCAGCTGATTCGTTTTCTGGGCAATCCAGAATGGTATTTTTTCCCGTTCCACGGGCACTTTACCCATAATAGTATGCACTGTTTGTGGATTAATCTCAGTAGCCAATTGGTAACCACCAGGTGCTGGCGGTGCTGGACGCGCTGGTGTTGTGTTCAAGGTTTGCATTATGAACTGAACTAATCGTCTATATAATGTCACCAATTCA
Organism: Pleurodeles waltl; assembly: GCF_031143425.1. Lineage (NCBI taxonomy): Eukaryota > Metazoa > Chordata > Amphibia > Caudata > Salamandridae > Pleurodeles > Pleurodeles waltl. The sequence goes on along the minus strand of NC_090444.1, from coordinate 1,773,729,512 downwards.
TTATATAAATCTCGCAGATCTGCTATTTGCATATTCTGTATGCCTGGGTGAGGTGTGTATGTGGCAAACATAGGCCATGTAGGTCCATCATTACTTAAGGGACCTAACCTCACTCTTTGTAGTACATGTGGTAGGGGGCCTTCAAACCAGTTCTGATGCTCTTGGTATGTGAGCGATATTTCATGATACTGGTATGCTCGGTACCGTGGAGGTACGTTTGCAATTTCATATGTGTGGAACGTATGTGTTCTCTGGTCCACCTCAGGAAAGGTGACCCAACAGTAAAATGTTTCTGGTTGGTATGCTTCATTAGCCTCTACTATCAGAGTAACATCCCCGCCCTCATCTGTAAGGCCATGCATTATTAAATGTTGTGTTAGTGCTTGTCTAGCATTTTCAGGAATGTCAATGGCGTTAGCCATATTTGTTTAGAATAACGGAACACCAAGAATGGGGAGTAAAGTCCTTTTATGAGTTCGAGCTCGAACAACCTACAGCTTAATCAGGTGTTACCTTTTCAGCTGAGGAGGATTTTTCCCAAAGACCACAGACATCTCCATATAATGGTACTTAGGGTACCTGTTGTCTGTGAGACAGTGATAGTCGGGGTATCCGTAAATTAGTGCCTAAACACCATTGTTGGTGGCGCCATGTCGTAGTTTGGACTCTTGCTCTGGGCAAGACTGCTGGTTAAAGGATGACAGTACTTTTGTTTGTAGGCGACTACGCCTTTCCTACAACAAGTCGCAACTGTTGTCCCAACCTTACCGGCTCACTAGCAGCACCTCACCAGAAACATAATAGTAAAAGGTGATTTGTGGCAGCCTTTACGCATGGACTCAAGAGTAAGACATCTCAGGGAGTGTCGTGGTTAAACGGAGATTACCCCTTTCTCACAGATATAACATGTCTCATACAAACACAGGCAATGACAAAGATGCAGTAAAGTTTCAATACTTTTTATTTAACATAACTGCAATTTGCGATAAGTTGCATGGGCTGCAATGATTAGGATAATGAATAATGCAAGAAACAGAATTGTGAAGACGAGAGTCATTATTACAAAGACCCCCACCATCTTGCAATGCATAGAAAAGACATATGAGACGTTCTATGCCCCAATACCCTAATGTGAAAGGCCTAAACTCCTACCTAAAGGAGAGCTGGGTTTGCTAAACCTAATCTGCCAATGCCATGTCCGTGAGAGGAGCCCCCAACCCTCGTTACCTTGGAATGAGGTCTCTATCTCAGACTCCGCAGGGACACGAAGACTGGGTCAGCGTCAAGACGACGTGCAGCATCGATATCAGTGATGGTGGCGATGCCCCCTGGTCGGAATCCCTCTGACTATCTGTCTAAAGTACGATATATTTATACAGATCTACAAGGACCCCTGACATAGGTGTGTTCCCAAACAATAGATAACAGACATGCTTGGGATGGCAATTAAAATAAACAATCCCTCGAAAGTATAGAGAGGGAAAATCCTTAAGTGTGAACACCTACTGTTTGTTTGTCTTTGTTGCTTGATCTTGACGCCTTAGTGCAGTGACCCTGATAATGTAACTCATAACAAGTGGCCTAACTATCAACAAGGCAGCCATCTTAAAATAATTAAATAATTAAATGAGCTAAGACAGAGCAAGCTAAGTACGTTAAAAGTCACTAGGTGAAGGGGGCACGAGTCTGCAAGCCAGAGGCTAAGCTAACTCCTGTTATCCCATTAAAAACGAACTAGGATTCACTACACATTTGTACATACATGCATTTTTACTGCTCAAACCACATCTCACACAAATGACAATCGGTGGAAATCGGATTTTGCAAATATTTATAATTTGCGCATCACCAAGTAAAGTGCCTTGATTTGTTTTTATTGTATTAAAATGTATATTTCAATTAAACTTCAGAATTGCAAACATATGCTTTCTTAACTGCTGATATAAGTTGAATAATGTGTACAGTTAATTTACAGGTATTTAAATGTTGTGTGTTAAAAAAATGACATCTTACTGTCTTTCCATTCACACTCCCTGTACCCCAGCAAGATTGTCACAAAGCTCACTTTACAAACCGCTCACACTTTACAATCTGAGAAAAAATCTCCATGTTAAAATAACAAGCAGCAGTTTGAGGGAGGACATGACCTGACATTTGACCTCCATCTTAGAACACACAGTAGAGGTGACAGCATGAAAATAAAATGTAAAGGCATCTTTACTGCTCAGCCACCTTCTGAATTCCAGCATGATTATTGTGGGGGTGCGGAATGGTAGTATATTCAGCAGAGGCTCGTCACACTTTATATGTCAGATTTAAATTAGGCACTCCCCCGCCTGCAGTTTAGTCAGAGGTCAAGTGTGCAGTGAGCTCTGCAACTGTGAAGAGAGGAAACAAGACACAACAACGCAATTTATGCTTTTTTTGAACAAAGGCGTGCTGTCCAGCATAATTAGCTTGTCCCACTATTTAATTTTTTTCCATAAAACCTCATGCATTGATGCACCTTCCCTATGCTGTGGAACGAATTGCTGCAGAGAATTTACCTCTGTAGCATGTCACATCTGAGTTGCATGCAGCGCTGGCCAACATAAATTAAAAGTGGTGGGGTGGGTGGAGGAGTGTGGGGGGAGGGAACACGGGGGAGAGGATGGGGGTGTTAATAAAAAAAAACCTTACCTGGTGCTACCTAGCAAGAATGCAGAGCGGGGATTGGCCTGAGCGGGCTGGTTTGCTGATCGCTCAAACACAGGGAGTTTGTGTTATTTCTCCAACCCGGCTGTCAAAAGCAGCTCGGCTGGAGAAACATAACTACACATGTCTGTTTGGCCAGCCTAGAACGGCCGGCCACACAGACATGCGCAGTTAAGGGCACACTCCACTCCCCACTCCCATGGTCCAGCCTCGCCCCTCCCTGCACAGGCTGGATCGGGCAGTAGCGGAACAATGAAATGATAGTGAAATATTGTTTTATTTTTCTGCTGATGGCTCTGAGCCAGCGGGGCGATGCTCCTCTGCCATTGCGGAGGAGCCGCCGCTGGTCGCATCAGAAGGAACTAAATTAGATGAAGCTTTTAAAACCAGTATAAGTGCTATAAATACTGTTACTAAAAGTCACCTTACTTAAAGCACAGCTTATGCATGTGTTTTAGAAATGTCAATTGGACTTAATATTTTATTATGTTAATGTTATTTTAACTATTGGAAGTATTGTACTGTTACAGCTTTCGCTGAATTCAATAAAGCACTTTATAATTTGTTGTGATCCTAAGGAGATAAAAAGACCTATTAGGAGCCTCTTAATATGCTCCCAGGCTGCTGCTCCTGAGGGATGAGGTCTCAGCATGCGCCCACTATGCCACAGGAAGGACTGGCACACCCTGCAGCCCCCAGAGACATCTGTCACTGCTCACTCTCCCCAGTGAGACAGGGCGCTGCCTGGTCTGCCACTCCGAATAAGGACAGGCCGAGGCATCACATGGGCAGATTGTCCCATGGACGGGGATTTGAAGAAAAATCTTGTCCCTGAAAACTATTTTTACCGTTGTGTATGAGTGGACCCCTTTTTGTGTTTAAAAGACTTTATTTAGGTATACTGAAAAACATAGAAAATCGTAACATCTTTATCTTATTATTAAAAAGTATGAATGAGAATCTTGAAAAATACAATTAAAGTCTTTAGAAATGACTGGACCCTTGACTTTCTGGAGGCTGAAGAGCATCAATCCACCCTTGTACCCAGAGCTTACAAACCAGTGAATCTCAAGAGTTTCAGAAAGGCTGGCTGGTGTTTGGGATAGACCCACTGTGGGTGTCCTGCAGCAGCAGTGTCTGTTCTTTTTGTTCCTTTTGTCAGCCTGTCCTTTGGTACCTGTTCACCAGCACCCAGTGGGGTCAGATGGTGCGGGGAAGGCTTGTTTTTTCATCACTACAGTGCACATCATCTTCAGTTGTGACTTGCTTTTAGCTGCCACTGAACCCGCTTGGATGCATGCAACCGTGTGTTTCACTAACGCAGGGTACAACTCTACATCAACTATGCACACAACACAGTTATTCATCTGCTTTGTTTGCAACGTTGCCGCTATAGACTGTAAGTGCATATAGCAGTCTCTACCACAAAGCGCTATATATATTTACTCAAGTGCTCCATAGGGCACCATTGTTCAGGGTACTTTAACTGTACAAGTTGTTTCACCAGGGCTGCCTTAGGTTCCGAGTTTGGCCCTGGTCAAACTTCTAGTTTGTCCAACAAAAGTGTAGACACAGGAATGTCCCCTGTGTGCTAATATAGATGTGCGCCCCTCCCCTGAGAGCTGCCAACTGTAGGTTACCTGGTACCCTGATATTTTTGGCTCAGCACACTCTACAAACTGGTGTGTACTAACTCGCCAATATTGCCTTTGCAGACCCTTGGACGAGGACCCGCATGGCTCTAATGTCGAAGGCCCGGTCCTGGGTTGGATGTGGCATGCAATAAGAACTTGCATCCATCGTGGCGCTAGGCGAGCACTCAGATATTCAGAGCTTCATCAGGGCCTCAAACAGCACCATCTCATGGATTTAACGCATTATGAAATACAATGATGTGTTTTCGTTTTTGTATGATTCATAATTTTGACTTTGTTGGTTTTATGGAATGATGATGCTACTTACAACGGTTTTAATTAACCAAGCAAGAATCAATAAATGAAAAAATAAAATACAGCTACACTCTATAAACTGATGTGTGGCTGAGGCCAGGTCTTTGTAACTGACTAAGAGACCCCGGTCCTAGCTCTGTTGATTATAAAGGCGCTCCAGGTGAATCTTTAGTGGACATGTCTGTGGTCTATGATGGCACTCCAAGTGCACTCTTCAGTTGACATGGAACTACCATCAATGTTCTGGGACACGTATATTAAGTGGCGTTCGCATTGTACCATTTTTCTGTCTTGAGTATGTAAAACATATCTTTTTCCTGGTTAGAAATGACCCCCTACAGGTCCCACTCGAGTAAAGTTATCCTTGAATGGAATGCCCAGATCCTTCATTGACATCCCCATGTGTGTTTCATGTATGTGCTTTATGTATGGTGACTGATAAAATGACTCCTTGATTATTGTGAGTGCATGGTTGAAGAGACCAGTGGGATCTATTTTGGGTGCCCCTGATAACACATAGATAGAGGTCGTGGCATGCCCTCCGCGGAGAGCGATTGCGCATGACTTGCATTCCAGAGTAGAAGGGTGCAGCCTCATGCACTGAAGTGTTGGAGGATGGAGACAGGGCTGCTTCAGGAATGAAGTGGTGGACTTTATTTGGAAAAGGCTTTTTCTGTCCCGAGAGTGGTACTCAAGAAGGGTGATGACAGCCAGGTGCATAGTCTTCACCCTTCATTTTCGTGGTTTAGTTGGAGGAAGCATCGTACCTACTTGCTGTGAGACCCATTGCTTTCAGCAAAGACTGCATGCTCTGCAAAAATCTATGAAAGTGAATCACTTTAAATTGGTACCAGACCATGACAGTGGTGGTATCAACAATCCATGTCTGGTATATAAGTGGAACCTCAAAGTATCCCACTCTGTTTAATTCTACTTTGTTTTTATCTGCAATGGAGGGGTTGCTTTGCAGAGTACTCAAACAACCACTGAGACCCATAGCTGGTGCCCTCGAGAGCTACAATCTCAAAGATGAGGACACATCACCTGAAGTCTGCATCATCTTGTTGGAGGAGCTGTGTGTCTGCCTGGTACCTGGAAACCTGCCTGGCCTACTGAAAGAGGGGAAGGAGTGCCTGAAGGGAGACCACAGCCAAAAACCAACCAAGTAGAATATTCAATCTGTAATAAGGGGCTACACATCTACCATGCACCACGTTTAAGCCCATCTGTCGGGTGAAATGGTGCCCAACATTACACAATTGGTTGTAAGAATAGTTAGATTTCAGTATCAACATTCAGTTTGTCTGTTGCCCTTCTTATTTAAGAATTTCAACCAAGTCTGTTTGGCCTTATTGATGTGGCCTCTTCTAAGAGATTTCACCATCAGCCTGGGTGTCCCGGTTTGATGGTGGCAGTGACGAAGTCGGGTCTAAATTCTCTTGTTCAGTGACGGTTGGGCTGAATCCTGATAGGCTTTCCTGTGGGATGGTCTAGACTTGTGGGTTCTCTCATGTCGGTTTGCACATTGTCCTTTCTGTAGACAGTTTGTGCTTCTTGCCTGAAATGATACTGGGTGAAATGAATGTGAGTATTGATGCCTGTGCTACCTCAGGTGTTTCTTAGAAGAATGTTTGTTACTAAAACACAAACTTTAATTTAGCTGGGTACATCAGCATATATTGTATATCCACTGACTTGTGTCCTCTGGAATTCCTCAAATGGCCCACTTTGTTGGTATTGCGATCTGGTGTAATCTGGAACCATGTTCAAATAGTGCAGGTCATATTGCATCGTTCCTTCAGACTCACCATTTTGAGGATTTTGTTGTTCTCTTTATTTAGGAACCAGGCTATCAGGGGACAGAGCTGTGCATGAAGAGGAGATTTACAGCAGGTGCTTGGTGGGTGAGTTCAATAATGAAGCAAGGTGGGGTCCAGCTTACAAAGCCATTGTTCCTGGAAAAGTTCAGGAAAGGTTCATGTGATGTTTTCAGGTAAACCCACAACACTTATGTCATTCTTCCTAGAATACCCTTCAGTATATTCTACTCTTTTCTCTAGTATTTTAGCTCAAGTGGCCTGATTTGCACTTTGGCGGAGAGTGTACTCTGTCGCAATAGCGAAGGAGTGCCCTCTCCGCCAAAGCAAAGTTTTGCTCATCCCATTTAGAGTTGTGTGGAACTTCAGTATGAAGACAGTAGAGACTATCCCATCCCTGCCACCTACATACACCTCCAACAGCAAAACGGAGGAGGGGCATCAGATTTGGCCAAGTGTTTACTCGCCTCATTTAGTGTTTTCACTTTCCATCATCCTAGGTCAAACCTGGTGGTAAAGGGCAGTGAAAACTGCTAAATAACCAACACACCATGGAAGAAAACTCCCATGGTAAGGCAATATATATTTTTCTTTTGCAAAACACAATCCAGCTTTGGGATTTTGTTTTTGAAAATAAAAAGTTTTATGTACAGCTCTGTCATGTTGAACAGAGCCACCCATCAAACTTTCAAAGCATTTACAGGAGCGCCCATGCCGGAGGTTCCTATAAATGCAAGAGATGTCCACTGGGCTGGTAGACATTTCTAAATTTGGGGGTGGAATACCCTCGCCATGGTGGGAGCAAAGTACTCCACCGTGAGGATAGTACCTAATCCATCTGCCAAGGTCTAAATCAGGCCCACAGTTTCTTGTACCATTTGAATTCAGTCTCCTAGTCTAGACACCCGCCCCTCAGCCTCTGGAATTCTGTCCACTGTATTCCAGAGATCTGGCCACCAGAAGAAAGAGATAAATACACCCACTTGATGAATACAGCTATACAGTTTGTCTGGAGCATTTTTATGGTTTGCAAGATGGACGTCATGGCTTGTAAAGCATCTTGAGATCCACCAATGGCTCCATTTGGCTCACCGTGTGCTGCTGCATATCAAGTACTGGGGGCCCTTGTTCTGTACATATCCACTAATTATTTTGGCTTTTGCGTCTATCTGTGTTTGTGATCTCTGTTTCGCTTCTGACCCCTCTAGTTCTATTAGAGCACAGGGGGCCTTTGCCTGGCCTATTTTTATGATCAGATGATGTGCATGTCTGACTCTGTATCGAGCTTGATTAGCTCTATCAGCCTGCATAGTTAATATGTTATTGTATATATTGCAGACCCACCAGCCCTGAGTGATTGGCATTTAGACCTTCTTCTTGACATGGCACAATCTGTCTGAACCTCTTACCTCCTAACCTTGAGGCAACAGTACAACGCGCAGTGTGAATGGCCTCTCCACTTCCTACCAGTATCATGGACCAAACAAAACCGCCCACTCATTGTTTAGGAGGGACAGTGGATTGGCAAGACAATGCTGGCCAATGCCTGAAGAGCATCTCCTTCAGCATGTGCAGGTCTACAGTACTACGGTGTTCATCAGGCAGAGGGAGTTGAACAAACCATCATCCATCACTCCCTGCCTCTAAGCAGCTCTCTTACAGCCCACTTCATGTCTCCTTTCAAGTTGGGCTTGATTGGAAGAAAAAAGTGAGGGGCGCCGGACAGAGCATGAAAAAAGGCAACAGGGGCTTCTAGGAGAACGCCGGGACCAAGCACCTCTGTCTGTGCCAGATCCCCAATTTCAGCTGTTCCCTCCCTACTGTGGGTCTGAGCAGGGCCACCCGGTCTGCCTAGGCTTATCGGTCCCTCCAGCCTTGTAGATGAGGCCACTACTTAGCTCACGTATTGGATCTTGGGTGTGGGTGTATCGATTCCGTTCTCCCTAGGCTCTTGAGTTCCAGCTTCTATTGGGGAAAGATATCTCCCCCAGTTTCTCAAGACTTCAGGGTTATGCGCTCCACCTTTCTCCAGCTTCTACGCCATGTCTCTGGGTCTCCACACCTCTTGCACCTGCCACCTCCTTCCCTTTACAGTGCTGTTGTATATAAATTCCTCTTTTCATTTGTACCACACCAAGAGCTTTCATCGGCTCCTGTGCTCTTGCGTAGGATGCCCCTCTCTGCCTGATCTGGTCACTGCATGTGGCTTCTTCCTGCTGCATGAAGCAGAACCTGTGTGTCTGGCTTGTCCAGGTCTCTGAGCTCTGCAGCCTTGCTGCTAGAGTCCTCCTCCAACCTCAATTCTCAAAGGAAAAGGCGTGAAAGGTGCCACAGACGGTTGATGAAGCAGAAAATGAAGGTTTTACATTTATTAGAGCGTAAACGTAGTGTGAAATAATCATGTGTGACTTTAACCGAACTAATAAAGATTGTACGGGGACAAAATGTGCCCTCAGAGTAGTTTGCCAACATTTATACGCGTGCTTTATATAACGTGGTGTACTAGAATTGCACTAATCCGACATAATCATAAACGTGTGCTACGATTTGGTTGTTTGAAATGTTTTAGCTTAACATTACTTTAGCGGAGGCTTTGGCCTAGTTGCCTGGTCGCACGGTTTAGATGCCCGTATTTTTCCACTGTGCTAATAAACGTGTATTTTTGCTTGAAGCTGTACTTTTCCACAGAAACCGTTCACATGCTTATCTTAAGGTTTCGTGCCAGCCTGGCATATTTTCTCTTTACTCCAAGGTCGATTTGCAGGTGCGGACAATGGAGGCTCTGAAAGTGAGCTAATTGGTATACAATGTTGCAACTTGCGTACCCATCTCCAAGGATAATGTATGCTTAAGTAAAAGCTTGAGAACTGTCGTTTTTGATTGGACAATTTGAAGCTAACCTATGAACCCTCCAATGGAGACCCTACTGGATTTGAACTGTTGTCTATAAAACCCAGGTGCACGAGGAGAAATTAGGCCATTATTGGACATCGCCATTACCCGCCATTTTGCAGACTTCGTAGCTATTATGGCCCACTTTGCTGCGACGCCATTTTGAAAGAGACTTTGATGCTTTCTCTAATCGAGAGAAAGAGACTTTAAATGATTCTGGCCCTAGAGACTTTAACTTTGACTTGTCCCCTTTGCATGAAGTAGTAGTTTTACCTTGCCGCCGTGAGGCAATTGCCCCGTCCACTTTGCCCCCTTTGCCCCGTCCCATGCCGGTCGAAACGGTACCCATGCTGATCGAGAAACGGTACCTGTGAGACGAAGACTTCTTGTATGCTGATCGTAATTGGTAAATATGAAAGGAATTTGTACAATTGCATTGTGTTTCCTTTAGGTAACCAACTGCTGATTTTGATAAGATCCCTAGTTAGGAGTTTTTCTAAATTAATGTTGCTAAATTGTTTTTGCATGAAGTCCCACATGCCGATGCTAATTTGAGGTTAGATGAGGATTCCTTTTGTCGCACGATGCAATTTGAGACCTTGCTATGTTGACCAATGTATGCAATAAGTTCATTACAGATTATAGTATTAGTGATTTGCATCGCTATTATCGAATGCCTTGTGATTCAAATGCTGAATAGATTGCACTTGTTTCGCCGTTATGGACAGCTATTAATGTTCATTTACGTTTATCATTTGGTGTTGAGACACATCTATATTGTGCTAGCTTTGTTAATATAGGGAAATAAATTCACTAACTTTGAATAAACCGGTGTGGTTATTCCTGGCTGAAAGGTCAGGGTTCGCCGAAATGTATTCTGGATTAATTGTCAAGTGTTATGTTGATCAAGGTATTGCTTATGTTCGTTATTGATTATTGATTTTAATGAAATTGATTGATTAAGAGTACAGAGAGTTCCCACTTAGTCAAAAGATTCATCGGCCTAAAGAGCGTCCGAACACGGGTAAATTATCCATACGGAACGCTCTATCAGTAGATGGTAGCAGAGGACGGTTTCGTCTTTTGGGACCCTGTACTCTTAGAGTACATGGTGTTGAATTAACGGTTACGCATTTTGAGACCCCACTCGAGAAGTTGAATTAGATTTTTCTTGGGTAAAACAGATTGACAGAATGATGATGGGCTAGGTCCACCGCGACTTTCCCGGGATCTCGGAGCTTGCGAATGGAGAGAATGGAGGTGTGGAATCAGCGTTGGCGGTACTAGTGATGGTATGAGTGAAGTTAGGGTTTTGCGCTTGCACAGCTTATTGCCGCAGGGTGTGTGAAAAGGTTGCGAGGATTTTTCTTTTAGAAGATAGCGGAGGTGCGACTCCGAGTGTAGAAGTAGGGAAGTCGTCGAACTTCATAGAAATAGCGGAGGTGCGACTCCGAGTGTGAGAGTAGGGAAGTCGTCGAACTTCATGTGCGTGTGGCGCTTTGTGCATAAAAAGGTCCACGTGGTTGTTGTTGTTGAGACGGGCCCTGCGAGGTCAAGAGACTCCAGAGTATGTTGATCTATGTTGTGGTCTGGGCGGTTTAGTAGGTTGATCGGGCGTGGTCAACGAGTCGGTACGTGTGTTAGGGAGTGAAAGAAACTTCGACTTCGGGCTTTGACAAGATTCTAAGTGCACTAGAATAGATCATTGACAAGTTGAGAGTAGGTCTGCGGGTCAGATTTGCTTGCGAACGTGGGGACCGAGAAAGACGGAATAGCGGCCGAGGCTAGTGAAAGGTCCCTAAGGTCCTGAAGCGACTATGTTACCCTTCCTGTAGTAAACCGACGGATCTGTTTTATTTTTTGGTAGCTCGCGATACATGCAAAAAGTTGTTACGAAAAGAGGTGAGTGAAGGAGGACTAGCCGCGAGGCTTTGTCAGCCGCAGTGTGTGTGAGTGTGACGTCACTAGGAGCTGCGCTAGGATAGGTTGGTTGGTGAGAAGGGTCGCGCACGGATTGGACGCAGTCCGTGGGACTCGGTTGGAAGGGGAAAGGCAAGCGAAGAGTATTCCGGGAATTAAAGTCACCTATTGATTACAAACTTTGTGAAATAAAAGACGAGAAAATGAAATTCTTTAAAGCATTCAGGAGTGCGATGAAGGAGGAGTCTTATATTAAAGCGAGCGTAGGAGAAGAGACGCCGCCCGAGGGTACACCAGCTTACATTGTAATGGAGGAAAAGGGGGTAGCTCCGTGCCTTTGGCTAAAGCAATGGCACAAGTTGACAGAGAAACATGGGAGCGTAGCATTCCCGATCCATGGGACATTCAACATAAGGATTCTGGAGAATTTGAGATTCACGATGTATGACATGAAGGTGCCTCCAAGGCCAGCCCAGTTTGAGGCTCTAGCGATTTGGGAATTAATGGCTAGACAGCAACAGAAAAATAAGTTTGAAACAAGGATGAGGAAGGTAGAAAAGACACTAGCGGATGCTAGGTGGGATAATGCACAGAAGGTGTGGAGGTCAGATGTATTGCAGGGGATAAAACTGTTTCCCGCAATTACTAAGTAAGAAGAGGAGACAGGTAAGAAAGCTACCTGTAAGACAAACAGGAGGTGTTCCAAGGATAGAGAGGACGAGGAAAAGTTGAGAAGAGAAGAGGAGTTAGAGGATGAGGAATTAATCATGCAATTGCTGAACGACCGTCCACCGCCTTATGCAGAGAATGGACAAGGTCCAAGTACCAGTTCTGCCCCTCCGGCATCGGTACAGAACAGTGAAACTCAGAGTTCAGGAGCGTCATCGGGATCTAAGGACCCGAGTTTACTGTTCACCCCGCAGATACCGCAGGTTAGGAGAATATATCTAGATGTGCCCGTGTTGAAACCAGCAGAAAATTATCAGCCGCAGATGCCAGGGTACTACGGCAGTGACAACAGTGCAGGAATGATTCTAGAACAGACCGTAAGGGGAGTACAGAATGGTCACAGCCCGGCAATGGCACAAACTGAATCAACCCAGTTTTTGATGCCTCAAAAGCAGATGCAGGGGGGAACAGCACATGCTCAAATGACGGGGAGCCAGATGGGCATGCCGGCAATGATGACCCATGGTGTGGGCATGAACATGCCTCAGAACATGGGGAATGGACAGAATCCAGATGCGATATCGCTACCCATTACTGTAGGTCCGCCGGTACCTCTGTACAGTCAGCCTAATTTAGCTATGAGCGGTCAGGGATCAATGCTGCAGAATGGGACAGAGAGGAGGTGCATAGAAAACACTCCAGGGATAACTCCGATAGTGGCTCAGCCAAATGGATCTGGGACCTTGATGGAGTTTAGTCCCATATGTGCTCAATCGACACTGGTGAGGTCGAGTCCCCCACTGATAATACCCCTAACATCGAATACTGAAAAGTTGCCGCAACCATCAATGGCAGTCGATGTGAACGCTACACTGATGGGGGTGAATGCGCAACAGCTGACACAGTGGTTCAACAGTCTAAATTCCACACAAAGTTCAGCCAGTGGGAAAGGAGAAGACTATATGAATAGGGTCAGGTTGAACATGGAAGCACAAGAATTGGTGGAAGGGACTATGGGTGTGAATAGGTTAGAGTCCTACACGGAAGAAGAGCTGAGGTATCTATGTCCCAGGATTACGAAGGAAGTGAACAAGGTACATAAAAGCTTGCAGGAAGCAGCTGACAGAAACGGGGTTGACATAGACAAGATGAAACACTTGAGCAGAAGCTACAGGTTGGATTTTGGGACCACAGATTTTGAACACATGAGGTCAGCAGGCATGAAGGCACACCTTAGAGAATTGCTGCAGAGTGCCCAAGTGTGGAGGTGCCTAGACAAGTGGGAAAGTAGGTGGGTAAAAAGGAAGGAAAAGAGGAGGGACAGTGCTACAGAGCACAATGAGAAAAGACCGCAGAGTAGTGATACAGTAACAATGTTGCCAATGAGGGAGACAGCAGGGGGAAAGTTAATACATGTACCATGGCACAGAAGCGACATTCAGTCTTTTACGGATGATTTTCCCAAACTGAGAGAGAAACCGATTGAATGGTATCAGCAGACTGACAGGTTTGTGAAGCTTGCAAAATGTCTCTGGGAAGACCTGAACACTCTATTTGAGATTGTGGTTCCAGCAGATTTGTGGGAGGATTGCAAAAGAGCTGTAGGTTGGCCAACGAGTGAACCAGAGAGAGACAGGGAGACGGGTGCACCATCACCTATGGTGATGAGCCTGTACTACAAGGTGATTGAGCATTTGAAGACGAAGGTAGCCGCGAAAAATGTGGATTGGCAGAAGATCGATCGAACGGCCCAAGAGGTTAAAGAGTCGATCCATAGTTACTATGAGAGGTTGTTGAAGGCGTTTAAGAATTACAGTGGCACGGAAACAATCGAGGCGAAGGACATGCTTTATTTTGTGTTCAGATTTGTGGAAGGGCTGAGACCGGAGATAAGTCAGATGATAAAGTCGCATTTGATTTGCTGGCAATCGAAACCGATTGATGAGGTGTTGAATTATGCGAAATATTGTAGTGACGAAATTGAAGTGAAACAGAAAAAGCTGAAAGAGAAGGTGATGATGATGCAGCTTAAAGCAGCTCAGACAGGTCTGCAAGGTTTGCAAGGGATGCAAGGGTTCCAACAGCAGGTACCGCAACCGCAACAGCAGTTGCAGGGAAACATGGCGTTTCAGCCACAGGCCAGAGGCAGAGGCAGAGGAGGTTTTGTGAATAATGGTCCGGATTTGAACACTGTTGTGACGGGTGTGCAGGCAATGAAGAAGGTGATGCCGTGTCACGTGTGCGGAATTGTCGGTCATTGGAAACGCGAGTGCCCGATGGTGGTGCAGGAAGGTGCAGGTGCAGGCGCTGGTCAGCAAAGCAATGATGTCAATGCATTTCAGACAATGAGGGGACCGAAAATGAGAGGTCCAAACCCAAATTTTCAGACCATAAATCAATTGCAGGGATTACAACCTATGCAGCCGCAGCAGATGCAGATGCCTCGTATGCAGATGACGCAAATGCAGCCAATGCAACAGCAGTTACCTATGGTACCTAATCAGCAAATGCAAATACCTTTGGCACCAATGAGTCAGCAGCAAGTGATGGTTCCTCCACAGGTCTCGGGTCAGGTAATGAGTACAAATGGCACCGTACAACAGTTCCCATTACACAGTGAGAGTGGAATAAACAATGTATGGGAGAGTGAGAGCTCAGAAGAAGAAGGAGATTGTGTGCTTGCAGCATCCTTGGAAGTTGATCAAAAGGGCCCGTACGTGGAGGGAAGAGTAATGGGTCATCGTGTCTCATTCTTGGTTGACACGGGAGCCACACGTTCAACTGTTAAGAGCAGTGAAGTACCAAATTTGCCACTCTCAGGGAGGACAGTTCAAGTGGTGGGAGTAGCAAACAGGCACCTGACGAACCCAATAACAGATCCGGTACCAGTCAGCATCGGTAACTATCAAGGGGTACATCAGTTTGTGGTATGTGACTCAAGCCCGATAGCACTGTTAGGGAGAGACCTATTGTGCAAATTGGGTTGTTCAATCATGTGTTCGAACGAAGGAATAACAATCCAGACGAGCAGTGATGGGGAAGAAGAGGACAGTGTAGAGGGGGATGAGATGGAAACTGTCGATGAAGAGTATCCTCTGATTTGCCTTTTCCCGATGATAACTGAAGAAGATATTCCAGCCGAGTTACGGGAAACAGTCGGAAAGGAAGTGTGGGACATGACAGGGAAAGAGGTGGGATTGATGAAAGGAGTGGAACCAGTGAAAGTGACTGTAAAGCCCAATGCAATCTTTCCCCAGACCCCACAATACCACATGGCACAAGACACCCTCATGAAAGTTGCCCAACTCATTGACGAATTTGTAAAACAGGGAGTACTGAAAGAAGTGTTAAGCAGTCCATGTAATTCACCAATAATGGGACTAATAAAGCCAAGTGGAAAGGTCCGACTCGTGCAGGACTTGAGGAAAATAAATGACATCATAGTCAAGTGTTGCCCTGTCGTACCAAATCCAGCTGTGATAATGTTTCAAGTCCCTTGCAATGCCGAATGGTTCTCGGTCATCGATTTGTCACAAGCGTTCTTCTCGGTGCCTCTTCATGAGGACAGCCAATTTCTCTTTTGTTTCAAATTCTTAGACAGAGTGTACAGTTGGTGCCGAATTCCTCAAGGGTTTTCTGAGTCACCGTCAATCTTCAATCAGATTCTAAAGAAAGATTTGGAAGCATTAGAATTGCCATTCGAGTCAACCCTAGTACAGTACATTGATGACTTACTGGTTGCATCAAAGACAGAAAGTGGCTGCACAGCCGATACCATTGCTCTGTTGAACCATTTGGGAAGGAATGGACATAAGGTGTCTCCTTCCAAATTGCAGTTCTGTCAGAAGAAAGTGAAATACTTGGGTCACCAGATAGAGAAAGGGTCAAGGAAAATAATGAAGGAAAGAATAACAAGTGTACTTCAAATGAGTCCACCAAAGACAAGGAGGGAGGTGAGGAGGTTTTTGGGAATGGTGGGCTACTGTCGCCAGTGGATTCCCAACTTCTCCACTCTAGCAAAGCCTTTACTGAAATTGACCCAGAAGGATGCCTTGGATCAAATTGAACTGAAAGGAGATGAGATGGATGCTTTTGTTGAATTGAAAGAATGCATGTGTAGGGCTCCAGCTTTAAGTATGCCTGACTACACAAAGCCTTTCACATTGTTTTGTCATTAACGTGATGCATGTTCTCTGTCTGTCTTGACTCAAGCCCATGGTGGCGTAAACCGACCAGTAGCGTATTTTTCAGCTACCTTGGATCCGGTCGCAGCAGCACTCCCAGGGTGTTTGCGCGCCGTAGCAGCAGTTGGTATCAGCCTCACTCAGAGTGAAGGAATAGTGATGGGACACCCAGTAACAGTCATGGTCCCTCACTCAGTTGAGATACTTTTGACCCGTTCCCGAACGCAACACATGACCGGAGCAAGACTCACAAGGTATGAAACGATAATTCTGGGCTCACTGAATGTGCAGCTGAAAAGGTGCACTACGTTGAACCCAGCAACCTTGCTCCCTGGAGAAAATGCTGAAATTGAGAACGCTGAAGACGTCGAGCATGACTGCCTTCAGGTGACTGAATTTTGCACAAAACCTCGACCGGACATCAAGGATACTAAGCTTGATGAAAATGACCAAATTCTTTTTGTTGATGGTTCCTGTCTAAGAGATGGGATGGGAATTTTGAAAGCAGGATATGCTGTATGCACTGTAACAGGGGTCTTGGAAGCGGGATGGCTTCAAGGAGTCTATTCTGCACAAGTAGCAGAACTTGTAGCCCTTACAAGAGCATGTCAATTGTCTGCATTGATGAAAGTCACCATTTACACTGATAGTCAGTACGGGTTTGGGATTGTGCATGACTTTGGACAACTATGGTCACAGAGAGGTTTCCTGACTTCTTCAGGATCCCCAGTGAAAAACGGGGAGAGAATAAGGGAATTGTTACACGCAATTCAAGTGCCAGCCGAAGTTGCAGTGGTAAAGTGTAGTGCTCATACGAAAGGACAGGACTATGTTTCTCTGGGAAATGCATATGCGGATCAAGTCGCAAGATTTTGTGCCTTGAACTGTATATTACTCAGAGATGAATGGAATTCAATAAGTGAACCAGAACTCGAACCAGCTGAAGCATTTGCCTTGAAGGTCGTAGATACAATAGAGGAACTAAAAGCACTACAGAATAATGTCAGGGAGGATGAAAGAGATTCCTGGATTAAATCACAATGTATAAAGAGACCAGACGAGTTATGGGTTTCACATGAGGGAAAATTTGTTTTGCCAAACAGTCTCTTATCACAGCTTGCGCGGTTCTATCATGGGCAAGCTCACCTAGGGAGAGATGCCATGATAAGATTGTTCAAAACTGATTGGTTTAACCCCAGATTTCGTCAAGCTGCAGAAGCAGTTTGCCATCGATGTGTCACTTGCCAGCAGATGAACCCAGGAAAGGGAACGGTTGTGAACGCGAGTCACATTGGTAGGGCAAGCGGGCCTTTTAGTCGAATGCAAATGGACTTCATTGAAATGCCCGTGCATGGAGGTTTGAAGTATGTGTTGGTGATTGTGTGCATTTTTAGTCACTGGATTGAGGCATACCCTACACGTAGAAATGACAGCCTTACAGTTGCAAAGCTATTGTTGAGGGAGTTAATACCACGTTTCGGATTCCCGATCTCTTTAGAATCAGATAGGGGAAGTCACTTCAATAACGAGGTGATAAAGTTACTTTGCGAAGCGCTGAACATTGAGCAAAAGCTGCATTGTAGCTATCGCCCTGAAGCATCAGGACTGGTGGAGCAAATGAATGGTACACTGAAATCAAGAATGGCGAAAATATGTGCATCGACAAATTTGAAATGGCCTGACGCATTGCCCTTAGTGCTAATGTCAATGAGAAACACCCCTGATAGAAAGACTGGATTGTCTCCGCACGAAATTCTCATGGGCAGGGCTATGAGACTTCCTGCAGTTCCCGCAAACGCGCTTTTGAATATTACAGATGATATGGTGTTAGACTACTGCAAGGGTCTGGCTGACGTAGTTCGCTCTTTCTCTCACCAGGTGGAAGCAACCACCTTGCCACCGATCCAAGGTCCAGGACACGCACTGAAAGCAGGTGACTGGGTCGTGGTAAAGAAGCACGTGAGGAAGTTGTGTCTGGAACCCCGTTGGAAAGGCCCTTTCCAAGTGATCCTGACGACAACTACCGCGGTGAAGTGTGCGGGGGTTCCCAACTGGATCCACGCCAGTCACACAAAGAAGGTGTTGTGTCCCACAGATGAGGAAGTTGAAGCGCTGAAACTGCCAGTCCCTGATAAAACAGTGCTGAGACAGAACAAAACCGAACTGAAAGCGATCAGGCAGAAGCAGGAGAGAAAGAGATATTATTGGAGGGCGAAGAGTCCGACTCACTTGGGGAAGACCAAGGAGAAAGTTCAGACAGCGACGAAGAAGCTGAAGGTGACAAAGAGCCTGAAGCAGCTGAGGGTAGCAAAGAGCCTGAAGCAGCTGAGGGTGACAAGGAACCTGAAGCAGCTGAAAGTGATACAGAGCCTGACGAAAGTAACGGTGACGAAGGGCTCGACAAGGGTGAAAAAGCAGGAGAGCCTGATCAGAGGAGGGCTTTCCCAGAAGCAGACGATACAGAAAAAGAAAAGGAGAACGTGATTGATTCCCCAGAAAGAGGGGACAAGGCAGAACAGAACGAAACAGTTCAAACTTCTACAGAAAAGGTTGCAGGTCCGTCAAATGGACATGGTGCAAAGAGGAGACTAAGTATATCACCAGTAAAACAAAGGACTGGAGAAGGTTTGAACGACGGAGAAAGGCCAAAAGTGAAAGAGAAAAGAAAAGAAGTGTCTGTCGTGGTACCAACCTCGAGTGAGGAAAAAGACTTGACAAAAGAGGAAAGTACCAGCGAAGCAGAATCGAAAAGAGAAGCAAAATTGAAAAGGAAAAGGATACCAAACAGGAGATATTCCGGTCCTGAATGGGCATATGCAGTCAATGACGATTGGACTGACGAGTTTGTATCTCTAAGCATCGAGAACGAAGAAGAGGAAGAGATACCAATAGAAAAGAAAAGTTTCATGGACAGTGTTGATTGAAAGGGTGATAAATGACATTGCCTGCTACAATCTGAAGTGATAAAACCAGCTGAGACATTGCTTATTGCAGAAAAAAAAAAAAAAACTGAGTTATTGCCGAATTGAGACAAAAGCTGCTAACCAATCAGTGACTGGCCTTTTTTTTTTTGGAGAAGACGGTGTGAACATTGCGCTCGCTCAGCTTTGTAACTGAATTGCTAAGTAGTTTCTTTTACAGGTGCTTCCAGCTCTCTGATTCTATTCAGATCATGACGCAAAACAGTAGAAAGAAATATTGTAAATATGTGTGTATAGGCTTGATAATTGCATGTGTACTAATAATAATGGCAATAGTGCTTGCAATGCATGGAAAAGGTGAGAATGAGAAAATTTATGCTTCTACTTTTGCTCCTGTCACTGTCACTGAACTAACTGCATTGAAAAGACTAGAAATAGATGAGAGACTTTTGCATGATAAGAAAGAACTTTCATATAATGTTTTCTATCGCTTGCTAACAGAATATGTTGAGACTATGGATGCGAAGGATTGTTATGTGTGTACACAAATACCGACCTCAGTAAAGGAAGGGGTGACTTATCACCACATGCCTCTTACATACGGGATTACATGTAGTATAGTAATGTCTAGATTTTATGGTCAAACTAATATACAGTATTTTTACTCAAATTATGATGTTACCTTTGCTTATGTTCCTATAATAGCGCAGCTAAGCCAGATTGCTAAAGATTGGGATGCTAAGATAATGAGGGAATTTTTCGAGCCAATGCTACCTTTTGAAACAGCTCACGCTCATAGGGAAAATCTTACCTGCTCGCTCTCTGCAGTAGAAATAAGCTTTTTAGATCGCACAGATGATAGAAGGGCACAGATGAATGCGAAATTAGAAAAAGAGCTACATAAGAGGACTTCAGTAGATAATTATGATTTTGCCGCAATAAAGACACAAGGGAGAATAGCTTTAGATGCTTGGCATGTAGGGAAATTTTGTATATATCGAGGTGAATCTTATTATGATAACATTTTTGTAGAAGCGAGTGAGTGTAAACATACGTTTATCTTTAAGGCCAAATGGACATTCATGATGAACGGACTTGACCCTGTCATTCCAGGTGTATATTACATTTGTGGGTATAATGCCTATTATCGTCTTCCAAAGGGATGGTGGGGGAGATGTTATTTGGGTATAGTGTTCCCAAAGGTTTATCAACTGGATGACCTATCGATGATTCAAAAGACATCTGGATCCCATCGTATCCAGAAAAGAGAGACCGCAGCTGCTGTGGTAGGAGATATATTTGGAGCCATGATTCCTTCATTGGGAGTTGTGTTAAATTCCATCAAAATACGAAAGTTGTCTACTATAGTGGATAACATGTTGACAAAGTTTTCAGGTGCTATAATCCTGATAGATGCTGAACTTGCAGCGGAAAGAGCTATGACTCTTCAAAATAGGCTTGCTTTAGACATTCTTTTAGCAAAGGATGGTGGCGTTTGCAAAATGCTTGGTGCACGACACTGTTGTACTTATATTCCAGACAATAGTGTGAAAATTAAAACTATGCTTGCTAATCTAACAAAAGAAAGTGCAGATTTGAAGGAATTGAAAGAACCAGGAGTGTGGGAGAAGGTTGGAAAGGGACTTGCTTCAGTGGGACATTGGATTGGGGGAATTTGGAATGGAATATTGCTAAAAATAATAGAGGGAATTTTAATAGTTATAATTTGTGTATTTGGAATTTGGGGAATAAAAAGGGGGATAATAATGATTATGGAAAGAATTAAAAGAAGAAAAGAAGAGAAAATTATGAAAAGAATGGCAGAAGAATACAAAGCGCAAACTAGGGGAATTAAAAGGAAGAGAGAACTGACAGAATTTTAATGGCATAAAATTTGTGGGCATGGTTTGGTGTGATGACAAGTAGTCATCAGAGGAGGGATTGATGAAGCAGAAAATGAAGGTTTTACATTTATTAGAGCGTAAACGTAGTGTGAAATAATCATGTGTGACTTTAACCGAACTAATAAAGATTGTACGGGGACAAAATGTGCCCTCAGAGTAGTTTGCCAACATTTATACGCGTGCTTTATATAACCTGGTGTACTAGAATTGCACTAATCCGACATAATCATAAACGTGTGCTACGATTTGCTTGTTTGAAATGTTTTAGCTTAGCATTACTTTAGCGGAGGCTTTGGCCTAGTTGCCTGGTCGCACGGTTTAGATGCCCGTATTTTTCCACTGTGCTAATAAACGTGTATTTTTGCTTGAAGCTGTACTTTTCCACAGAAACCGTTCACATGCTTATCTTAAGGTTTCGTGCCAGCCTGGCATATTTTCTCTTTACTCCAAGGTCGATTTGCAGGTGCGGACAATGGAGGCTCTGAAAGTGAGCTAATTGGTATACAATGTTGCAACTTGCGTACCCATCTCCAAGGATAATGTATGCTTAAGTAAAAGCTTGAGAACTGTCGTTTTTGATTGGACAATTTGAAGCTAACCTATGAACCCTCCAATGGAGACCCTACTGGATTTGAACTGTTGTCTATAAAACCCAGGTGCACGAGGAGAAATTAGGCCATTATTGGACATCGCCATTACCCGCCATTTTGCAGACTTCGTAGCTATTATGGCCCACTTTGCTGCGACGCCATTTTGAAAGAGACTTTGATGCTTTCTCTAATCGAGAGAAAGAGACTTTAAATGATTCTGGCCCTAGAGACTTTAACTTTGACTTGTCCCCTTTGCATGAAGTAGTAGTTTTACCTTGCCGCCGTGAGGAAATTGCCCCGTCCACCTTGCCCCCTTTGCCCCGTCCCATGCCGGTCGAAACGGTACCCATGCTGATCGAGAAACGGTACCTGTGAGACGAAGACTTCCTTGTATGCTGATCGTAATTGGTAAATATGAAAGGAATTTGTACAATTGCATTGTGTTTCCTTTAGGTAACCAACTGCTGATTTTGATAAGATCCCTAGTTAGGAGTTTTTCTAAATTAATGTTGCTAAATTGTTTTTGCATGAAGTCCCACATGCCGATGCTAATTTGAGGTTAGATGAGGATTCCTTTTGTCGCACGATGCAATTTGAGACCTTGCTATGTTGACCAATGTATGCAATAAGTTCATTACAGATTATAGTATTAGTGATTTGCATCGCTATTATCGAATACCTTGTGATTCAAATGCTACATAGATTGCACTTGTTTCGCCGCTATGGACAGCTATTAATGTTCATTTACGTTTATCATTTGGTGTTGAGACACATCTATATTGTGCTAGCTTTGTTAATATAGGGAAATAAATTCACTAACTTTGAATAAACCGGTGTGGTTATTCCTGGCTGAAAGGTCAGGGTTCGCCGAAATGTATTCTGGATTAATTGTCAAGTGTTATGTTGATCAAGGTATTGCTTATGTTCGTTATTGATTATTGATTTTAATGAAATTGATTGATTAAGAGTACAGAGAGTTCCCACTTAGTCAAAAGATTCATCGGCCTAAAGAGCGTCCGAACACGGGTAAATTATCCATACGGAACGCTCTATCACGGTTACCCTCTTCTTGGCGTGCCCTTAACAAGAAAAATATATGTAGTTTCATGCAGGATGGTGACGGATTCCTGGGCGGCCATTTTGAGCTCCTCCATCACATGCCCGCCATCTTGGCTCGCTTTTAAGAAGTGATTTCATTCAGGGGTCCAGGCTCCGGCTGTGTCCAGGTGTAACTCTAGAAACCTCACCTTGAGTGCCTGCCTGGGCCACATTCACTCCTCTAAGAGCAGAACACTTTGCAGCCAGGTTACACCGGCACCTCACCGCTGCTGTGTGAAGCCCAGAGAGTTCACCAGAGTTCACCATCTGCAAGCGTATCTCCTTGCCTCTCTCCAACAAAAACACGAGCATCAAGATGCTGAGCTCCTCACACCTCCCAGCAGCAGAAAGTTAAACATGTTTCATGCTAAGCCGAGCACGTAAGTGCGGTTTCTTGCGAACTTGTGTTTGATTTGGTTACAAACATGGCACTAGCAAAATGATACAAGCTGCCTAGTGGCAATCTAAAGGAAATGTAATAAAACATGCAATCCGAATCAAGTAACGAGTAGCTAAACACCCAGTGGAATGTGTGAACAGAATTACGGGTGGCTTCCATAAAAAATAAACAAAATATTTCTTTTCATTCTCTTCTGTGTTTCACGGCAATTGCTTTCCAAAAGAAAGCCTCTGGAAGTGCGGTATTGTGTGATAAATTGCTCACAGCTTTTTTACACTCCTGTCACATTCCATTTGATGCTCAGCTACCTGTGAACCGATAATGCTCGCATTCATTTTTAATGCGCCTTTCACACAGTCCAGGGAGGATTAGTCATGTCATTAGTGATAATTGTGGGGTTGATGCAACAAATGTTAGCAGGAGGCGCCAGGTTTACTGCAATCTGGGTTATGTTGTGAGATCCTTGAGAAGCTCGGTGTATGCCGTTTACAACCCTTTTAAAGGCCTGCTACACAAATACTGCCGGAAAATCTGGTAAATACGGTGATATGCAAATTCTAATGCAGCAAGTGCCATGGTGTGCATTTTTATGCCCTATGTTTAAGGTAAAACTCGCGATAGGTGGACGTTATCACATCCAATGCATTCTGGGATTCAATCAACCAATCAAAACTTTATTGTTTTCAGCCATGAAAGCCATAACAATTACTAGTACAAATAAAAACATGATGATTCTGAGAAACATAATTAATTGATTTTTTAAATCACCTGAGGTTAAAATACTACATTAGATGAACATCATGGGAAAGTGCTCTCATGGAGAGGTCAATTTAAAAAGTCAAAATTAAAGTGCCAATGCGTTTGTGCTTCCCACTAGAGCAGCCCCACAGCTGGATTAAGCACAATCACTATGTTCAGGTGGAAAATGAGAGCTAACGTCAATAAGGTGCTTTAGAAGGCCATAGATTACATTTTAAGACAACATGCTTATAATCATAGAGTACATAAGCACCCGGGCAGCTTCCACACACAATTAGACGCTTACATAAAGACTTTAAGATGTGCTCAGCCCGTACTAAAGGGTTTTGTTGGCCATTGTTCGAAAAGTCAACATGCTAATAACATAAAGTCCATAGATACCCGGGTAACTTTGACACACAGGCTGACAATTTTATAAAGGCTTTAACAGGTGCTAAGCCCGGGCTAGAGGCTTTGTTGAAAATCGTTCGAAAAAAGTGTATCCACACCTTTGTGATCAAGGGTTGTCTGTCACTGAACATGGTTTTTCTCAGATCCTGCTCTTAGTTCCAGGCTGCGTAGATGTAAGACGAAACAGCCAAGACGATGTTTTTGTCATCTGATCTCATGCAAAGAGCTTCAGCTTCGTTACACCTCCTAATGATAAACTCACAAAAAAGTGGAGGTAAGTATTGTTTACGTGGGTCTAACAGGTACTGGCACATCAAGAGGAAATGCGATAATGTTTCCTGGTTCCCAGAGGGCAGAGGCAGTGATCTGATGCCTCATCAGTATTTGATGACCACCTTTTAGTTACTGAAGCCATTGTCAATGTACCCAATCTAAATTTTAGGTAAAGAGATCTTCTTTCTGCTAGGATGATGGCATCAATAAAAACTGAAGGGCCCGAGTCTTGGTTGAATGACACAACGTTTTAGCGGGGGGCTGCTTGATTCAACTTCACTTGATTGCTATATTCCTAATGTGCCTTTGTGACTATATCAAGGTCGGCTTTCATAATGGTTTCTGGATGGAGCCAAAGATCTTTTAGGCCAATGTTGTATAGGACATTTGACAAATGGGAAAAACATGGTAATGTGTGATGATCTTGTATCTTCATAATGTCTATTATTGTGGATCTGTGAGAGGCAAGCTTCCCCTTGGACCAAATACGAATCCAATAGTTTAGTGGTGCCAGTGC
Organism: Pleurodeles waltl; assembly: GCF_031143425.1. Classification (NCBI taxonomy): domain Eukaryota; kingdom Metazoa; phylum Chordata; class Amphibia; order Caudata; family Salamandridae; genus Pleurodeles; species Pleurodeles waltl. The sequence goes on along the minus strand of NC_090444.1, from coordinate 1,773,704,535 downwards.
TATATAGTCCTCAATTTTTTGCAATGTCTAAGTCTTTTCTCAGGCCGTTAATTGGTGTTCCACGGCCCAGGTGCAATAACTATCCTGGAAGTTATTTTCAGTCATTTGCATTGAGGAACTTTTCCTGTACCCCGAGGACTCTGCACCATATATACTCGCCGCCCTTGCTTTCATTTTGCATGCCCATATTGCTGGCCCTACTGAGTGGGTGTCACAGGGTTTAGCCCATGTCAGCGCTGCTCCAGCTTGCTGACCCAAGCTAGTATTACTCTAAGATATCTGCAAAGTCCATAAAAGATTGCCATTCAAACGGATTCCCAGCTAGTCGTAGGTGAGCACATGATCCAAGGGTTTGTAGTAGACCATACAGGTTGCTCACAGTTTCCGCTTTTGATTAAAGATCATGTATTTTGTATTCCCAACATTGATGGTTAGACCTCTACTGCACAGAAAGACTCGAAGCCTGCCAGTAATCAGTGCATTGATGTTTTTGTTCTAGTCAACAGCACTGCATCGATGGTGAAGAGTAGTATTGAGATTGGCTCATTGTTCAGTTTGGGCACATCAAGGTTGAGGTTCTTAAGAGATTTCACAACATCATTTATATAGCAATTTAAAAGGGTTGGTGCTAGAACACAGCCTTGTTTGACAACTCGCTGTACTTGGATCTCTGTTGGGTATTCACCCCTGGTGCCGTACCTAACCCTAGTGGTGTTCCCGGAATGCAGTGCAAATAATAACTCCAGGATCTTTTACAAGGTTCACATATATCAAAAGAAATGATATTTTTCTAAATTGGTCTCAGATTTATTCTTTGATGTGTGTCTCATTTATTGCCTCTGTGAGTAAAACAAATGCTTAGCACTACCCTCTGAAAAACCTAACTGCTTGCCCATCCAACCACGAAATAGAGCATTAATCCTATCTCCTTTTTCCTCTGCAGACCAGTTGGTGATCCACTTGACTCTCTGCACAGTGCACTTCATTTTAGTACACTATGTAGAGAGCCAGCTTCCTACACTGGTGGTACAGCGATGGGGTCTGCGGCTTTGCATTTACTGATACCACTTGGTCAATAAGTGACTACGCGAGTAAATCCCCAAACTGCCTGTAGTTATATAGTTAAATTGCATTTTAAGAATTTGGAGAAAAAAAAACAATCTTCCCATCTACCTTAAAATTTGACATAGCGTGGGATGGTCAACACTATCGAAATCGGTTTAAAGGTTAACAAATACCAGGTATACATTTTTTTTAAGGCATGTGCATTTAGAGCACGTAAGGTTTAATCTGAATACTTGGTCCACTGTACTCTGGCTTTTGCTAAAGTTAGCATTGTGCGGGAATGTTAGGTCTTTTTCTTCCAACTCCTGGTACAAGCGAGATAGAAGCAGCTTCCCGAATATTTCCCACACACCATCAAGCAATGAAATTGGCTGATAATTGCTCAAAAGGTCTCCAGGCCCTTTTTATGCAAAGGTATGCATATTGATTTTCTCCATGAGGATGGAATCTCCTCTAGAGACCAAATGTTGTTAAAGGATCGAGTTAGAATAGGTGGCCACTGGTTTAGGTGATTTCAATAACCGTCCAAAGGAATTTTATCTGGGCCAGTAGCCTCGTGAGGTTTTGTGGGCTTGAATTGCTTGGACAACTTCCTTTTCGCTGAATTTGTTAATTAACCCCAAAAATGAGTAGTGGGGGAGGGAGCTGATGGAAATAGTTACAGAACTTGCTTAAGTTTGAAGTGGCTATTGTAGGTGGTGGTTGATCTGGGATATGCTGTTCTGGGCTACTACTTTCAATCATGTTGGGCTTTAAGTCAGTGTTCCCGCTGTGGTGTTTTGGTTGTGGTGTTTCATTCGGATTAAGGTTGCCTCCGATCCTGCCTGATTATGTACAGCTTGGCCAGTCATTCCATACGATACAGTTTTGCCATCTTTCTGGTACAGAATTATAAAATGTTCTATGCAGAGTTGTGGGCTAATGTTCATCTCCAGATTCTTCAGAGGGCCTGTACAACCTCATTTTACAATCTCCCAGAATTTCTTGGATTTTCATAAAGATATTGCGTCTAACAGAGCTTGCCAAAGCTTATGCGAGTGAAACTTCATCTTGAACTTTAACAGCTTTTTATATTGCTTCCAGCTGCCAAGGAATAGCTCTTCATTGGTAACAGACACATGATGGTTCTACAGAGCAGTGAACAAGGATCTTTTTACTTTTACACATTCTGCGTCAACCCAGACCAGATGGTCAGGGGTGGAGTGTTCAAGAACGGCGTGGATTCTACTTTTTCTTGCTGTATCCATCTGGGCCAGCAGCTCTTCAGATTTTTGCAGCTGCTGCAGGTGCTGCACCCCCTCGTTTGTAGGTAAAGTTAAGATCATGATGGGCAATATTGACCATTTATGACTCCTGGTATAGGTCTTTGGGACACAGTTGTTGTTGACGGCAACAATGTTTTTCCTGTTTGGTTTCAAGGCAATTTTGAGGCCACTGACATGTTGGCTGGAGATAGGTGTGAAGATGCTCAAATTTGGGTGCTCAATGAGTAGTGGATCATGATCGCCTTCAATCCTGCCGAGCATTCTCATATCAATGATAAGATGCTATGCTTCAATGTTTATCCCCATATAGTTGATGACACCTTGCCTATTGCCAACTCTAAATGTGGATATACTGGGTTGTCTGATGATGTTCGGCCCTTCAGTGGACCCATGCCTCTCTCGACTAGAGCTTCAAAGATGAATTCATGCTTCTTTGTGCTCATTCAGCGCTCTGTAGGTAAGAAGGGTATTTGCCATGTGATGTCTTTGTCTATTATTGACTGATCCAGCATCAACGGTTGCAATTTTGTGTTAAAAGTGCCACATATCAATATACAATTATTTCTGAAGTGAGTAGGTCCTTCTGGAGTATTTTCGGGTAGCAACATTGGCACCTTTTCTAACATTTTCATCAGAAGATCTTCTTTGAAGGGCAAAACAATGGACTTGACCAGAGCCGATCCGCCTGGTGCAAAATAGACATTCAGGATCTCGAATGACCATACCTTGCTTCTTAATTTGATGATTTGTATATTCTTGTTTATTGTAGTGTTGGTTATTTCAGCATTTGCTAGCAATGACGTTCTTATCCAAGTGATCAAGCCCCCTATAGGTCTGCCCTTTTTCTGTTTTATTGGTAGATGGTATGTTGAATAACCATGAAGGTCGATAATATCAATGGACCATCTTTCCTGCAAACAGTTGTTTTTAAATGGACAGCCACTCCTTATTCACCAATTTTGACTTTAGGCCTGCTATGTTCCAGCTCATGATTTTTAGATGTGTTCTCAATCCAATTTCCAAGTTGAAAAATGTAAGTTTATCCTATACACAGTTTCCTACTTTATCGACCAGTGGCAGCCTTGTGAATGGCAGGGGATCAAAGCTCTGTTGATTTTGTATTGCAGTATTTGCTATACAAAACTTAATGTCAGTCAAATTGGTGCATTGTGGAAGGAGTTGATGTGAGCTAAAAGCAACTTGTAGAACTGAATTTGATCTTCGGCTAGACTTGAGCTTATTTTCACAGAAGCTTGAACTTGGTTGCACTAGAAAGACGAATGGATACAGTTACTTTTTCAGTAGCTCTATTGAAATGCCCCAAGCATTCATTAAATTTACGTGATTGAAAATCCCATCTGTTATCCTTGAACTGGACCATATTGTATGTGTAGGCTCTCTGTAGCCTAACTTGGTTGATTGAACGATTCTTTGCGCTGGCAGGTCATTTGATTCTATATTTTGCAGGTCTGGCAAGGAGTTTATAAGTAACAGGATATTGCTTCCATGAGGATATCTTGGTTCCGTCTTGATCTATATTCTGGGGTGAATATAATCCTCACCTGTTCTTTGAAGCTGCTTGAGTACTCTGAGTTTCATCACGCAAAGTACTTACCTGCAGGTGCCGTTGGCCGTGTTCCTTTATAGATTTTCTCCTGTGGTCTAATATTGATAGCTGGACCTTATCATGCATCAAATTTGTTTGTTTTGCCCAGGTATAAAGAGTCAACTCGAGCTGGGCCAGAAGATTGAGTTGAGTCTAGTGGGAGCAGATCTTGGGAGTTTCAGTGGATAGCTTTTCTGATACTTCTATTTGATTCAACTTGATTCAATTGATGGACAAGGTCCTTCATGTGTGGGACATGAGCTTAGTTGAGGGGTGCTGGTCTCTGGGTGCCTGAGGCTTTCGCTGACTGTGACACTACAGGGAAATGGTGCATTGCCTGGGTGTTTTGTGATGCGTGATTGTTCACCTTGATTTGGCGTAATTTCTTGGGTCTCCTGCATTAAATCAGCTTCATGATGTTTGCCCTCAGTAAAGGGTGGCATTATTATGACCTCTGTTGTTGGTGGTGTGTTGCACTAATTTGAACTAAGAGGAAACAATGCCAAAGAATGCAGCACTCTTAGTTTGAGTAATGAGTTTATTAGGGCACTTCCCAGATATCAAATAAAAGCACACAAAAATATGAACATGAGCATTTAACTTGAATGCAGTGAAACACGTGTAGATGCCAAAATACTCACAACTCACAGCAGTTAAACAATGACAGACAGAAAACGTGCAATGCATCAACAATGAATATATGCAGTGAACATATATATATATATATATATATATATATATATATATATATATATATATATATATATATATATATATATACATACATACAGTCAAGATAGTTAATTAAGGATTAAATTGCATCACCATGGGGGTTGAACTCTTCATCCTTGCCAGCATCAAGCCGAGGAACCCTGGACAGCTGAGGCAGGAGGTCTTCCCAACATGGGAGTTTTTCCTAAACCATGCGTCCATGTTCAGACGAGATCCTTCTACCTCAGTGCTAAATTTCCCCACCTTATATACCTTAAACAAAATCAGGAGGAAGATTCTTGCACTCTCCCCCTCCCTTTGGTTATGAAATTACGTTGTCTGTACTTGGTCTGCGTCGAAAACATGCAAAGGAATGGGTCCTGCCCCAATGCGCATTCCAGCGACAGAGGAGCTATATTTTTCCTTGATGAAACCATGCCCAGGCTATGACTCTCTTATCACGTCTACCTTCCACATCCCCCATGTATTGTTCCGATACGGTGTAAGCCTGTGCTGGTGAGAAAAGAGCAAACACGTTCTGTGTGGAAAACAAGCTTGGTGTGGAAAAACCCTGCACAGCCGCTGTGACGGCACCTGAAGGTAAGCATAACATGGAGTCAGTAGCCAAAATGGAGTTGGTGGTCAAATAAAGATAGCATTACAGGTGGTTTCTTTCCGTTGCCGATTTCTGAGGTTAATGTGGAAGCTGACCTGAATCCTGTTGGTATTCAGTTTATATGTGAGTGGAGAGTGCATGCTTTGCTACTCAACAGACCTGGATTTTGGTTGCCTTTCATTGCTTTGCTGCCAACCTTTTTAGTGCCTTCACCTTGTTCTTTGGTATTTGAATCCGCCAGAGTTTTTATATTAGATTGAGTAAATTGCGATATGCTTGACTGGATGGAAGAACACTTTGATTTTTTTGTGGCACCCGTTTAAATTTGTTTTTATTTCCAGGGGCTTTTGCCTTTGACTTTAATATGTTCCTCCTCTTTTGGGCCCTTTTTGGGAGGAGATGGTGGGTCTGCAATGGACATGCAAGGCTTACTTATTTCCTTTTGATAGCTGGTTCTCAGCTGACAAATTGAGCGTTTATTAAGTTTCATCTACAATCTTCAATGATGCCATTTATGAGCAATGGGACTTCCAGAAATTTCTCCAACAAAGGGGCACATCTTTGATTTTCTAGGATTCCTGGGATAATATGTGACCTTAGATTTTCCTTCACAGCATCTTTGACTTAAGACATCCTATGATCAATTGTCACTATGGAAGATGTAAATTGTTTAGTAAGTTCCAGTTGGGAATCAATTTTTGAGGACTGCGTCGTAATCTCAGTTGCAATTGTATCTAATGTTTTGCACATAACCTTCGTAATGCTCATTATTGGTTGGTCCACTAAATTCACAATCAGGTCTTGGTCCATATATTGAGCACCAACTTTGTGGTTTACATAAATTTGGTGGTTTTTGTTGAGCAAATTTAAGTCATCATTTGTTATACTGCCCATTCAGGAATCAACCCTGTTACTACCCAGGTTGTCTAGTGTGGGAAGCTCCATACTGAGTGAATCCAAGCCCTATGTGTCTGCGATAAAACAATCTTTTTCAGCTATGGAAATTGGCAATAGTGGTGTTTGCAATGGGGACGCTCTTATGGATAGTTTTGACTCATTGTTCTTAGAGGTCGGAGCAGCGTTTGAGCAACATGTTTAACTTGACCTCGCAAAATTATTAACAGCCAATGTACTGTTGTGTGAATGTTACGATTAATAAACAGATTTAAAAAAATATATATATTTGTTTAACGTGACCTGAGGTTCGCAGAGCAAGAGGCTTTGCGGCACCGGCCCCTTCTGCAATTTCTGAATTTATGCAATGGAGCCAGCAATGGATTGCAGAGATTCCCAGGACTTGCATCTGTTCCTGTCAGAACCAAAATTAAAGTTGAAATTGAAATTGGATGACGTTCCTGGAAGTATTCCTGGGAGATCCTGGTCTGGTGTTGCTTTTTCTATTGCTTTGTTTGGCGCCTTTTGGTTCTGGTGATGATGAAGACATTGTAGGCTGCTGCACACCATGGGCACCATCGACTGCCTGGGCATTTTGTGCTTTCGTGGTGCCAAGTTGCCCAGGCAGCTGATCAGGAACAAGAGCTCAATTACCTTTATGCGAGATGTGAGTTTGAATAGCATTGATGTAACTGTTGGTATAAATATTTGTTATAGTATTTATTTGGCCAGGGCTCCTGATGGTGAATGACAGTTGAATCGTTAATTGTGATTTTAGTAACGATCAATGGGAACCTTTTATACCTGTTTTTTTAATGGGCTGAATCCAACAGTGTTTCTGGTTCCTCCATGTTTGGAATAGCCGGTGTAGATAATGGCATCGACCCCGGGTCTCTATAGAGTGCACTCTCTGGGCCCACAATGGCCCATGCATCGATGATTTAGGAGCCTCCAGGCTTTCCGGGCAGTTATTTGGACATATTTGGTCAGCTTTGACCTTTTTTGCCTTTGATTTCCACCTTGTTTCATATATTTTTACATGAAAGTGATGTCGGCACATGGTCTTGGTTTGTCTTGTCTTTGTCTTTTTGTAGAAATTACAAAAGAACCCTTGCTTCTGTTTTCGATGTTTCACTTTTGCAAACTTTTGCTGATTGAGTTTTCTATTAGGATATTAATTTGTTGGTTTATAATTGGTATCAAGGTACAATGGAATGTACAATGCTCTGTTCCCTGTTGTTTGATGGAGAGCGCAATTCAAAGTATTCAAGAAGTTCAGGTCGATCTATGAGTGCTTGGCGTTGGTCGTTTAGATGTCAACAGACAGGCGTGGACGAAAAAGGTTGCCAGGGCTGGTGGAACACAGGACCTGCGCAACCTGTGGGTGCTGAAGGACTAGGGTGCAGGGGAGCTGAGGTGCTGGAATACCAAGAGGTTGGTGCTGACTGGTGCACCGTGAGCAAACCACACCAGTCTAATACCGCCCGCTTCCACACAATGAGGGCAGCTTTGCAACCTAGTGCGCCAGGGGCAACCAACCTTGGTCCTTCTCCCCCCGCACTCGCCTCTTGCGGATGCAGACATGGTTGTGCCTCTCACCTCTGGGTCCTAGGGCCTGGAGCCTTGAGGTGAGGACCAGACCAAAACCAGCTGGCATGCCTTGTGTCTCGGGTACCTCAGGTGCGGGGGTGGGGGGGGGCGTAGTCCCTGCTTCACCTCATGCCTCAACACCCCCCTGCTCACATCACGACTCATCCACCACCACTCAAGTGGGTACCCGCTTTCGAACTACGTCACCGCCCACCAGAGACTGTGTAGACAGGGGTTGTGAGACCACGTGACCGTGAAGGAAGCAGCCGGACAAAGGCCGAAGTCCTGGGTTAGAGGTGGAGGGTTAGAGGTGGAGGAGCGAGCCATGGCAGCTGCTGCTGCAGCCTCAGCAGTCCTCGGTGGTCCAATGCATGTCTGCGTGTAACGTCAGTCTGTATGCATGGGAGAATCACCAAGACTGCAGACAGGGGTTCAAATCTTATCAGGTGTAATAAATATTGCATACCCCTCTGGTGCACTGGTAATGTGACCTGTATGATTTTGTTTATGATGTGTTGTGGCAGTATGTCCCAGTTAAAGATAATTTTCTGTAATTAAGCCTACTGGGTCATTCACCGTCTCAAGGCTAACTCCGGATTCAGGTACAAACAGTGTTTGCACCCAAATTCATGTCAAATGCAATATGCTCAAGGACCTGTTTCTTCCTATGCACCAATCTATATACATTACACCTGGAGGGATTCATGCGAGGAAAGGGCGAACACAAGTAGTAAAACAAAACTCCATGTTATTCCCAATCTGGCTTGACGGTAAAACTGCCTGATGCTACAGGTGGGGGACTGCCTGGGTGGCATTTGACAGGCCCAGAAGGTGGGCCAACATACGCCAAAGTGTGAGCATGAAAAAGCTTGACCTGCAACATTCTGTACATTATATATATTATATATATATACTATATATTGCATTATATAGAAAATAAACAATTCTCATGCTGTATGTATTACATATTCCAACAAATTATATCAATTAAATTAGTTCCTTCATTTTTATTTCTATCTGGTGAATCGTGACCTATTGTGGAATTGTGGAATTGCTAGACATTGGATCCCCTAACCAATATTTTTATGGAGTCATGTTTGGCCACCCTGCAGGCTCTTACACAACCAGCTAATTTATTTGGGCCCAAGTAAAACCCCTGGACACCCCAGATTTAACTTTTGCAAGGCAAACTCACTGCTTCCTCAGAGGGAAGCTAGCATGGGCCAACTTGTAAGCTGGCCCTGTAAACGAGCATGCCAGAGCCAACCCAAAGAGAGATCACCCCAGCACCATTCAGGAAACGGGACTGGGCAACCAGGCCATACTGTGATCCACTAGCCGAAGCCCCAACTCGAAAAATTGCCATGGCAGTGGATAGATTTACCTGAAAGGCTGTGGAACATAACCCCGGCCCTGCCCTACACACGGTAGTACCACTAACCTGACTTGAGATAACACTTAAAGCCAAATCAATCCTGAATTTGACAGCATTTTTGTTCTTAATGCCAAGATGCCCACCTGCTTTGTGGCCGTCCATGACTCCGCCCCCACCCGCAAAACGCAACAATAAAAATGGCATGAACCTAACTGAGGTGGAAGAACATAAAAAAAAAAAACAATCAAAAGAGAAAACAGTTACAAGATTATCCAGTCCCTTTTGGCATTGACTTAGGGAGGGAAGCATGCGTAAAAAAGCAGAGTTCCAGGCTGGGTCAGGCAGAGGTCCTGTCGACAGGCGGCAGGAGCAACCAGGATACAAAGTGGGGTCAAGGCAGGCTCCCTTGTTTGCACAATCTGTACCCCTACACCCGCCCAGGTGACCCTGGCGGCTTACAGCAGCCAATGGGCACCTTTCTGAGTATCTAGGGAAAGCATGCATAATTGAAAAAATAAACAATGGCCCACCGCAATTGCTGCTATGCATCTCTCCCCCGGGTAGGGTCTGATCCCACCTGTATGGGGGACTTGCGATTATGGTGTTACCCTTCTTATTGAAAACCACAACAGTTTTTCCCAAGAGCATTTTTATCAGCCAATGTATCTGCTTGGCTTAGAATGAGGGGGTCTAAACATTCTAACTTTCTACCAAGCTAATAGTTGCTTGTCTCTACTCACCCTACTCAGAGACCTACACTGACTTCCAGTCAACAAGCGCATCACATACAAACTCCTGATCCACACCTACAAGGCACTGCACAACATATGACTAGCATACCTCAACCATGCCTCACCTTCTACGTACCCAACAGTCATCTCCGTTCTTCCCAGCTCACCCTTACAGCCGTTCCCAAGATCTGGAAAACCACAGCAGGAGGAAGATCCTTCTCCTACCTCGCAGCCCGGACATGGAACACACCACCTCTCAAACCCAGGCAGACCGCATCGCTGAAGCAGTTCAGGAAGGACCTCAACACCTGGCTCTCCGACTGAGCAGCACACCCACAACCAGCGCTTTGAGAACCTACGGGTGATTAGTCGTGCTTCACAAATCACTGATTGATTGATTGACTTGTCTCATTCTTGGTTTTGTTTTGCATGTTACTGTCCTAGATATGTTCTTGAATCTCATACATTTCACATGTGGGTGGTGCATGATCTTAGGCGACAACCTCAGGGGCTGAGAGTCTGGGGCTCAGGGTGCCGGATTATTTTCATGTTAGGGACTTCTCTGTGGGGCAAGGTTTGATTGATTCACTTGTTTTGGGCTTTGCTCTTGAAGGAAGCCCTGAAGTTCAAGTCCATTTGTTTCTGAAGAAACAGAAGAAAGAAACAGACTTGATCAGTGTGTGTGTTGACACAAGGTGCTATTGTTGCATGATGTGATGGTAGGGCGTGGGGCGGTTCAGTGTTACAACAGTAGGGGCAATGATACAATGGACCAGTGTGTGAACAGAAAGTTATGTGTGCAGAGGGACCATTGTGGGCAGAAGTGTTAGTGAGTAAAGGGGAGAGTTGTGTTAGCTGAGGGGGCGGATAGCAGAGGGTCAGTGTGTAAACAAACAGGGCAGTCTGCGAGCAGAAGCTATAGGGAGCAGAGGGGTCTGTGTGTTAGCAAAGTGTAGTTATGTTCTTATGCATCCATGGTAGTGTGCAAGCACAGAGCCAGCGTTTTTTTTGATAGCGTCCTGTGAAACACCAAATTTGTCACCCCAGTTGTCCTCTCTAATTATCTATGTATTAAACATTTGTGAAGATTAGAAGGAAGGTGAGGTGGCCAAGATTAAGGAGTGCCAAGAAAAACAAACAAGCATTGGCAAAGCCAATAAGTCTCGCCTATCCGATAGCTGTTGACTTTTGCCAATGTCTTTTAGTCATGTTGTAGAGCCGCGTTTCTGCTGTGCAACAACTAAAAGGTATAAAAGCAAATAAAACAATATAAAATTATTTTAAAAACCCGGTATGATGAGGGAAGCTCAAAAAAGCGCATACAACTTTTTTTTTTAATAACTTTTAGCCATGATACTCTGCAACATTTCTAAAAAGACTTTGGCAAAACTAATAGATCTCACATAGGCAAAACCTATTAGCTTTTCCAATGCTTGTTTACAGTTGGAAAACTCATTATGTCCCACCTGGATACCTCTCCTCCATCAGATAAAATAAAAAATATTTATATAAATATATATATATATATATATTTATTATCCTGACATCCTGATAAATCAGTGAAGGATCTCCACTATTTGTCAAAAGCCTGATAACTGCACGCGCCTGCTGAGGTTTCCATGGTAGCCTAATAACAGGTTTCCTGCTAATAACCTCATTGCCTAACAAAATAGTTAAATGTTTTGAAAATCAATATGGTGTTCCTCTAAAATTAAATAGGAGGGCAGCGACAGGAAGGCATAGACCTGCTTCTGATTTTCCGAGTTCCCTTTACAAACGCACACAGTGGACATGGTCAGAATAAACGCTAAAAAGTAATCTCATCCAGTATTGCGGTAATCAGCCGGTAAAACTGCAACCTCCTCGGAGCCTTCGTGCCGGTAGCCTTCGAAAACAATGTCAAATAATAGAGGCTGTTTTCAAAATAAATATAAAGGAGCCAGAAAGTTTTCGGGCAGGTGATGGACTGTGATTTGCATCGGTGCAGCGAGCCACTCCTGCTGCCTCCCAGAGTCTGACAACCACAAAAATCATCCAAGGAAAATACCACAACATCCAATGACGTTGATGGAAAATGATTTAAAGCTAAAACGAAAGCACAAGCAGGCTGCAGCTTTGCTTTTCCCCTTTTGTTTTCCATTTGGTTTGTCTCACCCTTCCACGCCCCTTTTCTTGTTACTTAGGTAAATTGCTCAGAAAGATATATTTTGTATGATTAGACGTGATTTATTTTTACATCATTTGCAGATGGCGGACGAGCGTTGTCCCCCCACCAGCAGCATTTGCAAACCTTTAAAAATAAAATGATAATAAACAATGTTTATTATTGCTTACTATGTTTATTATCGCTTTATTTTTTAAAGGGGCGGGCCTTGGGGGGTTGAGAGCCATGCGCACTCCCCTCAGTGTGCATGTATATTTGGCTGGCTATCACGGGCTGGCCAAACGCACATGCGCATGGGGCTCTGTGTTGCGGGTGAAGAGAGCAGGCAGAGACTTCCACTCTTCCTCGGAGCGTCCAGCCAGGGCGCTCCTGCCAGTCGTAACGCTGCTCTGAGCAGCGTCAGGATTGGCCGCAGGGCAGGCTGGGAGCCTGTGCCTTCAGTGCAGCCAAGGTCAAGGTCAAGGTCAAGGTATGTTTTTAATTATTTTTTTTTATGTTTGTTTTGTTCCCCCACCCCCACCCGCCACTTTGCCCCGTCGCCAGCCGTGACTGATCATTTGGAGATGCAATTAGAGCACTGGAATATTGCAACGGGCGCAGAAGGGCTTAAAATCAAAAATGTTCCCATAAGCAGCCACTTTCCAAATAGTACATTTTGAAAGGCATTGAAATGAAGTGTTAAGGCAAGTGGCCAAATGTGCTTCTCATTAGGCAACACACATCAAGAGAAACAGAGATTTTTATTCTCTCTATATAAATACAATTGCTGTTTATGTAGAACCTCCATTGTGTGAGGCTTTCAGTAATAACAGTGCCACAAGTAGCTGGCACTTATTGACACAGTTTGCCATAAACGTCGTGTTCAAAGAGGCCGCCTCTTCTCCACTGGGCGCCTGGTGGCTAGGACAGGCGAGCAGCCAAATAAACGTGAGTTTCAGGGCAGCAAAGTGAACTTGAAGGGTTGAGATCCAGAAAACGCTTCTTTGGATGAACCCTCAATGCGGGCAGATGGACATCAATGGGATATACCCCTAGCACACACATCTCCCCTGGAAGATGCCCTCCTCCTGGGGGCAATTCAACAGAATGCCATATCTCTCCTCTACAAAAAAATTACACACAATACCCCAGACCCACTAGTGGATCTTAAGATGAAATGGGAGGAGGATCTGGGTCCTTTTGAGGGGGGGGGGAGTGGGAGGATGCACTGGTAGCGCCAAGGGAGGCTGTCGCATGTGTGGGCTTTTGCTTGGCGCAGTTAAAGATCCTGCGCAGGGCGTACCTGACTAGGGTGCATCTGGCCGGGATTGTATGTGCCATGATCCAGTCGTGTAACAAAGGCCCCCGCAAACCCTGCCATTGTGAGGGAGCTCCCGAGCTCCAGGGGGCCCCCTCAGCGTGGTACACTGTGCATGGATGGCAGGCCCCTGACTGGGTCCAGGCGGTAGAGAGCAGGGAGTAGCCCCCCCCCTCTAGGTGCTTGGCAGGGGGGCCCGTCAAGTTTTGTTACGCAATTGCCACGAACCACGGCTTTCTCCATTGCTTGACCAGAGGGGAACAATGCTGCACACTCTATGGGAATGCCCAATGTTGGTTACATTCTGTTCCAGGGTGAAACAATGCATTATGGACATAACTGATTTACAGGGACCCCTATCAGTCAAAATGATGATACTGGATATCCGTGAAGATGTAGCCGTACAGTGATATGTCAGGGTCATTTGCTGGCTGGGTCTTATGGTGGCAAGGAGAAACGTGGTCCAGTGGTGGGAGTCCCAGGTCACACCCGACCTCGAGCAATGGAAGATGGATATGAACTGGTGCTAAAAAGCAAGTCTACAAAAGTTGGGGCTGTCGAAAAAGTGGGGGCCGGTCTGTGGGGCCATGGTCTTTATAGTGGGATGTGTCTTGAGTCCACTGAATCCATGGGACCGGCTGTATAAGCGGGTGAGGGGGTGAGTCCCCAGTGGAAAGGGATTTCAATTCAATTCCTTGTATAATATGTGGCATATCTACTACTGGCTTATTTCACTTCAGAGGCGATCTGTGTATGCGTGTGTGCTTTTTGTTTATAATCTTCAATACAAGAAATATAAGAACACACTTTTCTTTGGGCCTAAGTCATAAGGAGAATGGTGTAGGGAGCTCCTGCACCCCTCTGGAGATCAGAGCCCTGGGCATGGGCCCAACTCACGCGTACAAAACACGGATTCTCTGAGCATCTCTTCTCTTCAACGTTTGATATACTCAACGTTCAGAGTGAAGCAGCTCGCATCCTCAGTAATTAACAGCAGTTTAGCTGTGATGTAGAATTGCCACTTGTAATTGGGTTGTTAGTAATGGGGGTAAAACTGTGCTCAAGCACCAGCCACAATTCCTGCCAGGTTGAAACACCAGCCAGCCCCAAATTAATCTGTGCTTAACATTCTGGTAGCTTGGCACAAAGCAGTCAGGCTTAACTTAGAGGCAATGTGTTAAGTATTTGTGCAACCAACACACAGTGGTTACGTGACAACACAACACAAGAAAAATCCACACCAAATTAGACAAGTAGGGTAAAATGTATGACAAAAATCCAATTAGTGGAACTGGAGTTATGCAAGTTTAAAGATTTTGAAGGAGACAAGTGCCTAGAAGCAAAACGTGTCTACTGCAGTTATCTGGTCAAGGTAGATCGGGTCCAAGTCACAGGTTCAGGCTGACCACGATGGAGCATGGTGGAAATACAGAACTGAGTTCAGTCTGCTGACAAAATACATTGTGGCCGGGACATCGAGATGCATAGGCCAGTATCGAGGAGTCATCAATGAGGAGCTGCAGGACAAGGTCTGGCATTGAGATGCGCCGTGCAGTGATGGATTTGATGAAGCCGTCAATGTGAGTGTGCGTGGAGGCCCAACATCGATATGTGGAGTCCTTGCATCGTCTTCGAGGAAGCTGCTTGGGATGCAAAGACTTCCGCTGTGATGCATTGGCGCCAAGGATGACATGCGTCGCATTGGGCTGGTGCTGGTGGCAAGCTGAGCTGCGTTGAGATACGTATAGTTGTGTTGACATCGAGGAGCCTGTTATGTCCCTGTAGCTCAGAACAGGAGGCCAGCTAATTGACCCTTGAAAACACTCTGGAGTTTCTGGGTCAGTGCAGGCAGGCTGGCCATAGCAGGGCAGTCCACAGCAGCAGAACAGTCCTTGAGCAGCAGACCAGGCATTTTGGTAGCAAAGTAGGCCCTGACAGCCACCCGGGCAGACCAGACTTCACAGCTGGGCTGTCCTTCTAGCTGCTAGACTCCACAGGTCCAGAAATGATCTGAAGAGTGGGTGTGAGGGTCTCCTTTTTATACCTTTTGCCCTCTTTGATTTAGGAGAAGCTTCTTGAGTTTCCCCCTACAGAGGTGTCTGGAATTTCCTGCCTCCATGCCGTGGTCCAAGTCTGTCCGGAGGTATATCAGGCTAGTGCAAAATCCTTTGTGTGACAGCAAGGCACTGTCAATTGAGGTGCAAGTGTGGTAGGTGACAGTTCCACCCACCATTACATCAGGTCAGAAATGGCCCATCCTGCCAACACGAAGGCCCTCTATTGTGATGCTATCTGAGAGGAATACACCAAGGCTAAGTGCTAACAACACCTAGTCATGTGACCCAGGAACAGGCTGAGGGAACCAAATGGTTAGGACAAGCAAATGCCAACTTTCTAAAAGTACACAAAATCCAGTACCAGCAAATATATAGAAAACATGTTTTTTAATGGTTTGAACGCAATATTAACATACTATGATGAATCATTTCTCTAATCATATCTTAAGGGAATAGACAAAGCGTGATAGTTAAAAAAAGTGATACCCAAGTGAGAAAAAAGAAACACCAAACCAAAAAGCAATAAAGAATTTGCAGATAGTTCCGTGATCTTTGGTGTATCTCACAAAGACAGCCTCTTATTAAGTTATCAAGTGTGCTTCTCAATACATTGATTAATATTTCAAAACACAATCAAAGAGGTCTTGTCTGATTAACATGTCAATGGCGTTTCGACCCTCATGTTGGATACTAGGGTCTCATCAGGACAAAAAAATGACCTGGGGAATGGCAATAGGTACAATCTGGAATTATAAAAGCCTTAGCTGGATGTTGATATTGGTATCGGTGTCTAACCCAGAATGGTGCTTTCGTCACCTTGAGACAGGAGATGGGTAGTTCAGCAGCATCTTCCCACAATGGGAGCGCTGTATTCATGTGTTTTCAAGTCTGGATACAAGACTCCCCAGGTCCCCAGTAGCAAGATCCTTGTGCTACAATATTTAAATTAATTAAAAATGAGTTTCACGTGGATATGTGTTTTGTGATAATTATACCCAGATTCACTTGGACATTCTGGGTTGCTATTTTATTTGTTTAACAACTTTCTAAAAGTGGCATTGTAGGAAGTTGGCTCTGTATGTACTATTTCAAAGTAAGAAATAGCGTGCACAGAGTCCAAGGGTTCCCCGTAGAGGTAAGATAGTGGCAAAAAGAGATAATTCTAATGCTCTATTTTGTGGTAGTGTGGCCGAGCAGTAGGCTTATCAGAGGGTAGTGTTAAGCATTTGTTGTACAGACACAGACAAGAAATGAGGAACACACACTCAAAGACAATTCCAGGCCAATAGGTTTTTAATATAGAAAAATATATTTTCTTAGTTTATTTTAAGAACCACAGGTTCAAGATTTACAAACAATACTTTAAATGAAAGGTATTTCACTCAGGTATCTTAGGAACTTTGAATCAACACAATAGCATGTACAGTTTTGGCAAAAATGGCAATAAGCTATTTTAAAATTGAACACTGCAAAATTCAACAGTTCCTGGGGGAGGTGAGTATTGGTTAGTTTTGCAGGTAAGTAAAGCACTTACAGGGTTCAAAGTTGGGTCCAAGGTAGCCCGCCGTTGGGGGTTCAGGGCAACCCCAAAGTTACCACACCAGCAGTTCAGGGCCGGTCAGGTGCAGAGGTCAAAGTGGTGCCCAAAACGCATAGGCTCCAATGGAGAAAGGGGTGCCCCGGTTCTAGTCTGCCAGCAGGTAGGTACCCACGACTTCGGAGGGCAGACCAGGGGGTTTTGTAGGGAACCAGGGGGGACACAAGTCAGCACAGAAAGTACACCCTCAGCGGCACAGGGGCGGAGTGCAGAGTGCAAACAGGCGTCGGGTTTGCAATAGGTTTCAATGGGAGACCCAGGGGTCTCTTCAGCGATGCAGGCAGGCAAGGGGGGGGGGGGGCCACCACCTGGGCTAGGGAGAGGGCCACCTGGGCGTCGCTCCTGCACTGGAGGTCGGATCCTTCATGTCCTGGGGGCTGCGGGTGCAGTGTGTTTCCCAGGCGTCGGGTTCTTTGAAGCAGGCAGTCGCGGTCAGGGGGAGCCTCTGGATTCCCTCTGCAGGCGTCGCTGCGGGGGCTCAGGGGAGGCCCAACTCTGGCTACTCACAGGCTCGCAGTCGCCGGGGAGTCCTCCCTGTAGTGTTGGTTTTCCGCAGGTCGAGCTGGGAGCGTCGGGTGCAGAGTGGAAAGTCTCACGCTTCAGGCGGGAAACGTGTGGTCTTTAAAAGTTGCTTCTTTGTTGCAAAGTTGCAGTTTCTTTGGAACAGGGCCACTATCCTCGGGAGTTCTTGGTCCTTTTAGATGCAGGGTAGTCCTCTGAGGCTTCAGAGGTCGCTGGACCCTGGGTGGCGCGTCGATGTTGCAGTTTTTCTTGAGTGGGGAGACAGGCCGGTAGGGCTGGGGCCAAAGCAGTTGGTGTCTCCGTCTTCTCTGCAGGGCTTCAGGTCAGCAGTCCTTCTTTGTCTTCAGGTTGCAGGAATCTAGTTTCCTAGGTTCTGGGAAGCCCCTAAATACTGAATTTAGGGGTGTGTTTAGGTCTTGGAGGGCAGTAGCCAATGGCTACTGTCCTTGAGGGTGGCTACACCTTCTTTGTGCCTCCTCCCTGAGGGGATGGGGGCACATCCCTATTCCTATTGGGGGAATCCTCCAAAATCAAGATGGAGGATTTCTAAAGGCAGGGGTCACCTCAGCTCAGGACACCTTAGAGGCTGTCCTGACTGGTGGGTGACCCCTCCTTGTCAATCACCCCTGGACTTGCCGCCAAAATTGGGGGCTGTGTCCAGGGGGCGGGCATCTCCACTAGCTGGAGTGCCCTGGGGCATTGTAACACAAATCCTGAGCCTTTGAGGCTCACTGCTAGGTGTTACAGTTCCTGCAGGGGGGAGGTGTGAAGCACCTCCACCCAGAGCAGGCTTTTGTTTCTGTCCTCAGAGAGCACAAAGGCCCTCACCACATAAGGTCAGAAACTAGCCTCTCAGCAGCAGGCTGGCACAGACCAGTCAGCACTGAACAATTGGGTAAAATACAGAGGGCATCTCTAAGATGCCCTCTGTGTGCATTTTTTAATAAATCCAACACTGGCATCGGTGTGGGTTTATTATTCTGAGAAGTTTGATACCAAACTTCCCAGTATTCAGTGTAGCCATTATGGAGCTGTGGAGTTTGTTTTTGACAAACTCCCAGACCATATACTTAATATGGCCACAACTGTGCTTACAATGTCTAAGAATAGACTTAGACACTGTAGGGGCATATTGTTCATGCAGCTATGCCCTCACCTGTGGTATAGTGCACCCTGCCTTAGGGCTGTAAGGCCTGCTAGAGGGGTGACTTACCTATGCCACAGGCAGTATTTTGTGTGCATGGCATCCTGAGGGGGATGCCATGTCGACTTTGCCTTTTTCTCCCCACCAACACACACAATCCGCAATGGCAGTGTGCATGTGTTAGGTGAGGGGTCACTTAGGGTGGCACAACATATGCTGCAGCCCTTAGGGACCTTCCCTGGTCACAGGGCCCTTGGTACCACTGGTACCTTTTACAATGGACTTATCTGTGTGCCAGGGGTGTGCCAATTGTGGAAACAATGGTACATTTTAGGTGAAAGAACACTGGTGCTGGGGCCTGTTTAGCAGGGTCCCAGCACACTTCTCAGTCAAGTCAGCATCAGTATCAGGCACAAAGTGGGGGGTAACTGCAACAGGGAGCCATTTCCTTACAGGCATTTTCAGAATTGTGACTTAAAATCCGGCTTTACCCTTAGAGTGGATTTTAAATTACAGTTCCACAGACACCAAACTTAACTTTCCTACCTGCTACCAATCAAAAGTTAGCACTTATTAAAAGTAATAAGGTAACCCGTGCTTGATTTGTAAATAAAAAGGTGCCGGTGCCCAAAGCCCTCCTTTTAAACATGCGGATGCTGCAATTAAATGTGTGAACACTGAATACTGAGACGGCGTAATTCTGAAGCCAACTCGGGCCTCTTCAATCCATATAAAGCCACTGCATGCCCCTTCAACTCACTCTTGCAGCTTTGAACTTTCTACCTTTCTGACGCTTTTTCGTTTTTCTCTTCTTCCGTCTTTCCCATATGTGTCTTTTGCTCGCAGCAATGCTTGAGGCAGTAGAATAAGCCCGGCCCTCAAAAATAAGTGCTGGTGCTCAGCATCGGAAACAACAAGCACAAATTAAGCACTGAGGTAACCCAATGTTATCCCATGGGAGAGGTAGACCTTGCAATAATGGAAAATACATTTAAGAGTTATTCACTACCAGGACATGCAAAAATTAAATGTAAATGTCTAACTTTCAATATACTACACCATGCCCTATGGAATGTTTAGGGCCTACTCTAGGAGTAACTTATATGAATTAAAAAGAAAGGTATAGGTCTGGTAAAAGGTTTATTTTGCCAGGTCGAAGTGGCAATTTAAAACTGCACCCAATGGCAGGCCTGGGAAATGCTTAAAGGGTTACTTAAGTGGGTGGCACAATGAGTGCTGCAGGCCCACTAGTAGAATTTAATTTACAGGTCCTGGGTACAGTCAGTACCACAATACTAGGGACTTACTAGTAAATTAAATAGGCCAATTGTGTGTAAGCCAATTTCACCATGTTTAAAGAAGAGAGCACAAAGACTTTAGCACTGGCTAGCACTGGTAAAGTTCACGGAGTCCTTAGTCAAACAAAAATTAGATCAGCAAAAATGGAGGGATGAAGGTAAAATGTTTGGGGGCAAGACCACACTAAGACTGACAGGTCTAACCTGGCTTGTCTATTTTTCCTGTGAGAAGATGTTCTATATAAATCTCTATTTTGCACACCTTAGCTCTGAATATGTTCATATTGTTGACAAAGGTTTTCTAATTCTGTTTGCACAATAAGTGTTTATTACATTTTAAAAGAATTTGCCAATCTTAAAATGTTTCATTTTGAATATATTTTGCAAGTGGAAATGCCAATCATATTATTGCCTCACTTACAATTCCTTCACATTCATGACAAAAACGGGATAATTGTATACAGGCCCGCCAACAGTTGTGTGTCCCTGACTCCCATGTGCATGTTTATTGTTTCACTCCAATTAATATTAGACATTAGGTGTGGCTTACATTGTATCTTGTTTGTGCTGCTGGGGGACTGAAATAAATCTTTTTTCGGCCTCATTTAGACTTTGGCAGATGGGGTTAATCCATCACAAATGTGAGGGATATCCCGTCAGCCATACTACGATCCCATTATATCATATGGTAATCGTAGTAAGGGGAACAGGATATTCTTCATGTCGTGATGAAGTAACCTGTCAGCCAAACTCTAAATTAGGCCCGAAGTGTCTTAGCTTTTCAAGTAAAGTTGTGGTTGCACATGATTAGGATATTGTCAAATGAGGTATAGTCAGTTTCCCGTTGTTACTTTCATTCACTATCCTTCAGCTGGTCCTTATCCATTCTTGGTGCACGTCTCGGTTTGCTGGGTGCCAATCTCCAGGTGCTGGGGCATCATGTTAGGTTTAATATGGTGCTGCAAGCAGGGTTGAAGCCATTTGTACTATCTAAACTTGTGAGCTGTTTTAACCTGTGTGGCCTTGGGGTGCCTTGTAGTGGTACAGGAATACCAAAAGGCCCAGGCACACTATTTCCAGTAATGATATCTGGCTGAACGGTGCCGAATAAACAGGCCACTTGTAAGAGCAAAAGGCCACTTTCTTAGGACAGTAATATAGCTGAACTTCATAGTTAAATACAGCATATCAATAAATCCTACCTCAGTAATACAATGAAGCATCCTATCCCTTCCCACTCTTAAACCTCCCCCAAACTTGAACAACTGCCCAACTAAAATACCCAAACATTCAGCTCCACCCTCTTTCATTTCATTCACAGTCCTTCCACACCAGGCCCAGGTGTCCCTACCTGGTACTTCATTTGCCAATGTCTCCCCCGCAAGGTCCCAATCCTTCCAGTCTATTGTGTGAGTCCTATGCTTGTCTGCCACCCAGAAATCAGACATCCCCTTTAAAAAACTGTGTTTCCCTGACCTGGCTGTCTCCCAAAGAGCCCCAAACACTGTCCCTTCACAAACTAGTTTGTCACTCAACAGCCAGTGCAGATGTTTTACCATCATTGTTGTACCACTGATTTCTTTGCCAATGGATCCCGTATTCCAAGCAAATAAAACTCATTACCCAAGAATGATGTCTACCCTATTCTGACAAAATAATGTAAAATTCTCCTTTGTGATTTCACTGTGCTCTATTAATCCTATACCCCTGTTTTGGCAAATACATGCATCTCCCTGTTCACTTTGAGTCTGGCTTTTTCAACCAATTTTTTTTTATACTCTTTTTACTGCAAACAAAGCTCAGCATACAAGTGGAACCCACATCAGTTACATAGTAATAGTAGCTCAAACAAGGTACACAATATTATCCGCCACCAACCAGCATCACACGACCACTGTACCTAAACCATGTCTTATGCCTTGCCCTGTGACTCCTGCCTCCCCTCTCCTCCCAAGACTATAAATGATAACCCACTCCTTCCTGGTTATTCTACTGTGTCTCTATATGCCACACATTTTGTCCATATTTTTTCATATTTCTTCACACATCCCCTGCTTTTGTATATCACTTGTTCCGCCCTTTGGCACCAATCTAAGTCCCTCTCCCAGTCTGCAGTTCGCGGAGGGTCCGCCAGCCACTAATTGTAGCCAAATCTTCAAGTTTCTGGGCCACCCTTCGTCTCTCGTAATGCCCAGTAGCAGCCATTTTGCCTCTAATGTTATGTGCATCCCGGCTACTGTGCCCGTTATCTGTGCCACCCTTTATCAGTACTCCTGAATCACTGGGCATCCCCACAGGGTGTGGAAAAAGGATCCCCCTGTGCCACATCCCCTGGCACACAGGTCAGATTTAGTACGACCCATCCTATGCAGTAATTTTGGAGTAATATGCTCTATGTAGAACCCTCAACTGTATGAGACACAGGCCCTTATAGCTACCTCCCTGGGGCTCTGTACCGCCTCCACCCAACCCTCATCCTCAAGCATTCCCAGATCATTTTCTCAGTCAGCCCGCAAAGTTTTCAGAGGGTCTGGGGAGTTGTTCATAATTTTCTTATAGATCAGGGAGACAGCCTTGTTCGTCAAGGGCTCCGTCAGCAATCTGTCTTCCATGGGCAATGACTGGTAGTTGCTCTCCCCCTACTATGTGCCTGTGTAGTGCGTGTCCCAGCTACGACAGCCTATAGCGTTCTGACTGTCCCATCTCATACTCCCGCTCAAGGTCCTCAAACATCAATAACTCTCCCCCCTCCACACATCCCCCAGGTACTCTAACCCAATGAACTCCCATTTCCTAAATAACTGGAGTTTCCCCACCTTCTGCAACAGTGTACTGGACCATAGTGGAGTTCTATTTGTGAGTTTCCCTTCCCACCCCAAAAATCTATTGGCCGCCCTCCAGGCTCTAACCACCGACTCTGGATGAAACAGCAGTCGACATAACCGCCCGCCCCATGTTAGAGCGTATGGAAGCCCGAGGTCCCATTGCTTCTCTGTCCACCCAAAATGCCGGGTCCTCTCCTGCCGCAAACACCTAGTCATTGATTAGGCATAACTGTGCTTCCCAGTATTATGTACATATGTCTGGGACTGCCAGTCCACCCTCAAACACTCCTTTCTGGAGTTTAGTTAGGGAGATGCACGAGCTACACCTGGCCCACAGCAGCTTCCTCAGTTCCCTATTTATATTTTGAAACACTCCAGGTGGCACCTCGTATGGGGTATTTTGCAGGAAATACAGCAGCCGTGGCAGGGCCATCATCTTGAAGAGTACAGCACGTCCTATCAGAGAGACTAGGAGTCCCCTCCAATGTGAGACATCCGCCTGGAGATGTCTCAGCTGCACTAGCAGGTTTTCTTCTGGGAACCTGGGCATGTTTCGTGTGACATAAATACCTAGGTAACGAAACCCCTCCGTCGCCACTGGGACAACGCACCACATGGAAAGCTCTAAGGCTCCCCATGAGCAGGTAATGATTTGTCCCAGTTAACTTGGCATCCCGAGTAACTGCCAAAAATTTTGAAGATATGAAGCAGCCTATCCACCGTAACTCTCAGTCTCGCAGCGTAAAGCAGAATATCGTCTGCATACAAAGAGATTCCCTCCACCCATCCCCCTTTTTCCTATTATCCCCTATACCAAGGGGTCTTATCGTACCCAAGCAGCCAGTGCCAGTGCGAAAATCATGGGGGACCAGGGGCATCCCTGTCTCGTTCCTCTCTATAGGGCAAAGAGGCGAGACATTGTCCCATTCACCCGCAGCCACGCCAGGGGGGACTGGTAGAGGAGCCGCACCCATTCGCAGAATCCAGGGCTGAATCCCAGCCTATCCAGGGCCACCAACAAATATGGCCATTCTATAATATCAAATGCCATCCTGGCATCCAATAACATCACTACCACGTCTTCATGGTCTGCCTAGTTAGTCATGTGCAGAACCACCATACAGGCAACGGAGGTTGAGTCTAGTTCCCCTCTGGGGCATAAACCCTGCTTGATCTGGATGAATCAGTTTTGTAATTACCTTCATCAGCCTGTTGGCTAGGATCTTTGCCAAGACCTTACCCTCCACATTCAACAACGAGATGGGCCTGTATGAACTGCAGGTGTCTGGGTCCTTCCCTTTCTTTGGGATTGCCACTATATATTTTCTGATCCGATGGCAGGACCCCTTCTGCCCTTGCTCTCCTGAACATTTGCAGCATGTAGGTTGCCACCTCCTTCACTATACACTTGTACAGCTCGACCGGGATACCATTTGGCCTGGCGGTCTTTCCAGACTGTAACTCTCGGAGGGCTTGTTCAACCTCCTCATCCGAAGGTTCCTCCTCCAACGCATCGCGGTCCTCAGGAGTGAGGGTCTGCAGAGAAACATTCTCTAAGAGGTCTGCACATTCCACCCCGGTGAACTCGACCCTGGACTCATATAGCCACTCGTAGTATTCCGCAGAGGCCTCAGCGATGTCCCCACCGGTCCTGCACGCCTGCCTCGCCGCATCTCGAACTGTCACTACCCAATTTCTCCCCCTGTCTCTACTTTTAAGCCAGGGCATTAATTTGTTGGCCTTATCCCCTACATCGTAGAGTCGTCGCTGTGTTGCAAGCGCGTGCACCCTCGCCCTGCCATCTGCCAAATCCCTCAACTCTTGCTGGCGAAGCCTAAGTTGATGACATCGTTCAGGACACGGCCGACCGCTCTGCCCGGCTACCATCTTGAGCACCCTGATGTCTGCTTCTAGACCCGCTACTTTGGTCAGTTGCTCCTTTTTTATTCCGTCTATCATGCCTACACCTGGCCTGCTTTGTACCCTCCCACAGGATAACTGGCGATGCCACAGACCCGTTGTTTACTTGGAAGTACAAAGTGGTCTGTTCTCTTACCCCATCCCTGAATTCCGGATCTGTGAAGTGCCAAGGGTCTAACCTTTAAGGCAGCCTCCATTCCCCATTCGGACCACTGAGTACCACCGTCACTGGGGAGTGATCCGAGATTCCCCTTGCAAGATGAGTCACCCCATAGAACTGTC
Source organism: Pleurodeles waltl (assembly GCF_031143425.1). Taxonomy (NCBI): domain Eukaryota; kingdom Metazoa; phylum Chordata; class Amphibia; order Caudata; family Salamandridae; genus Pleurodeles; species Pleurodeles waltl. The sequence goes on along the minus strand of NC_090444.1, from coordinate 1,773,679,576 downwards.
CCACCTGAAGATAGAGCATAAAGATGTAATCTATACATGAAAAACTGTTGTGTGCTGTTGAGAAGTATGTATATTAGTTCCCCCCTGGGTTGTGTTCCCACCAGAGGTCCACCAGACCCAATGCTTCTACGAACATCCTGAGGAGACTCTCACTCTCCACCACCCTTTTGGACCCTGACAGCCTGTCCCTCCTGACATCCATAATATCATTCATATCGCCACCCAGGATCAAGATGCCACTGGGCAGTCCCAATAGCCCCCCCCCAGCTCTCAGAATATGTCCCTCTGCAACCTGGGAGGCATGTAGAGCGAGCAAATGTTTATCGTTTGACCCTCCCAGGTACCTGTCTGCATTATGAATCTGTCCAAGGGGTCTGAGCACATATCACCCAGGGCATCTGCCACCTTTGTGTTGACCATTATTCCAACCCCCCTCAAACTAGTTGTATAACCTGCATGTGCAACCAGGGTGTAGCCCATTTAATCTAGTGCCTTATACCTGTTCCCTTTCAAACGAGTTTCCTGAAGCAGGATAATGTCTGGTGCGTGTTGCCGGATGTATTGTAAAACTACAGTGCGCTTAATTTTGTTAGCAAGGCCATTGACATTCCAGGTGATAATCCTGATCTCTGTTTTAGTCTGCTTTGAGATGTCAGGTCCATGTGTGCCACCCCCTCCCGAGTCGTAGCCGTGCGGCCACCCTGCGAGCTTTGTGTTGTTGAGCTGAAACAAAAGATTTCTAAAGAGACGGGAACTGCCCTGGATAACTTTCCCCAAAACCCCCCCACCATGCTACCCTGCATTGTGGGCCTAAACATGCCCACCTCCCCAACTTGCAGAGCGCCTGTTGCCCTAAAACAATCTAACTAGTAAAGGACTGGCTGGCATCACCAATCAGTGTTTTGAAAGTGGATGTGCGAGCCCTATACCTCTTGTCTATCTCTAGTAACCGAACATCGGCTCTGCCTAACTGCCAAATAATCTCTGTTTTGTTCATAGGAGGATGACTGCGGCCTGGCAATCCTCCATTGTTGCACACCGACACCCCGAGAGAAATATGTTTCTAAACCATATGTCTTCTGTCTGTTTATATTCACTCTTTGGCTCCTGAGTGTCGCAATTCACTGTCTACCAGAACCGTCTCTGCTTCCTGGTGTCCATCTCGTTGGTTCCTGCGGTCCTCGGTGGGGTTCTGGTCCGATGTGGATGGTACTGATTGTGCTTTTGCGACCCTGGATTGCTGGTCCGAGGTTCTGGCTGACTGCTTGCGTCTTGGGGTATGCTTATCCCCTGCACGCCAGTCCTCGAGCCAGTCCCATGACTCTGCCGGCGTAATGAAGAACCAAGATGTGCCTTCCGTCACAACCCTTAGTCTGGCCGGGAACAGCATCATGTATTTGATGTCTTTTGCTCTCAGGGTCTTCTTGACCTCATCAAAACTTCAACGCTGATGTTGAACTTGCAGGGTAAGTCTGGGAGAAACCTCATTGTGGTGTTCTCATAAAGGAGGTTTTCCTATGACTGGGCTGCTTGTAGAATGGTATCTCGGTCTCTGCGGTTGAACACCCTAGCTATAATAGTCCTCGGTGGGCCCCCGGCCTCAGTGGTGGCACTGGCACCCCATGTGCCCGCTCGATAGAGAACAAATTTGGAGAGTCTTTTCGGACGGAGGTGGTTGGTTATCGAGTCCTCCAGGAAGAGCTCTACAGCAGGCACCTCCACCCCCTCCGGGACCCCCACCATCCGGATATTGTTTCTCCTCACCCTGCCTTCTTGGTCTTCTAACCGGGCTGCCATCTGAGCCTGTTGTTTTGTTAGGGACTAGACCTGGTCTTCGAGCATTTTTGATGGTGATTGCAATAGGTGGATGTGTGGTTCCATAGATTTAACTTTTTCAGACATCTTGTGAAAGTCATTGAGCATCACAGCGTTTAATTTAGGTTCTAACGAGCTCTTGAGATCTCAAATGGCCTCCATTATGGCTCCCAAACAGGACTCCGCATCCCCCGGCGGCTCCCCATCCACTGCTCTCAGTGGCAGTTGCTTCGCCACGGTGTACTTGTCCATTTTATTTGACTGTGCATTTGGGTGACTCTTTGGTTTCACCATTTTTCCTTCTTCCTCCCACTCGCCCTCCGGCAGGGGGTGGGGGGGATTCCCAGGCTGCAGCTTCTCACCTTCACTCACTGTGTCTCACACGCACCTGCCCGCAGGCCCTGCTGGGCTGGATCAGTCCCCACCGGCTCTTACTGCCGTCACCTTTCCACCTCGGGCCCGCTGCTCCTCTATTGATCCTCACCCTCAGTCTTCTGGCTCAGCCACGTCCCTCTGTTCCTTGCTGTGTGTTCACTCTCTTTACTTTGGCTGCCTTCACCCTACGGGCCTGCAATCCGGCTGAAGCGTGTTTACCAGGTAGGCATCCCGTGCCTTGGTGAGCCGGGCCTCCCTCCTTTCCCGGCCCGTTCGCTCTCACTAATCTCAGTTGCCCATGCCTGGGGGCATGGCAAGGCCGGCCGGCCCGTCCGGACCAAGGCGCTATACACTCTTTGCCCCTCCCCCCTCCAACGAACTGCACTGGGGGAAAGGTGTGGGGAGGGCTCCTCTTCCCACTCACACTAGGCAGGCACCACTTTTCCTGCCGGCCACCGAGCCCTTTTCTGGCTGCGAGGGAGCCACGCCCCTCACCGGCCTCTGTTGACACGACTTACGGGACGAGCTACGCACTCCCAGACCCCCACTCCTTACTTGCCAGCATGTACCGGGCCGTCGCACACCAGCCGCCTCCCAGTCCCTCTCCTGCAACTCCGTCAGCTCACCACCACTCCTCTCCCTCGGGCACCAGCGACCGCCCCGTGACTCGCTCCTTCACCGCAGCTGCCATGCAGAGCCGCTGGCCAGTAAGTGGAATTCCGCACCCGTGCGGTTTACCAGGGTGTCGTTCCTTCTGCTATGGAGCAGTTTCTCTGGTGCAGATGTTGTCGGATTTTGAACGGATGTCGGGGTTAATTATGTGTGGTTACTGGAGCTCAGTTACAGTGCAGCCATCTTGGCTGCTGCCAAGCCACGCCCCTCTCAACCACATTTTATTTAACTGCTTCGCTCCAAAAAAAAATCGCAAACGGCTCTGTACAAAACATGTATGTCCCTGACCAAGACTTTCCAATAATCTCCAATCCCTGTTTCATCACTTATATCAAACCCAATCCCAAAAGCTGCACCAAGTCATTCTTGAATAAATGTATAGCTAACACATCCAGGCAATACACTCACCAAATCAGACTAACAGGGCGATAACTGTTCCCACTTCACCCTCCGTACCCTACCACTCAGTTTTAAATCTCAAATTCTGTTGAAAAAAAGGCCTTCTTATTGCTTCAATGCTTATTTTATGATAGAGTGTCCGATAATCCAGTTGGAAATCTTGGCACTGCTACACAACATAAAAACTAAAATCATATAGCATTAAAAAGTATCTTAATGCATCTTTTCTATTTGCCTAATGTAGCACAGACAAAATTTGGATGACCACCTTCCCAACTATATAATATCTCTTAAGGAAAACCCCAGCCTCAGACATCATTCCAGTCCTAAAGGAATGAGTGTCATAATCCCCTCCGTTCTCTGCCACTCCAGCCAGGACTTCCCTCATTACATCTAGGACCTGAGACCCCAGCAACTTCTTGCCATCTTGGTAACAAGAAACACACCTTTCTTTGCCCCGCCCACTGCTTTGAAATCCACCCATATTCCCATTCCCACTAGGCACAGCAATCCTCCTATGCTGTTTAACATCACTGTATTCCTGCTTGATCAGTTGTCAACTTTCTCAAATGTAGCCACAATTCGTACTCTTAATTGAAACATCCTCAACACATACCATTTTCTTTGCTAATCCCTAACAATTCAGGAACCCTAAAGGCTGCAAAGAATAGCCATAAAATGTATAACTTAATTAGCTAAGGTTCAAAACTAGAAAAACATATTGGCCCTCATTATGACTTTGGCAGTCTTTTAGCAAGACCGCCAATGCCGTGGGCGCCAGAAGACCGCCAGTGCTGGCGGTCTTCCACCCACCATATCATGGGTACTGCCGGATTTTTGGGACACTTTGAGTGGAAATCTGGCAGTAGTTATGCTGGCGGACTGAGGTGCTCTGGCGGGTCCCCCACTGGCCCCACCCCGCCAGTATGATTCCACCAGCCGTATTATGGGCAATAACACAGCATGGCCATGTCCTGCTGGTGAGGCGCTGCCGGCGGTGGAAGCGCCCCTTCCCATTCCCTGCCGGACGACCTTCTCTCTGGACCAGGTAAGGTGATCGTTTGACAGGGGAGGGGAATGGGAGGGTGGGGGGGTGTGGTGTCTGCGTGTGTGTATGAATGTGTGTATGCATGGTTGTATGCATGTCTGAATGTTGAAGTGTGTGCGTGTATGCATGTAAGTGTGTATGAGTGTGTGTATGAGACTGAGTGATGTGGTGAATACGTGTTTGTGTGTGAGGATGCGTATTTGGATGGGTGTTAGTATGTGTGGTTGAATGAGTGTATGAGTGCTGAGGTGAATGTGTGTCTGGGTGCGTGTGAGTGAGTGAATGTGTGTATGAGTGCTGAGGTGAATGCGTGTATGGATGTATGTGAGTGAATGCATGTATGTAAATGTAGGTGAATGGGTGTATGGGTGGTGCGTGTGGGTGTATGTGTGCATCAGGGGGTTGAGGGGCTCTGTGACTGGAGGGGGGCTCTAGTGTTTGCTGGGGGGGAGTCGTCTACCAGTGACAGGGACAAAATTCCCTGTCACCTGTAGCCTTTCCGTCATGGTTTTCATGGCAGTACTACCGCCGGGGAAACCATGGCGGGAAGCGGGCTCCTAATACCGCCAGCGGTCTTCTGTGGACCACAGGGTTGGAGTGCTCATCTTCGGCCCGGCGCCTCCAACCGCCCCGGTGGTATTAGTTTAGATGTGGCGGTCTTCACCGCCGGCCCGTCGGCGGTGAGACCACCAACGTGGCTCTGGCAGTCCTCGGACCGCCAGGGTCATAATGAGGGCACTTGTTTGTAAACCTCTTCCCAACACCACCAACCTATGCAAGGTTATAGGTTCCCTCTTCCGACCTGTCCGTTTCTCTTTTTTGCCCAACATTGTCTCTTGTCCAATGCTTCCACAGTTGTCTCATATCACCAGTGTAAGGAAATGCCTCCTTGGCATGGTTACCCCCTGACTTTTTTGCCTTTGCTGATGCTATGTTTTGATTTGAAAGTGTGCTGAGGCCTGCAAACCAGGCCCCAGCACCAGTGTTCTTTCCCTAACCTGTACTTTTGTTTTCACAATTGGCACACCCTGGCATCCAGGTAAGTCCCTTGTAACTGGTACCCCTGGTACCAAGGGCCCTGATGCCAGGGAAGGTCTCTAAGGGCTGCAGCATATCTTATGCCACCTTGGGGACCCCTCCCTCAGCACAGACACACTGCTTGCCAGCTTGTGTGTGCTGGTGAGGACAAAACGAGTAAGTCGACATGGCACTCCCCTCAGGGTGCCATGCCAACCTCACACTGCCTATGCAGTATAGATAAGTCACCCCTCTAGCAGGCCTTACAGCCCTAAGGCAGGGTGCACTATACCATAGGTGAGGGCACCAGTGCATGAGCACTGTGCCCCTACAGTGTCTAAGCCAAACCTTAGACATTGTAAGTGCAGGGTAGCCATAAGAGTATATGGTCTGGGAGTATGTCAAACACGAATTCCACAGCACCATAATGGCTACACTGAAAACTGGGAAGTTTGGTATCAAACTTCTCAGCACAATAAATGCACACTGATGCCAGTGTACATTTTATTGTAAAATACACCCCAGAGGGCACCTTAGAGGTGCCCCCTGAAACCTTAACCAACTACCCGTGTAGGCTGACTGGTTTTAGCAGCCTGCCACACTCGAGACATGTTGCTGGCCACATGAGGAGAGTGCCTTTGTCACTCTGTGGCTAGTAACAAAGCCTGCACTGGGTGGAGATGCTATCACCTCCCCCAGGCAGGAGGTGTAACACCTGGCGGTGAGCCTCAAAGGCTCACCCCCTTTGTTCCAGCACCACAGGGCACTCCAGCTAGTGGAGTTGCCCGCCCCCTCCGGCCACGGCCCCATTTTTGGCGGCAAGGCCGGAGGAAATAATGAGAATAACAAGGAGCAGTCACTGGCCAGTCAGGACAGCCCCTAAGGTGTCCTGAGCTGAGGTGACTCTAACTTTTAGAAATCCTCCATCTTGCAGATGGAGGATTCCCCCAATAGGGATAGGACTGTGACCCCCTCCCCTTGGGAGGAGGCACAAAGAGGGTGTACCCACCCTCAGGGCTAGTAGCCATTGGCTACTAACCCCCCCAGACCTAAACACGCCCTTAAATTTAGTATTTAAGGGCTCCCCAGAACCTAGGAACTCAGATTCCTGCAACCTAAGAAGAAGAGGACTGCTGAGCTGAAAAACCCTGCAGAGAAGACGGAGACACCAACTGCTTTGGCCCCAGCTCTACCGGCCTGTCTCCCCCCTTCGGAAGAAAACTGCTCCAGCGACGCTTTCCCCAGGACCAGCGACCTCTGAATCCTCAGAGGACTGCCCTGCTCTAAAAGGACCAAGAAACTCCCAAGAACAGCGGCCCTGTTCAACAAAGACTGCAACTTTGTTTCCAGAGGAGCAACTTTAAAGACCCCTGCAATTCCCGCCAGAAGCGTGAGACTTGCAACACTGCACCCGGCGACTCCGACTCGACTGGTGAAGAAACAATGCTACAAAGAGGACCCCCAGGCAACTCCAAGACTGTGAGTAACCAAAGTTGTCCCCCTGGAGCCCCCACAGCGATGCCTGCAGAGGGAATCCCGAGGCTCCCCCTGACCGCGACTGCCTGACTCTAAGATCCCGACGCCTGGAAAAGACCCTGCACCCGCAGCCCCCAGGACTTGAAGGATCGGAACTCCAGTGCAGGAGTGACCCCCAGGAGGCCCTCTCCCTTGCCCAGGTGGTGGCTACCCCGAGGAGCCCCCCCTTGCCTGCCTGCACCGCTGAAGAGACCCCTTGGTCTCCCCTTGATTCCTATTACAAACCCGACACTTGTTTGCACACTGCACCCGGCTGCCCCCGCGCTGCTGAGGGTGTACTTTCTGTGTGGACTTGTGTCCCCCCCGGTGCCCTACAAAACCCCCCTGGTCTGCCCTCCGAAGACGCGGGTACTTACCTGCTGGCAGACTGGAACCGGGGCACCCCCTTCTCCATTGAAGCCTATTTGTTTTGGGCACCACTTTGAACTCTGCACCTGACCGGCCCTGAGCTGCTGGTGTGGTGACTTTGGGGTTGCTCTGAACCCCCAACGGTGGGCTACCTTGGACCCCAATTTGAACCCCGTAGGTGGTTACTTACCTGCAAGAACTAACAATAACTTACCTCCCCTAGGAACTGTGAAAATTGCAGTGTCCACTTTTAAAATAGCGATATGTGTTTTATGTAAAAAGTATATATGCTATTGTGATTATTCAAAGTTCCTAAAGTACGTACCTGCAATACCTTTCGAATGAGATATTACATGTAGAATTTGAACCTGTGGTTCTTAAAATAAACTAAGAAAATATATTTTTCTATACAAAAACCTATTGGCTGGAATTGTCTCTGAGTGTGTGTTCCTCATTTATTGCCTGTGTGTATGTACAACAAATGCTTAGCACTACTCCTTTGATAAGCCTACTGCTCGACCACACTACCACAAAATAGAGCATTAGTATTATCTCTTTTTGCCACTAGCTTACCTCTAAGGGGAACCCTTGGACTCTGTGTATACTATTCCTTACTTTGAAATAGTGCATACAGAGCCAACTTCCTACAACCAGTAAACCTGCCATAGAAACGAACACCGCAGAGTTTGTCAGCAGTTGTAGTTGCAGATATATCCCTTTCAATATTGATCATAATTAAACACACAACGTCCTCCCTTCTGTCCTCTGTACCCTTTTGTATTCTGGTCTCTGCATTCAGCACCTCTGTCCAAAAATTCTTCCCATGCTTGCATGTAGGCTACATTACTACCTGAAATCACATTCTCTACCAGCCTTAATATTCTTTATATCCCAGATCTCAACCCTCCTCCCATATCATGGTGTCAGCAAATCATACCCTGGCGCCAAACCATGGAATCTCTGCCATTGTGAATGAGACAAAGCATCTGTAATGTTTAATGTCCACACCTGGAACGTGTTTAGTTCTAAACACAGTATTAAATATCAAACAACCAAGCATAAAACGCTGCAGCAACGTCAGCAATTTTATTGTCCCTCACTTTCTTGCAATTCACCAACACCCCCACAGTCTCATTGTCCTCATTTAACACGACTGTTTCATTTGCTATCTCCTTCCCCACAAAGAAATAGCTACCAACATGGAAAATGACTCAAAAAAGACGATGATTCTTCCTTTCTCCCACCATGTTTTAGGCATCCCCTCCGAACAACACATTCCTTTGTAGAAAAATCCCAAATCACCAGAACCTGCTGCATCAAAAACAATCTGACCCTGCCAAGCAAAATTCAAATCCAGAGACCACACAGTCAGCCTATTGAAATTTCTCTCTGACATTAGCCAAACATCCAGATCAGCCAACACTGCCGCTGATATTCTTACTCTGTGATGCAGCAACCTTGCTCCTGGCACAGCAAAACCTAGTCTCCTGCAAAAGGATCTGCCCACTTACACAACTCTACATGCAAAATGTAGGTAACCCAACAGCCTCTGAACCCTTCTTCTCTGTACTTTTGTAACAGATACTGTGTTGGTCCCGGCCCTTTCTACAGGGTCATTCCCCAAACATTTTGCCTTCTCCTAATTTTTCTGATCCTTTTTGGCTGAGGTTATGACTCTGGGCACTTTGTCACTGCTAATCAGTGCTAAAGTGCATTTATCTTGTAAACTTGGTATGATTGGCTTAGACCTGATTGGCACATTTAATTTACCTGTAAGTCCCTTGTACAGTGGTATCTCTATTCCCAGGGCCTGTAAATTAAATGCTACTAGTGGGCCTGCAGCGCTGCTTGCGCCACCCACTGAAGTAGCCTTTCAAACCTGTCTCAGGCCTGCTAGCACAGAGCCTGTGTGCGCAGTTTCCTGCCACAGAGACTTGGCATCTAAATCTACTTGCCAGACATGCAAGTCACCCCTAAGGTAGGCCCTAGCTAGCCCTATGGGGAGGATGATATGTATGTAGAAGGCAGGACATGTGCCTAATAGCATATCCTGTCCTGGTAGGGACAAACAGCCTATTTGTTTCTCACTGCTGTGAGTGCTGCCTCCTCATAGGATTGCATTGGAAATGCCCTGCTGCATATGTATGGGGTATTGTCTGATTAATGAGGGGTAGCATAGGCATGTTTGGTATGGTTGTAATGGTAGTGAGACATGCTGCTTACTGGTGTAGGTGGATTTTTTATTACCATTACAAAAATGCCACTTCTAGAAAGTGAGCATTTCTCTGTGCTCATGACTCTGGTGTTTTGCAGCTTGACTCCAATCCACGTCTGGGCAGAGTGACAGTTGGGCTTTGTGCATATTTCTCAGACAGCCTGTACACAGGGAGACTGGAGGTGTCACAGAGGTGCATCTACATTTTGAATGGTCTTCCTGGGCTGAGAGAAGGGGGAGGCGGGGCACACTTGCATCTGTTAAGGCTGTGCCCTGGCTTCACACAAAAGGGTTGTTTACCCCCAACTGATGTTTGGAGCCTGTGCTGGAGGAGAGAGGGGACACCCGCAGAACCAGTTGTAGTTGGTTGAAACCCCCTCTCCTCTTCATTGGAAATGCTTTGCCAAACTGAGTATAAGTACAGGGGATTTTTCCCCACACGGTACACAAGAAATATACTGCTGGAGGGACTCACCAGGAACCGCCTTGGACTGCTGCTGCTGTGCTGACCTGTGACCTGCTGGGTCACTTGGTGGAACTGCCACTGACGGCATCCCCTTTGTGCTGGCCTGCTGCTGGGCCCTGTCACCCTGTGCTTCCTTTGTGATCCCAGGGGCTGGGTGCTGTGGCCCCTGCCCCGCTGCATCTGCTGGATCCCTAGCGTGAGGACGGCGCTAGATGTAGAAGCGCTGTGTGGAGCTGGGTGGTTGCCCTTGTTTCACCTAGTGCCTTCACAGCGCCTTGTTTTTATTCACTAGAGTGCATGGAGAACGCTTTTTGTTTTAATTACCAAGCGCCGTGAGGGCGTTCTCTTTATTCCCCTGAACGAGGAAAATCACTGCTGCAGCCCAGATTCCTCGAGCGCGTCTCAAACACGCATCTCCCGGTGCCCCAGGGCACGACAAGGTGAAGATTGAAGCAACTGTGCTCCCACAAGTACCCCAGGGGCGACGCATGCGGTGAGGAGCGCCCCTGGGGCACCAGCGGTTCCTGTCACTGCCACGGCCCCGGGGCAGAACGAGCCAATACCCGCAGCGACCCTGCAGCTGCAGGGACTCCTCTGCAAGTCTCCCGCTTGCCGGAGGATTGGAGACATGTTCCCCTCGACCCCAAAGAAGACCAGAGGGGCTCAAGCCAAGACGCTTCCCCCCGTCGGGCTCTTTGTGTGATTGTGGCCACGGGTGGGGTAGCAACCTCAACGGAGGTCCCCCCATCTTCACTGACCCCCCCTCTAGGTGATTGTCAGGCAGGAAACTTCACCGGAGGTCCCCCGCTCCTGCTGCCCTCCCCACTTGCTGGATCGGAGAGGAGGAGCTCCTGGGGCAGAACATGGGCATCCCTGTTGTCCAGTGGGGGGCACCTAGGGGCATTTGAGGCAGTTTTCTCTGCCTTGGGAATGTTGAACTCTATGTGCATTCATAACTTGCCATATATTTTCTGACAACCCTATATTGGGCATTCATGAGAGTATGTTCACTAGGGCAAGTTCATCTTTAGTAATGTGCTTACTATGATAATGTCTTATCCTAGTAATATGTTTACCATGACGTGCTATAACTTGCCATATATATTTTCCCAATGTTCTTTATGGGCAGTTATGATGATTTCATGACAAGTGTATAGTAAGGTTTTCCTGACTACTGCTTATGTTGCAGAATACTGAGTATCTATGTGTTCTATTATGACTACTGCTTATTCCTGCAGAGTACTATGTAATTTTCTAAAAACTGCTTAGGTAGTAGGGTATTACTGACATGTTATGTTTGGTGTAATTATGTTTTGTGCAATACAGCTTACTTTTATATAACTTTGTGTTGGGTTCCTTTGTAGTGTATTTATTGCGTCACATGTGTTGTATGTGTGCTGTGAAAACACTTTACACATTGCCTCCGGGTTAGGCCTGACTGTTCATGCCAAGCTACCAACGGGGTGAGCAGCAGTTATCTTGGACATGTAACTCCCTTGCCCTGACTAGAGTGGTGGGTTCTGCCTGGCATAGGTGCATACTCTAGCCAACCAGAAACCCCTTTTCTAACATTGGTTGTCAGCTGTGAGGATCCGACTTGCGCTTGCACAATACTATTGTGACTCGTTGTTGCACCACAAATTGCACTTAGACCATTTCATGCTCTAATTCTCTTTTTTTTAAATTATTCTCCTGTTCTCTCAAACCAGCCATTTTAATGTATTACTTATGTGTCATATACTTGCACTAGGGACTCTTGTTGTTTTACACTGGTGTTTGCTCTCATCAAAATAGATTCTACCTTTGACATGGATGAGTTGTGGAAAACACTCCAGAGGAGCTAAAGGGATTCTGCAGGGAGAGAAATATACCTATATGTGGAGAATCCAATACAAAGGTCCTCAAGAGCGCCCTGTTTAATTTTCAGGAGGTGCACTGGGTAGCGACAGTAAAGGAGGGCCAAAGGGGGGCGGTTCTGAGGGTGACCCTGAAGAGAACCACAAGAGTAGTGAGGACTCTGAGTAGGAGGGTCCCCAGTCCACACCCCATGGAGGGGGACAGTGACTCTAGAGAGTTGGACACAGAGGCAGAAGATGACTGGCCAGGGACCCCAGTAGAGAGAGAGGACCCCATAGATAGGGAGTGTCTTACTGGGTCCTTGCTTAGCAGCAGCACAACCTCCTATTCCCTGTCGCCTGAGGAGCTCAAAGATGTGTGGAAAGAGAGTGACTTGAGGCTTCAGTTAGCCCAGCTAGCTGTAGAAGAGAGGAGGGCTGAGTTAGAGATGTCCTTAGTCCAGGAGAGGATGGCAGAGGCTGAAAGGGTCTTTGCCAGAGAAAGGCTCGCTCGAGAGCGCAGTCTTACAAATCTGGACTCACCAGCACTGCAGGTGGAGTCCAGTGTTGGCAGCATTGATTGTAGTGTTAGGCACAATCCTTACCTACCGACAGACCTAGTGTCTGGGTTCAAGAAATGGGACGACATACGTCAGTGTCTGAGGGAGTATGATGAAGCTCTGGTTGCGCGCAGGGTCCCTGAGAAGGATTGGGAGACTGGCCTAGGGAGCTATCTAAAGGTCCCACCAAATCTTGTATTTTGCTCTGGGGCAATCTGTCTTCCATATACAATGTTTCTATCTCAACACCCAGAAAAAAGCAAAGTTTCACTGGAGGTTCTCACTCCCCCTACACTAGTCAGTGTTGCATCGGTGACCTCTATGGAGTGCTCAGGAGAGGAGAGCGCACTACCACTATGCATACAGAGGAGGAAGAGGGGCTTCTTGACGCTACCGGCTGCCAGTTACCTGCAGCTAGCGGTTACCGATCTGCGGCCACGCGTAGGCCCCGTGGTGGGCCATCGGGGACACTGGTGCCGCTGCAGACTCAGCGGACATGGCAGCATTCACAGCAGTCACAGCGGTTCGGCTTGGCGAAGTGAAGCGGGTGAGTGGCTGCAGCAGCACTGGCTTGTGGGTGTGAGCATGGGCGCAAGCTACAGCAGCTGCATCAGCGGCAGTATCGTCCTCGCTGGGCTGAGTGGGGGAAGTCTACGCCTGCCTGCCATCGTTTGCCTGACTCTCCTCTCAACCGCCAAGTACCAGGGGGTATCCACCCCTGGACATCCCCGCTGCAGGTGGCATCCGCCCCACCCTCCATCCACCCTCTTCAACTCTAAACTCTTCAACACTCAACAGCTAAATCAGCTCAACAGCTTAATCCAGCCCCCTGCCTCTCTGCCTCAAAGCCTTACAGCCTCATATAGGCCTTGCCTAGCCTGGATTGTCCTTGACTTTGCTTTATCTTTGATCCTGCTCCCCTCACCTTGACTCCCCCTGACCGTTTGATCACTTGACCCTCATCTGAGTTTGCTTCAGCATTTGTGCACTCATGCCCCTCCTATGCCCTCGCTGCCAGAGGGGGCCACCCAGGGAGGAGAGGCGGCACAGGAGTATCTCAAAAGCACCCCAAAGCACCAGAAGCACCAGACGTGACATTAGACGTGCCCCCCGAAAGACCCTGGCAAGACCTTGGCAAGGTCCAGACTGGAGACTGAGAATAGTACTGGGAGAGCAACCACCTCAACAAGCAAACACCTTAGAGCTTGCTGCACAACACCTGGTATAAGCTGCTAGAATCATCAAGCATCTCCCTTCACTGAGCAACACAGTAATAGCAACAACAGGCAGCAGCAGTAGATGACTCAGCAGGGCACAGGTGGCATTAGGTCCCCTATAATTAGGTTGAGCCCCATGTCAGGGACGTGGCCAAGCCAGGTCTTGATGCGGCTTGCGGCCGAGTGTGGCTCCCCCCGCTGATCTTCACCTCCACCTGTTCAGACTTTTTCAGACTTCCTCAGACCTCCTTAGACTTGTGCAACACAACCCAATTTTGAGATACACATGCAGCGGGTGCCTGAAATAGTAACATGTGGCTGTTTTTTCCAAATACCTCTGAAACTCCATCAGTAGAACCCAAGAGTAGGAACATGAGATCCGGCAAGAATCAGCAACAAATAGCAAATAAGCCACGGAAGAAGCCCATCATGAAACTCCCCTCAGTGCTCAGCAAGGGAACAACCATGAACAACACCACTCAGTTGGAGACCTCGCCGTCGTCAAGGACCGGGACATCAAAACTGTTCCCCTTCTTGAAGGACCCAATGGCCGCAATATACGCAAATCCTGGAAGACGCCACAGCCCTTCACAGTCCCATTATTCCCATCAAGAGGAGCACTGTACTGGAAACAAGCAGTGTAGGTGGCTCACACCAAATGTCAATGTCACCCTTGAAACCAACAAACTTAACAGCATCCAAAGAAGATCAAGACCGGATACAACCCAATCATGCCAGCTCTGGTCCTGCAAAACCCTAGAAGCAGTAGCTCAAATCTACCAGTCTTTCCTAACAACAAACAAAGAGGTTTATTTATTCTCCTCAATGCATGGTATTGCTCAGGCCATCACAGCTACCAGTCCCCCAGTTGCAAATCCAGCCAGGCAGGCTTGGCATAGCCCGCACATAGATGAGCTCTGGTCCTGCTGTCTTTCTCTTTCCAACAATGCCAAATTGATACAGGCATTAGAAGTTAAAACCATCCACAATGAGGACATCCACCCCTCAAACCACTCTGGAATTCTAGTACCAGACAACTTCATCCAAGAACCGGAAGCTCAATCCCACAATGTATGTGAAACCAAGATGGCCTTACCATCATCAGACCCTGTCAAAGGGGACCATATGCGGGAAACACCATTGCCTAGGAACACGCAGCTGTTCCCTGATATAAGGATCCCCACACTTCATCTCCCAATGCAGGGCACACCTAGGAAGGACGGCAATGGTACAGCCTACTCGCAACCTTGCAATCATCCATCGAAGTCCTAAACTTCCAGTCAGACCAGTTGGACACACAGATAGACATGATGAACCTAATGGCTAGGCAAATGGAGACCCTTACATCCCTAATTGTGAACTCAGAGGCAGGCCTCACACCAAATCAAGAGAAATGTGCATGCGGCCCAATTATTGACAAATTAGTTGTACTTCCAGCTATCTTGTTGAATATCTTAAACTCACTGCAGCCAGCCAGAGACCAGGAAGTAATAATGATATTGCCAACTGCAAGCTCTCCCCAACAGCTTGAGGCAAACCCCTTCCAACATGAGCTGATCAGTGACTCACAAACACCCACTACTCAGACCAACCCTGTCTCTGACTTATCTCTCAAGGAAGCGACACCAGAAGGGCCAATCGGGATCAGCAATGAAACCGTCAACTCACAATTGATGAAAAGACAATGCAAACACCTAAGGAAAGTCAGGAAGAAGCAAATTGATCACAAGGACGGGGCGGGTAAAAAAATATATTGCATATTTGCTAAGCAACTTGCCAACGTATCCCCAAAAAAGGCACACAAAGACACCATCATACAGGACTACAGTAGCCTCTCTGATCAGACAGATTCATCTTTCTCAGTCTTAATGTCAGACGACATCGCCCTCTCCAGTATGAACCAACCCAAGAACAAGAACAGACGTCACTAGCTCTCCCCCAGACTCGGGGTGCAACTGCTTTACAAGAGGATCAAAACCCCCAGCCGTGAGCCACCTTCCAGGCACAACATGAACCAATCGCAAAACACGGGATGAGAAACCAAGACAACATTGACAATGAACCTGGCTCTGCCACAGCAGGCCAAGATGTATCCCACAATCCAATCCAGGCCACACCGGCCTAACAGAACCTAACTAACAACAGACCTTAGCTGGGAAGAAAAATGATCCATGTTACTACATCTTTCCTAACCTCCTATCAGGAACACAGTGACGCAATCACAGCAATATAACATAGCTCCCTCCCCTCAGAGAGGATATCGGACCAACAAGCTAATGCCAGATCAAAAATCCTAAACCCACTGGCGCTGGCTACTCACCTGGCCAAGGATGTCAACCCGCTAGCGCAGATGCAATAAGAACTAACACAGTGAAAGAAGTATCTGGCCCTCTTTCAAACAGAAGACTAATAGTGAATCCACGGCTGCTCTGTTGTGGCAAAACCTTCGACACCGCGCAGACAAGACTCAACCTCACACACAGTCACTTCCCTCCACTGGAATCGAAGCCCCCCCATCCCAAGTGCTACCAACACCTGGTAGGGTGCTCAACTCAGAAGGCTCCTACTCCTGCCCTCGCGCCCCCACACGTCACAAAACATCAGGGATGGTACTCGCAACCAATGCATCGCCACGGCAATCACTAACATCAAAGGGTGAGGGATATCCCGTAAGCTGCGGCTTCAACCTCACTACACCTCTCAGGGAAACCATGACATTCTGAACAGAGGGAATATCCTGAGGCTCTTCAAAGCAATTCCAGACCTCACCACCTTGTCCTCTGCAGAACTAACCTCTGTAGAATTTCAAACTGCCAAGGACAACAACCGACCAGAAGCCACACTAACAACCTGGGAATCAGCAGAAATAGTTAATCACATTCTGGCGTTTGCACCACGCTTCGAGTCCTGGGGGATCACCATAAACAGGCCAAAGCTGGACAAATATCCATTTCTGCTTTTAACCTCCAACCTACAATGGTCCTGAGGTGCGCCCTAGGTGCTTCCTCTACACTTCTTGCCAACCAAAGAAACCAACTAACCCAAAATCAAACATTACTCGCTGAAGCTGGATGTGAGTGACTCCCGGCGGCCTTGAATGCTCCCCTCCCCGCATGAGACCCACAGCCACTACAGGCATGTTCTCCTCAGAAACATCTAAGGCTCCTATCCTGGAACATAGCAGGTGCCCAACCCTTGCTAGAAACAGGTTCTCCACCTAAAGCCTGGCACAACAAGGACATAATAGCACTGCAGGAAACCTGGTCGCAACAGAGTCTTCCGCTGTCGGGTTTCATGTCCTTTCTTATAAATGCAGTCAAACATAGGCAACACAGAAGGCCAAGTGGGAGTCTAGCAGTCTACTTTTCACTAACCCTGAAAATGGACATAGAAGAGCTGCCATAAGATGGCCAAGACTGCCAAGTGTTCAAACTCAGAAACTGGACTACCAACAGTAGGCCACCAATGCTGCTGGTCAACACCTACATGCATCCTGGCCTTTCCTGCAAACGGACCACGAAAAAAATCTTAACAGCAATCATCTCGCACTACCGGCAGTCCCATCCTGACTGAGACATTATTCTGACAGGAGACTTCAACTCAAATTTAATCAAGACACAAGAGGAAGACGAAATGCTAAGTGCCGACAACTCCTATTGAAATGTCCGACACAGGTGTCATCGATTTTTTCTCATCGTGACCAGCCGGGAGCACAGTTAGTGACATCATTGGAATACCTCAAGCTACGGGTCCTAAATCGAAGGTTCCCAGGTGACTCCCCACCAAGCCACACCGTCCACGGCCCTAATTCACAGTCCATCTTAGATTACACCCTACTCACACTACCTCTGATCCCTCTGGAACGGCAATCTGAAATAAAATACACCACATCTAGTGACCATTCCTACCAATTAATCACCCTAAGGTCATCTTTGTCTGTAAATGAACCTGCTCCGGTAGAAGTTGGCTCAATAGAGTCCATGAGGCTGAAGAGACTACGTTGGTCATCCGATATATTAGGAGCCTTATCTTCATCTGCAAAGCTGTAGATGCTGGAGAACCTCAAAAACCACAGACATATAATGGACACCTGGGAAGACTTCCGAGTGAAAATACTGGACCAGCACTCACCGCGTAACCTACCACTGCCATCCCGGCGAATCATCCCGGTCTGCCTGTCAAAAACAAGCACAACTCCTTAAAAGAACACAAAGGAAACTGGCGAGATTCCTGAAGGCCTGCCCAGGCAATCAGTTACTCTGGGAACAACTGAAGAATTCAAAGAAACAGTATAAAAGACAAATACGCAAAGAAAAAGCCAAAGGCAAGAGCTCTCTTTGGCTAAAATTAATACACACAACAAATGGAAAAAAAAACAGGGAATTCTGGAGTATCATCAACAATTTAAACACCTGAGGTAACCCAATTAATAACTCAAACATCCTTGAAAAGAACTGGGTAAGACACCTCAGGACAATCCTTACAGCAAGGAGCCACCCCTGTAAAAACACCTCCCTATCTCCATCATGGACACCCACAAGGGGAAATATAGTCCCGCTGGACAACAGGGAGACGATCACGCTCATTCTGTCCACCAATAGGACATACTGAGGACTCCTTAAGGCCCACTGGGAAGGAGCCCCTGGACCAAATGGCCTCCCTCAAGCCATCTTTAGGGAAGAGGCTGTCTTCTGGTCAGAAGTCCTAACCTCCTTATACCAGGAAGAAAGCCTAGGAGGAGTCATCCCTGAGAGCTGGCGAGGCTCTATAATCAACTCAATCTTCAAGGGAGGTAACAGGGACAACCCGGGCGACTACAGGTTATTCGCCCTCATCGATGTTGAGGCTAAAAACTATGCCTCCCTGCTCCTTGCTGAATTAACAACATGGTCTGAAAAACATAAAATCGTTCCAATTAACCAAACAGGCTTCAGGAAAGGGTTGGGCACCATGACAAACATATTAATAACCTCCTTTCTGGTAGAGCAGAGCAGACGGTGACACAGAAAACTGCATCTTGGCTTTATTGACTTCAAGGCCTCCTTTGAGCGAGTAAATAGACATCTGCTCTGGAGCAAGCTGAAGCTATGGGGTCTTCCCGCCCCACCCTTTCTCAATGCAATAATTGCTTTATATTCAGATACATGGATACGCGTGAAGATCAGAGATGGTACGAAGCTCTCGCGGAAAATCCCCACAACCCTCGCCTGAAACAAGGCAGTGTGCTCCCCCGCACCTGTTTAACTTATTCATGGCAGACCTGACCCCAGCTCTGGATGCCGGAAACGTTCACCCCTCCACCCCCATCTGGGAGGGATCTCACTGACACATCTACTATATGCAGATGATCTAGTACTGCTCAGCTGTACTAAGATCCGGCTACAAAGCTCCCTAAAAATCTTAGCCAATTACGTCCATTCCAACCAGCAGGAAATTAACGTGTCTAAATCAAAAATAAGGTGTGTAGGCTGCAGGTCCAATGTCAGATCAAGGATGGCCCTAAGCAATGTTTTGCTAGAGGCGGTTCCATACTATAAATATCTTGGAGTAATCTTAGATGCTCAGGGTTCCTTCCAGCAACAGAAGAGATACATCGCACAAAGAGTCCCAGCTCTAATTTACGCCTTCTCTTTTCTGGCCTAGCGGCTACACGGTCCATCACTTCACCCTCTGCTAACAGTTATCACGTCTAAACTACTTCCGACACTAACCTGCGCAAGAGCAGCTATGCGCAGTCTGGACGAGATCCTGACAGACAAAACACAACTTAAAGTATTCAGATACGCCTTGAATTCGGACTTGTATGGCAAGTCTTGGCCGCAACAGTAGAGGCGGCTAAAACCTTTGTACAAAATCAGCCACTCAGCAGACAAACTGAACGAGGCACTCTGGCGGGCCCCAGAATACGACCAGCATTCAGAGAGCAACAAGTACCTTCAATCATCAATTACCCAACTACGACTTAAGGATCTGTGGGACGCAGCACTGACATATAATTCAATTGCAAGAGGGATTAATAACGCCAGTAAATTTCTCTTGCTCTTAGAAGATAAAGCAAAATTTAGTGCCCGGGCTCACGCGTAGATGTCCAGAAGGTACTATGCCAAATTTAAAATGGCTGCCTATCTCTCCACCACCTATGCACCGCACATGAAACATGAATTCATGACATTACGACTTGGCAATTTACCAACCTTGGCCAGTGCCCCATCATAGAGAAACATCACTTCGCAGCAGTGTAGGCATTGGTCATGCCACTAGGAAGATTTACAATTCATTATCTGCACCTGCCCGGGTCTGTTAGACCTTCTAAGGAGACTTCTTAGAGGATGTTCAATGACAGAGCTGTAAGAACCTGCAGGGGAGCCATAGTAGCCTGCTTCAATCAGCATGATCCCCAGCTAAACTGTAAGCTTGTCAAATTCTTGAAACACGCTATGCAAACAAAGTGATGTTTAGGTTTGTAGTGCCAGCAAGGGCACGCCCAAAATAGCATGCACAATCAACTCCCACTGCTCTTACCAAGTTCACTCTAACTGCATATAGACCAATCTAGTTAAAAACTGTAAACTTCGCACTTGTATAGCGTACTACTCACCCGTTAGGGTCTCAAGGCACTGTACTCATACCGCTATGGAACCCCTCCTGGCTTTTCCCTGTGAGGTGCCCACTCCTGGGCACCCCCAGGGTGAAGTCAGGCATCCAAGCACTGTTGGGGCTGTTGTGGAGATTAAGCAAGCTATTGCACAGAGTTGGACCCATTAATTAGATTAGGCATCGAGGCGAGAACTATCTGGTCAAAGGGAATTGAGCCCAAGACCTGCCGAAGCAGGACTTGAACTCTGGTCTTGAGCCAGATCTCTGCTTCAGGGTCTGCCGCTCTAACCACTGTGCCACACTTCTCCACTGATGCTTCAAGATGCTGGCTCGCTATATAGGGAACTACCGGTCATTTCTTTATGTTTTCCCTAAGCCCAAAAAATGATTTTAAGAGGAATTGACACAGCTCCAGTGGGTCGGGTGGTTGCATACTTTGGAAGACTCACAAGGACTTTTCTATTCATAACCAGGACAGTAACAAACCGATGTGCTTCCACCAAAAACACTCTTTTACCCCCTCCTTGCATAGTTTTTATTACAAGCAAAACATTTTGTAAGAACTTTTTAACCCATATTTAATGAATTTGTATTAAAAAACTTAACTTACATTTGATTGTTTTTAGTATGCAAAATGGCAAAATTGTTATGGTTTTAATTAACCAAAACAATAAACTAAATCTGAAAATTGAATCCGAATCACTTAGGCCTTCAGTCCTCTCAGGGAGTAGAGGCACTCCCAAATCTTCTGCTACCACTTGAAATTCTTGCAGTGCTCTACCACATGCACCAAAAATCATCCTGATAATGAGTCACCATCTTATGGCTTGGCCTGGCCGTAAAACACCATTGCAAGAAAGCACAAAGGGCCAGATGTAAGTAGCCTTTTGCGCCTCGCAAACGGCAAAAAACGCCGTTTGCGAGGCGCAAAAGGCCTCACGCGATGCAGAAACACATTTTGCGAGACGGAACCGACTCGCAAAATGTGTTTACGACTTGCAAATAGGAAGGGGTGTTCCCTTCCTATTTGCGAGTCGCATCGCGATGTAGAGTTGATTTGTGACCGCAAAAGCAGTTACCATCCACTTGAAGTGGATGGTAACTCATTCGCAAACGGGAAGGGGTCCCCATGGGACCCCTTCCCCTTTGTGAATGCAAACAAAAATATTTTTTCAGAGCAGGCAGTGGTCCTATGGACCACTGCCTACTCTGAAAAAAAACGAAACAAAAAGGTTTCAGTATTTTTTCTATTTGCAGCTCGTTTTCCTTTAAGGAAAATGGGCTGCAAAAAGAAAAAAAAACTGCTTTATTCAAAAGCAGTCACGGACATGGTGGTCTGCTGTCTCCAGCAGGCCACCATCCCCGTGAGTGCCTAGACTCACTATGGGGACACCATAGCGAGTCGCAGAAGGTGTCTGAGACACCTTTCTGCATTCCCTTTTTC
Organism: Pleurodeles waltl; assembly: GCF_031143425.1. Taxonomy (NCBI): domain Eukaryota; kingdom Metazoa; phylum Chordata; class Amphibia; order Caudata; family Salamandridae; genus Pleurodeles; species Pleurodeles waltl. Next base: position 1,773,658,032 of record NC_090444.1, on the reverse strand, counting down.
GCTTGGACTCGTAATTTGCAACTCGCAAACGGGAACCTTCCTACATCTGGCCCTAGATGTCTTAAACAGTCGATTTGAGATTGCACAGTCCAAGGGCAAGACTTTGGGGGTGATTCTAAGCTTGGCGGGCGTCGGTAGCCGCCCGCCAAGCGGGAACCGCCAGAAGACCGTACCGCGGTCAAAAGACCGCAGCGGTCATTCTGGGTTTCCCACTGGGCTGGCGGGCGACCGCCGAAAGTCCGCCCGCCAGCCCAGCGGGAAACACCCTTCCCACAAGGACGCCGGCTCAGAATGGAGCCGGCGGAGTGGGAAGGTGCGACGGGTGCAGTTGCACCCGTCGCGAATTTCAGTGTCTGCAAAGCAGACACTGAAATTCTTCGTGGGGCCCCAAGGGGCCCCGCGGCACCCCCTACCGCCATCCTGTTCCTGGCGGGAGACCCGCCAGGAACAGGATGGCGGTAGGGGGTGTCAGAATCCCCATGGCGGCGAAGCGCGCTCCGCCGCCATGGAGGATTCTCAAGGGCAGCGGGAAGTCGGCGGTACACCGCCGACTTTCCGTTTCTGGCCGCGGCTGAACCGCCGCGGTCAGAATGCCCAGCGGTGCACCGCCAGCCTGTTGGCGGTGCTACCGCCGACCTCCGCCATGGCGGTAATTACCGCAAGGGTCAGAATGACCCCCTTTGTTTACATAAATTATGCCGTCAAACTACTCAATAAAGGAAAAACAACTGGGTGTACTAGATTCAGGCTTTATGCCACATTTTGCCAATTCTGTATCTGTTTCTTCACCAATTCAATTTCTGCATCTGTTGACGCAAAATGGACTGCTGTGTGCTCTTTAGCAATGAAGTCATTAACTGATCAATCTTCTGGCTAGGACAAGTGATGAATGATCTGTCATTGTCCTGCAGAAAATGGCCCTACCATCCTCCCATCAGCTACTTCATTACTTAATTTTTCTCTCTATACCCATGGGCATCTCTCTTCCTGATATTACATTGTCAGCAATCCTCTTCTTTCTGAGCCCAAGGTAGCCAAAGCCCTGATTTAGATTTTGGTGGACGGGTTACTCTGTTACAAATGTGACGGTTATTCCGTCCGCCGTATTAAGATGTCCATAGGATATAATGGGATCATGATATGGCAGATGGGATATCCATTACATTTGTGACAGAGTAACCCCTTCTGCCAAGATCTAAGTCAGGCCCCAAGTCTAAAACTTACTTGAAAGCCCCATTCCAGTGTGACTGTAGCTTCTCCATTTGGATAGAAAGACAGCCAGAAATTCAATTTGTTGATATTAACTGGCATAAAAGCCCTTGTTTCCAGGCTGGTGGTGCACCCATCTCCCCCTTCCTTGATTGACTTGAACAGAATTTGCCTGTTCCCTTGAAACACTGCAACACTGGGTGCTTTCCCCTTTGCACTTTACACATTCATGTTTATATCTAGAGGGAATTCTGATACGATAGTCCCAGTTAAATCTCCAGCATGCTCCTCTATTGGTCCCTTTCTCTTTACCCCAGGTGCTCCACCCACTAATTGGGGTGGAACTTCCCAGAGAGAGCCAATAGTGTGCTGCCAGACCACTGACTGTATGAAGCACCAGTGGAGTGAGTGTTTGGTATATCCATTGAAACCAAAGCTCATTACATACCAGGATTGGTCCGCTTTTACTCCAAGTCTGGTCCAAATTTTTTGCATCATAGTACAGCCATGCAATCCATCTGAAATCCATCTGTGCTGGTCACGTCCATATATTTTAAATTTGACAACATTGACACTTACTTATCTGAGAACTTTTCACAATAGACACTCACATATATGAGAAAGGCTGATGTCCATGTCTCAATGTTTTGGGCACTTTTGGCCTCCTCTTTGGATCCTTCTTTCACATGAACCTCACTATGCAGTACTTTGTACACATCTATAAATGCACCTTTCCATATCTACTCTTTTGTGGCAGTAGTTCAATATGCACCCATAGGCGTGGATACCCCTGTGTAAAGAAATGTTCTGAAACATTCAGATTTTCCCTTGCTCTCCCCATCAGTCCTCTGACCTTTGATTTCTTCCTTAGCCTTTCTTTTATCCAGCTTACTAGCACCTTCAGTTCTCTTGCCCTAGTGCTTAATTTGTAAATAAAGAGGTGCCGGTGCCCAAAGCCCTCCTTTCAAACATGCGGCTGCTGCAATTAAATGTGTGAACATGGAATACTGAGGCAGCATTATCCTGAAGCCCTCTCGGGCCTCTTCAGTCCGTTTACCACCACTTCCTGCCCCTCCAGCTCACTCTTGCAGCTGTTTTCTCCCTTTGTGAGGCTTTTTTTCCCTTCCTCCGTCTTTGCCATATGTGCCTTTTGCGTGCAGCAAATGCTTGAGGCAGAAGAGCAAGCCCCGGCCCTCAAAAATAAGTGGCGGGGCTCAGCACCGGAAACAACAAGCACAAATTAAGCACTGTCTTGCCCTCTTCAGTTGTACCTTTGTTTTCATCTCCCACTGTGCTTTTCTCCAACTCCTCATTCGTTCCCACTCCCTTACCATCAATTCTATACCAACTCTCTTCTCCGTAATCACCTTGCTCCCCTTACATTCCCCACCATCCCAAAATTTCTACCATCCTTCCTCATCTGGCTCTAGCCTTAGCTGGGTCACTGCTTCTCCCTGTAAGACGCCACGGCCCCCCATCTCTTCTCTTGGTCGCCTGTGTTCACAAGCTTACACCCTTTCTTCACTTATGGTGCCTGTAATGTAGTAGACTTCTTCTAAAAATTAAGCACCCACAAACTGTGTTCTCTGATCTCACTTTGGTATTTGAGATTCTCGCCAACCTGGAATTTCCTCCACTCCCACCGCCTCCTCCTTGTCCTGGTCCTCAAAATCAAACGCATGCACCTCTTCGCTTTTAAGTATACCCCATCTGCGTGCTCACCCCAGGTCGCTCCCATCAAACGTTTACCATTCAATTCTTTGCATTTTTATGATGATCATGGTTTTTTCCTAACCTCGCCATCATGATGGAGACACCAAACCTCTGCCTCACTTCTGCCCGGTGTTCACAGATTGCGTTCAACCTGACTGGTGCCACATAATCTGGTTTCTTTTTGCAGGCTTGTCCCAAGGTTGGCCCTCTGGTTGCTCCAACCGGAGAGAGTTATGATCCTGTTTTTTTCTCCACCCCCCACTGCGGGAATCCAACTCAATTTCCCCGCTTGCTTCCCTTTACACCTCTGCCTTCTGTCTGTCAAACTTCCTCAGTGGCGGCTGGTGACCTTTTAAAGTGGTGGGCGTAATCCTTGGCCCGAATTCCAATGAGCTTCTTCTTGAAGGGTTCTCACTCACTTTCTTTCACTAAGGGCCTCATTTATAAAGACACTTGGCATAGTGCAGCACCGCAAGTCTTTTTGCTGTGCTGCCCTACGCCAAATTGAAAGAGCCTGAATGCAACGTATCTAGGAGATATGGTGCATTCCTGTCCTGTCAGCCAGCGCCAGCCCACAATTTGGTGCCTATCCAAAGCATGCACCCTTGCATCAGGGTGCATGGGTGCCTGCATTGTTGGCAGGATTGTTTTTATGCAAGACATGTTGGCAAGCGAGTACTCCCTCAAGGCAACGGAGTAATTAACAGAGTGAATTCCGACCCCTTAAACTAGAAATTAAGCCCTTGCTCATACATGTAGATTTTGAGTTATTTGAAACAGGTGTTTCTGCCATCCTTCATTAAAAATTAATCCATCAAATATAATTGGCAAAACATGTTTTATAGAGCGCAGTTAAAACAAGTGCTCTAAGTAAGGATGGAATGTTCAAAATTAGGGCTTCCAATGTTATGGTATTTATTTTTTAACATTTGCGTCTATATTTATCCATAATTATTTTTTGGCCTTTTTTTGTGCAAAGAGATTTTATTGGGTTTCACATCTTGTTAATGTACAGTTACAATGTAGTCTACTTTGAGTCACCACATTAAGAATTGAGAATATGTCATTATCAAGTTACAGAATCAGGCAATTCAGGTTCCCAATAACAACCTGCCCCCCTCTGCCCCCCCCCATCCCATCCCGCCCGCCCTCCCTACGAGTCAGGGCGGTTCAGTGCACAGTATGACAACGTCTTATCCTTTGCGCTATCAGCTTGTCTCAGGCCTTGTATCAAGTGTGCCTCCAGAGTTCGATGAATGGCCCCCAGCGAGCTCCCCACTAGGAAGCCGCATGTGCAGGAGATCCCCCAGGCGAGGACCCTGGCGTGGGAGGTCTCAGATCTTTCAGGCCTTCCACGAGCATATCCCAGGTATGAGCCGTCTCTATGGTTCCTATGCCCCTTCGTGCCTCCCACAGCACCACTGCCCCCTTGTAACTCACCCGTCTCTCCAACTCCCTGCACCAAGTAGTCCCCTTGGTCCCACCGGGGGCCTTCCAATGTCTTGCGATTTCACGTTTTGCCAGCAGTAGCGCTAGGTCCTAAAACTTGCTAATGACTTCGCTTTTTGAGATATGGTGTGCAGTAGGAAATGACCCGGAGTCATTTTTGATGACATTTCATGACATTTGATGATGTCTTTTGATGACATTTGAAAGTATGTGTGTTACCTCCTCCCAGTTTGACCCTCTTATTGGTATTTTTCCATATTTATTTTGTGTTTTGAGAATAAACGGAGTTGTAAAATGGTATTTTTCCACATTAATTTAACTTGTGGACGTGCGCTCATACCTGGATGGCTGCTGCGTTTTAGAAAATTGATCAGCCACATATAACAAAACACTACACTCACAGGTACAGAATAGCGCTATACTACAGATATATGTTAACATATGCCTGCATTTATGGAAATCTCATCCTGTGTTTTTTAACTCCCCAAGCTATCGATCAGCTGTTGTCTGGAATTCATAAAGGACCGCATGGCGTGTCTCCCAAGAAGCACCGTTTTCAGTACTTTTCTGCTTCTAAAAATAAATACGGACATGAAACACATTGTTTTCTGTCGGTATTTATCTGTAAGAATCAGTAAAAATTGAAAATTGGGAGCCTTATTCATAAGTAGAGCTCCCTGTTTTCAATTTTTACTGATTTTTACAGATAAATACAGATGGAAAACATTATGGGGGTCATTACAACCCTGGCGGACAGTGTTAAAGGTGTGTCAATACCGCAGACAGGCCGGCGGACCCAAAAAGGGAATTATGACCCTGGCGGAAACCGCCAACAAAGACAGCCACTTTAACACACCGCCCGCCACGGCGGTACAGACAAGCAGCGCGGCGGTCACCGCCAACAGACAGGCGGAAGACAATGTACCACCCATAGTATCACAACCTGCCAATCCGCCACCTTTTCTGGGGCGGATTCACCGTGGATAAAAACACGGCGGAAACAGTTACTGCAATGGGAAAACGCTCACCTCAACACATCCCACGAGGAACGAGGACTCCATGGAGCCTGAATTACACATTCTTCCGGCCCTTGTATTCCTACTCATCTACGAAAACCAACAGCAGCGCGGCCGAAGACAACGGTGAGTACAGCACCTACGACGTGGGGGAGGCAAAATTTAGGGGGACACCCATGAAACACTCCCACCCCCACCCCCACCCTCACATATTACAACATACACACCAATGCATCCAAAAAAATCACAGTAACAACCCACAATCCCACCGGAAGAATGCAAAGACAAAGCAAAATCTGTTCAAAGATTGTAATGTATCAATATACATGTCTGTCAAAAATATACAGATATATAAGAAAATCTGCCAGAAATATATACATTACGAGAAGTAGTGCAGATATGCACATAGCAATGTCCGTGCACCACTAGTCCAAAAAAGCATGGGCGAGGCCCACAAAAGATACCTGTCCTCAATCGGAGAGAACACTGCCGGGGCATCAGATAGAAATACTACAGGCACCTCAGGGGGAAGGGAAGGGGGGGCACCTCAGCCGGATGACTGCAAAGCCAGATCCACGACGGGGCTCCATGCCCATTGATGTATCCTGGGGAGTGCAAAGCCACAGTCTCTCAAGTCTATACAGTGGGTGGGTTGGTCACTGCCATATCCTGGGGAGTGCAAAGCCACAGTCTGTCAAGTAGATAACATCCGCCAGTGGCTCTGGAGGGGGACTGGTGGCCAGTCTGGATCAGTCTCCCGTGAAAGTTCCTGTCCCGTCACTGTCCCAGATGCACATGGGATAAGGATGCTTGATGTGGCGGTCTTTACATTCTTACCCGATGCATGCCCTGTTCAGCGGTGGTGTGCCATGGCGGTCTCTGGACTGTTCAGCGGTGCTTTGCCATGGTGGTTCTGGACAGTTCAGCGGTGCTTTGCCATGGCGGTCTCTGGAACGGGCATTGGTGTGTGGCATGACGATCCCTAGACTGGGCATTGGTGTGTGGCATGACGTTCCATGGACTGGGCATTGGTGTGTGGCATGACCATACCCAGACTGGGCATTGGTGTGTGGCATGACGTCCCCTCATAGCGCACCGGGGCTGTGGCAGCCGGGTCCCTCCTTGGCACTGACTCCGGCGGTGGTCTCCTGACCAGTGACGATACTTGGGCCCTCCTGGGCAATGACTCCAGCGGTCGGCTCCTGACCAGTGACGATACTTGGGCCCTCCTGGGCACTGACTCCTGCGGTGGCCTCCTGACCAGTGACAATACTTGGGCCCTCCTGGGCAATGACTCCGGCGGTGGTCTCCTGACCAGTGACGATACTTGGGCCCTCCTGGGCAATGACTCCGGCGGTCGTCTCCTGACCAGTGACGATACTTGGGCCCTCCTGGGCACTGACTCCAGCGGTGGTCTCCTGACCAGTGACGATACTTGGGCCCTCCTGGGCAATGACTCCGGCGGTGGCGGTGGTCTCCTGACCAGTGATGATACTTGGGCCCTCCTGGGCACTGACTCCGGTGGTGGCGGTGGTCTCCTGACCAGTGACGATACTTGGGCCCTCCTGGGCACTGACTCCGGCGGTGGTCTCCTGACCAGTGACGTCGGTGCTGGCGGTGGCGTCTCGACCGCCAGGAATGATGCCGCCCTTCTCCGCCGTGAGACTCACAACATGCTGGGCAGACTTCCTCTGGCCCTTCCCCACCTTTGGTGGAGTCACAGCTGACTCTCCAATCCCCTTGGGACCCCTGTGAGTTGTTTTCCCACCAGGAGTCTTCACCCTGTCCCGTCGTCCACTTTCCAATTTCAGAGCCTTTACAGGGGGTGGGCTGCCAGTGCCTTGGCTCCGGGTCATACTGCCTGACCTGGTGGCCGGTGCACTCCACATACCTTGAACAGGCACCACTGGTATTGGAGGCTTTTTGGCTGAGGCGCTACGACAGGACTGATGAATTGGAGGGGGGGTGGGGGCAAAAAGGTCAACTTTACACAGGGACAGTTTCTGACGAACACTGGGATGGGTAGCTGGAGGGGGTCTGGGAGTGGAGGAAGAGGAGGTGGTTGTAGGAGGTGTCACTTTAGGTGTTTTGGGTGCAGGTGCAGTTACTGGAGGCTGTCGTGAGGTGGATGGATGTTGGGTGAGTGATTGCCGGCGTTTGGGTACTTTAGGAGGGGGCGTCACAGACACACTGGGAGAGGACACAGGGGACATGTAAATGGCAGTGGAGGTGGTGAGTGCAGGTGAGCAGCTTGTGGTGCTGGGTGTCCTGGTGCGATTCCTGGTGCCTGTAGATGTGGTGCATGCAGGTGTGTGTGTAGACGAGACTGGGAGGGAGGAGGGAGAAGAGGAGGAGGGGAACACAGTGGAGGCAGTGGATGTTGCTGTTTTTGTATGTGGGTGAGGCTTGCGTGAGTGCCTGTGGGTTGTGTGGTGCCTATGTTTACTTGAGCTACTTGTGTGTGCTGACTTGTGTGCATGCTGGTCTGTAGGTGTGCTTGGGATGGGCTGGGGTACAGGGGATTGGGTCTGGGTGGAGGAGGTTGGAGGGGGGAGGCTAGACACAGGGACAATGGCTGCCATCAGTGCTGAGGCCAGAGATTGCAGGGTTCGCTGAAGGACAGCCTGACCAGAATGAATGCCCTCCAGGAATGCATTACCGTGTTGCAACTCTCGTTCTACACTCTGGATGGCATTCACAATGGTAGACTGCCCAACAGTGAGTGACCTGAGGAGGTGACAGGGGCAGGGCCTGAGGTGCCTGGGGCGCAGGTGATGCCCACCCTCCTGGGTGAGCGGGCACGGGGCGAACGCTGAGGGGCTGCTGGGAGGGCGGTGCTGGTAGGGGAGGTGGCGGCTGTACCTGTAGAAGTGGGACGCACAGATGGTGCCGCCACCACAAAGGAGCCCCCATCGGCGGACAAGTCCGTGTCGCTGCTTGGTGATCCGGTGGCCGACGCGAAGCTCCCCTCGCCCTCCGTCCCACTGGTGCATTCTGAGTCCGTGGTGTGGCCTTCCATGGCCATGTGGGATGCAGCTCCCTCGTGCTCCGGTGCCACTGTACCTCCGCCTGATGATGCTGATGCACAAAAGAACAGGGAGAGCACAAAAAGGGGGGGGGGGGGAAACAGAAGAAGAACAGGTTGAGTGCATGGCATACCGCTATCGTTGGCGGACAAGACAGACACAGCAGCCCCCTGCATTACGCCGTGCTCCTGGCCTCTGCATATGCAATTCCTGGGATATGGCCTACATCGCTATGGTGGACATCTGCACACATGGATGCCACAGGGGCAACAATTCCTGTACTTGGCACTGTACTGAGGTGGGGTAGAGTGCCACATGGGCTGCATTACAGAGGGGCCTAGTCTACTCATTTCTGGCTGGCCTACGTACACCCACAGGCCTCCTCCCCCACCCAGACCCCTCTACTGCGCGCAAAGTCCGCAGAATGAGGTTGTACTCACCCCCTTGTGTCTGCTGTGATGCCCTCAAGCGCCCATCCAACTCCGGGTAGGCCACCGCCAGGATCTGGAACATCAGGGGGGTCATGGTGCGACGGGCACCCCTCCCACGTTGGGAGGCCATCCCCAGCTGAGCCTCCGCCGTCTTCTTGCTGCAGCGGCGAATGTATTCCCATCTTTTACGGCAGTGGGTGCCCCGTCTCTGGTGGGCCCTCAGGGTCCGGACGTCCTTGGCGATGGCACGCCAAATGTCCCTCTTCTGGTGGGCGCTGACCTACATGACATGCACAAGGGAAGAAGAGAAGTCATAACCAACTGCACCGTCGATGTGAGTGGCCCCCCTCCCTACTCTAGCCATGTGGCCCATTCATTGACATGCATTAATGTTCCCTGAACTCTGCCACCTTCCCTCTTCCACCCAGCCTACTCCACCCAGGCCTAGCCCATACAACGTGCTCCCTATGTACTAACCTGTTGGTCTGGAGGACCGTAGAGTAGCGTGTACTGGGGGAGGACCCCATCTACCAGTTTCTCCAACTCCTGAGCAGTGAAGGCAGGGGCCCTTTCCCCAGACGCAGCAGCCATCGTCGCTTCCAGACCGAGGTCACAGCAGCACTTGCAGTGTAGGTCCTCTCCTGTCGAAGGTCAGGTATCTAGTGATTGAACAGATAGAAAATGGCGGTGACGTCCGCAGCGGTGACGTCCGCGGCGGTGTGTATCATCACCGCCGGCACACCTGTTCATTGGCTCCTGGGACCCATAGGGTCCTCTGTGAACCAATGCAGCATTGCGCCGCGGTCTACGACCGCCTACCGCGACAGTGTGCAACGCCAGCGCAGTTACCCCACAATCCCATTGTCTCAGTGTAGAGGTCAGGCAGCCGCCATTTCAGGGGCCAACATGGCTTCATTTGATTCTGCGTCACACATAGCTAGGCATACACTCAATACACATACAGGAAGGGTTTTGTGTGTGGTGTCGTGTTCTGTGTAACTGTGGGTACATACCTGGATGAAAATTGACTTTATCGTCGCTCTTGTCCTTCGTAGGCGCCGTCAGCTGGGACATGTGAGAAGATGGCGGAATCCTCCGGTGTACCGACCGCTGGTGGACCTGTTGACAATGGAAGAGCGACATGTCATCGTCACCCACAGGTTTGAACGTGCCACAATCCAGGAACTATGTACCCAGTTAGAGCCAGACCTGATGTCACCAATCCGCCATCCCACTGGAATCCCCCCTGACGTGCAGTTGCTGTCAGTGCTCCATTTCCTTGCAAGTGGGTCTTTTCAGACAACAGTGGCCATGGCATCAGGGATGTCCCAGCCTATGTTTTCCAATGTGTTGTCCAGAGTGTTGGCTGCCCTGCTGAAACACGTAAGGAGATACATCATTTTCCCTGAGCTGGAGGGTTTGGCTACAGTGAAAGGTGACTTCTATGCCCTTGGACATATCCCCAACATCGTAGGTGCTATTGATGGGACCCATGTAGCATGGTTAGGGCGTTGTTCTGGGTATGTGCAGTGGGCATGCTTAGGTGATAGGTGTCCATGCTTCGTTGTGTCATGCAGGGCTTGGTGTTGGGATGTGTAGTTTGTGTTATTGGTACATTAGTGAGGATTTGGGGTGATAGGGGAGGGTGTGAGGGTGGGGGTGTGTGATAGCATGCAGGTAGGGTGGGGGATATGTTAGTTGAGATTTGACTTACCAGTGTCCCATCCTCCACCGACTCCTCCGAGGCCCTCTGGATGCATGATGGTCAAGACTTGCTCCTCCCATGTTGTTAGTTGTGGGGGAGGAGGTGGGGGTCCGCCGCCAGTCCGCTGTACCGCGGTGTTGTGCCTGGAGACTGTTGAACGCACCTTCCCCCGTAGGTCATTCCACCTCTTCCTGATGTCCTCCCTATTTCTTGGGTGCTGTCCCACAGCGTTGACCCTGTCCACTATTCTTTGCCATAGCTCCATCTTCCTGGCTATTGATGTGTGCTGTACCTGTGAGCCAAATAGCTGTGGCTCTACCCGGACAATTTCCTCCACCATGACCCTGAGCTCCTCCTCGGAAAAGCGGGGGTGTCTTTGGCGTGCCATGGGGTGGTGTGTGTGATGTGTGGGGCGGTGTGAGTGTTGATGTGTGTGGTGATGTGTTGTGGTGTGTGGTGTTTTGTGCGTGGATGTTGTGTTGGTGATGGTGTTGTGTGCCTCTGCGTGGTGGGATTGTCTGATCTGTGCTGTGTCTCTGGCTTTCGTGATAAATTTTTGGTCGTAGGGGTTTGTGGGTGATGTGGGTGTGTGTTTTATATTGCGTTGGGTGTGTGGGAGTGTTGTTTGTATGTGTGTCAGGTGTGTGTATTTCGAATTGTCCAATGTGGCGGTGTTTTGGAGATGTGTGTGTATTTTGAGCGCGGCGGTGTGTACCGCCAATGGAATACCGCGGTTGAAAGACCGCCGCGTGGATTCGTGGGTCGTAATAGCATGGCATGTTTCTGTTGGCGTGGAGGTGGAGGTTTTGTTATCACCAGTTTATCACTGGCCTTTGGTGTGGCGGACTTGTGTGGGTGTCTGAATTTCGGCGGTTTCCGAGATGTGTGTCATAATAGCTGTGGTGGAATTCCGCCGCCGCTGGGGTGTCTTGGCGGTCTTCTGCACGGCAGTAAGCGCCTTTTACCGTCAATGTTGTAATGACCCCCTATGTTTCCTGTCAGTATTTATTTTTAAAAGCAGAAAAATACAGATAATTTGGCTTCTTTTGAGTGACTCTCAATGATGAGATTAATGACTGTAAGACAAATAGCTGTACATATAGTCAGCATGGGGAGGTACAAAACTCAACGAGAATTGCTTAAATTACTGCATATCGCAACATGTACTTGTGCTATTATTCTAAATGTTTAATGTGGTGTTATTATTTTATTATTTTTGGGGGTGTAATGTGCTAAAACCTGACGGGCATTAAAGTATGAGTGCATGTTTATCCGTTAAATAAATGTTGAAATATACGAGTTATCACCTCATCTGTTCACATGACACAAAATAAATATGGATAAATACAAATAAAAGGGACCAAAAATCAATATGGATGAATACAAATAAAAGGGACAACAAATAAATATGGATAAACACAGATGGAAATGTTAAAAAAACATATACCATAAAACCGGGAGCCCTGTTCATAAGCCATCTTTAATAAGGGCGGGCATACACGTACTAAATACCTTTCTATTGAAAAGTGCAGTTCATTAACGGTTACTGAATTGCACTAAATATTTAAAAATGATGCTCGATTGAAAGTACATCTATGGAAACTGGTTCCTACTTAGCCCATTTAAATAATGTTAATTAGCACTATCTGCTTCACTCGCCACTGTGTGTATTCCACTTTCCAAAGGGTACACGTAATAGAGGGGGCACCAGTCAGGGGAATATAATTGAAGTGATAATGACCAGATTTCACGCTGCAGAGAGGTGACCACCCTCAGAGCACCGTTGTGGTTCTCACTGTTGCAGCAAGGATGCTAGTTGTGAAGAAGGATGCAATTGGGTTACCAATATCAGCATTAAAAGCTACAATTTCGAGTTTTAGGTGAATATGTCTTTATTTAATAATATGTACTGGTCTGCTTAACATCCACTAAGTGGCCTATACCATGTCTTTCCCATGATGGGAGGAAGAGGCCGACCAGATACTCATTCCACGTAAAATATTGCTGTTGCTAGAAAAAGCATCTAGACCAAAGCACAACAAGAAATGGCTTTATTAATACTTCTTTAGGGTTTCTGGTGGCCCCGTTTCACTGGCAGACACCCAACAACCAGGACTTATATATCCTTGTTGCTGAGAGTTTAATGTATCGATCAGTATTGTTTGACATCAGAAAATAGGTAATACATTAAAAGTTGTTCCAAACAGAGGGGGGTACAAAATATCTCTTGCATGTGGCCTCAAACTCCTCACCATCTCGTGGCAGCAACAGATGTACTGGGGCTGGTCTAAGCTCTGCTTTTTATAGTGCAGTTTCCTATAGTGACCTTGTGATAAAAAGAGTAGATAAGGGATTTGATTTCAACACAGCAATAGAAAGTTCACACCTTTAATAGGAAAACTACTCCGAGATTTCTTGGCGTGTGCGTACATTTGCATACTGACTCAAAACAAACATTTGCAAAGCCAGCAGCTCAGCCTTTGAAAGCCGAGCCCCTTTAGCGTTGGCAGTGCTTGGCGATAAAATATTTTTGGTGCAAAGCAGCCTTAACCGAGCTCTTCCTGGTGCCATAAAGATCTGATTTAAAGTTAGTAAAAGCCTGTTCATGATGCCATAAAGATGTTATGCTGTAAAGGAATTATTTGTAAAGCGACCTGTGTCTAGCATCGGGTTCTATAAGTAAAAATAGAAGTACAGATGGGTAGCAGTGAATAATGGGTATGTTTTTCTTCGGGGGGGGGGTTCTCCTGCCACCCACCAGCGTCTGTGCCTTCCCTCGCCCTCCTCCTCTGCTCCCCAAGCTGCACTTTCTGCCCCCATCAGAGCAGAGGACCAGCACTGCACTGGCAGGCTCTCCGAGACCCCGCCCCACGGCCTTGAATTCCTTTATGACATAGCAACAGTTACAAACACATTGTGTTTCCCTCTGTGGCTACATCATTGCTGTGAACCTGTGTGTCCCACTGTGGCTACATCATTGCAGTGAACCTTTGTGTCCCACTATTGCTACATCATTGCTGTGAACCTTTGTTTCCCACTGTTGCTACGTCATTGCTTCGAACCTTTGTTTCCCACTGTTGCTACGTCATTGCTTCGAACCTTTGTGTCCCAGTGTTGCTACGTTATTGCTGCGAACCTTTGTGTCCCACTGTTGCTACGTCACTACAGCGATCACCAGATTCAGAGTCTGATGTTCACTCTCGTGACACTCAATGAGAGCATCTAAAAGAAACAAAACCATACGGAATAGAACTTCCTTTCAAACTATCCTATTTTTGCACATGTTTTTCAACGACCACAGCAGCCAATACCATTGATTTTTTAACTTAAGACTTTCTCTCGATGGGCAGGCGTGTTCTCCAATTTTCTTGCTAACTTCTGTATAAAGTTTGCTGCCATTTCGGCTCTGTTTTGGTGAGCTGTCCCTTCTGCTGTTGTTTTTTTATCAAATTGCAGACCTTTGTGTTAAATCTCTACTGTTTTTCCTCCTCCCGTGAACTTTGTTGTTTCCTGGGTCTGCTACACCCCTCAGAACATAGCCTTTGATTTACCACTAGCAAGCAGCTTATGTTTGCTGCAGTATGAGTGTGCAGCATTTGTATGTATGTATGATTACGGCTTTTCTATAAGGAGAAACAAGCTGAAAGGCAACAGAGCACTGTACATGGTCAAAGTCTAGCATAAAGTGAACGAGTAGTAGTAGGAGCTGAGTTGTGGTCGGTTAATGCATGGTGACGTAGTGGTCTCCACCGGGTGACTGATAAGGCATAAAGATCCCGCTGAGGTAGCCAGGCAGCATTCATGCAGCCTGTCTAAACGGACTGTATCATATTTCGTCAGGCCCTGGGCGGGATGGGCTCTGGCGTGTAGGATGCCCCTCAGTGGTGGCAGTGCTAATTCTAGGAGGGCATTGAGATGCGGCATTACCACCATCCTGATGCGAGCGTCGGAGGACTTGAACAGCAGTCTTAAAGTCCTTTTTGGGAAGAAACAGTTTCACTTTCTTTATAACAAATAGCTGATACCACGCCATGTTTCTGTTTTATGGGCATTGTGTTCTTAGAGGGTGGATCCAAGTGACATGGCATTCCGTGAGAGTTGGGGCTCAAAGCCATGAAGGTTCATGCCACTGTTTCTTGTTTGGAATTCTTGGCAAATAACAGGAAGTCTGTCTTGGCTGCGATGAATTTCAGGTAGGTGCGGGACATCCACGCCTGAATGATGTACAAGCAGTGCTTGAGGCATTGGATGTTTGAGGCAGAGGTAACTTTCAGGTAGATTTGTGTATCATTGGCATATTGATGAATCTTGATGCTGTAATCTGCACCGAGCAGCTTCTTTTAAAGGCTGAAGATCACAAGAGACAGTATAGAACCCCGAGGAACTCCACATGTGATAGGGATCTTTTGTGAACTTCAGATGCCTGTTTGAACACACTGGTGTTGGTTGAAAAAAGTAGGAGAAGAATTCCGTGAAAGACGTTGCTAGTGGTGCATCCCATCCAACACTAGAGGGTGCGTATTAGGTCGAGATGGTCGACTGTGTCGAAGGCAGTTGAGAGGTCCAGCAATATCAGGAGGCAGGGGTCATCTTCATCTGTGGTCAAGAGGGCATCATCTGCAATGTGTAGCGGTCTCCATGCTACAGCGTAGTCTGAAGCCAGACTGGCAGTCTGGATGATGTGTGGTTCTTCAATGATCCTGTCGATGAATGGTAGGTGAGTGATGGGTGGATAGTTTGGTAGGTCATCAGGGTATAATATAGATTTCTGGAGGAGTGGGAGGATTTGGTCTGTCTTGACATCTTTTAGCAGGGCCAATAGGACTTTTGGGGTATGCCCCGAAGGATGAAGTTAACAGCATAGCGGGCTTATAGGTCTTTACACTTCTTCAATTCCAGTTGCATCTAGAGTAGCTGATAGTAACATATTATAGAGATTATTGGTGGATACAGTATATTTGATTTTTATTCCAAATTCAAATATACTTTACTTGGACAATCAAGTCCATTAAAGTGCTATATACAAATTTAAAAAATCATATTTTATAAGTTCAAACAAATTAAAATGAAAATTGAGGACAGATAGCAGCATCTCCCTCATAGAGTTTCTATAAATTCCTGTGGAGTAAATGCGAATATCAGCATAAACATACAAAGTTTAAAGTGCATCTTCTTGATGTCATATGAGATGGAAAGTTTGCTGCTTGACAATTAATTTCTAGACTTCAAAAAAGATTTAACAACAAAACCTTGTGTAAGGAAATGCCCCCTTGGCATGGTTACCCCCTGACTTTTTGCCTTTGCTGATGCCAAGTTATGATTTGAAAGTGTGCTGAGGCCTGCTAACCAGGCCCCAGCACCAGTGTTCTTTCCCTAAAACTGTACCTTTATTTCCACAATTGGCACACCCTGGCATCCAGGTAAGTCCCTTGTAACTGGTACCCCTGGTACCAAGGGCCCTGATGCCAGGGAAGGTCTCTAAGGGCTGCAGCATGTCTTATGCCACCCTGGAGACCCCTCACTCAGCACAGACACACTGCTTGCCAGCTTGTTTGTGCTGGGGGGGAGAAAATGACTAAGTCGACATGGCACTCCCCTCCATGCCATGCCAACCTCACACTGCCTATGGCATAGATAAGTCACCCCTCTAGCAGGCCTTACAGCCCTAAGCCAGGGTGCACTATACCATAGGTGAGGGCACAGGTGCATGAGCACTATGCCCGTACAGTGTCTAAACAAAACCTTAGACATTGTAAGTGCAGGGTAGCCATAATAGTATATGGTCTGGGACTCTGTCATACACGAACTCCACAGCACCATAATGGCTACACTGAAAACTGGGAAGTTTGGTATCAAACTTCTCAGCACAATAAATGCACACTGATGCCAGTGTACATTTTATTGTGAAATACACCCCAGAGGGCATCTTAGAGATGCCCCCTGAAAACATACCCGACTTCCAGTGTGGGCTGACTAGTTTTTCCAGCCTGCCACACACTAGACATGTTGCTGGCCACATGGGGAGAGTGCCTTTGTCACTCTGTGGCTAGTAACAAAGCCTGTACTGGGTGGAGGTGCTTCTCACCTCCCCCTGCAGGAACTGTAACAGCTGGTGGTGAGCCTCAAAGGCTCACCCCCTTTGTTACAGAGCCCCAGGGCACTCCAGCTAGTGGAGATGCCCGCCCCCTCCGCCCACGGCCCCACTTTTGGCGGCAAGGCTGGAGGAGATAATGAGAAAAACAAGGAGGAGTCACTGGCCAGTCAGGACAGCCCCTAAGTTGTCCTGAGCTGAGGTGACTCTGACTTTTAGAAATCCTCAATCTTGCAGATGGAGGAGTCCCCCAATAGGATTAGGGATGTGCCCCCTCCCCTCAGGGAGGAGGCACAAAGAGGGTGTAGCCACCCTCAGGGCTAGTAGCCATTGGCTACTAACCCCTAGACCTAAACACACCCCTAAATTGAGTATTTAGGGGCTCCCAGAACCTAGCAAGATAGATTCCTGCAACCTGAAGACGAAGAAGGACTGCTGACCTGAAAGCCCTGCAGAGAAGACGGAGACACCAACTGCTTTGGCCCCAGCCCTACCGGCCTGTTTTCCCACTTCAAGAAAAACTGCAACAGCGACACGTCCCCCAGGGTCCATCGAACTCTGAAGCCTCAGAGGACTAGCCGGCATCTAAAAGGACCAAGAACTCCAGAGGACAGCGGCTCTGCTCCAAAGAAGAAACAACTTTGCAACAAAGAAACAACTTTTAAAGGACTGCACGTTTCCTGCCGGAAGCGTGAGACTTTCCACTCTGCACCCGACGCCCCCGACTCGACCTGCGGAGAAACAACACTACAGGGAGGACTCCTCGGCGACTGCGACCCTGTGAGCAGCCAGAGTTGACCCCCCTGATCCCCCCCAGAGACACCTGCAGAGGGAATCCAGAGGCTCACCCTGACCGCGACAGCCTGCTTCCAAGAACCCGACGCCTGGTAAAGACACTGCACCCGCAGCCCCCAGGACCTGAAGGATCTGACCTCCAGTGCAGAAGCGATCCCCAGGTGGACCTCTCCCTTGCCCAGGTGGTGGCTACCCCGAGGAGCCCCCCCCCCCTTGCGTGCCTGCTTCGCTGAAGAGACCCCCGGGTCTCCTATTGAACTCCATTGCAAACCTGACGCCTGTTTGCACTCTGCACCCGGCCGCCCCCGTGCCGCTGAGGGTATACTTTCTGTGCTGACTTGTGTCCCCCCCCCGGTGCCCTACAAAACCGCCCTCGTCTGCCCTCCGAAGTCGCGGGTACCTACCTGCTGGCGGACTGGAACCAGGGCACCCCCTTCTCCATTGAAGTCTATGCGTTTTGGGCACCACTTTGACATCTGCACCTGACCGGCCCTGAGCTGCTGGTGTGGTAACTTTGGCGTTGCCATGAACCCCCAATGGTGGGCTACTCTGGACCCAACTTTTAACCCTGTAGGTGGTTTACTTACCTTCAAAACTAACAACTACTTACCTCCCCCAGGAACTGTTGAAATTTGCACTGTCTAGTTTTAAAATAGCTTATTGCCATTTTTGCCGAAACTGTGCATGCTATTTTGCTGATTCAAAGTTCCTATGGTACCTAAGTGAAGTACCTTTCATTTAAAGTATTGATTGTAAGTCTTGAACCTGTGGTTCTTAAAATAAACTAAGAAAATATATTTTTCTATACAAAAACCTATTGGCCTGGAATTGTCTCTGAGTGTGTGTTCCTCATTTATTGCCTGTGTGAGTACAACAAATGCTTAACACTACCCTCTGATAAGCCTACTGCTTGACCACACTACCACAAAATAGAGCATTGGAATTATCTCTTTTTGCCACTATCTTACCTCTAAGGGGAACCCTTGGACTCTGTGCATACTATTCCTTACTTTGAAATAGTACATACAGAGCCAACTTCCTACACTGGTGATTAGTGCAGTTTTATAGTGAAGCAGTATAGTTTGCTAACGAAAAGAGAAATGAAGAAAGCCAAAGGCTTAAGATATTTCAGATCTAGCAAAAGTGCAGCAAAGACATACATTATTTGTTTCTGATGCTTTGAGACTGAACCTAGTGAAAGTGCAGCACAAACACTCATTATTTGTTTCTGATGCTTTGAGACTGGGCCTATGCCTCCAAGGCATTCAATACGTTTTTTTTGCCTTAGTAATCTATCCACCAAGCCCAGAAATTTGATGAGTCTATTAATGACATGGGGTGAACCTCATTCAGCAAAGATTTGATGGGCGCTGGAATTCTCCATGTCCCATATTTGACTGTTAGAACTGACACCCTTGGGTGGTAGCCCCCACACGTTTTGTCTTCACCCTTTCTGTTTTGCTAAATTCATTGTTGTTGGCTTTAGGACTCTGTGCTCTTTCTACAACATGGTACATTTTGCTTTGCTCACTGGCACCTTTACTGTACTTGGAAGTCCCTATTAAAGTGGAACTACATGTACCCAGGGCCTGTAAGTTAAAAGCTACCAGTGGGCCTTCAGCACCTATTGCACCATTCAGTACCGTAGCTTTTTAAAACATGTCTCGGGCCTGCCCTTGCAGTCTGTGTGCAGTTTGAGACTGCCTTTTTGACCTGGCAAAATTAACCTTTTTCCGGGCCAAAACCTTCCTTGTAATGCATATGAGCCACTCCTAAGGTACCCCAAAACAACCCATCAGACAGGGTGCATTGTATTTAAAAAGTTGGACATGTACTTTTGAGGTTTACATGCCCTGCCAGTGAAAAATTCTTACATTTGTTTTTCACTAATGCAAGGCCTACCTCTCCCATGGGATATCATTGGTTTACACTATTGCATTTATTAAGTGATAATTTTGCTTGAGACAAACCAGGAGAAATATTTTTCAGTCTCTAAAGAACTGTAATTTAAAATCATCTTTAATGGTAAAGTTGACTTTTGAGACATAAATTCTGAAAGTTGGCATTTTGTTGTCCTAATCATTAGATGCCTGTGGCCTCTGTCCTGGGTCACATGACTAGCTGTAGTTGGCCTTTGTGTATCACTCCCAGACAGTATCACAAAACAGGGACTGGCTGTTGGCAGGATAGGCCACCCGCACCTGATGGGAGGGGGCAGGAGCTGTCACTTCAAAGGACCTGCCTCAGCACAACCACAAAGACCTTCACACTAGCCTTTTGTGACTCCAGACAACTTTGG
The DNA here is from genome assembly GCF_031143425.1 of Pleurodeles waltl. Taxonomy (NCBI): domain Eukaryota; kingdom Metazoa; phylum Chordata; class Amphibia; order Caudata; family Salamandridae; genus Pleurodeles; species Pleurodeles waltl. Next base: position 1,773,638,298 of record NC_090444.1, on the reverse strand, counting down.
ACCAGGGAAGGGGAAGGAAAGAAATTCCAGAATCAGGTGTGGGGGGAAGTCTAGAAGTTTCTCCCACTTCAAAATTGACACCAGGCACAAATATTGGACCCTCAGACCAAATATTCAGATCACGTCTGGATCACATCTGGACCTGTGGAAGACTTAGGAGGACTGCTCTGGTGCCCTGCTGCTGGAAGGATTGCCCTGCTGCCTGACGAAAGACTGGGCCTGCTCCTTGGACCCACAACTACCATAGTGACTCAAAAGGCTAGCTGACTGGCATCCTGCTCTGAGCTACAGGGACATAGCAAGTTCTAGGGACCTGTCCAGCATCTGCACAGCTGCCCAGCCTCAACTGGATCTATCTGTGCCCTGAAGCTGGCCTCTGCTGGAGTGAGTATTGATCCCAAGAGGTGCCCCCCCATGTCCTAGACCCTTCGCCGGCATCAGAGAGTACTTCTCCTGACCCCACTATGGGTTCCCTCAGAACAGACACAGCGTGACTCAACTCCAAGCATCTCGACGCACCACCCTGCATCACAGCACTTCACAGCTCTACATTGGCGGCCTTATCAGAACCTCGATGCAGCACCTCGCAGTTATCGATCAGAGGTCCGATCGGACCCAACAAAGCAATATGCAGGACCTTGCATCTCAGTCTAAGTACAACCAGGTACATTGACCAGCGGGCCAAATTTAGTCCTGTACCTCGCCCGTGCTCCGTCACTGTTGGCTTGCACTTATGACTTTGTCTCTGTCCAGCGTGACCAGACAGCCCCATTGGGCACTTTTCACTTTTTAGCGCTACTCTTACCCAAGACTTGGAAATTGCATATCCCCAGTTCTACTGACTGGGTTTTTGTTGTTCTGGTAACATTCTATTTACCACCATTTACTCTATTTTTCGAAATTGGTGTGGGATTTCTTCATGTGGGATTTTTCATCCATTTATTTAAAAAGTATAGCACCCAGGGAGTGCATAATACTACAAGGTGCTTTGATGTTGGCAAGGAGTAGTGCCGCAGAAATATTTTACACATTGCCTCTAAGTTACGCCTGGCTGCTTTTGTGCCAAACTACAAGAGGCATAAGCATAGGGTAATTTGGTGACTTTTGTGGTTCGCCCCAAAAGGATTGCGGTTGTTGCTTGAGAAGGGTTTTGACCGGCCTCAATCAAAAACACAATTCTCACAGTAATAAAGATTTACAAATGTACATTTTGGGTCATCAAGGAGTTCTATGCCCACATAAAGACACAAGGACACAGACCACGTGGTTTGTAGGCCATTAAGTTCCGCGGTGACTTGCAACATCCTTTTCGCCTAGAGTTGTGGGTATTTTGTCCTGGCAAAAAGTGAGCTCTTTGTGCCCATTCGAAATCTCTAATGAAGGGAGTATGGGCCAGATGTAGCAAAGATTTTTACCCATTCTGTGTCTATGGGAAAAAGTGTTTGTACATATGGCCCTATATCACGTTATGTCAGATAGAAATGGAGAAATTAGTTAAATTGGACTATGTTTTCTACACACACCGAGCCAGCACAAAATCAGGGGCCGTGGCTGTTTGCTCCTATGTTTGACAAACGTGTCAAACCAATTTTGCTGTCTGTGAAGTCTGTCAAGTGGTAAAATTATTTTCATTTTAGTTTTGCGAGACCTGACAGAGAGCTGTGCAGGATCTGAACATAACTTCACTCATTCAATTTCTTGCACAGCTATATTGGGAACATCAAAGGATGTTTGGAATGCCATGCTAATTGGACGCCCCAACCAGAAGGCTTGGCAGAAGATGGCTGAATGAGCTGAATGTTCACTGCTGACAAATGTGTTATTCTGGAAGTCATGAGCTCATATCCGAGCAAGGCAGGCTCAACTTTCCATCCTGGCCAGGTGGACAAATTGAGTAACATAAATTGGGTAATAGTAACATCAGCTTTTGCAGCACTTAGAAGAAGCAGGTATTTTGTGCTTTATAAAGACACAATTTTACCGTATGTATTATTAATATTATGAGCTCTTTTCTTTATGGCTTCTTCCCTCTGATTGGCTACAAAACGTATATGCATGACTGCAGCTATACGGTTGTGTTAGAGCATCTTCCTTCCAAGTGTGAGGTGATAGCCCTGCGCACATTCCCAGCAAGTGGCATAGGATCTGTTTACGACCTTGGCGGATGGCATACTCTGTCACACGCCTGACGGATTTCCCATCCGCTGTATTACAAGTTCCATTATATCCTACGGAGCTTGTAATATGGCGGGCGGGATATCCGTCACCTTTGTGACGGAGCATCCTATCAACCAAGGTCGTAATCAGGCCCATTATGTTTGTGTTACTTTTACAGGTGTATTGCGACATCAGAATGCATCTGTTATAGCAAAATAAAATATAGGCCTATGTACAGATATTATGTTTATATTCTAAATAGTGCACGCACCAGGCGGTGTTCTCGATTATCTCCTTTTCTGTCAGCATCATGTCAGTCATTAGACTTTGTAGCCCATACCTCTTCTGTGTAATAGTTCTATCCTTAGTTCCATGACGTTTGTTAGGAGATATACATTATTTTTGACTTTCACATGGAAGGACACTTGTCTCTGGCTCTAAAATGTGATCAACATCTTACTGCCTACAAAACCCTACAAAAGGTGTAGTAGGCATTCTTTCCCGTGCCACTTCACTCTCTTTAATCCTGTCCCTGGCAGACAGAATAAAGTTTGAGAGTCTGACCAGGGTCTGCCCAGGCGATAGTTTAATTTTTGCACCTTTCATTCCCTGCACTCTGCACAGCTCACTTACGCCTTAGACTCTCATAGGGTAGGTTTAACATCCAAGACTGCCTCTGATTTTAGGAGTTGTAGCCCGCATCACAACAAACTGTGGTAATGTGAGGAGGAACCCTATGATGAAGCATGCTACCTCAGGGTGGGTGAGGGATCTCTTCCTAAAGAAAACTTCTCTCCTTTCTCCCTCAGAAACTCTGTCCTTCAGTGGGTGTCCCAACAAAGACTTGGATCTTAGTTGTTAGACCCAGGTACATTGTTGTGATTGTTGTTCTGTTTTGGGGAGTCTGTACCTGCTGCTCTTTAAATCATTTCTGTGTTATTTTTTTAATTCATCTGTCACTTTCTGTAGGAAACCAGATTGTTGCACTGTTAGAGAAACAGGCCTCTGTACTGAGGTGAGTTGTGGCTGGGATGGTACACAGTCAACCCAATCTTACACCTAAAGGTAAAAGCAGGAATCTCTGAGGATTTCCAGGCTTACTCCTGTTAGTTTGCCACTAGTAGAAATATCTTCCACAGGGAAAAGTACATTTTGTTCAGGTAAAGTAACTCAAAAACACCATCACATTGAAGAAATTAATATATTATAATTCCCAACCACTTTAATGAAGAAGAGTAACTTTTAATGATTAAAAAGACACCAAGGCAAAAATAAACGGGATGTAGTGATGCGAAGGTACAAACATGGTAAAAATGTTAAGGAGTGCCCATAGAAAACTATTAGAAATTTAAAATGCGATGTTATTCAGTATATTAGAGGCACCTTTTGCGAAGGAGCAGAGATGGAAAGAGGTCTGCAGAGGCTCATGGCTCAATACGATGGAGAGATTTAGTGTAGGACGCCAGGGCCATTTAGATCCTGGCAGACAGTCCATGGTGGACACAGGTAGTAAAAAGTATTGATGGTCGATCTGCCCTGAATGACCTAGTGGCAATGTGGCGCTGCCAACAGAGGCTCTGCCGACTGCAATTCAGCAGTTCCCACATCACTAAACGGGGCAAGGAACAGCTGGTTTGGGCTGATAGGAGGAGCCCTATTAAGGCGTTTCGCCTGCTTTGTCAAGCCCTAAATGACGCCCTTAGTCACTTTTGTGGAAGTAAAAATCCACCATTGGTTAAGTTTGAAGCTTGTGGCCCACAGGTAGATATGTTGATATTTTTTTTCAAACTTTGTTGCGATAAGCACCGTAGAAATTTCAACCACCACGTTTGTGTCTCTTAATAGCAGCTGTGCTGTGATTAGAAGAGGAGTCACTTCACAGTACCATCTGTAAAAGAATAAGCCAAGATAGATGGATGCTGGCCCTTGTAGAGTTCCATACCTGTGTAAGATACTTTGAACAATGATGCTCCGCACATAACTGATCTTATTAATATTCATGACAGATCATGTACATTTGTGTGATCACCCTTTCTATGATTTTTTAAGGGATTCTGCAGTCAATGTCATTGGAATATAAAACTGGGCTCTAAATGACTTTCGTGACGTCTCAAAGTACCACCTTCTCATGGTTAGTTAGTTTGTTTACCTTGATAAAGGTCCACAATTTGTACTGTCATGTTACCCATATCTGCCTGCTCTTTCCTTACGATGACACAAATTTTCTTTTGACCCATTTTTTCCCTCTTACAACACGAAATATGCTCCAAATTAGCTGCGTTTTTTACCTGCTGAAATTTGTAAGGGACCAATTAATATACGAAACAGTAACTTTAAGAATCATAGCTTTTGCCTAATCCTTTTTATAAAGTGACTACTCTTTCAACATTCACAAAAAAAAATCCATGCAGTAAAAACACAGAACCTTGTCCTCTCACCTAACTCTAAACCAGTAAATATTCCACTGAAGGAAAGTCAGCTGGATCATTTTTAGGGTCGAGCACATAAGCGCTCCGTCCCTGTTGTAATCTCTATTTAGGCTTTTAACCACGCTCATGGCACGCCTGTCACTTTCATTGGTTTGTGGGCTTGCCTTTTTAAATCCACTTGATTTCATTAGTGAAAGACATTCATACGTCATGCCTTTTCCGGTGTTTAGCCCTCCTCGAGCGCACCGCCCAACTACTGAAAACATACGAGGCTCCATGTTTTCAGCATGGTTTCTGGACTAATTTATCTTTTTTATTTTCCATGCTGTGCGGTCGCGCTGCATTTTACATGACGCGATCGTGCTCGGTTTCAATTTGTGTGGCAAGAAAAGTCTGGTTAGGAGTTTACAATGCTAATAGCTCTAACTCGAGCAAATGCGAGACCCGTTGCATTGCAAATGCTTGTTTCCACAAGTGATCTATTTCTGTCTGTGGAGAAAAACCTTTGCCTTAGACCATAAAATAAGGTAAGTTATGACAGTGAATTTTCACCATCTTCCCTATAAGCACATAGGCTACTTTTGGATCATTGCTGTGTCTCAGAATAATACCTCTTATGGGTCCCACGATGTAATGAACCACCAGTTTGGAATGCTGACCATGACGGTGGGAAAATATTATTCCGCATACACAGTAAATCCTGAGATGCAGTACGATATCTTCGTACACAATATGGTTTCAATGATACAAAATCAAAATAGGATTTAGTTATGTAATAAGCAAATCAATGGGGAGTGTTCAACAACCCTTAAGGAAGCATGACTTACAGACTCTAGACCAGTGGTCTTCAAACTTTTTGACGCTGCTTCCCCCAAGTGAAAAAAAATCATTGGGGCCCACTCCAAACTTTTCACAATGATTCTATTCAATTGGCAATATTTACATATATCTACTCCTATTTAAACATTGCAGTTAAGTTATACTATTGTTTTAAAAATGCAATCAAATACATGATGCCAAACATACTATTCTGGTCAGGCAGGCCTTACTAACATGTAAAAGTATCCACAGTCTGATTAATAGAAGTAAGGGTGGGGGTTTCGAAGGGCAATTTGAATCCTTTTCCTTTTGACAACACCCAGTTTGGATATAAACGACAAAACATGTTAGTGATGGCCCATTACAGAGCGCTCATTTTTTTCAGCTTAAAACAAAGTCCCGTTGTTCGCATAATGCTTCTTTTGGCCAGAGTTTTCCTCCTCCCCCGCCCCCTCGGATCACTGGAGGCCCCCCCAGAGGGCCCACCGCCCCAGTTTGATGGACAGATCAAACTTTGATAAAACGTTAGCGAGGAGAGTAGCAATAAGAACAGAATGGCGAGAAACCAAGATACCACACATGGGGGCACATGTACGTACCATTTTTCCTGTTGCAAACGGCCTGATTCGTAGAAGGAAAAAAACATTTTGGTATGTACAGAGCCTATTTTGCGATTCAGTAATCTGTTTACCTAATCGCAAAATAGGTTTGCGAGTCGCAATTAGGATGGGGCATTCCCTTCCTAATTGCGAGTCGCAACGCGGTGTAGCATTGTTTTGTGAATGTGGTCACAAAACATTTGCAGTTAGCACCAGTTTCAAACTGGTGCTAACCCATTCGCAAATGGGAAGGGATCCCCATGGGACCCCTTCCCCATTGTGAATGGCAGCGATTTAATTTTTGTTTCTCAAATGCATCTCGTTTTCCTTTAAGGAAAACGGGTGCGTTAAAAAAAAAAATGCTTTATTTAAAAGCAGTCACAGACATGGTGGTCTCTTGTCTCCAGCAGGCCACCATCCCTGTGAGGGCGGCCATTCCCAGTGGGGTCGCAAATTGCGACCTACCTCATGAATATCCATGAGGTGGGTCATTTGCGACCCCATTGGGAATTGCAAACAGTGTAAAGTACACTGTTGTACATCCGGTTTTGCGACTCGCAAAACCGGATCTTTGTACATGTGGCCCATGGTGCACAGAAACATCTCAATGACAATGTGATAACGAAAGCCACTATATGACTTGTGATGTACATGATGTGCAAATGATTACTTACGTTTATGCCAGCCACTATCTTGATAAATGGTGTACGATCCCCTTAGTACACAGTGCACAAACACATTGACCTAATGTATGTAAAATAATACATTGTATGGTCCTGAAGAAGACAGGTTTTTTTTCCCAAATGGTAGAAACGCGTCAACTCATAAAGGTGCTTGATGTTCAAATGTATGTCTTGTCAGAGAAATATCAAAGCACAACATTAGGATAATCCCAAACCTTTTTAAGAACATCTCTTTTGTTTTTTTTTCCTTTCTGTTGTCCTATAAATATATATATTGGATTGTGTTCCCATTTATTTACAATAGTACAAATGTTTAACTGGTTAGTAGATCTGTTGCAATACCACATTTGTTCAGTCCATGCATTTAGTCATAAACTCCATCAAAAGGTTATTAATCAATGTATTCAAACAGTAAAGCACCCAGTGAGTGCATAATACTACAAGGCGCATTGATTTTGACAAGAAGATGTGAACATTCTAAAATAGACTAATAGATAGGAATTAGACTTAATATTTATATTGTTAATTTATCTCCAAACACAGTGGAGGAGTCTTTAATGCATTTCACCTCTATGGGCCCAAATACGAGTAGTGCAGAGCTGAAAATAATGCATGCATTCAGTCGATAAGGTCCACAGCGTGAGTCCACGTTTTTTGCATGCTGTTACATGGATTCACCAATTCTTTTTTTTCTCATGCAATATTACCGCATACAATGTGCGGTATTCACTTTATCCGTGATTTGTTGCAAGATTCTGGCCCAAACGTTTGCTTGTTTTGGCAACAGGAGGCCCCTCATCTCTGCCTCGCCTTTCACCAACTACGGACAGAGACCTGCAGCTCACACGTCAAAACGACATTTGTATTTGTTTTGTCATTGGTTACTGTCGCAGATTTACAGGGGTTCTCTTGCAAACTTTTGCAAATTCTTAAGAATTACAAATCTGCACATGTCCGAGGTTGAATTTAAAGCAGATTTGCGGTCGTTAAGCGTTATGGGGAGCCCAGCATGAGCCTAGCTATATTTTGCCACTAGTGCCCTAAAGTCCGTGCCAGTTCCTGGGCTCCTCTCATTCGTTTCCATGCACCCCGCGGGACCCCAGCCCTGGGTATCTGCGGTACACAGTGCGGGCCAGGAAAGGTCAAACAGTTCCAGGCTCTCGGTCTGAGGACAGGGGACACCCGATCTCCCAGAAATCCTCCAGAGCGCGCGCTCCCACACACAGACATGTTTATGACGACCCTGCAGGACGGACGGGGACACATGCACACGCGCTCCCCTCCACCCCCCCTTTTTCCTCTTCCCGATGGAAAGGGTGTCTGTAGTGGCGTCAGCTTCGCAGCCAGAGCGCCCAGTCTTGTCTCTAGGCCAGGTCATAATCTGTGAATAAAAAGGTGCCGGTGTCTAAAACCCTCTTCTTAACCACGCGGCTGCTGCAGTTAAATGTGCAACACGGAATACTGAGGCAGCGTAATTCCGAAGCCATCTCGCACCTCTGTAATCCATTTACAGCCACTCCGTGCCCCTTCAGCTCACTCTTGCAGCATTCTGCTTTCTCCCGTTGTGACGCTTTTTCATTTTCTCTCCCTCCGTCTTTCCATGTGAGTCTTTTGCTCCAAGTAAATGCTTGAGGCAGGAAAATAAGTGCTGGCCCTCAAAAATAAGCGCTCGTACCCCACACCGGAAACAACAAGCACAAATTAAGCACTGGCCCAGGTACTGGGGAGCCCCAGGCTGTGGTGCCGGTATTTCTCCTGCCTTACATGCGTTTGCTGGCAGTCTGTCACGTGTGTATTTTGACCACAGAGGCAGTTGCTGTTAAATCAGGCCATGAAGCAGCCTGAGGCCACCACACCAGTCACAATGTCTCTTAAGGAGGGCGCCACCAAGAAGTGTGTAGTGGCTAGTGTCCCTGTGGTTGAAGGCATTACATCCAGGCCTCTGTGTTTGACCCCTGTTTCTAGGCCTGAACCCTGGATTGTCCACTCTCCCTTTCAACAACGAGAAAATGCGTCCCTTTGCCTTGGATAACTAAAAAACCTGTTATCTGCAGTAGGGTCAAGAAACCTCTTGGTGCATGCACACAGTGCTTAATTTGTGCTTGTTGTTTCCGGTGCTGAGCACTAGGCACTTATTTTTCAGGGCTGGCACTTATTCTTCTGCCCCAAGCATTTGCTGTGAGCAAAAGACACGTTTGGGAAAAAGGGAGGAAGAGAAAAACAAAAAAGCGTCACAATGATAGAAAGCTGAAAGCTGCAGGTATGAGCTGAAGGGGCAGGGAGTGGCTGTAAATGGATTGAAGAGATCCGAGATGACTTCGGGATTAGGCTGCCGCAGTATTCAGTGTTCACACATAATAATTGCAGCAGGCGCATGTTTAAGCAGGAGGGCTTTGGGCACCGGCACTTTTTTATTTACAAATTAAGCACTGCATACACATGATTTGCAAGTATGCTCGTGTTAGAAACTCATGTTGCCCCTGCCAAGATCAGAATCTCCAAAGTAGGAAATGCAGGCTGTGGAGCAAAACCATACCCCAATATTTAGATACCCCAAAAATTGAACACCGAGAAATGTTACCTCAAATTGTTCCCCTACAAATTGAATTGCATGTCAAGACACCTTCCCAGACATCAATTAGCACAGTTCAGCAGTTCAATTAATAATGGGGCCTATTCAATAATTGAGTTTTAGATCAATAAAACATTAAAAGGGTTTTATTACAAAATTAAAAAATGAGCAGTAATGAGTCAATGCCATAAAGGATCCTAAATGCAAGGATTTACAGAGTGATGTAAATTCAGAAAATGACGTCCCAATTGAGCGGCAGCATCAGGAAGAACTTGGGCAACACCCCTCGTAGAACAGGAACGTCTTCTGGCTCACCCCCAAAATCAAAGGGTTCTTATAACCAGTCCTTGAATAGCAAATTAGAGAAACTGCACAATCATCATGGTGTGAGCAAACGTATAATTTCTTTAGCAAATCAGAACACAACAAAAATACACAACATTACCTTAACACATAAGCATCATTCCCATTTTAGGAAAAGTTATTCAAAACCCTCCATGCTAATGTCATCCGGAGATGTTCTAACTAATATCGAACATTGACAATAGAATCTTCTCTCAATGGATGGATCCAGTATAAAAACAGAACAAGGTTATATTTTGGTTGCAGTCGTAAATCCATACCATAGCCAGTTCATCACTAGCAAGGCAACTCCAGCAATGAAAATAACCACTATGTCATATGCTCAACTGTGTGCTCTCCGAAGCCTGTGGGAGGAGAGTGTAGGAAGCGGGGAGAAGCAGGCGTGAGAGGCAGAGATGGCATCCATCATGTCCAAAATGGTGTTTTACACAAAAACATGGCATAACTAAAATACATTATTAGACGTGTTCCTATGCATCATATAAATTAGTTTCAATTTCAATCAAGTTATTTCAGTCTATACATGTAAATACATGTGTAAAGAGACACATTATTCATTATTATCACAAAATAGAACCCCAAAAACACAATTTAATAACTTGCACTGTCAGGGGCGTAGCTTCCATTGGTGCAGAAGGTGCAGTGGCACCGGGGGCGAGAGGCCTGAGGGGCCACTGATCCCTTATTATTACTGTATTTTATAATTCAAAGGCCCTTTGCCTTCCTTGCACTGGTGCCCGTGACACGCCGGTTAAGCTACTGCTCACTGCCTCCTCTTGCGGGGTGCCCCGGCTTCTACATTTAGTGCCCCAGTAGGCAGGGGGTCAGGCAGACCCAGAGCTGGGAGGGAGGAGGCACCTGTGAGTCCCCACCCTTGAGGAACAGTTTAATCTCAAATGCTGCCTGGTGTATTGGGCCCAAGGCCAGTACACACTGTGCTTGGGAGAGGTGCACAGCAATCCGGATTCCTGTCAGTGGTGTGTGCTCATTTACAACCCCTGTCATAGAGAAATCAGGCAAGGCCTTCCATTGGTGCTGCAGGTGCACTGGTACCAGCCCCCGGAGGCCTGAGGAGCCAATAGAACCCTGCTTATTATTTTAATTTAGAATTCAACCAGCAGCCGGGGGCATTCCATTCCAACTAGGGTCACAAGCTCCTCTGCTGATCTTACCTGATTTTTGCCCTGTTTGATGGTACCAGAAACTGACTTTTGAAGGCTGTGGCCGGTTTAGGAGGCTTTAGGGACAGATGTACAAAGCATTTTTCCAGTCGTTAATGACCAGATTCACAAAATCGGGCTGATTGCAAACTGAAAAATGCTTTTTTTAAATAATATTTAAAATACAAAATGCAATTCGGTACCTTGTCACTGAACCACAATTTGCATTTGCGTTTCTGTATTTTGAAGGAGCGTCTTTTGGACATCCCCTCCAAATATCGAATCAGTATGGTACGTATTACTGTTTTGCAACCAAATTCTGGTCGCAAAACAGTAATACTTTACCACCATTTAAAAAATGGTGGTAACCAAGTTACAAATTGCAAGGGGTTCAATTGGGATACCTTCCCCTTTAGGAATGTTGAAAAAATATTTATTGAGAGCAGGCAGTGGTCCCACGGATCACCGCCTACTCCTAAAAGATGAAGCTTCAAAGTTTCATTTTTTTCTTTTTAAACGCATCCCATTTTCTTTTAAGGAAAACTGTCTGCATTAGAAAAATAAAGATTACTTTATTAAAAAGCAATCGTAGGCATGGTGATCTGCTGATCTCAGCAGGTCACCTTCCCTGTGATGGCTGCGATTCCTAATGGGTTGCTAATTGCGACCTGCCTCATTAATATTCATCAGTTAGGTCGATTTGCGACCTACTAGGAATCGCTATTTGGAAAAAATATGAATTCATTAGGAATACCGACTTCCTAATTGCAATTCAGAGAGAATTGCTATTAGGAAATCTGTATTCCTAATGTCAGTGCATCTGGCCCTTTGGAGAAGGTAACAGGGCAACAACCCTCACAACCTGGGCTCTCCTCTCCAAGGTATAAGTCTACAGAGACCCCTCTTAACTCTGTATGCATTACAGGCACACTCTGGAGTGAGGGGTCATTTATATGCCGGTATTTCATATAGTGAGGATAGCAGACCTCTTCCGCAGGGAGTAGTTTCATTGGTTCACCAGGTGGAGTGGCACCGGGGTCAAGAGTTGGTAGACGCCTGCTATATCCCTATTGTAGCCGTCGTTCAGTATTGACCCGGCGGCAAATGGGATAGGGCTGATCCCACTACTCCTGCGAAGGGCTAGGGAAAAGAAGCGTAGCACAAAGATATAGAACGCATCTCCGCCACTGACGGTCATCCCACGGCCTGTGTGGAAGGTTCGGAACTCTTCAGGAGGACGCTTTGGGTTCCTCTGAACCCAGCAAAATCCAGAACTTCGTTGGGAAGCAAAACAAGAATCGCCCCATCCGTGGACCTATTTATTTTCATTAATGTGTAACCACCAGAGAAAAGATACAGCTCTCCCACCATGCTACAGAGAATGCTTACACTGTGGACACTGTAATGCAATGTGAAACACTGCTGAATCACCACATTTCTATCACCCCCCAAAGAACCTATCCAATGGTAACAGACCCTATGTGAAATAGGCGTGAGCTTGCTGTAACATAGTTATTCAGAACACAGTGAATAGGTCGTAGACAGGAGAACCCCCACCCTAGCAAGCCGCTTTCCCATATGTGTACATATTACACAAAAAAGTGAAAGGGCATATTTTGGTCTTGACCGTGATGTAAATATTTATTTCTAAAGCGAAAGCCTTAGGTACAATCCTTAGGGCTCAAGAAGTTAAGGTGCAACACATCAATAATAAACCACCAGGTAAGTCTCACGAACAGATGGATAAAATGGCCATGGCCAATATGCATTCCTTCTGGAGAAAGCCTGCATTATCACTTAGAATGTAGCATGAGTCTTTCATTTAGATTAAAACTAAGCTGCAGGGGGCTCCAGGCAAGGTTTTATCAGGAGCCTGGTACCTGCACTGCCGAATTCATGGCTGTCAGGACTCAGGGTGGGAAGCTGGCAGTGCGAGAGAAGAACCGGTCATGGTCGGACTTACTTCATCGACGTCCTTCGTTGCACAGAGGATGGAATTGTAGACTTTAGAGAACTGGCAGTGGAGGAATGGAAAGAAAGAGTTGGGCAGATGAACAAAGCATTTTTGAGGTTGCAAACTGCCCGATTGGCAGAAACAGACAGTTGCAACCTCAAAATGCTTTTTTTAATGTTCAAGCCTCAAATTGCAATTCTGTAGCAAGTTAATGAATCACAATTTGTGTTTCCGATCCAATTTGGAAAGGGTGTGTTCAGGGCGTCTCTTCTAAATACCGAATGGTAGTCTTCTGTATTAATGTTTTGTGACCGAATTCCAGTTGCAAAACTTTAGTATTTAACCGCCTCTTCAAAGGAGGTGGTAACCCATTCTTAAATGGGAAGGGGTCCCTGCCTACTCTTAAAAATGAAATGTAAAGGTTTAATTTTTCTTTTGAAATGCATCCCGCTTTTCTTGAAGGAAAAGGGGCTGCATTTCAAATGGAAAAAAGTTTCCTTTATTAAAATGCAATCACAGACATGGTGGTCTGCTGACCCCAGCAGGCCACCACCTCTGTGATTGCTGTGACTCCGAGTGGGCCACAAATTGTGACCTCACTCCTTAATATTCATGAGATAGGTATATTTGCGATCCCTACTAGGAATCCCTATTTTCAAAATAAGTGTTAAGTACGTCAGCAATTGCGATTTCCAAATTGCGATTCGGTAAGAATAACAATTTGGAAATAACAATTCCGAACTTTTGTACATCTGGCCACAGATTGTCAACCGGAGAGGATCCTTCGCTTCCAGGTGGAGCGCTAGTAGTTAAACCTGCTAGCCTTATAGCTAGATGCCTGGCAAGCAGCTGTGTAGTTGTATGGCTTCTCCACTTGTCGACTAGTTTGTCACCCAGCTTTACGTACCTGCACTTAATTTCAGCTCCCTTAGGCCCAATTGGGTGCTACTGTTAGAGATTTAGCCCCTATCGCTCTGAGTTTTTGTTCGTGTAGGCTGCTGTACCATGAAACCTCTGGTTTTCAAAGCCTTTACATCCTGCGGTTCTCCGCCACTTCCAGGTTGGTGTAAGGGCATGTTACAGTATCATCTGCCTTGGAGATGATTGTTGCTCAAATTGCCATCCTATTTATTTACCACTAGTCATTGTCTCTAGTTTTAACTTTTGGCTCCATCTTCCCTTCCTGTACCACATTTGATTCCAAAAACCTTATGCCAGGGACCTGTGATTGAAGCGCTTCAAGCTGATGACCGGCTTTGGTGTCCCTCTCCCTTCCCCCTTGCTTCTCCAGAGGCCGTGATAGCTTCTTGTCACAAAATGTGTGGGAGGGCCGGGACACTCGGGGGACCCATCTACTTCAGTCCAGCTTAACAAGTGGCTGCTGAACACCTCTTGAGGCTTTCTTCCATCACCCTGAATCTCTTTATCTCACTCCTGTGAGTTCCTTTTCATCCTACACCACACAAACATCAGAATCAAGTTGGCATAGGGATGTTTGGGTACCAAAATAAAGTGACTCAGGGACCATACTGCAGAGAGCCTGAACTGACCTTGGAGCCTGTCTTTACACTTCCTTTACATGTCTACCAACCTAAAGGGCGAAACACGTCATCTGTAAATTCTATGTAAACAAGCATTGGCAACTGTCTTCTTCTTTTTCTTTTTCTTTTTCAATTCTTGTTTTGTTTTGTCATGCTTTTTACAAAACTTTATTGCTTCGCAATATGTCAGCCTATCATCAAACTAAAAGAAAAATAATTTCCTACAGGCCAAAAAAGTTTTTTTGTCTTAAACCCTGGCACTGAAGGGAACTACTTTGTGTGTGGATGTGTTCGTTGTGAAAGGGAGCTTGCTGTAACTCATATTAAGGTCAGCCAATGGCTGAAGTGAGCTGATCCATTGCCCCTCAATGCATGCTGGAGTGGGTGGAAGAAAAATGTGAGTCTCACCAACCACAGACTAATGTGAAAAGTCTGACTGAAATCCCTATAAACAAATATGTTACACACATAATTTTAGTGAAATCAAAAGGTCTCAGCTAACACAGACCTAAAAAAGTCAATCGGTCTGGCACTGGCTGCAAGCCTCTTGAAAGAAAGAAAGAAAGAAAGAAAGAAAGAAAGAAAGAAAGAAAGAAAGAAAGAAAGAAAGAAAGAAAGAAAGAAAGAGAGAAAGAAAGAAATACAGAAAGAGAGAAAGAAAGAAAGAATAAATGAGCGAAAGAAAGGAGGTAAGAAAGAGAAAAGAAGGAAAACAGGAAAGAAAGAAAGAAAGAAAGAAAGAAAGAAAGAAAGAAAGGAAGAAAGGAAGAAAGAAAACACAAGAATTAATTAAAAGCCAAGTATGAAAGAAGGCAAGAATGTAAGAAGGAAAGAAAGAAACTAGGAAAGAAAGAAAAATGTAAATAGAGAATACGCTATTACTGAGCAGCTTCAAATGAACACAATCTGGTAGGCTGCCAAACAGCAGCAGTCAGAAAAGTGAAACACTCTAAAAGGCATTTACAACAGCATTGGCAGGAGATGGGGGTCTGATAACGATGGAATGTGCGCACCTGCTGTCGCATCGACTCTAAACACAAAGGCAACGCTAATGTAATTATAGAGTAAAACCAAAACACTTGCACCAAAGGCAACTAGCTGGTGAGAAAGCATTGTGAGAAAGCAAAATGAGTCACCCAGAGTGAAGCTAAGCAGTCACTAAAGTAGGATGACTCACTGCCTCATGCTGTAGTGAGCGGAAGCAAGATGTGAATGACAAAACAACAGCTCAATGGATGACGAAAGGTGGCTGAAAGCTCACATATGTAAGTATATTATACATATTTTAGTAAAATCAAAAGGTCTTGGCTGACACCAGACCTAAAAACACAGGAATAATGTAATACCTGTACAACCAACTTACGCGATGTAATAACCTGGACTTGGAATAGATTTATTCTAGCACTGTTTATGCTATATGACATTGAATGTGTACATTTAATAAAAGCAGAAAGAATGTCCGTACCCAACTGCAATCACATAGACTTAGGGGTATTCGCTATATTAATTATTGATTTCCTGGCACCCAGGTCTGCTCTTCAATTATTAAATAATCAGAAATGTAGGAGAGTCGGAGTAAATCTGAAAATTCTGATTTTTTGGGGTTCTGTGCATTCCGAAAAAAGAGGAAATCTATGCTAATCCTAAATGGAAATCTCTGATACATTGATTTCCTTGTTTTTCCCATCTTTTTTGTCAATGAGGGTCCGCAATGTTTTCAATTGTTGTCAGTGCTTGATTTATAAAAGAAATAAGTGTCAGGGCCCTTGTCAGGAGGCCACTACAGCCTGCGTCAACCAGTGTCCCTGACTGTGCCGCCAATGAGGGTACCACAGTACCAACATGAACTACTAACCATCACACTCCTACAAGTGTGACAGCTCAGTCTATTGCTGGTGGTAGGTATAAGTCATTTTTAATGTTAATGGAATTATTAAACAACTGTGCTAGTGCTCATCTTTAAATAAAACTGACAGTGCCACCAAGTGGCAGACTGCCTTAAGTGCAGGTGTTGACAATTAAGTGCCTGTGATGAGCATCAGAAAACCGGCTCAAATTAAGCACTGCATGTGGTGCATGAAAGCCTCACAAACATGTTCCTAAGAATATTAAATAACATTAGGGAATTGCACACTAAGGATTAATTACAAACTCTGCCCAACAACATTTTCTACCTTTACCTAACCTAATGTCATAATTGGGCCCATGGTGAGGTTTGTTCACCTGTTTAGAGTCTTGTCAGCAGAAGAGTCAAGTAGCAAATGGCTTTGATGATAATATTGGACCCTCATTATTACTGATCAGTAGAAATGCATCCTAATTGGGAGCAAGGCCTTGAGCCGCAGCAATATTACAGAGATCTGAAGATCGGCTCAGAGCCCTGCGATTTTGTGTCTCTCAAGGTCCTGCTGTTTCTTCTACTGCCAAAGATACCTTTTTGTGCACATTGTCTTCACTTCTCTTTATTTTTGGCGGTCTCAACAGTCAGTACTTTAGCAGGGGTTTCCCCTTCTCCCAGACCTCCAAGTAGAGGTATAAATTGGGAGATGGCCATAAGACTTGGGACTACATTATTGAAAATATTTGCTTTAGGGACTAATACTATCTTTGCAACTAAGTTCTCCAATGTGAGATATCTGGAAGCCTGGGGAATAGATTTTATGATAATGGGCATGCTGTTCTCTTCTCCCAAGACTTTTCATCAGTAATCTTACTGACACACTTACAGTCTTAGTTTAACCTTCTGTGTGTCATGGCATCTCCATCTGTCCTATCACGTGATTGGTTCTGACTTATCAGAAACGTGGCACCTGCTTGGCACAGCTGGAAGGCTGAGTATTTTCTTATTCAAGAGCATATGAAGCAAAGGGTCTACAGCGGTCCTATATATCTGCTACTGTGAAATTATAAGCTAAACATTAGATGTCCTTTGCTTATGATGTCCCTTCAGAAGGCTAGCGCTGCCCTCCTGTAATTCCTTTAGTTCCTTGACTTTACATGCAATGCTGTTTTTGGGTCTCTCAGGCTTCACGCATAGGGGTCAATTTCCAGCCACAGAGTCTTAAAAGAATCTTGTGGGGGTATTGCAGAAGTAGAACCTGAAGACTCTCAGTTGATCCAAGAGTTTGATAATAGTAGACCAACAGTCAGATAGATATGTGGTTCTCTCCAAAAGCCCTCTACTGATCCCTTGTGGAGAACTGCTTGCAGTATAACAGCAGGCACAAATATTAGACTAAATGTTGTAGTCTCCTCCACTACAACAGAAAAAGTATTAGCGGTGTAGGTCGACAATTGATTTCTTAATTCCCTTTTTCACCTTATTTAGACAGTACAGATATGCAGTCGTCTTAGTTGATTATTTTTCTAAATAGTTGGGAGTGACGTTTACTGCTGAGTCTGATACTGATAACACTTTGGGATTTCTTAGGAATGTTTTACAGTCAAGATTCCCATGATGATTTAAAACAATGGAGTTCAGATCACCTCTAATAAAATTGTGTTGTTTCTTTCTAGTCGTCCAATCAAACACAAGAGAACACCCCATTATTATCCCCAATGAATGGACTCATGGAGAGAGCAAGCTGGTTGATTTCTGAATGTGTGCAGTGGTTGATGGTATTTAAGAATCCCATGGTGCAATCTGTGAAGTCAGTGCTTTGGGTCTACAGGAACATCCCACATTCAACAGAGTGGACCTACACCCCACATTAATTCCTTGGGAACTCACCATTTGTTCTTTTTAAGGGGCACATCAGAAAATTTGATTAGTGTTCTAGGTGGATAAATCAGTGGCATGAAAAGAGGGCTGACTATCAAAGCTACTGCAAAAAGGTGTTGGAAAAGGAAGCATTCTACAGACTTTTACAGCAAAACATGTCAACTACCGGAAGTCTAATGAATGTTTCTTCTTTTCCATCGGTGCATGTGCCAGCCAGAAAAAGTGGAAGACTGAGCAAAAACCCAGGCTGGCACACTGACTACGTTATGCAATACGGTATAATGATGATATGCACATTTGTGATTCTTTTTTCTGTTTCTTTCCGTGAAACTCCACTGTCTATTGTTTGATAAACAAACAGTTGACGCTGCCCAAACAAGACTCTGGTAAGTTAATAGTAAACATTCCATCACTAAGTTTGTGTGCACTTACTGATTGTTCCCGAACCTCCTAACATGATAGGTACTTACCCCTGTTTCTATTAGTCCTTGGTTGTATATTCTTATACTGCATTCCAGGTTGGAATTCCAGTTGTATCTGGCGTTACCTGTGTATGGATGCTCCAATATAGTGGTGATGTTTTCATACTATATTTGCCATTATCACGTACCACAAAGACATTAAGACACGCAGTATCCAGTTGGTTCGTCTGCTTATTATTGCTTTAGGTCATAAAGATTTCACCAGCCAACACGTTTCATTGTGGTAAGCCTGTGGCAGTGGACTTCATCAGGGCCCATAAAGTGTATAGCTCTTATCAACATATGCAACCATATTAGGTCTCCAGTAATATTCTTAGGAATAGTATCCCTTGGCATACTCAGGTCGCAGTCGGCTGGTGGAATCTTTAGGACATGAGGCAATGATAAACCGAAGAACCAGTGCTGGGGCTGTTTCTTAGTTTATCAAATAGTTTGGAATTTTTCCAGATTTTCAAGGTGTGAGAGTGGTTGTGCTGAAGCAGGTGTCTTAATTAGAAATTATTAATGAGTGTTTATGTATTTTAAATAATTGAATTATGTAGAAAATGAAATAACGTAGAAAATAATGCACAGGTTTGAAAATGTGACCTCGAAGAATGGCCACCAGTGTTCACGAAATGTACTAATTAATGATTAATACTAATGAAATATTGAAAATGTATTAGATTAATGTAGTAATATGTCATAAGTAGGGTTATGATATGAGCATTAGCTTATTAATTGTAGGCCTTATCTTAGCGAGTGTCTTGGCCTGGTTTGGCAGGCCTCATGCAGAAGCTGTATTTCTTAGCAGTTAATAAATGCTGATGGAGTGAATTAAACTGCGAAAAGTCCACTGTCGTACTAAAAGTGCTTAACTGAAGCTTTCTGTGGGAACCGACAGACAGGAGATGAAGTCCCCAGTAATGTAACGACTTGTGTGTAATGTGTGTGAGATGTACTTTCCCAGGACGTGAACAATGAAGACACTGACTGGAAATGAAGATGCAACAAATTTGTTACTTGATGAGCCGGATGATGAGGACATCATAAAGTGGACCAATCAACTTTGTGTGAAGAGCGAAATATTAGAATTCATAGATTTGATCTAGAAATATTATTGGGTAGTGTATAAACGTACGATTGACTGACCAATGGGGATTCAGGGGATAGTTTAGGTGACGTTGATATAACAACGCGACAGAGGAGAATTATTCAGATATAGGGAATTACTGCTTTAGAGAGAAGAGACTCGAGATTCTGTCATTGGGCTCATACTCTTTGACTGAGAGCTTGATGCTTTGCTGATCGATTGATGACCTGAGGATGAAGTCTGATTCTGCTTGCTGACCCGTACCGTGGATAGGTAGACTGAATGTGACTGAATTGCAATTTTATTCCTTTTCTTTCTAGGTACCAACTGCGCTGTTTTGATAGAACCATAGCTAGATGTTTTCTAAATTTTTGTTCTAAATTGTTTTGCATGAAGCCCAACATGCTGATGCTAATCTGGGTTAGATGAGGGTATTCACATGATGACTGAAGAATTACAAGGACTAATGTTTTGACGAGTTATCTTGCTGAATTCTATGTATCACAGATCATTATTGCAGCTGACTCTGCTTTTGATTTGCACCGTTGCCTTAGAATGTGTTGTGATTCAAGCTTTGATTAGACTGTGTTTCTTCCGCCGCTTTGGTCAACCAGTATTGATTATTGATTTTGACTAATGATTTTTGATTATTATGTATTAAGTACTGATTATTGTTCATGTATTGGGGCTATGGCGAGAACATCTTAAACAAGTCAAAAGGTTCATCGACCTATTCACGTCCCCTTGTAAGTTTACTTATTAAGGTCAGAAGTGCTATCAGTTGCCTTCCCCCTTTGCTGCACATCCAACTTGACACAGCACTTTGAACTTTCAGTACTTACGCTATCAGCTATTGTTATTTGTCATAGCCTTTATTTTACTTAAGAAGCTTTATAGGTAAGAGTTTTTTTTCTTTTTCATGTTTAGAAAGAAGATATGTTGATACCTGTGAGTGGCAGTTGTCTTTCACAATACAACATGCAGGAAACTATTTCAGCTTCGCAACTACATTCTTCATATAGCTGATGCTGTTTTCATTCTCCTGGTGCTGGTTTTGTCTTGGCAGCATCTCAGTGTATTCTCCAGACCATGGCAACAAGAGATTCTGGTTAAAGGAATCTCTCTTTCATTGCTCACGGTCCACCGCAAACGTCTATTGCATAAGTCACTTATATGCAAATAAGAACAGGGCAAAACCTTTGGTAGTTCAACAAAGTGAAATAATCAAAACATTTCTTTTACCTCCATGCAAAATCTCAAAACATGTTTATAACGTTGAGGGTTTATTCCTTTCAAGGCCCATAAACTCCAAATGTACATTGTGGTGCAGATACATTTAATTTAGTACTGTTAACGATGCAAATTGTAAGGTGTAGGTAAGATACCAAGATCTATCTGTATGTGCAAAATGCTGTGTTTCCTCAATATGGGTTTGGATTTCATTTAACAAATCAATATATTCTCAATTACCACACTTTGAAATAATAACATGTGAACTGTAAATAAGGTTAAGTACAGTCATGTATTTGACCTATGTTAGCCCTACAGAGATGTATTTACTGAATTTAAATCTTACATGTCCTTGAGTATAGAAATATAGAATGTGGCAGCAGATCAAGTCCCTTCTGGTCTTCCTATTCCAAGCCCGTTCCTGTCACAATGGCTCTACATAATATCCAATTTTACCTCTGCTTCCTCAGTATTAGTGTTCCAAAGACCCTTCACACAGGAATGTATCAAAATAATGCATCTTATTAGTTTTCTGCCACTACTCGAAGGAACCTATAATATACATGCACCCATTTTCCTTTACAACAAGTTCCAATGTTACCCTAGAGCCTTCTCTCTATCACATCTAATGCGGCATCTATTGCATGGTACAATGCCACACATACTAAGATATGCCACCCTTCGCTTTGTAGTCCTCAGGACATGATATGAAATGCCACCCATCACACTGTAATCACAGGACATGCTAATATTTACCACCCATCACTTTGTTATTCTCAGAAGATGCTTAGAATTGATATCCATCAATTGGTCAAAGGAGAGGCCAAGTCCTGACACTTGACACGTCAACCTTTTCTTCATCTCAGATTTTAAGGTGAGTTTTTCAGATGGTGGTGCCCCCTGTAGTTCTGATTTTGGGAAGGGAAATCATTGTTCCCCTGAACTCTAAATGAGGTGAGGTAACTGAATGATGGATGGTCAAGAAATCTGGTGTTTTTCAGCGGATTTTCTGTGACCAAATGCCTCTCTGTGAGGCCATACTTCTACAAAGCCCTTCACAACCAAGGAACAGCATACATCAACCATCAGCTGAGTTTCCACAGCTCCTCCAGACTCCTGCATTCCGCCCCCTCTCCCTAGCTAGCGTGCATCCCCTGCATCTGCCACATCTGGAGACAGGTCCTTCTACCACTTCGCCACAAAATCCTGGAACAGCCTTCCCGTCCACCTGAGGACCTCTCCCTCCCTCCAGGATTTCAGAAAGGGACTCAAGACCTGGCTCTTCGACAAAAGCCCCCTTGCTTCCTCGACCTAGCACCTGGATACCCTCACTGGTGATTAGCATGCTTTATAAATCATGATTGATACGCCTAGGCTTGTATCCATCTGTCCATCTATCGCTCAGATCTTTGGTCTGTGATCCTCATCTGCTTGTGTTCTGTCAGAGTAGACATTTTAAGGCATGGGCAAAATGTTCCGGCCTAGGGCCCCAGCCTCTTAGATGACCCTGATAGAGTCAGCTCTGTTCTGCAACGAGTCTTGCCCTGATGCCCTTCAATAATTCTTCTTCTATATACTGTTTTCTTTTAATATATTTTTAATGTGGGTGATATGTAGGAGACTATTTATGACATTTTGCAGAGAAATGTTGAGCTTATCTTTCATGCAACATCCATAACCATCCGTAACCTGGCCAAAGAGATGGAACATGAAAGAGCTGAAATTGGATCATAACTTCAAACATGTTCAAAACAGGGGCCCCCAAAATAAGTTTGACCCAGGGGCCCCAAAATCCTTAAGATATCCCTGTCTGTCACACTCTATGACTTCAAATCCGAGTTTGTTGGAATTCAGGTGCCTTTATTGCACCAGATAAATAATGATACCCTTGTGTACATTATTTATTGAGTGTGATAAATAGCACCTATTACAAGTTTTTTTGGGAACCACATGCTGATTTTGGTGCTTACTGCACTAAAATCCACATTCTATGGTAAAAACCATGCACTTTTTAACTGTTATATTCTGACAGGTGTGACTTGCTGAAATTTACCAAAGTGTGAGATATTTAATATACTCAGTAGTTACCAGATACAGGAAATTCCACCCAACTTGCAATTCCTATCTCTCTGTGAAAACACACTCAAGGCCGATGTGTGTTGTGTGGGTAAATTATGCGTGATGTGTGTGGTTTTCTGTGCATTGAGTCTTTATGTGTCGGTCAGTGTGCAGGTGGCTCTGATAATCTTATGGTCAGTGTGCATGGGATATTGTATGCCTGTGGTTTATTTGACTGTACGTCATGTGCATACATGTTTGCTTGTATGTTGATGTGTCTCTGGCTGCAGATATATTGCTGTCTGTATGCATGGATGTGTGAAAGAGTGTTGTTCTGGCTGCATGTCTGCATGACTGCAAGGTCTACATCAATGTGTGTAGAAATGTTGAGATTGTGTATGTGTGCATGCACCAGTGCTTAATTGGGGCATGTCTTTGTAACTGGTGTGCATCGGCACTCATTTTTGGAGCCCTCAGCTTATTTTTCTTCATCAGACGGTTGACCAATAGTGAAAGAGAGAATGGCAGAATAGTAAAAAAAAAAAGAATGGAGAAGAGAAATATAAGAGGTTAAAGTGACAGGAAGTTTAGGGAGAAGGCAGAAGGGGGCATGCGGTGGAATAATGAGTAGCAAATCTTGCTATTCAGTGATCCAAAAATTGGGCAGAGGTGCCAGAAATCCTAAATTTGTGCACAGGTGATGGTGGGCTCTTAAGATAAACCTTGGGCTCTTGCACTTTGTTTTGCCAATCCTGTGCCCATCTCTGTACACCCCTTGAGGTGGATGTTTCTGCATTCACAGCCACAGAAGTTATTAAGGTGAATTGTCTCCATGCATTATAATGATAAACTTTATTTCTTGGTTCATCTTCTGTATTTTATTTATCAGGTCCATTATCATCTCTATCTTTCATCCTGTCATTTTCTAGTCTTATGTTGTCTTCTAGCAGATTTATGCACAGACAAGACTTTTTTTATTGTTCCACAAAACCGAGAAACAGTATGCCTGCCTATATAGCTTCTTAGCTGGGCTTGCACTCTACATGTAATTTTACAGAAATATCTCCAGCAGCACCTCCATTTTCTCTAAATTGAGTTCAACCAGTCCCGGACTTCCCCCACAGAATGACGAAACCTTATAGAGGTGGCTCGCTGGTCCCCAGAAGAGGTGAGTAGGACCTGGGAGTTGTTTACACGCTTGATTTAGATGCGCAAAACACTGTCCCTAGATATTGATATGCCAGGTGGCACGTGTATCCCTGAGGAACAGCGCAGAAAAACACAAGGTAACTCAGAAGGAAAAGTAGAGTAGAGCACCTGCAGCTTATCTTGCCGGTAAGACGAGAAACTGGTACAAGACTGTTCCTGGAAGCCCAACTAAGATAATCCAATCATTCAAGATGGCACAGTTGAAGATGTCAAAATTCCACGAACAGACCCAATCACTTGTAAATGCGCGTGCCACCATCATTTGACGTGGTTCTAACACCACAAATAGCGAGGGTAGAAAGGTTTTAGATTTCACTTGGACCAAAAACCCACCTATCCAAAATACTGAGGCAGCGGATAAAACCCTGGGATCAAACCGCAGACACAAACTGTAACATTTCCCGCCAATAGGAAGTAATTGGATGAGAGAGACCACGGCTCCACCAACCCCCAGAGCTGTAAAGTAAAAACATCACTGCATCAAGAAGGCCAATAAGCATGTAGAAAAGTGACCAAAATAAAGAGTGAAAAAATCTTAATTTATGCTTGAAATTCTGACTTTCCAGGACGGGCTCAGTCTTGATCGGGGTGAATAGGAGGCAGTCCAGAATTGTAACCCTGCACCACAATTCCTAGCACCGCCAATGAGGTGATCATGGTGAACACTGTGTCCTTCCGGTGTGGCTTCCGGGGCTGCAGGGGCACAACTATGTCAGAGCTGAGACTGTATAATTAGCAGGAAGTCCCGGATCCTCTTGCAGGCAGGGCCTCTGACCTCTAGAGAGCGCCTGTCCATTGTTGTCCGCACCCAGGAGCTGCTCGAGCAGTCTGGGGACGCAGAGAATGCTGTCCCACTGGATCCTCTGTGAGATAGCTCCCACACCCACAAGTGTACTTAGCCGTGTTCTCTCGCTGCAATGGGACTTTACAAGAAATGTATCTGAGGGTCACTATGAGGGCAAAGGGCCAACAATGTATTGTATTGTATTGTAATAGTATTTATATAGCGCTTACTGCCCCTGACGAGGCGTCGAAGCGCTTTTCGGTATGTAGCACGCTACTCTGGAACCCAACAAGAATTAGTGATGGATTGCAATTAATGAATTCATAATTCAGAGAAAATATTTTTCATTGCTTCCATCTTTAGGTGAAATACTGTAGATATTTTTGATCAATTGTCCAGGTATATCAAATGTTTAAATTATTTATCTTTTTGTTTGGTAATAATTTTTAGCTTATAGCTGCAATTTTGTTTCTACTTCTTCACCTCTTTTCATTCAGTTCCTCATGTCCTGTGTGATTTTGGCCTCTTGCTGAGTAGAAAGGTAACACCTTTTTGTCGCTCTGCTTCCTTCTTTCTCTTGGGTAGCCACTGAAAACCAGAGGTGGGCTGTCCACAGTGGGCGCACCGCGGGTGCGCCACAGACACACCTAAGGGAAGCCAGTCTGCCCATCCGGGCACTAATGGGACGTGGAATATGCCACATTGTGCAGCCCTACAGATGATTCTGTGCCAGCACCCTAGCCCTGCTTCCTGCACCCCAATCCTAGCACAGCTCCCATCCCCACAACTAATGCCTAATCCTTATACATTTTCAGTGCTTGATGTTTCCTGTGCTTTGCTATATGTACATTTTGGTGAAATACATCTCTTATACTTTGCATCAAATGCTTTGAAAGATATCTGAGAAAAGGCCAATCCTGTACTGGATAGATGCCAACTAGAGGCTATGGGCCCGATTCACAAAGCTAAACTTAGACCAGAAGTCTAAGTTTAGACCTAAAGTCTAACTTTACTGCTAGTAAAGTTAGCCTTTCGGTCTAAGTTTACACGTTTGGCCTAAGTTTAGACTTTTGGTCTAAGTTTACCTTTGTGAATCAGGCCTGACATTGCTACGAAGGATCTAAAAGAGCAGAGTTCTAATGACCACTTCTTCATTTTACCAAGTTCTGTGATACTGGAAATGTACAGATTATTTTAAGTTTCCTACATGAATGCACTTAAAAATAGGCTGACCTGTACTTATAATGAAATTTATAAAACTGCACATTTACATAAAGTGTGATTTCTGTAGTACTTTACATCAATCTACCGTAGCCTTAAAGTGCTCCAGGTCACAGGAGACAGCAGAGGGTTATCCATAAAGGTATTTTGGGCCATAATTGTACATTTACAGCGTTTTGTGAAATCCTGGTAGGCGCACAATGGATTTACTACTGTGGATTTGCAAAGAAATCTCCAGTAGTACCTCCCATCCGAAGGGTGGGAATTGGGCTCTCCAAGGCACTGTTTCCATTGGAAGTTCAGGAACAACCACAAACATATATGCTTGCGGACATTCATAAGCTCCTACAGTGTCGGAGAGTTACTTTAGTCAAGGGCTGGAGTAACATCCCTTCAAGAATGGAAAGGGTAATGGATCACTCACTCCTTTCCGTATGAGGTAAATAATTATGCTGTTGGCAAACGGGGGCCATTTCCTCTCTGCTGAAACCTATGTTATATAGAGTCCCACGCTAATGGGAAATAAGCCTGCAGATGATATCACTTGACATTCCCAGTAGTGCGCCTGGAAACCTGAGGCTGGTGAAGCTTCCCAGCAAATTTCCGGGAAAGTTTGAAAATTGAAATCAATTTTTTTTAAAGTACGATAAGATATAGAGGGGAATCGCTGACCATACTTTTTTGTGAATCAGGCCCTGAGACTTCCCCTGTGTATTTTGGGCAATTAGGGCAGTACGTGCTGTACCCATTGGGTGATTTTTTTGGGTAGCAAGTGGACACCTAAGTCTGCAACCAAGGTTAAAGTTTCCTCTTTTAGCCACTTGGGCTCAGAAGTATTGTTTAATTTATAGCTATTTGAGATTTGTTTGTAGAAATGTTGGTTTGGATGGGGTGGAGAAAAGTTGTAAATATGTCCCCAGTAGTTCGTAGGATCGAACCTGTGTGAGCTATACACTAGCACACGAGCACTTGTGAGGCACTACTGTTTACAACAAGCATTGGCAAAGCCAATAGGTCTCACATTTGGAATTTATTGGCTTTGTCAATAGATTTTAGAGATGTTGTACTGCACCCCAGGTGCCGTGTAATATGGATTAATAGGAATTGTTAAGAAAAAGCCCATGATATGCTTTAATGCCACTGTAAGGAAACAATAGGTCATTTGCAAACCAGGCAGCTAACAAAGTCTGCTAGGTAACACATGAAAAGACCAGAAAAGAGGAGAATAGATTAAAAAAACAGGAAATAATGCTGTGTGCTGCTGAGTCTGGTCCCCAAGCCCCCCCACCCTTGCTCACAGACAGGATACAACTCAAACAAAATAAATTGCACGTTGTCCAATGTGTGAGGAGTTTCCGGCTGAGGGGTTGTAGATGAAAGAGAGCATCCCATTCACCTGCAGATTTACTGCTCCACACAGGAAGCACTTCCTGAATGTGGTTGGGTGTCCCTACATGTGACTGAATATTGGCATTCAGCTCCAGGACACGGCCAATGTAGGGGGGCAAGTAAACAAATATACACTCAGCATTTATCTTTTTCGACATTCAATAATAATGGTTTAATTCTACACAATGGAACCAATTTCATCAACCTTAGAATAATGACGGTCTGACTTAAAACCTATATGGACTGTAATTTTATTTCAGTTTTATGTAGCACGAACTCGACCTGAAGGTATTGGAGTGTTTTACACCTCGAGAACACCAACGACTACAACACCACCACCCTGCTCGACAACCTCTCCAACCTCGGCCTCAAACAGCTCGTCACAACACCGACCTACTCCGCAGGACACACACTCGACCCTAATTTCTCCACCAGCAAACACATCTCCGTCAGCCACACCACCGAACTCCACTGGACAGATCACAGCTGCATCCACTTCTCCTTCGAAAAACCCACCACACACAATCACCCGCAACAGATTCCACACCGCAGATGGAACAAGGTCACCGAAGACCAACTATTCACTACCCTCTCCTGGAAAGCACCCATCGACACCACTGACACTGACACAGCTGACTGCAACTTCAGGCAATAGAACGACACCTATGCCAACACTCTCCCCCCAGTCAAAAATCCCTCCAACAGATGCACCAACAGAAAGGCCTTCTGGTTTACCCCCGACCTCCAAGAATCTAAGCAGACATGCCGAAGACTCCAGAAGAAGTGGCTCCATAATCAGACACTGGAGAACCACACAGCCTTCAAAAAAGCCATCCGCAGACACCACCAACTCATCCGAACTGCCAAGAGAACCACCTTCAAAGAATGCATCAACAACAACGCACACAGACACAAGGAGCTCGTCAACATCGTGAAGGAACTCTCCAGCCCCAGCTCCAACGCCAATGACATCCCGCCATCACAAGACCTCCGCGACTCCCTAGCCTCCTACTTCCACCACAGACATCCACGACAGCTTCAGCACTCAGACCCCCCCCCGGCAACCACCAACACCACAGACTCACCACCGACCAGCCTCCTGCTCTCCTGGACCCCCGTCAATGACACCATCGAAATCATGAACACCATTCACTCCGGCTCACCATCCGACCCCTGCCCTCAGCACATCCTCAACAAACCAAGCTCCGTCATCGCACCCCAACTCCTGAAGATCATCAACAGCTCCTTCGAGTCCGCCACCTTCCCGGAGAGCTGGAAACACGCCGAGATCAAAGCCCTCCTCAAAAAACCCAAGGCAGACCTAAAGGACCTCAAGAACTTCCGGCCTATCTCCCTGCTTCCCTTCCCGGCAAAAGTCATCAAGAAGGCTGTCAACAGACAACTAACCCGCTTCCTCAAGGAGAACAGCACTCTGGACCCTTCCCAATCCAGATTCCGCAGCAACCACAGCACCGAAACTCATCAGAACCATAATGGACAACGGTGAAACCGCGACCCTCATCCGCCTGGACCTCTCAGCCACGTTCAACACCATCTGCCTCCACACCCTACGCACACGCCTCAGCAATGCAGGAATCCGCGACAGAGCATTGGACTGGATCACCTCCTTTCTCACTGGCAGAACTCAGGGGGTCCACCTCCCTCCATTCCACTCTGAAGCCACCAAAATCATCTGCGTCATACCCCAGGGTTCGTCCCTTGGCCCGACCGTATTCAACATCTACATGGCTCCGGTCGCTAGCATCGCCCGATCAAACCACCTCAACATCATCTCATACACCGATGACACCCAGCTGATCTTCTCCCTCACCAAGGACTCCGCCAAGACCAACCTCCACAAAGGAATGAAGGCCATTGCCGAATGGATGAAGAACAGCTGCCTCAAATTCAATTCCGACAAGACTGAGATCCTCATCTTTGGCTCCACCCCCTCCACATGGGATGACTCCTGGTGGCCTGCAACACTCGGATCCGCTCCGACTCCCACCAACTCCCACCGACCATGCACGCAACCTAGGATTCATCCTGGACTCCTCACTATCCATGACCCAGCAAGTCAACACCATCTCCTCCTCCTGCTTCAACACCCTCCGCATGCTCTGAAAGATCGCAAATGGATCCCCACGGAAACCAGAAGAACAGTCACCCAAGCCCTCGTAAGCAGCAAACTGAACTACGGCAATACCCTCTACGCAGGAACCACAGCCAAACTCCAGAAAAGGCTGCAAAGCATCCAGAACGCCTCCGTACGCCTCATCCAGGACATCCCCAGCCACTGCCACAACACAGGCCACCTGAGAGACTTGCACTGGCTCCCCGTCAACAAGAGAATCATCTTTAAAGTCCTCCCCCCGCTCACAAAGCACTGCACAACACCGGACCAGAATACCTCAACAGACGGCTCTCCTTCTACACCCCGACCCGACAGCTCCGCTCCACCGACCTCACCCTTGCAACTGTCCCACTCATCTGCAGAACTACAACCGGTGGCATCTCACTCTTTCCACCCACCTGCGTCAGACCAAGGACATCCTTACCTTCAGGATAAATCTCAAGACTTGGCTGTTCGATCAGTAGCAGCACCCACCCTCCCCCAGCGCCTTGAGACCCTCACAGGTGAGTAGTGCGCTTTACAAATTCCTTGATTGATTGATTGATTGATTAATTGATTACATGAGCACCAGTTACATTACACAAGGACACATTCATTTTTGGTAGGCACTGGGTGATTAAGTGAATTGCCCAGAATCACAGGAGTTGAGCCGACGCCAAGACTCAAACCTGGTTCCCCAGCTCCAAAGTTGGCAGCGCTGGAGGTTACACCCCTTCCTCTAGCCACTTGAGCCTTATGGGTTAAAAGCAGCTGTTTGCAGATGAAGCAAAAGCCACTCAGACACTTTACAAAGATTGTCACCTACATATTACACAATGATTTCTTCCAGAAATGCATAAGGTTATAGGATTAGTGAATCCCCTCAGCTGTTCTATCTCAAACTGTAAACTGAAACCAGATTGGTGCGTGTCCCCTGTAATTATGTGCAAATGTTATTTCTCACATTGTGTTTCATAGACAGAGACAAAATGCTGTCACATAAACGTGCACACATTTTCACTCAAAGGCTTTCTATTATATCCTATGGAATTTGTAAAATGGCGGGTGAGATATCTGTCATGTTTGTGATGGATTATCCCATCCACCAAGGTCGTAATCAGGCCTTTATATCTGTCCGTGAAAAACAACATGAGAAATAACTTTTGCACATAATGACAGAGGGCACGCACTCAGTCTGTCCGGTGTAGGTTTACGGGTTGAGCTAGAACAGCAGAGGCGAATCCTTTGTTTAGCTCATGACTAATCCCAGAACCTAGAGAGAGAGAAATAGGGGCACTGGTGGGTGCAAAAAATGTCTGTGGGGGTCAGAATTGAGAAAAACATGCTGATATGAAAGAAAAGCAAAATGCAGATATATGCAAATCGTAAACAACCCACAAAATAAAAAATGCTGAATATCGAGACAAAACCAAATAAAAACATAATGAAGAAAATAAATTTTCTTGTAAGCACAGTGCATGCGATCATAAACAAAATAAAACATTGCTGTAACAAATAAACATGCTGATCAGAAGAAAAAAAATACTACACGGAAAGAAATTACAAATACCCACACAATGCAAATAACAGCTGATTGTAAACAAAATAAAACTATGCTGAAACAAAACAACATAAGAGAGAATCACGGGAGGAAAAGAAATAGGACCTCAATGACAGCGCGAGCAGAGAACGGACATTGATCAACATAGTTTAATGTGTTGCCGTGCCTGTATAGAACATGACTGTCACATAACTGGAGCTCATGTTAAGCGCTCCAATACCTTCGAGTCAAGATTGCTTTAGAGAGGAAAGATGCACAATAGGGTGTTGGGGGGGGGAGAAATAGTACCTTAATGATCCTGCAAGCAGCAGACGACCACTAATTAGGTTTAATTAATTTGTACTTCATCCATGCTCCACTGAAGGAACAGAACTGAGGTAATGGCCTATGATGCCCAATTAAAAGGCTGCTTTGGAGAGTGAAGCTGGAACAAACTAATGATAAGTGAGGGCGGGCTCCAAGCCCTTTACTGTAAA
This sequence comes from Pleurodeles waltl, assembly GCF_031143425.1. NCBI lineage: Eukaryota > Metazoa > Chordata > Amphibia > Caudata > Salamandridae > Pleurodeles > Pleurodeles waltl. The sequence goes on along the minus strand of NC_090444.1, from coordinate 1,773,606,705 downwards.
CAATATACCCTACAGCAAACAGCGCATGCGCGCTGTTAGGTGAGACCTAGAAAGGGCTTGGAGCCCACCCATTGCTTACCATTTGTTGGTTTCCAATTGGACAGGGCAGGCAAGGGGCCACTTTCTGTTTCTTATCTGCGGCATGGACCAAGCACAGATTCTTCTTAATTAGTGTCTCTCCACTGCTTGCACTGAAATTGAAGAACTTTTTTTACCTTTTCCCACCCACCACTTCTCTGTGTTTCTGTCCCCCGCCCCAACCCCTCCCTACGATTCTTGCTTGCACATACACCCATCCCCTGTCCTTTTATTGTTACTTCCCCTGTCGTCACTTCCCCTGCCCCAGGACACATGTTGCTTTAAAAAAAAGTCAACTCTGCCCGCATCTAGCGCTTTTTAGGTTGAGCATAGCAGCATGCAAGCGCTGCTTTTCTGACCTGTTGTAATGTATTTGTGGGGTTTCACCTCACGCCCATCACTTTTCATTCGTTCTTTGGGCTTGCCTTGCAAAAGTCCCTTGTTGTGATTGGTAGATGCTTTCCATCTGTCACACCTTGAGGGTCTTTTGTTACGCCTTCCTTGGATAATTGCACTATTGCCGATATTTGCACTCCATGGCGCTTTTAAATTTCATAGAGTGCGAACTTGATCGGTGGGAACTGCGAGAACCAGCCTTCCTTCCCACAGTGAAAAACAGACCCGCAGCACGCGATTTGTTGTTCAAATTAAAGTTTTTTCAGCATTCGCAGAGCGGGCAGTGTCATCTTAAAGATATGCTTAAAAGGCACATACACCTTTGTGTAACCGAGATAAAGGACAATCCTATATTTACTTATCAATTACATTTGTCATGCAATGCGGTTGTGATGCACAATACTGTGTCTGCATATTTCACTGTATTGAAGGAAAGCACTTAGGTCATATATGCAAACTGCTTGCATATAAGCGCTATAATATAATGAAAAATCAAAACCCCATGAATGAAACACATAGGGGTGTTGCTCAAAGGTAGGACGTACTAATACAGTGAATAGTGGCGCCAACATCATTTTAGCTACTAATAATGACAAAAGTAGCGATCAGATACATTTTGGTAAAACTCACTTTCAGATGAAGTTTTGAGTGCTGGAAAGACTGGACATTTGTCTCCACCCAGACAACAGCCCCGTATTACTGAAAAATAAGGATCAACAAAATCCGCATTTAGAAATAATTATCAGAAAGCTTTGTGGTGAATAGGACATCATGACTGTGGAGCAGGCTCGAAGCAGTGTCCCTGCCTGGAAGCTCACAGCCTTCACCCTGCAGATCCTGTGGCATCCAATATGCAGCATTCTTACCTTGTTGAGAAAGATGAAAACTCTATCAGATATATTATTCAGAAGAGGAGGTTTTCATATACGTAGGGAATAAACTATTATTTCATCCAGGGGCGACTCCTGCATATGGACGGAGGAGTGTCACCCCCCACCAGCAGCAACCGCTGCAAATCCTTTCACAGTTTTTTATCACTTCCTTGTGAAAGGATTTGCAGCGGTTTATTATCCCTTATTTGTAAAAGGGGCGGGGCCACGGGGGTGACCAGCAGAGGGGAGTGCACTGTGCAGTCCCCTCACTGCGCATGTATGTTTGGCCGGCCGTATCCGCCCGGCCAAACATACATGCGCAGTAGGCTGTCTCCAGCCCGGCAGTGCTCCCAGCCAATCCTGACGCTGCTTTGAGCAGCGTCAGTATTGGCCGCATGGCAGGCTGGGAGCCTGTGCCTGCAGCCTTCAGAGGAGCGAGAAGCAGCGCAGCACGGGAGCCAAGGTAAGTTTTTTAAAATGTAATTTAATATTTTATTATTATGCAACCCCGTTCCACCCCATGCCCCCCCCACCCTGTGCATGGCCCCGCCCCCAGGAATCCCTGCAACTGATTTTATCCCAGGTGCTGCAAAGACAACAATGTCTCAGTATTGCAGGAAAAGTGGCAGTTTTATGGCTCTGTAATTAACATTTTTAAGTGCCTCCAAAGCTAAGGAATACACCCCCTGTTAATTCTACATTCCCCCCTCCACTTTATTATGCTTCTTTTTCACAACTAAGTATCTGTGAAAAACCCAGGATTGATTCTGAAATCCTTGGTAAATTTATGTGTACAGTCCTGCAGCAGGTTCGCTCCAAAGACACTATCAACAGGGCCTTTAACCTAGACATTTTGCTGCATTGAGAAACCAAGCTTAGTTTATAAAAGTGCAAGTATGACAAGCATTTGCAATGCCGTGGGTCTCGTGCTTGCTCGACTTAGAGCTATTAGCGTTGTAAACTCCTAACCGGACTTTTTTTTCCACATAAATTGAAAGTAATACAATTTCACATAAGCAAGCCCATTCAAAGCGCCACGGCATCAGCATGAAGGAGCACACAAAAGGAAAAAGAAGTTCGCTCACAGAGAGAAGTATCGCAAAAAGTGCAATTAGCCATGTAACAGGAGCACTGTCCAAGGTGGTAACCAGTGCTTTAAATGGGCCGGTACTGTCCGGTACGGAGTACCGGCACTTGTTTATTTTGAGAGTGGGAGTACCGGCACATCTCGAGAAAACCGTAATACTTTTAATTGGAGAGTACCGGCACTTCTCAGAAACAAGCAGGTACTCTGGCACAGAGTACCGGCACTTATATTTTTCCATTTCAAGCACTGGCGGTAACCAAACCGCCCCAAGGAGGGACAAACGTAAAGCACTTACCAACGAAAATAAAGTATTTTTGAAGGGCAAGCCCATGAACGAGTGATAGTGATGGGCGTGCGGTGGGCGTGGTTAAAGCCCAGATACGTACCAACATGTCAGAAAAGCAGCGCTTGCGTGCTGCCATGCTCAACCTAAAAAACAGGGTGATGAAAGTGGTATTCTGTGGTAATTAGCATGGCAGATTTAAATTAGGATGCTAAATGGCAAAAGCTTTGCTGCAGATAGAGGAAGAAGGTAAATGGAAGTGCTTTAGTTATATGCAGAGCCATTGGAATTATGTTATGTGACAGGAAAGGACCAAATTAACGAGGCAGGGTTCATCAATTTATGTGCTAAGTAAAGTCCAATTATGTATTTATAACACCAATAGCTCTAACTCTCGCAAATGTGAGACCTATTGCATTACAAATGCTTGTTTGTTTCAATTACTTGATGTGTTTATTTTGTTGTGTTTAGAAAAGCTGGGAGCTGCTTCCAGTTCAGATCTCAGAATAATTGGATAACTAAGTAGCTCTAAATGTGGGCTCCTGAGGGTGGCATCCAAAGGACGTTCACCCCCATGGCGTTTTCGGGTGGGTGGTGAAGTCCAAGCCTCAGGGGCAAGGATTGGTGGGTTTTGTATGCAGGGTAGGGTTAGGGTGTCCGCTAGAGAGGTGAGGGCCTTTTTGTGTCATTCTGACGCTGTGGTCCTCTAGTGAGGGTGCCATTTAGTGTGGTTTCGTTGTCCCCCTCCCCCTTTGTAGATTAATTGCTTCCAGTTTGCTTTTGGGGGTCTGTAGTTCTGGGGCTTTAGGCTGTCCCTTTGGACAGGTGGCAGGAAGTAAGAAGCTCACGACAGGCCGGTAGGGTTGGGGACACTGCAGAATTAACTTTGGCAGAGGGACACAGGGGAGCCATGGTTGAGTCGGGGGAAAGGCAGTGGATGAAAAAAAGGGGATGGTGAAGATTGAAAATTGTAAGAATGGTTTGGTGCATTTTATTGTTGGGGTGAGGTTTAAGGGTGGGGTGTTAGGTTTGTGCTTATTGTATTAATGAGGTGATGAATTTAAGTTGTAACATGTTTTAATGAAGTTTCAGAACTGCATACCTGTCCTATTAAAAGCAGTCCTTTACTCTTATTTGGTCTGTTTTATTTCACCTTCTCGCCCAAAGTGCCGGCCCGGAGATCTCAGGAACCAGAATCCAGAGGACCAATGTGAGCAGCGGTGTTGTCTGGACACATTAGTGCTCTCCACCCTCCAGCTCTTGTGAGTTCTGATCCTCTTCACTTATTCCTACCTAGAGACAGCTTCCCCGAGTGGCGTCTGAGCAGGGGCGGCCCCTTCGCTATGGCGGAGGAGCATCGACCCACTGACAAAAAGCAGAAAAATAAAAGGATAATAAAAGTATTTTATTATCCCTTTATTTTTCCACCTTCGTAGGGTAGGGCAGGGCCAGCCTCATCCACATCAAGTGAAGGAGGAGTGGTATGTGCGCTTCTAAGTGCGTATGTCAGTTTGGCTAGCTGTCCGAGGCCGGCCAGACTGACATGTGCACTTAGAAATTCTCCACCCTGCTGTATTTTATAGCCAGGAAGAGACAAAGGAGAGTTCCCCACTCTCCCCCTGAGTGGCATTTCTGCTCGCTGAGGCCAATAGCAGAACTTCTTTCATGCTGTTTAACAGCATGAAAGAAGTGTTGTGATTGGTTGGGGAGCGAAGACGAGGCAGCTGGAGTGGAGCGACGCATCACGGAAGGGCAGGTACGTTTTCTTTTTTTAATTTGTTAATTTGTCCCCCGCGCACCTCCCACCCTTTCCTGGTAGCAGCTGTGACTACATCTAAGGTAACCCAATGCTCGAGAGGCCACTGTGGGAACAAAGCACCTATTTTCCTCTTCTGGCTCATGGTCTCCATCAGTGTAGTCTTTCTCTTTCAGTTCCTGCTGCTACGAAAGTCACTCAGGAGCCATCTTGGCAGTGACAGGAAACTTTCAGCCAGGTCTGCCTGAAACCCTCATCTTCTCGACACCTGCCATGTCTCTGCCCTGGACGTCATTTAGGGGTCGCCAGGTGTTACAAGTGCGAGCCCTGGCTAGCCACTTGTGAACCCTAAGACTGCCTTTGCGAGCCCTGGCCTCATAAGTGGCCAAGTCAGTGCCTGGAGCACAGTGGCAGCTCATATTAAAAAAAATGCCTTTAAAGATATGTTGTGTGCGTGCTTGCAGGTGAGTGTGTGTGTTTAAGTAAGTAATAATGTATTTTACAGATAATAAAATCCAATACAAATAAACAAGACAAAATAAAAAAGGAAAAAGACAAACAATCAAAAACAAATACACTCAGGAACTAAGTTCACTAAAAGCACACCATAAATTGTGCATGCAACATGTTAAAAAACATTATGAAACAATACAATACAATACCAATCACCTGACCCGAAGCCCCAAATAAACACAAGCTAGTACACATGGGCACAGCCCTAAAGTGCATGGTGCATAAAGTCATAATTTCACTGAACATCATCAAATACCGATAGAGTTCCTAGTCCTAACCAATAACTGCCAAAATGGCAAGAGCATGGAAAAATTCCAACTAAGCGTGTTCATTGCTCACAGTGCCATTAAATTTAGATTGTGCAAATTTAATAAATTTGGTCAGTAACACATTTAACATTGGATTGCCTGGGTCCAGAGACTGAATAATAGCCTGTTGGCAGGAGCTGATTCCTAATTCATTCCATTTGCTCCGGAGCAAAAGTCTACGCTCCTTTAATAAAGCTGGACACAGGCAGACCACATGGTCAATGGTTTCCTCCACATCGCTACAGCCTCTGCATATCACACTGTCCCCAGGGGATAGCTGCCATTGAGGCAAGTGTTTTAAAAAACCGCAGTCACCCATCCTTAGGGCCAAAAAGGCCTTTTTCAACCAAAACCCATATGAGCAGGAGAAGAAACTGGAGGACATACCTGGTTTAAAAGAGCCAATTACTGCCCAGGCATGCTTCCGATAGGCAAGAAGAGAACAGTCTGAGTGATAAGAGTACAATTGAATAAGCCTTTTAATCTCTGATTTAAACAAAGAGTAGGGGGGATTGCTTTCCCAAAGATCACCGGCATCAAATCGCCGTTTACAATCAACCAAAAATTGGGAATAAGTGCACTTCGATTTCAGCTCACTAATTTCTTGCCACAGGACTGCCTCCAGGTGGCCAACTGAGGCCTGACGCAGTTTATGACACAACTTCAGGAAAGCACCAGCATCAACTGCCATCAAATCCAGAAGCCCAAACTCTAACCGTACCTGCGCCGGTGAAGCCAGGTGCGGAACATGAAAAACTCTTTTATGGATTTTATTAACCAACCTATTTGATAGGCAGGAGCCTTTGCCCAACAGAATTTCTTGACCACAGTCCAACGAAGGGGCGGTCTTTGCTTTCATGACTTTCATTAAGGGAATGAGGGTCGGCCCCTTTAACACTTTAGCTAATTTGGAAAAGGCCACCTGCAAAGCCACAGTTTTAAGTTCAATTGTCTTCTTATGATTAACAAAGCTGCCCCTCGAATCAAAATGTACCCCTAAATATGTGTAAGACTGGTCGTAAACAAGTTTGCGGTTCTTATAGTACCAGCTAAAGCCCAAATGTTTTTTCCTCCCAAAGGGAACCACTTTTGTTTTACACAAGTTAACTTCTAATTGATTAGCGGAAGTGTACGTTGCAAGTTGGGTAAGCAACCGTTGAACGCCGATCTTAGTACAACTAAACAAAGCAAGATCGTCGGCGTAAAGCAGGTGACTGAGTCTAAGGCCACCGATCTTAGGGGGATGAGAATTGACGGCGTCAAGAGATGATGACATGTCAGCAATAAACAAATTGAAAAGAAGAGGAGCGAGTACACAACCCTGTTTCACACCACGAGTGGTCGACATTTTCCTAGAAAGGGAGCACCCATCACCAAGCTTAATACGGACCCAGGTGTTAGTGTGGAGTTCTATGATAGCACCCAAAAGTACTGGAGGGAGGCCCCAGCTTTGTAATTTGGCCCATAGAGCACTCCGGGGGATCCGATCAAATGCTGCCTTGAAGTCCACAAAACAGCAATTCAGTGTCAAGCCTGACGGAACCACCCTATCAATCAAAATAGAAAGGGCTAATAAATTGGTTGAAGTACCTGAGCCAGCTGAGAACCCCGTTTGGACTATGGGGATTAAGGCCATTATGGTTCAATTTGGCCCAAGCTCGAAGATCCTGCAACACAAGGCTTGAACAAAACTTAGCCTCATTGTCCAGCAGGGCTATCATCCTAAATTGGCAGGATCTGACCTTTAACTGTTTTTATATAAAGGATGAAGGTTAGGAAGCACTGGGACCGGGGGCTCCAAATTGCTTAGCCCTCGAGATGATGTGGGGAAGGCGTGATTGGAAGAACTTCCTTACTCCCTGCGTGGGCTTTAGAGACCCTATAGATGAAGGACATGTTTTCAACAAAGCTGGAGTATATCTGTGGGCCCCCTCATCCAATGGTTCCCCATCCTGCTCACTATCAGAAAAATGGTTGGTCAAATAAGATGCCCATGCTCCTTCTGAAATGTCAACAACGCCTGTGCCCCTTTGATTACTAGTTAGGTTATTAATAAGGGACCAAAATTTCGTGGAGTTTGGATCTTTACTTGTGCTTAAAAGTTTAACCCAAACCTGACTAAGATAGGTCTGATGGTCGTCATAAACAGCCTTCCTATAATTTTTCCTTAATTGTTTATATTCAATGAATAAACACTCAGAATCGGGGCTATTCCTGATTGCCCTTGCTAGCCTATTCCATGCTTTCTTTAAATTCTTAGTTTCCCTGGAGACAACAAAAGACCGGGGTGGAGCACAATTGCGCGCGGGTTGGTGAAACTTTAACCATAGGAGGCAAGAAAGTTTAACCCATGACTCAATAGGGAACACACAACCCAAACTCTCAGATTTAAAAAAAATTATAAATTCAATCAATATTGTGCCACCAATAGAAGCATTCCATTTTATGTGCTTTAGTGATTCGAAACAAACGCCACCACCCACAGCAAGCATGACATCATGAACAGGAAATCTTGATTTAATAAATACAATTTGTGCACAATGGTCGCTCTCACTCAGAGGGGAAATCTGAAACCTTTCAATAAGAGGAAACAGTTCAATATTACAGATGGTATTATCTAAATAGGAGCGAGTTCAACCATCGGACCTTGTACACCGTGGGGGGGCATCATCACATAAGCGACCATTCAAAACTTTAAAGCCCATACTATTAAGATGCATGACTAAGTACTCTTCCAAAGGGGAGTGCAGACAACCCTGGGGCCTTAATTGTTCAGGAATTGACTAGCGGTTAACACAGTCTGGACCTTCAAGAGCCTCCATTGTATCCTGAAACAGGTTTGATTAAAATCACCAGTTATAAGATAACAAGCACATGGGTAAACCCCAACTAGATTGGCTACAATCTGAACCAATTGCAACAACCTACCCCTTTTTTTCTTGGTTCCAGGGGCAATGTAAACATTAATTATTATAAGGGACTGCTGCGCAATCCCATTCCGTATGACAATCCCCTGGATCCAATTATCCTCCCAAGCCAGAGGTTGTATACTCCCATCTAATTTAACGGTCACATAAATGGCCAGGCCACCCTTGGCACGGCCATTCTTGCTCGTTCTGTGAGCAGATTTCCATATTTCTAAGTACCCTGGCAGTGGACAGCTATGCTCAACCCAGGTTTCCTGAAGGGCAATTGCATCATGACTGTTAAAAAATGTTAAAAGGTCGGCCGAGGCAAACTTGTGCGCAACCCCGTTAATGTTCCATGAACATAGGGACAGATGTCCAGAAGTTGGAACAGAAACGCCCACCCGTAGGGGTCAATGGGGGTGACCATGCAAAAGAGTGGATGGCAGCCAGTCCCAGTTAGAAGACCCATTGAAACCAGAGCCAGTAGGGAGAATGCTATTAAAAGTAGAGGAGCCACCTAGGGCACTTTTCAAGATTGAAAATGGTTTCAAAACTGTAGGAGCCGTCAAACATTGAGATTCTGATAATAACACTGGGTATCCAGGCTCCTTGAAGGGAGTTATTATAATACCCCATGAACAAAATAAATCTCTCCTAAGGAGAATAGACTGAGCTATTGTAGCAGAAATTAGTGTAACCAAAGTAGAGTCACTTGGGTAAGGCCCCCTAGAGTCTAAAAATTCAATGGACACAATGTCCTTAGAACCAATGTAGTTAAGATCTGAAATGGCACTAAGAAGTCTTAAAATATTCCCCCTATTCAATATGTCATGGGGACCCCTGGAGCCATATTCTGGAGTAAATACAAGTTTTAGAGTTAAGCGTTCCACTGGGGTCATGGAGGGGTACATGGAAACTGGAGGCTGTGGCTGTTCATCAGCATTCAGTAAACCTGCAGGGACCACCGGGACCTTATTTTCAGTGGAAGCGGTCCGAGGGCTTGATGGCAGGATTGCAGGAGAACTGCTTCTATTAACAGGCGGCAATTTAGAAGAACCAAGGTCCAGAGCATCGCCGTTCATATTCCCATGGGCGATTTTGGATACAGGCAGTGTGGTAGCAGGGAAAGCAGAACCTCCGCTACCCCATTACGGGCTGCCGAAACCAACACACTGCCAGGATTGCCTTTCTCACGCGAAATCAAGTAATCCTTAAGGGGAGAGTCAGTCTCCTGTACAGTTGTTCCCACCAGGGGGGGCGTTAATAGACACAGTCTGGAGGGAATTAGGGGGTAAAGCCTCCCTAGGTGCACCTTGAACCTGCAAAGGCAGCTGCACCTCAGGATGCGCCGACAATCGGATGTCAATCGAGGGTCTTTGAGATGGTTGTCTCTGCTTGCTGTTCCGTTGTTTGCGGAGTCTTTTTTTTTCCCTCTTGCTCAATGGAGGTTAAGCCACAGGGTTGACTCCTGAGGACATTGATTGAACTAAAGCAGGTTGTACAAAGGTGCAGGGTGGATGAGAAGAGGCAGGCACCGCGAGCTCAGGTGCGGAGGATGGAAGAGACACAGAGGCGCACTTGGCCTCAGTGACCAGCTCCAGAGCTCTGGTGACAGCTGACCGGGGAGAGTTGATCGAAGTTACACTCTTGACTAGACAAAATTTGTCTAATGTTTTCGGTTCGGTGGACCCCGAACCAAATCAATAGGAGCGCTTAGATTCGACAGGAGTGCCGAGGGCACAGGCGGTGAAGATAGTCTTTTAATTTCACATACAACTGAACTTAAAAAGGTAGGGAGAGATGACAGACTTTCGATGATTGGGGAACAGCAACATGTCGGTTGGACATAATTGGCGCTTGTCTGTGCTCTGGAAATAAGCTTATTGATGTTCTCAATTTTTTGATCAATGCCAGCTACATAGGAAGCCAGTGTGTTCAGCAGATCAACTTGGACGTCCAGTTTATCAGAATGGTAATTCAGAGCCAGCACAGTCGATTGAAGGGTTTGCAGAAGCTGGGGCCAGGCAGAGCTGGTTTCCATGAGCGTAGGGGTGGGTACATGATTAGACTCCTTAACAACACCGCTCAAGGAATCAGATAAAAGACGAGAGGTCGAGGAGAGATTGATTGTTGAGTTCGCCTTTGATGAACTCGGTTTGGGAACTGTGAGCAGCCCCACTTGAGGACCTTAATGGTAATATTGGATGGATACTGCCTGTTGAATTCCGGATCCATTGGGCTGCCGGGGGGCTGGATAGCAGGAAGATGCCCTGGGCCTGCAGGGAATCGTGGCAGTCTGCAGTTGGCCCATCCGGCCCAGCCAACTGATGAAAAGCTGCTGGAGATGCCACTAAGAAAGACACCCCCTCCCTGGGATTTAAGGAATGATCGCTGGAGATAATAGTTGGAGAGGGTTCGTGTTTTAGCGAAGGTGCAGCCCGCTGGTCCACAGGGGGTGGTGGATGACTCACTTCACTCTGAGGTGCTAACTGAGCGAAGACAGGTGAAGCGGGCACAGCAGGACAATAAACTTGTGCCAAAGTTGTAGAATATCCGTGAGCAGTAGGTAAAGGATCGATGACTGCAGGCTCCGTAAAAGTGCTATGGCCTAGCTCCGACTTGATCTCCCCTCCATTGGCCAAGAATTCCAATTTAGGTTTTTTCTTAAAATACGACAGTAGAGAGGATTTGCGAAGATCCAGGGAGCGTGGATGAGGCGTAAGAGCAACAGAAGGAAAAGTCTGGGGAATCTCAGAGCTGGATAAATCGGCAGCCGATGAAAGGGGTGCCGCTGAAGTAGCAGAGGCTGATGCTGACGGTGAGGGCGGAGTGGCGTTGCCCGCATTGACTGAGCAACGGCATTTCTTGCGCTTTTGAGGGCGCTTTTGAGGCGTTAGGTACTCCTTCCTTATTTTGCCAGACCTCATAGTACAACAGGATCCTGGCCCCTACCTTGAAGCAAGGTAAACTCCAAGGGAGGGAAATGACGCTCAGTGTAAGTGGACAAGTCTTGATAAGGCACTTAAGCTGCGTTTGTTTATGATGACAACGCGCCACTCAAAGATTAACAGGCTGGAGCCACCAACTCTTGCGATGTTCTTGTATTGCTCCTATAATGCTCCTGTAATGCACTAAGTGCACCAATAAGGCTCCTGTGTAACTCCTACTCGACTCCACCCGGCAGACCAGGCAATCCTGAAAGTTCCAGGGAGGGCGGTATTGAAGGGCAACTGTATGCACTGTTCGTCATCCCCGCTAGGGCCGGCATTGAACCGGCCGCCGAGGAGCGCTCCAGACGGGTGGAGGGGAAACGAGACCGCAAAACTTTCTTTCTTGTCGTCTGCTTCTTGCTTCCGAGAGGCAGCGCGGATCCCCGCCCCGAGTGTGTGTGTTTACGTGAGAGAGTTGTGTAGATGTGTGTGTAAGAACGTGTGTGAGAGTGAAATTTAAGGACAAAGGCTGTGCGATGTCACTTCCGCTACCCCTGGCATTTTGGTGAATTTATGTTAATGGTCTCCACTGTGAAAAGTGACACCAAATGATGGGTCCCTTCTGCATTTGTTGATATGAGCAGTGGCGTAGCGTGGGTTGTCAGCACCCGGGGCAAGGCAAGTAATTTGCGCCTCCTAACCCGGGGCAAGGCAAGTAATTTGCGCCCCCTAACCCGTGGATTTAGTCTCTTCCAAGATGTTGCGCCCGGTGCGGCCGGCCCCCCCTGCACCCCCCACACTACGCCACTGGATATGATATCTAAAATGTTACTTAGGCGGACAGTCTGATAGACAGACATGGTTGTGGGCCACAGCGTTCTATAAAACCGTATTACGTTTATCACCACTAGACAACGTGTACTGCAACACCACAAGAAAAGCTAGTCTGTCAGGCCGGAGAGGCCTTTGCCCTGGTAAACCGAGATCCTGTCTACTTCCCTGGCTTGCAGCACAGGTCGTTGTCGCCATTGTCATGTCTAGACATTGTAATCGGTGTTTTTGTAAATGAATGCACTGCCGTTTCGGAACAGTGGTCCCACACACAGAGCTCAAGTCAAAAAAGTGAATATCCACACGGGCGATCATCTAGTGCGTTTCATGGCTGGAAATTTGAGCTGGGAAACAGAAATGTGGGTAACTGGCAGCCAAAAAAAAATGAGGCGGTAAAAACATTGTCAATCGGTTAGCCACCGAAATAAAGACACAGGCACGAGCACTGCTTCGCTTTACCTACCAGTGAGTGCTAACACCAAGCAATGTGCTGTTGTACCTACGACAGATCACAAGTAAGGAAGCCATGCTTACATTAAGAGATCTTACAGATGCTGTGGAACACTAGTGGGAAGAATAAGACAAAACAGGAAGCTCAAACAAGCGTTGGCAAATCCAATATGTCTGGAGGGCTATTGGCTTTGACAGTATTTTGCAGCCACGCTGTCCAGCAGCGTGGATGCTTTGCAGTGTGGCTAAAACTAATTTAAGAAAGCATTATGAAGCAGCCAGAGCTAACGCACTTTTTTTTCTTTAAAAGTGCATTAGCATCATAATCCTTTTTTATCATTATTTTAGCCATGCTGCACAGCAGCCCGCTGATATACAGCATGGCTACAAATCAATGCTTAAGTCGGTAATGCCCATGCTCTGCAGCATGAACTAAAAGCAGTGGCTGAGCCAACAGTCTCAAAAAGGCGAGACCTGTTGGCTTTGCCAATGCTTTTTTCCTTGAGTGTGGATCTTTTCGTCGATTTTGCTCTGTATAAGAGTAATAGTTGTGCATGGTTAAAATAACACGTGCGGTGATGGAGCAGTTCGTCAGGTCGCAGTTACCTAGGATGTTACAGTTTTTTGTTAGGAAGGAGATGGGGTGTTCCCTGTTAGTTGAAGCTTTTAGAATGGGTCAGTAAGTAGGGAAGACAAGCAGCGGATTGGCCAGCTCAGGGGTGGGCAGATTAGGGGTTGAGGAGCAGGAGGCTTTGGTAGATAGATCTAGTAAGGTTCTTGGTTGTGGGGGTGAGGAGAGCGACAAGTAGGTCCAGGAAGATAAGAGTGAGCTAGACACTGGGAAGGGCACAGGCACCGTAATTGCAAGAAGGAGGTGGCATGATAAAATAGGATTTACAGGACTAGTAACGCAGGTTGAGTGTGCTCTCAGCAGTGGTTAATTTGTGCCGGTGTTTTCCGGTACTCAGCAATGGCACTTATTTCTAAACACTTGTACCTATTCATAGATTCTAGCAGTGGCGTCACGAAACCGGAAGTGCCCTGCACAGAACATGGAGGGGGGGGGGGCCCTCCGGACTCACACAGGCCAAGTGCTGTGCTGAGATGGGGCCCCTGGAGCTCGCCCCTCCCCCCGGGGCTGCGGGAGCCTTTGTGACGCTCCTGGATTCCACGACATGGTGGCGCTGTGTGTGAATTTATCTGTGAACTGTGGAATGGATTCCAATGAAGTGCCTTGGACCCTTTTTTTTAACAAATTGAGCACTGGGATGGGCATGTGGGCCAGTAAACCCAAGAGGGTCGTTCATTCAGGGGCAGGAGTGATATTGTCTCTTAGCACCATCAGCTAGGTTAGTCTCTATGGCATTAGAGACCAGAGCTTCATATGGTAGTGTAATGTGTGTAGTTGTTTGAGAAGCAGCCTTTCTCACATTAGTCGCTGTTGTTTCTGGCTGTATAAAGTCAAAGGCATGTGTTTTATTTATTTAGGGTTGTTCCCCGACGCTGCTATATGTAGTAGGCCTCATGCTGCCTGCCTGGTTGACTTCCGACAGAGCCTGTGAAATCCTTCAGACATGTCTACAGCTCTGTGCGCTATCACAGGAGGAGGCCCAGGCTGCGAACAGATGGACGGAGACTGACTTGGCAGGTGGTGCCATTAAACTCAGGAACTGCTGAGGAGGCCAACTCGCAGGAACAGCATCATATTATGTATGATAGATTTTCAATGTCATAGTAAGGTGATTACCTCTGTGTCCTAAATTATTCCTACAAAGAAATAAAGTTCTTTCCAGAAGGAACGGGGTGTGGGCGACGCGCGCGGAATGAATGGCTTAGCGAGTCAAACGCTCGCTACTGACATCTGATGTGACCTGTAGGTCACCAGTTCGAATCCTCCTATAATTATTAAAGCCTTGCAGAAGCTGAGGAATGGGTTACCATTAAAGTGGTGAATTATATGTTTATTGTGCGTAATCCGCATCAATAGACTTCACAAGGGGATAATCACTAGGCCTGGGCACAATTTTAAACGCGCCAGCGAATTTCTGGAATTTCTGGAATTTCGCCAGTGTAAATTTCTCAAAAATGACCCCCCCCCCTCAATTTCTCATAACTTTTTGCAAGTCAGCATGATAGCGCACCTCAGGGGAAAAACGTCTTGCAAGATACCAGCAAGGCAAAGTACGAGCAAAACAACAACTGCACAATATCTCACACCCCTGTTCAACACTTAGCATGTTTCTTATTTCCAATATTTTTCTATTTCAGGTAAAATGGGCGCTCTTATTGAGAAAGGATAATTCCATGATAAGGTACACATCAGTCTTAGGACGGCACTTACTGTCAGTAGCAAATTAATGCACAAGGCGCGGCAAATCACCCTTTTTCATTGTACGGGAAGAGATGTCAAAATACCTTTTTTGGTTTTTTGCGCTTTGATAGTTGAGGACATTAAGGCAGGCGCTGCTCCTCCGTTGCTGGGCTGGAGAGAATCTGCACGGGCTCCCAGTCTGCCTGGGAGCGTCCTGGCTGCGCGGTCCCAGCCAATCCCGACGCTGCTCTTGCTCTGAGCAGCGTCAGGATTGGCCGCACGGCAGGCTGGGAGCCTGTGCCTGCAGTGCAGTCGAGGAGCAGTGTGGCAGCCGTGGAGAAGCAGATAAGTTATATTTTTCAATTATTTTTTTATTAATTCACCTCGCCCCCCCCCTTTACACCCCAAACGCCTCCCCGCCTGAACAAAGCCCAGTGAGCTGCTCTTGCATTTAGTGGCATATTTAGAAAAAAGTGGAGCATCAGTCTGGATGAGCCTTTTTTGCGTCATCCCTGCCCCACCTAACAAACTGTAAACTTCATACTTGTATAGCACTCTTTTACCCTGAGGGCATCTTGGCGCTTCTACACATACCACTGTGGAACCCTTCCTGGCTTTCCCTGTGAAGTGCCCACTCCTGGGTACCCCCAAGGTGAAGCCAGGCATCCCTAGCACTGTTGGGGCCATTGTGGAGATTAAGCAAACTATTGCCCAGAGTTACAGAGTGGGACCCCATGATTAGATTGGCATGGACACCGGGGGAATTGAACCCTGGTCCCAGGCCCCACCTCTGCATCAGGGTCTGCCACTCTATCCATTGAGCCACACTTCTCCACAACACCATGGCTGTGCCATATTTACAATATGGGGCACCATTGTGGTCATTAGGACAATAGCATCAACATTTTTGAAGCTATTGTATCGCTTTGCTGTATTAGCGTCAAAACTGTTGATACTGCTGTAGCAAAGCACAGGGAGGTCCTTTGATTAAAATGGGTGCGTCCTTTTAAGGCCTGCTCTGAGCAGGCGTTAAAAATTATGGAAAAAATGCCGCAGTGAAATGGGTTTACAATGCAAGCATTGCGCCACTTTATAAATACAGCGCTGGAGAAAGGCCTCCTTAACGCCGCCTTAGCGTAAACCAAATGATGCTAGGGAGGCAGAAGATGGCGCTAGGGGCTTGTAAATATGCCCCTTAAGGTCGCAATTAGTGTCAAAATAATTGCTAACCAAGATGGAAGAAAACTGCTGGCTTCATTTCCTGTCTAGCTTTTCAATTTTGTTGCTGATGTCTCCTTTTTTCATGGCATTTGGCATGATGCCAATCTAACTGCAGAAACAGTGCCATGCTTGGCAAAAAACATTTTCATTGCAGCACTGTATTCACGTTCCCCAGTTTTTGTGAAACAGTAGTCAGAATAGGTACATTTCCCTTCAAATATACAATTACTCCAATGTTTGTTAGATAGGAGTTAAAATAGTAGAAGCATGCAATTTCCCTAATGTTAGTTGTACATTATGGTATCTGACCCTATAACGTATTCACTTTCATTAAGCTTTGCTGAATAGTTAAAACAGTAAATCTGCCCTCTCCCCAATATGCGCTTACCCCAGTGATTGTTGTACTGGAGATAGAATAGTAAATCTGAACCTTAACCACTCCAATGTATGTACTTTCCAAGTGATTTTTAGACTCAGTCCATCAGAATTTAGAAAGCGTGCCTAATCACCCGATAAGGTATCCAGGCGCTTGCAGGACCCGGAGGCTTATTCGAACAGCCTGGTCTTGAAAGTCATTCTGAATTCCGGAAGTGAGGTGATGGTCCAGATGTGCGTGGGGAGGCTGTTCCAGGTTTTTTCTGCGATGTGAGAGAAGGTATGTCCTTCACTTCTGCTTTGGTACATGCGGGGAGTATGGGCAAGTGAAAGAGAGGCAGAGCGTAGTCTTCTTGATGGTTGGTGGAAATGTAGGCAATGGTTAATGTGCACGGGTCCTTGGTTGTGTAGAGCGTTATGTGTGTGAGTTAGCAACTTGAATTGGCATCTCTTCTGTACGTGGAGCCAGTGCAATTGCCTGAGGTGCGGTGTGATGTGGGTTGAACGGGGAAGGCCAAGGATGAGTCTGGCTGCGGCATTCTGTATGGCCTGAAGTCTCTGTAGGAGGTGTGCAGTGATACCTACGTAAAGATCATTCCCGTAGTCCAGTTGGCTGGTGATGAGGGCCTGTGTCATGGTGCATCTTGTGTGTAGGGGTATTCATTTGAAGATCTTACGTAGTATGCGCAAAGTGAGGAAGCAGGTGGGAGAGACAGCGTTGATCTGTGATTTCATGGTGAGGTTGTTGTCAATGATGAATCCGAGGTTTCTGACATGGTCGGACGGAGTGGGTGTGGGTCCTAGGTCTAATGGCCACCAGGAGTCATTCCATGTGTTGCTGCTGTTGTCAAAGATCAGTACTTCCATTTTGTCTGTGTTCAGCTGCAGGCAGTTGTTCTTCATCCAGTCAGCAATGCTTGTCATGCAACTGTGGAAGTTTGTTCCATTGTGGAAGGTTCATCAGTGAGTGAGAAGATGAGTTGGGTGTCATCTGCATAGGAAATTATGTTGAGATCGTGGGATCTGACGATGTTGACCCGTGGGGTCATATCTGCGTTCAAGAACGTAGGGCTGAGGAATAAGCCCTAGGGGACACTGCAGGTGATCTCCTTGGGTTCAGAGGTGAAAGGTAGGGTGTGGATCCTCTGGGTTCTTTCAGTGAGGAAGGAGGTGATCCGTCTGAGCCCGCCCCCTTGGATGCCGATGTGGTAGAGTCTTTCTATCAGCATGTGGTGGGATACGGTCGAAGGCTGCTGAGAAGTCAAGAAGGATCAAAGCTGCTGTTTCTCCTTGGTCGCGGAGGGTTCTGATGTCATCGGTGGCTGCGATCAGGGCAGTTTTAGTGCTGTGAATGCTGCAGAAGCTGGATTGGGAGGCATTGATTAGCTGGTTCTGCTCCAAGTATGTCATGATTTGCTTGTTGATGATCCTTTCAAGTACCTTCGCTGGGAATGGGAGCAGGGAGATTGGCTGGTAAGTTTTGGGTTTGCTGGGGTCGGCCGAGGGTTTTTTGAGTAGTGGTCTGACTTCGATGTGTTTCCAGGCATCAGGAAATGCTGCAGTGGTGATAGAGGTGTTGAGCAGGGTGGTGAGTTCCTGGCCGATCCTTTGGTTTCGAAGGTTGAAGATATGGTGTAGGTATGGGTCTGTGGGAGCTCCAGGGTGGATGGACTTCATGGTGGAGGTGATGTCCTAGGAGGGGAGGATGTTTCAGGTGGTCAGTGTGTGGTTCGTGCTGGTTACAGTGGTGGCGTATCTGTCAAGGAAGTCCATAGGTGTGGGTTGGGGTTTGAAAGATCTGTATATGGTTGTGATCTTGTCATGGAAGAAGTGGGCGAGGTTGTGGTACGGCTCCTGTGAGAGTGTGATGTTGTTTTTGCTGGCAGCTGGGTTGGAGAATTCCTTAACAATAGTGAAAAGTTCCTTTGTGTTGTTACCACTGTTTTTGAAGCATGCAGCAAGGGCTGTCTTTGTTGCCTTCAGCAGGCTTTGGTAGAAGTTGAGGGAGGTCTTGAAGGCTGCTCTGTCGGAGGCATCCTTGCTGGAGTGGCATCTCCTCTCCAGCTGTTTGCTGTCTCGTTTCGCTGTTCTGAGTTCTCGGGTGTACCGGCTGGCCTTATCAGAGGATTTTCTATGGTTGTTCCTCTTGATGGGCTGATGCTGTTGGTGCAATTGGTGATCCTGGCTTTGAAGTTTTTCACTCACTGTTCGAGGATGGTGGCGTTAGTGGGGTTAGAGATGCTGGGGGCGTCTGCCCAGCTGGTCTCTGAGGTTGTGTTCCACCTCAGGGGTGCTGGTCATTTTGGGGGTCGAGGTGCGGGGGCTGGAGATGCTGAAGCGGACGATGAAGTGATCGGTCCATGTGAGTTCTGTGATATGGCGGTATTTGATGCAGTTGCCGGAGGTGAAAATGGGGTTCATCGTGTGTCCTGCGGTGTGTATAGGGTCATGGACAATATGGGTCACTCCGAGGCTGTTCATATTGTTGAGGAGCTGTGCAGTGTTATTGTCATTGGGATCATCGCTGTGAAAATTTAGGTCACCAAGGAAGATGTAGTCCTGGGAGTCGAAGGCTAAGGGTGCAATGTAGTCTGCAATGGTGATGCAGAAGCTGTAGCATAAGCATGGGGGTCGGTCTGTGAGAGTGCCTCAGATGGTTGTTTTGTCATCCGTGTGGAGTTTGAAGTTTAGATGGTCCATGGGGGGGGGGGCAGGTGCACTGTGTGGACTTGTTGTGGATGATGGCTGCTCCTCCTCATGGCTTGTTAGTGTGGTCCTGGTGAGTGATTTTATATCCGCCGTGGTAATGTCTGCAGTGGATGTGGAGTTGAGCCAGGTCTCAGTGAGGAAGACACTGTCGGGTGCGAATGTGGTGTCGAAGGTCCCATAATTCAGTGGAATGCTTGCACAGTGAGAGTGTGTTGAGAAGGGCGCATGCAAGTTGTAGTTTTTGTTCAGGTGGTGTGTTTGGAGTGGGGCTGGTGTGTGTGGGAGGTGAAGTGGCAGTGGGTACAGGTGAAAGGTCCTAACGTGGTGGAGCATGGATCAGCGCAGTGGCAGTGTTTGTTGTAGCATCCGGGGTTGACGGTGTAGAGCTCGGCAATGGTGTATCTTCGTAGGGGGAGGACTGGCGATTGTGGCACTGGGTGCAGTCCAGGCACAGACAGGTGCAAACAAGCTTGCCTTTGGTGTGCCAGGGGAGGGCCCGCTGCGCGGTCGCACTGCAGCCTGCATTAAGTAGGTCCTGGGGTGGGGGACTTCTGTTGGCGGGAAGAACAGTGAGTGGGAACACCTCAGGTGGAAAACCCAGGCAGCGGTGGTATAACTGGATCAATCTGGAATAAGCAGGAAGGGGAAGCCAAGTGGCAGGCTAGGTGTCCTGGTGCCTAATGGTGTTAGAATAGTTAATCAGACCCTCCCCCACACCGTCTAGTGCATGTATTTTTCACAATATTTGTTGGAATGGAGTTAGAGTTTTACATCTGACCTCCCCATTCCCCAAACACACACAAGGTCTGCATTTGCCCCACTGTGAGACTGGAGTGTGAATAAAAAATATGTCCCCCAAATGTAAGTGCTTCTATATTGTTTGAGAGACTGGAGTTAGGATAGTAAATTTGCCCCTCCCATATACACGTACTACAATATTTGTTTGACTGGAGATACAACAGTAAATCTGACACCCTTTCTCCAGTATGTATGTACTTTCCTTAATGTTTGTTAAATTGGCGCTAGAATAGTAAATCTGCTCCCATTATGTATGCATTTCCCCCAATACTTATAGGATTGTAGTAAGAATACTGTTTGATCTGTGTTTTTGTTTCTTTACTTTTTAATGATTTTGGATTGGATTTAGGTTACTACATGATACTTTATCCTGGATTTAAACGTAAGATAATATTTTGAGCATATTCAATTTAAAAGTATATACATTCATTTTCAGTTGTGTTGTGTGGGCCTCTAACATCCACAGTGGGTGGACCGTGATTGTCTGCAGTGGGGGATAAGGCCATTGGTCTCAAAGTTGTACACTGCATAGACGGGGTCCAGGTCTTTGTCCAGGCCCTGCACCCACCCTCTGTGGCCATTCAATCCCAATTGTAGACAGTGCACCAGGGATTGACTCCTTCCGTAGGCATTTGGCCCCCATTATTCATGGCCTTCAATGAAACACAGGAGGAGTCAGCTTCAGGGCCAGCCTGTCAAACGTGCTTCTTTGTTGGTACGGGCAGTAGTTTGGCAGCACCGTCTTATACTGGGCTTCCGGGTGGGCAACACTAGTGCCTCTGCAGCCATGGCCCTTGAGACCATGAAGATTGCCCCCAATGGTAGTAAGGTGGGTTGTACTAGCGGCTCTGAAGCTGGGCCCCCGTGAGTCTAAGACACTTGCACCCAGTGTTAGTGTACCGGGTGGCTGGGCCTAGAGCCTTTGCAACCAGGCATCTTGAATCCATGATGCTTGCACCCTGTGGTTGTGTATCGGGCAGGTGCTACTAGGGCCTCTGCAGCCAGGTCCATTGAGTCTAAGAAGCTTTGTATATTTTCTTATGCACTAAGCTCCACTGAAGACTTGAGTATGAGGTAGCAAGTCGGCTACACTGTCCTCATGAAATCCTAAACAATACCATAAAGCAGTATACCGGTTCAATGTTTAATCTATAGAGATCTCTTTTTCAGGTGATTAGCAAATGGATAGGAGGTAGAAAGTCTCTCTGATGTACAATGGCCTTAGGCAATTGATTTCAGGGTAATCCACGTGAACTATAACTAGCTGCCTATTTTTAAAGTTAAAGCAAGACTTTGAGGGACATGCGCCAGGGACAGTTGACTCAAGAGGTGGATAATCGTTTCTTCAAATCTCCATAGCATATTTAATTCTCTGCCAGATGAAGAAGAAAGTAGACCAGGGGTGGCACAGCCCTCCAAAGCTCAATCTGCACACCTTAAGAGATGCACGCAGTGTTTAGGCACATGACAGATCTGGATCTGCACCAATGGGTACTTCAGAACCAAGACAGGTGTTGTTCAAGTTCCAGGTTTTAATTCATGCTTTCATTTTTTTTATTTTTTTTTTATTTTTAGTTTGAAGAGAGGTGGGCAAGACCTCTTCTGTACATTTTTATTCAGTCCTTTTTAAAAGGATACAAAAGATGCCATGCTCCCTCAGCTCTTATAGTGACCCATATTACGTTCAAGGAAGCAATGGCTTTATGTTTATGAACAAATCACCTATTTCCATAGGGATTTTCCCTGAGAGATGCCTTGGGGCATATCAAGTCCCACAAATCAACAATAAATTGTGCTTGTATTAAGAATCATTTAACTAAATATGTGTCCTTGTTGCACTGCCTCAGACTAGAAAGTGGCATTTTACTATCCTTTGTCATATATTTCCAAGCTCTGGAAGCAGGAACCTGGTAAATTTGAGTGAAATATTATGTCTATTTTTTAAATATTGTTTTTATTGAATTTTCAACATGGTACATAACAAATAACAATTGCGCAGCATAGTTATTTCAAATCGTTCACATCGTATTTGTGTGGTAAGCGCATAGCAGGGGGTTTCCGCCACACACACAGGGGTAGACACAATTAGAAACAGGCACCCTCACGCAAAAATGGATTTCCTGTGGAGATGTATAAGTGCCTAAGCTATTTATTCATCTGAGGTGGACCCTGACTTCTCAGAGGAAGCAGGCGAGCCTGGGTATGACAAAGAATCCCTCCCAGCAGGGTCAGGGCCAGAAAAGCGCGACACGTCAGCGACTGTTGTTTCCTCCTGGTGTGGCTAGGTCTGATTCGTTTTCCGATGCTTCATCGTGCCCACACAATTCACCTTGCATATTACCCCAAACTTCAAGGTCTCTCTCAGCATGATCATCATTGCGTACCTTTCATAGGCGGCATCCCTCCGCTGCTGCCCACTCAACAAAGTCAACCCTCCACATATTCCACTTAGGAGACGTGGGGCTAGTCGAGTGTATGGCTATGCATCGTCTTGCTAGTACTAAGCCCAACTGGGTAAATCTATATTGCATTTTTTCCCCTTTTTGGGGACGGGCAAAAGCCGCAATAGGCAATGCCGGACAGTAAGTTCCACTGGCATCTTTGTTACTTTGCGCACCTCCACTCGCACCTTGGTCCAGAATGTGTTGAGCGCAGGCAGCCCCATGCAACGTGACCGAAATCTGCTGGGATCGCTCTGCGCCGAGTGCAGCCTGCCAGGCATGTTGGATAGGCCCTGTGCAGACTTTGTGGGGTCAGATATGCCCTGCAAAGAAAGCAAAACTGCACTAATTTAAATTGAGCATTGCTGGCTACTTCTTGCACCTGTGCGCGAGCTCTGTTCCATTCCCCATTTGTAAGCAGGGTCTCTAATACATCATCCCAGGCAGAACGTTTCAGCGCAATCTTCGTCTACCTGTCGCTTTTTGGGGCTGTGTATAAAAGGGATATGATTCCTTTACAGGAGCCGGAGTCCAAGATTAATTGAAGGACACAAGACTGTTCAGGCTCCTCAGGAAAGGTGCTCCAGATCTCACGCATGGTGCAGGATATGCTCATGTACTATATAAATTGCCGTCACTGGTCCACTCCATGATGAACATCAATCTGCTCTGCGGACATAAAGGTGCTGTTAAGGAATAGGTCTCCCGCAGTGCAGCAGCCACCCTCTAACCATTTGGTAACATCCATGGAGTCACAAATTTGCAAAGAAGGGGCCTACCCACCAGATCGGGAGGAGCCTGTCACAAGACGCCCATCTCAGGACCCGCCAGACAACCTCCTCCCATGCTTGGGCCACCTGGTGAACGATTACAGGAGTCTCCACCAGGAGGTTACTGACACATATCAGGAGCTGGGGGAGTTCTAGTGTCCCAGTGGAACCATCCAGAAGTTCCTTTTCCCAGTTGGGTCCATCATCACATCACATTGCGGCAAATTGTAGTAGACCCTCAAGGTAATACAGGTGGAGATCTGGGAGCTCAAGACCACCGCAATCGAGGTCCAGTTTCAGTATCTCTAGGCAGACTCTGCTTCTCCTACTGAGTGAATAAGGCCTTCTAGCACTCTGCCCATGTTCAGCTCGTGCTGGAGGCAGTGGTCATGTGTTATCTGTAGGTCTAAGTAATGAAAGCTCCGGGTCTCCCACAGCAATCTCACCTGTGGGAGATTAGAGGCAGCCCTGCCAGCCACCCTGCGCTGCCAGTGGGCACAAATTTGTCTTGTGGTGGTTAACGTGGAGCCCTTTCACCTTGCCAAAATTTGCAATCAACTGGAGAAGGGGTACAGAGCACTTTGTATCTTTCACATATATCAACGTATCGTCCGCATACATGGACACAATATGGTTCTTATCTCCCACCCGCACGCCCCAATAGGCAGCCCTGCCCTGTGCCCCTCTTAATGTTAAAGACGTCAAAGATCTCCACACCAACATGTACTCTTGCTGCAGGTGCCAAATATAGTAGTTGCACCCACTTCAGGAACCCATCTCTAAGCCCCATCTGTCAGGCAACCTCCCATAAGTACGTCCAGGACAGGGTATCAAACACCTTCTCTATGTCCAAGGCTATGAGTGCTGCTCTGAGATGGGTGTTTCATGCATCAAATGGGGTCAGTTGCGGCTCCTCCGCTTGGGCAGAGGACCGTTGCACCCCTCCGCCAGCAGCAACCGCTGCAAATCCTTTAACAAGGAAAGGATAATAAACTGTGTTTATTATCCTTTCCTTGTTAAAGGGCGGGGCATATGGGGTGACGAGTAGTGAGAGGAGTGCACTGTGCACTCCCCTCACTGCGCATGTATGTTTGGCCAGCCATCTCGGGCCGGCCAAACGCACATGCGCACAGGGCTCTCTCCAGCCCGGCAATACAGTTGCCGGGCTGGAGAGAGCCTGCACAGGCTCCCAGTCTGCCTGGGAGTGCCCTGGCTGGGCACTCCCAGCCAATCCTGACGCTGCCCTGAGCAGCGTCTGAATTGGCCACAGGACAGGCTAGGAGCCTGTGCCTGCCTGCAGTGACAGAGGAGAGGGCCGGCACATATTGTTTTTAAATATTTTTAATGTCCCCTCACCCCCTCCGCTGAGCGTCAACCGCCCCCTGTGACCCCCCACGAGCTGCGATTGCATAGGATAGGCATTACAAATTCATATGCGTACCTCTCCCCAGCATGAAGCCAAATTGCTCATTTTGAACTAAGTACGTAATAAACCGGCGCAACCAAAGTGCCAGTGAGCAGTTTAACATATGCGTTTAGCATGGATAGCGGCCTATAAGATCCCAGATCTACAGGGTCCCTACCCAGTTTAGGAAGCAAAATTATAATGGCTTCCCTTAAATGTAATGGGGGGCTCACCAGCTTCACGTGCCTTGAGGAAAGTCTCAAGTAGCACTGGGAGCATATTAGTGGAGTTTACCTGATAATATTCGACTAGGAGACCATTCGGTCCTGGGCATTTCCCCCTGGTCATGTCACGGAGGGCTTCTCCCAGTTCCTCCAGTGTGATGGTGTCTCCAAGTCCTCTGCCTGAGCCTCCGTCAGCCAGGGAAAGGTCAGCTGAGTCAGAAACTCCACCATTCCTGAGGTCTCTTCATGTACCGTAGAGGTATACACATTAGCCACGTGGTCTTGCAAACAGCTGGGTTACAGCTGTCTGACGTACAACGGCCATGCCATCAGGCCCATGGTAGGCAAATATAAGTGGTGGAGGACGTTTGCACTTGAGCATCCAGGCTAACATGCAACCTGACCTGTCGCCTTCCCTGTGGAGGCTCTGTCTATAAACTTTACGGACTGCAGACTATTCAGAACACTGTGGCGCGCCTTATACTGAATCTTCCTCAGTCCTCTTCTGCCAGTAGCAGCTTGAAATTGCTACATTGGTTACCTATTAATAAGAGAATTACATTCAAATCCCTCTGCCTAACTCATTAAGCTATACAGTCAGAGGGCTGCGAGTACTTGAAGTCCACCCTTCGACAGTACCAACCTACCAGAAACCTGAGAACCTCTTCCAAACACTTGATGTGCCCCGCTGTAATAGGGCTAGATGGGGGGATCAAGCTTTTACCGTGGAAGCCGCAAGGCTATGGAATGCTCTACCCTTTGCGCTTTGTCAAACAGCTACCCACACTATTTTCAGAAAAAATCTTAAAACCTGGCTTTTCTCTCAATAGGCGTGTTATTCTTTCTGTAGGGAGCCTTCCGATTTTCCGTTGACTTCCGTTGACTTGCCCAGTTTAGCATTTCGATGCGTCTTGCCGGAACGCACTTTATAAATAAATCAATACAATACAGTACAATACATGGCAGTCCAGTCTGACCCAGATTGCTGCCACCTTCCTCTGTGCCTCTGCCAATGACTCACGTCCCATAGCGCGTCTCTGCAGCTGCAAGCCGACCCTCCTCCCCAACACATACTCCAGTTTCCTTCTAATACTATAGGGATCATTACGACCCTGGCGGCCAGCGGTACACTGGCAGTAACACTGCCAACAGGCTGGCGGTGTTCTGCCAGTGTATTATGACTGTGGTGCATTAGCCACGGCCATACCGCCGGCCCCTCCACTTGACCGCCAGGCTTCCGCCGAAGTCATAATGAGGGCCTATATGTCTTACCCAGGCTGATACCTCTAATGACCAGCTTTAGTGCTCCCCACTCTGCACCATGTTTTTGGGCGATGTTACAATTTGTAGAGAAGCCTTGGAGGGCTTCTCTCATATCAGTATTATATTCTGGGTCACCCAATGCTTCAGGACAAAACCTCCACAGAGGGATACAGTGCCTATGACCTCTCACTTCCAACTCCAACATCAAAGGGGCATGATTGGAGAGAAATTGTATCTGGTAGCTCACTTTCACAACATTAAGGATGCCTTCATTTGTAAGTAGGAAATGATCGAGCCTGCTATGTGCCCCATGGGTGGGAGAGCAGCAGGAATATTCCTCAACTGTGGGATAGAGCTCCCTCCACATTTCAACCAGCTGTAGTCTATACATGGTTTCACATAACCGTGCCACCATGCAAGGTTTCATGCCAATTCGGGATGGATTACGATCCAATTGACAGTCTGAGATACAATTAATGTCCCCTGGCCAGATTGGTGGCATTCCTGCATAAGGAAGCTACACCGTTTCTAGAGCTCCAAAGAACTCTTCGTCATCCATATTAGGGGCATATACATTAAACATGCAAAGTTCCCGTCCATCCAGCACACCATGCAGTAACACATATCTCCCAGCCACATCAGCCACTTGCCCCCACAGTTGATACAGGGTCTCCAGGGCCACCCATATAGATGCTCCTCAGACAGAGGATAAATAAGTGGAGGAGTATAGTTGTCCCCACCACTTCTTATGCACACACTATTGGGAAGCTGGGAAAAAAGAGTAAGTATTTGGGGGGAACGTTAGTGTCAGAAACAAAGAACAGAAGACCAAGAAAGAGAGTACAAGGGAAAAGGGTAAGCTATTTAGTGTTCCTCCACGCCCCATGTACAGTGCTACCTCTGGGACCCCCCTGGACTCCATCAGCAGGGTCCAGCGATACATGGGTGACCCTAATGTCCTCAGGGATCTATTTTAATTAGTAGTCTTGTGCTAGGGTGATGAGTGCCCCTTCCTTACACAGTACCTTGGCAAGCCCCTGCATGCACGGCCGAAGCCTTCATGTCACCTCCGAGGGGCTGTGGCCAAAAATCTCCCTCAGTGGGCTTGAGAACCCCACTGCCGTGCATCTCTGGTCCCCGCTGTGTCTCCCGTTAGTTGGCTGGGGTTATCCTGATGATCTGAGTCTACGCTGGATGACACAGCATAGGTGACTGACCCACCTCCTGCCACTGTGACTCCAGATTCAGGGTGCCATCGGACCTCATCACTACTCTCTCACCAGAAGGCAAATGTTTCCTGTGTCTACTTCTTTTGCGGAACACGGATCCTGATCCATTTGCACAGCACGTCTCAGCACAACTTTGACCCGGGTGCTGTGCTGGAATTCGATCACTGCCTCTGATGTCTAACCAGTGCCAGTTTTACTCTGTAAAGAAATTAGGGCAGCCATCATGATCACTTTCAATTTGGCAGGCTATAGTAACATGTTGTTCAATCCCATCGATTTAGGTTTGTGTTTTACACCACTAAAGGATTGTCTTTGCAATTGGACTGCCCTGGTGTAATCAAGGAAGACGCGTATGGTGTGGTTCTCATGCTTCAGATCTCCTTGCCTTTTTTGTAGGATTTCGTCCCAGTCTGTATCATTGAGCGTCTTAGCTATGACAGTTCTGGGAGGCACCCCTAGCCATGGCCAATGATCTATGAGCATGTTCTACTACAAAGAACCTGAATAGGCTCGCCGTCGTGATCCATTCCTCTAGGAAGACTTCTGGCGAGTGCCCTCCGCACCTTCTGGGAAGCCCACGAATCTGATGTTACACCTTTGGGAGCGCCATTCCGTGTCCTTGATTTGGATCTCCATTTTTCTTGAGTGTGTTTTGAGCGCCGTCACTGTGGCCTCCTGCCGGGAGATCTCTGCACACATCTCAGATACTTGACCCTCCATTTCTACAGACCTTTCTGCCACCTTGCGCGAATCTGCTCTGAGTAGGTTCACATCCAGTGCTGTAGCGTCAATTTTCGCTTGCACCGCTAGCCCCGAACCCTCTGTGGCTGCTAGGATCTGAGCTCCTGAGGGCTTGCGCTGGGCTCTGTGTGGCCTAACTCTCTGCGGACTGCAGCCCTCAGCTTGTGTCCGGTGCAGTGAAGTGGTCCATTTTAGTTCGTTGGGAGCCTCTGGCCTGTCTGTCCTTGCCCAGGATGTGGTTGGAGGCGTGTTGATAATGAATACCACAGCCCTGGTCTACTGCTGTCTACCAGGTACCTCGCTCCTCATTTCTCAGCTCCCTGCTCCTCTCGTCACCACCCAAGTTATACAAGGCCCGTCCAACCCCTTAGTCCATGTCAAATGTTTCACCAATTTCATGGAACACCAGGCTGTCGGGCTCAGCGACAGGTGATCGTGATCTTAGGTGCAGACACCTGCAGCCAGGAACCCCTAGTTATCCCTGAGTCCTCTCTGCTATTGCCACCAGGGGTCTGCCCATGCAACTGTGTGCAGGCAGTCGTAGGAGCACAGTCCAGCCCAACAGCACTACTTGGATGGAATCACCTCCAATTGCAACACAGATTCCGCTACAGGTCGTGACGGCGGCAACATCCTTTCCATCAGTCCCTCAGTGGTCATCCAGCACAACTCTCAATGCAGGTGGGTCCCCAGGTGTACAAGTACATATAGTAGATAATCCAACGGGGGGAAGCAGTCAACCCCCAGCTTAGAGGCAGATTTGGCAGCAGCGTGGGGGTATGCTTAATCTAGTCAGTTTCTTGGGCCCCTCATGTGCCCCCTCTATGTGCTTCGCCTACGTCACGTCTCCTGCGGGGTGAGCAGTGTCTCATCCCTTCCGCATGGCCTGTATGCCAGCCCGGATCTCCCTCTAGGCTATTCAGGTCTGCTCCCTTATTCAACCACGAGGGTCAGCGTTCTCGGTGGACTGCTTCAACAATGCAGTCGTCGCCCCTCGCAGGATCCAGCCTCCGCCCGCCGCAAAGGTGGGAGGAGGCACAGCCCCCCACAGGTCCTCCGGGCTCTCGCTGGTGTACTACCTCCCCCGCAGGCAGCTCACTTCGCTTTCACCAAGGGGGCACCTGAGCCCTTGGGCAGTGCACCTCACACTTAGGCGCTGCTCCAACCTCATCCTTTCTTGGCTGCAGGATGAAGAAAGGCAAGTAGGTGGGGCAACCTACCCTGTGCCCCTTGTGGCATCCATATTGTGTCCTCTGGTCAGTGCTAGTAACCTCCGTCAGCAGATGGAAGGGCCCCAGGCACCATCATGGTCAGCCTCCTGCAGTCAGGTGCCACACGGGGGCCTCCCGGTTTCGCTGTCTCCTCTCACACTTGGGTAGGGGCCCACACCAGCCGCTCCACTCATCGTTCCCCCCTCAGGAGCAGACACCTCCAGTGCGCCAGAGTCACACCACTGGCCCACTCGATCCTTCCGGGCCGCCGCCAGCCAGAGGCAGGGTTCACGGCCTCCCCAGTCGCGGCGGTCGGCGTGGCCCTTGTTAACATTGGGGAGCCCCGGACTTCAACCTTCCACACTCACTGAGGGTGGCAGAATGTGTCAGAATCTCGCTGTCGGGGCCGGAGCACGCATTTAGTGCTGCAACTCAGCCATCTTGTTGGCCACACCCCAAATATTATATTAATTAATGAGTGTTTATTCTTACAATTGAGGTTCATTTGGGATAAGAACAAGTTTGGCCGTCTGGCACACCAGATTAATCAATTTATAGAAAATGACAATGTTTGGTAAAAAATACTAATACCTTTGACTTGTAGCTGTCAACTGGGCTTGTCAACATTGAACCTTCTGCCAGTCCTGCTGTTTCATCACTAACAATGCTGGGATCTTTAACTCCCATTCCCATCCAAGGTATTGGCCTACATGTTCCAAAATTCTCATTGTTCTTGGCTGAAAAAGCAGGACTGTTTAAAAGTCATCCCTATGAGATGGGGCCTGCTATGCTAATTTAGTGTCCAGGACCATTTACTGACTATTACCATGTTTTAACGTTAGATGTATTGTAGGAGGCTGGACTGGCTTGTAGTGAGTACCAAGGGGTACTTGCACCTTGCACCAGGCCCAGTTATCCCTTATTAGTGTATAGGGTGTCTAGCAGCTTAGGCTGATAGATAATGGTAGCTTAGCAGAGCAGCTTAGGCTGAACTAGGAGACGTGTGAAGCTACTACAGTACCACTTAGTGTCATATGCACAATATCATAAGAAAACACAATACACAGTTATACTAAAAATAAAGGTACTTTATTTTTATGACAATATGCCAAAGTATCTTAGAGTGTACCCTCAGTGAGAGGATAGGAAATATACACAAGATATATATACACAATAGCAAAAATATGCAGTATAGTCTTAGAAAACAGTGCAAACAATGTATAGTTACAATAGGATGCAATGGGGAAACATAGGGATAGGGGCAACACAAACCATATACTCCAAAAGTGGAATGCGAACCACGAATGGACCCCAAACCTATGTGACCTTGTAGAGGGTCGCTGGGACTATTAGAAAATAGTGAGAGTTAGAAAAATAACCCTCCCCAAGACCCTGAAAAGTGAGTGCAAAGTGCACTAAAGTTCCCCTAAGGACAAAATAGTCGTGTTAGAGGAATAATGCAGGAAAGACACAAACCAGCAATGCAACAACTGTGGATTTCCAATCTAGGGTACCTGTGGAACAAGGGGACCAAGTCCAAAAGTCACAAGCAAGTCGGAGATGGGCAGATGCCCAGGAAATGCCAGCTGCGGGTGCAAAGAAGCTTCGACTGGACAGAAGAAGCTGAGGTTTCTGCAGGAACGAAAAGGGCTAGAGACTTCCCCTTTGGTGGACGGAGCCCTCTCGCCTTGGAGAGTTGTGCAGAAGTGTTTTCCCGCTGAAAGGACGCCAACAAGCCTTGCTAGTCGCAAATCGTGCGTTTGGCGTTTTTGGACGCTGCTGGGGCCCAGGAGGGACCAGGAGGTCGCAAATTGGACCTGAAGAGAGAGGGGACGTCGAGCAAGACAAAGAGCCCTCACTGAAGCAGGTAGCACCCAGAGAAGTGCCAGAAACAGGCACTACGAGGATGCGTGAAACGGTGCTCGCCGAAGTTGCACAAAGGAGTCCCACGTCGCCGGAGACCAACTTAGAAAGTCGTGCAATGCAGGTTAGAGTGCCGTGGACCCAGGCTTGGCTGTGCACAAAGGATTTCCGCCGGAAGTGCACAGGGGCCGGAGTAGCTGCAAAGTCGCGGTTCCCAGCAATGCAGCCCAGCGAGGTGAGGCAAGGACTTACCTCCACCAAACTTGGGCTGAAGAGTCACTGGACTGTGGGGGTCACTTGGACAGAGTCGCTGGATTCGAGGGACCTCGCTCGTCGTGCTGAGAGGAGACCCAAGGGACCGGTGATGCAGCTTTTTGGTGCCTGCGGTTGCAGGGGGAAGATTCCGTCGACCCACGGGAGATTTCTTCGGAGCTTCTGGTGCAGAGAGGAGGCAGGCTACCCCCACAGCATGCACAAGCAGGAAAACAGTCGAGAAGGCGGCAGGATCAGCGTTACAGAGTTGCAGTAGTCGTCTTTGCTACTATGTTGCAGGTTTGCAGGCTTCCAGCGCGGTCAGCAGTCGATTCCTTATCAGAAGGTGAAGAGAGAGATGCAGAGGAACTCGGCTGAGCTCATGCATTCGTTATCTAAAGTTTCCCCAGAGACAGAGACCCTAAATAGCCAGAAAAGAGGGTTTGGCTACTTAGGAGAGAGGATAGGCTACTAACACCTGAAGGAGCCTATCAGCAGGAGTCTCAGACGTCACCTGGTGGCACTGGCCACTCAGAGCAGTCCAGTGTGCCAGCAGCACCTCTGTTTCCAAGATGGCAGAGGTCTGGAGCACACTGGAGGAGCTCTGGACACCTCCCAGGGGAGGTGCAGGTCAGGGGAGTGGTCACTCCCCTTTCCTTTGTCCAGTTTCGCGCCAGAGCAGGGGCTAAGGGGTCCCTGAACCGGTGTAGACTGGCTTATGCAGAATTGGGCACATCTGTGCCCAAGAAAGCATTTCCAGAGGCTGGGGGAGGCTACTCCTCCCCTGCCTTCACACCATTTTCCAAAGGGAGAGGGTGTCACACCCTCTCTCAGAGGAAGTTCTTTGTTCTGCCATCCTGGGCCAGGCCTGGCTGGACCCCAGGAGGGCAGCTGCCTGTCTGAGGGGTTGGCAGCAGCAGCAGCTGCAGTGAAACCCCAGGAAGGGCAGTTTGGCAGTACCAGGGTCTGTGCTACAGACCACTGGGATCATGGGATTGTGCCAACTATGCCAGGATGGCATAGAGGGGGCAATTCCATGATCATAGACATGTTACATGGCCATATTCGGAGTTACCATTGTGAAGCTACATATAGGTAGTGACCTATATGTAGTGCACGCGTGTAATGGTGTCCCCGCACTCACAAAGTTCAGGGAATTGGCTCTGAACAATGTGGGGGCACCTTGGCTAGTGCCAGGGTGCCCTCACACTAAGTAACTTTGCACCTAACCTTTACCAGGTAAAGGTTAGACATATAGGTGACTTATAAGTTACTTAAGTGCAGTGTAAAATGGCTGTGAAATAACGTGGACGTTATTTCACTCAGGCTGCAGTGGCAGGCCTGTGTAAGAATTGTTAGAGCTCCCTATGGGTGGCAAAAGAAATGCTGCAGCCCATAGGGATCTCCTGGAACCCCAATACCCTGGGTACCTTAGTAACATATACTAGGGAATTATAAGGGTGTTCCAGTAAGCCAATGTGAATTGGTAAAATTGGTCACTAGCCTGTTAGTGACAATTTAAAAGTAATGAGAGAGCATAACCACTGAGGTTCTGGTTAGCAGAGCCTCAGTGAGACAGTTAGGCACCACACAGGGAACACATACATGCACACCTATGAGCACTGGGGCCCTGTGTGACAGGGTCCCAGTGACACATACATATAGTCCACAACCTTATGAGCACTGGGGTCCTGACTAGCAGGGTCCCAGTGACACATAACAAACATAGTGAAAACAT
This sequence comes from Pleurodeles waltl, assembly GCF_031143425.1. NCBI lineage: Eukaryota > Metazoa > Chordata > Amphibia > Caudata > Salamandridae > Pleurodeles > Pleurodeles waltl. The sequence continues at coordinate 1,773,573,741 of NC_090444.1, read as the reverse complement.
AGTGTTTTCACTATGAGCACTGGGGCCTAGCCATCAGGATCCCAGTGAGACAGTGAAAACAGTGACAAACATCCTGACATACACTCACAAACAGGCCAAAAGTGGGGGTAACAAGGCTAGAAAGAGGCTACTTTCTCACACAACCCCCCCCAAACGAAGGACAATAAGGCTAACCTTGGCCAGTTGAGACTTTATTGTCTAAGTGGTGATAAGTAGAGAGTAGCTCTGCAATAGACTGGTTACTCCCTTTATCATCCACTATATGGTTACTTCCCTGTGGGGATGTAAACCACCATGTTAGAAGTTTTTTAGCTAAGCAACAATGTGAAGATGTATTTTCAGAGTTTCTATCAGTAAGTTTTAGTTTAGAGCAGTGGGAATTGTCCACTGAACCTATTTGTAGTGATGGAAATGCCAGACAGGGATGCTGTCTCAGAAAAGCCATAGCTGGGCAAAAACTTTGTCCATATGGCTGGAAGAGAGAACAGGGATGCTGTTTCTCTTGGGTTGGAGCAGGGCAGGGATGCTGTCCTATCAGCTCCACTCTAGGGCAGGGATGCTGTCCTAAGTGTTGTGAGGCAGTGCAGAGTTTCTGCACTAAAGTTTCTCTGGGAGGGTTGGAGGGATGCTCCATGTTAACTAAAATGGTGCTCTTTTTCTCACCAATGTTAGTTATCCCACAGAGAGGTACTTCCACCTCAGGGAGTACAGTTTTGCCAACTGATGATTCCCTTGGAACAGGTGCCACCCCAGGAGAGGTTTCTCCCACCACAGGAATGGTATCCTGAATGGTAGGGTGGTTAAGGGATACTGTGATACCCTTTTTACCTGTTGATGGAGAGGGTTCCTGAGTTTTCAGGCCTTCTCTCCTTTGCTTTTTCATTTCAGTAGAAATGAGAGGGAACAATTCCTCAGGGATGCCCAGCATGGCTGCATGGGCATAAAACTCTACATCAGCCCAACCTGAGGCCTCTAGGTCATTACCTAAGAGACAGTCTACAGGTAAGCTAGGTGATACCACCACCTGCTTAGGGCCAGTAACTCCACCCCAACTAAACTGAATTATAGCTAAGGGAAGAAACTTAGTGGAGTTATGGACATCAATAATCTTATACTGTTGTCCAATGATGTGTTGATCAGGGTGCACTAGGTTTTCAGTCACCAAAGTGAAACTGGCACCTGTGTCCCTGTAGGCCAAGGCCTCAACACCATTTATTGAAACTGTCTGCCTGTACTTATCCATTGTAAGGGGACAAGCAGCCAGTGTGGCAAGGCCAATGCCACTAGGTGTGACAGAAACTGTCTTGGGAGTGACTACCCCAGTTTCTACTATGGACCCAAAAGTGAACCCAACTACACCATTAACTTGACTGTTGCCAGCAGTCCCACCACTAGTACCACTACTGCTAGGGGCACTAGAGCTTGATGTATTAGTGGTGGTAGGCTCAGGGGGTTTACCTGGACAGGACTTATCCCCTGGCCTATGGCCTCTGTTTTTACACACAAAGCACCAAGGCTTTTTAATGTGTGCAGGTTGAGAAGAAGAGGAAGAATTAGTTTTATCCCCACCCTCTGAAGAGTGTTTAAGATTTGAAGTGGGATCTTTGGTTTTACCCTTATCCCCATGCTTATCTTGAGATTTTTCACCATCTTTCTTCTTATTGCCATCTTTGTCACCCCCTGTATGAACTTTTCTGTTCACCCTTGTTCTGACCCATTTGTCTGCCTTCTTTCCCAATTCTTGGGGAGAGGTCAGATCAGAGTCTACCAGGTACTGGTGCAACAAATCAGACACACAATTATTAAGTATATGCTCTCTCAGGATTGTGTTATACAGGCTTTCATAATCAGTAACTTTACTGCCATGTAACCACCCCTCCAAGGCCTTCACTGAATGGTCAATGAAATCAACCCAGTCTTGTGAAGACTTCTTTTTGGTCTCTCTGAACTTTATCCTGTACTGTTCAGTGGTTAAGCCATAACCATCCAGGAGTGCATTCTTAAGAACTGTAAAGTTATTGGCATCATTTTCTTTCACAGTAAGGAGCCTATCCCTACCTTTTCCACTAAATGATAGCCATAGGATAGCAGCCCACTGCCTTTGAGGGACATCCTGTACAACACAGGCCCTCTCAAGTGCAGCAAACCACTTGTTAATGTCATCCCCCTCCTTATAAGGGGGAACTATCTTGTGCAGATTCCTGGAATCACGCTCTTTTGCAGGATGACTATGGGGAATACTGCTGCTTCCACCATGGGTATCTAAACCCAACTTCTGTCTTTCCTTCTCTAATTCAAAAGACTGTCTATCCAAATCCAGCTGTTGCTTTTTGAGCTTCAGTCTGGTTTGTTCCACCCTCAACTTATTGAGTTCCCTCTCTAACATTCTGTCATCAGGGTTGGTGGGAGGGACATTTCTAGAAACAGAGCTATGATGGGAATGAACAGAATGAGACCTGTCCCTTACAGAAGCCACCCTAACAGCTTGGTTTACAGAAACATTACTACCAGTATGGTGAGAATAAATGCTTTTGCTATGATGTGAGACAACACTATTTATTTGGTGTGGCTCATCATCATTACCATCTATGCTAGATTGTCTAGTAATGGGCAGGCTAGGAAGTTTCTTTCCTGAATCTTTTCCTGGGGGAGTCCCTGAATCAGAATGGGAACTATTAGGTACTTTTTCAACAGATGGGGCACCTATGGCCTTATCCTGTTCTCTAAGCATGTTAAGTAACAGTTCCAAGGAAGGATTCTTCCCTACACTCAAACCTCTCTCTATACAGAGACTCCTTGCTCTTTTCCAGCTAAGGTTGTCATATGCAAGTTTGGACAGATCAACACTTTGGCCTGTGCCAGACATTTTTTAGAGAGAATTAAAGTGATAGAAAAAGAGAAAAAAGTTTTCAGAACTTTTTGGAAAGACAGAAAAAACTTTTTAAACTTTTCAGAACTTTTTGAAAGTTTAGAAGTACTTTTCAGCACTTAGAAAAGAGTGAAAAGAGGAAATGCAAAACTTTTTGGCTATGTGTATATACACTGACCTTGTTTTGTATATTTTTCTCTCATGAAAAGTACAATGACAAGAGTGGTAAGTAGTCTCAAGCACTTATCCCACCACTGCACAACCAATGTAGGAGGCTGGACTGGCTTGTAGTGAGTACCAAGGGGTACTTGCACCTTGCACCAGGCCCAGTTATCCCTTATTAGTGTATAGGGTGTCTAGCAGCTTAGGCTGATAGATAATGGTAGCTTAGCAGAGCAGCTTAGGCTGAACTAGGAGACGTGTGAAGCTACTACAGTACCACTTAGTGTCATATGCACAATATCATAAGAAAACACAATACACAGTTATACTAAAAATAAAGGTACTTTATTTTTATGACAATATGCCAAAGTATCTTAGAGTGTACCCTCAGTGAGAGGATAGGAAATATACACAAGATATATATACACAATAGCAAAAATATGCAGTATAGTCTTAGAAAACAGTGCAAACAATGTATAGTTACAATAGGATGCAATGGGGAAACATAGGGATAGGGGCAACACAAACCATATACTCCAAAAGTGGAATGCGAACCACGAATGGACCCCAAACCTATGTGACCTTGTAGAGGGTCGCTGGGACTATTAGAAAATAGTGAGAGTTAGAAAAATAACCCTCCCCAAGACCCTGAAAAGTGAGTGCAAACTGCACTAAAGTTCCCCTAAGGACAAAATAGTCGTGTTAGAGGAATAATGCAGGAAAGACACAAACCAGCAATGCAACAAATGTGGATTTCCAATCTAGGGTACCTGTGGAACAAGGGGACCAAGTCCAAAAGTCACAAGCAAGTCGGAGATGGGCAGATGCCCAGGAAATGCCAGCTGCGGGTGCAAAGAAGCTTCGACTGGACAGAAGAAGCTGAGGTTTCTGCAGGAACGAAAAGGGCTAGAGACTTCCCCTTTGGTGGACAGAGCCCTCTCGCCTTGGAGAGTTGTGCAGAAGTGTTTTCCCGCTGAAAGGACGCCAACAAGCCTTGCTAGTCGCAAATCGTGCGTTTGGCGTTTTTGGACGCTGCTGGGGCCCAGGAGGGACCAGGAGGTCGCAAATTGGACCTGAAGAGAGAGGGGACGTCGAGCAAGACAAAGAGCCCTCACTGAAGCAGGTAGCACCCGGAGAAGTGCCAGAAACAGGCACTACGAGGATGCATGAAACGGTGCTCGCCGAAGTTGCACAAAGAAGTCCCACGTCGCCGGAGACCAACTTAGAAAGTCGTGCAATGCAGGTTAGAGTGCCGTGGACCCAGGCTTGGCTGTGCACAAAGGATTTCCGCCGGAAGTGCACAGGGGCCGGAGTAGCTGCAAAGTCGCGGTTCCCAGCAATGCAGCCCAGCGAGGTGAGGCAAGGACTTACCTCCACCAAACTTGGGCTGAAGAGTCACTGGACTGTGGGGGTCACTTGGACAGAGTCGCTGGATTCGAGGGACCTCGCTCGTCGTGCTGAGAGGAGACCCAAGGGACCGGTGATGCAGCTTTTTGGTGCCTGCGGTTGCAGGGGGAAGATTCCGTCGACCCACGGAGATTTCTTCGGAGCTTCTGGTGCAGAGAGGAGGCAGGCTACCCCCACAGCATGCACAAGCAGGAAAACAGTCGAGAAGGCGGCAGGATCAGCGTTACAGAGTTGCAGTAGTCGTCTTTGCTACTATGTTGCAGGTTTGCAGGCTTCCAGCGCGGTCAGCAGTCGATTCCTTATCAGAAGGTGAAGAGAGAGATGCAGAGGAACTCGGCTGAGCTCATGCATTCGTTATCTAAAGTTTCCCCAGAGACAGAGACCCTAAATAGCCAGAAAAGAGGGTTTGGCTACTTAGGAGAGAGGATAGGCTACTAACACCTGAAGGAGCCTATCAGCAGGAGTCTCTGACGTCACCTGGTGGCACTGGCCACTCAGAGCAGTCCAGTGTGCCAGCAGCACCTCTGTTTCCAAGATGGCAGAGGTCTGGAGCACACTGGAGGAGCTCTGGACACCTCCCAGGGGAGGTGCAGGTCAGGGGAGTGGTCACTCCCCTTTCCTTTGTCCAGTTTCGCGCCAGAGCAGGGGCTAAGGGGTCCCTGAACCGGTGTAGACTGGCTTATGCAGAATTGGGCACATCTGTGCCCAAGAAAGCACATTTCCAGAGGCTGGGGGAGGCTACTCCTCCCCTGCCTTCACACCATTTTCCAAAGGGAGAGGGTGTCACACCCTCTCTCAGAGGAAGTTCTTTGTTCTGCCATCCTGGGCCAGGCCTGGCTGGACCCCAGGAGGGCAGCTGCCTGTCTGAGGGGTTGGCAGCAGCAGCAGCTGCAGTGAAACCCCAGGAAGGGCAGTTTGGCAGTACCAGGGTCTGTGCTACAGACCACTGGGATCATGGGATTGTGCCAACTATGCCAGGATGGCATAGAGGGGGCAATTCCATGATCATAGACATGTTACATGGCCATATTCGGAGTTACCATTGTGAAGCTACATATAGGTAGTGACCTATATGTAGTGCACACGTGTAATGGTGTCCCCGCACTCACAAAGTTCAGGGAATTGGCTCTGAACAATGTGGGGGCACCTTGGCTAGTGCCAGAGTGCCCTCACACTAAGTAACTTTGCACCTAACCTTTACCAAGTAAAGGTTAGACATACAGGTGACTTATAAGTTACTTAAGTGCAGTGTAAAATGGCTGTGAAATAACGTGGACATTATTTCACTCAGGCTGCAGTGGCAGGCCTGTGTAAGAATTGTTAGAGCTCCCTATGGGTGGCAAAAGAAATGCTGCAGCCCATAGGGATCTCCTGGAACCCCAATACCCTGGGTACCTTAGTACCATATACTAGGGAATTATAAGGGTGTTCCAGTAAGCCAATGTGAATTGGTAAAATTGGTCACTAGCCTGTTAGTGACAATTTAAAAGTAATGAGAGAGCATAACCACTGAGGTTCTGGTTAGCAGAGCCTCAGTGAGACAGTTAGGCACCACACAGGGAACACATACATGCACACCTATGAGCACTGGGGCCCTGTGTGACAGGGTCCCAGTGACACATACATATAGGCCACAACCTTATGAGCACTGGGGTCCTGACTAGCAGGGTCCCAGTGACACATAACAAACATACTGAAAACATAGTGTTTTCACTATGAGCACTGGGGCCTAGCCATCAGGATCCCAGTGAGACAGTGAAAACAGTGACAAACATCCTGACATACACTCACAAACAGGCCAAAAGTGGGGGTAACAAGGCTAGAAAGAGGCTACTTTCTCACATGTATGCCGGTAAAAGCACAAAATCTGCAGTGCACAAGGTTCATTGCAGCCATTATGAGGGAGAGAGCATCACCTACTGCAACATGCTAGAGAGCCTCACTGAGAAAATTGTTCAGATTTTATGTATTTGTTTATTTTTTATTTAAAGAGTTTTATAAAGTGAAACATGACCCAAAAGTACCTGATTGTTGTAAATATAGAAAGAGATCAAAAATCGATCACATTACATAAGTTTGATTAGTAAGTTAGTTACTTGTCACTCAGTGAACTGTGGTCCCCACAGAGAGCGCTGGAGAAGCTGAATGTTCACGCACCTCCAAAAACGTGCTTTAGGCTGTGTGGCATAAAGACCTGCAGCTTGTTAAGAATACGTCAAGGGTATAGGGTGGTCTTGGAACTCAATCCAGCTCTTGTCAAATTAGTTCAAGGTTCTGGTTACCTCTTTTCGAAGGGGTGTGTTGAGGGGTTGGACCAAATCTTTGAAAAATATTAGAGAGTTCTACATTCTCTTTGCAAAGCTGGAGAAAGATCTGGCATAGGTCTTCTTTTTCTGAATCTTGGAGGGTCCAGCAAGAGGGAATGAGCTTTCCAAAGGGAGTGGCTGCCTCCTGAGATCTTGTGCTTATCTGAAGGTATCTAGGTTTATCACGGTGCGTTGCTTTGTGTGTCATATATGCTATCTTGAGCTGGATCCTAGCTTTAAAAGGGAGCTACCGGGTCGATATTAGAGAGGGTGTAATGTGATGGAAACATTGTCTGCCTGTTACCAGTCTTGCTGTGGCATTAAGGGTGGCCTTGAGTGGTGCCAGGCTTGATTTTGTCACTACTGTTATTTCACACTCCAGTAGTCCCGTCTGGAAACAACTAAGGCCTGCCCTGCAGCTTTGAAGTCAGGAGGTGGGATGAAACATATTGATCATAGCGGGCTGTTAGTCTCAGATTGTTCTTTCAAAGAGTTTCCCTTGCCAGATTTTGTCTCTTTCTACTCAGCATCTAAAGTAATCTATTTTGGCATACATATTATCTTTTTATGGATATATTTTCGCTCTCTTAGTTGATTCAGAAGAAAGTTGCAATGTTCATTTCTCAAGTGTCTCTGCAAGCCTGAGTCTACTCGTCTCTTTGTTTAAAGTTTGTTTTAGCCATGGGTGAGATGGTTTGTTTTTGTGCTTTTTGGGGCAGAAAGGTGCTAACCTATCTATGAAGTCTGCAATTTTTGGGGTGTAATGTTCAGTTAGTTCTAGTATGTTTTGTAGATCACTTGGTGGGGAGAGGATTCTTTGGCCGAGGGAGGTTAAGTTAGCCCTGTTGGTGGATCTGGTATCTCTAACCCAACATTTAGTTTTGATCCCCTGGCCTCTAGCATTCTGTTTAGCTGATGTGATGTGGAATAATATTAATGATGATCTGAACAGTAAGTTGGGTTGACAGAGTCAATGCTAACAGCTCCATTGTACTATATGATTAATCTGTGGCACCTTTGGCGTGTGTCGGCCTCATACATGCTTGTGCAAAGTTGCGATCGGTGAGGATGTTTTTAGAGTGGACATATGAAGGACTTTGTAGTCATTCTATTGGAGGTTGAAATACCCTAGGAAGATGGAGCCAGGGTGTAGTAGGGAGAGCATCATCATTGTTTACATTATTTGTTCGATAAATAGTTGGTGGTCCACTGTGGAGTGGTACAGGAGAATGGAATTGCGCTAGGGATCTGGCAGCTGTGAAGATTTTGACACCCATTTATTCACAGGAGGACAGTTTCTCCATTGGAAGTGGATTGACGTGCAAGGAGTTTTGGCGCATGACCGCAATCCTGCCGCTTTAATGACGTGGATGATCTAGACATGTTAAGGGGATTGTAGGGAATGCAGCTATGCCCATAAGGGGGCTGATGACTGATGTAGCCATGTTCCAGTTAGAAATATCAGGTCCAGGCCATGGGATAATATGGTTTTGGCGGTCAGTGGTGTGTTTGGCCACAAGTCTGCAGATGTGTAACACGTATTTCAGTCTTACATTGGTCTGGAAAGATAGGCACAGTGATAAGTTTCTCTAGGTTGATGTTCTGTGTATTGAGGTCCTGGGTGTTGGTGAGTGTTACGATCGGTATGTCGAATGGCTGTGAAGAATGTGACTGTGAGAGTTCTTGGTAGGACAGCAGTAGGTCTTAAAGGCCTCCTCGGAGAGCTGATTAAGAGATCTTTGAGGACGTTTTGGGTCATTGGCTAGTAGTATGGATGGCCATGAATGAGAATTTGAGCAACGGGTGTGTGGAATGGTCTGTCAGGGGAGTGTGATAGCAGCTGGTGCTACAAGTCTTGATCTCAGGCATAGCTGTTGAGGCTTCTTTAACGCTGCTTAGGATGTTTTTTTATTTCCTTGCTAAGCTGGTCAATCTTGTGCTCTAGCCAGTTGAGATGATGGTGCCAGTGAGATGCGAGGTCATGTATTCTGTTGGGTGCATTTCGAGGGCTTTTCTCGTCACAACTTTTCAACTGTTGATCTGTCTAATAGGCTGCGTCAGTAAGTGTATCTTCATGATGGAGTTTGAGCTTAGCTGTGGTGAGGTTGTCTGGTGAGGTGTTCAGTTGGGGACCTGTTCTGGTAGGCTTGAAGTGTTTCTGCTTGTTTTGTTTCTTTAGGTCAGAAGGGGAGCATGGTCTGGTGCCTGTGTTAATCTAATTGTGATCTTTACTATATGGTGCCACTAGGTGTTGGTGTGTTCGATGAGTGTTGGCTCCTCTATCCTGATGAGCGTGCCGGAAGATACATCCAGCACTGGGGTCGGTTGTGTTTGATGAGGTGGGAGTACCTATGTTAGTTTGCTCGGTTCTTTATGGGGAGTGATGAGGAAGTGAGGTGAGAATGCTATGTGGTGGCTCGTTGAGGGCATTGTCAGTGTTCAAGTGTAGGTTGGTTGTGACGTGGGTTTTTATTTTGTGGACTAACTGATCAAAAGATTCTAAATTCTGATCTGAGGTTTGTACTAAAATATTGCCATTTTTGCAGATCTATATTGCCACATCAGCATTAAAAAAGGAGTCAGATGAATGTGGTGAAAAGCAAATCCCTGTCTATCTCTCTCTTTACACTATTTTCACTTTTGAAATGCACAATTTCCATGCTTTTCCTTACAGAAGAATAATTATTCACCATCAGGAATGTGGTCTTAAAGATATATTTGTCTCTGACCAATGGCACTGACCAGTCTATCGTACAATGCATAATTTAAAAGGTGTTCATGGGTGATATCCCATAGGCCTCTGGCAAAGTGATCTTTAAACAACGCCCAATTCTGACCAAAGTTACTGGCCGAATGCTTTTTCAAGCAATATGTTTCCAAGATTCCTTGGGGAAGACGTCACAGGAGCATAGCTATCAATGGTGCAGCCAGTGCAGTGGTACTGGACCCAGAGGGGGGTGGGAGGGCAGCCTGCCCTGGTTGTAGTTATTTATTTTTTGCCTGTTCATTTTTAGGTGTTGTCTGAGACAGTGTGTAAACAGAAAAAAAATCTTAAAACAGGCTAAGAGCCCATGCCTCACTTACCATTACTTACCATTGGTTGGCTTCAACGTAACTCATTTTCTTGCTTCTCACTGGTCAGTGCCTCCTGCTTTCTCTTTATGCCTTCTTGTCTTCCATGAAGCATGGACTAAGTACAGCTTCCTGTCTGCGGCCAGTATCCTTCGACTAGCCCCACACTTGCAGAGGTACTTTTACATTTTTTTAATTTAGCACTCCATAAGAGTGTGTATGTTTACAGGCCCTCTCTACCACTCTCCGTCCCTCCCACTGCCTTTCACATTGCTTGTTGCTTTCTCCTGTCCCTCCCACCCCTTCCTGCATCCTTGTTGTTTGCCCCATCCCTTCCATGCCTTCCTGTGACCTTGTTGTTTATCCCTCCAACTCCCTCCCATGACCTTGTTGCATGCCATGACCATCCCACAGCCTCCTACTTTATTGTTGCTTGCCCTATCCCTCCCACAACTTCCATGGTCCTTGTTGCTTGCCCTGCCCCACCCCACACCCTCCTAGTTTGTCGTTGCTTGTCCCATCCCTCCCACACTCTCCTAGTTGGCCGTTGTTTGCCCCTGTCCCTCCCACTCCTTCCGGCATCCTTCTTTCTTGTCTCCCCTGTCTGCCAGAAAAAAAGCATTGGGAAAAACAATAGGTTTCGCCTATGCGTAGGGTGACTGGACTTTGAAAGCCAAAAACCAGGACATTTAGCAAAATCAGAAGAAGGACTGAATTCAACATCCTCAGAGGGGAACAGAATGCAGTGCTCATCATTATAGAAACACAGACAAGGGACTAAGGAAATAAATAAAAAGTCAGTTTTAAACCCAGTATCATACATGGTATTTAAATATTGTTCTAGTAAGAGCTGCAAACTAGTACAGCTTTGCAATACATAAAAACGTGCCTCCACTGTTTGCAGTCGACCATCACTGAAAACCGGGACCTGACCCAAATTTGCCAAAATCTGCCAGGACAACTGATGAAAAAAAGGGACTGGCACGACAAATCTGAGATGCCTGGTCATCTTACCTATACAAGATTTATTGGCTTTGTTAATGTTTTTTACACATGTTGCACAACAGCATGGGCTGCTGTACAAAAGAAAAAGGTGCTATGGTGCAGCCAGCATTGACCTCATCATAGTCTTAATATTTTCTTTACTTTCAGCCATGTTGCACAGCATTGCAGTTGCTGATGTGCAGCATGGATAAAAATTAGAAACAAAAGTGCTATGATGCAGTCAACACTTTTTTTTCTTTACTTCAAGCAGGGCCACTGGAATTATGTGGCAGACAAGGTTGAGTAAATTATGGAGCATGAATAGGCAAATTGAGCAGCGTAACACAGCACATTTTGCTACAGTATTACTTCAATATTTTGTCACTTTTACACTGTTTGGGAATTGGTTGCACCTCCTTAATACCAGTTTAGCATCCTAATATTACAATAAGCAAGAGAAAGGTGACCAGCCAACTTTTGCAAAGGGCCTTCTATTGCACGGCAACACACGTTGCTTAATTTTTAGTAACATTTGTACAGTTTGAGCTAGAAACACATTTTTTGTTAAAATCCGCAGATTAAGCAGCAGATGATGGATTATGTAACAGATCTATAATTATACAAAAAACGCCGCAACCGCACAATCACTTAATTACAGTGGCCCTGACTTAAGCCATGGTGCCTAGCAGCTCTGGCTACTGTGTTACACAGCCCTGGCTTCTGTGTAACATGCCTAAAAACCATTGACAAAGCCAACAGATCTCACATAGGTGAAACCTATTACCTTTGCCAATACTTGTTTCTTCTTTTTTTCAAGTCAGTGACTGGGGCCTGCCACAGTGAAAGGAAGAGGAGGTGCAAGGAAAGTGAATCAGGCCCCAAAGCATTAATTGATGCACCTACCCCGATCAGAGCAGGCAAAGCGAAACAGCTGGCGTTGAGAGCAGCTTTGTTATTGGAGGACTCCAGAACCAGACATCCAATTACAAAGCTGCTCTGTTCAAGGCAGGGCCAGCTAGGGCGGTGCGACCGGTGCATTTACACCTGGTGCGGTCTTCTGGGGGAGCAATGGGGACGACGTGTTTAGAAATAGGACTCTGTTGTAGAGTTCCTTCTGCTTCCTGTGCTATTTAGGCAACAATAAAATGTCCAGATAACTCTGGCAAATAATCTTTGTGCTGGAAAGTGAGGGGAGATTTGTCTTGTGGCAGTTTCCACTCATGCTAAAGTATCCCAGGGAGCTAAGATGCCTGCTACGTAGAACGTGTACTACGCAAATCACTGGACTGTAATTTTATGATGCTAGCTCAAAAGGTTGCTGCTATGGTCCCAGAGACCCTTTTGTTACTTGCAGTTCATAAATTACAATCCTAATATAACACAGCAAGCTATGAACTGTTATCAAAGATGCTAACTGCATGGTCTAGGTTACCACCCTGGCAAATACTTCAATACTTATGTTTTTTGCCGGTCTTTCATTAGCCCAATGTTGCTAAAAGGGTTCATTTGGGTAGGAGTACATTCTTATTAGTAAAGACAAGCACAGTGGTACGTTTTAAATCCTGAGTTTGCGCTTCTCCAGGCCAAACATTCTTAAAATATAGCGCCCACTAGTATCAGTGACAAGTGAATCCCACACCTTGTAATCCTGATTGTGACTTATTGGCTCCGTGTAGTGTGGGCGATGTCAAGTGCTCTGACACACGACTAGAGGAGGCGAGGCGCCCTGGTGGCGCCTGGTAGTCAGGGAATTCGCGGAGAAGGTGGTTTTGGGGAAGGGGGCCGTCAAAGATTGTCGCACTGGGCGCCACCAGCGCTGGTTCAAGGCACTTCCTGGCCCCTGGGGAAGCACTTCCTGCCTCCCGGAGGCCGGAAACGCTTTCTTGCTGCAAACCGCCCCCCCACCCCCCTAGGAAACGCCCTCCGCCCGTCACGGCCAGTCCGGCCTTGGCCTTTGTGCACAGACAGGAGCTGCACCTGTCGTGGGCCTCTCAGGAATCTTTGGCAGCCCAGGCCTACTTCTGTGGCCCCTGACCTTGTGACTGAGACCCTTTAGACGCCTACAGTAAGAAATACTCTACCCCCCTGAAGCGTCATTCTCCAAGCACCCCTAAAAATATGGCCCTGGTGCTGCCGACAGATTCAATATTCCAACAGTTAATGAGTTGGGGGAGGACCGGCGTAGATCAGTCGTACAGGTGCGTTTCAGTTAATGCATTTCAGAGGTTAATTTGTAAATAAAAACGTGCCGGTGCCCAAAGCCCGCTTCTTAAACACGCGGCTGCTGCAATTTAATGTGCGAGCAGAGAATACTGAGACAGCGTAATCCTGACACCATCTCGGGCCCATTTAATCAATTTACAGCCACTCCCTACCCCTTCAACTCAATCTTGCAGCTTTCTAACTTTGTGACGCGTTTCCATTTTTCTCCTCCTCCGTCTCTCCCATATGCGTTTTTGCTCGCAGTAAATAAATGCCTGATGTAGAAAAGTAAGTACCGACCTCCAAAAATAAAACCACCGGCTCAAATTAAGCACTGAGCATTTAGTCTAAACAAAACACACCTTCAGGAAGCACGCCTATTACTTATTTGCATCTTTTGCCAGGCCGGCTCTGAACAAACCACCCGGCGGCAGTTGACTCATTACAAATCACACACCTACACGAATTACAATTTGCCTTTAATGTAGTTGTTTTCCGCACAGCATGTGTTCTGAAATAAACCCCACATTTATGGAAAATATAGGTCCATAATGTATACGAAAGTTGCGTTGCTGTTCCGCTATATTGTGAGCGTAAAAATATGCATTAACATAATTGCGTTCAGCGCCAGTTAGAGATTCCTTGCGGTGTTTTGTTTAGATAGAAATGCGGGCCACAGATTACAATTTTCATTAATAGTGCACGAATGGTGTTTGTCCGAGTGGGAGGAGTGCGATAAGTAGCCTTGATAAAAGTTTATTTATTTCAGACATTTTTTTGTAGAGCATGCTGGGCGGATAGGTCGCCTCTTACACAGTAGAGAGGAATAACTGTGCGCTGTTTCCAGGTAAAATGGCCTTCGTTTGTGGGTTACAAATGAACAACATATATAAACTATATATCAATTTAAAATAAGTAGAACACTTAAACATTGCAAATATAAATTCGCTTGTAAACAATACAATAAACTATGAAGGTGGTGCCCCCGCACTTCTCCCTTTGTAAATCACATTTTAAAAAGGTGTCTGAGTCGCGATGAGCTCGAGTCTTTTTTAAAACAGTCTCTAAGTTCAAGAACTGAAATAAGTTGGAGCAAATATTGAAGTTGCTAGAAGTACACTTGGCAACTAGTTTGTTGCCGCTCCCATGTGTGGTCTTGATACCTTAGCACATTTCTGTGTACTAATTTTAGGAACCATAAAGCGCTATCAGATGGGTGGAGTTACACAACTGGGCCTGGTCAACAAATCGAATAATTCAATATGATGTGAAGCACATTGGGCTCCACAATAAGGACAGAGAAAAGTTCAGTTTCGAATCATAAAGTTGTATTAAAGGTGAATGATTTACAGAAATACACAATCAGGTTAGCATTAATCAATAATGAAAATGCATATGCTTCAACTACTAGGCAATTCAAAGTATCAAAGTCATATAAATCAGAGGATGAACAAACATGGGGTCACCTCAAAAACGAAAGGGTAAAGGAAAACCAATTCTCTCTCTTGAGAGAGCACTATAGGATCTCTTGCTCCGCTCTCATGTGCCTTATATTTAATCTAATTCTTGGTCTCAAGTACTCAATTCAACTTTGTACTGTGTTAAAATAACTGAACCCTCTCATTTTACTCATCTACACACAACTCCATGAGACTGTCCAACGAGGTTAAAGCAGAGGGGTCTTCAAACTGGGGGGTTGGCCCTCCTAGGGAGTCCTCAAATGATCCCAAGGGGGGCGGCAGGCTCTTGCCCAAAGATGTATTATGCAGATAACAGTGCTTTGTTTCAACCAGAAAACAATTTATTGCATTTTTAAAATGGTAACAGAACTTAACTGCAATGTTTAAATAAGTCTAGACATATTTAAACATTACCAACTTAGTAGAATAATTGTTAAAACATTCTGAGGGGGGCCCCGATGATTTTTTTTTCTCCACTGGGCGAGGGGCGCGCGGCATGAAAAAGTTAGAAAACCACTGGATTGAAGTGAGATGATACAGCTACATATTTGTTAGCTTCTCAAAACGTTCTCGCTAACAAGCTTCACTCTACATCCTTCACATGTATACTAAAATGTATACTATCTGTAAATAAAATAACTAAACTACATAGACTCGTTTGCACATTGCAGATGTCTTTTTGAATGCTCTACTTAATATATTCCACGATTATCACAAAAAAATTGAAACATTTCTTCACGGGAAAAAGGAAAAAGGGCATCACATTTGACGACTAGAACTCCAGTTCGCCAAGAAATAAAATGCTTATGTGTCACAACCCGCGATGGCAGACAATTGAACATTTTGAATTAAAGGCCTACCTTAGCTACAGTCAATCTAAATGTAAGTAGATATTATTGCTGTCTATTTGTATACGTGTTAATGACGTGTCAGTGCAAAACATTTAATAACAAAAAACCTATATCAGTACAGAATAGCTGAAAGGGGTACATTAACGTTCCTTCAGCTTCCTCGCCTAATTGCCTGCATTACCTACACAGGAATATAGAGCATTCACATGCACACATATTAATGCAGTTTCAGTTTTGCCCCCTTCTCCTAGTCATGGTTTCGCTGTTTAAGGTGGGGACAAACCCTCAGAGAGGCGGGAGGCTAAATAGCCTGATTTTTCCTTGCATCACTGGGCCAGTTAAACCCAGCCACGTTCTGGTGAAGTTCTCCTGGAGTTGTGATCTCATGGTACCCTCTCATCCCACATTGAACTGCGTTATTTCAGGATCTACAACATTCTCGTGTTTATTTTATGGCTTTTCTACATGGCGCTATACGCAGCTGCTGCATTATATGCAGTTTTAAGCTGACATGCTTTGCAAGTGCTTTTAGGTCTCACATGAGACAGTGCGTGCCATTCTATACTATACAAGGACCAGCCATACCATGCCATACTATACAATGACAGGCCATGCCATACCATACTATACAAGGACAGTCAATACAATACAAGACCATACTATGCAGTACCATACTATACAATTACAGGCCCCAACATACTGTACCATACTATATAATGACAGGCCGTACCATACCATATAATACAACATAACTAAAAAACATTGACAAAGTCAATAAACTCACATGGGCAAGACTTATTAGCTTTGCCCGTGCTTGTTAGGTCTCATTAGTTTTGCCAATGTTTGTTAGGTCTGGCCATAGACAAGACCTGTATTAAGTCTAGCCTAGCAGTTATTGTAAGCTGTCTGGTTGCAAAGACCTATTGTAGGTGCACCATGAATTTACAGGGGCCTACAGCCCACCCATTGTTTACTATTGGTTGGCTTTACTGTCATTCTCATTTGTGTGCTTCTCATTCAATGGCTTTCCTTGTCCCAGTAAGTCCGTTCAGCCGTTTCCTCTCCCCTGGACATAGCCTCATCAGCATCCCTCTGATTGCCTGGCTTCTAACCTTCCACTTCTCACTTTCAGGTGCCTACTTTTTTCGTTTTACGTCAGCATTCTATGAGAGTAGGTTTGTTTTCCAGCTCTCTACCTCGTGTGCATTTCCCCATGCCAAATACCCGCCCACTTTGTACTGCTGCCACACTGGTGTTGTAGCCTCTCTCTCGTATACTTCTCGACCATCAAACTTGCTCCTTCCTCCCCCACACTCCTTGTTGCTTTCTCGCTCGTATGTTTCTCCCCTGCTCCCCTTATTGGTCTTCCTTGTATACTTCTTTTTCTCGCCCTTACCCACTCCCCGTTTGCCCCACCCACTTCTTCATTGCACTCAAGCCCTCCTTTTTTAATATTTTTTTTATTTTTTTTTTTTTATAGAGGACCAGGCAGAAAATTGCTTCCTCACCCACTGTCTTAAAAGTACTTTTGCACTATTTTTTTATTGAGCAATCTTTCTAATATCAATAAATTAAGAAAATGGTGCCTGACATTTCTAAGTGCGTTTGCATATTGACGCATTGGCATGCGCACGTAATTACGTATGCGTGCCTAAACAATGACACTGCCAGGTCATCGATCATTTTTATATGCTTTTATTTATTCTTGGCCAAGCTGTATATTATCTTCCGAGACTGCATCGCCAAAAGGTCTTGGCAAAACCAGTAAGTAGGTCTTCAAGATGAGACCTGTTGGCTTTGGCAATGCTTGTTACATCCTGTGTATTGGGGCCATGTTTGTTACGCGCTCTGCTGAGGCCAAACGCGGATCTGGATCCCTCAAACTGTATAGAGGAAGAGCGAGGCACAAACAAAGGAAGGCGCATGCATGAAAAGTGGGGTAAAAAAGAGAAACATTAACATTTTTAGGAGCTGGGTGATTTATCCTACAAGCAAATAGATATTGCAGTCAGTAACTTGGGTTCCACATACAAAGTCGGCTCTGCACACGCTTACGAAGACCAGACCTTGAACTGTCTGTATCCTTTAGTTGTCATGGCGACACATTGATAATGTGGCATAGACAGAGTTAAACATAGCCAGCTGTTTCAGGCAAAAGGCTGGAAATCAAATTATTTAGTGTGAGAAATATTGCTGCAATAACCGTCCAACATTGTCAATGCAATTGCTTTCTACAGCACCTGAGCCATGTTTGTGAAAAGGGGCTCTTGTTTGCTGCCACTCATAGTGGAATTCTGGATTTACTGAAGTCCATTAGCTTTCTGTCGGATTGACACCAGACCTGGGAGGGTTCCTGTGGCATCACCAAAGCCTCCAAACATCAGTCATTTTAGTCTGATGATAATTTCCTGGTAATCTCATTTCTGCACTTCCGGTTCCTCTCATCTGCCGAACACTGGGGCTACTAACATCCTCTTACCTTCTATGTGTGAGTAGAGTGTTTATGAGAACGCGTTTCTCAGTTTCTTCAGCCACAGTGAGCTGCTTCCAGAGGGTCGTAGTTACCCGTTTCAAGATTTTCTGGCAAAGCAAAGAGAGGGTTGTCCTCCACGGCTTCTTCTGCAGTTTGGACTCTTACGTTTGCAGGAATTACCTGAGCCTGGATGAGTTTTGAGCTGACTGTTATACACTGTGCTCAAGTTTGTGCAGTAATTTTGAGATTATTAGGCATAAAATGTTGTCTTGATCAGCCTCAGAAAAGGTTAATGCAGCGAGAAAAAACACATAACAAAAATGTATGAGATGTCATTATATTTATTAAATGTTTGACACAATGTTAAAACAGATTCCACATTTTGCAGCCTTGTCTTCTTACTGGCCACCAAAAGCATCACCCAGAAAACCCTAAAGGCGTAAATGACCAATTAACCTTTGTAATCTCTTAAAGACCCCAAGTCCCAACTGGCGACCACATTATTTGAGTTTGTCGGCTTTTTACCTATAAAACCAGTAATTATTGTGATCAGAGCTTGCGATACCCCCTTCTACCACTAGAGGTCAGTTTTAAAAATTCTCGACCAGAACATTTAATGCTGAGTAAGGTCTTCAAAGTGGAGGCAGAGACGGGAGGAATAAGGAGAGAGTGCATTATTGCCAAAAGAGCACCAGGCTCTGTGCTATGAGATCACTCTATGAGGACTCAGAAAGAAAATTCACTTTTTGTAGAAACATTTTGGAGCAGAGTAGTGTGTCCAATCAGGGCCCCAGGCCAAGCCTGGACAGAGCAGAGCTCATGCTCTTTGAGGTTGGGAGGATGGGGAAGGAAGGAAAGGGTGACGACGCACGTCGTCAGCGCGTAAGGTGGCAAGTACACGTTCCATTGCATCCGCCGCAGAGCCGAAGCCCACCCTGGTATACATTGTTGGGACTGGTATTTGGATTGGGTGTTTTATTGTTGTGGTGCTGTTATTGCTGTATATTGCTGTTACTGAAGGGCAAGCTGAGGAAGCCAGACAATTCAGCTAGTTAGGGAAAAGGTGAGAGGGATATAAGAATGAGCAAACTCAACAAGATGATTAATGTTTGTTCCGGTGAGAGAGCCTCAAGGACTCATGGCATTTCAAGGGTTGTGTGCAGGTCAGAAGTGTTTGTAGGGTGGGATGTTGTGGGTGGTAGCTCGGATTACATACTTTTGTTAGTCAAGGGTAGCTTGAGCGGCTCAGCCAGTTGTACTAAAAAAATAAAGCAGCCTTTTGCGCTCAAAGCAAGCGGAGTGGTGTAATAATTTCTCCAAGATGTAAGGTACATGTTATTCAGTATGTGAGAAAAAATGGGTCACTACAAAACTGTTAGTCACATTGATGATTGTAACAGGTTGGAGAATGTTTAAAGAAGTTGCACTGAATGAAAATAAATATTTTTAGATTAGCATTACTTTTACAAGGCTAAAGAAGGCTGATAAAAAACTATATTGTGGAGGGGCGTGGCTACTGCATCAAGATTGAAGGGCATCTGCGGCAGGCTCCCAACCCACAAATACAGGTAAATGGTGAACCCCCACCACAAAAGATATGGAGACCACAGTGCCCGATTTAGAACTCAGAGAAGCACATCAATATCACTGGGAGCCGAATCAAGAACCTGGAATAGCAGAAAAAGTACAAGCTACCCCCAAAACTCCTCCTCAAGCCCTAACACTCTCATAATAGCCACTGCAAAGTGAGGAAACCAACAGCCACTTACGAAACATGACTTGCGGTCCAGTCTGTCTTAAATGCTGGAGAAAATTACAAAATCCTTGGCAGAGCAAATACAATCACTAAAGAGAAAGATTCATCCGTCACTGGCGGACATTGCAAAATAAATCAACTGATTGGGTGAGAAGGTCACTAGAAACAAGGACACCATCTCTGACCTGCAAAATAAAATAGGGGAAGCTAATACTTTAATATGGACCACAGCAGAGGAGGTGGAAGACGTAATGAGGACCTTGAAAACAGGTCCAAAAAGGACAACATAAGGATCTGCAATGCAAGAGAAAACATTGAAGGGTCATGTGTAGCACCAGTCTGCACCGCAATCAAGAAGAGGAGGCGAAGGAGGGAAATCGGCTATGAAGTGACTATGGAAGACACAGAGGAAATAAAAAAAATTCTAGCTTACGCGTCAAGAATTTTCAATTCTATTAAGGACACGGAGGCGAGGATTATGCTATCTCTTTCTTTATGTACTCCAAACAGCAGCCAATCAATATACAGAAAAAACAATAACTACAATCCCCATAAGGCATAAGTCCATCATCACGTGGTTAGGTCCCTTCTCAAACAGTTATAATAACAAGTTCTTAAACTCCAAACTTGATGTGAAACGAAATCCTCTGGAACCGAACTTCTTGAAAGATCGACGAACAGGACCTTGAAGAAGTTCCTCAGAGTAGGAAAGGCTGATCTCAAGCGTTCTTCTGATCAGAACCTGAGGAAAAATATATACATAAGGTAATATCCCATACTAAGGTAGAAAAGAATATTTCAATGTCAATAGCATTTTCGAGAGGAATATTTCAATGTCAATTACATTTCAGGGCGGGAAGAAATAATGCGTATTATAAATTCAAACATAATTGCAAACATATTATATTAATAACATTGTTTCTTAGGGAGGGATAATCCTCGCCTCCGTGTCCTTAATAGAATTGAAAATTCTTGACGCATAAGCTAGAATTTTTTTTATTCTATTTCAGGACCGGAGGCTCCGATTATGCTCGTTTAAAGCTGATTAATAACCACAGAAGCAACATCTAACACAGGTTTTTGATAAAACTTCCTGAATGTGGATTCTGATGACCAATCTGCCGCTTTCATAATGTCCTCTAAGCGAGAACCTAGAGCATATGTCTTGGACGCCATTGTGCCTCTCACTGAATGAGCTCCAAATACGTTAATATCTATGCCCGCTTCATTCATTAACCATTTAACCCATTGAGACAAGGGAGCAGATGAGACCTGTTTAAATGGCTTTTGTAGAGCTATAAGTAGCTGACCAGAGGTATCCTGTCTAAAAGGTTCTGTAGCCATTTCATATTGTCTTAAACATTGAACCACACAAAGTTTTGGGTTATCTAAGAATGCTGGGTAAGATACCAACCTGCAGTTAGTCTTTGTCCGTTTGGAGATGTTAAAAATAACTCCTTCTGGTGAGAAAACTCTACATGTTAGGTCCAAGGCTTTGACGTCTGAGACGCATTTACAGGAGATGAGGCATTGTATCATTGTCAATTTGGCTGAAAGTTGTTTACGGGATAAGGAAATATTGTCTGGCCAGGATTCCAAGAATCTTAGTACAATGTTGACATCCCACAAGGCAGAGTATTTAGTTTGTGGAGGATTGGATAATCGAATACCTCTAAGCAATTTACAGACTAACAGATGTTCACCAACTGGTTTTCCATCTAGGTGGTTATGGCCAGCTGAAATGGCTGATCTAAAGTTGTTGACTGTTCTATACGCTAAGCCCGAGCCAGCTGGTTCGGCTAGAAAATTAACAATCATTTCAATATTTGCTGCCACGGGATTGAGATCCCGTCTATGACACCAACTAGTCCATCTTCGCCATGCAGATGTATATCTCTTGTGGGTGCCTGCTGCCCAGGCTTGTTTGATGAATGACGCAGCTTGTTGCGAAATTCCTGGGGAGTTCCATCTTGCCCTGAAACCTTCCAAGCTATCAATGTTAGTTTCAGTGAAACAATCATTGGATGCTGATGATTCTCCGGGTTCAAAAGGAGGTTCGGGCGAGGAGGAATGAGAAGAGGGAGAGCACAGGTTAACTGAAGGGCAAGTGGGAACCAAGATTGAGCTCTCCAGAATGGAGTCACCAATATGATTTCCGCTTTCTGGTGTCTTATGTGGGATAGTACTCTGGGGATCATTAAGAACGGTGGAAAGGCATATCCCCGGAACTTCGACCAATCTTGGAGAAAAGCATTGGTCGCTAGAGCCAGTGGGTCTGGATGCCAACTGAAGAAAGTCAGAATCTGAGTGTTGAGACGAGATGCGAAAAGATCTACTTCGCACGGGCCCCAAATCTTGGAGATCTGTTGGAATATTATCGGATCCAGTCTCCAGTCGCTGAAGTCTGTCAGGTATCTGGAGTTCCAGTCCACTATCGTATTCTGGTCCCCTGGGAGGTATTCTGCCATGATAGTCAGGCGGTGACTGAGGCAATAGTGCCAAAAGTCTTTGGCAATTTCGGCTAGTATCCTGGATTTTGTACCCCCCAGTTTGTTGACATACCGCACTGCAGATATATTGTCCATTCGTAGCAGAATGCAGCAGTCCGTCTTTTGAGGGGAAAGACTCCTGATGGCAAATGAGCCCGCTGGGAGTTATAAGCAGTTGATATGGAAGGTCTGTTCTCAGGTCAACCAGCGACCTCCAGTTACTATCGAGCCGCACCGGGCACCCCATCCCCACCGGACTCTATCACAACTTCCGGATGAGAGCCGAAAATTGCTCTGCCGTTCCAAGCTTCCTTGTGTTGAAGCCACCAATGAAGCTCTGCTTTCACTTCGTCTGTTAGGGGAATGAGAGCTGAGTAGCTGAGACCCTGTTGGAGGTGTCTGATTTTTAGTCTCTGAAGGGCGCGGTAGTGGAGAGGGGCTGGGAATATTGCCTGAATTGAGGAGGCCAGGAGACCTACTATTCTGGCAATGTTTCTCAGGGAGATCATCTGGTTTGCTAAGGCCGCTCTCAGTTCTCTCTTGATGCCTCAGATCTTTTGAGGTGGGAGAATGAGAAGTGAAAGGCTGGAATCTATCCTGAATCCCAAAAAGTCTATCACTTGGGAAGGAATCAATAATGACTTCTGCGCATTGATAAGGAAACCTAATTCCTGCAGAAGGTTGATTGTCCATTCTAGATGCATCAGGAGTGTCTGGGGTTTCTGAGCCATCAGAAGGATGTCGTCGAGGTAAACTATGAGTCTGACTCCCTTGGATCTCAGACGCTCCATCACAGGCCTCAATAATTTCGTGAAGCACCACGGGGCCGATGAGAGACTGAAGGGGAGAGCATTGAATTCCAGACAATGGGGGTTATTCCAACTTTGGAGGAAGTAGTAATCCGTCCCAAAAGTGACGGTAAAGTGACGGATATACCACCAGCCGTATTACGAGTCCATTATATCCTATGGAACTCGTAATACGGCTGGTGGTAAATCCGTCACATTTGGGACAGATTACCACCTCCTCCAAAGTTGGAATAACCCCCAATGTCCTTTCCAAAGGAATTGTAGGAATCTCCTGTGGGGTTGAAAAATGGGTACTGACAGATAAGCGTCTTTGAGGTCGAGACGCACCATCCAATCTCCCTCTAGAAGAATGTCACGTAACAAGTGGATACCCTCCATTTTGAAGTGTCTGTACAAAATCCAGTGGTTGAAGTCTTTGAGATTTAGTACTAGGCGGTGACCTCCTCCCTTCTTGTCTACGACAAAGATGGGGCTTAAGAAACCTGTTGGGTGAGGGGAGGCATAACTTACTGCTCCTTTGTGTAGGAGGTCGTGTACCTCTGCATCTATAAAAGTCTGATCTGTTAGGGAAAAATACATTTGTGTTGGGGGAGAAGTCTGGATCGGGGTTCCTATAAACTCTAGATGAAAGCCAGTAACTGTCTGGAGAATCCACGGATCTCCTGAAATTCTTTTCCAATTTTCTAGGAATAAGCCCGCTCTGCCCCCAAGGCGTACTTGAGAATAAGGAATAATGCTCACCTGAATAACTGGAGTCTTGGATTGCACCCTGTTGACCTCTGCAGGGTCCTCGCCTGTATCTAGGGCGCCCGCCTCAGTAGCGGGTGGGGTAGAAGGTGGTATCCGATTGGTCGGCGTACCACGTGTTCCTTCCTCTTGGTTGGGAGTATTGAGAGCTTTGGTATGATCCGCGGCCGGGCATACGCCCTCCAAAACGTCCAGCCCTGGCAAAAAGGTTACGTTTGAAGACCTTTTTAAGTGATAAGTGCGCTTTGCCGAGGGAGGAGAAGGTAGCGCAAAATTTTGCTAAATCCTTGATAAAGGACGAGCCAAAGAGGAGGCCATCGGCTGATGGGCCAGCTTCGGAGGTCGCCAAGTCTGTTAGTTTGGGATCTATTCTCATAAGCATGGACTTGCGCCGTTCTGACGACACCGCGCAGTTTGCGTTGCCCAGAAGGCAAATTGATCTCTGGGCCCAGCCAATCAGGACATCTGTGTCTACAGGGGTATTAGATTGTTTGGCAAGGAATGCCATGTCTAGGATTTTTGTCAAGTGTCCTGTGACGTCAAGTAGTTTGTCCTGGCAAATCCGCCATGATCTGTCCAAACCTTTTTTGGGGTCCTTGCCAAATTTTTTCATGAAAGTTACCATGGTGGGGTCAATATCAGGAGTGTCTGTCACTTTTTCGTCTACATCAGGTCTAGTACATTCGGCCCTAAGACGTGAGCGCACTTCCTTGTCAAAACTTCTTCTGACATTGTCATGTACGTATGGCGCTACTTCGGGGGATGGGGTCCAGTTGGAGGCTCTGGGATGCATGATTTGGGTGGGGTCAAAATCTAGGGTTTTAGTTAGGGTAGGTTCTTTCCTAGGTTTTTTGGCGGGAATAGGTGGGTCCAAAGCATCAGAGTCGCTGGTGTCAGAGTTGGAGGTAGAAGAGGATTGAGAGGAATCTAGGTCCTTAGAGTTACTATAATTATGCTCGGAAGCATGTTTCTTAAATAATTTGTTAAATGCGTCCGCATGAATACCAGAGATCATGTTTTCAACTTCTCCCAGATTTTTGGTTTTAGTTTTGCATTTAGATTTTTTCTTTTGGTATTTCTTCTCTTGGGAAGAGGATTGAGGTTCATTATGCCAACCCTGGGTCTTGGCGAAGTCAAATAATTGCCCTGAAAAGGGGCCCAAAGCTTTTACCAGGGCGTCATTCACAGATTGTTGTACTCTGTTATCCAGGGCTTCAACTAGGTTTACCTCTAGTTGGCTGCCCACATCATCAGGGTAGTATCCTGTTTCATTATCACTCCATTGTGCCATAATGGATAAAAGATATCTATATGATTTTTTTTTATAGCAGGGGGAGTGTGAGCCCCTGGAAGGCAATCAGTAGCCCTAATATAGCGTGGAGGGAGCTGCCTGAAACGAAGGAAACACTCTAGGCAGAAGCCTTATTTTATTTTTACAACCCGTGTTCTATTATGAACCGGGCGTCAGGGAGCAGAAAAATCAATGAGGAACAATGGGGAGGCGAGGAGAGCACTCCGCACGTCTGCACAACGAGCCGTCTCATCAAGAGTGATGAGCTCGGTTCGAAATGCGCACGCGAAGCGCGTGCGTCACAATCAACAACGGCCTACACGGCCGTGTAGCGCTCCCGCTCCCACTCCACAGGGCTTGAGGAACAAATCGGCGAGAAAGCCGATAAAATAAAAAACAGTCTGAGTATACACACACGGGTCAGCGCAAGCGGAATCGCGTCGCTACCCGGAAGTATTAATTAGGTAATAAATGTCAGTAAATAACATGTAAATACACAATTATATAGAGAAAAGTCACTTATCTGCTTGCGGAGCAGCAAAGAAAGAGGAAGTGACGTTATAGGTCGTGACACTTATGGACAGAGGATGTGGGTGGTGATTGGGCCGCGTGATGATGGGCTTATGCCTTATGGGGATTGTAGTTATTGTTTTTTCTGTATATTGATTGGCTGCTGTTTGGAGTACATAAAGAAAGAGATAGCATAATCGGAGCCTCCGGTCCTGAAATAGAATTAACAGATTTGTTGAGGGCATCAGACAAGAAAAATTGGCTTGTAATTTACCTTGGGGGAGTTCACATCTAGGAGTGAAGTATGGGTGGTGGGTCGGAGCTATGACTCTCCATCACTTCTTAGAAAAGTATTGAACATACAGTTGGCTTTGTTATGTGTTGAATTTTCCTTAGTTTGGGGAGGAAGAAAAGATGAGGGATGGCAAGGTATGCATCCGAGGCAGAAAACTGCTAAGATCCTGAGATGGAAGCTGGTGACTACAAACAAGCAGGGTGCAGGCAACGTAAATTATAGTATTCCCTTGTTACTTGAACAATGGTGAAATTGCAATCTTGGAATATTACAACCCTAAATACCCCTGTAAAATAGCACAATGACATGCAGATGTAAAATGCTTGCAAGAGACAACTTTAATGGCAAGGTACACAAGATTGATGGCTCATAAACTCTACCCCATGCAATGTTTTGCCATTGCCATTTCAAAGGATAAGAAAACTAGAGGAGTAATGATGGAAATAAATAGGCTCCTCCCACTCCAAGTGAGAGATAGTATGTTAGTTAGGTAAGACTGAAGGAAGTTTTGTCAGAGTGGTGGGTCCTCTTAATGGTGGGAAGATCACATCAGTAGCTTTTTATACCCATCATATAGGCCAGGGAGGTTATATAGTGGAGGTTCTGAATATTCTTCACAAGAAAGCAAAAGAGGAAATCCTCTGGGTAGGAGCTTTCAATAGAGTCTGTGATCCAAAACAAGACAAACACCTAGAGGATACATATACTGGAAGAGGGATATGACATGCTGCACAGCACAAATTTGTAGATCTGGTACTCCTGGAACTGAGAATCACTCTCAGATCACACACCAATTGTATGGGACTTCACTTGGGGGAAGAGGATTAGAAAAGGTGGAGCCTGGAAATTTGACTGTAACATCCTTAAAAATAGACTCTGTGAAAAGATGACGAAAGACCAGATAAAAGAGTACTTTTATATCATTCAGGCTGGTAAACCCGCCCCAGGAATTGTCTGGGACGCCTTCAAAGCAGTAACTAGTGGCAAGGTTATTGACATCAAATCCCAGCAGAAACAAAAGAGAAATTAGAGACATATTTGAGAGAAAAAGAGCTGTAATATAGGGAGAAAAAGACTCTATCACTCCTGAGAGAGACAACAAAAATCCATAGCCAGATAGACCTCTTATTAAACAAGGGATCAGTGATAGCATTACTCCCTCTAGAACACAAATTCTATGAGAAGGCCAATAAAGCAGATAAACCACTGGGAACTCAACCCAGGAAGTAAAAGATGCTGCACGTATACCCAATGAGAAGGCCCAGACTGGCACCTTAACTAGAACAGAGGAGGAGAGAGCTGCCCTCATAGACTTTGATAAGTCTATCTGCTACATATACAACTACCATAGTTACCGCAGGCTTCACAATCTGAGCAAGAAACAGAAATCACTACTGAAGAAGTGACCACTGTCATTAAAAATGTACCGCTACATAAAGCTCTGGGCCCGGATGACCTGAGCAATGGTTCTATAGATGTTCGGCTTTTCTGCTGACCCCTCGGCTAGTCGAACAGTTCAATTCCTATCAGGAATTTGGGCAAGAAATGGATACCATGAACAAGACCGACATAACAAAACCGGGCAAGGCAAAGACAATTTGCAGCGTATAGACCCATGTCACTCCTAAATATCGGATCTGAAAATATCTATAAAAACCCTAGTAAGTAGCCTTGAGAAATACATGCCATTCATGATTGATCCAGCTCAATCGGGATGTATAAGGAACAGTCAAACATCTGATGATCTACGTAGAATGCTACATTTAATAGAGGAAACAAACATTCTGTATCAATGGTGGTCTTGGCAATAGATGACAAAAAGCCTTTGACCGTGTTGAATGGCCCTTACTCCAGCAAATAATGAATAAAATTGGCATTGGTCTGTGTATGCAAAAATACATATGGGCGGCCTATGTGAACCTCACAGCACATATTTTTAATTAATAGTGAAAAATCAAATTAATTTAAACTCACCCGGGGAACGAGGCAGTGATCCCCTTCTTCCCTCTTCTCTGGGCCTTGTCTATAGAACTGATAGTCCAACTATCCCGACAAACTCCAGAGGTGAGGGGAATGCCATTCAGGGGCCTAGAGCAGTAGTTCCCAACCTGTGGTCCGGGGAGCCCTGGGGGTCTGCAAAGCCTCAGGGGGTCCACGACTGCTTACATTTTTTTAACAGATTGGGTCTCCTGGCTTCAAGTAATGACTCAGTGGGGGTCCCCAGATTCCAATGATGATTCACTGGGGGTCCCCAAGTTCTAATAATGATAAAGTGGGGGTCCACAGAAGTCAAAAGGTTGGGAACCACTGGCCTAGAGCATAAAGTTCATCGTTTTGCAGCTGATACCCACTTGTTATTAAGAAACCTGGTAAATACAACTGGAACAGAAAGAACATTGCTTCAAAAGTACAGGACAATCTCTGGATTTAGAATTAATATCACAAAATCCGTGGTACTGGGTATCAAAATAGACAAACATGCGAGATCGGAAATAGATAACATTCTTCCCATTCATATATGCTAAAAAAGCTGTGGGGTACCTAGTGGTGCAGATTACATAAGCACTACAGGAGCTGTGCAATGCAAATTACAGAATACTCTTTCAAAAGATGAGGGGTGATATGGGCCCTTTGTTCATTTCTTGGATGGGCAGAACGAATGTCTTAAAAATTAATATTCTTCCTCATCTGTTGTATTTTCTCCAGGCCCCCAGTATTGGTACCTAAACAGAACACGCAGCAACTCCATTTGGCAAAAACAGTGAACCCAGGGTAGCCAGGGCAGTATTGCAGGGAGCAGGAGAGGGACTGGGTCTCCCAGACCTTATACACGGGAGCACAACTAGACACAGCATTCAAATGGTCACTTAGGGAAACAGAAAAATATTGGCCTATAATCGAAAATAATTTGTTCGGTAGAGCCCTCGGGGACATACAACGGGTCCCATAACAAGACAGGCTTTACATCTATGAGATAATGAGACCACTAATGGAGGTATGGGACTCTTTCTCAATCTCTGCTGATCACAAGGTTTCCATCCCCATCTACCCCACTGCAGAAAACTTAGAGTTCACCCCGTCTTTGGACACTGCACAATACTCAGCGTCACTGCATGGCAATCGTAGTATGTTGAAAGAAATCTTTCAGGGGCCCAGAATCAAGTCATTGACTCAATGTAAATTAGACGTCGGGCCCCAGAGACTGAAAGACTATGGTATTGTCAATTGCGACACTGCGTCCTACACCCACTAAACAAAGTAGCGGGAACTCACGCCCTTCGGAAAATTGTTTCCTAACTACAAAAATACTTAAGGGATAATTTCAGCTATATATGAGACCCTGAAGATCCTCCCTGTTAAACATAAGTGGCCCACATGCATAGACGGGGACAAGGATAACCCGGGAGAGACATCCCAGGAAGAGTGGCATAGGGTATGGCGAGATATACTAAAATTAGCGAGAAATGTGCAGAGTAGAGAAACATGGGATAAAATAATGTACGACTGGTTCTTGACACCACAAAAAATTAACCAAAGTTTTCCCAACACGGATAGACGATGTTGGAGAGACTGAGGGTAGGAGTGCAAGATGTTCCCTGATGTCAAATAAGGAAGGTATTGTGTCTACCACAAGATCCCCTCATGAATGCGTAGAGGGGAGTAGACAGAGATTTGACACATGCTCCTTGCAGCAAAGCAAGAGTTGGAGACACACTGGAAGCAGAAGTAGAAATTCCAGATATCTCAATGTGGGCACTACATTTGTGGACATTGATGGCAGTAGATATGTTGACATGTGACCTGAGAGATTTGGAAATCAGCCATGGACTATTTTGTGGACCAATTGCCTACCTTGAGATGCCCACGGACACTGAGAGCTCTGAGGTTGAACTGGTCTCCATAGGAGATTAAATACGAACTGCTATTAGCATTGATGGGGCGCTGTGAGTTATAGGCTCATTGCCGATGCCATCAGTAGTATACTAGTGAATTCCTTTATATGTCAGAAATAGAGAATTCTGTGAGGGGAAGGAATTTGGGACTAAAAGGAGAATTTAGTTTTCCTCTGCCTATGTATCTTAATGCGTGAGGCCAATACAATGCGTTTCAAAAAACAACAAAACAATATTATTTGCTTATTTAGATTACTTTACCCTCAACTTTGTTTGGAAGAGCTCTGGAAGGTGTTTGGAAGTGTAAGGACTGCAGTGAACATATGAGCTACACAGACCAGAGGATGGAATTCTCACACTTGTTACTAGAGGTCGCTTTTATAAACCGCAAATATTTGCCATATTGGTTGCAAGACAAATGCTGCAAAATAATGTGTTCTTGTGTTTTGCGCTCAGAAAAAGGGGCTGTTGTGAAAATCACATAAGTAAAACGTGGACAAGTGGAATCTGTAGGGGCCACAAATTAGAGAGCAATATGTTCTCCACATACTGCAAAGGAACAGTATCTATCGACGTGTACTGGGAGATGTTTCTCGGTGTGTTGGTGCGCTTCGAAATGCAGGTGAAGAAATATGTATTCATTTATTTAATTTTACATAAAGGTGGTGCAGTGGGGTGGACGGAGGCTGGCACTCATTGTATGATGACATGTCACTGTCACACTATTGATGTGACTGCATAGGCACCTACCCACACTGTCTCCCCTTGGCTGAGAGACCTCAGCTGGGATGGGAGAAGGCCTTTGCACACGTGCATTTCGGAGCAGTTGCTGATGACATTGCAGGCGGAGAAA
Organism: Pleurodeles waltl; assembly: GCF_031143425.1. NCBI lineage: Eukaryota > Metazoa > Chordata > Amphibia > Caudata > Salamandridae > Pleurodeles > Pleurodeles waltl. Next base: position 1,773,543,312 of record NC_090444.1, on the reverse strand, counting down.
GGGCGGAGTTCTTGTCCTGATGTTTTATTACTACACTTAGGTGAGAATGACTTAGTGAAGAAGACGGGACTGGATGTGATTAAGGCCATGAAGGCAGACTTGTTGGAGATTTGGAGACAATGGTACAGATGTCATTTGATTTGAACAGCGTTTGTGCCGCGTAGGATTTGGAGAGGGGCAAGAAAACCGTGGGCTATTGAGAGGTCTAGGCAAAAGATCAATAAAGAGATGAAGGTTTTTTGTCGGTCTTAAGGTATTTCAGTATTGGAGCACGAGGATCTTCATTTCGAGGATTGGGATTTATTTAGGGGCAACGGAGTACACCTGTCCTTCATGGGCAAGGAGTTGTACCTGCACCAGGTGAAGGAGGTCTTGAAAGCCTTGTTAGGTGAAAGGTAAGATCGAGGTCAATCTGCGGATGCGCCCTCCTACCTGGGGGGGGGCAGAAAAAGGAGAGAGCTCCTTTTTCTGGTGGCGGGAACTGAGACAGTGCACAGGGCTATGAGAATGGGGGGGACGGCAGAACCAACAAGGCATTGACAGGTGGGAAAGGACCGGACGGCAGCAGGACAACTCAGACAACAAGAGGTGGACATTCAGGGGGTTTGTGGATTTGCATGTTCAGAGGGTAGGAAGCAGCAGGAGACTATTAACATGACAATGGACTTTAGCAACGAATCAGTACAATGTAAAGGGTAATAAAAGGCCATGTGGTAAGAAAAGGGAGGTGGTAGGGTAGGGGAGGGGGAGGTATGATAGGATAACTCGATGTATAATGAGGTGTTAGTTTTGTGAGGCTGTTGTAATTTAATAGCGATTAGATTAAGCATTAGCAGAAGACATCTTGTATTTAGCAACTATTGTGAACATTTGGCGGAATCCATTTTGTATTCATGGCAGCCATTTTTTCTGCCATGTGCTCGCCATGTGCTCTGTCCTACCTTTCTGTTAACTACTCTTGAAAATCTGCCTAGTGACAAGTTATATTTAGCATCTCCCACTTCACACATGCTCAGTAAGGTCTGCAGCTGTTAGTCCTTGAAAACTGTTAGCTCCTCCTACCTGTCGACTGTGCATTTCCACATGACCTTACATGTATGCAAGTCTTGCTTCTATAATTGTACCACCTCCTTTTAGCCCCTGCGTGGGTATAAAAGGACCATGCTCTCTCAGTTCAGTGTGCTACTTCAAACATTACCGAAGGGTGCTGTTTGAACTGTAGTACCACCTCATGAGGTTTAATAAACTTTGTCTTTTATTTCAATTTCTGTGCCAACTTCTTCCTATATGGTCTGAGGACTTTGTGCAGAGAAGGGTGAACCCCTTGCACTAGTAGGCCTTGCTGAGGCTTACTTCAACAAATTGGCGCCCGAACAGGGACTCTTCGGCGACTCGGATGCCCAACGGATTGGTCGCGACGAAGGATTGGGATCTCGCCGCGGACGATCAATGCTTGAGGAGACCCGAGTCTTGGCAACCACGGCGTTGTTCCCTTCTTTCTGATTTGACCATCCAGGTGGCGCCGGTCCTCGACTGAGATCCTTTTTGTTCATTCGTCATACAGTGACCATTTGGTCGATTTTAGAACTTGGCAGTTGGAACCTGGACACCCTGTGATTGGTAAGAGCCGTTTTACGGCACTTGCTGTGGGTTTTGATGCCTTTGTTTGGTAATGTAGTTTAGCACTACTTACTGTGGCTCTCATGTTTTGGGTGACTAGTCAATTTGTGTCTTTTGAATTGATATATAAATTGCAATTTATATAGGCAGGTAATGAGGAGAATTTTCTCCAATTTAATTTTGATTTGAACGGCACCTTAAGTGCTACTTTGATTATAATATTGCATATTCTGCACTATTTTTGGCATGCCTGTTTTTAGCGCACTTTGTAGGGTGTGTTGCTTTTGTAATGGTACCAATTTGAGACTGGAAGAATCGCAACCGGCACCCCCAGAGGGGACGCCCAATAGAGATATGTATGTTAAACAAGGTCTTTCTTCTATAATGTACAGCACATTATGGAATAAATACACTTGTGCAGATCCTGAGTTACGTTGGCCTATGCATGGGTCATTTGATTTGCGAAAGATTGAGTATGTGGAACAATGTATGTGTAAGCGAAAGTCTAGGCAAGATATGTTTGACTGTGTACGAATGTGGGTGAAAGAAGTGCGTGGACGAGTGAAGCGTGAGCAAGCCTTGCTTGAGAAAGAGCAGCGGAAGAATGTATATGTGAAAGCATTGGAAATGAGAAAGAAAGAAATAAAGGAGCTAGAAGAGAAAGAACGTAAATTACAGGTAACTGGCCAACCTCTCTATCCTATCCGTAATAAACCACACAATGATTTTTTGTTACTAGATCGCCCTCCACCTCCGTATGTCGTTCCTTCTGCCCCTCATGAGTTAGCTAAGGTCTCCGGTTCGGAGCAACAGAAGATACGAGACAGTCGCTCTCTGTTACCTGCTGACCGTGCGTCTGAGCTTAGATCTATTGCTCGTAAAACAATTCGTAGCGTTGTCTCTGCTTCTGAACTTTTAGACAACATGAAAGGGTGGACGGAAAAGGAGCAGCTATATTTTACTGAGGCATTTGGCTCAGAAGTTATTGAACTATATCGGAAATATTCTGATGAGTTAGAGCCCGATGATGTAGCAGCTGATCATAAGCAAATGCGTGATGGTCTTTTTGTTTTCTCCCAGGTGGCTGATGCAATCAGGCGTTTGATGAAATTATGTGATGCAGCAGACCGGTTGCGAGAGGAGAAAAGGGCCGTGGACGTAGTTGCACGGACATCTCAGACCGGCGGGGTTCAAGCTTCCATCTTTGGAACAGATAAAATTATGATAGTTCACGCGAAACCAATGCGGCAGGCCGCACCTTTGTATGTTCCTCCTAAAGGATTGGGTACAAGTGATGATAAAACTTCTGTTGATGCTAAGGGTTATTTTATTTATAATTGGGTGTATACTCCTTGGAATAGGGCAGATGTAATGGCACTTAAAATAGCATTACCTGACCCGTGGAAAAATACAGCCGCCTTTTATGAGGAAGTTGAGGGAGCAATTAGTTCTTGTACTATGACTTTGGACAACTTGATTCTTTTGTTTTGCCTGAAGGTGTGGCTCTCAAACAATATGTCGATGATATTTTGTTGGCAGCTGATACCCCTGAGCAATGTGAAAAGTGCACTTTGTCCTTACTTTCTTTTCTTGCTTCACACCATCATAAAGTGTCACGAAAGAAATTGCAATATTGTAGACCAAAGGTAACCTATTTAGGTCACCTTTTGTCTAAGGAGGGCCGTGCACTTACATCAGATCGTATTCAAGCAATTTTAGACACACCAGTACCCTCTACTTAGAAAGATGTTCGTGCATTCCTTGGTCTTACTTCTTTTTGTAGGCAATGGATATTAGGGTTTTCACACATTGTCAAACCTTTGCTAGCACTTGTGACTAAAGATACTCCAATGCCCCTCCCATGGACAGATGAATGTGAGACTGCTTTCAGGCAGCTGCGACAAGCCCTTTGTTCAGCACCAGTGTTAGGTACTCCAGATTACATTAAGCCTTTTGCACTTTACGTACATGAGAAAGATGGATGTGCATTGTCAGTTTTAGTACAGACACATAGCGATAAGCAGTGTCCCTGTGCATATTTTTCAGCAGTACTTGATCCTGTCGCTCGAGCGTTGCCTGGGTGTTTTCGTTCAGTTGCCGCAACAGCTGTGTCAATACGTCAGAGTGTAGGGATAGTTTTGTCACATAAGCTGTTGGTGTTAGTACCCCATGCGGTTGATGCTCTTTTAAATCAAACAAAGACACAACATTTAACTAGTGCTCACCTGACAGGATATGAATTGACATTGCTGGCTCCTCACATTACACTGAAGAGATGTGCAACACTAAATCCAGCCACTTTGTTGCCATATCTGGTGACTCAGCCTCAGTCACAAGAAACACATGATTGTATATTCCTTACCGAAGAACAGACAAAAGGTCGTATTGATTTACAAGAAATGCCCCTTCCAGATGTAGACGGGGAATTGTGGGTTGGTGGGTCTTGTTTGAAGTTGCCAGACGGTACGACCTCAGCTGCATATGCAATCACCACAATACACACGGTAGTGGAGACAGCTCGTATACCACAGAAGTCAGCTCAAGCAGCTGAACTAATAGCTTTGACACAAGCATGTGAGCTTAGTACTGACTTATGTGTGAACATTTATACAGACAGCCGCTATGCTTTTGGAGTGGCTCATGATTTTGGTTTGCTTTGGAAGGAGAGAGGCTTTCTCACATCCCACGGATGCAGATAATGCACGGAGAATTAGTGCATAACCTCTTGACTGCATTGACATATCCAAAGAAACTAGCTATTGTGAAATGTAGTGCACATAAGAAAGTGACCGATAAGATAGGGCAAGGTAATGCTCTTGCGGACCGTGTAGCACGTGAGACTGCGATGCAGCGAAGTACTACTTCCGTGTATGTAGTGAAGTCACAAGCTGAACGTTGGCATAATGCTAGGCAAGACGTATTAGATATACAGAAATCTGCTTCTGTGAAAGAACGTGAGCAATGGTCTGAAGAAGGAGAATTGGATGATGAGGGCTGTTGGCGGAATAAGCAGATGGATAAATGGAAATTGCCTATAGCTTTTGTACAACCTATGGTTCAGATGGCACATGGGCTGGCACATGTTGGAGCTTCAACAATAACGAAGTTGCTTACGCAAGTTTGGGAGCATCCAGAAATTTCCAGTACAGCTAAGAGAGTAGTACAGTCTTGTTTGATCTGTTTACAATACAATCCTGGAAAAGGGACACGTACTCCTGCGGGAGGGTTTGCTACACCAACTGCACCTTTCAAAGTTCTACAAATGGATTATATTCAGCTTGAACGCTGTAACAATTTTAAGTATGTCTTGGTGGTGGTATGTGCCTTCAGTAAATGGATAGAGGCGTACCCCACAAAGGATAATACTGCCATTACCACAGCGAAGGTGCTTTTGAAAGAATTTTTCCTTAGGTTTGGTGTTTGCAGACTTTTATGGAAAGATAACAGACCTCATTTTGTTGGGGAAGTTATTAAGTATGTCCTGAAAGGATTAGGGATCAAACAGAAGGTCCATGCGGTTTTCCACCCACAATCAGCAGGGTTGGTGGAAAGGTATAATGCTACTTTGAAGCTGAAGTTAGCGAAGATACAGGCTTCCACATCCTTAACTTGGCCGGATGCATTACCGTTGGCATTATTGTCTATTAGGTCAGTGCCACACTCTTGAATCGGCCTTAGTCCTAACGAAGTGGTGTGTGGAAGGCCAATGAACATTTGGGGAGTTCCTAAGCCAAATTCTGTATATGATGTACCTTGTGTCCTGGTGAATGATTATTTGGCACAGTTAACCGACAATTTGGTTTCTATTCATCAACAGGTTCGAGAAGCACTTCCTGACAGATCTACAAGTGAAGGCCATGAACTCCGACCTGGTGACCAGGTGATGATTAAGTCCTTTGAAAGATCAAGCAGCTTGGAACCAAGGTGGCGAGGCCCAGAGCAGGTGCTCCTTGCGACAAGGACAGCAGTTCGAGTGACGAACTGAAAGAATTGGGTCCATAATACTCACTGCAAGAGAGTGCTACCTACCTTGGTGGAACCTGCTGTGCTGACTGATCATCGAGATATTTTGACTACGGAGAAAGGCCGTGCTATATCACCTGACGAATCTGCGGAGTTCTTCCCGGACCATACAATTTCTGGAGTGTCACGATATAATTTGAGACCGAGGAAAGAATCTGATTTTTTTTTTTTTTAAACTGGTTGAGCTAGTGCCCTGGGTTAGTGAAACGGAGAGCCAATGTGGCAAGGTGGGGGGATCAGCCATGCATTAGAGTAGTGACACCCGTCTTGGCCCGTGGTGAAGAAATCAGCGGCTGCCCAGGGATAAGAGCTCCAACGATTGTTTTTAATTAATTTCTGAAAGGGTCGATTATCACTGTTGCTAAAATGAATAACAAACTGATCATTAATACTATGGGGTTTGTTGTTGTTTTGGTGGTTATAGCAATAATCACCTGGTTTGTTGAAAAGAAGGCTCCTGCTCGTGAGGTTTTTTGTTGCCACTACTCCAGTACCAGAGGATCACTATTACTTTACACTTCCCTATCAGGAGCAGAAGCACCATCAATCGTACTTCAATAATACTTTTATTCAGATGTTGCATCATTCTCATAATGCTATAAATACTACTAACTGTTGGGTATGTGGAATGATACCAGCGCATCAAAAGAAAGGAGGAACACCTTTCATTCCTCTTCCTTTTTCACACAATGGTTCTTGTCAAGCTTGGTACACGCTTTTGTTTGCATCTGGAAAACGTACAGGGGGCGGACTTCTTTTTCGCCTTAATAAAGTATGCTACCAAGACAAAGATGGGTATCCCCAAGCCAAAGGAACTAAATGGGAATGGGAAGAGTATCAACCGGACAATGTTTCAATACCATATGTCTTCACAAATATACGAGACTCTGACAAGAAAGAACAATTTGTGATTTCTGTTACAAAAACTAAAGCAGATTTATGTATACGTAGCATTGGGCGAATTCCAGTAGGGATAAGCGATTGTACCTTGTTTTTAACTATTGAGGGTGTAAATAATAGTAGTTTTACAGCTTCACATAATACATATTTTGTTTGTGGTAACTATGGATATTACCAACTACCTGTTGGGTGGTCAGGTGTGTGTTATGTATCTTTTCTATTACCTCCTGTGTTTTTGGCCCCTGCATCATATCACCGAGATTTTAAACTATTCAATGACATCATTAAAAATAGATATAAAAGGGCAATAAGTACAAATGAGGTAGACCAAACGGATACTAGCCTGCAACAATATGTTGATTTTAATTTAGGGTTATTCCCCTTTGTGGGTGCTGCGTTAAACAGTAGGAAAGTGAGATGATTGACTAGGGTTGTGGAAGCTGTTACCAATCAGGCAGCTCTGGCACTTGGGAATATTACTGAGGATCTCCAAATTGCGAGGATTGTAGCGCTCCAAAATCGTATGGTACTAGATGTGATATTAGCTGACCGAGGTGGTGCATGTCGCATCATCAGTAGAAGTTGCTGTATTTTTATTCCCGATCACTCACCTTCAGTATATGATGCAATATCTAAATTGCATAAAATTGCTGCAGAAATGCACACAGAGACTGGTACTTGGACTTTTTCTGGATGGTTTTGGGCTCTTGTTTCCGCCTGGGGCTGGAAACTACTGACTATTCTGTGTGTAATGATTGCAATATTTTTCACATGCTGTATCTGTATTCAGTGTGGTCCAATGTTCTGTTCCATGTGTATTACTGCTTGTATGCCTACCAAAAGAAATATTACAGAAATGAAAGCACAACATATGTTAGATAAGGAAATAACTGAAATGATGAGCATAAATATACAAGATGAATATTTAGATTATCCCAGAAAGACGAATGTCTTCAGCTAATGCTGAAAGGGTCGTCTGTTGTAATTTAATAGCGATTAGATTAAGCATTAGCAGAAGACATCTTGTATTTAGCAACTATTGTGAACATTTGTCGGAATCCATTTTGTATTCATGGCAGCCATATTTTCTGCCATGTGCTCTATCCTACCTTTCTGTTAACTACTCTTGAAAATCTGCCTAGTGACAAGTTATATTTAGCATCTCCCACTTCGCACATGCTCAGTAAGGTCTGCAGCTGTTAGTCCTTGAAAACTGTTAGCTCCTCCTACCTGTCGACTGTGCATTTCCACATGACCTTACATGTATGCAAGTCTTGCTTCTATAATTGTACCACCTCCTTTTAGCCCCTGCATGGGTATAAAAGGACCATGCTCTCTCAGTTCAGTGTGCTACTTCAAACATTACCGAAGGGTGCTGTTTGAACTGTAGTACCACCTCATGAGGTTTAATAAACTTTGTCTTTTATTTCAGTTTCTGTGCCAACTTCCTCCTATATGGTCGGAGGACTTTGTGCAGAGAAGGGTGAACCCCTTGCACTAGTAGGCCTTGCTGAGGCTTACTTCAACAAGGCGTTTAGGCCAAGGGCATTTTATGGTTGTAAGTGCACCTGTTTCCAATAAAGCGGCCTTTTACACACAATAAGGCGGTGTGGCATCCTTCTTCCCCAATATTGACGTGACTGCATAGGCACCTACCCACACTGTCTCCCCTTGGCTGAGAGACCTCAGCTGGGATGGGAGCAGGCCTTTGCACACGTGCATTTCTGAGCAAGACCGCTGGTGCTCACGAACATGCCCGGGCCAGTTACCCTGGGTCATGGAATAACTCCTGCACAGCCCACAGACCTGGATAGCCCGGTAACCATTCTATCATGGCATCCAGAGTAGCCCCATTCACCAATCCATCCTAGTTCACTACACCCACAAGAGTGTTGGTTAGACCCATGGATGTCAATTCACCAAAATCCTAGGGAAAGCGAAAGTGACATCACATCCCATTTTATCTTTACTTTCACTCACACACACTTGCTTACACATACACAGACATTCACACATACACACACCCCATTACATAAACACTCTCACCAGCAAGCATGCACACATCATACATTTAAAAGCATTATTTGATTATCTCAGGTCCGAGGAAGGGTAATATTCCAGCTAATTTCACTCCATTTTTTATTACACTAATAATGAATAATATACAATTTTATGGTAAGACCGGAGGCTCATATTATGCTGTTCTAATCTTGCTTTTAATAAGTACCAGCAGTCAAGAATAGGCTGATGGGAATACAGAAAACCAGAGTATAGTGGACCAATCAATGATAAAGCATAGGCTATTATACCCAACTTGATTGCAAGCAGCCCTCTGTTCATACTGCTCACAGTCAAGATAAGTATTCTCTCTCTTGTTCATTCTATGTTTCGAGTAGCGTCAATATTGTTTGATAATTCCGATGCTGTATATTAGTATAGGCATTGTAGCTGGTTGATACTGCAAAATCCTGTTTTCATTTTATCACTCGCTTGCATGCGTTTTTCCCTTTCTCCCCTCTTGTCGTGGTTGTGTCTGTTTTTGCTGTGGCACACCACTTTATTTACCATTGAGGCGGCCCTTTTTGGTCTCTCAGGGCTCCTGCTTCCTTTTTTGGTGCTGTTCGCTTGCTCGCTTATCAGGCGTCTCTGCTAGTGACACACCTTGGAGGCGCGTCCTTTCCTGCAGCTCCACCTCGGTGTCTAAACTTAAAGGCATGCCTCAGGGGCACGGCCTCCTGTTATACCTCCCCTTCAACAATCTCCTCAGACTGCTTTTCTCCTACAGGGAGGTTTCATGAGCACGCTCCACTTTGTTAATCCTTTGTTGGCACTTTTTTCTTGTGTGTCTTCGTTTACACAACAACCATATAACACTTTATATATTTTATATATATTTTTATTCATAATTTTATTCATAATTTTATGAAATGGAATCCAGTAACCTAATATTTTCCGAAGAAAATAATGATAAGGATGAGGATTTTAGGAACAATTAGAACAATTTTATTCAATCATCTGTTGCTCAAGCTGCTTCAGCTTCCATGTCCAAAGTCACTAAGCAATTTGAAAATACTGTTCTGAGTTGGATGTCACAATCCAAAATGGCCCTATCTGCGGGGGAAAGCAGAAAGAGCACAGCTATGGAAGCCCTTACTTCAACTCAATCTATAAAGAATAAACCGAAAAAGAAGTCTGCGCAGGGGATTAGTGAGCATGCCTCACAGGTGATTAAAGACGATGTTCCTCCAAGTCCTTCTACTAAGGAGGGGAATTCTCCATCTACATCTGGTGTCAAGTCTAAAACAAAAACAAAAAATTTACTGATCAGCCATGAAAAGATTGTAATTAACAACATCCAGGATACAGATGATGATGTGGGTGATGGTGATACTTATAATGACCCTGATGCAGGGGACAATCCAGACTCTTGTTCTGGACCTAAACCAAAAAAGTCAAAAACTTGTCTTACCATGATCCTTTTCTTCCCAAAACAATCCTAGACTCCCAAGGTAATCCCATGTCCGACCCTCAACTCATTCACCACCCACATTCTACAGAATGGCTCCTTTCAGATCCTGTGGGGGAATATACTGCAGCCAAACTCCGTCTTCCTCTGGACAAACAGACCAGAGCAGAGTACTGAGTACCGCCCTAGGCTATTTCATAGAATTGTATGACAATCCTTACCAATATGCAGCCCCCCCTCAAATTCTCAAAAGAAACATCTCTTCTCATCTCTCAGGAAATTTCTTTCCTATTACAAAAAGAGCAATTCAACTCACTTCTCCTTATCCTTCAGGTTTCTTAAGCACACGTTTCTTGGTGAAAAAGAAGAACAAGAAATTCAGACCGGTTATAAACCTCAAACTTTTCAACCAGTTTGTTATTTTTCAAGATGGAAGCCATCCTTAATCTTTGGGATTCTTTGCTACAATTAGATCTGATGGTTCGCTCCCGGTGTTGTCCAATATCGACTGGCAGTACATGGTCTTTTCAGGAGTCCGCATTGCACATCAATTGTTTAGAGATGCTTGCAGGCTCCTTTGCGATCAAGAGCTTCACAAAAAACTGAATTCAATGTTCCATTCTCCTCAGAATGGAAAATTTGTCAGCAGTCCGCTACATAAATCACCTGGGTGGAACCAAATCAAAGCCTCTAGCGGAACTAGCAAAGAGCTTTTGGGAGTTCTGTCCTCTTCACAAACTGTCAGTTCGTTTAGAGTATTTACCGGGCCCTCTCAGTTCCATTGCAGATTGACACTCTCGTCCTCTTCACAGTTACAGTGACTGGAAGCTTCATCCTCCAGTCTTCAATATTCTGCTGCACAAATGGGATCCTTTTCAAATAGATCTCTTTGCATCTTGCCTCAACTGTCAACTTCCCTCATTTTTCAGTTAGCGTCCAGATCTATTAGCCTTAGCTACAGATGCTTATCTTCAAGAATGGTCCCAATCCCTCAATTATGCATTTCCCCCTTTTATCATGATCAACAGAGTCCTAGCTCACATTCGCTGCCAAAAAAGCTTCAGTGGTCCTAGTGGTTCCATTCTGGCAATCTCAAGTATGGTTTCCTCCCAGTCTAGAATTGACAACAGATTTTCTCCTTCTACTTCCCTCTTCTCAGGACCTGCTTCTCAGCGTGGAGGGATGCAGACATGATCTGATTCTCAACAACACCCTAACTCTCACAGCCTGGAGAGTTTCGGGTGTTCCCAATCTTATCCAGGATTTTCGGCAGAAGCTTCAGACTATATCAGTAAATCCTGCACCCCAGGCACAACCAAGGCTAACAAATCTGCCTCGTCTCTTTGATCTAGCTGGTGCTTGGGAAAATCTGTCAATCCCTTTTATACAGAAATATCCTTCATAGCAAACTTTCTCACATCTCAAGCAGGTACAGGTAAGACATATTGTACAGTGAACCTTTATCAATTTCCATCAACCACAAATTTATGAACGGGAAACCAGTTGGAGAACATCCGCTCATATGTCGTCTATTAAAAGGAGTAAACTTTTTCTAATCCTCCTGTTCCAAAATACAGTCAATTATGGAACATTAACTTGGTTTTACAATTGTTTATTTCATGGCTAGAAAATAAGTCGCTTCCTCTAAAAATGCTTTCTGAAAAATTAATAATGTTATTGTATTTAGTGTCTATCATACGTTTATCTGATGTCAAAGCTTCAGACATTTCATCACGTTTTTTCACTCCCACAGGTATTATTTTCAGTATTCACACACGTATCAAAACTAATTTAACCTCAGTGTTTTATACTCATTTCCCCTCCCAACCCAACCTTTGCGTTAATTGTCTTAAAGTGCATGAAGAAAAGACAGCACATCTCAGAACGTCCTCCTATTCTCAACTTTCCATTTGTTTCCGAAAACCCCACTATCCAGTCTCGTCCCCTACTCTTGCCCATTGAGTTAAATGGATCATGTCCCTTGCTGGCATTGACACCTCCATTTACGGGGTCTATTCTGCTTCTACGGCCCAAAAGCCTTTTGGGCAGGTTTTCTTTTAGAAGACATTCTGAGATCTGCTGACTGGTCCAATGATACTACATTTCAAACTTTTTATTGTAAACCTTTTGTAACTGCTTCTACTGTAGTAATTGATATGCTTTAAACAGACATAAGATGAGCCTCCAGTCTTGCCAAAAAATGCAGATTTTCCTAGTAATTTATGACGGAAAATCGTAATTTTATTAAAGACAGGGAGGCAAGAATTATACTTCCACAACATGATTTTAATCTTGTGTTTTTTCCCCGCCCTAACAGTCTCTGCTACACCAGCATCTACATCCACATAAAAACATCTTACTTCCCAAGGAGACATCATCAACACCTCTCTACAAGATGACAACTCCTTCCTGCTTCAGTGGTTCTATGACCTCTGATCACCTTTCTAGACACCTGTGGATGGACTTTCTTCAGGACAGTTTTACAATTATATGGGCTCTTGCTATTCTATGTTAAATTTTTGCAATGTTTGCTACTTAACTTTACATCTTGCACAAGAAAAGACGTTGCTACAATTGCTTGCAGTCAAGTGAGGTATAATAGCCTATGCCTTATCATTGTTTGGTCCACTATAATCTGGATCTCTGGATTCCCACTGGCCTATGTTTCCTGGCCCCGTGGGTTATGATGTTTCCTCATGTTTTTTGACTGCTGCTATTTATTAAAGACAAGATTAGAACAGCATAATAGCCGCCTTCGTATCTTTAAAAAATTAAGACTTTCCGTCATAAATTACTAGGAAAATCTACATTATTCACTATTAGTATAATAAAAGAATGACAGAAAACAAGCAAAGTGGGTCCTCAACTGACGAAGGACGAGCTGCTCCTTGTGTTCCTGGAACTAATTTTGCCTCCTCTGAAGTCAGGAGTCACAAAGGCAGAGCCAGGGCTCGCAAGGAGCAAGCTTTGGCAACCCCTAAGTGATGTCAATGGTAAGACCCATGTCTGTTTCTTCAAACTATTGATCAATAGGCTAGAAACACGGCTCTGAGTACCTCGAGAAAACTAACCGTGCAGGGATGGGAGCAAAAATATTTAGTCCTGTCTCAGCATCTGCAAGTGATTTCACATCCACCCTCCGGTTATACCCTTACATGAGCAAAACAACCATTCAAAACATTAGAGTACATTTTGTTAACATACTTCTGCCGGGTGAAACCATACTCCTGTGGATTGTTTAAGTCACTCCGTTCAACAAATGACCATTATCCACTTAAGGTGATGGCACTGATTTCATTAGTACTGTGTCAGTTTCTGTAATGTCGCTATGTGCAGTATACGAGCCATCCTATTGTGCGGTCGTGGGTCCTGGGCCCGCATGCTAGATAAATAAGCGACATAGAGACATAGCTGGGGTACGGGCAACCGCCCCAGAGCACGTGTGCCCGGCCCCTTTTTTAGGCAGGGTCAACCTACTGGTAACACCTGTGATGGATGGGTGTGGGGTGAGTGCTAAGGCCCGCCCTTAAGGAAGTGGCTGGTAATACCATACTTGACAAAACACTAGAACGTGTCCTGCAGAACACTACTTCTGTATGCCCTTCTTCCTTCCTTCAAATGTAACTAAAAATGGTCAAATATTCAGATTTATCAGTGGTGATGTCTCGTGCACACTCTAAACATTCCAGTATAATTGAACATGAAACAACTAATTAATTAATTGCATCCTTCTTTGCCTTGCTTAGCCTTCTCTTTTACTCCTCCAAAATGCCACATTGTCTGTTGCATGGCGTCCCTCCGTATTATGTGACTTGGGCGCCAGACGTGGCATGAGTTCATGATGTTTTGTTAATAGGTTTGCTAACACCTCTTGCCTTTGAGTCCAGAGCTCGTGATTCTCCGGTGATGTTTGCACTGCGGTCTGTTCCGGTGTGGCTGGCTGGAGCAGAGCAGGGCGCTGGGGGTTGTTTCAGACCGGGGTGCAGGTGAGAGGCAGCTACAGGAAGTCTCCAACCTGCACAAACTCCCACCTTCTGCTTAGCGGCCTTTGCTACGTCATCACACACGTCTCCTTGCTCTTCTGGGCGCTGTGGTCCTTGCGTTTCGGTGATTGGTTGGAGCGTGGGGGCGAGTACTTTCCTTTGTTCTGTCTGTGCACATGCTCTGTTTTCTACTCTGTCTTTTGTAACTTGGCCAAAGTCCTATGAATGTGCAGAAGTCTAAAGAGGGCAGATCTCGAATCTGAAATTGCCATAACTCAGGGATGCTGGCATACTGTTGTTAGCTGACACTGTAAGGCTTGAGGGATGTATTTATATGGCGAGGGAAGTAATTTAAAATGTACAGGATTAGAAGGTGAAAAGGATGAAAAGGCATCTTCAGGAGAGCAAGATGTTTGCGATCATACAGCATACTTATCTTCCCTGGTTATCCCAAATTAAAACATTGATGTCGGTTTAGTGCATTCTTTCCTTTCGCCCAGTCAGCCAGCAGGAGATATTAACACCATCTTAGAAACGTTGTCACTTGATATTAGCTTCCTATAGCTAAACTCCTTAAAAGTGCCTGTTCACTTTGGCACAGTATCCAGAATCGTGTTGGACTAAGGTGCATTATGTTGAGTATATTCTGAGGTGTTTGAGTTAGAAACTGTTTTTTGTTAAAACGTGCTCATTAGGGAGTAGAGGGCAGATTACGTTATACTGATAAGCATAACAAAGTACACATATATTTTTTGCAGCTTTATATAGCACAAACTCGACCCGAAGGTATTGCAGCGCTTTACATGAGCACTAGTTACGTTACACAAGGACACATTCATTTTTGGTAGCCACGGGGACATCAAGTGATTTCCCCGGAATCATAGGATTTTGAGATGACGGAGACTCAAACCTGGTTCCCCAGCTCCAAAGTCGGCAGCTCTTGCCGTTGCGCCACATACTCTCCCCAATAAATACTTATTTTTAAAAATGCAGCTACAGAAAAATGGAATAACAGTAAAAAGGATATAGCGTTATGAGTCCTTATAATGGAGTCTTTCGAACTTTTGCTTGTTTTTGGTTACATAGCTTTGGCCTCTTAGGTGTGTCTTTCTACCCACAAGAGACTAAAATCGTACTTGGCAGTCTGCAGGATTTCACATATTTTAAAAAGATGGTGTTTACCAAAGAAGCAGTGTGCATGTGGTACAGCATCAACCTCTCCATTTTGCCAATGGGGCCTCGATTCTTGTCTTATCCACCACAAGCACGATGAAGTACCCTTTCCTTCAAACTCCTCGTTGATATAGAATCAGGAGAACCAACATGTTTCCAATGGTGCAGCCTCCGCTGGCAAAAATATTTGACAAACTGACTTTGGGCCCTTGGTCAGAATACCTCAGACCATCTACCCTACTGTTTCCTATTTGGGGCCAACAAGGAAAGCCTGTGAGTCCTGAACAATAAGACAAATAAATGGCACTCACAGGCTGGGAGAAAAGTCTTTGAGAGTTTATTTTTGAAAAACAAAAAACGTTCCTGTACAGGCCCATTTAGCATGGCGCCCAAACCACAAAGCCTAAGGGCTAACTTCCTGCACAAAAACAATCCAAACAGGAAATAACGAGGGCAAAAAAGGCTTTTCTCTTGGTTATCTATCCTCTGGGAGGTGTACCGATATGACCCAATCCCAGGTTTACATTTGCATTTAGGCATTTACTGCTATATTTGAGTATCACTCCCAACATTTTGCCCGCCTCCAAGCTTCTCCATAAGCTGCATTGGCTCCCTGTGGACAAGCATGTGCACTTTAAGACCCTGTGCATCGCCCACAAGATTCTTCATTCTCAGGGGGCACCCAGCCTCAAAAACATTATATTCCCTTTCTGACCATCCAGACTGCTCCGAATGGCCGACCTTAACTTAGCTATTGTCTCTCGAGTCAAGAATGCAAGAGCCGGAGGACATTCCTTCAGAGCTCAGGTCTCTATTCTATGGAAAAAACTACCTCTCCCCAACCCCCCAAGGAAAACCCACAACCATCTGCAGTTTAGGAAACTGCTCATGACCTGTCTCTGTACCAAATAGCTTTTCCCCCACCCTCTGCTCTAAGTGTACGAAGTTGATGTACTTCTGTAAGTGGTTCAGCGCTGGGAAGCCCCATTGCTGGGGCAACTATGCACTCTACAAGACCTTTTACCATAATGTAATAGGAACATTTTCCTTGATTCCTTTTAGGATATAAGCAAGCATTTTGCATTAAAAAAACACAAACAATGTAAATGCCAAAACCAAAAGCTGCTCACGTTCTTTGTTTGTGTTCTTCCCGTTCTCTATCAATAGGATTTTTACCCGAAGAGACCTGAAATGATGTGAGATGGTGTAATTTCAGGAATTGTGCTTATCTATCATAATGCAAAATGTTGGAAATTACATGATATTACATGCTTAACGAAAAATGTTGCCAGGGCCTATTCCTCAGTTCTAAACCTTTTGATGGATAGTAAGAAAGCAGAGAGATTACATAGGTTACAATGTAACAATGCTTTCAGTTTCAGGATCCAAAGCTATGGGGACAGTATTAACCTCGAATCAAGAGGTAACATATCACAGGAACAAGGTTCAAAAACAGCATTTAAACATCCATTCAATAAAAAAAAGAACTTACTAAGAAGTGAGTTCTAGAGCGGAATTTAAGAAAACCACGAAGGTTTATTATAACATTCAAAATGAGTACAATACAGAAATAATAAACCGCAGATGCAGCTAATCTCATTCAAATGCATAAAGTAACTGCCATGAAGGTTGTTGATAATAGGAACAAGGCAGAATAATCGACAAATTTTTAAAAAAAGCCTAAGTCACAAATGTACTGCAAATTCAGTAAGAAACTGGACAGAATCCATAGGAGAGACCAAAAAGAATCTGTCTCACCCCCAAATCCAGGGTTTTTTATAGTATTTTCTCCATAAGAAAGTAGTAGAACTACAAACTCATTGTGGTGTGAGCAAAGAATTACACTTCCAACTAATCAAATTACACGATTTTTAAATTGTCATTTACCACCTTAGCACTAACCCACTACATGAATATTGGTTCAGTCCCTCCGACATAATGTCATCAGAAGGTGTCAGAACAAATCTGTTACGTAAAGAACAATGGACCATTGTGAATGAATGTAATCCCACCTGCAAGCGGGAGGTCCTTGAGAAACTGTTACAGTAGGGCCCTTAGCAGGCTTTTTTGAGAACCGAGTCATTCAGAAAACAAACAAATCCATATATAGCTTAACTACATGCAACAGAAATATAAACATGGGTCAAAGCAAGTTTTTTTCATTTGCAATATTTCCATGTTGGTATACACATGTGAATTCAAGCGTAGATTAATCACTGCACAGTTTTATTAATGACGCACATTTGAATTAAACATACAAAGCGTCATTGCTGCACAAAGGTGGTTCATTTTTAAAAATGTAATTTGCCAAAGAACTTGGCCAATAACATTCTTGGACTTTGTGGAAAGTTTCTCTTCCAGAATAAAGTTTCAATAAATAACGAAATAACTGCTAAAGAGAAGCCCTAGGGCACATAGAACAGCTTATGGACTAAACTGGGCACATAGGTATTCTTTCCAAGAGACAAGTGTTTGTTCCAGTCTCAGTTGCATGTTTCCTTCCATAAGCTTGTTGCACCCTCAGGGCCCGATTCTCAAAGCGGTTTCAGCATGGGGTGGCTTTATTTAGGTAGAAGAGAAAAATACTCTTCTAATTTTTAAACATTGGTTTTGCACTCATAAATGGATTTACTGAGGGAAAGATTTTGGTCTCAGTCTAGAAGCAAGGGTGGGTATTTCGGGGGAGGGGGGGGGGTGCGCTCTGAGTTTGGGAACCCCCACAAAGGTGCAGGCTTTTAGGTATTGACAGTTTCAGTTTCTTCCCACCCTGAAAAAGATTGAAGATTTGCTCCGGTCAAGGCCAGATGTACATCCCATTTCACCATGGAAACGAGAAACGGGAAAGGAAAATTATTGGTGGTTTAAGGAGAGGGGTTCCTTTTCGGGAACAATTTTGAATGGAAATGTGGAAAGCTGCTGCTGTCACAGATTTGTCAAATTTGTGAATTCCAAAAAGTCAGAAATTTAAAGTGGAAACCTGCAGATGCCGATTTCTAACTTTTGGGGGAACCAGGCCTGCACCGTGCATACATTTAAATGACTATCATTTTTTATACAAAACTATTTCCGCATATTAGCCCAACCATTTATGGCTGCAATAAAACTTTAAATAATTATTTTACAGTATTTAAATTCATGTGTTTTCAAACACACTGTGTGAGCAGGGAGGACACTGTAGAATCAGCTTCAAATGTGCTTCACAAAGCAGGCATGTGAACAACAACCTCGGACCTCAGATCGCGCCGCTGAGAGGAATGCTTCAGGCAGCTTTGTTGCAAGTATAAATTCCTAATGCTTTGCATGTGATGTGTTTAATCAGTATTACAAAACATATCTTTGTTGGCTGCACTTTGTCTTCTGTTGTGAGTTTGCAATCTAAAAATAACCAAAGTGCCAAAGCAAACAGCAGTATAAGTAAACGATGACCTTTAAAACCTCAGTCCATGAATAAAAATAAAAACTAGCGTCAAAGGGAGACATAAGGCCCAATAGTAGGAAGGGAATGGGTCCCTTTACCTCTTGGTAGGGTAGTATAATACATCCATAAATGGAGTGTCGAGGTTCCCTCACGCCCATGGACCCTGGTATCACTGTTCCTGCTGTACTATTAATAGCTATGTCCCATAAAATAAAAGCGCACGAGGTACGATAACCAAATGTTGACATCACTCCTGCACTCCTTGGATTGAAAACCACTTCACTTTTGTCCCAATCCATGTTCTTTTGTCATGTTTTCTCCTCGCTGCCTGATCCACTTGCTCAGACCCAGGCCAGAGACCGCAAATATAAAGTTCTGCAGCACCTTACTCCTGAATTGTTTGTGTTCGTACACAGGGGCGGCCCCTCCACGTGGGCGGAGGAGCATCGCCCCGCCAAATAAATGCCCCCATAAGAGAAAAATAAAATGGTAATAAACTTTGTTTATTACCATTTTAGCTTTCCACGCCTCGTCCTGAAAAGAGTGTCAGGGTGTGGCAATTGCTGCCGAGTGACAGCAGGGAGCTGTGTGCGCATGACCCTTCGGCCGGCCGTCTTGCGACAGCCAGTCACGTGTGCACTTTAAACATCTCTAACCCAGCTGCCTTAAGACAGCTGGGTTAGGGAAGGCACAGGCCTCCGAGCCCACTCCCACCAATCCTGATGACAGGATTGGCTTGTGCAGTTTCCTGTGACGTCAAGCGTCGGAGCTGTGAGAGACGACGCACAACACAAGAGAGAAGATCTTCACCGGGTAGGGGCCCTTTTGTATTAACATTTATTTTTATTGTTTACTTCCCTACCGCCACCCCATTGTAAGTAGGAGCTGGCCGCCACCGTTCGTACACCACCTAACGCCGTGCAACACAAGGACAGAATGTGATCTGTCCAGAGCCACAAGGAAGATGCTCTAGCTGCGCTCAGATCAGTCAGCTAACCATGAAATGGAAGCATTAACTAGCATCCCCGGGCGTAAGCCCTCTGTCCACAGAGTAAATCAGTCTATGGACGTATGTATAGATTCAACAACACCAGCCAAATACTGGAATCCAGGTGCACACTAAACCTCGGAGCTCTTTGTTTGGGGGAGAAGGGGGCAAGAGACAAAAACGTTGTTCTTCTCTGTTAGAAAAGATTGAATCAATTTCGGGACTAAGGGGGTCATTCCTAACCTGGCGGTCCGAGACCGCCAGGGTAGGGGACCGCGGATGCACCGCCAACAGGCTGGCGGTGCATCCAAGGGCATTCTGACCGCGGCGGTACAGCCGCGGTCAGAAACGGAAAACCGGCGGTGTCCCGCCGGTTTTCCGCTGCCCTATGGAATTCTCCATGGCGGCGCTGCAGGCAGCGCCGCCATGGGGATTCCGACCCCCTTACCGCCAGCCTGGTTCTGGCGGTTCTGACCGCCAGAACCTGGCTGGCGGTAACGGGTGTCTAGGGGCCCCCTAACAGGGCCCCACAAAGATTTTCAGTGTCTGCTATGCAGACACTGAAAATCACGACGGGTGCAACTGCACCCGTCGCACCCTTTCCACTCCGCCGGCTCCATTCGGAGCCGGCATCCTCGTGGAAGGGGGTTTCCCGCTGGGCGGGCGGGCGGCCTTCTGGCGGTCGCCCGCCCAGCGGGAAACTCAGAATGACCGCCGCGGTCGAAAGGTCTTCTGGCGGTTCCCGCTTGGCGTGCGGCTCCCGCCGCCCGCCAAGATAGGAATCACCCCCTAAATCTGAAAAACCCACCTCTTCCAGGGTTTTAACAAGGATGGTGTGGTCGATGGTGTCCGAAGCTGCCAACACATCTAACATTGGCAGATTCCTGACGCCGTTATCCACCGTGATACACGGAGCATCTAGGACTAAAGCCAATTCCAGGACCATTCAGTCCTGACTGATCGATATCGAGCAGTTTGTTGTTTTCAGAAAAATTCAATAACTGATAGAATGCACATTTTTCAAGAAGCCTGCTCAAATACGGGAGCAAGGGGATTGCACATAAGTTACTGAGATCCTCAGGACTGGGTGAAGGTTGTTTTTGCAAGGGCTTAGCCATTGCTTGTTCCCACTCTGTGGCAACTATTGCTTGGGAAATTGGGTGTACAAAGAGTGCAAAGAGGTATCTTTTAAATTAATAATAATAGAATTGCTTTGTGACCCAGCAGGGTATAGGTCATTTGGGGAACAAGAAGTTCTTGCTTGGAAGCTGGCATCCATTAGCTGAGTAATGGGGATGGGTTATCTTGAGCATGTGCTGTGGAGTCAGCTACTTTAAAGTTTGTGGAGGGGCTATAGGTGGCTTCAGAACATGAATGTTCCTGATTCTCATGATTTTTATCATCAGCTTCAGATAAAGATCTTAAAGCACAGGCGACAGTAAGTTCCAAATTCTTTAAAACGTTTGTGAAATCTAAGCCAATGCTACTGGTATCTGCAGTAAAAAGTATATGTTTTGTCCCTGAACAAGGAATTTGTGCTGAATGCTGCCATACATAGGTACTTTTTTTTCTTTAACAACTACCGCATGGAAATAGTATGTGAAGACAAATCAGCCACAAATCTAGAATAATACACAGTCCTAAAAAAATTATAATCTTTCCTTAAGTTTGGGTAAAGGAACATACTTGGGGGCTTTGAGAAGTCCTACTCTAGGACTTAAACCCTTGGAGGAAATTGAATGAGCAAGATACTCAACTTGACCTAGTAAAAATTTACATTTGTCTTCATGAAGAGTCATCCCCTTATTTTGCAATACAGTCAAAACTTTAGTAAGAATGTTGTTATATTCCTCAATGGTAGCAGAAAAAATAATAATACAGGGCCAGATTTAGATCTTGGCGGAATCGGTCCCGCTGTCGGTTTCCATCAGATAATTTGTCCACTGCCTGGGCGGTCCACCCGCCCTATTTAGATGATAGCGGGACCATAGACAAAGGACTGCCCGAGTCCCCCTGACTCAGCCAGAAATCTACACTTGCGTCAATTCTGCCATTGGGAATAGTGGCTGGTGGTGGGACTTTGGCCAGTTTTACAGCTGAGCCAATCACAATGTGCCTTCCTGCCAAAGTAATTGTGGCTGGGAAACCTCCACACCTGAGCTGGCGGATTGGATGGGAAATGAGGTAGAAAACTACCTTTTGTACTGTTTTCACATCCGTTTTTCCACTGGAACCCGACCGGACAAATCCTACTGTTGCTGCTGTCACGTGGCCACAAAGGAAAACAACCCCAGACTCACTTAACATTAGCTCATGATCCGTGCCTTGGCATACATGTCTTAAATAAAATTGAAAATTACTTGTGTAATGAATATGTGTTTGCACTAGATGTGTCAGAAAGTTAATGTAACACACCTGTGCAAACACCTGTTGATATTAAAACACTTTTTTTGTTGGTAGTGTAAGTATTCATCACCTTAATGAATACTTGCACCAAATCCCAAAGTACCTGACAATTGTCAGCAATGTCAGTGTCTCAACTTTGCAATGAGACATGTCAGTGAGATTTTGTATTTCCAGTTAAGAATGTCAGTCAGAATATGTATCTGTTACATTACTTACGTTCTACTGACACAGAGAACTGAACAGTAATTAGCGATCTGGAACATACTTTGTGAAAGTTGAGCTCAAATATTCATTCTTGTACTACTTCTCTTGACGTACATTATTTTGGCAATTGTTGAGATATGTGACAGTGAACAATGTTGTGTAGATGCACTTTCTCCTGGCTTGGTTGCCTTTCACTTGTCTCCTGCCTATTGTCCTGGGGTAATCTCCTCCTCAGGAAGGGGCATCTGTTGGACACAGATCCGGCATCTTGAGGCTTTTACTTAGGAGGGGTGGGAGTAGGTGTGGTAGGGGTCAAGGAAAGGTAGCTTAAGAATTGGGTAGGAGGAGTGTGCGTGGAATGGCAGGTTGAGGCAGAGAGAGCTGGAGTGGGACACGTGGTTGTGTCTGTATGTTTGGTAGTTGCATGTGATCTGGTGTCTGGTTGTGTGATGTTTTGCTGATGTTTAATATTCAGGAGGGTGTGGTTGCTTGGTTTTGGTTGGTGTTATCATATCTGTAGGTGAGCTTTTGTGTGAGTTTAAGTGTGTTGGTGTAGATGATTGTTTTATTGTGTTGGTTGGTGTGGTTGTGGTGTATGTGGGTGTAGTCTCAATAGTGTGTGTATGTTGTGTTTTGGGATGTATTTCATTGTATGTTTTTCCTACTAGTGAATGTGGTGGAATGGCAAAGGTTCATGGTGTGAATGGAGTGTGTTGTGTAGTGTGATTTACAGCCGGACACATGTGGCCACAGTACCTTAGGTATGTGCCGCTGGCCTCCATTCTATAGTCACAGTCATGGGACAGTGTTCAAAACCTCCTGCGACAGACCCCCTCTGTCAGACAGAACAATGCCAGTACGACTGGGAAACCTAAATATGGTCAGTGGTAACCCTCCATCCTGATGGCGGCGAAGCATTGTATGTTCACCAGTATAGGAATCCGCCTTGCCGGCATTCGGAGGCTCAGCCGCAATACATCTAAATAGGGTGGTTGGAACACCATCAACTTGACGGAGTATTTGAAACCCCCGCCATGGTGGGATGACGGTAGTCTCGCCAAGAGATAAATCAGGCCCATAGTCCTTTAAAGCTGCTACCTACCCCTCACGTGTTTGCAAATGAGAAATCTATTAGTCTTTGAAATATGGAAGTAGCAGAAGCCAATCCAAACACCTTATGTAGATATCACAAACGTGGTTAGCTTTTGCAATTGTTAATCAATTCAATCTGTTGATATGCTGCTTTGAGGTCCAACGTAGCTTCTCTCATGTTTTTGCCTTTTTTGTTGCCAAAATGTAGAACGAGAAGTCTTCATATCAAGTATGTTGAATTCTTTAATAGTGCTCCACAGCCGTTGGGCCCTGTTTCTGCATCACTGAAGGAATGACCAAGAATGCTGAATCCTTCTGAATTAAAACAACACAACTGATAGTTCAGGAAGGAGCATGTGGACACTAAGGCTTCAGGAGGAAAAAGGAACAGGCAAAATCAGGGCAAGCCAGGGAACACTAAACAATGATACTCAAGATGCAGGGAACAGGAACACAACACCACCAGGACAGGAGAAAAAGTATAAATGAATACAACCGTTCTCTCACAGGAAATTTCCATTCATAGTCATAAGCACCGAATAGTCCCACCCACGTGTGGGGACCCCGGAGCAATTTTTCACAGTGTATGTTATTAAGTGTAGATGTTCGCTTTTCTTCGGGAGTCACTTAAGAGAGAAAAATACTTTGCAGCCCAAAGGAACAGGCTACAATGGCCCAGTTCTTTATCCTGTACTCAAGAAATGGACCAGGAGATTATATATGTATAGAATTTCATTATGTTTTTGTAAACGAGCATAAATGTCTTTCACAAACCCTTTTTTTTCGGAAGAGTAGCGAGATGAAGTAAAGCAAGACAGGGTAGCCCCATAGGCTGTCATCATATGGGTTAAAAATATAGGCCGTGCCTTTAAGAACCCAATGACCATCAGTATCCCATCATGCTGAGCAAGTGGAAGTTGCTTTAGTTCTTTTTTTCCGGCTCCTGCTGACAGGACCCTGGAGCAATTAAGCTCGGCTAAATTTTGGCTTTTTCCCCACAAACTTCTCAACTGAATTTTGGTGACAACTATTTCACTCGAAGTCTTTGGTCTCTCCCAAGACTGAGAGAAATTAGAGGTTTTTTCACAGAAAAATGCCCTCTCTTTTTGACAAAGGTCCAGTCTGTGGGAGGAAAAAGGTCAAGACAGACTCTCATGAGGTGTGTATCCTCTGCCTCCCAGAGAATCATATTCCTGTGTCTTGCCATCACTGAAGGAACTTTTTAAAACGCACCCTGAAAGAAAGAGAGAAAATTCCCCTACATGGCACTGAGGATCGAAGAAGACAACAGACGCAGTCTGAAGGTGGGACATCAGAGCAAGGAGAGGGTCGGACCGCTGCCAGGGCTCTATCATCTGTCTCTGGAAAGTGTGCCAGGAAGAAAACGGCAGAAAAATGCCATTGGTCCCGGTCGGCATCGAGAGGATCGACGTACGGCGCCTACCCATTCACTGTCTATCCATGGTTCGACCTTGAGAAAACCTTGCAGGTCAACGGCAAGACATGGTGTGTCGACATCAATCACAACACCATCAACTCACAGACCTTGTCCGTAGTTGAGGACTCCACCAGCACCAGGACGCTCGACCTCAAGGTCCAGATCGCTGTTGAGGCTCCGCAGAAAATCATCGTCGAGGTCCATACCAATGCTGAGGCGCCAACGCTGATCGACAAGCAGATCATCACTGAGGCATCAAGACCGGTCGACGCTGAGAACCCTCTCACTCTCCACAAGGCTACAGGAGGCAAGAAGAAAGAGGAGGTGCAATTATACCTCTCCGGATTCTGAGTATTCAAGAACATACTCCCCTTTAAGGGACACACCAGGTTCTCCTCCGCCACTGCCATCTCCGTCTCTTCAACCTCCTCCTCCTCCACTGCTTCCACCTCTGCCTCCTCTTCCACAGACACCAATTGTTCCCACACCGAGACCTACATCTCGGTCTACATCGCAGCATCATTCTAGGCACCACTGCCACAGCTCAAGGTGCTCATCCCCATCATCCAGGCATTCCCGTCATCGTCACTACATCTTAGTCCAGACACACTACGGAAACATCATCCACAACTACAGGACAATACTCTCCTACTCTCTCAGACTCCCCACCTCCACGCATATCATCAGTGGATGATATTACTACTTTTCAGGAAGTCTTGGTGAGGGGAGCTGAAAAACTTAACATTGTGATGTCAGCTCCAACACCTTCGATACTTCGATATCAATAATCCTTGAAACCCTTCAACATAGGTCAGCATCAAGACCTTGGCTGCCACTAGTGCCAGGACTATTAGAACCAGCTATGAACATTTTCTTAACACCACCCTCTGGCAAGCCAGCTCCAACCAGGCTTCAGAAAAAATACTGCCCTCCTGAGCAAGATGCCTTTCTCCATACAGACCGGACACCTCACTCTGTCATTGTAGTAGTGGCAAAGAAACACCATGCCACTACTCCCACTTCAACAGTTTCCCCTGATAAAGAAAGTCAGAGGTTAGACTCAGTGGGTCGAAAGGTTTGCAGTATGGCATCAACCATGATCAAAGCAGTGAGCGCAACCTCTCTTTTAGCCAGGTATGACAGGGCTCTATGGGACTGTATGCAACAGTTTTTTTACCATCTCCCACAAGAGAAGCTGGAAGACTTTGTGGAAATCGTCATTGAGGGATTACTGGTTTCTAATCAAATAATCAGTGCTGCTGCAGATTCTTCACTACTAGCGGCACATGAGTAATGCCACGGGGGTCACGCTCCGAAGGCACTCTTGGCTTTGCCTTACCTCTCTCAAGCCAGAATCACAGCAGAGAATATTAAATCTGCCATTCTCCGGTACCACTCTATAAGCCACACCGATGAAGAGATGGCAAGAATGAAAGCTGAAATTGAGACACTTAAGGCACTTGGCTTAGAAAGATCCAGAGAGCAAAGAAAATCCTTCCGTTCCTACCAATGCCTTTACTACTCACAGAGGGTTCAAACCCCTCTGGGGACGCCAACAAGGTAGCGGACAGCAACAGCACCAACGCCCTTCCAACCATACCAAAGAAAATTGAACAGGGGTAGATCTACCCGGCAGCCTGGTCAAGGAGACAAGCACTCCGGTGGGGGGAAACATATCCTCTTATCAGGCAGAGTGACAAAATGTAACAATTCTGGGGTTCTGAATATTGTACACAATGGATTTTGTCACATGTTCACCAGCCCTCCACCATCCATCCCTCTGAAATCGTCCAGTTTCCAGCTTCTGCCGTTACGGTCAGAAGTCAATATCCTCTTACAAAAGCAAGCAGTGGAACCCGTCCCTCACCAACAATGAAGGTAATTTCTGGTGAAAAAGAAAGACAAGAACAAATTCATACTTGACCTCAAAACAGCCAACAAGTAGATTTGGCGAGGAATGTTCTGGATGCTGTCTTTACACCAAAATTATCCCCAATTACACCAGGGAGATTAGCTTTGCACTATCGACCTTCAAGATGCATACTTGCATTTTGCAATCGTACCTAGTACTTTCATTTGGTCATAAGGCAGCAACCAGAACATTCTCCAAGTGCATGGCAGTGGTGGCTGCCCATCTCAGGAAACAAAAAATATTTGTCTACCCATACCTAGACGATTGGCCAATCAAGGCTTCAATGTCTCAAGAAGATCAGCTTCACTTCAACTGGACTTGCAGTCTCCTTTAAAAGGCAGGCCTTCATGTCAACATCACAAAATCAACACCTGTTCAGGATCAAACCTTAGATTATCTGGGAGCCTCCATTGACACAATACAGGCAAAAGTGTGTCCTTCGGAGGAGAGACTTTTATCGATCCTTCTGAGGTGTCACTCTCTCATGACAGCTTCCCGTCCAACGGTGAGAACAGTATCCTCTCTCCTTAGCTCGATGGCCTCCTGTATCTTCGTCACACCGAATGCTGGTCTCCACATGCGACCTCTGCAGGAACGTCTCGAGGACCAGTGGGACCAACTACCAGGCAATTGGGAAGACAGGATAGTACTATCTCGTCATGTGAAGCTGTCCCTGAAATGGTGGTGCTCTCCAAGGAACCTGCTTCGAGGGATGCCTTTTCATCCGGAGGTCCCCCCTCAAACAATAGTGAAAGATGCCTCAGTGCTGGGATAGGGAGCCCACTGGATCGCTTCCAAATCAAGGGCAAATGGTCAGAGAGAGAAAGAGACAACACACCATATCAATCTCCTGGGGCTACGTGCAGTCCACCTAGCGCTAAAGGCATTTCACCAGTCATTGAGATCCCACTCCCTATTTGTTCAAACGGGCAATATGACCACCATGTACTACTTCAACAAGCAGGGAGGGAGAGGTTCAGGCCCCTATCATAGCCAGTGATCATTAGATCAACTCACCTTCCATGTGTGCAAAATGTGCAGGCAGACTCTCTCAGCAGAATTATACAAGAAAACAACGAGTGGGTCTTACACAACTACGTCGCTGACAATATCTTTCAACTGTTGGGCACCCCAGCCATAGACCTGTTTGCCACTGCAGAAAACAAAAAATGCTGAAGCTTCGCCTCGAGGTACTTCCAGCCAGGGACACTGGGGAATGCCCTATGGATCAACTGGTCTGATAGATTTATCTATGCTTTTCCACTGATTCCCCTGATTCCATCAGTCCTTATCAAGCTGTCCCACTCGAGAGCGAAGATAATCCTAATAGCTCCAGTGTGGCCACATCAATGGTGGTTCATGGACCTTCTTCACCAGTCCGTCGGTCCACATCTCAAGATGCCATGCAGACCAGTCCTGCTAATGATGTTGGGAGGCCTATTGGTACACCTCAATCTCTCCTCCTTGAATTTGGTGGCATCGCTCCTGAGCTAGTGCAGTACGAACATTTGAATCTGCCGCAGAACTGTATCGACGTCCTCAAAGGGGCTAAACAGCCTTCAACACGTACCGCATATGCCGTCAAGTGGAAGAGATTTAGCATTTTGTGTTCCTCTGAGAACGTAGACCCAACATCTTGCCAACTAGATGTCATTCTTCCATACTTATTCTATCTGGCAAAATCTGGCTTGCAATTATCTTGTATAAAGGTTCACCTGGCAGCCCTTGCTGTCTACAGAAAATGTCCTTCACAAACCTCTTTTTTCAAAATCGTCATCATCAGGGATTTTCTAGAGGAGTTTAAGAAGGTTTTCCCTCCCATTAGGCATCCTTCACATCGCTGGGAGCTTAACATTGTACTCTCTAACCTTATGCAGGATCCCTCTGAGCCTATTCACAAAACTTCCCTGCAGCACCTTTCTTTGAAGACAGCTTTTCTTCTAGCAATAACATCAGCTCGTAGGGTTAGCAAGATCCAAGCGCTGTGTTCTCACAAACCATACACAGACTTCCACTCTAGCAAAGTGATTATGAGAACACACCTGAAATTTCTCACTAAGGTTATTTTGGACTTCCATGTTAACCAGACAATATTGTTCCCTAAATTCTTTCAGAATCCCTCTACTCCAGCTAAAAGAACTCTTCAATCCATGGCTGTGAGAAGAATTTTGAAATTATATCTCGATAAGACATGAGACATCCGCAGACCGAACCAGTTGTTTATCAACTATGGTCCGGTCCGTACGGGTCTTGCCACTTCCAAACAATCCATCTCCTGATGGGTAGTTTCCTGAATCCTGTTGTGCTGTCAAAAAGCTAACAAGACACTATCAGCTAAACCTAAACCACACTACACTAGAGGCAAAGTGGCTACAGCTGCTTTATTAAGGAATATCCCTATACCAGATATTTGCAAAGCAGCCACGTGTAGATCTGTCCATACATTTACCAAGCATTACTGCCTGGACTCTGATGCTAGTGCGGACGCTTAAATAGGAGAGGCCTCCCTCAGAAACCTATTTGCTTAAAGTACTGCCTTACTTCACTTTCTGTCTTCTCCACCGCTTTAAGTAGGGATGGGCTTGCTACTCCATTGAGTGCTTATGACTATAAATGGAAATCCCCTACGAGAGAGGGAATAGTTTCTTATCTGTAACTCCAGTACTCCTGTAGGGGAATTTATAGTATAGTCATAAGCAACACTCCCTCCTCCCCAGTGGAGTGGACAGAAGTATCCAGGGAAACTACATATTATCACGCATCACCTCAAAAAAACACTGAAGCAACTGCCACCTGCTCAGCATGATGGTATACTGGTGGTCACTGGGTTCTTAAAGGCACCGTCTCTATTTTAACCCATATAATGACAGCCTGTGGAGCTACACTGCCCTGCTTTACGTCATCTCTCTACTGTTCCAAAAAAAAGAGTTTGTGAAAGACATTTCTGCCCTTTTACAAAAACATAATGGAACTATATATATATATAATCTCTGGGCCCCTTTTTTGAGTACAGAATGAAGAAATGGGCCATTGTGGCCTGTTCCTATAGGCTGCAAAATATTTTTCTCTCTTAAGTGACTCCGCAGGCCGTCTTAAAAAAGAAAGGCGAACACCTTCACTTAAGAATATATACTGTGAAAAACTGCTTCGGGATTCCGCACGTGGGCGGGACTATTCAGTGCTTATGACTATAATGGAAATTCCCCAACAAGAGAACTGGAGTTAAAGCTAAGAAACTATTCCTTATCTCTGTTGTCTTCAACATTACTTTTACTATATAAGGTTTATCTTCATGTCCTCCAGTTTGATGCCCACTCAAAGTATGTTCAAGTTAAAGAAAAACAAAGCTAAAAAAGATAAGAATAGAGAAAGCGGGCAAGAAAAAAGTTAAAGAGACAATATAGAAAAGAAGGACGTGATAGGAACTGATTGTGTGACAAAGCCAGAGGACTTAGAAGTAGAGAGAGATAGAGCTAAAGAGAGAGAGACAGAGAGATAGAGACTGAGAAGGAGAGCCGGTGATATACTTCTAGAGAATACCAAACTGAGTGAATATCCCTATTATGGGATACGGTAGCTACCCCACTCTGAGTTCCAAGCCTCGAAATGGAAGTAATACCGTGTTTTATTTGCTGCATAGTATAAAACTCAGAAAGTTACTTTTTCGCCTACACACATTTCACTACATTTTACCTGGCAAAATTTGTATACGGAACCTTCTGAAAGTTGCATGGGTCAAAAAGCAAGTGTGGTAAACTCCTGTTTGCACTTAAATTGGTATTAATAAACAACATTGCGAAACAGAACTTCAAGTAGGTCACGGAACAGGTCTATTGTAAAGAAACAATTGACAAAGGCAATAATATAAACTGAAGGAAAAAACATAACAAAGAGATCATTCTGGAGCATTTAAAGGTTGGTTAATGTGTGAACAGTCATGTTTATGGTAGCTCCAGGACGGCTGGATCCTACCAGCTTTTTAAGATTTCCCATATAATAAAGTTGAATGCAGTGATTCAACATGGACCACATTTCCATTAATAATCATTTTTATATTAATAGCTTCCAGGTGTGGCATGGAACTGAACCAAAAGAAAGATGTTACAGATATGAGAGGCACTTGTCCTCCGTAAATAACATTTGTCACAACACTGACCAGGCATTTCATAAGGGAGGACTTGTTGTGTAAGTGATGTGATTATTTACATTATCCTAACTTCCATGAGTGACACCTCCTGCATAGATGGATGATGGTAACTCCCAGGTCAATGGCCTTCCACACTGGCACCCCAGCATCCTACGTACTGCAGCATGTCTCAACCAGGGCTGAAAGAAGTATGATCACATCACCCTCATCCTGAGGTCATTGGCTCCCCTTTCTGGCAGACAGATCTTCAAAATCAGCTGCATCATTTACAAAGCCATCACTACCAGCACCCCCTCTTATCTTGCAGACTAGCTTGCCATCTCTGGAAGATCTTGGCACACCTACAGCCAGGACGCAATCAGACTGCAGGCTAAGAAGCACAAACACAAAAAAAGAAGGCAGCAAGCATTTCTCATCTCTGCACCCAGGATCTGGAACAACATCAACTCAAATTTAGGAAAACGTTGAAGACTCACCTTCTAAATAACACTACATCACGATGCAGTAACAATCCAATAACCGGTTATCAGTGTTTTCTGCATGTTTTGCCTGTTTTTTTAACCTCTTTGCAGCCAAGGACGTAACGGTTACGTCCTGGTACTGGCTCCCCATGAGCCTCACCTTAGCACCCCCACTGCAGGGATGGAAGGGGAATCCACAAAATTCCTACCACCCAGCATTGTCTCATCTATACCAATAACAATTCTGCTGCACTTGTCAGCCTAAAAATGTTTTTTTTTCAAACTGCCCCTTTGGATCCGCTTTGGTTCCCCCTCAATTTCGACATGTTTTTGGCTCTTCCCTGTCACAGGCACTTGGCCCACCTACAAGAGTGAGGTATCATTTTTATCGGGAGACTGAGGGGAACGTTGGGTGGTAGGAAATTTGTCCCGGTGCAGTGATCCCACGCAGAAATGTGGGGAAAATGTGTTTTTTTAGCTAAATTTGATGTTTGCTGAGGATTCTGTGTAAAAAAACATTGGGGGATCCACGCAAGTCACATCTCCCTGGACTCCCTCGTGTGTCTACTTTTCAGAAATGTCTGGGTTTGGTAGGTGTCCCTAGATGGCTGCTGACCAAAAATGCAGGTGCCCCCCGCAAAAACAGGTGGTTTTGTATTTGATAATTTTGATGTGTCCAGATAGGGTTTTTGGGCCTTTCCTGTCGCGAGCACTAGGCCTACCCACACAAGTGAGGTACCATTTTTATCTGGAGACTTGGGGGGAACACTGGGTGGAAGGAAACTTGTGGCCCGTCTCAGATTCCAGAACTTTCTGTCACCAAAATGTGAGGAAAAAGTGTTTTTTGGCCACATTTTGAGGGTTGCAAAGTATTCTGTGTAACATAACCTGGTGAGAGCCCCACATGTCACCCCATCTTGGATTCCCCTATCTGTCTAGTTTTCAAAAATGCGCAGGTTTGGTAGGTTTTCCTAGCCGGCTAAGCTAGAGGCCAAAATCACAGCTAGGCACTTTGCAAAAAACACTTTAGATTTCAATATAAAAATGTGATGTGTCGATGTTGCGTTTCCTGTCGTGATCATTAGGCCTACCCACGCAAGTGAGGTACCATTTGTATCGGGAGACTAGGGGGAACACAGAATAGCAAAACAAGTGTTATTGCCCCTTGTCTTTCTCTACATTTTTTCCTTCCAAATGTAAGACAGTGTGTAAAAAAGACGTCTATTTGAGAAATGCCTTGTAATTCACATGCTAGTATGGGCACCCCGGAATTCAGAAATGTGTAAATAACCACTACTTCTCAACACCTTATCTTGTGCCCATTTTGGAAATACAAAGGTTTTCTTGATACCTATTTTTCACTCTTTATATTTCAGCAAATGAATTGCTGTATACCTGGTATAGAATGAAAACCCATTGCAAGGTGCAGCTCATTTATTGGCTCTGGGTACCTAGAGTTCTTGATGAACCTACAAGCCCTATATTTCCCTGCAACCAAAAACGTCCAGCAGACGTAACGGTATATTGCTTTAAAAAATCTGACATCGCAGGAAAAAGTAACAGAGTAAAACGTGGAGAAAAATGGCTGTTTTTTTCACCTCAATTTTAATATTTTTTTATGTCAGCTGTTATTTTCTGTAGGAACCCCTTGTAGGATGTACATAGATTACCCCTTGCTGAATTCGGAATGTTGTCTTCTTTTCAGAAATGTTTAGCTTTCTGGTTTCACATCCATTTCTGTCACTAACTGGAAGGAGGCTGAAAGCACAAAAAATAGTAAAAATGGGGTATGTCCCAGAAAAAATGCCAAAATTGTGTTGAAAATTGGGTTTTCTGATTCAAGTCTGCCTGTTCCTGAAAGCTGGAAAGATGTTGATTTTAGCAACGCAAACCTTTTGTTGAGGCCATTTTCAGGGAAAAAAACACAAGCCTTCTTCTGCAGCCCTTTTAGCCCATTTTTTTTTTTTTTAAACGAAATTTTTGCTGTGTTATGGCTAATTTCCTGGTCTCCTTCAGGGGAACCCACAAAGTCTGGGTACGTCTAGAATGCCTAGGATATTGGAGAAAAAAAGGACGCAAATTTGGCGTGGGTAGCTTATGTGGACAAAAAGTTATGAGGGCTTAAGTGCGAACTGCCCCAAACAGCCAAATAAAGGCTCGGCACTTGGCTCGGCACAGGAGGGGGAAAAGGCCTGGCAGCGAAGGGGTTAAAGTCACATTCCACCGATAAATTGTAGTAACTGTTTGTTGGCAAAATCTGTCAGAGGAAATATGCTTAGGTGCCATATTTAATACAGTACTTAGAATTCAGTGGAGGGATCGAAAGTTACCCCTTAACTTGGAGCCTGTGTGTTTTTATGTCAAGGGGATTTTATGCAGAACCATTGATAAATATGGACATTGTCAATGTATATTGCAGCAAAAGTCACCTTTTTCACAACCTTCAAAAAGTTGTAGTTTTCCATAGACCTTTGCGAAGGTTGTAAAACAAACTTGGCAGCTTCACACATGCCATTTCCTGGGTGAAACAGAGTCCTTTCTGTGTCTTCCACACAATAATAAAAGTTTACTCCACCTCAACAGGACACCACGTTTTAAAATCTGGAATTTAATTGTAAAAACTCAAGGCACTGTGGGAGTTGTAATCACTGTTTGAATTGAACATAGTTTAATATAATCCGTTAATTCCATTTCGTTCTAGTGAATAAATTATTATGTTATAATCACGGGGTGAATTCTGTTTGTTCCCTTCCTTGTTAAATATATAAGAAAAGCCAGTGCAAAGGAGCATCTGATCCATTTCAGCATTTTAGCACCACTGAAATATTTGCTCGCAAGTGGAAACAAGGCGCCCTACTGACATGGACGTCAACTCACCAAACTGCCAGCGGTAGCGGAAGTGACATCATACGCCCTTTGACCTCCACTTTCACTCAGAGACACACACACACATACTTACACACACTCTCACCCGCGGGCACACACACAACATATATTTAAAAGCATTTTTTTACTTAGCTCCCATGGAAGGGCATATTCCAGCTACCTCTACCCCATTTTTATTACACTAATAGTGATAAATATATTATTATTCACTATTAGTGTGATACAAAATTGACAGAACACAAATGGAGGAGCCAGGTCAAGACAATGCCAGGTGTAGCCTAAATGACGCCCATGCCTACAGATATGGATTGATTGGGCATCCTTAACATTAGACTGCAGGGCCTTGCAGCGTCAGCCTAGCAGAGCTCGCCCTTGGCGCGCGGTAAGCGCTGGAGCTCTCGTGGCTCCCAGCAGCTGAATAGGTGCAGCCCCGGCAGGGGTCACTCAGTGGCACTGAGTAAACAGGAGGTGGAAGTTGGGGGGAGGATGGAACACAGTGCATTTTACAACACAGGCTAGTAAAGTTGGTGTGTGCGCGCGCCAGCTGCAATGGGCCTCACACGTGAGTTAGCTGGGCCGCTCTAAAATGTACGCTCTTGGCGCTATGTTTTTAAGATTAAAAATTTAACGCAAATGAAACACATTTCTCAATACATAAGGAACTTGGGCAGACCCGTTTTCATTTTAAAGTAAGCACGACTTTCCTCATTTTGTAATTCAAACTTGACAATAACAGCAGTGCGTATTGACCTTTTACGCGGCACGAGGAAATGTCTCGGCTCTTTTACAAGAGGTATTATGAGAGTGAGCGATGCAGTCATGGAATGATAAGTCCTTTGAATGCCTTCAAAACAGAGCCAATGGAATTATGCGGCAGTGGAGAACTAAATATGTGGCAGTGTTCATTAAATCATGTATCAAGAAGAGACAATTTATGCAGCTTTATTTAACACTTACAGTCACATTATAATCTCTCGATTTTAGAATTGTAATAACACTTCACTACACAAGGTATCCAAAACCATACAAAACAAAGATGCCTTAAATTGTGGCATCAGAATGTCACATGACTTATATCGCCACACTGCAGTTAAGAAAAAAAATTCTACTCTCGACGGAACGAAATTTGTGTAAACGAGATATGCGATTGACAAGCTATTTATGTCAGACGGAATAAAATCTTGTTAATGAACAAAGAATAATTTTGTGTGGAACACAATTTTAATTATCGAACCCCCAGTGTAAAATAGTTTGTGTGAACGATATAATGAAACACTCAGAAAACAAGGCTACCTGTGCACACTTCATGTAATAAAAGGTGTGCCTCTTTTATTCTGCCTATCTCACTTATGTTTTAGAAATGCCCTCAGTTTGGTTTTACTCCGTGTCCACACTATGGTCATTGACAAGCAACTCTGTGATTAAGAAACAGCCTCTCAGAACAGTGTACCCTTCCACATGTAAATATATCTTATGCAAGATTCTCGTTATGAGCACCTGTGAGATTTCAAACATTAGATTTGTAAACAGGGGTCTATTAGATTGGATTAACTTGTGAATACAACAATCAACACATGAAAGGTAACCAGCTAACTTTTGCCACAATATGTTTTGTTGAAATCTATAAATTATGCAGCAAAGGATTGAGCAACTGGCTCTTGCAAGTCCATATTTATGTGGAAAAATTGCAGCCTCACAATTCTATTTTTCCAGTAGCTAAACTTAAAATACATAAGCCTGAGAAGAGGAAACTAATGCTCACCAGGTTACTATTAGGGGAATGAAGTTTTTGATAGAGATTCATCAAGTGGCCGCGATCCCAGAGTCAGGGCTCTATGCATGAAGACAAAATGAATGCCAACAGGCATCACTCCACCATCACAGTGCAGGGGGTCCCTGCCCCTGAGCTCCAGGGCCCCCCTCAGCAGAGTACACTGTGCAAGGGTGGTAGGCCCATGGTTGGAAAAAGGTGGAGGGGCCCACTGCAGGCACTTTGCAGGGGGCCCCCTTAAGTTTCGTTACGCCACTGGTAAAGGTGCGGCGGGTGCTGCAGCCCCCCCAAATATCCTCCATGGGGTTCACATGGTCAATAAACAAAGAAGCCTTGGAGCGTTTACTGTGCACTCAAGTACAAACTGTCATGAAAAAGTGCTGCTAACTATTTGAATATGAGGGATGTTTTTACTGTTCCATTCTCTGCAAATGTTTGGTATTTTATCATTTTAATTAGTGCCACTCACGACGAGGTAAGGGCAAACATATATAGGAGGTTCTCTAACACAGTGGATCTTAAGCTTTTGACTTCTGTGGACTCCCTCTTTATAATTACTGGAATCCAGGGACCCACACTAAATCATTAGTGGAAGCCGGGGGACCCGAGTCCACGCATTTTCAATCATTTGAGCTGCAAAAAAAAAATACACAGAAAATACCGAAACAAGCAACCACCAAAGAAATAAACAAATTATGACATATTTTATTCAATTCACAAATATGACAAAATCTACATTGTAGGCTTAATGGGAATGTTGGGGCTTTTCTTAAATGCAATTGAGACCACTCATCATTCACTCTGTTTTTGCTTGATACACTTGCCCTGCTACCATGAATCAATCTCAGGATACTAAGTTCACTTTTAGCCTTCAATTCACATTCCTTCATACTTACAGAATTTTATATTTAACATTTTGTTGCTTTTGCTTCTTTATTTATATACACTTTATTAACCTGTTAATATTATTTCATTTTCTAAGTAGTCCCAGGCCCCCTGAGAGGGCTTCCCTGACCCCCATGGGTCCCCAGACCACAGGTTAAGAAACAATGTTCTAACAAATATACAAATAAACACATGTTTGCCTTACCAAGTAAAGAACAAATATCTCAAAATGCATATAGGCAGCACAGAAGAGTGGCCTGGCTATGGTGATAAGGCCCTAATGGATGCAAAGAAAATAGGCCCCATTTGCAGTGCTTTGTTAATGAAAATCTGCCATAATGAAGTGCGCAGAGACCCTCACTGCTGTAGGCTCGGGTGCCACTGCATGTGCTGCACTATTGAGGGCTACACCCCTGGCACAGAAAGTAGAACACAGGACATTAAGTCAGGTGATGCTGATGGCCTTCACCTCTACCCTAAAAATGGTTCCAAAACCATTGTGCTGATCCCTCTGGCATGTGTTTCCATTATAATATACATTCTCCATTTTGAAAACATAGCCAACAGCAAGCACGCCATGGCAAAACATTGAGGGCGTGTTTCCAGAGCTATTGGTAACCTAGCCCGTTAACATACACCACGCCACAATCTCTTTTAGCAAGTCAATGAAATGCAGCTTTTTTCCGTTTTTGTAGATATTTTTTTTATTCATTTTTCAAAACAACACCACAGCAAAATTCCAGCATGTGTCCGGTGCACAGCATACAAGAAGTGTTAAGAATTTCAGCACATTATGAGTGCAGCTGTGCATCAATAAATTGGGCAAGGGTGTGTAGTCATAATCCCCAGAATGATTTCCTTGGGGTTAGGATTTTTCCATTTCTAAATACAATTCGAGAGCTAAATGATATTATTGGCACATCTCATGACACAATAATTAGTTTTAGTTTTAGCCAGTCAGATAAGCCTCAGTCATCCACAGACCTAAATATACTTTTTTTTAAATTCTAATATTTTCTGAAGCGGAAGTTAGTACTGATCATTTGAATCAATACCAATAAGATTGTTTCAGCATCGCCTTGTCTTAGATTCCTAAACTTCGTTGTATGGTTGGTTCTTTTCCAGGTACATAGCTAGCTCACCCATACACATGTGCATCACTCTGTAATAGGGGACACTCACCCAACATGGACGCAGATTTACCGAACGCTGGGCCCGGTGCAGTGGCTCGATGACATCATAGGAATTTAGATCTCAACAGACCCTTTTGCTGCTGAGTGGTTAGGAGAAGGACAAGGCATGATGTAAACATCCACGGCTCATGGACCATCCTGTACTTTCTTCTCCTACTGCTGCCATCGTGAGGCCTGACAGTAGGAACAGGACCAGGCTGCAAAGGGCACCCTTTCAGAAGATTAGCCCAACCTAAGAGGACTACCGAATGCCCCTTCCATCTTGGTATTGTGCTATCATGAGGTGTGGTACTTAAAAAATGTCTCTCAGATATAACAGACACATGGCACCGATTTTGTTTAAAAGGCTATTACAATTGCAAGCTGCAGGAAGAAACTTGGGGGCCAATTCACAGTTTGTTTCTTCACGTTATGCGAGAGAACCTTGGAAAAAGATGCACTTTAAGCATAAGCACGTTCACAGAAGCTTGTTTACACGCAGAGAAGGGCCAGGCACAAAATGTGTGCCATAGGGTCAGAGCAGGCACATCTGATGGCAAGAATGCCAGATGCAGCCCTCATTCAATGAAGCACGTGCCAATGTCCATAGCTGGATGTAGTGGAAGCACCTTCTCCACCCTCACTTGCCAGAGGTAAGGGCAGCTGCTTAATGTTGCCACAGGGTCGCTTTACGTTTACTAACTTCACATGGTCACAAGTGTCTTTAGGAAATACGATAGGAAGAAGCAAAAGTCAACAAGGGACAAAAAGTCTTTTGGGCAGGAAAACGATGGTTTCAGGTTTGAATAGGAAAATAAGTAAATTCCAGGCACGTAATCCACCCTGAACAGAGTTGAAGAGGACCAGGCCAAGGACCAAATAGGAGGGTCCAATCCTAAACTGAGAAAAATTAAGTACAAAAATCAGTGTGATAATGGGGCGAATAGCGCAATAACAGAAAAAATACCGGAGCTTTTGTGATGCATGGTATGTCAAACTCCTTAAATAAGGGGAAACAGGAAGTTGAAGGAAAGAAGAAACAGGAAGTGACAAACAGGAAACACAGTGGCCCCGATGCATATCAATGGACAGAATATGACTAGCCTACAATGTAGATGCTCGGACCCATACAAGTGGGGATAATAGGTTTGGGGAAGTGGTTCCCACCCTGTGGTCCGGGACCCCTGGTGGTCCACGAAGCCTCTTCAGGGTGTCCGCGACAGCTTAGAAAATTAAATAATATCAACAGATCAGACCCCCAGCTTTTAGTAATAACTCAGTGGAGGGGTCCCCTGATTACAATAATGATTCAATGGGGGGTTCCTGGGTTCCAGTAATGATAACATGGAGGTCCACAGAAGTCAAAAGGTTGGGGACCACTGGTTTTGGGAAAGGG
Organism: Pleurodeles waltl; assembly: GCF_031143425.1. Taxonomy (NCBI): domain Eukaryota; kingdom Metazoa; phylum Chordata; class Amphibia; order Caudata; family Salamandridae; genus Pleurodeles; species Pleurodeles waltl. The sequence goes on along the minus strand of NC_090444.1, from coordinate 1,773,503,971 downwards.
ATACGCAGAAGCGCAGTAGGGATGTCCCTCAGGCCCCGCACAGAAAGTGGTTTTATTCCTAGGCCTAGGGGTAATGGAGTGACTGCAGAAACTCCAGATACTTTTGGCAGAGATTTCAAATAGAGGATGCTTAATGAAAGGGAGGGCCAGTGATGTGTAATTTTCTTCTGACATTTTTCTTTTTCTTCTTGTGTTTTCAAACAAACAAATGTTATGCCAAACTGCTGCTTTTTTATTTTAAGGTCATGATTGGTGTATTATTTTCTATTTCTGAACTCAAAGTGAGGGAATTTCGTAACTTGGACCGAAAGACACACTGCAGGACTTTGCACATGTAAATAAATAGGACGTTTACAAATATTCCAGAATACACCCACGAGGCACATTGACATTTTGGATTTAAAGAGACAACTGACATGACGTCTGAGTGCAAATTGACAGTTGCCTCTAACAAAAACATGAATTCCCACTCATAAAGGGATTCACTCCTGCATAACATGACCTCATTGTGGTGTACTAGGGTGAATCTTCTCCTGGTGAGTAGGCATTCCAGGGCTGGAATCCCCTAAATGTTGAGGCAATAGACACAAATTGACAAATGTGTGTTTTTTCACAAACTTGTCATTTACCTATTGTAACCCAGCAGGGAGAGTTGGGAAGGTGGAAGTAGGAATGGACTTTTTTTCTAAGGGGAAAAATAATTTCCCCATGGAAAAAAAATAAACGCAAAATCGCATTGATGTGTAGAAATGTCTGCATGTACAAAATGATGTACAATTCGTTTTATGGAATTGTCTTAGCGCACATTTAATTTAGAATTCACAAACCTTTTCCAGGAGCACTTCTGGAAGCCTGTGACTATTGCAGGTGTCCAGGCGCACTCTTGAAACCTTTACCTTTAAGAATCTGCAAAAACAGAAAATCTGCACCAATGCTACAGAGTAAACCCTCAAGTGCAGACATGCACATCCTGATGGGAACAAACATTTTAATGGGGTCAAAACAAACCTAGATATTTTAAGTGATTAATACTAGTTGAAAACCATTCAGAGTTTTTCATTTAAAACTGAAAAAATGCAATTGAGGTTATTTCTTTCTGTGTCCAACTTTCTTCACCATGCAAGCCATCACTTTTCTACGCGGGTATTACTTGATTTGACATTAATGTTACATACAGTAGATCATTCAGTCTTTGTGGGGCACTTACTATCTTGAGTACTGTGGGATTCAGTGTCTTCTCTCAGCTCCCAATGTCTCAGTTTCCTTCCCTATCTTTCTCTGGACTTAATTTTTAGTCGGGTTGCTGGAAGAGAATTAATTACAGACCCAAACAAGAGTGCATCCTTGCACGGGTATCGTCATAGGTATCCCTTAAAAAAAATTCAGACTTCTGGTCAACTTTACAGTAGAGCTATGGCACATGCTGTCCATAAGTGTGATAATTTACTAATCCGCTGCACTATTTTACTGTGGTCAGTTCACTTCTCCTTTCAGTACCTCTGTGTGCCAGTACCCATCAAAAGCCACAAAATATTGGATAAACTGTGATATCCCTTTCTTGACAACGCCCGGCAGGTTCGGCCATTGTCAGTCGCAAATTCACTGCCCGCTCTCGAACTATCTTTGACAAAGACCTTTTCTCTTTCCTTTCCTTAACCATGTCCAGCTGCTATTGCTTTGGCGTTCTTGAGATTGTCCTCAGATTTGAGATGGTTATCAGTGTAGGACCAACTCGACCTGTTATTTTGTGAAAAGAACAGCACTACATGAAACGTGCAGGTCTCAGGTACACATCCTAGTGAGATAGCTCAGTGCCTTTATGCAGCAGTTGCAGGGATCTTTTGGAAACCTGTAGGCTAATTTTTCCAGTCCTTGGTAATAGTTCATTTGTTGATATCCATGCTGTAAACATCTGCTCTGGACCATGTTGGCATAGGTCTAAATCCTTCCAGGGCTAAATAAACATACATTACTCATACATTAATTAATGAATACCATTGGTTGCACAGAGATATCACTTATTGCCAAAAACCAATTAAGATTGTATTATGTGCTATGTAAATGGTCATTATTAGTATATTTAATCATATTCATGTGGATCCACGATACATTATATGTCACTAAACTGACACATTTTCCATTCCTATAATGAAGACGGCACCATTATTTGCAAATATTCTTTCATTTTTTGTGAATCTTGTTTCTGTTCTAAGGAGTTTACAGTATAACTCTTGACAAACCTGCAAAGTGTTATTGCATAGTGGATCACTGCATCCCCTTATGGCATGCTGACCCTGTCAGGCAGGTGAGTGACAAGCTGTGCTCTCTTTGACCTCTCGTACTTTGAGACATTAACTGGGTGGTTATGTTCCTCAAATCAGAGAGACTAACCACCTTCTCAGAGCACATGTGCCTTTTAAGATACAAGTGACTAAGGTTCAGGATACCATCAGCAGGCTAGCCTTTGAACACACTGTTCAAGAGGTACAGGTGGGCTTCCTGGTGTCGCGAATGTTAGCATCACTGCCCTCATCTTTGCTTGCACCCACCGTGAACATCATCAGCACCCAAAGACAACGCTCCAAAGGCTTCACAAGGAAAAGTTGGAATTTTTGAAGGAAAGACTTGAGTTCTTTGTGCATGTCTTGAAGGGAGGAGGGACTGAGGCAGGTTCCTGGAAAGCAGCAGATACCAAAACCGCTATCCCTCCCTTAGAACGTACCAGAGCAGATGGCCACTCACTGTGTGTGGAGCATCCCCAATCTCGCCGCTATCGCCAAAATGCATCCAGGGCAACTAAGGAAGATTTGTGGATTAAACTTGACCCGTGACCAAATGGGAGGAATATGTGACAGAACAACTAGGTCCTAAACAACTATAGCCTAGACTACTACTGTTAAACAACTCAAAAGTCTCTACAACTAAGTACTGAACAACTACTGTCTAAACAACAATTGTGCCTGAATAACAATTGCCTGAACAACTAATATATATATATATATTCTAAACAACTAATAAACCATAAAAAAACAAAAAGAAAACCTTACCTTAAAATTAGTTGGTCAGGCAATTGTTATTCAGGCACAATTGTTGTTTAGACAGTAGTTGTTCAGTACTTAGTTGTAGAGACTTTTTAGTTGTTTAGCAGTAGTGGTTCAGGCAAGTAGTGGTTTAGACCTAGTTGTTCAGGATGTTTCCCAAATGGGAGCATTCAAGAAGGCAAAAACAGCATTCAAGGGAGAAACAACAATGGCATGTTTCAACCGCCATCATGACATTGAGCTAGTGGTGGACGCCAGTGTGGCCTGCGGTGTTGCTCATCCAGAAGGACAATAAAAGCACCACTTATCGAACATCCTATGCCAGTCGGGCGCTTCCAGAATGAATAAGAAGCCATTGCTGATCACTGACGCTGCCAGTTCTTCCACCTGTATGCGTGTGGAAGCTTGACTATTCAGGGTCTGACTATTTTGAGTGCCCCTTGGCTCACACAGAGTGTGGTGAGTATGCCTATTTTGTGGTCAGCTTGCACTGACTGGGGAGCAACAAGGGCGCCTGGGCTAAGTATACTTTTCTCTTTTGCTATAGGTGCGTTATTCAGATGACAAAGGTCCGGATGAGACCAGACAAGAAGACACGGGTTGAAACGTCCACATCCCCAACCATGGTTGTTTAGCTTTTTGATTTCGCTAGGAGATACTGTATAGAAATATATGCTATCCCATTCCATAACAGATGTAAATTATTTTTCAACATTGAGCTTTGTACAGTGTCTTGTGTGATTTTGTATATATGTTTACAGTTGAATCACTGCGTTGTATCATTACATTCTATATATTGCACCTTGTTCCTATAAAGCAAATTAAGAATTTGTGGAAATTAAGAGAAAAGTGTCCTATGCCCATTGTTTGGTAGTACTCAGTAAAAGATAAATGATTTTACTATGTTGTAAATCTCAGAAGCACATGCAGGGTAATGATAAATGAGTCCCACGGGACAATTGTTACATTATAATACTGTGTTTACTTGCAGCAGTTTCTATACACATGCCAACTGTCATCCACTTGTTTGCTAGAAGCTCATTTTGCATCTGGGATAGCAGGAGTTTTCATTGCTATTTTTTTGAAATCGGACAATTTCAGATCTTGCTTCACAATATATTTCCAACTTTGGCAAAAGCTAATTGTTTTGGGTTTAAAATTGAAGATTCCTGACATCTGGAAATCATCCCCAATCCAATGAGCAAATAAATGCTGGTGCAATATTTACAACCTTTATCACCGCCACCCTGGCTTTGTCTCATGTTTCCCAACTGAAGCCATTGGTCCACAGCACTGTTAGGTCTCCCCTACAGACAGCTATAGCTGTCAGGCAACAATTATTGCCATTACTCACCACACACCACCGCCTGTGGTTCAGCTGACTTTAAGCACTAGCTAGGAGGGCTGTACATCAGCGATCACATCAGTCCTATGCATTTTGCAGATGTGAACACTCGAAATTAATATCAGTTCTGGCACACAGTGGTTGTTCCACCACCCCATGCCCATCCTGCTTGTTTGTTGCTTTGAGTAGGTACCGCGCCAATCCCCATCCCACTCTAATGCTCCACTGTCCATCCCACGTCTGCTCTGCATTTATTTGGAGAGTTCACTAGCTGCACAATGCTACTACTATATGTTAGTTTGTGCTTTAATACTCCTCAGCTATTTTTTGTTTTTATTTTCCCATTCTTCAGTAGACATGAGCATGAGCCATGTTCAAATGCTAAAATACAAAAAAGCCAAAATGGTCATTGGTACATCAGGAAGCATACATCGTGAAACAAAAATGTGCTTGTATCACAACACATACAAGACACCAGTCTTGGAATGTGTTTTCTTAACATTCCAAGATGGCTGCAGTGCACATGCATACATGCAAATGCATCATGACACATACACATGTATACGTCAGGTGCGCCAATGTAAACAAGCATTGGCAAAGATAATAGCTTAATATTCACCTACCACTCCTAGTCTGCCAGAACCTCTCTGTAGTAAATTTGGATTTGAGTTGAGGGATTCACAATTTTTTTGTGGCCATTTATAGATTTTGGTGTTGTGGAAAGGTTACCTTTGCAATGATCATGACACTGAGCTTGCTTCTTTTGAACAACCCTTTTTTGTTAGTGTAATTTCTTCACCTGGGGAGACGTAATGCATATTTATAAAGCGTGCCCTCTTTTGCAGGAACAAGACTATCCCATTGCTGTGTTTATAGCGGTTTCCGTCACCCTTTTTTGTGTTAGATATAAAGTCATGAAGAACAGTGGGCCTTGTCTAGAATTTGGCAGCCACTAATTTCCCATTCTGACAGAGGCACAGCCGTGGCAACAAATTTATGTTTCAATGTTTTTATTATCACATCAACAAAAAACAAACATTCTAAAGACAATCACATCAGATAGCACAAAAGACATCTAAACATATGTAGACTCACCACTCCTTTGTCAAATCACGATTTGTATTTTAGAGCACTGACATAGAAATTGTTCATTTCTCTACTGTACGAGAGGGTGGGGTCGGCTAGGGGTGGGGAGTAAGGGTAGGAAAAGAAGGACGGGGTAGAAAGATAACAGGCAGAAAATCTACACTCACCAAAGGCTTAATCCACACTCAGACAGCGGTGCTTCCTCCTACTTCTCCATGGCTCACAACTTGTGGGCTACAAGTAATCAACCCTAGAAATCCAACAGGCCTTAACTAGAAAAAAGTCAGACTTAGCCTTTGGAAGAGTCTTCTACTATGACCTGCAGAAAAGATCTGGCTGCCACCACATTAGAAAAAAATAGGAATTCTATATAAATGTCACCTTAAGTTTGACCATGTTTCAGTGGAAATTCTGATCCCTAAGTACAAAATATCCTTCTTCACACCCAACAAATATTTGCTCTTTTTCTGTGTAACCATGCTGACACATGGGACACCTCCTTTTCGGCAACACTCTCTAGGGTACATCAATTTGTAAAGTGTTTCATCACTCGTATTGTCACAATGTCAGCTTGTTGCCGCTGCTCCTGCATCCTGGCACTGTTCCTCTGGTTTTCCTTTGGAGGGAGGGGGAGACATTTCTGACTCCATTGGATGTTACCTGATACTGAGGACATTCAAGGGCAGAGAACGTTCTTTTTGTTTATTTGCTCAGCAAGCTTAGAACTTGCCAACTTCCTCGTTGTTCTCTTCGATGGATTTCCCCTACCAAAATTTGCTGCAACGCACATCCTCACTCATTCTCAGGCACGGAGTACTAATACTTGTTAGAAAAGTCTGAACTAGTAACACAAACCTTTTTCTACAAAAAAGGGAACCATTATTGTAGAGCTACTGTCAGCAGTGTAACGAAACTTGAGGGGGCCCCCTTGCAATGTACCATGAGGGGGCTCCTCCCCCATCTTGGGGGCTGCGGGGCAATGGTGTAAAAAAGGCCCCTGCACTCCCGCGGTGCAGCCCCCCCCTTCAGCAGAGCACCTCACCTGAGTGAGTCCGGAGAGGGGCGCCCCCTACGTGTTCTTTGCAGGGGGCCCCCTTCCAGATTCATTGCACGACTGCTGTGGGGGCCTTTGTTACGCCACTGGCTACTATAACCTAACTAGAATCAACCGAAAGATAAAGAGTATCTAGGAGTGAGATCTAATGTTCTTCAGAATAAAAAGCCACAGAGTACATAAACAGATGAAAGCAGCAAAAACACAAAGAACATAACTGCCTTGCGGCGTGTACACCGCTTGCTGCAGTCAAATGGTCGACTGCAGTGCTGAGCCTGATACAGGAGCTCCGAAGCATGGGTTTCAAGGGGGAGTATGCACAGAACTATTTTTTAGGAAAGCAGAAATAAGAGTTTGATGTGGAAGTAATAACTGCTAATAGAGGAGGAAGCAAATGAAGATTCGTTTTTCTAGATTAAATACATTCTTATACTACTGGGGGGGAGGGTGCAACCCGCTGCGTTTGCTGTTATGTTTTTGCTTGACCACACAGCTACAAATTCTTTAAAAAATGCTTTTTGGCTTCATCCAAATGAGAATGTTTTTCTGCTTATGGTTGTTTAGTCCTCATCCCAGTCATTACATATGACATATTCTCTACACAGAAGAAAAAGACCTTGATGGATGCTGCCAGTTGACATGGGGTGGCTTCTCCTCAGTGGCGAGAGGGTGTCGCCCCCCCCCTGGCTGAGTCAATAGATGAAAAATAAAATGATAGCTTGCTATCGTTTTATTTTTCAAAATTGTTCATCTGCTGGCTCAGCCATCAGAGTGTACAGGGAGGGGCAGGGCTGGGACACAGGAGGGGGGAGAGGGGAGGGTAGGGGAGAGTGCACTAAGTGCGCATGTTTGTTTGGCCGGCCGGGCTGGAGAAACAGCAGAGACCGCCGGCCTGTGTCTGAGTGGCAGTGACTGCGGCTCAGACCAATCCTGATGCTGTGTTTAGCATATAAGCAGCTCCACGATTGCTGGGAAGCCTGTGCTGGTGAGGAGAGAGGCAGCAGGAGATGGCGGCGGGAGACGGGCGGCGCAAGGTAAGTTTTTAAAGATTGTGTGGTTTCTGCTCAAGTTGCCAGCCTAAATGGCTCTTCCACTTCCTTCCTCATTTATGGGAAGTATTGGTTCAGCAGCAGGCATTATCCTAGCATTTGACAAATGGCTACTGCTCATGTCACCAATTGTAGTTCTTGTCCTTTTAACATCCTTTTATTCACTCAACATCATCTCTGCCTGGCACATGTTGCCATATGGATTATTGTTTATTCCAGTTAGAATTTGCATGTTTGTCTCTCAGATTCCCTCACTCACCACACCGCAAAGAGCTGTGTTCCATAACACAATAACCGAACATTGGTCCCGATTAAACACTACATGAAACACCCTTCCAACCACAGTGTAGCTTACTATCCATCTGGTGTAACCACTTCAACACCACACACCAGGGTAGTAAATGCTACAAAAATTCCACAAAACAATAGAATACATTACAAAAAAGGTAGGGCGTATGTGTTTGTGATTCTTATGGGCCATATGAGTCACTTTTGGTACAAACTGAGGATAAAGTTTCAGAATACCGGCATCTTCTATAATCCTGAAAAGGGAGTACATTAAAGAGCCCCAAGCAAAACCAATATGTGAGCAGAAATAATTTCCACCAAAAACAATGTCTTCCTGGTAGAAAACTTTAAATCTGCAAAACTGAGCAGTTCTAAGGGAAACTTCTAAAGAGGACCTCATTGCAAGGTACGCCCTAGGGAGGGAAAAAGGATGCTTCAATGGCCTACAGATTGTTACCACTTTCATAAGCCTAGTAGCTAGAGATTTATTCACCAAAAGGCCTCTCGATAGTTCAAGGAAAGCTCTAATCATTGCCTGTTGAGCTTTCAAAGCTGCCAAATTCTCAAACCTTTCACAAACAAATTGAATACTGGAAGCAATATCAGATAAGACAAGCACCAAGTCTGAGCATTTTTCCAACATCTGCAATAAACTTTTTGAAGGGTATCTAGATTTCTGGATAGCCCCTGCTGAATGTTTTGGGAGACCTCTGCTTTGTCACCAACACTTTCAACTACAGACGCAAGACAGAGATAGACACTGAAATGGAAGACGCCCCAGAGCCCAAAGGGGATAAGGGAGAAGATGAAGTCATAGATGGTAAAAAGAGATAACCAGGACCTGTGGGGCCAGAATAGAAGAACGATAGTTACTTCTCCTGGCTCCTTTTAAATACGAAGAAGAATTTGAGGGCAAAGCACATAAAAGATAACAACCCAATAGTATAGGAAGAGCACCCACTCCACAAGAGCCTGGAGCAGGAAACCATTAAAAAAAAAAACTGAGCCATTTTCTTGGGGGGATAACAAATCTAGGAAATGCCTCATGATTTTTTAACGAATTGAGTTGAAGATCTGAGGAATAAGGTTTAGGTCTTGGACGAGAGAAAGAATTTGCTCAACCTGTTCACTTTAGAAGTGTCCTTGCCCTTGATACAAAAAGCCTTGATAGAAAGCTGGTGAAGTTCTGCCCAGTAACCCATCTGCATTGTCAGCTGATTGGGAGAGCTGAAATGGGTTTCCCTTGATGACTGATGTCTTCATGTGGTCTGTTTGAACTAGAACATGATTCCACTCCAAACTGTTCTGGAAGTGTCATAAAACAAAGAACTGCCTCCAACTCCCTCAAGTTCCTAAAATGTTGTTTTTCTTTTGAAGTCCCCCAGGCTTGCACAGGTACGTCTAGTAGGATGGCTTCTCAACCTTTCAAACTGTCCAAAGGAAGACTGGGACACAGTAGAAAGCCTTGGTCAGGTTCCCTTTCTTTAACCACGACTGCAAAGCAGAAGCCTGACAGGGTGTTACTGGAGTGAGTGTTGGGACAAAGGTCTAGAATATTTCAGAAAAGGAACTAGAAGAGGATATAGATGTAGTTGAGCCATGGAACTAGAAATACACATTAGGCTGTATGTCCTTTATTAGTATTAGATGAGGGGTGAAAACACACCTCCAATAATAATCACAGTCCTTCTCAGGGTGAACCACCAAAGTCACTTAATAAACCTGCGCTTAATCCTTTGCTGGCTTGACACAAAGCAATCATGCTTAACTTAGAGGCAATACGTAAAGTATTCATGCTGCGCTCAAATAGAAATAAAGTGAAAACACAACACAAGAAAAATCCCAACCTAATCCCCAAATAGAGTATATTTTAACAGATCAAATGAGAAAATCCAATAAATAGAACCTGAGATAGGAATTTTTAAAGATTGAATTAGAAATAGTTCCAAAAAGCACAAAGTGCCAACAACGGTTATTTGACGGCATTGGGCTGGGTGAAAGTCAAAAGTTCAGGCCAACTGTGATGGAGTGTGGGTCAGATACAGGTTCTAGAATTGTTCCAGTGGAAAGTTTAACTTTGGACCTAGAAACGTTTATGGAGAAAAAGTAGTCACTGACAAATTGTTGGCAGGGCAAGCTGGATCTGAAGCGGGGCTCGACAACGGCAGGTTGCTGAAGCGTGGAGTCAGGATGCAGTCGTCAACAAAGGTGGGAATCCTCTGTGTGGGTGAAGTCTGGAGTCTGTGCCCAGGAAGACCTCAATGTCACTCGGTTTCCATGAAGCCCTCTATGTTCAGACTTAGGCATTTTTCTGGAAGTTAAATCTTCTTCTATGAGTCAAACTAGCAAGAGGAGGCGAACAAGTGATTCAACATCAATGCCTGCGGCTTGGACGGCGACCTGTCTCTGTCGGTTCTCTAGGTAGAAAGTTGGCAAAAAGTTTCTAAGTCACATTTTGTGCAGTTTGGGGGCAGGATGGATATGCTCTAATAACAGCAAAGGGTCCAGGACCTGGGGAGCACCACTTGGGGTTTAGGACTCACTCCAAAGGAAGACAGGAGCAGGGTCCAAGGCAGGCAAAGTTGGTACTGGTCAAGCTTATTGTGTCCCAGTAGTTCAAACTGGAGGTCAGCCAACTCACCCTTGGAGCCACTTCTGGTGTCCAGGGTTCCAGACAAGTAGGTTCTGTCTTTCTTCATCTTTCTAACAGCAAGGCACTCTTTCTTCTGTTCTTCACAAGTCCAGGAGTATTCTGAGGAGAGGTCTGGTTGGTCTACTTGTATGCTTTGCCCACTCCTTAAGCCAGTTTTGGTTAGTTTCTCTGGCCCCACTAGGTTATGTGCCAGCTTGACTTGAGGGACAAAGGGGGGCAGGTCTAAATGTGAGCTTCATCTGCCAATGACAAGTAGACATCTTTTGAAGTTCAGGAAGAAGCTGGGCACAGCCCCTGATGCCATCCTGTAAGGTAAGGAGTCCACTACCCACTTTCAGGGCCCTTTGTTCATTGTCTGTGAACAATACACATCTCACCACTGGGGAGCCATCAGAGGTCAGGTGACAGATGGACAATGGCAGGAAAGCCTTGTGGTTTTAGGCAGGAAAATGACAATGTTCTAAAACTATCATTCCAAACTAGTAATATAATATCTGGCTTTACCTTTAGTTGGATGTTAAATTACTGTTAAAATGAGGAACGCTACTAACTGATTGGTAAAATCCCACAATTAAGATATAATTTCGTTGGTTGTAGTATTTCAAAGGAAGGGAATATACAAGCTAAGTCTCTTAAGTCCAATTCAACACGCTTTTATTTAAGGACAAGTGGCATATTCCAATTTTAAGTTTCAAGGTTCAACAGAGTTTCAGCCTCCAATTCAACACGCTTTTGTTTGAGGAAAAGGTAGTATATTCCAAAATTGAATTTCAAAGTTCAGCGGAGTTTCAGCCAACACGTGTTTCGCCCCACACTGCGAATGTGCCAGGACTTTCTCAAGGCTGTGAAAAAGAAATAGTATAAGGCTCGAGATAAGGCTCAGACTGGATAGAAGTGACACCGAATGGGTGAATACCCTGGGTGCATGTGAAAAGAGCATGCATCGTTTCTGCTGTGCTCTCTTAAAAAGAGGTTAAAAGAAGGTGGTGAGTGTCCCGTCCATAGGGGTCACTAGAAGGAAAAGGTAACACCCTCAATACGTGAGATATAGATCCGTGCATTATAATATGAGGAGTGCAATATAAGTCCTGAGTAGTGGTACGAAGTATAAATAAAGAAGATTTATATCAATGTTCAATAAATTACTGGGGAATTGTCAATCGTGATTTTATGCTGGCACTAGACTACGTAGTATCATGCCAAAAAGAAAATAAATTAAAAGAGGAAAATAACGAAGTGTGAGTTATAGAGTTTGAAGCTTAACCAATATCAGTTACATACCATGTTATTTAGAGAGCAAAATTCTTCTGGCAAAATTGCCACAGTAATTATAAATGATCTGTACATGAGAAATACATGACATTTACTATATATGCAATCCAAAATGCGTAATGTTATCCAAATAGTAACTAATATGTGCCCAATATATCACAACAAATCCCGAGATGGTCAGTGTGTTCCAAACTAGTTTGTGTTCAATTTGATTTATATTAAAAAATAAACAATAAAAGTCAATATCTCAGTTAATAAGACAAGCAGCCCCTAACTTTAAGGGAAACTAAGAGTTAAGTATGCCAGGTAAAAAACAGCATTGTCGATCGGTAACTGGTGAGAGTTATAAGCAAAGCGAAATCGCTAACAGGCCCCCTTGAAGTGTATGAGAAGCAGGTCAGTGCGTAACTGGGTCCTTACCTAATTTTGGAGAACAAACAAAAATTTAGAGTTCCGACGCGTCCAACACCGTTTTTATTAGCGGTAGTCCTTCCTTTGATCTGATGGCACAGACACAGAGGAAGGACTAAAGGAAACTAGAGCAAATTTGAGTAATGGCGTCGCCATTAGAAACCCTAACATGACGGCGCCATTTTGGAAGGGGGAGGCATATTATTACTTAACTACCAACAAATGATTGAGAACAAGAAATTATATTCAGAAAAGAAAAACGGAGAAAAAAATAATAAGTAGCTAAGCTATACATTAAAAAATGAATGCTGACTCCTGGATGTAATAAAAAAGAGGAGAGAGAAAGAATAAAAAATGAAAAATGAAAAGTGAATAATAAAGAAAGTTATAATCTAAGTGACATGACAACTGAGAGACAGATGTCATGATGTTACTATATCATATAGAAGAGGTTGCTATACTGGTACCTCTGTGCTATTCCTGGGGGATAGTTCCTCCCAGTGTATATACAGGTAACGTAAGTGGTGTGAAAATTAAGAGACAGGTATCACTATGGGGGTGATTCCAACTCTGGCGGGTGGCTACTGCCGCCCGCCAGGCGGAAACCGCCATTTGGCCGCCACGCGGCCAAAATTCCGCGGCCCCCATTCTGACATTCCCGCAGGGCTGGCGGGCGCTAACAAAGTTAGCGCCCGCCGGCCCAGCGGGAATGAGGCCGCAACACAGGAGCCGGCTCCGAATGGAGCCGGCGGTGTTGCGGCGGTGCGACGGGTGCAGTTGCAGCCGTCGCGCTTTTCAGTGAAAAGCAGGCCGGGGCCCTGTTAGGGGGCCCAGGACACCCATTACCCCCAGCCTCTTCCTGGCAGTGAAAACCGCCAGAAACAGGCTGGCGGTACGGGGGTCAGAATCTCCATGGCAGCGCTGCTTGCAGCGCTGCCCTGGTGGATTCTCCCAGCCGGGGCAAAAACGGCGGATGACCGCCGGCCCCGGCAATCCGACCGCAGCTTTACCGCCGCGTTCGGAATGGGGATTGAAGCACCGCCAGCCTGTTGGCGGTGCTTCCGTCATTCGTGGCCCTGGCGGTCCAAGACCGCCAGGGTCAGAATGACCCCCAATGTCTTATATTACGGGGTAACTAAATTGGTGCCACTATGCTAATCCCAAGGGGTAATTCCTCCCTATATGAAAACAAGTTAAAGGAGAAGAAAAACAAGTGGATTATAAACCAGGACAAATAAGAAGAAACAAAAGGTGAAGAGCTCATCAGGCTCGTTACATCAACCAATAATGCCACTCATGGTCCTTATTTAGGCCCTTATTAACAGTATCATAGTGAATAATCATTCGGCTTTCCTCTTGACATAGACGCAAGGGTAGATTGCCTCCCCTTGGGGACATTGTGATACGTCGGCGACCACAGAAGGTGAAGTTGCGCTCGTAGGCATGACATTCATTATAGTGTTCCACAAGGGGTGCCTTGACTTCCAATTTTTGAATATTGCAGAAATTTTCTTGAATTCAAATTTTAAGAGGGCGGATGGTACTTCCCATGTAGGCTTGTAGACAGGGACACCATATTATATAAACAATATTGGTACTTTCACAGTTAATAAAGTCTTTGATCTCGAAGTCCTCGCCTTTAATGGTTATTGTTGTAGATTTGTTAAGGCCTAGTTTGCAAATGGAACATTTGGTGCAGGTATAAAAACCCTTTGGTTTTGGGAAGAATGGTCCAGATGGTTTTGTTTTGAAGAAAGAAGGGCAAAGTTTGTCCCTGAGATTAGGGGCTCGACGGAAGCCTATTTGTGGGTGATTGGTGATATGTTTATTAATGGAGGGGTTGTTTTGTAATAGATACCAGTGTTTCTAGAGGTATTTCCGGATAGAGTGATGACCATTATGGAATTCTGTGATCAAACGAATAGTTGTATCCTGTTTAGGCCGGTGTGTGGTGTTAATCATCTTGTTCTGGTCCATATTACCTAACTTGTCTTTGGTTAAGTTCAAAGTCGTCTTGTTGTACCCCCTCGCCATGAGTCTCTCCGTTATTTGGGTGGAGGTAATTTGATAATCAGAAAGGTTAGTACAATTCAAACTTTTTCAAATTTATCCGTCAACTCAAACTTAAATCTTTCTTCTCTACATTTGTCCCCCCCCCCAATCTCTCCCACTCAATCCAAGTGATATCTCTGTTCAGGACTTGGAAGACATTAGACTCCTATGTAATTTGTCCAATACTACTGAATCGGACCTTTCTCTCTCCTTTGTGGCTAACGACTTAGACCTGAATATTAATCAGTATCATCCTTCGGATCTCCGACCGAAGTCTACTTTTACCCCCATTCTTCCAGCAGGAAACTCCATAGATCTCTTTTCAACAGCAGTAATGAGAGACCTCGATAGAGAATATATACGATATTGTCACAGGCGCAAATACTTACCATCAAATATCAACCGAAAGCAAGCAACTGTTCTTGTGAAATTACAGAGCAACCCTAGTATTACCATCAAGGAAGCTGACAAAGGAGGGAATATTGTCATCCTTAACACTACTGACTACCTCAAGGAGGCATATCGGCAACTCCAAGACTCAAAGTGCTATAAACGACTTACTTCCAACCCTACAGTTGAAATACAACAGAAATTATCAGTCCTACTTGACTATTGGCATTCTCGCCAAATTATTTCTAACAAAGAAAAATCTGCCCTTTTTTTATCTCACCCCACGATCCCTACCCTGTATCTCTTACCGAAAATTCATAAAAAAGACCTTCCACCTAAAGGTAGACCAATCATATCTGGTATAAATTCCATATGCTCTAAATTGGGGGCACCCTAATTGATCATGTACTACAACCTTTTATGATTAACTTACCATCCTTTGTCAGAGACACAAAAGACATAATCCAAAAATGACAAAATATCGATTGGCAACCAGATTACCTCCTCGTCACCATTGACATTGTTAGTCTTTATACCTCCATTAAACACCATGATGGCTTAGAGGCAGTTAGAAAAAGTCTCTCGACCAAACCAGTGACATTCACAACACATAACCTAATGATTCTGGAAATGTTGCAGTTTTGCTTAGAAAATAACTACTTCCTATTTGATGGTCACTATTACTTGCAACTACAAGGGACGGCAATGGGGGCCAAATTCGCACCACCGTATGCCTGTATTCTGATGGGCGCGGTTGAACGAGATTGGCTCTGGAGTGATAGAAATGAACACTTTTCCCAACACATCATCTATTGGGGACGGTATATAGATGATATCTTGCTGATATGGCAAGGCCGGAAGGCCTTACTGACACCATTTTTGAAGTCTTTAGTACTCAATAAATAGGGTATTGGCATTACATACCACATCTCCAACTCGGAGGTGGAATACTTAGATCTTTTGATTTACGTAGACAATGACAAATTACAGGCTATATTTTTTAGGAAAAAGACAGCGACTAACTCAATTCTGCATGCAACCAGTTGCCATCCTCCCAGTACTACTAAGAACATTCCGCAAGGCGAGTAAAGATGAGCCAGAATGAATTGTACTAACCTTTCTGATTATCAAATTACCTCCACCCAAATAACGGAGAGACTCATGGCGAGGGGGTACAACAAGACGACTTTGAACTTAACCAAAGACAAGTTAGGTAATATGGACCGGAACAAGATGATTAACACCACACACCGGCCCAAACAGGATACAACTATTTGTTTGATCACAGAATTCCATAATGGTCATCACTCTATCCGGAAATACCTCCAGAAACACTGGTATCTATTACAAAACAACCCCTCCATTAATAAACATATCACCAATCACCCACAAATAGGCTTCTGTCGAGCCCCCAATCTCAGGGACAAACTTTGCCCTTCTTTCTTCAAAACAAAACCATCTGGACCATTCTTCCCAAAACCAAAGGGTTTTTATACCTGCACCAAATGTTCCATTTGCAAACTAGGCCTTAACAAATCTACAACAATAACCATTAAAGGCGAGGACTTCAAGATCAAAGACTTTATTAACTGTGAAAGTACCAATATTGTTTATATAATATGGTGTCCCTGTCAACAAGCCTACATTGGAAGTACCATCCGCCCTCTTAAAATTCGAATTCAAGAACATTTCCGCAATATTCAAAAATTGGAAGTCAAGGCACCCCTTGAGGAACACTATAATGAATGTCATCCCTACGAGCGCAACTTCACCTTCTGTGGTCTCCGACGTATCACAGTGTCCCCAAGGGGGGGCAATCTACCCTTGCGTCTACGTCAAGAGGAAAGCCGGATGATTATTCACTATGATACTGTTAATAAGGGCCTAAATAAGGACCATGAGTGGCATTATGAGTTGATGTAACGAGCCTGATGAGCTCTTCACCTTTTGTTTCTTCTTATTTGTCCTGGTTTATATTCCACTTGTTTTTCTTCTCCTTTAACTTGTTTTCATATAGGGAGGAATTACCCCTTGGGATTAGCATAGTGGCTCCAATTTAGTTACCCCGTAATATAAGACATAGTGATACCTGTCTCTTAATTTTCACGCCACTTACGTTTCCTGTATATATACTGGGAGGAACTATCCTCCAGGAATAGCATAGAGGTACCAGTATAGCAACCTCTTCTATATGATATAGTAACAACATGACATCTGTCTCTCAGTTGTCATGTCACTTAGATTATAACTTTCTTTATTATTCGCTTTTAATTTTTCATTTTTCATTTTTTATTCTTTCTCTCTCCTCTTTTTTATTACATCCAGGAGTCAGCATTCATTTTTTAATGTATAGCTTAGCTACTTATTATTTTTTTCTCCGTTTTTCTTTTCTGTATATAATTTCTTGTTCTCAATCATTTGTTCGTAGTTAAGTAATAATATGCCTCCCCCTTCCAAAATGGCGCCGTCGCGTTAGGGTTTCTAACGGCGACGCCATTACTCAAATTTGCTCTAGTTTCCTTTAGTCCTTCCTCTGTGTCTGTGCCATCAGATCAAAGGAAGGACTACCGGTAATAAAAACTGTGTTTTTTCCGGCGCGTCCTGTGCGAATAGGCGATGGACGCGTCAGAGCTCTAAATTTTTGTTTGTTCTCCAAAATTAGGTAAGGACCCAGTTACGCACTGACCTGCTTCTCATACACTTCAAGGGGGCCTGTTAGCGATTTCGCTTTGCTTATAACTCTCACCAGTTACCGATCGACTATGCTGTTTTTTACCTGACATATTTAACTCTTAGTTTCCCTTAAAGGTAGGGGCTACTTGTCTTATTAACTGAGATATTGACTTTTATTGTTTATTTTTGAATATCAATCAAATTGAACACAAACTAGTTTGGAACACACTGACCATCTTGGGATTTGTTGTGATATATTGGGCACATATTAATTACTATTTGGATAACATTACGCATTTTGGATTGCTTATATAGTAAATGTCATGTATTTCTCATGCACAGATCCTTTATAATTACTGTGGCAATTTTGCCAGAAGAATTTTGCTCTCTAAATAACATGGTATGTAACTGCTATTGGTTAAGCTTCAAACTCTATAACTCACACTTTGTTATTTTCCTCTTTTAATTTATTTTATTTTTGGCATGATACTACGTAGTCTAGTGCCAGCATAAAATCATGATTGACAATTCCCCAGTAATTTATTGAACATCAATATAAATCTTCTTTATTTATACTTCGTACCACTACTCAGGACTTATATTGCACTCCTCATATTATAATGCACGGATCTATATCTCACGTATTGAGGGTGTTACCTTTTCCTTCTAGTGACCCCTATGGATGGGACACTCACCACCTTCTTTTAACCTCTTTTTAAGAGAGCACAGCAGAAACGATGCATGCTCTTTTCACATGCACCCAGGGTATTCACCCATTCGGTGTCACTTCTATCCAGTCTGAGCCTTATCTCGAGCCTTATACTATTTCTTTTTCACAGCCTTGAGAAAGGCCTGGCACATTCGCAGTGTGGGGCGAAACACGTGTTGGCTGAAACTCCGCTGAACTTTGAAATTCAATTTTGGAATATACCACCTTTTCCTCAAACAAAAGCGTGTTGAATTGGAGGCTGAAACTCCGTTGAACCTTGAAACTTAAAATTGGAATATACCACTTCTCCTTAAATAAAAGCGTGTTGAATTGGACTTAAGAGACTTAGCTCGTATATTCCCTTCCTTTGAAATACTACATCCAACGAAATTATATCTTAATTGTGGGATCTTACCAATCAGTTAGTAGCATTCCTCGTCATAGGAGGACTAGGGCCTGTGTCCTCCGGCTTAAGCTCCCACAGCTCAGGTAAATAGGCATTCCACACAGGAAGTTAACCCGTTTGGACCCTTCTTTCTCTTTGGATGTAATACTGTTAAAATGAGCCTAGAACTACTTTCTTTGCTACTGCAAAACAGAATTTAGCATTTATTAAATGTAATAGTATAAAGCAGTGTTAACCTATGGGAGAGACAGCCTTGTCACCGTGAAAAACGACAATGTAGGGATTTCATTGGCAGGACATGTAAAACATAATTGTGCATGTCCTACCTCTAAATACCATGTACTTTTTCCTTTGGGCATTTAGGGCCTAACTTAGGGGTGACTTATAAGTATGAAAAAGAGAGGTATGGACCCGGCAAAATGTTTGTTTTGCCAAATTGAAATGGCAGTTTTAAAACTGCACAGCCAGGCTGCAATGGCAGGCCTGATGATATGTTTTACAGTGCTACTTTAGTTGGCGACACAATGTTTGCTGCAGCCCTCTATCAGCATTCATTTTACAGGCCCTGGCTAACTGTAATACCATAAACTAGGGACCTATAAGTAAATTAAACATGCTAATTAGGTTCATGCCAATGGTACCATGTTTAAAAAGAAGAGTGCAAGCACATAACCACTGGTTAGCAGCAGTAAAGTATGCAGAGTCCTACGGCCAGCAAAAATGGGCTCAGCTAAAGAAGGCAAAAATCTGGGGGAATGTCATGCAAAAGATGGTCATTCCCAACCCTGAACCTTTAACCAAAGATGGGCTAAAGCTGCTAGGGATTGAGACAGAGCCGATAAAGAAGATGGCACCACTCTCAGATGCTCTGCTCTTTGTACTGGAAGAAATATCACCTCAAGAACTTTCCTGAATTAGGCTCTGGTGAAGATTCTGTCCTGAAAATTTATTTGTTGACACTTCGGGAAAATGAGAAGTAAGACATGGAGAGACAGCTGGTTGTGAAAAGGGTCCAGACCATTAAAGATGTCCTCGCATGATGCAGCATGAAGTAACCAGCCATCCAAATACAGAATTACATGCCAACCCTGGAGAAGTAAAAAAGTGACAAAGGGAGACATCATCTTTGTAAATATCCATGAAGGGTATCAAGGTCCAAACAGCAGTAGCTGGAACTGATAGTGTCTACCACACAGGCAGAATCTTAGAAACATTTGATGCCAACCTACAATGGAAATGTGAAAGTCCAACATGTCTATTGTGATCATGAAAGGTGTGTTTGGAATGAGCGGAATTATCCTCTGAAGAGTCTTCAATTTGAAGGGCTTCTTTACAATTCATCTGTTGACCTTCCCCAGATTGATGGCTAACCTGAAACCTCCTGATGCTTTGGAAGCCAGGAATATAATGTAATGAATTCCTGCGCTACGATTTTTAGGAACTGGAACTATCACATTTTTGGATATAAGACACTAAGGGGGTCATTACAACATTGGCGGTAAAAGCCGCTTACCGCCGTGCAGAAGACTGCCAATACACCGCCGCCGCCACGAAATCCCGCCACAGCTATTATGACCCACATCTCGGAAACCGCCGAAATTCAGACACCCACACAAGTCCGCCACACCAAAGGTCAGTGATAAACTGGCGAAAACAAAACCTCCACCGTCACGCCAACAGAAACACACTGATGCTATCACGAACCACGAATCCACGCGGCGGTCTTTCAACCGCGGTATTCCATTGGCGGTACACACCGCCACGCTCAAAATACACACACATCTCCAAAACACCGCCACATTGGACAATTCCAAATACACACACCTGATACACATACAAACACCACTCCCACACACCCAACACAATATAAAACACACACCCACATCACCCACAAACCCCTACGACCAAAAATCAGAGACAAAGGCGACAGACAGAGAGCACAGATATAGACAACCCCACCACACAGAGGCACACAACACCATCACCCACACAAAATCCACGCACAAAACACCACACACCACTACACATCACCACACTCATCACCACATACACCACCCCACACATCACCTACACCACCCCATGGCACGCCAAAGACACCCCAGGTTTTCGGAGGAGGAGGTCAGGGTTATGGTGGAGGAAATCGTACGGGTAGAGCCACAGCTATTTGGATCACAGGTGCAGCACACCTCTATAGCTAGGAAGATGGAGCTATGGCGAAGAATCGTGGACAGGGTCAACGCAGTGGGACAGCACCCAAGAAATCGGGAGGGCATCAGGAAGAGGTGGAACGACCTACGGGGGAAGGTGCGTTCCGTGGTCTCCAGGCACAACATCGCGGTTCAGCGGACTGGCGGCGGACCTCCACAACTAACAACATGGGAGTAGCAAGTCTTGACCATTATGCATCCTGAGGGCCTCGGAGGAGTCGGTGGAGGAATGGACACTGGTAAGTCAAATCCTAACTATCATATCCCCCACCCTACCTGCATGCTATCACACCCCCCCACCCTCACCCCCTCCCCTATCACGCCAAATCCTCACTAATGTACTAATAACACAAACCACACATCCCAACACCAAGCCCAGCATGACACAACAAAGCATGGACACCCATCACTAAAGCATGCCCACTGCACATACTCATAACACCCCCTAACCATCATCACACAAGCCCCCACACAGGAATGCTAGCACTGGGGTACACACTCACCCACCCATTGCACACCATGACACACACAGATGCAATAATCATGCTTTTATACCCCTGCAGGACCACTACCTAACGTCACCAGACAGGAGGGTCCAGACATCTCTACCCCACCCACAGAAGAGGCCCACAGTGACGACAGCAGCTCTGGCCAACTGGATCCAGATGACCAGCCCGGACCATCGTGGGCCTCGGGACAGTCGGTTCCCCTCGCACAGGCACAGCCCAACACTGACCTTCCACCCTCTGGTAACACCAGCACAGCACCCACCCAGCGGGCCCATACCTCCGTCCCTAGGACACGTCAATCAGCTGTGTGTCCACCACTACAGGGAACCCAGGATAACCCACCACCCCAACAACAACAGGGACCTGGGGGCAGTGGTAGTGGGCACACGGTCCAGGGGACGGAGGCACAGGAACACAGGGGAACTGGGAGGGCTGCTGTGCGACAGGGGGCGGACAGGCCAAGGGAACCCACTCTCCACGAGGCCCTCTCCTCCATCATGGGAGCATACCACCACTCCCAGGAGACGATGGCTACGGTCCTGGCCAAGTTTCAGGAGACCCAGCGCATGCAGGAGGAACAGTATTTGGGCTTCAGGGAGGAGCTCAGAACCATCAGCTCCGCCCTGGGCACCATCGTAGGGGTGCTGAAGGACATACAGAACACCATGAGGGACACCGTGGCACTCCAGGGGGCCCCTGACACTAGCATGGGCAATGAACTGCCCACTGCTAGTGGACAGGACGCCCCGCCACAGGACCACCACACCAGCACCCCACCCCCTGCAGACGGAGAATAGGGAACCACCTGTCATATGCAGGCACCTGAACCTGGCCTTCAGGAGGCCGAAGTTGCGTTCGATCACCCTCCTAGTCCACCCATGGGCCTCATTGTAGTGTTCCTCTGCCCTGGTCCTGGGATTCCTCACTGGGGTCAGTAGCCATGACAGGTTGGGGTAACCAGAGTCCCCTAATAGCCACACCCGGTGCCTCTGGAGTTGACCCATCACATAAGGGATGCTGCTATTCCGCAGGATGTAGGCGTCATGCACTGAGCCAGGGAACATAGCATTTACCTGGGAGATGTACTGGTCTGCCAAACATACCATCTGTACATTCATGGAATGATAACTCTTCCGGTTCCTGTACACCTGTTCACTCCTGCGGGGGGGGTGGGACCAGAGCTACATGTGTCCCATCAATGGCACCTATGATGTTAGGGATATGTCCAAGGGCATAGAAGTCACCTTTAACTGTAGCCAAATCCTCCACCTGAGGGAAAATGATGTAGCTCCTCCTGTGTTTCAGCAGGGCAGACAACACTCTGGACAACAAGTTGGAAAACTTAGGCTGGGACATCCCTGATGCCATGGCCACTGTTGTTTGAAATGACCCACTTGCTAGGAAATGGAGCACTGATAGCACCTGCACTTGAGGGGGGATTCCTGTGGGATGGCGGATTGGTGACATAAGGTCTGGCTCCAACTGGGTACACAGTTCCTGGATTGTGGCACAGTCAAACCTGTAGGTGATGATTAAATGTCACTCCTCCATTGTCAACAGGTCCACCAGCGGTCGGTACACCGGAGGATTCTGCCATCTCCTCACATGTCCCAGCTGACGGTGCCTAGGACGGACAACAGCGACCACAGAGTCAACCAATTGAGAGGTATGTACCAACAGCTACACAGAACACGACACAAAATACAAAAAACTTTCTGTATGTGTGTTGACTCCAGGCCTAGGTATGTGTGACGCAGTTGAAAATGAAGCCATATGGGCCCCTGAAATGTCGGATGCCTGACCTCTAAAGTGGGACAATGGGATGTGAGGTAACTGCGCTGGAGTTGTACACCGTCGCGGTAGGCGGTCGTAGACCGCAGCGCAATGCTGCATTGGTTAACATAGGACCCTATGGGTCCCAGGAGCAAATGACGAAGTGCGCCGGCGGTGATGATACGCACCGCCGCGGACGTCACCGCCGCGGACGTGACCGCCATTTTCTATCTGTTCAATCACTCGATACCTGATCTTCGACAGGAGAGGACCTACACTGCAAGTGCTGCTGTGACCTCGGTCTGGAAGAGACAATGGCACGTGCGTCTGGGGCAAGGGCCCCTACCTTCACTGCGCAGGACTTGGAGAAGCTCGTGGACGGGGTTCTCCCCCAGTACACGCTACTCTACGGTCCTCCAGACCAACAGGTGAGTACATAGGGTGCAAGTTGTATGGGCTATGCCTGGGTGGAGAGGGCTGGATGTAAGTAGGAAGGGGGCAGAATTCTGCGAGCAACAAGGAGTGTGAATGTATGTGCCACATGGAAAGGGCAGGGATGTGGGCCACTCACTTCGACGGTGCAGTTGGTAATGACTTCTCTTCTTCCCCTGTACATGTCATGTAGGTCAGCGCCCACCAGAAGAAGGATATTTGGCGTGCCATCGCTAAGGACGTCCGGACCCTGGGGGTCCACCAGAGACGGAGCACCCACTGCCGTAAAAGATGGGAGGACATTCGCCGCTGGAGCAAGAAGATGGCGGAGGCTCAGCTGGGGATGGCCTCCCAACGTGGGAGGGGTGCCCGTCACACCATGACCCCCCTGATGTTCCGGATCCTGGCGGTGGCCTACCCTGAGTTGGATGGGCGCATGAGGGCATCACAGCAGACACAAGGGGATGAGTACACTCACATTCTCATGACTTTGCGTGCAGTGGAGGGGTCTAGGTGGGGGAGGAGGGCTGTGGGTTTCCCTAGGCCAGGGCGAGTTCCGTCGGCTAGGCCCCTCCGTAATGCCGGCCATGTGGCACTCCACCCCACCTCTGTAGAGTGCCAAGTACAGGTATACATGCCCCTGTGTCATCTATGTGTGCAGATGTCTATCATAGCCATGTAGGCCATATCCCAGGAACTGCATCTGTAGAGCCCAAGAGTGCGGCGTAGTGCAGGGGGCTGCTGTGTCTGTATTGTCCGCCAACGGTAGCGGTAAGCCATGCACTCAACCTGTCTTTCTTCTGTTTCCCCACCCCTTTTTGTGCTCTCCCTGTTCTCTTGTGCATCAGCATCATCAGGCGGAGGTACAGGGGCACCGGAGCACGAGGGGGCTGCATCCCACATGGCCATGGAGGGCCACACCACGGACTCTTAATACACCAGTGGGACGGAGGGCGAGGGGAGCTTCACGGCGGTCACCGGATCAGCAACCAACGACACAGACTTGTCCTCCGATGGGAGCTCCCTTGTGGTGGCGGCAAAATCTGTGCCCCCCACTTCTACAGGTACAGCCGCCACCCCCCTACCAGCACCGCCTCCCAGCAGCCCCTCAGCCTTCGCCCCGTGCCCGCTCACCCAGGAGGGTGGGCATCACCTTCGCCCCAGGCACCTCAGCCCCTGCCCCTGTCACCCCTGCTGCCCTCAGTGAGGAGGCCATTGACCTCCTCAGGTCACTCACTGTTGGGCAGTCTACCATTGTGAATGCCATCCAGGGTGTAGAAAGGGAGTTGCAACACACTAATGCATTCCTGGAGGGCATTCATTCTGGTCAGGCTGCCCATCATCGAACCCAGCAATCTCTGGCCTCAGCACTGATGGCAGCCATTGTCCCTGTGTCTAGCCTCCCCCCTCCAACTTCCTCCACCCAGACCCAATCCCCTGTACCTCAGCCTATCCCAAGCACACCATCAGACCAGCCTGCACACACGTCAACACACAAGGGCAGCTCAGGCAAACATAGGCACCACACATCCCACAGGCACTCACACAAGCATCACCCACATACAGACACAGCAACATCTACTGCCTCCACTGTTTCCCCCTCCTCGTCGTCTCCCTCCTCCCTCCCAGTGTCACCTACACTCTCACCTGCATGCACTACCACTACAGCCACTGGGACTCGCACCAGAACACCCAGCACCACACCCCGCTCACCTGCACTCACCACCCCCACTACCATTTACACGTCCCCTGTGTCCTCTCCCAGTGTGTCTGTGACGCCCCCTCCCAAAGTACACAAACGTGGGCACACACACACCCAACATCCATCCACCTCACGACAGCCTTCAGAACATGCACCTGCACCCAAAGCATCAAAAGTTACACCTCCTACAACCACCTCCTCTTCCTCCACTCCCAGACAACCTCCAGCTACCCGTCTCAGTGTTCGTCAGAAACTTTTCCTGAGCAACCTTGACCTCTGTCCCACCACCCCCCCTCCAATTCATAGGTCCCGTAGTAGCACCTCAGCCAAAAAAAGTCCGGTACCAGTGGTGCCTGTTAGAGGTATGTGGAGTGCACCGGGCACCAGGGCAGCCAGTGTGACACGGAGCCAAAGCACTGCCAGTCCACCCCCTGTGAAGCACCAGAAGTTGGACAGTGCCCGACGGGAGAGGGTGAAGACTCCTGCAGGCAAAGCCGCTCACAAGGGTCCTGGGGGGAGTGTCGAGTCAGCTGTGACTCCTCCCAAGGAGGGGAAGGGGCAGAAGAAGTCGCCAAAGTCTGGGAAGAGCAGCACGGCGGAGAAGGCCGCCATCCTCACCGCTGCCCAGGATGCCACCGCCAGCCCCATCGTCACTGGTCCGGAGACCACCGCCAGAGTCAGTCCCCAGGAGGGCAGCACAACCGTCACTGGTCAGGAGACCACCGCCAGAGTCAGTGCCCAGGAGGGCAGCACAATCGTCATTGGTCCGGGGACCACCGCCAGAGTCAGTGCCCAGGAGGGCCCCGGCAGCCACAGCCCCGCTGGGCAATGAGGGACCGCCATGGCACACACCGCTGCACAGGTTAGAGACAGCAAAGTCAAGCACCGCTGAACAGGCCAAGCACCGCTGAACAGGGCAAAGACCGCCAGGGCAAGCACCGCTGAACAGGGCAAAGACCGCCATGGCAAACACCGCTGAACAGGGCAAGCACCGCTGAACACGGCAAAGACCGCCAGGGCAAGCACCGCTGAACATGGCAAGCACCGCTGAACAGGCCAAGCACCGCTGAACATGGCAAAGACCGCCAGGGCAAGCACCGCTGAACAGGGCAAAGACCACCATGGCAAACACCGCTGAACAGGGCAAGCACCGCTGAACAGGGCAAAGACCGCCATGGCAAACACCGCTGAACAGGGCAAGCACCGCTGAACATGGCAAAGACCGCCATGGCAAACACCGCTGAACATGGCAAACACCGCTGAACAGGGCAAGCACCGCTGAACAGGGCAAAGACCGCCATGGCAAACACCGCTGAACATGGCAAGCACCGCTGAACAGGGCAAGCACCGCCAACTCAAGCATCGTTATCCCATGTGCGGCAGGGGCAGTGACGGAACTGGGACCGTCACGGGGAGCGTGATGCACTGTGGGCACCAGTCCCCCTCCAGAACCAGTGGAGAACAGCATCCACTCCGTCTGTCCTTAACAGGATGAAGCACTCTGGGCACCAGTCCCCCTCCAGAACCAGTGGAGAACAGCATCCACTCCGTCTGTCCTTAACAGGATGAAGCACTCTGGGCACCAGTCCCCCTCCTAAACCAATGGAGACTGTTATCCACTTGTGAGACTGTGGCTTTGCACTCCCCAGGATGGTACAGTGGGCAACCCACCCACTGCAAAGACTTGTGAGACTGTGGCTTTGCACTCCCCAGGATAATACAGTGGGCAAACCACCCACTGTAGAGGCTTGTGAGACTGTGGCTTTGCACTCCCCAGGATGGTACAGTAGGCAAAACACCCACTGCAAAGACTTGTGAGACTGTGGCTTTGCACTCCCCAGGATATAACAGTGGGCAACCCACCCACTGGAAAGACTTGTGAGACTGTGGCTTTGCACTCCCCAGGATAAAACAGTGGGCAACCCACCCACTGGAAAGACTTGTGAGACTGTGGCTTTGCACTCCCCAGGATAAAACAGTGGGCAAACCACCCACTGTAGAGACTTGTGAGACTGTGGCTTTGCACTCCCCAGGATGGTACAGTGGGCAAACCACCCACTGCAAAGATGTGTGAGACTGTGGCTTTGCACTCCCCAGGATATAACAGTGGGCAACCCACCCACTGGAAAGAGTTGTGAGACTGTGGCTTTGCAATCCCCAGGATAAAACAGTGGGCAACCCACCCGCTGGAAAGACTTGTGAGACTGTGGCTTTGCTCTCCCCAGGATGGTACAGTGGGCAAACCACCCACTGCAAAGACTTGAGGGACTGTGGCTTTGCACTCCCCAGGATACATCAATGGGCATGGAGCCCCGTCGTGGATCTAGCGTGGTGCTGTCATCCGGCTGAGGTGCCCCCCCTTCCCTTCCCCCTGAGGTGCTGTGAGAAAGTAGCCTCTTTCTAGCCTTGTTACCCCCACTTTTGGCCTGTTTGTGAGTGTATGTAAGGGTGTTTTCACTGTCTCACTGGGATCCTGCTAGCCAGGGCCCAGTGCTCATAGTGAAAACCCTATGTTTTCAGTATGTTTGTTATGTGTCACTGGGACCCTGCTAGTCAGGACCCCAGTGCTCATAAGTTTGTGACCTATAGGTATGTGTTCCCTGTGTGATGCCTAACTGTCTCACTGAGGCTCTGCTAATCAGAACCTCAGTGGTTATGCTCTCTCATTTCTTTCAAATTGTCACTAACAGGCTAGTGACCAATTTTACCAATTTACATTGGCATACTGGAACACCCTTATAATCCCCTAGTATATGGTACTGAGGTACCCAGGGTATTGGGGTTCCAGGAGATCCCTATGGGCTGCAGCATTTCGTTTGCCACCCATAGGGAGCTCTGACAATTCTTACACAGGCCTGCCACTGCAGCCTGAGTGAAATAACGTCCACGTTATTTCACAGCCATTTTACACAGCACTTAAGTAACTTATAAGTCACCTATATGTCTAACCTTTACCTGGTAAAGGTTGGGTGCTAAGTTACTTAGTGTGTGGGCACCCTGGCACTAGCCAAGGTGCCCCCACATTGTTCAGGGCCAATTCCCCGGACTTTGTGAGTGCGGGGACACCATTACACGCGTGCACTACATATAGGTCACTACCTATATGTAGCTTCACAATGGTAACTCCGAATATGGCCATGTAACATGTCTATGATCATGGAATTGCCCCCTCTATGCCATCCTGGCATAGTTGGCACAATCCCATGATCCCACAGGTCTGTAGCTCAGACCTGGGTACTGCCAAACTGCATTTCTTGGGGTTTCACTGCAGCTGCTGCTGCTGCCAACCCCTCAGACAGGTTTCTGCCCTCCTGGGGTCCAGCCAGGCTTGGCCCAGGATGGCAGAACAAAGGACTTCCTCTGAGAGAGGGTGTTACACCCTCTCCCTTTGGAAAATGGTGTGAAGGCAGGGGAGGAGTAGCCTCCCCCAGCCTCTGGAAATGCTTTAATGGGCACACATGGTGCCCATTTCTGCATAAGCCAGTCTACACCGGTTCAGGGACCCCTCAGCCCTGCTCTGGCGCGAAACTGGACAAAGGAAAGGGGAGTGACCACTCCCCTGACCTGCACCTCCCCTGGGAGGTGCCCAGAGCTCCTCCAGTGTGCTCCAGACCTCTGCCATCTTGGAAACAGAGGTGCTGCTGGCACACTGGACTGCTCTGAGTGGCCAGTGCCAGCAGGTGACGTCAGAGACTCCTTCTGATAGGCTCCTTCAGGTGTTGCTATCCTATCCTCTCTCCTAAGTAGCCAAACCCTCTTTTCTGGCTATTTAGGGTCTCTGTCTTTGGGGATTCCTTAGATAACGAATGCAAGAGCTCATCCGAGTTCCTCTGCATCTCTCTCTTCACCTTCTGCCAAGGAATCGACTGCTGACCGCGCTGGAAGCCTGCAAAACTGCAACAAAGTAGCAAAGACGACTACTGCAACTCTGTAACGCTGATCCTGCCGCCTTCTCGACTGCTTTCCTGGTGGTGCATGCTGTGGGGGTAGTCTGCCTCCTCTCTGCACTAGAAGCTCCGAAGAAATCTCCCGTGGGTCGATGGAATCGTCCCCCTGCAACCGCGGGCACCAAAGAACTGCATCACCGGTACCATGGGTCTCCTCTCAGCATGACGAGCGAGGTCCCTTGAATCCAGCAACTCTGTCCAAGTGACTCCCATAGTCCAGTGACTCTTCAGTCCAAGTTTGGTGGAGGTAAGTCCTTGCCTCCCCACGCCAGACTGCATTGCTGGGAACCGCGACTTTTGCAGCTACTCCGGCCTCCGTGCACTTCCGGCGGAAATCCTTTGTGCACAGTCCAGCCTGGGTCCACAGCACTCTAACCTGCATTGCACGACCTCCTAAGTTGTCCTCCGGCGACGTGGGACTCCTTTGTGCGACTTCGGGTGAGCACCGTTTCACTCCACTTTGTAGTGCCTGTTCCGGCACTTCTGCGGGTGCTGCCTGCTTCTGAGAGGGCTCCTTGTCTTGCTCGACGCCCCCTCTGTCCCCAGACACAATTGGCGACATCCTGGTCCCTCCTGGGCCACAGCAGCATCCAAAAACCCGAACTGCATGATTTGCAGCTAGCAAGGCTTGTTGGCGGTCTTTCTTCAGGACAACACTTCTGCACGACTCTCCACGGCGTGAGGGATCCGTCCTCCAAAGGGAAAGCTCCTAGCCCTTGTCGTTCCTGCAGAATCTTCAGCTTCTACTGTCCAGTAGCAGCTTCTTTGCACCCACAGCTGGCATTTCCTGGGCATCTGCCCATCTCCGACTTGCTTGTGACTTTTGGACTTGGTCCCCTTGTTCCACAGGTACCCTCGTTTGGAAATCCATCGTTGTTGCATTGCTGATTTGTGTCTCTCCTGCAGAATTCCCCTATCACGACTTCTATGTCCTTTGGGGAACTTTAGTGCACTTTGCACTCACTTTTCAGGGTCTTGGGGTGGGCTATTTTTCTAACCCTCACTGTTTTCTTACAGTCCCAGCGACCCTCTACAAGGTCACATAGGTTTGGGGTCCATTTGTGGTTCGCATTCCACTTTTGGAGTATATGGTTTGTGTTGCCCCTATCCCTATGTGTCCCCATTGCATCCTATTGTAACTATACATTGTTTGCACTGTTTTCTAACACTATTACTGCATATTTTGGTATTGTGTACATATATCTTGTGTATATTTGCTATCCTCATACTGAGGGTACTCACTGAGATACTTTTGGCATATTGTCATAAAAAATAAAGTACCTTTATTTTTAGTATATCTGTGTATTGTGTTTTCTTATGATATTGTGCATATGACACTAGTGGTACTGTAGGAGCTTCACTCGTCTCCTAGTTCAGCCTAAGCTGCTCTGCTAAGCTACCATTATCTATCAGCCTAAGCTGCTAGACACCCTATACACTAATATGGGATAACTGGGCCTGGTGCAAGGTGTAAGTACCCCTAGGTACTCACTACAAGCCAGTCCAGCCTCCTACAGGTGCCTGTTGTATTTCTATCTGATGCCGCTGCAGTGTTCTCTCCGTTTCTGGACAGGTATTGTGTGTGGGCCTCGCCCATGCATTTTGGGTCCAGTGGTCCACGGACATTGAAATGTGCATACCTGCACTACTAATCGTGATGTATATATTTTGAATGTGTATATATTTATGTATATATGTGCTTACTGTATTTTGATACATTACAATGGTTGTACTTCATTTCCTTTTGTCTTTGTATTCTTCCGGGGGGTTGGGGGTTGTTACTGTAATGTTTGGATATGCATTGGTGTGTGTGTTGTAGTGGGTGAGGGTCTGGTGGGGGTGGGGTGTTGCGTGTGTGTGTCCCTGACGTTTGCCTCCTCCCTCCCCTATGTCGTAGGTGCAGTACTCACCTTTGTCTTCGGCGCCGCCGTTGCTGATGTTCGTAGAGGAGCAGGAACACAATCGCAGGGAGTATTTGGAGTTCCGGCTCCATGGTATCCTCCTTCCTCGTGGAGTGTGTTCAGGTGAGCGTTTTCCCATTGCAAAAGCTGTTTCCGCCGTGTTTTTATCCACGGAGAATCCACCCCGGAAAAGGAGGCGGATTGGCCTGTTGTAATACTGTGGGCAGTACTTTGTCTCCCGCCTGTCTGTTGGTGGTGACCGCCGTGCTGCTTGTCTGTACCGCCGTGGCGGTCGGAGTGTTAAAGTGGCTGTCTATGTTGGCGGTTTCCGCCACGGTCATAATTCCCTTTTTTGTTCCACCGGCCTGTTTGCGGTATTACCGCCGCTTTAACACCGTGCGCCAGGGTTGTAATGACCCCCTAAATTTCCTATTTGTCATTGCTAACTTTTTGATCGCTGTGACAAGGCGCAGTGGCGGCGGGTACTTTTAGGAGAGAGAGGGGGGCTGGGTAGGGGGAGATTTCCCATGCACACATACACCTCGCTCACACCCATTCATTTACACAGGCACTTACACACCCAGCTCTCACTAACAAATACACATACACTCATACATGATTGCATGCACCAGACATTTTTCTTTTTTTAAACTTATCTCACGACCAGCATGTCCGAAAGGGAAGCCTTGGCGATCCCAGGAGCATTGGGACTGCTGCCTTCCCTCATTGGTTGACCTAAGGTCAACCAATGAGGGAAGGAATCAGTCCCAAGCCTCAGTGGTCCCAGGAGGCTTGGGACTGCTGCCTTCCCTCATTAGGTCAGCCAATGAGGCAAGGCAGCGGTCCCTCACTCGTCACAGAGTGGGATGGGGTCAGTGAGACTTCTGACCACACCCCATTCTGTGACGAGGTGTCACTCATTGACACTCGGCCCAGGGCGCTTCAGGGCTTAAAACTGAAATGCTCAGGTCCGACGTAATCAGTGACATTCCCCCTCATCGTGCACCTTTGCCAGGTCATGCCCACAGGGCTGTGACTTCTTCAGCCCGGCAAAGTTCATCTCAGGCAGCCAGGAGTTTGCACATTTAGCTCATGTCCCGCTCCTGGCTGCCTGACCTGAACCAGAAGAGTATCTGTCAGGCTGACTTTTGATCAGCCTGACAGATACTCTTCACGTCAGGAAAAAGGTAGGGGGATGTGGTCCCTCAGCCCATACGGATGGGCCGCTGCTGCCAAGGCATAGTTATAGTCACAAAATGTGGGTGTAGGGCAGAGGTCTTCAATCTGGGGGTCGCGACCGCCAGAGGGGCCGTGGAGTCCTGGAAAGAAGGTCGTGCATTACCCCAGCCATCCTCAAAATGCCTCAGCTGAACTTTGAGTCTCCTGTTCTGTGAAAGCCGCACAGACAGCTAAGGAGGCCTTCCCAGGGCGTCTGCTTCCTGAATGAAATGCAAATGTTCTCTACGAGCTCATCTGCAAATGTAAAGGGTGCTTGGGAGCAGCTTTAAATGACACAAATATTTATTATTTTTGAGGGTAGTGCAAAGAGTTAACAACTGCGCTGTGAAGTGCGTGCTTTTAATTGTAATTGTATTTCCACAGTGCTTACTTTACCTGGAGGTGTTGAAGTGACAGCTACAAAAAAAAAAGGTATTGCATATGCTCTGGTATTACTTAAATCTACATTTTGGAACCACAGTTTTATCTTAAACCTTTTTGTAGTGGCCTGTCTTATACTGTGTGTAATGCAAGTATAAAATAATGCCTCACATATTCACAGTGCTTTCTATCACAGGCTGTGACCTCATGGCACTAAAAATACACAAGTCACTATTCTCAACTGCACTAACCAAGATTTAGTTTTGTCGCTCTCTGGTTACACGCAGACCTCTGCAGTTCATTAACTAATAGAGGTTTCATAATGCACTACAGTGCATTTACCAATGAGTAACAACTTTCTTTTATTTATTTTTCATTTAAGCTAGCTGTTATTTTATATGTAGCTATATGAAAGTGAAAGACTTAAAAAAAACAGAGAATATTTTGAGTTTATTTATGAGATACTTGCGCTGCTGGAGCATAACTTTTTTTAATGCTCCAGCGGTACAAGCCTCTCAGTCATACCTATGAGGTGACGGAAAGCCACCCTGAGTGGCTTTGAATGGCCTTCTAGATATGGAGAAAGGCAAAGCAGCGCAAGCTGCTGCATTGCCTTACTTTGCGTCGAGGAGGCGTTCCATGGGAGTAGTGGTGGGTGTTTCCATGCAACACGCATGGATTTTGACGCTGCCCCAGATTGACAAAATCACGTAAACTGTGGCAGTGCCAAAACCTTACGTCTCCCCAGAGCAGGCATAATGAGGAGAAATGTTTTCATTTCTCCTTGTTTTTTCCTCTTTCCATGTGTGTTGCTATCTGCCTCACATGTAGAAAGAGGTACAATGCCTCTATGGATTGTTTTTGTGCCAGAATGTGCCCCTTCCTGCACAACTACAATCCTGAATGTATTGGAGCTAGGCAACAATTGTGTGCCAGCGCAGGGGGAAAGGACAGAAATGCACTGTATTTAATAAATACGGCCCATTCCTGCCCTTTCGTATTGGCGTGGGGCAGTGTAGCAAGAAGAATTGTGGCACTGTCCTATGCCAAATCCTCATAAATGAGGACCTTTGTTTTTAGCCACACCCTTGACCACGCCCCCACACTCACTGACCTTTGGTTTGCTAAACACTGTTTAATATTATTTCCTCACAGTAAAAATGATTTGCTGTGGGAAATGGGGACGTTTATTATTGTTGTTGATGAGGAGTACCAGGTTCTAGAAATTTTTATCAGAAGGGGGTCCTTACACCTAAAAATGTTTAAGAGGGGGTCCCAGCATCAAAAAGTTTGAAGACCTCTGGTGTAGGGAGATAAACCCCATAATACAAGCTTCTTTGATCACCTTGAGGACCCATATATTGGAGGTAGAAAAGCCTAATCCTCGCCTCCCTGTCCTGATTTAGGTGGTCATTACAATCCTGGCGGTCGGTGTTAAAGCTGCAGTAATACTGCAAACTGGCTGGCGGACAAAAAAAGGGAATTATGACCGTGGCGGAAACCGCCAACAAAGACAGCCACTTTAACACACCGCCCGGTACAGACAAGCAGCGCGGCAGTCACCGCCAACAGACAGGCGGAAGACAATGTACCGCCCACAGTATTACAACCCGCCAATCCGCCACCTTTTCCGGGGTGGATTCACCGTGGATAAAAACACGGCGGAAACTGCTTTTGCAATGGGAAAATGCTCACCTGAACACATCCCACGAGGAAGGAGGACACCATGGAGCCGGAATTACAAATCCTACCTGCCCTTGTCTTCCTACTCATCTACGAACACCAGCGCATGCGGCGGCGAAGACAACGGTGAGTACTGCACCTACGACATAGGGGAGGGGGAGGCAAAAGTCAGGGGGGGACACACGCAACACCCCCACCCTCGCACATTACAACACACACACCAAAGCATTTCCAAACACCACAGTAACAACCCACAACCCCCCTGGAAGAATGCTAAGACAAAACAAAATCAGTTCAAACATTGTAATGTATCAAAATACATGTACCAAATATATACAGATAGATATAAACACATTCAAAAGTATATACATTACGAGAAGTAGTGCAGATATGCACATACCAATGTCCGTGCACCACTGGTCCAAAAATGCATGGGTGAGGCCCACACAAGATACCTGTCCACAAACGGAGAGAACACTGCCGGGCATCAGAGAGAAATACAACAGGCACCTCAGGGGGAAGGGTAGGGGGGGGCACCTCAGCCGGATTACAGCACCACGCCACATCCACGGCGGGGCTCCATGCCCATTGATGTATCCTGGGGAGTGCAAAGCCACAGTCTCTCAAGTCTCTACAGTGGGTGGGTTGCCCACTGTTCCATCCTGGGAAGTGTAAAGCCACAGTCTCTCAAGTCTCTACAGTGGGTGGTTTGCCCACTGTTCCATCCTGGGGAGTGCAAAGCCACAGTCTCTCAAGTCTCTACAGTGGGTGGTTTGCCCACTGTTCCATCCTGGGGAGTGCAAAGCCACAGTCTCTCAAGTCTCTACAGTGGGTGGGTTGCCCACTGTTAAATCCTGGGGAGTGCAAAGCCACAGTCTCTCAAGTGGATAACAGCCTCCACTGGTTCTGGAGGGGGACTGGTGCCCAGAGTGCTTCATCCTGTTTGCAGGACAGAGGTAGTGGATGGATCTCTCCACTGGTTCTGGAGGGGGAATGGTGCCCAAACTGGATTAGGCTCCCCGTGACAGTTCCTGTCCCGTCAGTGTCCCAGCTGTACATGGGCTAACGATGCTTGATGTGGCGGTCTTTTCCTTCTGCAGCGGTGCTCCACCCTGTTCAGCGGTGCTTTGCCATGGTGGTCTCTGGCCTGTTCAGCGGTGCTTTGCCATGGCGGTCTCTGGCCTGTTCAGCGGTGCTTTGCCATGGCGGTCTCTGGCCTGTTCAGCGGTGCTCTGCCCTGTTCAGCGGTGCTTTGCCATGTCGGTCTCTGGCCTGTTCAGCGGTGCTTGAGTTGGCGGTGCCCGGCCCAGCGGTGCTTGAGTTGGCGGTGCCCTGTTCAGCGGTGCTTGAGTTGGCGGTGCCCTGTTCAGCCGTGCTTGAGCTGGCGGTGCCCTGTTCAGCGGTGCTTGAGTTGGCAGTGCCCTGTTCAGCGGTGCTTGAGTTGGCGGTGCCCTGTTCAGCCGTGCTTGAGCTGGCGGTGCCCTGTTCAGCGGTGCTTTGCCATGGCGGTCTCTGGGCTGTGCATTGGTGTGTGGCATGACGGTCCCTCATTGCCCAGCGGGGCTGTGGCAGCCGGGGCCCTCCTGGGCACTGACTCCAGCGGTGGTCTCCTGACCAGTGACGATACTTGTGCCCTCCTGGGCAATGACTCCGGCGGTGGTCTCCTGACGATACTTGTGCCCTCCTGGGCAATGACTCCGGCGGTGGCGGTGGTCTCCTGACCAGTGACGATACTTGTGCCCTCCTGGGCAATGACTCCGGCGGTGGTCTCCTGACCAGTGACGATACTTGTGCCCTCCTGGGCAATGACTCCGGCGGTGGCGGTGGTCTCCTGACCAGTGACGGTACTTGTGCCCTCCTGGGCACTGACTCCGGCGGCGGTCTCCTGACCAGTGACGATACTTGTGCCTCCTGGGCAATGACTCCGGCGGTGGCGGTGGTCTCCTGACCAGTGACGATACTTGTGCCCTCCTGGGCAATGACTCCGGCGGTGGCGGTGGTCTCCTGACCAGTGACGACGGTGCTGGCGATGGCGTCCTGGCCACCGGGAAGGATGCCACCCTTCTCCGCCGTGCTGCTCACACCAGCCTGTGCAGACTTCTTCTGGCACTTCCCCACCTTTGGAGGAGTCACAGCTGACTCTGCAATCCCACTGGGTCCCTTGTGAGTAGTTTTGCCTCCAGGAGTCTTCACCCTGTCCCGTCGCCCACTTTCCAACTTGAGATGCTTTACAGGGGGTGGGCTGGCAGTGCCTTGGCTCTGTCACACTGCCTGCCCTGGTGGCCGGTGCACTCCACACACCTGTAACACGCACCACTGGTACTGGAGTCTTTTTGGCTGAGGCGCTACAATGGGACTGATGAATTGGAGGGGCGGGGTGGGGGCAAAGAGGTCAACGTTGCAGAGGGACAGTTTCTGACGAACACTGGGATGGGTAGCTGGAGGGGGTCTGGGAGTGGAGGAAGAGGAGGTGGTTGTAGGAGGTGTCACTTTAGGTGTTTTGGGTGCAGGTGCAGGTACTGGAGGCTGTCGTGAGGTGGATGGATGTTGGGTGTGTGGGTGCCCGCGTTTGTGTACTTTGGGAGGGGGCGTCACAGACACACTGGGAGAGGACACAGAGGACGTGTAAATGGGAGTGGGGGTGGTGAGTGCAGGAGAGCGGGGTGTGGTGCTGGGTGTTCTGGTGCAAGTCCTAGTGCCTGTAGATGTAGTGCATGCAGGTGAGAGTATAAACGATACTGGGAGGGAGGAGGGAGACGACGAGGAGGGGGACACAGTGGAGGCAGTGGATGTTGTTGTGTCTGCATGTGGGTGATGCTTGTGTGAGTGCCTGTGGGTTGTGTGGTGCCTATGTTTGCCTGAGCTACTTTTGGGTGTTGAGGTGTATGCATGCTTGTCTGATGGTGTGCTTGGGACAGGCTGGGGTAAAGGGGATTGGGTCTGGGTGGAGGAAGTTGGAAGGGGGAGGCTAGAGACAGGGACAATGGCTGCCATCAGTGCTGAGGCCAGAGATTGCAGGGTTCGATGAAGGGCAGCCTGACCAGAATGAATGCCCTCCAGGAATGCATTACTGTGTTGCAACTCCCCGTATACACCCTGGATGGCATTCACAATGGCAGATTGCCCAACAGTGAGTGACCTGAGGAGGTCAATGGCCTCCTCACTGAGGGCAGCAGGAGTGACAGGGGCAGGGCCTGAGGTGCCTGGGGCCAAGGTGATGCCCACCCTCCTGGGTGAGCGGGCACGGGGCAAACGCTGAGGGGCTGCTGGGAGGGCGGTGCTGGTAGGGGAGGTGGCGGCTGTACCTGTAGAAGTGGGGGGCACAGATGGTGCCACCACCACAAGGGAGCTCCCATCGGCGGACAAGTCTGTGTCGCTGGTTGGTGATCCGGTGACCGACGTGTAGCTCCCCTCGCCCTCCGTCCCACTGGTGCATTCTGAGTCCGTGGTGTGGCCCTCCATGGCCATGTGGGATGCAGCTCCCTCGTGCCCCGGTGCCACTGTACCTCCGCCTGATGATTCTGATGCACAAAAGATCAGGGAGAGCAGAAAAAGGGGAAGGGGACGACAGAAGAAAGACAGGTTGAGTGCATGGCTTACCGCTACCGTTGGCGGACAATACAGACACAGCAGCCCCCTGCACTACGCCGTGCTCTTGGCCTCTACAGATGCAATTGCTGGGATATGGCCTACATGGCTATGGTGGACATCTGCACACATGGATGCCACAGGGGCATCTATACCTGTACTTGGTCCACTACTGAGGTGGGGTGGAGTGCCACATGGCCTGCATTACGGAGGGGCCTAGCCTACGGAACTCGCCCTGGCCTAGGGAAACCCACAGCCCTCCTCCCCCACCCAGACACCTGCACTGTGCGCAAAGTCCGCAGAATGAGAGTGTACTCACCCCCTTGTGTCTGCTGTGATGCCCTCAAGCGCCCATCCAACTCCGGGTAGGCCACCGCCAGGATCCTGAACATCAGGGGGGTCATGGTGCGACGGGCACCCCTCCCACGTTGGGAGGCCATCCCCAGCTGAGCCTCCGCCGTCTTCTTGCTCCAGCGGCGAATGTCCTCCCATCTTTTACGGCTGTGGGTGCCCCGTCTCTGGTGGACCCCCAGGGTCCGGACGTCCTTGGCGATGGCATGCCAAATGTCCTTCTTCTGGTGGGCGCTTACCTACATGCCATGCACAAGGGAAGAAGAGAAGTCATTACCAACTGCACCGCCGATGTGAGTGGCCCCCATCCCTACCCTTGCCATGTGGCACATGCATTCATCTTCCCTGAACTCTGCCCCCTTCCTACTGACATCCAGCACTCTCCACCCAGGCATAGCCCATACAACGTGCTCCCTGTGTACTTACCTGTTGGTCTGGAGGACCGTAGAGTAGCGTGTACTGGGGGAGGACCCCGTCTACTAGCTTCTCCAACTCCTGAGCAGTGAAGGCAGGGGCCCTTTCCCCAGACGCAGCAGCCATTGTCTCTTCCAGACCGAGGTCACAGCAGCACTTGCAGTGTAGGTCCTCTCCTGTCAAAGATCAGGTATCAAGTGATTGAACAGATAGAAAATGGCGGTCACGTCCGCGGCGGTGACGTCTGCGGCGGTGCGTATCATCACCGCCGGCGCACTTCGTCATTGGCTCCTGGGACCCATAGGGTCCAATGTTAACCAATGCAGCATTGCGCCGCGGTCTACCACCGCCTACCGCGACGGGGTACAATGCCAGCGCAGTGACCTCACATTCCCATTGTTCCAGTTTAGAGTTCAGGCAGCCGCCATTTCAGAGGCCCACATGGCTTCATTTACTACTGCGTCACACATAGCTAGGCCTACACTCAACACACATACAGGAAGGGTTTTGTGTTTGGTGACGTGTTCTGTGTATCTGTGGGTACATACCTGGGAATTTGTTGACTCTGTGGTCGCTGTTGTCCTTCCTAGGCACCGTCACCTGGGACATTTGAGAAGATGGCGGAATCCTCTGGTGTACCGACCGCTGGTGGACCTGTTGACAATGGAGGAGCGACATTTAATCGTCACCTACAGGTTTGACCGTGCCACTATCCAGGAACTATGTACCCAGTTGGAGCCAGACCTGATGTCACCAATCCGCCATCCCACAGGAACCCCACCTGACGTGCAGGTGCTGTCAGTGCTCCATTTCCTTGCTAGTGGGTCTTTTCAGACAACAGTGGCCATGGCATCAGGGATGTCCCAGCCTATGTTTTCCAACGTGTTGTCCAGAGTGTTGTCTGCCCTGCTGAAACACGTAAGGAGCTACATCGTTTTCCCTGAGGTGGAGGATTTGCCCACAGTGAAAGGTGACTTCTATGCCCTTGGACATATCCCCAACATCATAGGTGCTATTGATGGGACCCAGGTAGCTCTGCCCCCCCCCCCACAGGAGTGAACAGGTGTACAGGAACCAGAAGAGTTATCATTCGATGAATGTACAGATGGTCTGTTTGGCAGACCAGTACATCTCCCAGGTAAATGCTATGTTCCCTGGCTCTGTGCATGACGCCTACATCCTGCGGAAAAGCAGCATCCCTTATATGATGGGTCAACTCCAGAGGCACCGTGTGTGGCTATTAGGGGACTCTGGTTACCCCAACCTGTCCTGGCTATTGACCCCAGTGAGGAATCCCAGGACCAGGGCAGAGGAACGCTACAATGAGGCCCATGGGTGGACTAGGAGGGTGATCGAACGCACCTTCGGCCTCCTGAAGGCCAGGTTCAGGTGACTCCATATGACAGGTGGTTCTCTATTCTGCTCACCGAAGAAGGTGTGCCAGATCATCATCGCCTGCTCTATGCTTCACAATCTTGCTTTGCGACGCCAGGTGCCTTTTCTGCAGGAGGATGTTCCAGATGGCGGTGTTGTGGCAGCTGTGGAGCCTGTGGACAGTGATGAGGAGGAAGCTGAGGAAGAAGTCATAGACAACAGGGAGTCAGTCATACAGCAATATTTCCAGTGACACACAGGTGAGATAATTTTTTTTTACCATGACATTCACTTCTACCTCTATCCTGTCTGTCATTTAATAGCAGTATTTGGTCACTGAGTTGTACCTTTCCATTACGGTTTCACAGGTGTGTTTACCAACGTGTGTCATCTGCTTGCATCCTTCAAGGACTTGTGATGTGTGACATAGATATGTTGGCTTAACAATAGTGAACGCATTTTGACACTGTCATCGATAATACAAATTTACCAAATCACAGACTGACTCCAGATTGTTTTGTGGTTCAAGGGTGTTTATTTAAGTGTTCAAAAATGGAGGGGGGTTGGAAAATGGTGATGGGGGATGGTGGAGGAATATCCATGGCAGAGCCCAGTCCATTGGTCACACAGGTGCACTGCCCATCTGGGCATAGGAAGTGGAGCTGGGGCAGTTTAAGTATGGACAGGGTAACAAAGTGGGACAGTGGGGGGACAATCAGGGTGGTCTCATTTCCTGGCGGGGGTCTTGCCATCTTGCTCTGTCCTGTTCCTGGATCTCAGGGCCCGCTTGCGTGGTGGTTGTCCGTCTGCAGGGGGTGGGGTGCTGGTGTGGTGGTCCTGTGGTGGGGTGTCATGTCCACTAGCGCCGGCGGAGGTGGTGGGCAGTTCAACGTCCAGGCTAGTGTCAGGGGCCCCTTGGAGTGCCACGGTGTCCCTCATGGTCTGCTGTATGTCCTTCAGCACCCCTACGATGGTGCCCAGGGCGGAGCTGATGGTCCTGAGGTCCTCCCTGAACCCCAAATACTGCTCCTCCTGCAGGCGCTGGGTCTCCTGAAACTTGGCCAGGACCGTCGCCATCATCTCCTGGGAGTGGTGGTATGCTCCCATGATTGAGGAGAGGGCCTCGTGGAGAGTGGGTTCCCTTGGCCTGTCTGCCCCCTGTCGCACAGCAGCCCTCCCAGTTCCCCTGTGTTCCTGTGCCTCCGTCCCCTGGACCGTGTGCCCACTACCACTGCCCCCAGGTCCCTGTTGTTGTTGGGGTGGTGGGTTATCCTGGGTTCCCTGTAGTGGTGGACACACCGCTGATTGACGTGTCCTGGGTACGGAGGTATGGGCCCGCTGGGTGGGTGCTGTGCTGGTGTTACCAGAGGGTGCCTGTGCAAGGGGAACCGACTGTCCCGAGGCCCACGATGGTCCGGGCTGATCATCAGGATCCTGTAGGGCAGAGCTGCTGTCGTCACTGTGGGCCTCTTCTGTGGGTGGAGTTGAGATGTCCGGACCCTCCTGTGTGGTGACGTTCCTTAGTGGTCCTGCAGGGATATAAGAGCATGATTATTGCATCTGTGTGTGTAATGGTGTGCTATGGGTGGGTGTTTGTGTACCCCAGTGCAAGCATTCCTGTGTGTGGGTTTGTGTGATGATGGTTAGGGGGTTGTTCTGGGTATGTGCAGTGAGCATGCTTTGGTGATGGGTGACCATGCTTAGTTGTGTCATGCAGGGCTTGGTGTTGGGATGTGTGGTTTGTGTTATTAGTACACTAGTGAGGAGTTGGAGTGATAGGGGAGGGGATGGGGTGAGGGTGGGGGTGTGTGATAGCATGCAGGTAGGGTGGGGAATATGATAGTTAAGATTTGACTTACCAATGTCCATTCCTCCACCGACTCCTCCGAGGCCCTCTGGATGCATGATGGTCAAGACTTGCTCCTCCCATGTTGTTAGTTGTGGGGGAGGACGTGGGGGTCCGCCGCCAGTCCGCTGTACCGCGATGTTGTGCCTGGAGACCACTGAACGCACCTTCCCCCGTAGGTCGTTCCACCTCTTCCTGATGTCCTCCCGATTTCTTGGATGCTGTCCCACTGCGTTGACCCTGTCGACTATTCTGCGCCATAGCTCCATCTTCCTGGCTATGGATGTGTGCTGCACCTGTGAGCCAAATATCTGTGGCTCTACCCGTAGGATTTCCTCCACCATGACCCTGAGCTCCTCCTCGGAAAACCGGGGGTGTCTTTGGCATGACATGGGGTGGTTTGGGTGATGTGTGGGGTGGTGTCAGTGTTGATGTGTGTGGTAATGTGTAGTGGTGTGTGGTGTATTGTGCGTGTATTGTTGTATGGGTGATGATGTTGTGTGCCTCTGTGTGGTGGGGTTCTCAGTTGCTGTGCTCGCTGTCTCTCTGGCCTTCGTCTCAAAATTTAGGTCGTAGGGGTTTGTGGGTGATGTGGGTGTGTGTTTTATATTGTGTTGGGTGTGTGGAAGTGTTGTTTGTATGTGTATCAGGTGTGTGTATTTTGAATTGTCCAATGTGGCGGTGTTTTGGAGATGTGTGTATATTTTGACCGCGGCGGAGTGTACCGCCAATGGAATACCGCGTTTGAAAGACCGCCGCGTGGATTCGTGGGTCGTAATAGCATGGGCGTGTTTCTGTTGCCGTGGAGGTGGAGGTTTTGTTTTCGCCAGTTTTCCACTGACCTTTGGAGTGGCGGAGTTGTGTGGGTGTCTGAATTTCGGCGGATTCCGAGATGTGGGTCATAATAGCTGTGGCGGAATTCCGCTGCCGCGGCGGTGTATTGGCGGTCTTCTGCACGGCGGTAAGCGGCTTTTACCGCCAATGTTGTAATGACCCCCATAGAATTCCATCTGCTGCGCCCTTCCGGGACATCATGGAGTGCTGAATATTAAAGCAATTCCTATTGGCTTTGCGCCCTCCGGGACATCATGGAATGCTGGATATTAAAGCAATTCCTATTGGCTTTGCAAGTACTGTTTCAGTTCTCCATCTGGTCTGAAACCTGCACACTGGACTGTGAATTATGACAAAGATAACAAAGACTTTAAGCAATTTGATTTTATGCTAAAGAAATTAATGGCCTTTATTGAAAAGCGTAACAGTTGTTTCAGAACATTCAACAAAATACTATTTGGAACAAATAACTCCTGATAATCTAATTACGCTGCCAATTATAGAAAAGATAATAGTATTAATTGCGCATGTTTCCTTTCTCGCAAGGCCGCGTGCACTCATACAGCAGGTTAAACCAGTGCACGATGCTCCAGATGAGAAATAAGCATTCACATAACGAACACAACTGAAATGAAAGAGGTAAGTAAAGGGAAACAGGCATATTTCTGTGGCCAGAATTTCACCCCCGGGCTGCCAGTAGACTCAACTGGAAGCTGGGAACAACAGCAAGCATTGGCAAAGCCAACAGAACTCGACTTTAAAATGTCGAACAAGCGGCTTTACCAGTAACAGTTTACTTTGGCATTAGGCGGGAGGGGGAAAGAAAAGATGAGTTCCAGGGTACCCACCGATGCATGACAGCGTAGGCATACACATGAGCAGCCAATAATAACAAATACATCTAATAAAGCAAAACCATAGCAAAGCGAGTGCCGATGTGTGCGCCTGCGCGCACCTATATTGTCACGCAGTGGCTGCCATTTTGGCAAATGTAGATTTTCCTAGTAATTTATGACGGAAAGTCTTAATTTTATTAAAGACACGGAGGCGAATATTATGCGTTCTTTTCTTACTTTATTTTAAACAGCAGCAGTCAAGAAACTACAGCTCCCAAGAAGGATTAGCAACAGGCTAACCAATGGGAGTAAAACAGGAACTAAAACTGAGCCAATCAGCATAAGCCATAAACCATAGAGAGTACCCTTGACTGCAAGCAGCCCTCTTTTCTTGAACGAGCGAGTCAGGTAGAGTCATAAAACAATGGGTAAATAAGTCTGACAATTGCCAAAGCCAAGGAAACGGAACAAAACTCTTGAACCACAGCGATGAATCGAGAGGCCGATGAAGGAGGAAGGTGGTCCTGAGAAGGTTGCGATGACGCATCCAGAGGTTTCTTCTTGAAGAAGGAGAGGATGGAGCCAGCGGCGTTATCCGGAAGCTGGAGGCAATGCTGGAGTCGCTGGGAGGGAGAAAGAAAGTACATATTAATAGAAGTACTGTGGTGGGATAATATTCGCCTCCATGTCTTTAATAAAATTAAGACTTTCCGTCATAAATTACTAGGAAAATCTACATTTTATGACAAGACCGGAGGCTCTATTATGCGAGTTTAAAGCTTGTCAATAACCATTGAAGAAGCAGATCTAACAGGTTTACAATAGAAGGTTTTAAAAACATTGTCATTGGACCAATCTGACCTGAGAATGTCCTCTAAACTGGACCCCAGGGCAAACGCCTTGGAAGCCATGGCTCCCCTGGAAGAATGAGCTCCAAAAACGGAGATGTCAATCCCCGCTAGGGACATAATCCATTTAATCCAACGGGCTAGAGTTGCCGAAGACACCGGATTGTGGGGTTTGCGAAAGGAGATCAACAATTGATTGGAAGGGGACGTTCTCAGGTTAACAGTTCTCTTTTCATATTCTTTTAAACAAAGAACCACACATAGTTTTGGCTTGTCTGGGAAGAAAGGATAGAAGACAGAATGTAAATTAGTTTTTGTGCGTTTGGAAATGTGAAATAAAACACCTGAAGGTAAGAATTGACGGGCAGAGACGTCTAA
Organism: Pleurodeles waltl; assembly: GCF_031143425.1. NCBI lineage: Eukaryota > Metazoa > Chordata > Amphibia > Caudata > Salamandridae > Pleurodeles > Pleurodeles waltl. Next base: position 1,773,459,320 of record NC_090444.1, on the reverse strand, counting down.
GGACTTAACATCCGAAGTCCTTTTGATAGAAATTAAGCATAGCAACATAGTAAGCTTGGCCGAAAGCATTTTAAGAGAAAGGCTTGAATTATCTGGCCAAGAAAGGAGTAGATTCAACACTAGGGAAACGTCCCAGACATGGGAATATTTGGCAGAAGGGGGTCTCGAGAGTTTCACGCCTTTTAAGAGACGACAAATCAAGGGATGGATCCCGATAGGGTTGCCATCAATATTTGAGTGGTTCATGGATATAGCGGATCTGTAAAGCTTTATTGTCCGATATGACTTACCTAAACCTGCCTGGGCAGCTAGAAAATTGATAATTAAATTTAGATCTGCTGAAAAGGGATTGGCACATTTTCCCACACACCAGCTTGACCAAAGAGTCCAAGCTGATCTGTATGTTCGCCTTGTGCCCATGCGTTATTGATGAACTCTGAAGCCTCTGACGAAATAGCGAAGGACTGTTGGGTAGACCGGAAATGTGCCAGGCTGAAAGGGTTAATGATTTGCTGAGAATCAGATTGTGGGGACATCCGAAAGGGTCTAGAAGGAGTGACGGAAACGTCGGGAGTAAGATTGGAAAATCCACTGAGTTCGAGTATGGGTGGAAACCAAACCTGTGATTGCCGAAAGGGGACCAACAGGACAAGGGACGCCTTTTGACGTCTGACCTGATTTAAGACTCTGTTGATTAGAATAAATGGAGGCAAGGCATAATTGAGAGTTCTGGACCAATCTTGGAGGAAAGCGTCTGTAGCTATGGCCAGCGGATCCGGGCGCCAGCTGAAGAAGTGAGGAAGTTGGGTGTTGAGTCTGGACGCAAAGAGATCTACCTGAAAAGGACCCCATTTCCTTTCTATTTGACGAAAGACTGAATGGTGTAATTTCCAATCGCTGGAGTCCGATAGGTGGCGCGAATGCCAGTCTGCATTGTAATTCAAGGAGCCTGGGAGATATTCGGCTAGGAGGGAAAATTTGTGGGACAGGCAAAATTCCCAGAGGCTCTTGGCGAGCAGAGCAAGAGGCTTGGATCTGGTGCCTCCTAAGTGGTTGATGTAACGTATCGCTGAAATATTGTCCATGCGGAGCAGAATGGAGCATCGTGCTCTGTTTTTCGTAAAGCTTCTGATTGCAAAGGAGCCTGCAAGAAGCTCTAAACAATTTATGTGCAATCTGGACTCCTCTGCGGACCATGTACCGCCAGTCGATATCGAACCACAGCGGGCGCCCCAACCCGTGAGACTTGCATCTGATTCTAACACAAGATCGGGCACAGAGGGGAAGATGGATCTGCCGTTCCAAGCCTCTAAATGGGATATCCACCATTGAATTTCCATTTGAGATTCTTGGTCTAGAGACACGAGGTCGGAGAAGGCCAATCCTCGACGGAGATGAAGGATTTTGAGACGCTGGAGGGCGCGGTAATGAAGGGGTCCTGGGAAAATGGCCTGGATCGAAGAAGAGAGAAGACCGACGACCCTTGCGAGCGCTCTGAGTGAGATAGTGTCTTTTTGAAGAGTTAGAATCAACTCTTTTTTGATTGCAGAAACCTTGGAACGGGGAAGGAGCAGAGAGGCCGACACCGAATCTATCTGGAAGCCCAGAAATTCTATCTGTTGAGAGGGAAAAACCACGGATTTTTCGTGATTTATAAGGAAACCGAGTTCTGTGAGAAGGGTGGATGTTATCTGTAGATGGGTCAGCAGGGAAGACTTGCTCTGGTGCATGATCAGTATATCGTCGAGGTAGATAATAAGTCTGATGCCCAGGGATCGAAGGTAGGTCACGACCGGTTTCAATAGTTTTGTGAAGCACCAAGGTGCTGACGATAGGCCGAAAGGAAGAGAGGAAAAATGAAACGTTTTTGAATTCCAATGAAATTGTAAATACTTCCTGTGAGAAGGATGAATGGGAATGGTCAGATATGCGTCCTGCAAATCTAGTCTGATCGAATTGGAGTAAAATATCCCTGAGATGGATGATGGTTTCCATCTTGAAGTGTCGATAGACGACAAATCGATTGAAAGATTTTAGGTTGATTACTGGTCTTAGCTTTTTGTTCTTTTTGTGGACGAGGAAGATAGAGCTGATGAAGCCGGAAGGATCTGGAGTGCAATAATGGATGGCATCTTTTTCTAAGAGGGATTGAATTTCTAAAGAGATTAGAAAGGACATTTCGAGAGAAAACCTTGGAAGAGGAGGAAGATAGGATTGGTAGGGGGGAGAAAGAAGTTCGATATGGTATCCCTGAATAGTGGAGAGGACCCATGGGTCTGCTGAAATTGACTTCCATTTTTGAAGGAAGAAACGAAGGCGACCTCCCACAGGAGGGCCAGAAAGTTGGCTTACCTTGATTATTGGACGATCTGGAGAAGCGTTGACCACAATTGCGGAAACCCCTTGATCTTTGTGGGTAAAAGTGGGGTTTGAATTCCTGGGGATAGGGATTGTATGAGTTTGATTATCCTCTTGAGCCTTGATTTCTGTATGAGCGGCCGGTAAAGCTCTACCGGCCCGGGAAAAAACACGTTGGTTAAAGACCTTTTTTAGTGATTGTTGGGCTTTGTCCAGAGACGAAAAGGTCGAAACGAATCGACTAAGGTCCTTAATGAATGAGTCGCCGAAGAGTTTACCGTTGGCCTGAACGACGGGATCCCGAGTGGCTAAATTAGCCAGCTTAGGGTCCATCCTGAGAAGAAGGCCTTTGCGTCTCTCATGAATGATAGCGGAATTCGCATTGCCCAGAAGGCAAAAGGCTCTTTGAGTCCAAAGGGAAAGATCTAAGGGATCATTGGAGAGTCCTCTAATCTGGCTGATTCGGCTAAATCAAAAATTCTTGCTAGGGGGCCGACCACGTCCAAGAGTTTATCCTGGCACGTGGTCCAGGCCTTGTCTACCCCCTTGCGGGGATCCTTGCCGAATTTGGTAAAGAAAGTGATGAGAGACTCATCAATAGCCGGTGTTACAGTAATGTTAGAATCCAACGACGGTCTAGGACATTCTGATTTTAGTTTGGACCGCGTCTATTTGTCTAGAGGTAGCTGTAAGCGGGAAGAGATATATTCACCCACGTGGTCCAACAGGAGCCACTCTGTTGAGTTAGGGTGGTGAATGAGGGACGGATCAAACATGGGAACGCCCTCTGAGTCAACCACACTGGTAGAGGGGCCACCTGAAGAAAGTTTGATACGTTTGGGGGGAGGAGAGGATGGGGAAAACGTATCGGCAGGATTATCAGACTGAGATAAATCGTCCATGTCCTCATCGTCCGTGTCCAATATTTTTGAAATCACAATCTTTTTGGGCGCAGGAATATGCTTTGTTTTTTATTTACATTTCGAAAGTGGCGCCGAATTTTTGGTGGAATTCCCCTCCTTGGTAGGAGGCCTGGGAGGAATCAAGTCCTCAGTCTGGTGTGAGGCAAGCTCACTCTCTGTCTGTGCGCCTTTACGTGATTTAAAATAAAATAATTTTCGTTTTCTGCTTTCCCCCGCAGAATGGGCCATATAATTGGACACCATGGACATGACTGAGTTCTCAATGTTCTTAGACATTTTATCCATTGATGCTTTTAGAGCATGTTTCACTGAGGATTGAATAAAATTGTTTAAATCCTGTTTAAAGGATTCCTCATCCTCCTCAGAATCAGGCCTTAAAGGTGAACTACTACGATCCATAATAGAATTTTTTATGTATAGGAAACACCAGGATAATATGCACAGAGGTGTCAGTAAAAATGTTTTGAGGCCAGGAAAGTATGAATGGTTATTCGGGGGTTAAAGAGAGAGCAGCACGCTCCCTGGGGCACGATACGGCTCCTCCCCGTAGGCGGGGACAAAAGAAAGAGCCGGTCGGGAAGAATCCGGGTGAAGAGGCGCGTCGGAGGAGAGAGGAAAGCAGTTTCGGTCCCAGCGGGAAGCCGGAGTCCCGCGAAGCTGCTTGGAGACGGGTTGCTGTCGAAGTGAGGTTTGAGTAAAATCCTCTGTCAGACGCACGTTAGTTTTGGAGCGCGCGCTGACCAACACGAAGGAGAAGGGAGCAATTAGAACGCGGCGGTTAGCGTGCGTTAAGAATAAACGGTTGCACAAAGGTGGAGGGGGGGTAATATATGTCGCGTAACGGCAAAAGATAGCAACCCAAAACGGAAATAATAAACTATACTAATATTGAATTGTCACATAGAAACACATTTGAATAAACATTTGAATAGACGGAAGACCAAAAGAGAGTACTTATCTTGACTGCGAGCAGCAAGAAAAGAGGGCTGCTTGCAGTCAAGGGTACTCTCTATGGTTTATGGCTTATGCTGATTGGCTCAGTTTTAGTTCCTGTTTTACTCCCATTGGTTAGCCTGTTCCAAATCCTCTTGGGAGCTGTAGTTTCTTGACTGCTGCTGTTTAAAATAAATTAGGAAAGAACGCATAATAGAGCCTCCGGTCTTGTCATAAAATTATTTGAAAACCTTTATTAACATTTCCAAGATGGCTGACCGGCACTCAAGAACGATCATAAAAAGAGTTTGCACGATGCTGCATTAGAAATGATGGGCCCTCGCTGAGATAAGGAAGGAGGAGGAGAGGGCAAGGAGAAATGGTAAGTGGGGAAGTGAAAAGTCCAGTAGCAATGTGAAGATGCTGGGCGATCCATAAAGTATTACAATAAAAAAAAAAACAGAGCAAGAGGGAAGAGAGAGCAAAAGATAAGAGGGGCGGGATGGTGATGAGGAAGAGAGCAGGAAACTCCTGCGCACAAAAGGCCCCTGATGTTAGTAATGAAAGTTGGAGTCAAAGAGAAAGCAAATGCATCCACTCCAAGAATCTGTGCTTGCCCTTCTGGTCACAGGTTCAAATCTGGGAAGGCCTGCTCAGCCTTTCATTTTTCTAAGGTCGATAAAATGAGCCCCACTGTGTTGGATAAGAATAAATATCTATTATTTCACCACCAAGAGACCCAAAGTGAAGCATGTACACATAATCATGCGCAAAGGGCTGACCCAAAGCCCACTATATATTATTGTGTTGGAGACTATAAGTGTTTGATAACATCTGAAGGGCAGACCTAGAAAGATAGCAATAGGTATTATATTACATTGAGCAAAGGAAGAAAAAAATAGCCTGGTGGCTGCAATAGGCTCCCTAGCTGCCACTGGAGATAAAGCTCAAGACAGAGGGGAATGCAAACGTGTAAATTACAGAGAAATATTAAAATAACACAACCATTCCAGTAGACGTGGACAGAATTAAGTGTTCAAGGGAGTAGGGTGAAATATAAGCTGAAATGAGAAGAAAAGATAATGGAGATCAACACAAACTCATACGCCACACGCTTCACAGCAGGCTTCTCTCGAAAAAGCTACAAAGGTACTTGTTTTTGGCCTCTAGAAGCAGCTCAATAAGGAACAGATTAATTTAGGTGTTACAATGCAGCCCCAACATGTCATCTTTTAAACGCTGCTTCAAGTTGCTTTGATGTGTATATCTTTTCTCAGCTGAAATGTGATGAATGTTGGTTCCATCAAAATGATGGGTACAGAAGTAGAAACCCTGTTGAGAGACTCGAATTAAATCTTTCGGTATATAGCTCAGTAGGTTAACGCCCCAATACCAAAAATCGTTGCGTAATTTTAGGTCAGAGGTTATAAACCCAAGAGGAGCAACTCTCATCTTTCCAAGGTGAAATAAAAATAGTATCTGGACTTTTCCTTGTTATTATAGCGCTTGGAGCTCACTGACACAGCAGAGGCAGCAGAGGTGGGTGAAGTGATAAACACTACGGTGAAGAACACTCACCAAAGGAGCCGTCACTGATCAAGACCTGCGAGAACGGAACTGGAGATTAGACATTATAAACAGAAAGAAGACGCATTCCTCACAAGCATGAAACAACCAACTGAAATGCTAAAAAAAACGATGCTCAGACAAGGCAAAACACAATCGTACAACATTTTTGGTCACACACCACAATGCCTGGATGTGGCACAGAATCCAACCAACCACCGCCTCCCTGTTTTGTGGGAATAGAGAGATGTGCTTGTGTAAGAAGCCTGAGAAAGGCTGGTGGGGCTGGAGCAGAGTTCTCAGCACAGCAGAGCTTGTCATGCATCCTGCTGGCCTTTCACACCACAAGCCAGAGCCTGTGTTAGTGCGTCTGACCTTATTTGGCTTGTATTTAATTTATAAGGGCACGCGTTAGAGGTTCAATGGACCTTTTGACTGCGCTTAGAATAAATCCTACCACAAGACTCAATTTCAATACGAACCATCAACAATATCAATCAGCAATATCAATAATCTTTGAAGTTTTTAATCTCACGCACCATGACCCCTTTGTCCATGCAGAACCACACCTTTATGTAAAGTTAGAATGTTTATTTCCCTATATTAACAATGCTAATATAATGTAACTTAGTCTCAGTATCAAATGGTATACATATCAAAACACCGGTTGACCAAATCTTCTAAAGAATCTCAATTTAACTAAAGCGTGAATTACTACGCACTCAAGAGTTACAGTACAAATCAATACCAAGAATAATTGCGCAATAGAAATAGCATACATTTAGATTCAGCAACTGGGTAACATCAGTTATTTATTAATAGCAACCTATTAGCACTTTAGGATTTCCTATAGTAACCTTATGATTTATTGCATGTTTGGGCTCCATTCAAAACAATTTTGTCAACATTAATTTAGAAAACATCTAGCTATGGCTCTCTCAAAATAGCGGTTGGTACCTAGAAACAAAAGACAAAATACAACAAGATCAATAGCATTTTGTTATACATCTCCACAGTATGGATCTGCAAGCTGCGATTATCTTCGTCAACTGGACGTCTGGTCGGTAAGCATAAGCATCGGACCATGAAAGGGAATGGTTCAGGACCAGGGAGGGACTCTAAGCTATCTGAGCCATTTGAAAAGCAAAGTCTAAAGTATCAGAATTCACCATCAGAAGTCTAAACAATAAAGTGAAAGATAGAATCTCAAAATATGAGAATCAAAATAGGAATGAGCAAGGAAGGTGAGAATGATCGAAATGGCACCCTTCTCCTCTGTGCTGTCGGGCTACATTAAAATCGTCTAAAACACTTACCACGTCGTCATTGGTCTAAGAATCGTACATTTACATTCAGTCCAATGAAGGTAGAACTTCAGATCTAAGATATAACTAAACTGTCTTTCACATGTCAATAATTGTCTCCTCTTCTCCTGTTTCCATTGGCAGGTTTGTCAGGTATCAATTTGGTATCACTCCATTCTCCAGTCAGTGCATCCATTGTTAGCTCCTGGGAATATCGCTTTCTCACACACTAAACTATACAATGTAACAATAACTAGTGTAAGGCATTCTAGCAAGCAGCTCACATGAGAAAAGCGAAATATCTGCTAGCGTTTGGTCAGCTTAGTGGAAAACAATTCACGTATTAAATTCTTCAAGCAAACATTTCTCACAGCGTTATCTTAACAGTGCAGTTTAACATGAGGCTGTGCAATTAGGCCAAGACCTTGCTAACTAAAGGCCTATAATTAATAAAGCAAATACACAATAAGTAATCATTAATATAACACACTACTACATTAATCTAAACATGAGCACATAAGGACACTTCGTGATTACTGGCGGTCACTCAAGTGGGCATATTTTCCAAGTCGCACATTATTTTCTATATCAAGTCAAATTCAATGCGGATTCATAGTCCAAAATACATGAATATTGATTAGTAAAAATTCAGCGTTCACACCAGTTGCAAAATATTCCCATTTCCTTCCAAGTCAGAACATATCCTTGCACCCTGTGCTATGCTGGGGTAAGGAGTGCGGAAGAAGATGGCACTACAGGAGCACTGCAAAACAAGAGGAAAAAAGTGTTATGGGTGAGCAGCAGGCAGGGGAAGTGTGTCTGAGGAACAAATAGTACCTCAATAAACGCTGGGCCTAGTGGATAGGCACTAATTAAGGTAAGTTAAGATTAGGTTAACTCTATTGCTGCTTGGTCCATGTGCCAACATCAGACTATCTGGGGGACAGTAAAGTCTCGGATGAACTTAACACCCTCAAAAGGAACCAGATCAAAACCTTGATTCATGGGATCATGATGACCGAATATCTTAGGGCAAGTGCAGCCCCTTAAGGGCTCTTAGTAAGGAATGACCTTTTCATCTTCCAACAAACTAAGATCTTTAAGAAGGATTGGTCATTCATTTCTTGGCACTCTACTCGGGATTGGTCCTGATCATTAAAACTGCAGCGAGACTATCTGAGGAACTGAAACGGAGATACTTACTATAGAGGTGCGCCTTAAAACATACCAGTCCACAGGGGCCCTAAAGAAAAGGTTGGAGGAACTCAATCAAACCATGAATGAGTTCGAGATCTACTTAAAATAAACTAAATTTCAAAAACTTAAGAAAGGTACAAGCAGATTCCCAAATGTGTATACCCTTACATCAGAGATTACTACGTCCCCAGAGGAAGGAATCCAGGACATAACGCAGATTCTGATTCATCAGACACTGGTTGTAGTGGCACCAAGGGATATTACCAGGGTAGATGGAGCAATAGAAGAAACCTGCGACCGGGTTTCAGACAACCAAGAGGGTGGGATCCTCATCCTGGACCACCCATGTACCCACTCTCCTACCCGTACAACCCCAGACCCTCCCAACCCCGGATCCCTACTACCGCCAACTCAACTATATACATCCCCGTTTGAGCACTGGGAATCTTAAGGTGGCCACCATTCACAGTACCGGCCTCCTTTTTTAGGGTCAGGCCAGGGACGCCCAAGGGACAAGACAAAAAAGAACTCCAAGTTCAATGGGCTTCCGTACCGGATCAAGGGGGGATGAAAACGAGGAGCATGTCGAAAGAGACTTCAAAGGGTCACAACTATCAAGCAGGTCCAAGCAGCAGACTAGTTTAGTAGTGAACCTCAGTGAAAAACAGTTGATGTACAATCGAACGTGAGTTTTGGAGAAGGGCCTGGGTTTTGTCCCCACTACCCCTTTGGACAAATTTAAGCTCTACTGTGAGATAAACTAGTTCATGAGGGAGATTGGAGAAGGGCCTGGGTTTTGTCCCCACTACCCCTTTGGACAAATTTAAGCTCTACTGTGAGATAAACTAGTTCATGAGGGAGATCAAGCTAAGAGACTTTTTCGAAGATAAACCCATGGATACAGAGACCTGGCGGGACACAGGTCTGCAAAACAAATCCACATTCACTCCTCCCAGTACATCATTCCCAGTGGATATACTGGCTTTTGAATAAGCAGTCCTCAAGAATATTGGTGAAATTAACCCACGTTCCCTGAGGGTGGTTCACAATACCACAAAGGAGGAAAAGGTGGCCATAAAAGAACTGGCAAACAACCCCAATATAGTCATTAAATCAGCGAACAAAGGTGGAGCCATTGTGATTCAAACCACAGGAGTATACCATAGTGAGTGCTTGAGATTATTAAGTGCTGAGCGCAACTATGAGAAATTAATAGAAGATCCTACCGAGTTTTTGAGAACCAGGATTAGTAGCATGGTGGAGCACGCTCTAGCACACGATTGGATCTCCCAGCGAGAAGGTGGTTTACTAACTAACAAACCCAGTGACCCCATAGGTGCATGCACCCTTTCACTTCTGGTCACTGCACTGTAGTGAATCCTAGTTCGTTTTAATGGGATAACAGGAGTTAGCTTAGCCTCTGGCTTGTAGACTCGTTCCCCCGTCACCTAGTGACTTTGAACATACTTAGCTTGCTCTGTTTTAGCCCATTTAATTATTTATTTATTCTAAGATGGCTGCCTTGTTTATAGTTAGGCCACTTGTTATGAGTTTCATTATCAGTGTCACCGTGCCAAGGCGTCAAGATCAAGCTCCAAAGACAAACAAACAGTAGGTGTTCACACTTAGGGATTTTCCATCTCTATACTTTCGAGGGATTGTTGATATTAATTGCCGTCCCAAGCATGCCTGTTATCTATTGTTTAGGAATACACCTACGTCAGGGGACCTTGTAGATCTGTATAAATACATCACACTTTAGACAGATAATCAGAGGGATTCCGACCAGAGGGCATCGCCACCATCGTTGATACTGATGCTGCAGTCATCTTGACGCTGACCCAGTCTTCGTGTCCCTGCGGAGTCTGAGATAGAGACCTCATTCCAAGGTAACAAGGGTTGGGGGCTCCTCTCATGGACACGGCATTGGCAGATTAGGTTTAACGAACCCAGCTCTCCTTTAGGTAGGAGGTTAGGCCTTTTTCTTAGGATAGTAGGGTATCTTACATCTCATATATCTTTTCTATGTATTGCAAAATGGTGGGGGTTTTCGTAACAATGACTCTTGTCTTCACAATACTGTTACTTGCTATATTCATTATCCTAATCATTGCAGTTCATGCAACTTATCGCAAATTGCAGTTATGTTAAATAAAAACTATTATAACTTTACTGCATCTGTGTCATTGCCTGTGTTTGAATGAGACATAATATATCTGTGAGAAAAGGGTAATCTCCGTTTAACCATGGCATTCCCTGAGATATCTTATTTTTTAGTCCATGCGTAAACAGCTGCCATAAACCACCTTTTACTATTGCGTTTCTGGTGAGGTGCTGCTAGTGAGCCGGTAAGGTTGGGATAACAGTTGCGACCTGTTGTAGGAAAGACACAGTCACCTACAAACAAAAGTACAGTCATCCTTAAACCAGCAGTCTTGCCCAGAGCAAGAGTCCAAACTACGATGGCACCAGGTCACTGTAAGTCACTCCTATTGTAGGCCCTCCTAGCCCAGAGGGCAGGGTGCACATCTAAGGTGTCTGAGGGCTCCACTGCATGAGCAGAGGTGCCCCTATGAATTCCAGTTCCAATGCTCTGAGCTCCGTAAGTGCATGGAAGCCATTTTACCCGTGTACTGGCCACAGGTGGTCCAGCTACATAATGGTAACTCCGAACCTAGGCATGTTTGGTATCAAAGATGTCAGAATCATACCCCAATACTAATGCCAGTATTGGTGGAATGATTCCATGCACTCTGGGGACTCCTTAGAGCACCCCCCCAGTATTGCTCTTACCAGTCTTCCAAGGTTTGTGGGCAGCCCACGCTTCTGCAGCGCCTCAGACAATTTTCTGCCCTACTGCTGCTTGACCAGCTCAAGCAGGCAAAGGCAAAACAAAGGATTTCTGGTGGGAAGGGGGATGCAACACCCTCTCCCTTGGGAATAGGTGTTACACGGCTGGGGTGGGGTAGCTTCCCCACGCCACTGGCTTGCATTGAAGGTGACATTTGGTGCCCTCCTTGAATAATTTGGTATGAACTAGTCCAGGGATCCCCGGTCCCTGCTCTGACGTGAAACTACACAAAGGAGAGGGGAGTGACCACTCCTTTGTCCATCACCACCCCAGCGGTGGTACCCAAAGCTCCTCCAGGTGGCCACTTGATTCTGCCATCTTGGAAGCAAGATGTGCAGAGGCCCATGGGAGCATCGGGTTTGTCAGGACAGGTGACTGACGTCAGTGACCCCTCTGATAGGTAGTCACCCTGCAGAGTGACCAAGCCCCCTGTTAGGGCTATGTAGGGACTCTCTGGCGGGTGGGTCCCTAGATTCCACTTGCAAGGCTCCACCATGACTCCTCTGCACTGACCTCTTCTGCTCCTGGCCACAGAACCGCTGCTGGACTTCCCAGGAACCAAACAAGCCTGCAACTCCAGAGACGACCAGCAATTGCAACATTTCCACGGTTGTGCATCCTCTGGGGTCGGCAATACTTCAGCTGCACCAAAGAATCAAGAAGGAATCTCCCTTGGAGTGAAGGAGTCACTCCCCTGCATCCACAGGCACCTAAGGCAATGGTGTCCGGCTGCTGGGATCTGCTCTCCACAGGAGCTGTGTTTATCCTCCAACACAGGTGGTGGTTCTGAGTGGTCCTTTTGGTTCTCTCTGCCTTCTATCCATCTTGGTAGACAGAACAGAATCCCTGCGCACTGCAACTCTTGCAGCAACCAAGGCTTGTTGACTCCTACTCCGAGGGATCTTCCGGCTCCAAGTAGCCCCGGCCTCCAGCACTTCATTCTTGCAAGGACAGTCTCTCCTCTGCTGTTCAAGTGGCATGGGACTCCTCTCTAGGTTTGCTGACTGGGCTTCACTGCAACTTACTGTGCCTTCTGCCACTGTGTTGCCTGTGGGAGTTATGACTGCTTCTGCTGGCTCTCGCGACTGCTGAGGGTCAGCCCAGACTCCCCTCTGAGGATCGAGTCCCCTGGACCTTGCTGGCCCTCTTCAGTTCTGCAAATCCTCTGCTGTGCAGATTTGCACTTGCCAAGGCTTGTTGGTGGTTCTCCTGACTACCGATCCATCTGCCACCCGGCGACCGGCATGGGACATCTTCTGCATGGCTTCAGAGACTTCTCTGCAGCTCCTGGGATCCACAGCTCATCTTCATCTTCCACCGTCGACGCGGATCTTCACCCACAGAAGGGTGGGCAGTGGCTCCTTCTCCACCTGGACACTCCTGCGTGGACTGGACTCTGTCCCCACATGAGAAACCTACAGCCAAAAACTGCTAATCCTATTTGATAGTTTCCATCTCCACCATCTCAGGGTGAATCTCCCCTTTGGACAGTTCCTCAGATTCAGAAGTTATTGTCCTGAGACTGCAGATAACAAGGGGCAAGTGAACCACTTAGCATCCAAACTGAAGGCAAGGAAATACCCACCAAAGATTATAAACCAGGCTATGAAATGGGCACACAATAACTAGGAAGCCCTATTAGAAATCCCCACATCCCCAAAAGAAAGGGAGGATCGACCCATATTCATTACAACATGCAACATTGCTTCTAATCTAATAAATAGGATTGTCAACAAGCATTGGCATATCCTTAACACTGGGTCGCTCAACATTCCTAAGCCAATGTTCTCACAAAGACAAGGACAAAGCTTGAGAGACAGTTGGTACATACCCGTCCCTGAAAAGTGAGGGTAGACGGGACTGACAGATCCAATTCCCTAACCCCGCTAGTAGGCCATTACCCATGTGGGGGGTGTAGTGTTTGCCACCTCATGAGTGTCACCAAAACCATAACTTTCAACAATAACACAACATGGGAAATAAGAGAGTTCACCAATTCTAACACACAAGTGATTTACCAGATAACATGCCCCTGCAACTTATATTATGTGGGAATGACCACACGCAAAATCAGAAACAGGATCTGTAAACACCGCAGCAACCTTAGATGTGGACAAGCTACCATGAAGAAGTCTACCCACTACATAGCTAAAGGTAAAACAGTACAGGATTACCGATGGGTCATTCCAGAACACTTGAAACACTAGACTACCTGCAAATCTAGACTTTTTGGAAAAAGAACAATGTTGGGTTTTCAAGCTAGGAACACATATAAAGGGACTAAATGAAAATATCCCGTGTGGCAGGTTGACTCCATAATGGCCCCACTAACAGTGTAAAAATCTTTCCTTTCCCCCTTTTGGCATTAAAAACTTGACCATATGAAGATTTCTTTCTTTTAGGAACTTTAAATCCGGTCTTTCTCGACAGCAATTCCCATTTTTTTTATCAGCAATTAACCTCTTTCTTTATCATCAATTATTTCCTCTTCATGCCCTCACACTGAACAAGGCATTTTAAACCAGGTGTGGCCATCCCCGCTTCAATATAAAACATCATGACCACCAGAAGAATTCCTTTTGTGATTCTTTGGAAAGTGACCACCAGCGTGGTCTCCTTGTCAGCTGCTACTCATGTACGCTGTGAGAGCTCCCTGGCCAGGCACGCCTACCATATGCTTCTCCCTACTTCTCCCTACAGTACAGACTGAACGGGCAGGGTGCAACAAACAAGATTCGGACTCCAGAAAAGGAGACTAATAGGTTCAGAAGCAGGAGAATCGCTTTGGCGGAGCAAGTATTACTTGAAGCTTTCTTTATCACCATGAGAGCAGACCACCGGGAGGGGGTAATATAACAACATATTTTATTCCCTTACTTCCAGAGTGTGACTACAAGCACACCCACCTTCCTGGTGGATCCATGATACCGGAATCAATGATTTCCAATGTACGCTTTCACTTTTTGTGTGTGCTTTATGTTTGCCCGTCTAGTACTGTATTTCTTTGCATAACCACTTCTAAATGCGGTCATGATGGTAGGCACTTTAGAATGCAATCACGCATTGGTATCACTTAAACGCTGCAATCACAAGTGTTCTAGACTTTTTGGGGTGCTGTATGCTAACGTTTTGTGAATTATCCTAAAGCATATAATTAAGCAATGCTCCTGCAAAGGTTAAGGCAGGGTAATTTTCCCTTTATGTCTACACAGGCAAAATTCTGATGTCACCATATGAGATCGGCGCAGTATACTTTATCTATAGCATGCAAGGGACGTGCATGGACACATTTCCTTTTCTTTAAGGAGTGGCATTCGGGAGTCATCCTTGGTCCTGGCAAAAAGCCTAGGGGTAGGCTTTGAAACAAGTAGACCAGGGAGGCAGGAACATATTATACCCCACTTCCATTTACCCCTTTTTATACATACTGCCACTAGGGCAGGTATTAATAAATGTATATCCTTAGTAGGAAATTATTTTTAACTGCTAATACCCCCCACTCCTATTTCCTTTCACCTCAGTGAAGTAGGTTACACAGTCTCAAAAAAGGTGCTCCCACGTAATCCGCTGGTCGCAGCACGCCTTGTTCTGCAATGGAACGAGATGGACCAAATGATGAAGCATGCCACCAAGGGGTAACCATGGTGGGTGAGGGTTTTTCTAATGAAAAATTACTTTTTCTTGTTTCTGTGGAGGCTCTCTAGGTCGTCTTGAGCTGGGGTTTCAGGTCATGTTTCATAGGCCCTTATTACAACCCTGGCGGTCGGTGTTAAATCGGCGGTAACACCGCCAACAGGCCGGCAGTGAAAAAAATGGGATCACGACCACGGTGGAAACCGCCAACATAGACAGCCACTTTAACACCCCGACTGAGAGGGCGGTAGCAACAAACACCACGGCTGTCACCGCCAACAGATAGGCGGAAGACAATGTACCGCCCACCTTATTACAAGGCACCAATCTGCCAGCTTTTCCGGGGCGGTACCATCACCCTCAAAAGCATGGCGGAAACTGAACAACGAAGGGGAACACTCACCTCTCGACACTCCACGAACAACCAGGATGCCATGGAGCCCGAATTGCAGATCCTACCCATGTTGGTGTATCTACTAATACACCACGAAGTAGAAAGAAGGCGGTGGCGGCGGCGATGACGGTGAGTACTGCACCTAGCACACAGGGGAGGGGAGGAGGGAAAAGAGAGTGACACACACACGCGGCACGCAACACCCCCACCCCCCACCCTCACCCACAATACCATACACACAAACATATCCAACAACATTACAGATACACCCCGTCGCCCCCTGGAAGAACTCAAGGACAAAAGGAAATGAGTCTAACCAGTGTTATATTGGAACAATCAGATATAGCAAGAGAAAAGCAAATAATCAGTCTACAAATATTTACATTAAGTACACAAGTCAGTTCGTCGTCCCTTGTTAATGTCCGTGGACCAATGGTTGCAATAAGCATGGGCGAAGCCCACACATGACACCTGCCTCAAAATGGAGAGAACACTGCAGTGGCATCAGGTAAAAAAAAAGAGGCACCTCAGGGGGAAGGGCAGGGGGGGCACCTCAGCCGGAAGATGGCACTACACCACTGCACCTCGAGGGGGCTCCATGCCTACTGCCTGGTCCTGGGAAGTGCAAAGCCACAGTCTCTCAAGTCTCTCAAGTGGGTGGGTTGCCCACTGCTTGGTCCTGGGGAGTGCGAAGCCACAGTCTCTCAAGTCTCTCAAGTGGGTGGTTTGCCCACTGCTTGCTCCTGGGGATGTGCAAGGCCACAGTCTCTCTAGTGGGTGGTTTGCCCACTGCTTGGTCCTGGGGAGTGCAAAGCCACAGTCTCTCTAGTAGGTGACATGTTCCACTGGTTCTGGAGGGGGCTTTGTGCCCAGAATGCTTCATCCTGCCAAGAACTGGGTGAGTGGATGCATTTCTCCACTGTTTCTGGAGAGGGCTTTGTGCCCAGTGATGCTGCACCTGGCGTGTGGCAGTTCACATCTTCTCACCTGGGTGTCTGAGCCACGCGATATACCTGGAACAGGTAGCATGATACTCCATGGAGGCAGAGCCACACACAGCCAATTTCTGGTCGTGCCAGTGCAGGAGGTGGTGCCACAAGTGGTGTGTCCAGGACGTCACCTGCAGACTCGGACGGCTGCCCACTGGGGATGCTGCTGACATCCGACAGAGTGGTACCGGCTGGGCACGTGGTGGTGCAGGTGGCTTTGGCGGCGGCAGAGATACTGTTGGTGCTGGCCGTGGTGCAAGTGTCTCTTGTGGAGGGAGACACCATACCGTCTCCAGCAGCCTCGGATGGCTGATCCTTGGGGAGGATGCTGCAGACTGACGTTGTGGCAGCTGCGGTGCAGGTGGCAGTCGGAGCAGCAGTGGTGACTGTGGTGCAGGTAGCTGGCATCCCTGATGAAATGGTGGTCACCAGCCCCTCACCAGGAGGCATCGTGCCCTGAGGTGACTTGCCCTTTGTCTTGTGGCCCTTCCCCACTTTGGCAGTCGCTGCAGGGACCTTGGCACTGTCCTCTCTGTGTTTGGGTGAGGCCTTGCTGGGTGGGTGGTGTGACTTTCCCCTGCTTGAAGCAGTGCCCTTTTTTACCTTTGCAGGTGGCGGAATAGGGTGGTCCTTCATATCTGTAGGTGGCACACTGGCAGCTCTGACGGGTGCCTCCTTCGAGCCTCCCGGACTTGCTAGGACCACAGCGGATGCAGATTTGGTGGCTGATGTGCTGGGCTGGGATCTAGACATCCTGGCCCTAGGGGAAGGATGGGGGGAGGTGTAGGGAAGAGGTTAATGTTAGCTAGGAAACGTTTTTTAGACACACTGGGACGGGAAGATGAGGAGGGTGTGGGAGTGGAGGAAGAGGTAGTGGTTGTAAGAGGTGTACGTCTGATGAGTTTGGGTGAAGGTGCATAGGCTGGAGGCTGTTGTGAGGTGGATGGCTGTTGAGTGGGTGTGTGCCTGCGTTTGTGTACTTTGGGAGGAGGGCTCACAGATACACTGGGAGAGGACACACAGGATGTGTGAATGGTAGTGGGGTTGGTGATTGCATGTGAGCGGTGTGTTGTGACGGGCGTGCTGGTGATGGAGGCAGTGGCTGATGATGTAGTGCATGCAGGTGTGAGTGGAGACAAGACTGGGAAGGACGTGGAGGAGGGGGACACAGTGGAGGAAGTGGATGTTGGTATGTGTGCGTGGGTATGGTGCTTGTGTGAGTGCCTGTGGGATGTGTGGTGCTTTTGTTTTCTTGAGCCACTTTTGTGTGTTGATGTGTGTGTATGCTGGTCTGATGGTGTGCTTGGGATAGGCTGAGGTAGAGGGGATTGGGTATGGGTAGTGGAAGTTGGAGGGGGGAGGGGGGAGGCTGGACACAGGGACAATGGCTGCCATCAGTTCTGAGGCCAGAGCCTGAAATGCTCTCTGTTTGGCCGCCGCTCCAGATGGAATGCCATCCAGGTATGCATTTGTTTGCTGCAAATGCCTCTCGACACCCTGGATGGCATTCAGAATGGTTGACTGCCCAACAGTGAGGGATCTCAGGAGGTCAATAGCTTCCTCACTGAGGACAGCAGGGCTGACTGGGGCAGGGCCTGAGGTGCCTGGGGCGAAGGAGATGCCCACCCTCCTGGGTGAGGGGGCACGTAAAACTTGCTGAGGGGCTGCTGGGGGGGTGGTGCTGGAAAAGGGGTGGCAACAGTACCGGTTGTTGGGGTGGGCACAGAGGTGTCTGCCACCGCCAGGGAGCTTCCATCAGAGGAGTCGCTGTCACTGGTATCCTTCTTTTGTCCCCGTCATGGAGCTCCCCTCGCCTCCGTCCCACTGGTGCCTTCACCCTCCATGGATTCACCCTCCTGGGCCATGTGGGATGCAGCTCCCTCCTTTGCTGGTGCCTCTGCTCCTCCGCCACAGGATGCTAATGCACACAAGGGCAGGGTGACAAAACAAGAAGGGGGGGGAAGACAGAGGACACACATGGTCAATGCCAGCAGCACCACTACCATTGGCGGACCCAACACACACTGACCTGCCCTATGCACTAGGCCATGCACTAACAGTTACTAAGAAAGTCACCAGCCCATGGGGTACAATGCATAACGCCATTAGCTGCACACCTGAAACCCACAGGACCCTGCCCAGTAGTAGATGCCAACTCACACTATTGGGGTTGTAGTGCTTCAGAGCCTGCCCAACAAGGGACCTACACTGCCATGTTTGCCCTGGCCTAGGGGCACCCACAGCCCACATCCCCCACCCAGATACTTCCTAAACCGCGCAGAGTCAGGTTTACGACACTGTACTCACCCCCTTGTGGCTGCTGTGATGCCCTCATGCGCCCATCCAACTCCGGATAGTCCACCGCCAGGATGCGGAACATCAGGGGGATCATGGTGCAACGGGCACCCCTTCCATGTTGGGAGGCCAGCCCCAGCTGGGCCTCCGCCGTCTTCTTGCTCCATCTGCGCAGGTCCTCCCATCTCTTGCGGCAGTGGGTGCTCCGTCTATGATAGACCCCAAGGGTCTGCACTTCCTTGGCGATGGCACGCCAAATACCCTTCTTCTGGTGGGTGCTGACCTAGAGGAAAGGTACAGGAAGAAAGGAAATTACTCACCCGTCCGGACCGTCATTCTCATGCCCTGACGCACATACACTGACCAACCATCCTCACATGCAGCCCTTAGCCCCCCCAACATGTGTGTTCCATCCACACCACTCCAAACAGGCATTGCCCACGCATCATGCTCACAGTGTACTCACCTGTTTGTCTGGAGGACCATAGAGTAGCGTATACTGGGGGAGGACCCCATCCACTAGTTTGTCGAACTCCTCTGCGGTGAAGGCAGGGGCCCTTTTCCCAGACACTCGA
Organism: Pleurodeles waltl; assembly: GCF_031143425.1. Classification (NCBI taxonomy): domain Eukaryota; kingdom Metazoa; phylum Chordata; class Amphibia; order Caudata; family Salamandridae; genus Pleurodeles; species Pleurodeles waltl. The sequence goes on along the minus strand of NC_090444.1, from coordinate 1,773,440,302 downwards.
GCCATTGTCGCTTCCAGACTGAGGTCACAGCAGCACTTGCAGTGTAGGTCCTCTCCTGTTGAAGGTCCGGTATCAAGTGAGTGAACAGATAGAAAATAGCGGTCACGCCCATGGCAGTGCGTACCGTCACCGCCGGCGTACATGGCCATTGGCTCCTGGAACCCATAGGGCCCAATAATAACCAATGATAAGTTGTGCGACGGTCTTGGACCGGCTACTGCGACGCTGCACAAACCCAGCGTAGTTACCTCACCGTGTCCCTCCTCACAAGTCAGGCAGCCGCGATTTCAGGGGGGCACATGGCATGGCACCTAACTGCGTCACAGCACATTTTGACACATATACGGACTACGGCCCTCATTACAACCCTGGCGGTCGGTGGAGAAGTGCCGGTAATACCGCAAACAGGCCGTCGGTACAAATAGTTGAATTACAAGCATGGTGGTGACCGCCATGCAAAACCGCCACTTCTCCACTCCGACCGCTAGGGTGGTAAAGACTGCTGGACTGAAGACTTCGGTCTCCAGCCCGGCAGCCGTCACTACACTGTCGGCGGTATCACGACCCCGCATACCGCCATGGATTTCGTGGGGTTCTGTACCGCCACGAAATCCATGGCGGTAGGCACTATCAGTGCCAGGGAATTTGTCCCCTGGTACTGATAGGGGTCTCCCCTGCCCCCCTCCCCTCCCCAGAGTCCTCCCCCCAAATCCATAACCACCCGATCATCCCCCAAAGGTGGTAGGACCCCTCTCCCCACCCCCCTAACATTGACACACACAACCCCCCTACATGCACACTCACACAACACCTCAACATACATGCGCACATACATGCGCACATACACGCACACATACACACACACATACACACACTTACACACAGACATTTTCCATACACACAACACCCCCGCATGCATACACGCACACATTTCCACGCACACCCCCATCAACGCACACAACACACAACACCCCCCGCCATCCTCCCCTTACGGACGATCACCTTACCTGGTCCGGTGATCCTCTGGGAGGCAACGGGATCCATGGGGGTTGCTCCGCCGCCAGCTCCCTGTCACCAGGACACCGCCACACCGAATCATGGGACGTGATTCGGTGGGCGGTGTTCTGATGACGAGACAGTGGAGGTGGAGCAGCCTCCACTTCACCGCCAGCATGGCTGCTGGCGGCTCTCTGTCCGGAAAAGGGCGGAGGGCTGCCAGCAGTCACAATACGCTGTGTGGAAAACCGCCTGCACTGCCGTTCTTCAGCACGGCAGTATGTCAGCAGTCTTGTAAAAAGACCGCCGAGGTTGAAATGAGGGCCTAAGTACTTCACACACGATTTACTAACATTACTGCAGACACACTTGTGCAACCTATGTGGTAAATGACCCTCTGCTCACCGTTCTCCTCCATAGGCTACAACCGCTGGGGCAGATGATGAGATGGCGGCATCCTCCGGTGTACAGACCCCTGGTGGACCTGTCGACAATGGAAGACAGACACATCATAATCACATACAGGCTTGATCGTGCCACAATCCACGACCTGTGTGCCCAATTGGAGCCAGACCTGATGTCAACTATCCGCCAGCCCACAGGAATTCCACCTCTAGTGCAGGTCCTGTCAGTGCTCCATTTCCTGGGAAGTGGCTCCTTTCAAACACTAGTGGCCATGGCATCAGGGATGTCTCAGCCAATGTTTTCTAACGTGTTGACCAGAGTGTTGTCTGCCCTGCTGAAACACATGCGCAGCTACATCGTGTTCCCCCAGGTGGAGGATTTGCCCACAGTGAAGGCTGACTTTTATGCCCTGGGACATATCCCCAACGTCATTGGTGCCATTGATGGTACACGTGTGGCATTTGTCCCCGCCCCGCAGAAATGAACAAGTGTACAGAAATAGAAAAAGCTACCATTCGATGAATGTGCAAATGGTGTGTTTGGTGGACCAGTACATCTCCCATGTGAATGGCAAGTATCCTGGCTCTGTGCATGACGCCTACATTTTGAGGAATAGCAGTATCTCTTATGTGATGGGCCAACTCCAGAGGCACCGGGTGTGGCTAATAGTTGAGCCCAAGGTCCCCACACAGTATGAGTAGGTGTCTGGGTATGGGGTAGTCCCTAAGGGTTAGTGTGTGTTGAACAGGTATTCCACAGAATTTACAGGTGGCTCTGGTTACCCCAACCTCTCATGGCTACTGACCCCAGTGAGGAATGCCTGGACAAGGGCAGAAGACCGCTACAATGAGGCACATGGCCGAACTAGGCGTATTATTGAGAGGACGTTCGGCCTCCTGAAGGCCAAATTCCGGTGCCTCCATCTAACAGGTGGCTCCCTATACTACTCACCGAAGAAGGTGTGCCAGATAATCGTGGCATGCTGCATGTTGCACAACCTGGAATTGAGATGCCAGGTGCCTTTTCTTCAGGAGGATGAGCTTGGTGATGGTCTTGTGGCAGCGATGGAGCCTGTAGACAGTGAGGAAGAGGAGGCAGAGGAAGAAGATATTGACAACAGACGAACATCATCATGCAGTACTTCCAGTGACACACAGGTAAGAGACTAACTCCTCCTCACATTTTAGAATACTGTAGGACATTGTACAAGTCAGCCTCTTAACCTCTGCCTTTGGACACTGACTGTTCACTCTGGATTTCCATTTTTCAGATCTGGGTACCACATTCTGCCTTCTGCTATATGTACTGCTGCCCAACAACTGTCATACATTGGTTTGAGTAAATGAACATTTACATTGCTATTTGTTGCTAATGTTGTCATTATACATTTGTGAAAGATCGGAATGACTCCAGATTGGTTTGTGATTAAAGGGTGTTTATTTAGGGGGCCTGACGCAGCCGCTGGGTCTCCTGAAACATGGCCAGTACCATGCACATGGTCTCCTGGGAATGGTGGTATGCTCCCGTGATGTTGGAGAGTGCCTCGTGGAGGGTCGGTTGCCTGGGCCTGTCCTCCCCCTGTTGCACAGCAGTCCTCCCAGCTTCCCTGTTGTCCTGTGCCTCTGTCCCCTGAACTGTGTGCCCACTGCCACTGACCCCAGGTCCCTGATCGTTCTGGGTTAGTGGGTTTGCCTGGGGTCCCTGTAGTGGTGGACACACTGCTGATTGACTTGTCCTGGGGACAGAGGCATGGGCCAGCTGGGTAGGTGCTGTGGTGGTGTTTCCTGAGGGGGGAGGTTCTGTGGTGGTTTGTTACTGTGGCAGGGTAACCGACTGTCCAGAGGTCCCAGATGGGCCAGGCTGGTCATCGTGATCCAGGCATGCAGAGCTGCTTTCATCACTGTGGGCCTCTTCTGTGGGGGGACTGGATATGGCTGGCACCTCCTGTCCGGTGACGTTGGGTAGGGGTCCTGTTGGGATGTAAATGCATTGTTATTGTATTTGTGTGTGCCAGCATGTGCAATGGGTGTGTTTCCCTGTATTAATGTGCTTGCACTGTCGCCTTGGCCTTGTGAATTTGTGGCCTGGGTGAGTCTCTCTATTGGGCATGCTGTGGTGATGACCGTCCATGTGGAGGCCATGAAGTGGTATGAGTGATGTGTGAGGTGATGTGTGGGGTGATGTGTTGGGGTGTGTGCTGTGAGGTGTGTGGATGGTGTATGTGTGATGGTGTTCTGTGCCTCTGGATTAGGGTGTAGTCTTTGCTTTTCTCTCTCTCTGCTTCTTCAAAATTGTTCGCTGAAAGAGGTTGTGGGTAATGTGGGTGTGGGTTTTATAATGGTGTGAGTGTGTGGGTGTGTGTATGTGTGTCAGGTGTGTGTATTTTGAATTATCCAATGTGGTTGTGTTTTGTAAGTGTGTGTGTATTTTGAGCGCAGTGGTGTGTACCGCCAATGGTTTACCGCGGTTGAAAGACCGCTGAGTTGATTTGTGGGTCGTGACACTGTGGGCGTATTCCTGTTGGCGTGACGGTGTGGGTTTTGCTATCACCATTTTATCACTGACCTTTGGTCTGGCCGACTTGTGTGGGTGTCTGTATTGTGGTAGATTTCTCTGTGTGGGTCATAATACCCGTAGCGGATTACCACAGCGGTCACAGTATGTTGGTGGCCGTCGGCACGGCGGTAAGTGGAATTTACCACCAGGGTTGTAATGAGGGCCATAGTCATTTAGGGGGGAAAGCCAAGCCCGTACTTTCCCCCTACTCCCTCTTGTGTTTAAGGTCCATGCACCACACAAAAGGTCAGAAGTGACATTTGGCCAGCACTGGCCAATTAAGGAGGCTTCAAAGAAGAGTGACATTGAACCAAACAAACAGTTAGCAATGGGTGGGTTTCAAGCCCTTTTTGTAGACAACTTTGTCTCACAAGCGAGACTACAAGCATAAATGCTTTCACAGGCTTGACCCTAAAACATTTACCAACTGCGTGCTCCCATATGAAAGTCAAGTGGCAACTGGATATCTGAAACCCTAGATTTTAGCAGAAGAGTCCCGAGCCAGTGCTGCTTCGTTAAGGGTTTTAACCTTAAGATGTGTTTTCAGAGTTAGTTCCTGATTTATACTACTTTAGCAGGTCGCCCACAGTCTTTCTTCTGCTACCCTAGCTGGGATACCACCAGCAATATTAGGAGACCTCTGCCTGGCCTGCAGAAATCTCTGTTCCTTCTGAGAAGCCACTATCAGGGGAGTTTGTTTTTTAAAAACAACCCTGAGACGCTGGGAGATTTCCCAGGGTTTCCCTGGCAGTCTCCAATAGAAAAAAGTACATCAGATCAAAATAGGGCAGATAGTCTGATGTATATACACAGGCGACCCCAACTCCATTGGGTCATCAGTGTAGATTTTCCAATGGCAGAGCCAGCAGGAGCGCTGCCATCAGAAACATGATGATTTGTCGGACTCTAAATAGGACAAGCAGACTGTCGATTTGGCAGACATAATGCCCTGTCTGCCAAACTCTAAATCAGGCTTTTAGTGTACGATTATCATTCTCTTGCAGAACAGTATGGGCACAGCATTGCTGACATTGAGGGGGATGGGAGTTGCATATTAAATGAAATACCTTGGTGCTGTTGGGCATTTGGGAGGTTGGGCTGCCTTGCAACCATGATGTGAAGAGGGATCAGGCAACTATTGTGTCAAACAGTATTCTTATAAGCACACTACATTGGCTAAACATGGAAGAGTTTAAATGCAAATTGATACCGTTTGCCCATTTTTAATTACAGTAGGATAAAACAACACAACATTGGGGCGGAAAAGTCCTCTACATGGTAAAAGACCTGTACCCCTGCCCTAAGTGCCAGTGTACTGTTGTCTGGTTCCCTAATCATTTTTGTTGTCTTAGGCAAACACGGATCATGCATGCGTGCAATGACATAGGCCTGTCTCACAGATTTTCATCTTGTTGGACCTGGACGGGCACCCAAGCGCTAACCTCATAGTGGTGGAAGACTGCCGCCTTCACCAAAGAGTTAAGTAGCATACCGTGTAGTGATCAGTAAGGGTGAACATGTCCTTTTTAACAGGTGTCACTAGAGTGGGGCCGACAGGTTCACTCCTCTTTTTAAAAGTCACGCAGCTATGTCCTTAACTCACCCTTGGCCTACATCAGGTCGATATAGAGTGCTGAGCAGTGCAGAAGTTGTGAAAGAGCTGGACGTATCTATGCCTTGGAGTGGTACAGTACAGGGATAGAGCAGTGCTGTGCAGTGCATGTTCTGGGTGGATGTATACCTGCAAGGGATACATTACATGAGAGATGTAGTGCTGTATAGTGTGTGCGCAATAAAAGCATGTGCTGGGTGTATGTGTGCTTGTGAGACGTGCAATGTATGAAGGGTGAAGAGCTGTACAGCACGTACATGGTGACTGTGTATGCTGGAAGTGTCTTTGTTTGCAAATAGCATATTATAGTACAATACAGAGAAGTTACAGTTCTGAACAGCGCATGTAGATTGAATGTGTGTGCTCAATGTATGCATGTCTGTGGTGGCAAAACGCATGGAGGTAAAAGTGCTGGACAGTATGCGCACTGTGTGTGAACACTGATTGTAAGTGTGCCTGCAATGGTACATTACATGGAGAACACTGGGTTCCATTTTGGGAAGCCCAGGCCTGTCTGCTGCAGACATGAGGAGTAGAGGAATCTCCCCAGACATATTTGTGTATTGCTGCATTCCTGTGAGGTGGGTGGGACTCATTAGAGGAAGGAAGAGAGACTCCCCATTTACACTTCAAAAGGGTACTCAGTGATAGATCACAAGAAAGGTGCCTGGACACATCTCAGGAAGGAGATGAGGCTGATAGGGGAATCATAAAGAGTGGGACGGGGAGTCCGGGATTAACCTTTTGATGCACATATCATTGTGGCTGACATCCAGTGTGAACTCTAGCCACTCCCGAGGTCTGTGTTGTGGGACTATCATTTTCAGAGCCTCTCCTGCTGTGACAGACAACCTTTCAAGAGGAAAGAAGAGAGAATAGTGTACACTTCAAAAGAATCAGAATCCCAACATAAAACTTCAGAGACACAGACCCTAAATCACATTTGGGGCCAGATGTAGAAAGCATTTTGCATGGTGCAAACTGCGAAAATCGCAGTTTGCGCCATGCAAAATGCCTTTTGCGATGCACATTCACTATTTGCGAGTCGGTACCGACTCGCAAATTGTGAATGCGACTCGCAAATAGGAAGGGGTGTTCCATTCCTATTTGCGACTCGCATTGCTATGCTAATTTGCTTTGTGACCGCGAATGCGGTCGCAAAGCAATTCACAGTTACCACCAGTGTCACACTGGTGGTAACCCATTTGCAAAAGGGAAGGGGTCCCCCTTTGTGAATGTTGCTAATAAGGGTTTTTCAGAGCAGGCAGTGGTCCGATGGACCACTGCCTGCTCTGAAAAACCGAAACCAAAAGGTTTCGTTATTTTTTTTATTTTGCAACTTGTTTTCCTTTATGGAAAACGGGCTGCAAAATAAAAAATAAAAACTGCTTTATTTAAAAAGCAGTCACAGACATGGAGGTCTGCTGACTTCAGCAGGCCACCATCCCTGTGAGTGCGTGGACTCGCTATGGGGTCGCAAAATGCGACCCACCTCATTAGTATTAATGAGGTGGGTCTTTGCGACCCCATAGCGACTCGCAGTCGGTGTCTGAGATACTGTACTGCATCCGATTCTGCGAATCGGAACTTGCGAGTCGCACCGACTCGCAATTTCCGATTCGCAAAATCGGAAATTGCTACATCTGACCCTTGGTGTCTGGAAATGGACTATATGAAGGGGAGGTTGAGACTGCAAAATGTGTCATCTGCCTAGCAGCCAGATGGGCTGTTTGAGAAAGGGAAGCTCTGCAAGACTTCTGTCAGTGACCAGGACATTAAATTATGATGCTTTAGGCTCGGAGCCAATTTTAACTCACTTGTCTCTCCTACATTTTTTCCAACAGTCAGTATTCATTTCAGACCTAACTGTATCTGCTATATAATCTTCGGTATTGTACCACCGCCATATTTGGGGTGGTCCGCCAGACATTGCAGCAACGGTCTGACGAGGAGATTGCCTAGTGATGAAGCTTGGCATCCTAGTGGATATTTGGGGACTCTCCTGAAACCACTGACTCTTCTCAACCCTGCATTTGTGTATTTGTTGGAACAGTGTACTATTTCTATTTATGCGTAGTCTTGTAAGCCCCAATTCAGCATAGGAGTATACTTCTTTAGCCGTCCAGGACCTCAATGGAGGCACTTAGAAATTCACAAGGTGTCATGCAGAGGCCAAGAGCAGGGTCCAGGACAGGTCCAGATGCCACTAGTAAGCTTCCTTGTACCTTGATTTATTCCTGTAGTTGAACAGCAGTTCAGCCTTATGACCTTTGGAGTCCATTTATTTGTCATGGGTACAAGAGTGAGCAGGTTCAGTCTCAGGTCACAGTCAGCAGGTGAAGCCCTCTTCTGATCTCCCATAGGTCCCGCAGAGTTCTGTAGTGGGTGCCTGCAGCAGTCACATTTATACCTGCCACTAGCTAGTGGGTGGGAATGACTGGATACACCCTAAACAATGGGGTAAACGTTCACCAGGCCAATCCTACCCACCCTGGGCATTTTCAAGATGGTTAAAGTCTTTGGCCACACTAAGCTTAGACCCCATGAGCTCAGGGTGTGCGTTTGTGTGGGGACTGTACTATGATAATCCTAGTGTCCTCCCATATCTGACACTAAAATCCAGGTTGGAGCAAGTTCTGTATCCACAACAAACCCAGAGACATAAGTCCTGTAGGACAAAAGCAGAGTCCTTCAGCAACTTGACAGTGGTCCACAATATCTGCCTTGGCATCTTGTTCTCTCCAATTTCAGGTGTGCCCCAAGGGTTATATTTAAACCCAGAGACAGAAGTCTGTTAGGCCAACCGCAGAGCATGGACGTCAATTCACCGAAATGGCTGGGGTAGCGGAAGCGACATCACATGCCTTTTGACCTCCACTTTCACTCACATACACATACTTACACATACACACAAATTCACACTTATATACACTCTCTCACAAAATCACACTCTCGCACACAAACATGCACACAACACACATTTGAAAGCATTTTTACTTAACTCAGCTGCCATGGAAAGACATGATCCAGCTAATCGTACTCCATTTTTATTACACTAACATTATTTTCTATTAGCGTAATAAAACTTTGACAGGAAACAGTGAGAGTGGAGCCCCAATGATAAGCAGCTGCCCCTACGTTTCTGGCACTTAATTTACCCCCTCCAAGTCCAGGGGTCGCAAAGGCAGTATTAGGGATCGCAAGGGGAAAGCCAGGGGTCGCAGCTGTGACCTCTGGCGACCCCTAAATGACGACCATGCCGCAGAGTACTTTGGCAACAAGAACTGTCTTGGCATCCTATTCTCTCCCCTTTTAAATGTACCCGAGTGTTATATATGAAACCAGTAGACCTGTCATTCTGGTGTTGACATTCAAGCAGTATTTTACACTGTAGTGCCAAAACAGATACCCACAGCACTCATCCTGCATGTTTAGAGGAGCCATCTCTGCCCATTCAGGTCAGCCTATTGTTCGCTCCTTGGGTTCATTGCAGACCAATTCACACCTATTCAAAGCTAATTACTGGCTTTGAAGAGTTAAAGATTCAATCAATTTAGCCACCACTAGCTAAAGCTACTTTTCCTTAGTATTTATAAAAAATCTGACTCCACAATTGAATAGGATTTAAAATACTGTTTAATTATTTTTTAGCTGGTTCAATTCCAGAGATACAGTATTAGGATTTTAATCTGTACTCTGGTTTTCTACATAGGATAGCTAGGACTGCCACAAAAAAATAGCTTTTAGGTGCTAGGCACTGTAAGGACGTATTAACATTAATTTGCTACGTGTCCTACTTTTAAATACCATACACTCTGCCATCAGGGCTATGAGGCCTACATAGCAGTGATGTATTAATATTCAAAGGGAGATTTTTACTTGTCAAATGGGTTTATTTAGACAGGTGGAATTGCAGTTTTTACACTGCTACCGTTAGGCTACAGTGGGTGGCCTGAAGCCATGTTTGCACTGGCACTCTAATAATGGCACAATCGACATTTAACTTACAGACCTTGGATACACCTTGTACCATCTAGTAGGGACCAATAGGTAAATTAAATATGCCAATTAGGGTTATGCCAATTAAACCATGTCTAAAGGGGAAGTTCAGCACTTTATTATGGATTAGCAGAGGTAAAGTGAACAGAGTTCAATAGCCAACAATAACAGATAGGGCAAAAGTCTGAAGGTACACCACACAAAAGATGGTTATTTCCTACAGCCACCTATTAGAAATTGAATAGCAACTCACTGGGAAAATGTTTTGTTACTGATAAATGACTCCGAAGGTGAAACACTGAACTACAGCACATTACAGGGTCCCCATACTTTTGTGGTTAGATAGTAAGGTAGAGTCTGCTATATTTTGCCTACTCAGGCTGTTGTAGATGTCTGTGAACAAGGCCTTCAGGCAGCTATTTTCGCGGAGACACTGGATGGTGGCACAAGTATGGTGCATCAAACTGCCCCTAAATCAAGCTTGGCTTTGACTACGAGAGTAAGCCCTTCCTTAATATGATTGAGTTGTCATCACCAGAAACAATCAGGTAACTGAAATCAGTATATAGAGAGGTGTCATGATATAAAGCATAGCTCAGTGGCTCTGAGAAACAACATGAGGCTATGTAGCAAAAAGTGTTGCAAGCACTAGTTTTGGGACTAGAACTGTAGAACTTGCAGATGCTCACTGACCTTGAAGATAAATGCAGAAGTGATAATGCTTGCCTATATGGGCTGCCAGAATTGGAAGAAGGGGATGACATCCACGACTTTCTAACAACTTTTATTCAGAAATTGCTAAATGTCAACTTCCGACTACTCATTAAATTTCAGAGGACACACGTATTGAGGCAAAGAAAAAGCTATAAAACGAATGTGCATAGATCAAGGATAATGTATGTATTGTGACACCACTACATGCGGCTCAAGCTTGAGAAAATGCACATGACCCGTACGCCTACAAAGGTTAAAAAATTAACTAATTTCTCCAATAAGTCCAAATTTGCAGCCTTACTCTCCCTTCATAAGCAGAGAAGTATTAGGTATGTCCTCATAGACCCTGCAATCATCTTGGTGACACTCAAAGGTAGGGTAAGGGAATTTTATGACCCACAGGATCGTGAACGCTACTTGGAATCTCTTGGAAACTTGGATGGAAGTGGCACTGACACCTGTTGGCAGAGGAGCACACTGCTGTTGTATTTTTGATACTCCTGATAATATGCTAGTGAGATCTCCTTGTTCACATGTGAGAACTAGGAACCCTGCATGAGATAAAAACCATGATGATGCACCCTCAAGGGACAGAGATAAGTCTAGATCTCCACTCAAGGTGTGATGGATAGAACTACACTAAATGACTATCAGGATCTACACTGGTATGTTACCTGGATCTATACTGTTAAGTTAAAAATGTTCTACCGTTTTATTAACATTGAAAGTTGTGGACAGTTTTAATACAGGGGAGCGGCCTCCAAACATTCAAAGGGTAGCACGTCCATAAAAAGGTAGCGGTGCTTAGTGGTTTATAGCACTTCTGGCTTCTATATGCACAAGCTAATAAACTGGCAACCACATCTAGAACTGCACTCATTTCTGAGTCTAGACTAAGGGAGAATTCATCGATACACTGATATTTAACGACGCTGAGCTGATATCGATGGATACCCCTACTGCAAGATCCATATTTGACTGCCTGTAAAGTGAACATGTATAGAACTAAAATACGCTCATTATGGTCACTCAATGTAAACGGTCTCACAAGTTATGTGAGATGGAAAAAAAGTGTTGAATCATCGTAGGTCTAAGAAACTCGACATTGCTTTGTTGCAAGAGGATCACATTACAGCTAGAGGCTGAAAAACTCAGGAGATACTCCAGTGTTTCTAGCCTCACAACATTACCTTATAGATAAGAGTGGGGTATCAGTACTATTTCGGAAAACACCACCGATGCAAATACACAAAACATGCTGCAACCCCATGGGGCACTATGTGTTTGCTAAATTCATGATCCAAGACCAGGTTCTTGTAGTATGCTCTGCCTACGGTTCCAAGCCAACAAAATCAGTCTTTCTTGCAAGAATGAATAGAGAACTAACTGAAATTAGCAGGTTACCAGTGGTGAATGGCAGATATTGTAATTTCTTGATGGATCTGAGCCTCGTTCCTTACGCCATCTGGACCCAGGAAGTGATATATAAGGGCATAGTGATAGGGGACACAACAATACCACGTAAAGCAGTGCGAGAAAAGAAACTGAAGCTGGAAGCAGACATCTCAGAGTAGACTAAGACTTATTAGGCAGACACTAACGTAAAAGACCTTACACTGAAGAAATATGAAGTAAAACCATTCTTACGCTGCAATCTGAAAAGACCCTGCATGTCGTCAAAGAGTGCATTATAAGGTGAAGAGTCAGCAGGAGTCTGGCAGTGCAACTCAACCAGATAAATTCAAGGTCAGCCATGCCAGCATTCTATTACAACATTTAATTTGTTGTTTACCTGCCCATTAGCCACTACCAAGGAGTATGCCTCCTTTTATTCCCTACAGTATACCTTGGACGATGTCAGTGAGAGAGCTTTTACGGACAAATTACCATTTTGTGTTTAAGTGATGATCACAGGAAAGAGCTGGATGACTAAATCGATGATGAGGAAATGGCAGACGCAATCAAAACACTGCCATCAGGGAAGGCCTCGGGAAAGGTTGGCTTTCTAAAGGAATTTTATCAAATCACATCTAAATATTTAGCTTTTCATTCAGGGGAAACGCTTAGAGAAGCCAATGGGCCGAATGGTTTAAATCTGGACTTTATCAGAGCCTATATCTCCCTAATACCCAAGTCAGGGAATTATCTGCTGCATTGAGATCATTATAGACCTGTTTCCCTGCTAAACACTGGCATCAAAATCCTGGTTAAGGTCTGTGCGGCCAGACTGAAAAAAAGTTATCCCGCTGTTAGCACACAAGAATCAAGTTGGGTTTGTCTCTGGACATTCTTCTCGAAATCATATGAGCACGCTTTTGCATTTGCTATGACATTCCAGACGCAATGAAAATGGAATGGTGGCCCTCTCCCACAATGCTGAAAAAGCATTATTTGATCGTGTGGCGTTGGGCTGCCCACTTCATGGCATGACTAGAATGGGACTAGGATGGAATTCCATCAGTATGGCAGAATGGTTATACAGCAGCCCAATGGCCACAGTAAATTGTAGCAGCTTCTTACAAGACAACTTTTTTTAACAGACGTACTAGGAGGGGATGCAGATTATCTCCCTTGCATTTTCTTTTAGCCCTGGAACCACGTGCAAGTGCCATTCGTTGATCATTAAAGGCATTGACACCCCAGCTTGGACTCTTAAACTCATGTTGTATATTCAATGACGTCTTGTTGATGCTAATCTCGCGAGAAAAACATCCATTCCTGTCTGATGGACCTAGATCAGACTTTCCCTTCATTTTCTAGATATAAAGTCAACTGGAATGAGAGTGAAGCCATGCCAATTATATTTTATACTACAGCCAGCTCTTTTTATAATCAGTTGCTTAGGTCGGTTCAGAGTAAAAGCTAATTTTGATCAGAAGTCACTCAAAGGATGTTCATAGTCAATATGGATGTCCTTGTTTAACAAATGCAGAGCAACTTTTATCAAGCAGAATAAGCTAGAGCTTTCCATGAGGGTGTGATTACAAACAATTAAGATGGTGGTAACCCTTTGTTTTAAGTATGTTTTGTTATGCTGCAGGTTACAGTCTTTCACACCCACCTTGAACAAATTGACCTCTACAGCAATTTGAGTTTTTAAATTGCAGACGCCCTTATGGAACAATGCAGGGATTTATAAAAATGGGAATATGTTCCGCTTGATGACAAGGATGCAACAAGCATTGGCAAAGCAAATCGGTCTCACCTTTGGGACCTTATAAGTGTTTAGCCATGTAGCACATTATCAGATTATCCAATGTGTCACAAAATCTAAAATAATTAAATGAAAACAGTCTGATAATCATAAGCTACTGCCCAGAGAAAGCCAGGAGAACATAATGAGCTTGTGGCACACTTGTAAACAATCGAAAGCATGTGTTACAGGTTATACTCTTGCAACGTGAGAGCAACACAGTGGACTCAGTGAAAGTTACTCTGCACAAACATACAACTTACATTTTACTCTACATGTCAAGCCACCAACAAAATGCACAGTAAGCTGTGGCCCGCACTCATGGAGGATGGTTTGTCTGCACCCTCCACTCTCAGCTGTACTCAAGCCATCCTTCTACTCAAATCAGATGGTGTGGAAAGCCGCCCTCTGCTTTTTCTTGAAGCTTTCACCCAGCTGCAGTCTGTGCTCCTCCTGGTCCAGATTCCCATTCACTGCCTATAAACAATGATCACCTACAGACTGTAAACAAACCTGTGAGACCAGGCAGACATTAGAGGTGAGGCCTACGGGGGAGGAGTGCAGGGAGGAGGGGCTTGGGCAGGCAGAGGCAAAGCTTGGGCAAGGGAGAAGTTACGCATCAGACAGGTGTGGAGGAGATAGCAGAGATTAGAAGAGAGTTAAGTGGAGGTAAGGTCCACTGTGGTGGCCATCTTTCTCCTCCCATAGCCTCTGCAAAACTGACCAGCTCATTAAAACATCTTCGTCTTTTAACTGTTCAACTGTACTATATATTTTTTATTGATTTACAATATTAATGTCTCATAAAACTCAACGCTAAGGCTTCCCCACTAGGCTTGATTGATAACACAAATCACAAATGTATTTTGGATGTTGATATTTGTATGTAGTATGTAATGGTTCCCAACTACCACTACCACTGAAGTTGCTGAAGGACAAATCTTTTTTGGGGAAGGTGAAGGTGTCTTTCATGGTGGGTCCCCATGAAACTCATAAGACCCTTTATAGCTTTCCGGGCGAGTGAAGCTTAGCTCAAATTAGGCTGCCATTCTCAAACAAGGGGAGGAGGATCAGCAGCCTCGCGCGGACTGCATGGTGCAAACAGCTCGACAAGCAGGAGGGATGAGGAGGCAGCTGCAGCCCGATGAGAAGGATTGAGTGTTCGCTTATATGAAGAGCAGCTGTTCAGAATTTTAAAAAAGTTATGGAGCGAAAGCAAAATTTTAAAAAACGGAAGGCGACAAGTCATGGGTCGATGCTCCAGGGCAACCAAGGAATTTTAAAAGACATGCAGTTGGACAAATGAAAAGTGATGAGTGGAGTCACAGCCTACAAGATACATACAGCAGATCATCCTGACAGCACAAGTGCTGTCTAGGCTCGACCTAAAAGGAATTTTGATTATTGATCATAAACTTTTAAATGATGCACTAAAATTCAGCTAAAACTTTCATATGAAATTTCAATTTCAACTAGAATCTACTCAGTTTTTAATATCTGAATCTTAAGAACTGGTTGCCTGCCAAACTAAGGGTCTGATTTAGAGTTTGGTGTGAGGATTTTCTTACCATTTTATGAGATGTCCACTGGCAATATTTAGAGTTGTCCACCAGTCCAGTGGACAATTCTCTACACACTGACAGGAACCGTTGTCATGTTTCTGTCAATGTTGGAAGAATTTGAAAGCCATGACTGTCCATCAAAATTTTCAAAAGCTTTTTGTTTTCAAAAACAAATTCATAACAGGAATTAGTTTTTGCAAAATAAGAAAAACGAATGCCCCGCACCCACACCCTGGGAGCTTTCTCCCTGGGTGTAGGGGGTCATTATGGTGTTTTTCCTGTCCCTTACTGCCAGGTTTTCCTGGTGGTAACAGACAATTAGAGAAAGACTTTACACCGTCCACCCCAAATAAAATGGATGGTGTAATGTCTTCCTCCGCCGGCCCCTATTTTATCATGCCAGTGAAGGAGGCATTCAGTCGGCAGAGATAATGGGGGCTCCTTTGACAGAATACTTATGGTCCACCTGACTAAAGGTTTGACAGACAGGGTGCGCCATCACCTTTGCAACACCTTACCCAGTCCACCAAATTCAAATTCAAAATTAGGTCCTAAATAATCTAACAACTAAATTGGAAAACACCTTCCATCATGTGTACCTAGAGTGTTAGGGCTACTATAAAAAGTTAATTTCAGGTCCTTACAAAACATTGAGTCGGCATACTCTAAACCCACTGTGGGCTGTCTTTGGCATATCTGTCAGCCATACATTCAAAACGTGTTTAGCAATGTGGAGTGATTTGCTTCTTTTGCCCAATCATGATCTCAATCTTAGGGCCCTAAGGAGGACTGATTGAAACATAGCTATTTTCAAATAATCCACTACTGCTAGTGGTCTCTGTAAAAGCTGTATTGAGCAAAACTGTCTCCAGACATGAGATGTTGGAGGTGTAGTCAAGCCAAAGGACAAAGGAGAAGAGGAGACATGGGCCCTCATTACAACCCTGGCGGTCGGCGGAGAAGCGGCGGTCTTACCGTCAACAGGCTGGCGGTAAAAATATTGGAATTATGACCATGGCGGTTACCGCCATGGTCATCCACCACTTCTCCGATCTGACCGCCAGGGCGGAGACGACCGCTGGGCTGGAGACCTGGGTCTCCAGCCCGGCGGTAGTCACAATACCGCCGGCGGTATCATGACCCAGCTGACCGCCATGGATTTAATGGGGTTTGGAACCGCCATGAAATCCATGGCGGTGAGCACTATCAGTGCCAGGGAATTCCTTCCCTGGCACTGATAGTGGTCTCCCCTACACCCCCTACCACCCCTGCCACCCCCAAAGATGGCAGGACCCCCCTCCCCATCCCCTACCTCCAACATTACATTACACATTCACACCCGACACGCACGCAGGCACCACCAACACACATACCCGCACACACACCAACATACATGCCAACAGCCACACACACAGTCATACGCATACACCCACATTCAGACATACACCCACACATCCAACCAGACATACATACAGACACGCACTCATTTCCAAACACACAACACCCCCGCATGCATACACGCACTCACACACCCCCTCTACATACACACACGCACACCCCCATGCACGCACACAACACGCAACACCCCCCCCGCCCTCTTCCCCTAACGGACGATCAACTTACCTGGTCTGTTGATCCTCCGGGAGGGGACGGGATCCATGGGGGCTGCTCCGCCGCCACAACACCGTCAACAGAACACCGCCACGCCGAATCACAGAATGTGATTCGGTGGGCGGTGTTCTGTTGACGTGGCGGTGGAGGTGGAGCAACCTCCACTTCCCCGCCGCCCGCCAGTATGGCTGCTGGCGGCTCTCCGTCCGAAAAAGGATGGAAGGCTGCCAGCAGTCATAATATGCCGAGCGGAAAACCTCCACCACTGGCGGTCTTCAGCACGGCGGTCCCTCGGCGGTCTTGTCAAAAGACCGCTGAGGTCGAAATGACCCCCATGGTATTGTAGCATTTTCCAGTTTTACAAAACTCCTGGAAGTCAGTATGACACCATCAAATGAAAGACACGTGTGAACTAAACATAAAACCATCTTTGACACTCACCCTTTTAATGAAGCATGCGGAATCCCTGGGATCACCAGCCACAAGAAACAATGATTGCATTCCGTGCTGACAGTGGTTAAAGTATATATCTTGAGACAATGGAAAGTGCCTCCTACATTGGCAGAGTGGACAGATGCCATGGCCTCAACAGCGTCGTATGAACGATTGATTTATAAACGGAATGATCAGATGCAACATGAGGACAGTACGTCAAGTGACAGCCATCCTAGCTGATTAGGTAAGCCGAGTATACTTGATAAAATACCATTATCTTCGGGAGCGTTATATTGGATTTGAACTCTTAGAGTTACCTATAAATATATTTGTGGGAGGCAGATAAGAGCAGGCCTGGCTCTAGAATTCTTTGTTTGGGAGGGACGTAAAGAAGCATGGGTGGGCCATGAAGATGAATGGATGCTGGCCAAAAAACAACAAAGTATTTAAAAATCTGATATTTTAGGTACTGGCATCTGTCCACTTTTGAAATTTTCAACACAATAATCCCCACCTAAGGAGCTACATGCTTCTCTTTCTCTGATGGGCGTGCTTTGGCTTTGGGGAAGAGGAGGGAAGCTGCTTGCCAGATTTTTAAGATGCAGAACCTTGACTGCAGCATGCTCCTCCTGGTGATGTGCAGCAGCAGTGTTTCTGCTGCCATACAGAACCAGATTACAGCTTTTCATGTTTTTAAAAAACTTTGTCAGCTTTTTTCTTCACAAAACAATGAAGCTTGAAAATACAACGCAATAAGCGGGGAATCTTAATTCAGATTTCAGGATATCCGTGCTGGTGATCTGTGCATCCTAGTAACTACTAAACTCTGCTGACTTCACACCTCTCCTCAGGCCTGAAAGTGTCCTATGTCGATGGTGCTAATCATTAAAATAAACGATAAGGGAGAACCCATGGGGATGCACGCCCATTTGAAACATTAAGTTGAAAAACCTTTGTTTTTCAGTTCTGAATGGCCTTAAGTGGGCCAGGGTAATCCTAGGGTGGTCCTGGCACATCCTCTTGAACTGGGCCTGGATACGAGTGGGGAAAACCAAGTAGGCCAATTGGAAGGAGTGACTGGCAACAATGAAAGAGCCCAGAGTGATCAACATTGACAGGTACTTAGGGGAGCACTGAGCATGAGGCTGCCAAGTAGGCAGGGGTCGATCCTCAATGGCGGTAAGGCTTACTGGCTAACCAGAGAAAGAGTCCCAGGAGGTTTGCTATTTTTTTTTTTTTTTGCAGTTTCAGATAGCGCGAACTCGACCCAAGGGTATTAGAGCGCTTTACATGAGCACCAGTTGCGCTACACAAGGACACATTCATTTCTGGTAGGCACGGGGGATTAAGTGATTTGCCCGAAACCACAGGATGCTGAGACCTCGCCGAAACCCTAACCTGGTACCCCAGCTCCAGAGTCGGCAGCACTAGCCATTGCACCATAACCTCTTCTTCGATGTACCTCTGTTGCTTCGGTCAGATGCACCAACATGCATAGAACGCAGGGACCGGTGCGCATGGCGTCTGGCCTTCTCTTGTTTAACAAGCTCCAGTTAAACATGCCTGGAAAAGACCCACAGAGAAATTACATTTGATTTAACAAGTCACCACGATCAATGAAAAGGTGTTATGGCTCGCAAATGTTATGGAGTTAAAATTAATGGTTTCCGCAACTTGAGGCAATTGTCCATCCAAACCAGGGATGCTGAGCTTCCAGGAGGAACTGTATTTTAGAAAGTTAATTTAAACTTTGTTTGTCAGCAGGAAGACGAGGCTGTGCACACTGTACCACTTCGGTTGGCGTTACTGATTTTACAAAAAGATTGAGAATGACAAGCTCTTCGCAGTGAGTGAGGACATAGAATGTCCTCTCTTGCCCACCACTGACAAGCACATCTTGTATTTTACAATTTTAACCCCACAAGAAGGAGCAGCTCAATCGCCCTCGCTTGAGAAGCTAGTAACAGCAGCCTTGAACCACGAAAGGGAACTGTGATCCCCAGGAGTCTGAACCTTGGCACAACCATAAAAGCCATTAGCTTACTTGCTGAATCCTTCTTGGTTGAGTTCTGCCTCATATGGCCACATGGGGCACTCACCACTGTGTGGGGAGAGTGCTTTGTTAGCGGATGCACAGATACTGTAATAGTTAAATCATCACACAAAGCAGCCCGCGGTCCTAGGAGCTGGGGCACCCCCTAAAGGCAGTCACTGAGATCATTCCTCAGAACTGGAGCAGAGGGTTTGCAGTGTCATCTTTGATTTCAGTCGATGCATCCTCCACCTCAGCAGTTTCTGTCTTGTGAAGATTGCTGGAACCAGATTAAACGTGGTACCCTTCCAATCTAGGGTTACCTGGCTGGATTGTACGTGCTCAAATACAAAGTGCAGTTTCCTCCTTTGACTCTGCTCAAGCTGTGAGATTCACCAGATATACCCTAGAACATACTGTACTGCAGGTATACATGCAATGCATGTGATACCAGAGTGAAAACCATAACATAGAGTGTGACCATTTCTGCAGCCTTCGGTGGGGCATACATGAACTGATAAAAGCACACAGAAGGGGCTAATGAATTGGTGCATTTGAAATGTAAAAATACACTTTTTTATTACATATAACATATGTATGGCTGCATATGGTATTTCTATAGCTAACCTAGCCAAAAGGCAGCAGAGCACTGTACGTGGTCAAAGACAAACATAAAGCCCACAAGTGAGAGGAGAGGAAGCTGGTTTGTGGATGGCTAATACATTGTGATGAAATGTTCTTTAAAGACGTGAGTCTTCAACTCTTTCCTAAATTGGAGCAGCATTGATGTGCTCCTGTTTAACACAGGGTGTTGTTCCCGATCCTGGGTGCGTAGATGGAATATGCCCGCCGTCCTGTTTTTATCTTTTTACACTACTTACTATGCAGTCTGTTGGTGTCCTGGCTGCTGGTGTGCAAAGAACCACTAGAGATTGTGAGATTGTCGGCAAGATAAGCGGGGTTGGTAGTCATGATTGCTTTGTGAGGTCTTGCCGCATGTGTACCCAATGGCTATTGGTGAGGGAGGTGTTTGGACAGAATACAGGAAACAGAAATATCCTGGGGCAAAATATTGTGCCAATAATATTGAGGACAAAAATATTGTGAAGTAAGTTTTTATTAGCTAAGCAAAGTTTTACTACATATAACTCCAAAGATATGTACCTTGAAGATATATATATTTCTTCATGGAATGTAGATGTGGGGTTAAGAATAATAAAACTATACTTATCTACTTGCGCTTACCTTCTCGATGTTTTTGACACAATATTGTGTTCACACAATATTTTTATTTCTGATATTCTGTCAGTGATCCGGTGAGGGAAGCACTATTTAATAACATAAAAAGATACAATAATCAAATGTTACTCAAAGAATACCTTATTTTATTCAGGAGCAGTTCTGACAATTGTTCCTGCTCGTTTCAAACTAAAGTAAGGCAATAAAAGCTTTAACAAATGTGGATCACACATGAACAGCAACTCATAACAGTTAATCACTAAGAGAAAGATGTACCAAGAATAGGTTTGGGAGCGTAGCCAAGATACCAATTGAGTCAGATGGTTAGATTCGAGCTCTGGTGCTCCAGGCCCGCTGGTTGCGTGACCCTAACAGGCCCCAAGCCCTGTGGCCCCTGGCACTCATGTGACGTTGGCGACTGTGTTGCTCTACTTTGAACTAAGAGGAAACAATGCCAAAGAATGCAGCACTCTTAGTCTTAGTAATGAAGTTATTAAGACACTTTCCAGATATCAAATAAAAGCACACAAAAATATGAACATGAGCATTCAACTTCAATGCAGTAAAACACGTGTAGATGCCAAAAATAGTCACAGCAGTTAAACAATGATAGACAGAAAAAGTGTAGTACTTCAACAATTAATATATGCAGTGAATATATCAAGCTAGATAATTAAAAATTAAAATGCATCAACATAGGAGTTGAATTCTTCATCCTTGCCAGCATCAAGCCGAGGAACCCTGGATGGCTGAAGCAGGAGGTCTTCTGATAGGTGGTCACTGTGCAAAGTGGCCAAGCCCCCATTTAAGGCTATTAAGGGACTTCCTTGCGGGTCGGGTGGGTCACCAGATTCAGCAAGTAAGATTCCACCAGAGCTCCTCGGCATCGACCTCCTCTGCTCCTGGCCACCAGAACCGCAACTGGACACTTCAGGAACCAACAAGACTGCAACTCCTTAGACAACCTCACCTTGTAACATTGTTTCCCTGGCTCCTTCCAGCAACTTAACCCTTTCCATGGCTGTAAATCCTCTGTGGCCAGCAAGACTTCAGCTGCACCAAGAAGCAAGAAGGAATCTCCCTTGGACTGAAGGAGTCACTCCCCTGCCTCTGCAGGCACCTACAGCAACGATGTCCGGCTGAATGGATCTCCTCTCTTCTGGAACTGCGTCTGTCCTGCAACACAGTTGGTGGTTCGGAGTGGTCCTCTCTGCCTTCTGTCCATTTTGGGAGACGTGAACCCTTGCCTTTCCTTGCAGGACAGTACCCCTGTGCACAGTGACTCTTGCAGCAACCAAGGCTTGTTGTCTCCTGCTCCATGGGATCTTCAGGCTCCAAGTAGCCCTGGCCTCTAGCACTTCATCCTTGCAAGGATAGTCTCCCCTCTGCTGCTCTTGCGACTTGGGACGCTGCTCCAGGTTTGCTGACTGGGCCTCACTGTAACTTGCTGTGCCTGCTGCAAGTGAGTTGCCTTAGGGGCTGCGACTGCTTCTGCTGGCTCTCCCAACTACTGAGGGTCAGCCCCCACTCCTCTCCAAGGGTTGAGTCCACAGGACCTTACTGGTCCTCTTCTGCCTTGCAGCTCTTCTTCTGCCTTGGTTTGCATTTGCCAAGGCTCGCTCGTGGTCCTCCTGACTGCTGACCTTTATGCAACCCGGCGACCGGCGTGAAACATCATCTGCACGAATCTGGAATCCACAGCTGGTCTTCATCCTCCTTTGTTGATACAGATCCTCAGCCACAGAAGGGTGGGCAGTGGCTCCTGCCCCAGCTGGGTACTCCATCCTGGACTGGACTCTGTCTCCTTCTTTTACAGGTCCTCTTCTTCCAGAATCCACCTTTGGGTTCCTCTGGTCTGGTCCTGTTCTTGCAAAGTTCCTTTTCTAAGTGTCCTTGTTAGCCAATGGGAAAACCAAGTAACTTACCTCTGCTGTCCTGGTCGGTGGGGGTCAGCTAAGTAATCACCTCTTGGGGTTCTGAGTTCTGCCAGCTTCTGACTAACTACTTTACATCCTAGGGTGGGGAGGCCTAACTTCGCATTCCACTATTTTGCCCTCCCCTAGGGCCCTAAACATTGTCTGCTGTCTCTTACCCTTGCTTGATGTTTCTTATGTTAATTCCAACTATCACTGTATATACATTTAGGGCCTCATCATGAACACAGCAGGATTTCCTGCTGTGTTCAGGCTGGCAGTCTAAACACAGACCGCCAGCCCGTTGAGGACCCCGCCGGCCCCATAATCAACATTCCGCTGGGCCGGCGGGCGGAAACAGTGTTTCCGCCAGCCGGGCCAGCAGAATACTGGGCCTGGACATTGCCGACGGCTCCACATGGAGCAGTCGTCAATGTAGCAGTGCAGCGGGTGCAGCAGCACCCGTCGGCCATATCACTGCCTGTAAATCTGGCAAGCGCATGGGCAGTGCAGGGGCCCCCAGGGGAGCACCGGGGCCCCCATTCCACCAGCATTTTCCTGGCGGGGGAAACCGCCAGGGAAAGGCTGGTGGACACAGGTTCTTTATCCAGCGGGCAGTGCTGCCCCATCGGATAAGGAACTCCGCCTGTGGCAGTCCACCATGAACATAATATGGCGGTCCGGACCGCCATGCTGGTGGTGGTAATTACCGCCACCGCCCGCATGGAGGCCCGGACCGCCTATGTTCATAATGATCGCCTTAGTGTGTATTTACCTCCAGTTGAGGGACTGCCTATAAGTAATCTAGTTTAGTGTTACCAAAATAAAGTACCTTTAGTTTTGCAATACTGTGTGGTTTCTTTCAGGTGTGATAAGTTGTTGTGTGACTAGTGTGGTATTGCAAGTGCTTTACACTCCTCCTAGATAAGTATTGACTACTCATACACAGCTACCCCTAGAGAGCCCTGGCTTCACAGACCCTGTTACTAACTAATAAGGGGTTGCCTGGTATAAGGTGTAAACACCACAGGTGTCCAACATACACCAGGCCAGTTTTCTACAGGACAAAAGTAAGGTGGTGCAGCCAATTCATGACAGGAGAGAGAAATGGGAGTGTGACTTGGGTGGAATTTAAGATGATGAAAGGGGGTGGGATGTAGGTACCTAGGTGAGGTTGCTAACCGGGCCGAATTCCAGCTGATTCCAGTTGATTCAGCTGAAACTACTTCATTTGGCCTACTTCACCCGTACAAGGCCGCACGCAACAGGTGCGATAAACACCGACCAGTGCTGGAAGCGTGTGGCCAATAGGGCACTTTGATATACAACGATCTGGGAGGGCCTGAGACTGAGGTTTTGGTCTAGCATATAGCACAGGATTTCCATGGTAGTGGGACACCCCCCTAGTGCTCATCCCCCAGTTGATATACCTGGGTATATAGGAAGAGATGACCCTTGGTAGATACACACTAATGCTCTGCAACACTGCCCAGGTGGTCTCACGTTGCAATATAATCTGATCCTGGTGGGTGGGTGGGGCAGGGAAACATTTTCGCAGTCAGTACAGGAATGGAGGTCTAATATTGAGTGGTGCAGCACCTTTCTACTGGGTGAGGGAATACCCCAAGAAGTTCAGGGGCCAGTGGCAGGAAAGTGAAGCAGTGTCATAGAAGCAGCCCGCACCTACAGACCCGATCTGTGATTGGCTTTATACTCTTGGGAGCATACGTGGGGCATGAGAGGCCCACGGAGGGGGGTGCCGCAGGGAACTGACGTGGTGAATTAACGTCCCGCTGATGCAGGATCAGGGTACTACATTTCCATAGTCTTTGACATGAACACTTGTAATGCTCACTTGCCATAGCACCAGGTGTTAGTAAGATCATTGTTCTTGACATGTTATTGTTGGTAACAATAAATGTTCCATAAGAAGAATAGATTTGGTAAAAGTGGATTCAAATTGGGCACCAACTTTTACTGAATCCATTCAGTTTTTGCGAACCAACCTATGTATTAATAGGTCGGATTGCCAAAACCAGAATCGTAGTGGGTCGCAATTCGACCTTCCTCATGAATATTAATGAGCTAGATTGTAAATTGCGACCGACTATGGATCACAGCCATCAAGGATGTGCTGGCCTGCTGAGGTTAGTACACCATCATGTCTGTGATTTCTTTTTAAAAAAGCAATTTTGTTTAATGCAGCTGGTTTTCTTTAAAAGAAAATGGGCTGCATTTAAAACAAAAAAAGTTTAAGTAACATTTTTAAGAGGAGGAGGTGGTCCATGTGACCACTACCTGCTCTTAAAAAAAAAATTTCAACATTCACAAAGGGGAAAGGGGACCCTTCGCAACCCCTTCTCGTTTGCTGATGGGTACATTTGTGTAGTTGGTAGAATGTTCATGTTTAGCGACTGGATTTTGGTTGCAATACTTTAATACATCCCATTCAGGATCAGTATTCGGAAGGGATCCCTTCCAAATATTGACTCAGAATCTGGTGGCTAACTCAAATTGAGGTTTGATAACGTGTTACCTAATTTGGGTTTCATATATAACAAGAAGCCTTTTGCAGTTGCAAACAGCCTGATTGTGTGAATTGGACCTTTTCGAATGCAAAAAAGCCCCATATATCAAACCCTAAATGATTTCCCGTATGTAATCAATGACTAATGATTCTGATGTATGGGTCACCCACCCTCACACCGTTTCTTAAGACCAGGTATCCCTGGGGGGAGACGGATTTTGTGCTAATTAGCAGCAAGAGCCAGCCAGAGCAAGAAAACACACCAAATTAGTGTCTTTAGATTCCGATAATGTGATTCTATTAAAAAGTGCACATTGATCTAACAATATCCTGAGCAATTAAAAACATGAACGCAAAAGGAGATGTGGACCAGTAAATAATACGCGATAATGCTAATAATACCTCCATTTTCCGAACCTCGCAAGAAATGGTTTCTGTAGAGTTGCCTTCATTTTCATGCACTTAACTGGTCACGGTCTGGTCAGGCCTGTGTGTATCATTTTCCCAGAGAATACGATGTGTTCATAACTGCAGTGTTGTGTTCGTCCTCTCGTTATTAGGGAGTATCGACTGTTGCATGTTTGATATCGAGGAAAAGGCCTACAGAACGCGGCTCACCAGTCTGTTTTTTTCCTGTATTTAAGCCTAAAAACACTGCTGAGCATCTGCGGCGCCATCACCTGTTCCCTTCACTATTGTTTTAATTAGAACTTCGTAAATTGTAGCTGCCGTGATCTTTTTCAGATGCAAGCGCATTTCCTGTTGACAGACGGCTAGCAGCCCTTTGGGGGTTTGTGCTCACTAAAAAGCGACCGCGGTGCCTATTCCAGTCTGTTTACCGTCAATCCTATTGCTGTCCGACCCCTATGTGGTGGCATGTAGCCAGTGGCACTAGCGTCAGTCAAATGCCTTATTTTAGGGCAGAGGCCTTCAAACTGGGGGGCCTCAAGTGATCCCGGGGGGGTGGGGGGGGCGCCAGGCTCTGGCCAAAAGAAACATTTTTACAGATAACAGGGCTTTGTTTTAAGCAGAAGCATGTTATTGCATTGTTAAAAAGGTAACAGTACTTAATCTTTATAAAATAATTGCGAAGAATTCCGGGGGGGGGGGGCAAGGATTTTTATTTTTCAGCTGGGGGGGGGGCGCAGCATTAAAAAGTTTGGAGACCACTGTTCTAGGGCGTGGCCACCCACATGACGCGCACCAAAGCACAGCAGGGTGATACATGCTTAGATCTGGGAGACCCAGGCTCCCTTCCATGTGATGCTGTTTTAGCATCATCTGTGCTGCTCTGTGTCTTCCATTGCCCAAGGCTAGTCCGCGCATTCATTTAACAAGGGGCAGATGTACATACATTGGATTTGCTAAAAGTGGTTGCAATTTTGCACAAACTTTTAGCGAATCCAATGATATTTTGTGAGCTGGCCTACTATGTAGTAATACGTCTGTTCACAAAATAATGAAACGCAGTAGATCGCAACTGGACTTACCTCGTGAACATTAACGAGATAGGTCTTTAAATTACGACTACCTATGATTCGCTTCTTTCACAAGGATTGTGGCCTGCTGCGGTCAGCATTTTATTTGCAAATACATTAGAACATACAATTTATTGAACTTGCCTTTTCCAGGTTGATTATCATTCTTGATAAATGACTAATATTTTACTGGGAAGGTGCATGGTATTAACAGGAAAGGAAATGGAATGCAGAAGTGAAGAAATGAGCTATACATATCGTGAAAAACGTTAGTTGATGTGACATTATGTACAAATTTCTTTATAATTGTCTGATAACTAATAGCTTTGTAGACAATTTGTAAGGATATTTTGCTGCAAGGTGAACACTTATCCCTCCAAAGTTTATCAGTGGAAAAGCTCCTCTTCTCACCTTTGAATTTATACTGTAGTTTCCTGATATTATGGTAGGCGAATACTGCGATATTTTCCTAGCACAATGTTTTGTCTTTGATATTCCAGTATACAGCCCTCAAAGTGCACCATATTACAGTCAATCAATCAATCAAACAAATTTCTTAAGCGCACTACTCACCCGGTAGGGTCTCAAGGTGCTGGGGGGAGGGTGTTAGTGCTAGAAAAGCCAAGTTTTGAGGTGCTTTCTGAAGGTTAGGAGGTCCTGGATCTTGCGTAGGTTGGTGGGGAGGGAGTTTCAGGTTTTGGCGGCGAGGTGGGAGAAGGATCACATATCAATGTAAAACACATATCAATGCTTTATGGATGTCTATGTATATTTCCACACTTCTATATTAATTTTTGTAATGTGTCATATGTAATATGAAATATAGGTACTAGACTGAAGATTTACAGTTGGCCTTTCTATGGGGACACATCTCAGCACATTTGTTTACAGTATTTTTCATTTTCTGTTACGTTATACGGATTTGTAAATCACAACTAATCACCCGAGGGGTATCCAAGCACTGCAGCAAGTGTGAAGGACATCTGCAACGCTTAGTTGAAGAGCCAGGTCTTCAGCTTCCTGCGAGGTCTGGAAAAGAGGAGGAGGCCCTTAGGTGTAATGGGAGGTCGTTCCATGTCTTTGGTGCAAGGTACGAGAAAGCTAGCCCTCCTTTTCTGCGGGTGGGGAGTGTGCAGTGCTTAATTTGTGCTTGGTGTTTCCGGTGCTGAGCACCAGCACTTATTTTTCAGGGCCGGCGCTTATTCTTCTGCCCCAAGCATTTGCTGCGAGCAAAAGACACACATGGGAAAGACGGAGGAAGTGAAAAACGAAAGAGCGTCACAATGGGAGAAAGCAGGAAGCCGCAAAAGTGAGCTGAAGGGGCAGGGAGTGGTTTAAATGGACTGAAGAGGCCCAGGATGGCTTCTGGATTATGCTGCCTCAGTATTCCGTGCTCACACATTTAATTGCAGCAGCCGCGTGTTTAAGAGGAGTGCTTTCGGCACCGGCACATTTTTATTTACAAATTAAGCACTGGGAGTGTGTGTACATGAGAGAGAAAGGCAGAGTGTACATGTCTAGTGGCTGGGCACACACTGTAGGGCCAGTCACAGTGACATTCTCAGCGCCAACTTCTTGATAATGAGCTAGGTGCATTAGTATGTTTACTTGCTGTAATTGGAATTTGATTGACTTGGGCGGAGAGGTGGCCTATTACCAAAGTCTTGTCAGCCATACAATCTTCTTTTGTGGGATTTGTGCATTTCCCTGGCCAATCACAACAGGGCCCAACTGCATAGAAATCGGTAATCAGCTTTGTGTTGTGCTTGAGGTTATAATTTTCCTCCATGATTATCTTTGCCTTCAGTTTAGCTTTTGGGGTTTTTGATCCACAGTCATCATTACACACTTTAGGCAATGATTCTCCGCTACCCTTGTTTTCGTCTACCTGCGTCCACTCATGGTGCTCATAGCACTGGCAACCATTGGCAATGAGGGCAGCACCTTGCTGTAAATCCGCAGTGACCTCCGTGGAATCACAGTGCAAGAACAAAGTTTGAGAGGAGTCATACAGGAATCAGCTAAATACAGGGAAAGCAGGCAGACAAGCAGAGAGAGCGGTAAATCAATGGACAGATAGGTAATATTGGTAGGTTAGCTTGGATGAATACACCTTGGCACTTCCAATTAGGTGTTTCTCTCAGTGTTAGGCTAACATCAGCTTTTCAAAAGGGGAGTATATGGTAGAAACCGCAAGCTGCACCGGGGCTGCCCTCACTAGGAGAGCTTCCCGCCCCGGCCCCCCTCAGGTCAACCGCAAGCAGTCACCAGCCAGGGAGAGTAATTGTGGCACAGCTCCCTAACCCATGGGCACGAGCACTCCAAGGGCCATATGTACGAACACTTTTTCCCATAGACACAGAATGGGTAAAAACCTTTGCTACATCTGGCCCTAAGTCACTTCAGCACAGAAGTGCAAAACTCGACCCCTCAATTATTCCCTATAATAATACCTTTTAGTAGCTGTTGCCTTACCTCGGCTTGTATGTGTCTTGTTTGTTTTCAGTTTAAGGTGTTTTAGGTATTTGAGACAAGGGACATTGCATGCCATTACATACAGATGCTCCCACACGCACTCCTTCTTCCTCATTGTGCAGAAACCAAGGCGGGCACTAGTACTGGCATTAACACTGGGCTCAGAAGCCCAGAAACCTTCAGGGGCAGTCCTCGAAGTCCACGCGGATTGCTGTAAAACCTCCGATCTCAAGGGGAAGTGCAGGATAGACAAACCATGCCCGGGGTGAGACTGCAAGCTCCCCGACCCCGCCACTGCAGGACCCTCAAGCAGTGCCTGGGAAGTTGCAGATGCGGCTTTCTCGCTCACAGTCTTTGTTTAGTAGTTTACTGGACAACAAGCTGGTTATAGTGTTGTGACATGGACACTTTAGGGAAAAAAAATCAATTTAACCCCATTAAACTTTCACTGTTGTTCTTAAAATTTCCTGGCTTAGCAATCAAGCATAATCAACAGGTCAGTAGGCAAGCAGATCATCACCATTTCTTTGCATTGTAAAGAGCTCCTGTGTTCCCCAAACTGTAATGTTCCACCCTGTAGTACACCACGGGCAGTGTAGTTGTCACCTGCATGCGTGCAAGTTTTGGTTTGATCCTGCGCACAGTGTGCTGATAAATATAAGCGCACAGGTGTTTGCTGAGGTCCTCAGTACAGCGCCTGCACGTACACCAAGAAGTGTCTCTGTGAGCCGAGTGCCTGCATGTAAACCAAGGAGTGACTCTTTGAGTCTTTAGTCCGCATGAGGCCAGACACTTCACTGGCGACAGTGCTTAATTTGTGCTTGTTGTTTCCGGTGCTGAGCACCGCCACTTATTTTTGAGGGCCTGGTCTTATTCTTCTGCCTCAAGCCTTTGCTGCGAGCAAAAGACACATATGGGACAGACGGAGGAAGGGAAAAACAAAAAAGCGTCACAAAGGGAGAAAGCAAAAAGCTGCAAGAGTGAGCTGAAGGGGCAGGGAGTGGCTTTAAATGGATTGAAGTGGCCCGAGATGGCTTCAGGATTAAGCTGCCTCAGTATTCCATGCGTGTTTAAGAGAAGGGTTTTGGGCACTGGCACCTTTTTAATTACAAATTAAGCGCTGACTGGCGACGAGACAGGGATTTGTTTTATGCTCCAGCTCTCCCTGAAACGTGGTCATCAGCGATTCATGTACCTACTCGGCCAGCGCTATTAGCACGATCGGAGCTCGTGGCCTATTCCTGGCACAGCAAGTGCGATGAGTGGCGCGTGCGACGCCGGGTGAGGCCTCAGGTGGTAACAAATTGTCAAACAAGCAACTTCAGCCTAATGAGAGGGGGAGTAAGGGAATCCTTATCGGACAGGAAACTATTCTCCCGCTCCACCCCATGACTCTGCTCGCTGCCGAGGGGCTTCACCGAGCCGACATCAGGCGAACGCAAAAAAAATAAAAGAGGAAGATCACATCACCCAATTCTGTGCAGTCTTGTGCATACCAGTACAGGTCTAAACAACTACCTTACACAAGTGCCACCAAAAGGGAGCAACAAAAAGAGAAAAAATATATGAATAAATACAGGATAATTATCAAAGACAGAAGTCTTCAGGCCACCAACAAATAAATACTCACAATATCCCTCGGACAGGCGGCTGAGACAAGCTCCTGGTGGTGACAGTATTCGTGCCGTGAGGTGATTTCCGGAACCTAGTCAGTGCATTCCACTGATACTGACCAACCCAGAGTACAAATCCACAAACATTTGACCTCGATCTCGGCCGTAGAGCTGTTCATAGTAGGTGTACCTTCAGCTTTGAAACCCCAGTGGAAGGACTGGGTAGACTGCCTCCAATTCTACTTTGAGGGCGTTGACATCACAGTAGAAAGGCCTCCCCTTGCATTTATGAGGAAAAGACATCCACAAGAGGCGACAAGCTGGACATACGCAACACTAATCAGAGCTCCAGATGTGCACTTTGAGCCGATGGCAAAAATAGATTATGAAAGACTTGTGTTTCGACAATCCCACCAGGAGCCGGAGAAGTCGCTTGACACCTTCCATAGCTGACTCAAGGAACTTGTGAGTACAGGTGCTTTTCACAACAAACAGGAGATAAATGCCAAATCATACAAGGCTGTTTGTCAGCAAAACTAAGAGAGACTATTCTCAAAGAGCCTGGAAAGCTGTCCCAAGCCATTTTAACACTAGGAAAGTCAAACAAATTGTCCAAGGCAAGGGCATCTTATACAGAGGACGCCCTCCACTGAACCATTAAAACTGAGCCAGTCATTGCCATCCAACCACGCCGGAGTCCTGCAGTCCTGAAAGACCACCACGAAAGGCAGAAATCTTGCAGATATTGGGGAGGCCAACCCCACAAGCTAAGCAAGTGCTCAGCCAGAGAAAAAAAGTGTTCAGCCTGTGGCAAGCATAACCACTTTGCAAAGGTCTGCAGATCTTCGATGGGCAAGACCCCAAAAGAAAACCGTTCATGCTGTCACTGAGATCCTGGACAAGGTAGGGGAAGTGGACCATGATGTGAAAGAGTACACAGTCCATACCCTCTTTGCAGTAGGAGAGGTCCTGTCACTCCGTTGTCCACTCTCACAATGCCAAC
This sequence comes from Pleurodeles waltl, assembly GCF_031143425.1. Classification (NCBI taxonomy): domain Eukaryota; kingdom Metazoa; phylum Chordata; class Amphibia; order Caudata; family Salamandridae; genus Pleurodeles; species Pleurodeles waltl. The sequence continues at coordinate 1,773,408,939 of NC_090444.1, read as the reverse complement.
TTAAAGTAGGGCCTCACACCGTCACAGCAAAAAATGGACACAGGAGAGTCCATCGACCTTATGTCTGCAGATACCTACCCTACCCCAACCACCACGACTAGAGAAGGCACGAATAAGGCTCTTTGCGTATGAGAAATCACAATCCCCACCCCTATTAGGGCATTTCAAAACATCAGTATCCCAAAAAGAAGCAGTTGTCGACACCACCATCTACGTAGCTGATGGCGAGCACAGCATGCTGATCAGTGGCCAGACAGCAGAAGTACTAGATCTGATTTCATTTGCCTTCGGAGTACAAGGGGAAGACCTGTACACCATACTGGAAGAATTTGCAGACGTAGTCCAACAACTGGCTGTATGAAAGGGAGAGAAGTGAAGCTACACATTAACTGGTCCATACAACCAGTAGCCCTAGACACTGGTGCAACGCATTTCACCTCAGGCCAAAGAAGAGATGTGTTAGAAATGGGGTCTCTAGTTGGCAGTGGGTTTGCACTCTCTCCATGTAGGGACCCTCACTCTAGGTCAGCATAAAGGAGATACCCGCTCAGATAATCCCTGCTCACCCTGTTGGTAGCTTGGCACAAGCAGTCAGGCTTATCTCAGAAGCAATGTCTAAAGCATTTGCACATAACACACAGTAATAAGTGAAAACACTACAAAAGGACACCACACCAGTTTTAGAAAAATAACCAATATTTATCTGTGTAAAACAAGACCAAAACAATAAAAATCCAACATACAGTGTTAAAGATATGAATTTTGCAAGATTTACTCAAAAATACAGTTCCTTGAAGTCAATAGCTCCACCTGGGGCTATCACGGCATCGTGATCAACAAAACCAACAGTTTAGGCCGGCCATGGCATCGCGGGCCAGCTACGGTGTCGGGGAGACCCGCAAACATTACCTTTGGAATTGCGGTGTCGGTTTCGGAGTCGGTGCGGGGATCGTTGGGCCCTTGAAGTCACACGCGTGCCAGATCAAACTCCAGGCTGATGAAGTCAGGAGCACTGGCGTGTGTGGCGTCAGGGCTGCGGTGCAAAGCGGGACGATGCAACGTGCGGTGCCCACAGGTCACGTTGCAGGCAGCAGCTCGGTGACGTCATCCAGCGGCGTTGGTGAGACCAGGTCACGGTGCAGGCAGCGCGGTCGTCGTTGCTGAAGCGCTGTCAGCGGTAGGCCCAAACCGGCAGTGCGGGACGGTGCTTCGTGACCCTCACGAGCGGTGTCCACAGGCTACGGTGCAGGCAGGGATGCCTGTTAACGACACTAGAGTCGATAGTGCTGGCGTCGGTGGACCGGAGCTGTGGGACAGGATGGTGCTTTGTGTACCTCACGAGCGGTGTCCACAGGCCACGGTTTAGGCAGTGGCACTGGTGTCAGCAGGAGCGGCGGCATCGGGGATGCCCAGGCTCTGGTGTGAGCAGGTGATGCCGGAGTGCTGGACCCACAGGTCGCTGTGCGAGCAGCGACTCCGTGTGGCATCAGCAGGTCAAGGAGTAGGCCAGCAGCGTGGTGGTGGTTTGAACAGCACAAAATGCAGTTCCCAGTGCTGCAGGTCGAGGAAACTGAAGTATTTGGTATCCCTGAGACTTCCAATAGGAGGCAAGCTCTACTCCAAGCCCTTGAAGAACTTCCTCAAGCAGGACACACAGCAAAGTTCACCCTTTGCACTCTTTTCAGGAAGAAGCAGCAACTGCAGGCCAGTCCAGCAAAGCAGAGCAGTAAAGGGACAGTACTTCTCCTCCAGCTCTACAGCTCTTCTCCTGGGCAGAGGTTCCTTCTGATTCCAGAAAGATTCTAAACGTCTGGGGTTTTGGGTCTTCTTCTTATACCCCTTTCTGCCTTTGCAGTTGGCAAACTTCAAAGCAAAGTCTCAAGTGTTTGCAAGATCATTCCTTGCCCAGGTCAGGCCCCAGACACACACCAGGGGGTTGGAGACTGCATTGTGTGTGGCAGGCACAGTCCTTTCAGGTGTAAGTGACCACTCCTCCCTCCACTCTAGCCCAGATGACTCATCAGGATATGCAGGCTACACCCCAGCTCCCTTTGTGTCACTGTCTAGAGGAGAGGTGTGAACAGCCCAACTGTCAAACTGACCCAGAGGGGGAATCCACAAACAGGCAGAGTCACAGAATGGTATAAGCAAGAAAATGCCTACTTTCTAAAAGTGGCATTTTTAAACTCACAATCTAAAAAAGCAACTTCACTAAAAGATGTATTTTTAAATTGTGAGTTCAGAGACCCCAAACTCCTTCTTTCTATCTGCCCTCAAAGGGAATCTGCGCTTTTAAGTTATTTAAAGGCAGTCCCCATGTTACCCTATGAGGGAGATAGGCCTTGCAACAGTGAAACCCGAATTTGGCTGTATTTCACTGTTAGGACATGTAAAACACACCAGTACATGTCCTACCTTTTAAATACACTGCACCCTGCCAATGGTGCTACATAGGGCCTACTTTAGGGGTGCCTTACATGTACCACTTGCCAGGTTGAATTGACAGTTTAAAACTGCACACACAGACACTGCAGTGGCAGGTCTGAGCCATGTTTACCAGGCTACTTATGTGGGTGACACAATCAGTGCTGCAGGCCCATTAGTAGCATTTGATTTACAGGCCCCTGGCACCTCTGGTGCGCTTTACCAGGGACTTACCAGTAAATCATATATGCTAATGACGGATAAACCAATCAACAGTACAATTTACCTAGAGAGCACTTGCACTTTAGCACTGATTAGCAGTGGTAAAGCGTGCAGAGACAATAAACCAGCAAAAACAGACCTTAAAAAATAGGAGGAAGAAGGCAAAAAGTTTGGGGATAACCCTGCAAAAAGGGCCATTTCCAAAAAGGTGGAAAAGCTGGAATGAGCAGGCATAATAAAAAGGTAACAGGCCCCACACTGTAGGTCTCTCCAATTCTTGTGGCAAAGATGCAGAAGCATCCAGGAGAAGTTCACATCTGTGTGGACATGCGGCTCCCCTATGCCGCAATCAAATGGGAACGCCATCTGATCCCCGCGGTGGTTGACATCCTCACGGAGCTCAGTGGAGCAAAGTGATTCTCAAAAATTTAACTTGGTTGTGGAAATCACTAGCTACTGCTCCATCTAGAATCAAGATATGTAACAACATTCTCGACCCACGTTAGCCTAAGGAGATATTGCTGCCTCAATTTTCGAATCGCCAGCCATTCCGGGGGGCCCACGAGAACAAAGAGAGGGAGCGCTGTCACGCCCCCGTGAAAATAGCCAGAGGGGGCCCCGGACCCCATCCTGCGGCCATATGAAGCAGAGGGCGTCAGGGAGCGCTGTTGTGCTCCCTGCAAAGGTGAGGAGGGGTCCCGGACCCCATTCTGGGGCCCCAAAGATGCTGTTGCACTCCGCCAGGCAGCCTCTGCACGCGTCTGCCCGCAGGAGTGGGCAGACACCACAGGAAAAGCTGGCTCCCACAGTAGCACATGGAGGAGCTGGTCGTGCGGGGATAGCCAGGGGTGGGCTCCCTGCACCACCCCCACCCTCCCATGAGGGAGCACTTACCTGGTGTGGGGGTGTCCAATTGGGACCAGGCCCCCGAAAGGCAGGACACCAGCTCTGGCGGCACGCGGCTCTCCCCGGCGCAACAGCACAGCCACTCATTTCTTATGCGTCCCGCCCCAGAATGCCTTGCCGGGCACCAGGATTGGTTTAGGCCCTACCCAACTTGTGGTGGCCCCAGGAAGATGGGGCTACCACCAAACAAGTGCCCCTGGACAGGGGGAGCTGCAGGAGCTGCGCAGCCTCCCCCCAAATGTGGTTTGTGTGCCCACCATAGGTTGGGTGGGACCAAAGAATTGTAACTCCCTCCCCCCTCCCCCACCCCCCAAGGGTTCCAATGCTAGGTGAAGCACAAGTTTGTTGTGACTTTTTTTTTCTTTGCTTGTGAGACTGTGCCCTCTAGGGGTGTAGCATGGTAATACGCAATGTTAATCAAGAGTAATCTGAATGTTAATCAAGAGTAATCTGAAAGTAATCCTAACTTTAAATTGCTTAAACATGTCTCTACATGTTCCTTGTTGATGCTGATTTCAGTAATGAGACTGACAGCCACCTCTTTGCAAAGGAGATGTCCTCGATTGCCAGATTTAGGGTCGCCCATTCTACATTACAATCAAATGTTGCATGGGAATACTGGGGATGGTTTTGCCAGGTGGGTTGTTGGATTATATTTCCCCTCAGGGAGACATGAGAGATTACACAATGTCATCCAAGAGTAATTCATTCAGTTTGTGTACATTTGTAAATTGTTGCATGGTATTGAGTAGTGTGTGTGTAATAAATGTACTTTTACTTCACCAAAAGATAAAGCACAGACTGGAAAATCAGTTATTGGGTGTTATTCTTGTGTGCCAGTGAATGCCGATTACTAGCGCACACCGCCTCCCTTGAGTAAGCCTTGGACTGCTCTGCAATGCTACCCTATGAGAGTCAAGCGCTACAATAGGGTGTTTGGTGCCCAGTGGTGGTTGTGTGCAGACCCATTATTCGTGAAGGCCACACAACTAATGTTCCAACAGTCGCCATAAGAGAGTTGCAGATGGACAATGGACCACCATTCCAGAGTCAGGAGTTCACTGACTACCTCTGGTCCTGGGGCGTCCAATACTGCAAGATAACACCTCGCTGGCCGCAGGCTGATGGAGAGGTGGAATGTTTTACGCAGACCTTGAAGAAAGTAATCGGAGTCCCTCATGCTGACCAACAACCCACGGAAAGAGCTATTTACGGATTCCTAAGAGCATATCAGCAGACACTTCAATCCACCACTGGCGAAACCCAGGACACACAAATACAGGGCGTGTAGTTGCTGACACAATTCCACACCACCCAGAATGGACACCAAGCCCCACTGAGAATGCCAGAGTCCTTTGCAGAAGAGCGACAAACAAGCGGGCCAGTGCACCGTACACAGATAAATAAAAGTGCATGGGCGTGGCTTAGGTCCTAAATTGTGTACCTGCATTTAACCAAGAAGTATCTGTGAGTCTTTACCTGCACTCTTCGTGCCGGCCCTAATGCTATGAGGCCCAACACTAAACAAACCAGGAATTAAACACAGCTCTTGCACTAATTTGTTGTACCTTGCTAACAGAAGCCACTTTGACCTAGATAACAGAACCCTACAACCAATTTGTGGAAGTCTTCATTAACAAATCTGTAATTCTGTCTTATTGACCATATCCCTGAGGCCAGGATCACTCATGCTCAAATTCACCCCCTTAGTCCAAGGGGGTGAGGTTCTTCACAGAAGTGTGCAAAATTAATGTAATTTGCTTTCACATATGAAAAATGAAGGTGAAATTACATGAAATCATGTGAAATGCAAATCTGTCATTTTGCGCTATGTTTTAGTAATTTTTTGGCGCAATGATGCATTTATACAACATCACAGCAAACAACTACGTATTTTATTGTTCCTATACGCTAGCAGTACGTTTTTACAATGAATTACCGCAAAGAATGCCACTGGTTGTACATTTTTACTGTGAAAGGTGCATAATGACGTAATTTGGAGAATTTTGCGTAATAATAATTCCGAAAATTATGCAAATGTAATTTAAATTTCCCCCGTGCCTAGTTCTTGCAATGATTTGCATGGAAATCTGCATAAATTATACATATAATAATCCAGTAAACCGCCAAGACGCTTTCATTCGATCATATACGAAAACAATTAATTTTGCACATTGTGACGTGCCATATTATTTGTCACTGGTATTTTAATGTATCAAACAATTACAGAAATCCAAATAACTGAACTGAAAATGCTGGCTCGGAAAATCGTATCGGAGAAAGCAGGACGTGTTTTCAGTTTCTAACGAAGGTCAAAACGTTAGTCAAAAACCTGTATTATTTCTGATAAACATGGAAAAATAAAATGGCAAAATGCATAGATAAATAAAGTAAATATAATAGGGCGGATGCAGGCGGTTCCATTCCTCTCGTTCACTGACTGCGAAATGCCCGGCTTGCTTCTCAAACACTTGGCGGTTGCTAGGCCAACCGGGGTGCACGGGTGATGGCCCATCCGACGTTGTCAGGGTGAAGGGATCGACAACACTGAACAGTGCCAATGTGAAGCGAAAGCAGAAAACAAAAGCAACTCAATAAAATGCACGTCATAGGCAACCCTGTAGAGTTGCATTTCCGCACAAGCACACTCTCTCAAGAGAACGACATCTAAAAGCATTCTCCGCACACCTCTCGAGGACAAAGTAACCATGCAACGCGCAAATACCTACACTCCCGCCCTTCCCACCCTCGCCCAAGCGGGTTACCGCCTCACGTCAACAGTTTGAGCCAATCAGCACCCAGGCCACTCTCTTCCCGCTCTGGAGAGAGGCTGGAACGGGCGCCAGTGAGAACAAAAATAGCCCACTACGCACGCACGCTGTCGTTTCTAAGGGGGATACAATTAGACCCGGCCAAGCGTATTCATAACAACAGACCCCAGCGCCGTTTCGCCTGACCACGGCATGGCCGCTGCCACCGCCATCTTGTGTTTTCAAGGTTTAGTTTGCCGGGAAATACGGCGCGCGCGCAAAAAAAAAAAAAGGGTGGAGAGTTAAAACTGAAGGGGGCGGGGCTCTGACTTGACAGCTGCCCCGACGATGGTGGCTCACCGTCCGGGTGGAGTTTCGCTGCGCACGCGCATCAGCAGTGGGCGTGGTCTGCGGGGCCGCTGTTGCTGTGGCCTCCTCGCGCGCGGCCGCTGGTTTTCGTTTGGTGCGGAGGGAGGCCCGGAGACGGGGTCGAGGGCCCTAAAATGGCGGACGGAGAACTGAACGTGGACAGCCTAATCACCCGGCTGCTGGAGGGTGAGTCGTGCATGTTAGCGCACGGGGTGGTCATACAGAGTGGGAGGCGGGCAAGGGTGTAGGCCAGGGTGGAGAGCTTGCAGGGGGAGGGCGCGGAGGGCCTGCGCTTAGGTGTAAAGGAGAGGATAGCTGGGAGGTGGGCGCATTCCACGGCCTCTTAAATGCATTCGGCTGTTGCAGTCTTTATAATTGTGATTCTGCAGATTATTGCAATTGCACTCACAGTTGTTACCTTAGGCTTCTCGACCTTCGCGCCCAACCTTTCCAAATGTATTCCGGGTCTTTGGCGGCCGAAAAATGACCTTTCTCACAAGTGACAGGTTCTAGGCAGATGTTTGGGGATCTGACTACAAGATCGCTAGAGAAACATTTCTACATTGTTACTCTTCGGGATGTGAAGACTGGGAGTGGTATTTCGGGTCCGTGGAGAGTGCTGGCATCTGGAAGATGTCGGGACTTTTCGACATTAGGGACACAAGGAAGAGCTGGGAGTGTTGAAAGTAGGCTAACTTGGGAGGTGTGGGCACAGAGATCTGACAGCTAGCGTGTGGTGCAAAGAGTAGCATGTGGGGTGTGTAGGGGACAGGGATAGTGGGATAGGTTTGGGAGATAAGTAATGGGATCACATCAAGAGTTTGACTGTTAACAGTTGGGTGGGATGAGAGAGCCCAGGGGGCGTTGTAGAGCTGGAGTAGGGGCATCTGAGAAGTACTGACAGTCATGGTTGGGGGAGGGCATCTTGGATGGTGGACGGAGTTCTGGGGTGGGGGTAAGAGGGCAGAGACTTCTTTTCAGGGTACGGGACGTCTGGGATGTGTCAGGGAGGAAGCACTTTGCTGTTACAGGGAAACGGGATGTGGCTCCTGGGAGATCTATCAAGACAGGCTCGATGGGGCTCTTGTGACGAAGGGAGGGGCCCTCTGAACTATGGAGGTGGCCTTCAGGGACCTGGGAGATGGTAATCGGTATCAAGCGTGAACGCAGCGGGAAATTACTGTCGGCAGGTCCACGCTGAATGCAAGGGTATTTACGATGTTTCAAACACAGTACCATCAGTCTGCACAGCCATTTGACGCGAAAGGCTTATGGCCAAAAGACTAGGTGTTTTCCTGTTTTTATTAAGAATCGCGGTAAATCAATTTCTTCTTATGTCCAGTATAAAGTACTCGTAGCCTTAACTGTTACTGTTTCTAAGCAGTCAATAAAATGTCTAGTAATTATATAATCTGCCGCGCAACTGTTTTCAGTCAGACTTGCGAGTATTCGCTCGACTTGCGTTTTAGGGTTTAGCAGACAGGACTCTGTTTTTATGATTTGTCCCCAAATGTGCAAAGTTACATTTTTGCCTTGGATGTCCCCACAGTTTCAAGTAAGGGGCACATAAAATACCCAGTATCATTAGGAGATTCGTGTTCCTAATATTTAGACTTTGTGTCCAGTTACTTAATTTTCCACATCCGTGTTGTATAAAATATACCCCGTTTGATCAAAAAACGTATACCATAGCTTTTAGTCACTGTCTATTTTCTAGGGTAAAAAAATATACTTCTCTTTCCTACAGTAGTCTTCTAGAGCTATTCGTCAAGAGTTTATCATTCGTATTCAGATAATATTTTTCTACCAGCTGTGCGACTATAACAACGTGGGAAATGCCACAGAGAGAATATGGGATTGTCTGAGATATGTAGGACAAGATGCTGTGTGCTCAGAACCAAGGCAAAAGTTCGCAGCGTGGGGTTTTTGGCTCATGGGCACCTAATTGTCTTCATTTTCTTATGGAATGTGCTTTCATTGTTCACGATTCACTCATTAAGCTATGTGAACATGTTTTATCCAGTTATAGTGATGACTTACATCAGGACCTGCAAGCGCGCTTACCAACTGAGTAATTGAAACCACTTCCAGCTCCTGAATGCTTTCCTGCTGTGCAGTAATTATGGCGAAGAGAGTAAAGTGCCCCACAGCAATCTTATTTAATTATGATGTAAAATATATATGTATGTATAGAAATATCGTGCAGGTTCCTGTACATACTTCTTAGATTTGTGCTAAAAGCATAGTCGCTAGGACATGGTTATTCTGTTGCGATGGGTAGTAGGGGTGATTAGGGACATTCTCGCTCTTAAGTTAGCTGAGCAGAAAGTCAATAACTAATCATTTTAGGTTACCTCAGTATAATATCGGTTTCCCCAAACGTTGGAGGCTTTAGGTGAACGCTAGTTAACTCCGACTCGCCTTTTGAGAGAGCAATTCAAACCAGTAGGAAGTTAATCCTTAAAAAGGCCACTTGGAGTGTTACCTTTGTGCTAACATCCTCAAAATGTACTCTTTGAATATTGTTTTATCCAGGTCCGTGTGTGCAAGTTTATATTCTACAACAACTTCTGTTTAGATTTTAGGGAGATGGGGTTTGGGTCGGTGGCTCTTGGTAACTTTTCCTTAGGTTGTTTCCCTTTGTTGTGCATTGTGCACACATGCTTCCTTTCCACCCAAAGTGTCCCTGGTGTGAATTATCGCTTCCCTTATGAGACGTAGTCTAAGAGACAGTACAAATTCGAAAATTTGTATCGTGAAGATGTTTGACATTTTTCTATCAAATTGATTGACTGGTTCTTTCTTATCCTATTTTCAGAACGGGCATCGTAGTGCTATGACCGGACTGATAAAGGGGATACATCGAATGATTCAGTAAAAGAGAAACGTTTGTTAAGACAACAATAAATAGCAGATGGCTAGGCAAAATGTCAAAGTGTGGGAATTATAAAACTGTTCGATCTGGTATTCACAGGGACCCAGGCAGACCCAAAGTAGTGTATTAAGGTATTTATTTATATATATATATATATATATATATATATATATATATATATATATATATATATATATAATATAGCTGCCATTCACTTCAACAACACACATCCTGTCGCAACCTTTTCCAGCACTCGCCCTTCTTTATCACGAGCCAGCACATACCACAAAACAGATCCTGCTTATCTACCAAACTGCTGTACCCCACTTTCCTGATACTTTTTTTGGCTATTAACCAACCTCCAAAGCTCCAGCTTAGTGGTCGGCTTCCTACCCCTCCATTTAAAAAGGTGATCTCTCAGTCACTGTGATGGCAGTTATCTTACAGATAACATCCTTGCCTGAAATGCTTTCCAGTAGCATAGTCCAGACTTCAATGCCAAGTGAATGACTACTTGACCACTGTCTTTAATCACTCAACTGCACCATTTATTTTACGTTTATCTAAGCCTCACAGAAATACTTAATATTAAATGCTCACATTCTGTCTGGCGTAAACTGGATGCCATTATCTGACACCAGTTTGTCATTCACTCAGTTATGGCAAAATGCACCCTCCAGGAAACTACTTCAGTGCTCGCACTTTCAGAAATCCGTATCTTTTGGCACTTAAATAACCTGTTAGGAATGTGGTAAACTTTTTTCATGGAGAAAGAACAAAAGAACCCGTGAAATTCATGGCTACTCTTCTCCATTGACCCTTAGGTATCCAGAGGGCAAGATGGTACACTGCACACCTTGGCTGTCTTATCACTACTACCACACATCAGGCTATCCCTCACCCACGTATCAATACTAGCGTCTTTGTGGCCATGAAAAGTACGCCCTTGCTTTTCTCCTGGTTCCTGATATACCTCAGTGCCCTTCATGGAACATGTTCACCATTTAGGCCAACAGATGCGACAGTCTTACCACCTTTAATAATGAGGCCATTGCACAAAGTTGACTCCTCTCCATAACCTTTTCGTAGGCACGTTGGTTCCTATACAAATTCATTTTGTGAGGCCAATCATTGTTCCGTTTAATGGCTTCCTTCCTTTCCCTTTCAGATTGTAACCCCTTAAGTCTTCAAATACTCCCCATGACAACTTCATACTCTACTGCCCCCCCACACTCCCCACCTTTTTTATCCTTATCTGGACGTAAGGGTAGTCTGAACAACCCATCAGCATGCACATTTGATCTCACTGAACATATTCCACATCACAGTGAAAAATGTAATGCCAACCTTCATCGTTTCGACTTGCCAACCTTGGAGCCAAAAAAGTCACCAGCGGTTTATGATATGTCCCAAGTAAGAGCTTAGTTCCCCACCAGTATGTTCCACTGCCCACATACACGGCAAAAGCTCAAGCACACTGCCAATGCTCAGTTCTTGGCTGGAATCAAAGCATGTGGCCAATGGGATCCATTCATCCATACCCTCTCTCTGTCCCAAAATGGCCCCACGCCCTATCCACTTGCAACAGTAGATTTATCCAGCAACAAATGATATTAAACATGATATTTACATTTTCTTGTTTGACTCTTCCAAAACACTAACATTTTTCAGGGATAATCTGTCCAAGACCTCATATTTCCTTGAATTATGTTTATTGAATCTTGCACAAAATTCTGCAAGTTCCAAATTGACAAAATGTTCTTTCTTAGCAAGTGCAGGATTTTCAACAGCTGCCTTTATGCGATCTTCTTTTAGTAGTATCCTCTTCTTGCATATCTTTTAGCCAGAGTACTGAACTTATTAACCAAATGCGCACTTCTCATTTTTTTTAGTTAGGCCAAGCACTACCAACTTATGGAGAATGCAGCTGCCAGTCTTAAACTAACTATGCCTATCAGAGTCTCTGACTCTACGGCCGTAGAATACCCTACACCAGTGGTTCCCAACCTGTGTGCCGGGGACCCCTGGGGTTCCGCGAAGCCTCAGGGGGTCCGCGACTGCTTAAAAAATGTAATATTAGGTCCCAGCTATCAATAATGATTCAGTGGGGGTCCCTGGGCTCCATGATTGATAAAATGGGGGTCCACAGAAGTCAAAAGGTTGGGAACCACTGCCCTACACTGATCACCTGTTGCACAAACAATTCTTTAAAATCACATTGCTTTTCAAGGCTTATCATCCAGGTGCTTCAAATGTTCCGGACCACCACCATGCTCGTATCATCTGCTCTGATTTTGTAAAATTTCAAATATTGGCTGTTAACAGTTTCCTAGGTCCAGGGTACTCATTTGACTTTCTGTACATGTTCTGTTCCAGGACCCCAAAAACAAACACTACATATATATTTCACAATTTATAGAACCATCCTCAAATTTGAGTCACTCTCAAACAGTTTACTGGTCCTATGTTAGGAATAATTACCTGTTATGTACGTCACATGGGCGATTGACAACTCAATTTCTCGACTTTAAATGGTACCCACAGTTTGAATCATACTTGGACTTAATACCTGACCTATTATGCAAAAGCCTGTAGGCTCGTTTTAGATATGGATATTTGCTGCTTAAGTATCTTAATGGTACCTGGCAACTCCCATTCCGAATTGACCAATGCCCCAGTTGTAATTGTGCTTCTGAAACCATTGTACATTTTATGTTTATCTGTCCTGCCTATGGGCTTGCACGGCGGAAGTGGATTCGCCCAGTTTGTAGGAATCTGGGCTTGAGACGTTGTAAAATTGCACTTAGGATGTTGAGAGATAATTGCCCTCTTTTAATTTGTGCGGTCAGCAAGTTCCTTGCGGCCGCATGGTTCATTCGTACCCGTTTTCTAAAATAAGTTATTATCTCTTAATGATTGCTGTCTTAAAGGATTTATTCATTTATTTATTATGTACATAAGTATTTGATTGTTGTGCTTTTTTTTTTTTTTTTTTGCTTTGATGGTTAAATGTGACCGAATAAAGCTTGTGTTGATGATGATGATGAGTCACGCTTTGTGAGATCTGTCCAAAAATCGAAATATTGTTTTGAAACATCCTTGCACCATACGTTCCTTTCAAAGTACTACACGTCTTTGGAACGCAGCAGAGGCATTTGCCAATCAAAGGCATCTTTTTGTATGTTAAAGCACCGGCAAGAGTGATAAGTGCTGTAAAGTGCCTTGAGTCTTCCACCAACTACACTTGGTGGTATGTACACATTAAATATAACTTTCAAAGAAAGCCCATCCATACACTTAGTCACAAATCGTCCCTTATACTTTTAAGTGGCATTTCGAAGTTTGTTGCACTGGATGAGCATCCCACCTAATCAGCTTCATGATTGAAGACCTTGACTTTCCCAAGATTGTTTCTGAAAACTTCGCCCCCCCATACACCTTGCCCCCTAATGCTTCTAACACTGAGTACCTTCTCCCTCGAGCAACCCATCAATCGTGTACTCTGGTGAATCACACCTTGGTTCGAAGCTTATGCCCAGCTCCTCCAGCTAAAGTTAACTCAAAATATGTTTTGCATTTATGGCCATAAACGCGTTTCCCCTCTTTCCTTTTAAAATCCATATCAGATCAAAAGGAACCCTCAAGCTGCAACTTGTCCCAAATGAGTTTCAGGACGCACAATTTCTTGCCTGCCTGGACACAATATTTCAAACACTTATTTTTCCAGTCATGGTGTACCATTCACAGGAGTCCACCATTACAGTCACCTCTTAGCCATCCACTAGTAATTCTCACTTGGTTAAGCCCTTGGTCATAAGGTTTCCCTTCCTCAAACACAGAATCGCTCCATTCAACTCCATCATAAATACCTTGTGCCCTCTTGCAATGTCTTTCAAGGCTTTGTAATGTAATGATGTCTATGAAAGCCTCTAATTAGTCGGTCTGGTTCTAAACGCCCCATAGTTTGTTGGTAGTTAGTTTCTCAACTCGACATTTGTTCTGATGTGGTTCTCCAGAATCTGGTCTTGTCTACTTTGCTGCAGGTAACTACATTTGAAAATGTTTGCTTCATTGCGTGGTGTCTCTAACCCCAAGAGCAAGACGAAAACAAGCTTTACTTTTGTTAACTTTCTGATACTTCAGTGTTTGTTTTTCGAGATGTTTTTGTTGTAGGTGGTGTATTTAACGCGCTAATGTCCCCCTGCTGGTGTTTGTCATTGGCAGAATCTTTTAATGTGTTCTGGTGTCAGTTTTTGATGACAACATGTTATGGCTTTGGTTGAAATCACATTTTTGTTTTCGATTCTTTTTTAATTTCAGAGCAGTCGAGATTTTGAGTTAGAGTTGGCATGGGAGATAGGAGGGCTATTTAATGCTTCAGATGTTTTTCCTTCTGCTGGAGGATGATAATGTTTTGATTGAACGGTGATATCTTTGCACGGGGTTTTGAAAGTTAATTGTGTGCGTTACCTGAGATTTAAAGTAAAATATATTTCGTCTTAAGTTCGAGGCCCACAATCTTTGTCTAGATTCTTCGCTTTACTTTAAATAGCTGATTGAGTCAAGCACCTAAAGCCTATAGAAATTAACACGATCGAAGATGGACGAACACAGATGCTCTTTTAGTGCAGTAAGGAATGTCCCTTTGGCTCAGTCCCATGCAGAATGTTTCAACAGGCAAGCATACTATATTTGGCTGTGCTTGGTAGGGTCACTTTTTTTTTTTTTTTTTTAAACAGTCAGAGTGGAAAAATATTCCCATGACAAATACAGCACAAGTTAAGTTTTCAAAAGAGCTTGGTAGCTAGAAAGCAGCTGGTATTTCCCGTCGTGTTCTCCCTCCCTCATCTTTCTGCCACAGGAGGATGAAACACAAGTCAACTGAAAGACATAATCGTGAACTTTATTTGTACACCTTTTCCAGCGCTAAAATCGCATAAATCTTTGTAGCTTTTACATTAATAGTTCCTAGCATCCAACAAGTCTAGGTGCCTGTTGTAATAATGGAATACTTTTTACATTAAGAAGGGACTGAAAATTGACGAAGATTTCTAAATAAGGAATTTCCATGACTGAGAACAGAATAGATGGAATCCTGTCTGCGTCTCTCAGCAACGTCGGGGAACGTTTAGACATCCTTCTTGGGCCCCATCCGTCACCGACCCTTTTCCTTACTTACACTATTTTTAGATCCCCAAAGTCGCTCAGTTCTTAGCCGTTGACACACAATCTACTCGTGCCTCTTGTGTCTGCTAGACATCGGTCAGTCTACAGAACCGTCGGCTTGGACTGTTGAGAGGTATCGAGGTGGCACAAGTTTACTGGCCAACAAATGGATCTAAGTTATCGCTATAAATATGCCTCGCAGAACACCCCGGCTCTAAACACCAACTTAAATGTTAAATCCAGAATGGCCTCTAAAATATCCTTTAGAGCCCTGCAGGTCTAATAAGCATTGACAAAGCCAATAGAGCTGACCTTGACAAGCTTGTATAATATGATAGTTTATTAATATATATATATATATTAAACTGTGTGTGTGTGTGTGTATATATATATATATATATATATATATACACACACACACACACACATACTGAGTATGCCAATAAAATAAAAAAGATGGAAAAAAAAAATGTGCTACTGCATACACGAGGGCCATATGCTTGCAGTAATAGGCTTTGAATAAAAAATACACTTTTTTTTATTTTTTATTATGGAATGGGTGCACCTTAACGCGAAGAAGTAATTTAGAAGATGTGTAGATACCCTTCATAGTTTTAGCCAGGTCACAGGGCTATGTAGGAAACATGATGAGAACCTGAAGTGCGCTTCCAGTAATACCATCAGTATCTGCATTAACGCTCTTCCTGATGATCAGAAGGAAGTACTTTGGAAAGCCTTCTGAAGTTCTTGTGAGACTTAACAATGTTGAAGGAAAACATTCTTCGACCAGGGCCTGTTAATTTTTGACAAAAAAATCCACTGCGGCAGTGTTTTGCTGTTCAGCAGCAAGTATTGAAGCTTGAGTCACTCATAGCAAAATCATGGAGTAAACCCCCCTCCCCAAAAAATAATTTGAATAACTGTTTTCAAGAATGACGTACAATGAACACTTTTTAAAAAAATAGTTTTTCAGGAAGGACACATAGTCTTTCCTAATTGGTAATTTCCAACTGTATAGAAATTGAGGTGGCAGACAGCTGGTATGTCTGACAAAGTGTAGGGCACCCCCCTCTTAAGAGGAAGGTTTGGATTGGGTATTATCCACTTGTGGTATGCTAAAGATTTCGCTTTGGAAACTCTGCCCGAAAATACATGCGATCAACTGCATTTTTTTTGTTCTTTTTTTTAAAATTTGTTTATATTATTATTAATCATTTAGGTTGGAATAAAGCTTTGTATTTATTAGTTAAAAGAACATCTTCTGAATGCCGCTATGAAAGTGCACTGTAAACTAACTGCTCCCTTTCAAGATTTAACGTTTAGAACGGTTGAACCTTTTACTGACCTTTTCTAAATTTCGCCCAGTAACTTATTTTTTTTTCGTCTTGCTGTCCAGTGTGTTACGCATCCTACCAGTTTTAGTTTTTGGTGCTTTTCCCACTTTCAGAGGTAAGGCTGTAATATGTGCCTTGACACTCATGATGCCCAGCACGTCTGCGTCAGGAGTGCACGAATGAACAGCCTACGGTGAAGGGATGCGATGTTTTCCTTATGAGGACACTGAAGCTTGCTCTTGTTTAAATGAAAACTATCTCACAGGAACGTTTGCAGCTTCGTACAGTTGTAAAGGCTGAAACAGTAGGTATCCGCACGTTAGGACGTGCAGTGTTCACATTTATTTTAATATGAAAATTATATTGACTGGTGATAAGGAGGTGAATATTTATAGACGGGTGTTTCTTGCAAGCAGGAGATGCAGAATATTTAAATTGCGATGTTGGCTGCTGTTTTATCACTCAACCATACCATAGATTTTGTCTATTATTGATGTACATGAGTGGACAATTGTGGCTATAGCTAAATACTGTTTCCTTGATAAAGTTAAGTGGTGTGGGACCAGTGATCATGTTGTAGGGGAAGCTACATTTGTGCCTCACAGTCGTGTACTCGTGTTTTTTGCAAAGCTGTTCATATTCTTTTTGCTTGTTCTTTTTCTAATTTTCCTGCGAGTGAAAGAACAAACTGGTGCCGACGGGTCCACAGCAGCAGAATGGGAATGGTTCTGTCCAGCAGGTGGGAGCACAGACACAGTGACCTCACTTGACATTCGTAGTGGCTGTCAAGGGTGTGTGTGTGTGTATGTATGTATATGTACGTGTGTGTGTGTGTGTGTGTATGTATATATATATATATATATATATATATATATATATTCCAAAATAAGATGCTGCAGAAATCTGGTTTCGTCATAAAACCCCACCTTTCCTTTAGTGCCGTGCACAGAAGAGACATTTCATGTAATGACAGTGCACTCACATGTGAGCTCTGATAATACCCTTTCTAGCTATGCCACGGCTCACATGTTGTGGTATGGAACTTTCAAAAGCTTTGCCTGTGCTCTCCCCGATTCTATCAGGTTCTGTTTATGTCAAGTCTTTGAATATTTTCTGGCTCTAGTTATGAATGGGCTCTGGCTAGGGCAGCTTTTTGGTCCCAGGAGATATCTGAATATTACCACCGCTTTAGTTATTGCAGCGTTCAGTTTTTTGCAGAGTTCAAGACATACCATTGATCTTATTTTAGTTTCTGAGGAAGCATCTTCCGAATTGGTCTGTCAAATCGACTTTTCAGCATTGACTTGCTTTTACAATGTTACTGTAAATAAACTAAGGTTATAATTGTGGTCTAGGTTGCCAACTGAAGCGCCACAAGACCTTAGTCTGACAGTATCTATTTGACCACACTGTGTAACTCTCGGGCTAATCACATCTCTCTGGACCTTAGTTCCCCTGTTTGCCATTAACGATGACTAATTTACATTTCACAGCTTACATGAACTCTTCCGGGTGTTGCTCGCTGTCAAACTGTTATGGGCCCGAATCTTAAGCTGAACACCCCTGTAAGTTGGGCTTCTATGTGCAAAGATGTTTCTGCATGCATAAAGAGATTTTATTGCAAGGCTTTTTTCATGTGAGAAAAATCCGACCAGTGTCTGGAAGTAGACAGGAAGTGGTAGTTCCGTTAGTAAAATATCTTGTGATTTTGTGCGCACATGCAAACTTGCACGTTTTAATGGTATTTATTTGCAAGTTTCTCTCCATCACCTTACCACTGTAGGAAAGGTTATAAATTTACTTCTGGCAAGGGCAGGTGTAAAACTTATTTTCTGGGTGGAAAGAGACCACCCGAAAAAAAAAAATTTGGAAAGCTAAGAAGTCTTGTTTTGGTTGTTGACTTTGGCTTTTCCATTGCTTCTGTTTGTGAATTGTTTTTGCATTAAGGCAAATATTGTATGAAAACAAGCATTGCTTAACCCCTTTGCTGCCAGACCTTTTCCCTCTCTTGTGCCAAGCCTTTTCTTTTGGCTATTTGGGGTAGTTCATGCTTTGGCCCATATAACTTTTTGTCCACATAAGCTATCCACACCAAATTTGCGTCCTTTTTTTCCAACATCCTAGGGATTCTAAAGGTACCCAGAGTTTGTGGGTTCCCCTGGAGGAGATCAAGAAATTACCTGAAATACAGCTATTTTGTTTTTGGGGGGGGCTGCAGATGAAAGTGTGTTTTTAAAAAAAAAAATTATTCTCCCTGAAAATGGCATCAACAAAGGGTTTGCGGTGCTAAAATCACCATCTTCCCAGTAACAGGCAGACTTTAATCAGAAAACCACATTTTTTAACACAATTGTGCCATTTTACTGGGACATACCCCATTTTTACTATATTTTTTGTGCTTTCTACCGCTTTCCAGTTAGTGACAGAAATGGGCGTGAAACCAATGGTGGATCCCAGGCAGCTAAATATTTCTGAAAAGTAGACAAAATCTGAATTCAGCAAGGGGTCATTTGTGCAGATCCTTTAAGGTTTTCCTACAGAAAGTAACAGCTGAAATAAAAATAAAAAAAATTGACATTGAGTTGAAACAACCAGCCATTTCTGTCCACGTTTTCTTCTGTAACTTTTTCCAGCTGTGGCAGATTTTTGAAAGCAATATATACAGTTACGTCTGCTGGACTCTTCTGGTTGCAGGGATATATAAGGCTTGTAGGTTCATCAAGAACCCTAGGTACCCAGGGCCAATAAATAAGCTGCACCTTGCAAGGGATTTTCATTGTATACCGGATATACAGCAATTCATTTGGTAAAATACAAAGAGTGAAAAATTAGGCATCCAGGAAACCTTTGTGTTTTCAAAATGGGCACAAGGTAAGGTGTTGAGAAGCAGTGGTTATTTGCACATCTCTGAATTCAGGGCTACCTGTACCAGCATGTGAATTACAGGGGGAGGGGGGGGCAGAAATGGATAAGTTATGTGCCTTCCCCCACACCCCCCACATAGAAAAAAAGTATTGCCCCAGGGCAGTGATCCTTTCACAGGGGGTCGCTGCCCTAAAAATGAAATTTACTGAAGGGTTTCGACCTGAAAAAACTACTGATGCAGCACCCAGGGGGTGCCAAAACGCAGATCCAATATTGCCCCCAGGGGAGTGACCCTTGTCTAAGGGGTAGCTCCCCTAAATCAACAAAAAAATATCCCTGGTGTCTAGTGGGTGGAATCCACTCAAAACAGGCACAGGGGACAGGAAAAAACTCTTTTCTCCCCACCCGGCTCATAAGGAGAAGGACTCAACAAAAACGAGTCCTCCTTCTTGGGTGCGCTGGAAGCAAATGCTTCCAGCGCGCACCCGGCAGCATCTGAAAACATCGGCACTCTGTGAGCTCGCATCCGTCATCAGATCGCCAGGGGGGAGGGTGGGGGGAGGCAGGGGAAGCACTTCCCCCTGCCATCCCTGACCGGGGGTGTGGGTGGACGACTCTTCCTCCCCCCCCCAACAGGCCGGGTGCAGAACGAGCAGGGGCACACGAGCACTGTAGCCGTGGACGAGACCAGCTCGTTCACAGCACCCAAGGGGATAAAAGCCTTTGTGTAGTGAAAAAAAATGAAAAGTTAAAGTAGTGTTATGGTTAGGTGAGTGTCAGTGACAACATTAACGTTTTGAACTTAAAAAAAAAAAAAGTTGACCAGTTTAAGTTAGCAGAGCTAACTGTAACTTGCGCCCCACCATGCACTGCTTATGACCTGACATATTTACATCACTCATGTGATGTTATGACTTTAATTTATAACATTACTGATAACATCTCAAATGAGGGTTGGCAATGGTGCCTGGCCTGCGACCAAACCTCCCCCCCCCCCAAAAGAACACCTTCCCTGGGAGAAATGAGTTTTTTTGTTTTTTTGTAAATAAAGGCGAGTGGACCGCGTCATCCCCTCTCCCTAGCCTTATTAGGCCAGGTGGCCCCCATCCTCCAAAGCTGTGTGTGCATGTTCAAAAGACCAGGGTTGTGGTGTGTGGCCTCTTTTGGCCCCAGGGATCCCAGTCAAGCTCAATTTTAATAAATTATGGACTCCCCTCTTCCCTAGGGGCCGCTATAGGCCCAAGGAGCTCACTCCAGTGGTTGAAATATGGCAAGAGGGGGAGGGCAGTCCCACCAGATCGCAGCAAAACTTTTTTTTTTTTAATTTTTATATTTTGCCCAAGGGGGTCCCGCTGACTGCCATCCCTGGGGCTTCGCGGAGTAAATTCTGGACAGGGGCTAAGTCCCCTAAGTCCTGTAATGGCTGCCAGCTCTGTCCCTGTTGGGATCACTCTTTGGGCTTGTAACCACGCCCATGTCACGCCTGTCACTTTCATTGGTTCGTGGGCTTGCCTTTTAAAATCCGCTTGCTTTCATTAGTGAAAGGTATGCATACGCCATGCCTTTTCCTGTGTTTAGTCCTCCGCGAGCGCGCTGGTCAACTATTGAAAACTTACTAGGATCGATATTTATAGCCTGGTTTCTGCACTATATCGTTTTAATTTTCCACGCATCACGCTGGGTGTTACGTATCGCGATAGTGCTTGTTTTTCCATTTTTTTTTTCTTTCAATTTCAGTGCAATCACACACACATTTTTTTTCTTCTTTTCAGTGTGTGTGTGTGTGTGTGTGTGTGTGTGTGTGTGTGGGGCAAGAAAAGTCCGGTTAGGAGTTTACAACGCCAATAGCTCTAACTCCAGCAAATGTGAGGCCCGTTGCATTGCAAATGCTTGTTCTGATGTTGCTGACAGCCAGTTGGAGTGCTTGCTACTGTGGAAGAGATTTGGCCCAAGGGAAATGAAGCTCCCTGGGCTGATCAGAGCATTCTGTTCTCTAAATTGGCATTCCTGCAAGAGTCTCTTAAGCTTCTTGCGGATGTGACCATCCAGATATACAAATATTTTTGACCCTTTGCTTAAAAAAAAAGTTAACTGATTTACCCCAAATTACAAAAAGCAGTGTGCAGATCTCGATATAGCTTCCTGCTAAATTTGGTGTAATTCAGTGCAGCTGTTTTTGCTGTAGCCCTGCCTAAAGAATTCTATGGAAAATGCATGGAGATTTTTCTTTTTGCGACCCCCCCCCCCCCCCTTTTGTTTTTCTCTGCCCCTGCTTGATTGATAACCCTGAAATTTTCCAAGCACAAACTGGTAAAAAAGCAGCACTTTTTGGAAAGGTTTTTTGTAGAGATTTGTCAAACAGTGCCAAAGTTCTTAGCTACGCAACACTTTTCCTACGGAGCAGCCATTACTACTATCCAGTTGCAAGCACCACTGAGGTTTTTTATTTTTTTTACACACACACGCGCACACACACACACACACTTACTCACTAAAAAAACCAATTACGTGGCATTTATAGTTAGGTTCTGAATTTACTCGCACAAAATCAGAGAAATTCAGCAGTTATAGTTAGTTATCTCAAGTAACTATAACTCACAGCCTAAGGTGACTATAACTTGCGCCCCATGCACAGTTTCTTTCTTCAAAAATTTGACTACTAATGTTTCATTAATATTTTTATTGACGTTATAAAAGTTGTCATGATTGCTGTAATATCTGGGGTAATTAGCAGTGCAAAGTGAGTGCGGAAGTTATAGTTATGGCTGCTAGTTATAGTTACTTGAAATATCTCTAACCATAGCTTCTGAATTTCTGTGGTTTTGTGCAAGTAAATCCAGAACCTAACTATAGTGTCCCTGTAGCCTTTTTTTTTTTTTTAAACAAAGTAATTTTCATTACTCTACAGTAATCCAACCACTGCCGTTCACAGCCTTCAGCCGTGCGTGGTGGTGGTTGGCCACAGGGCCTGTTCCTCTGGGTGTGAGAATAGGTGTGACAGAGTCTGTCTGGGTATGGGAGGGTCTATGTGGATGTGAAAGTGTCCGATTTGGTGTAAGAATGAGTGTGAGAGTATCTAGATGTGGGTGTGAGTCTCTCTTGGTATGAGTGGATGGGACAGTGTCTGCAGGGATGTAAGTGTGTATAAGTGGATGTGTGAGAATGTATATGTGTGTGTGTATACCTCAAAGTCATAAAAATGTTACTAGACCTTCAGGTCGAGTAGCTTGAGTAACCTGCTCGACCTAACTGTAATGTACTTGACACGGAAACGGGTCTCAAATTGTGTGATCCTTGGCAAATATTGTGTTGTTTTTTTTTTTTTTTTTTTTTACAGTCACCTTTTTCTTCATTCTAACAGTGCACCATCAAATGTGTGAGTTCAGCATTTCTGCTGTTTAAAAAAAAAAATCCTCTTGTTTCATTAAATACACTAAATGTGTGCTCCATGTATAATAAATCTAGCCCACATATAGGGTACACATGATCCATGCATGACTTGCCTCTTACTTTACTAATAGCTTTGCCATCAGGGCAGGAGTGTTTCTCAGTTTATGTTTAAACACTCCCTTTTGATAACCTATACTACTAAAGCATGATGTGGTCTCTGTCTCTGAACACAGAGCAAATGTGACAAGAATAAGATTTAAAAGCATCTTAATTGCTAATTCAGTTTCTGACTGAATACCTGTTCTTTGTCCTCTGCCAGAAGGGTCCACTGGAATCTAAAAATAGCTCAACCTCATAAAATAACTTGCCATAGCAAGTGGTTGAGTAGATTTTTCAAGCGGTTTGTATATGTATGTGTGTATATGTCTGTATATATATATATCATGCACAATTCAGACTTCGCCTTGTCAAAGTGTGCGCCTCGGCTTCACCTGCTGCTTATAATCAGAAAACACCATAATAAAATGGTTGCCCAACTGTAGTGGGCTATGTCGGTGGGTAGCCCTCATGGTCTCATCCTGGTCTCTATAGTTGAGTACTGTGGCTCTCGGTGGCCTATGCTGCGCTTTTTCTTTGACAAAGCGGGGAGGCAGGTCAGTTGGTTTGATTGTGCTTCTAATTAAGTTTTCCACAAATTGTTGAACTTCACCGCCTTCTCAGGAAGACCCACCAGGTGGATATTGTTATGCTGGGACCTGCACTCGGTATCTTCCTCCCTAGCAAGAAGGCGCTGGGCCATTGGAGGTGTCAGACCCCTGTCTTGAGGATCTTTATAGAGTCAGTGTTCCTCTAGGGTATGCTCAGCTGCCCTCCCCTTAGCTGCCATTTCCTGAAAGCAAGCTGTCTGTAGATAACTGTCAAAGACAACCGTGTCAATTTTAGGTCCGAGAGCGGACTGTGATTCCTTGTCTGCATCTAGTAGCGCTCTCATAGTGGAACTTGATAGTTATGTTGATCCACTCCGTCCTCTAGAGATTGCCAAAGTTCCTCTTGTGGCATACACCCAAAGGTGTATATTTCTCAAGCTTGTTGGTAGAGGCTTGGTTGTGGAGTTTTTCTTGACCCATGGCGGCACAATGGAGAATGCCTACTTGCTAGAGGGCATATCCGAGGTCCATGCGCGGGTGAGTCCAAGTGCATCCCCTGTCTTCCTCCGCTAGTTGCTCTGTATTGGGGTGGGGGGGAGGGGGAGGTAGGGAGGGGAGGGGGTTATGCCTACCTGCCAGGTTGTCTGCCAGAGCAGCACAGGAAGGGCATAGTCGTATGGGGGGTTTGGGAGGGGGGAACGGGACTGATGAATTCCCCACTATCCATTGTATTAGGCACTCTGAGGTGCGACTCACTCTGGCAGGCACAAGGCCGCACCGCTGAGCTGTAGTCTAGCAACAGATCCAAAGCAGCAAGGAGTATTCATACACCACCGACAGTTTGCTTATTTGGTTCACTGTTTTTACCCTGTACCTGTTGACGCTCAGCTGCTGCCAATGGTCAAGTCCAAGGCGTCCTGCCCAAACACTCCCCCATGCTTCTCTGCGCTAAGATGGTAGATATCTATTAGTAAGCAGGCTTTCCACTGCCAGTAGTCTGGGTCAAGCCAGACAGTCTCCAAAGGTCTCCGCCTCCTTGCACGGGTCCACAGCTGGCTCCTGCCCATTGTCGTGCTGCAGCCATTTGGTGCTGCAGTGGATGGCCTTCCTTTTGGCCATTGACTGCCATTACTCTCACCAGTCTCCTCCTTACAAGCCCCGAATGCAGGGCTAGAGGTCCATCAGGTGCAGGCATCTCAGGCAGCCGCTATCTTAGCTGCCATGACCCTTCAACAGCATGTTTCACTGCTCCATAGCCTATTGGGCACCTGGGCCCAACAGAGCAGTCACGGGCCCAGTGCTGCTGTTTCTGTGAGTAAGCCAGGATTTTTGGGGGTAGGGAGTGGTATGTGTCTTCTCACATCAGGATTTCTGCTGGCTGCTCCTCTGTGGCCGGAGCTGTGGCTTACGGTGCCATCTTGCCTTGAGTGCGAGGCCACGCCTCCCTCTATCATCTAAATTTGCTCAATTTAGGGAGTCAGAGTACTCTTAGAAATATAAGTGTGAGCAATAGAAGCAAGGTATGGTCATATTGTAGATCTCTCCGAGCCCCAGCTTCTTTACAGTTTATATGGGAATGAAAAGTTGGTTCTCAAGCCACATCTTGATTATACAATGATCGTTATTTAGTTTGTAGTCGGTTGTGACAAGTGATATTTTGATAAACAATTTGGGCTTTTGGTGGCTTGATAGTGGTAGTTAACCTGCCTGTAGTTCTTAGTGTTATAATTTGATTTTTTGTTACATAAATATAATAATTTTTTTTTTTTTTTTTCAGGATGGTAGTTATTGTGGCTTCAGTTGAGGATCCTTGAGGTGGGTTGGCACTTGATACGATGGTGAACAAGCCACTAAACATCAGTGCTTGTTATTTGAAGTCTTGCTATAACTTTGAAGCAAAACTGTTGGTCCTGGAGACTTTCATGTTCCAAAGTTTTTGATTTTCTTGATTTCTATCCTATTTCGACTTTAGGCCTTGCTGTCTCTTGATTCGTTAGTAGTTGTGTAGGAAGTTGGCTCTGTATGTGCTATTTCAAAGTAAGGAATAGCATGCACAGTGTCCAAGGGTTCCTCTTAGAGGTAGGATAGTGGCAAAAAGAGATAATACTAATGCTCTATTTTGTGGTAGTGTGGTCGAGCAGTAGGCTTATCAAAGGAGTAGTGTTAAGCATTTGTTGTACATACACATAGACAATAAATGAGGTACACACACTCAGAGACAAATCCAGCCAATAGGTTTGGTTATTGAAAAATATCTTTTCTTAGTTTATTTTAAGAACCACAGGTTCAAATTTTACATGTAATAGCTCTTTTGAAAGGTATTGCAGGTAAGTACTCTAGGAACTTTGAATCATTACTTTAGCATGTATACTTTTTACATAAAACACAATAAGCTGTTTTAAAAGTGGACACTTAGTGCAATTTTCACAGTTCCTGGGGGAGGTAAGTTATTGTTAGTTTCAACAGGTAAGTAAGGCACTTACAGGTTTCAGTTTTTGGTCCAAGGTAGCCCACTGTTGGGGGTTCAGAGCAACCCCAAAGTTATCACACCAGCAGCTCAGGGCCGGTCAGGTGCAAAGGTCAAAGAGGTGCCCAAAACACATAGGCTATAATGGAGAGAGGGGGGTGCCCCGGTTCCAGTCTGCCAGCAGGTAAGTACCCGCGTCTTCGGAGGGCAGACCAGGGGGGTTTTGTAGGGCACCGGGGGGGACACAAAGTAGCACAGAAGGGCGGCTGGGTGCAGTGTGCAAACATGCGTCGGGTTTCCTTTGGTTTTCAATGGGAGACCAAGGGGTCTTTTCAGCGATGCAGGCAGGCAAGGGGGGGGCTCCTCGGGGTAGCCACCATCTGGGCAAGGGAGAGGGCCTCCTGGGGGTCACTCCTGCACAGAAGTTCCGTTTCTTTAGGGGCTGGGGGCTGCGGGTGCAGGGTCTTTTCCAGCCGTCGGGAAATGGAGTTCAGACAGTCGCGGTCAGGGGGAGCCTGGGGATTCCCTCTGCAGGCGTCGCTGTGGGGGCTCAGGGGGGACAACTTTGGTTACTCAGTCGTAGAGTCGCCGGAGGGTCCTCCCTGAGTGGGTTGTTCTCCACCAGTCGAGTCGGGGTCGCCGGGTGCAGTGTTGCAAGTCTCACGCTTCTTGCGGGGAGTTGCAGGGGTCTTTAAATCTGCTCCTTGTAACAAAGTTGCAGTTCTTTTGGAGCAGTGCCGCTGTCCTCAGGAGTTTCTTGTCTTTTTCGAAGCAGGGCAGTCCTCAGAGGATTCAGAGGTCACTGGTCCCTTGGAAAGCGTCGCTGGAGCTGGTTTCTTTGGAAGGCAGGAGACAGGCCGGTAAGTCTGGGGCCAAGGCAGTTGGTGTCTTCTGTTCTTCCTCTGCAGGGGTTTGTCAGCTCAGCAGTCCTTCTTGTAGTTGCAGGAATCTGTTTTTCTAGGTTCAGGGGAGCCCTTAAATACTAAATTTAAGGGCGTGTTTAGGTCTGGGGGGTTAGTAGCCAATGGCTACTAGCCCTGAGGGTGAGTACACCCTGTTTGTGCCTCCTCCCAAGGGGAGGGGGTCACATCCCTAATCCTATTGGGGGAATCCTCCATCTGCAAGATGGAGGATTTCTAAAAGTTAGTCACTTCAGCTCAGGACACCTTAGGGGCTGTCCTGACTGGCCAGTGACTCCTCCTTGTTGTTCTCATTATTTTCTCCGGCCTTGCCGCCAAAAGTGGGGGCCGTGGCCGGAGGGGGCGAGCAACTCCACTAGCTGGAGTGTCCTGTGGTGCTGGCACAAAGGGGTGAGCCTTTGAGGCTCACCGCCAGGTGTGACAGCTCCTGCCTGGGGGAGGTGTTAGCATCTCCACCCAGTGCAGGCTTTGTTACTGGCCTCAGAGTGACAAAGGCACTCTCCCCATGGGGCCAGCAACATGTCTCGGTTGTGGCAGGCTGCTGGAACCAGTCAGCCTACACAGATAGTCGGTTAAGGTTTCAGGGGGCACCTCTAAGGTGCCCTCTGGGGTGTATTTCACAATAAAATGTACACTGGCATCAGTGTGCATTTATTGTGCTGAGAAGTTTGATACCAAACTTCCCAGTTTTCAGTGTAGCCATTATGGTGCTGTGGAGTTCGTGTTTGACAGACTCCCAGACCATATACTCTTATGGCTACCCTGCACTTACAATGTCTAAGGTTTGGCTTAGACACTGTAGGGGCACAGTGCTCATGCACTGGTGCCCTCACCTATGGTATAGTGCACCCTGCCTTAGGGCTGTAAGGCCTGCTAGAGGGGTGTCTTACCTATACTGCATAGGCAGTGAGAGGCTGGCATGGCACCCTGAGGGGAGTGCCATGTCGACTTACTCATTTTGTTCTCACTAGCACACACAAGCTGGTAAGCAGTGTGTCTGTGCTGAGTGAGGGGTCTCCAGGGTGGCATAAGACATGCTGCAGCCCTTAGAGACCTTCCCTGGCATCAGGGCCCTTGGTACCAGAGGTACCAGTTACAAGGGACTTACCTGGATGCCAGGGTGTGCCAATTGTGGATACAAAAGTACAGGTTAGGGAAAGAACACTGGTGCTGGGGCCTGGTTAGCAGGCCTCAGCACACTTTCAATTCAAAACATAGCATCAGCAAAGGCAAAAAGTCAGGGGGTAACCATGCCAAGGAGGCATTTCCTTTCAAGTTGGTACAAGCTTCTCATGTGTCAGAAATCCTCCTGTGGTGTAGGTTTTCATAGAATTCGTGAAACGTTTTGGTAGTGTTTAAGTCTTTAAGTTTAACATGGCCTTATAAGTTGATCATATAAGATATTTTTTTCTTGTTTTTGAGACCATAAGCTACCCAACATGGTTGTCAGCTGTGTGTATTTTTTTTGTTGTGTTCCAATTTCAGTTTGAAGAATTGTTGTGAAATTGTTATTATTTTTGATAAGTCCTTTTTCAACACACAAGATGGACATTTTCGCCACAGAAGGTCTGTAGATGCAGTGCATATTGTAGTCTTGTAGAAATTCCCAGTAAAGGCTTTTAATTGACATACACATTTTGAGCTTTGCTATAGAGATGGATTGAACCCTAGTGTTCTAGTTTGATGGATTCCGAAGTAATTATGGCTGGTGCGTGGCCTAAAAGCACAGTTGGGCTTATTTGAGCCAATGATCTGCACAGCACTAAATGCTAACACCATGGTTGAGATAAGCACAAAGCAGCTGAGCTTTACAAGAGTGGTGCGGTAGGCCTCCCTCCAATGACACAGGTAAATGGTGCCTGTTCACACTATTGTGCTAAAACAGGGTTGCTGCCACAACCCCATGCTTGTGCTGCTTAACTCGTATTTACGGGCAGTGGGCCCTTACCACTTACGAGGGTAGTGCTTTGTGCACCCCTCCTGATCTAAGCAAGACCACAATCTGTGAGAAAGGCCTTGGCGCTTATGTATGGTCAGTGTTTGTCCATGACCATCAGTCGCAGGGATTCAGATATTGTTGCAGCTAAGGCGTTCAGAGCTGGGGTGCATGTCTGTCACCATGCAAGGGATGTTTCTGTCCCAACACCCTGCTTCTGTTTAATGAAGCCCGACTTATACCTTTATGGGCACCTGGGCTAAGCCTTGCTCTTGCTGGCGAACAAGCATATAGCCAAACACAACATACCTGGCCCTGGCAACCCAGATTTTTCTACTTGGCACCCTGCCTATCAGAGTCTGATGGTCCAGTCTGCCTGCGGGGCAATTGGGACATGGCCATTGAGAACTTGCTTGCGGCCCCAGAAGAGTTTTGGGCCTTTTCAGCCCAGACACTTCAGGATGTTCAGGATGCAGCTAAATATGTAATTGGAGCTAGTGTGGATAGTACTGACTGCTTGGGTGTGTGGTGCATTGGCACGATGTGTGGATGCCTTTTGATGAGTACTTTGTTTGGCAACAACGGCTTATTCTCGTCTCAGACAATTTAAGGAAAGCAGAGCCAGTGCACATACTTCGGTACTTTCTACAGCACTTGACAATTTCCTCATCAATTTCTGCCCTTCCAGGACTTCGCAAGAGGGTTGGTGCATAGACCATGCTTGGCCCTGTCCCCACTGCAACACCCACCCCAGTCATTTTGCGGCTGATGTTTGGGATCAAGGCTTCCAGACTGCTTTAGCTTTCCCTTAGCGGCACACTATTGCTCTGTGGAAGGCAGGGTCAGACATTTTCTCCCCGGATGGCCGTCCATCAAGAGACAGAGGGGTCCTCCAAATCACCAGCAGAGTTATACCCTCTGTTGGAACGGGAAAGCCATCTGCATAGTGATGCATGTGCACCCCTGCCTGAGTGCCCCAGCTGCATACACATCGGGATCACTGGTACTGATGTTCGGTCATTGGTGAACACTGATCATGCATATGTGGCATGAACTAGGCCTGTTTCATAGTGATGCAGTCCTGCTTGACTGAGAGGAACAAACCAAGTGCTATCCGTGTAATGGAAGACGCCTGCTGCTCTTTCCAGGAGTCAAGTGACAAGTGCAGTGGTGGCAGCACACTCGTTTTGGGTTTAGTTGTGATCAGGAGTGTGAACAGTTTTTACCTGTCATTTAGACCTCCCCTGCTGTGTACTTAACTTGCACTTGTCCCACATGTTGTTTGTGTATATGTGAGAAAGTAGCCTCTTTCTAGCCTTGTTACCCCCACTTTTGGCCTGTTTGTGAGTATATGTCAGGGTGTTTTCACTGTCTCACTGGGATCCTGCTAGCCAGGGCCCAGTGCTCATAGTGAAAACCCTATGTTGTCAGTATGTTTATGTGTCACTGGGACCCTGCTAGCCAGGACCCCAGTGCTCATAAGTTTGTGGCCTATATATATGTGTTCCCTGTGTGATGCCTAACTGAGGCTCTGCTAACCAGAACCTCAGTGGTTATGCTCTCTCTGCTTTCCAAATTGTCACTAACAGGCTAGTGACCAATTTCACCAATTCACATTGGCATACTGGAACACCCTTATAATTCCCTAGTATATGGTACTGAGGTACCCAGGGTATTGGGGTTCCAGGAGATCCCTATGGGCTGCAGCATTTCTTTTGCCACCCATAGGGAGCTCTGACAATTCTTACACAGGCCTGCCACTGCAGCCTGAGTGAAATAACGTCCACGTTATTTCACAGCCATTTACCACTGCACTTAAGTAACTTATAAGTCACCTATATGTCTAACCTTCACCTGGTGAAGGTTGGGTGCAAAGTTAATTAGTGTGTGGGCACCCTGGCACTAGCCAAGGTGCCCCCACATTGTTCAGGGCAAATTCCCCGGACTTTGTGAGTGCGGGGACACCATTTCACACGTGCACTATACATAGGTCACTACCTATGTACAGCGTCACAATGGTAACTCCGAACATGGCCATGTAACATGTCCAAGATCATGGAATTGTCACCCCAATGCCATTCTGGCATTGGGGAGACAATTCCATGATCCCCCGAGTCTCTAGCACAGACCCGGGTACTGCCAAACTACCTTTCCCGGGGTTTCACTGCAGCTGCTGCCAACCCCTCAGACAGGTTTCTGCCCTCCTGGGGTCCAGCCAGGCCTGTCCCAGGAAGGCAGAACAAAGGTCTTCCTCAGAGAGAGGGTGTTACACCCTCTCCCTTTGGAAATAGGTGTCTGGGCTGGGGAGGAGTAGCCTCCCCCAGCCTCTGGAAATGCTTTGATGGGCACAGATGGTGCCCATCTCTGCATAAGCCAGTCTACACTGGTTCAGGGATCCCCCAGCCCTGCTCTGGCGCGAAACTGGACAAAGGAAAGGGGAGTGACCACTCCCCTGACCTGCACCTCCCAGGGGAGGTGCCCAGAGCTCCTCCAGCGTGCCCCAGACCTCTGCCATCTTGGATTCAGAGGTGTGCTGGCACACTGGACTGCTCTGAGTGGCCACAGCCAGCAGGTGACGTCAGAGACTCCTTCTGATAGGCTCTTACCTTTCTTACTAGCCTATCCTCCTTCCTAGGTAGCCAAACCTCCTTTTTCTGGCTATTTAGGGTCTCTGCTTTGGGGAATTCTTCAGATACCGAATGCAAGAGCTCACCAGTTCCTCTGCATCTCCCTCTTCACCTTCTGCCAAAGGATCGACCGCTGACCGCTCAGGACGCCTGCAAAACCGCAACAAAGTAGCAAAGACGACTACTGCAACCTTGTATCGCTTCATCCTGCTGGCTTTCTCGACTGTTTCCTGGTGGTGCATGCTCTGGGGGTAGCCTGCCTCCTTTCTGCACCAGGAGTTCTGAAGAAATCTCCCGTGGGTCGACGGATCTTCCCCTGCAACCGCAGGCAACAAAACACTGCATCACCGGTCCTCTGGGTCCCCTCTCAGCACGACGAGCGTGGTCCCTGGAACTCAGCAACTCTGTTCAAGTGACTCCCACAGTCCAGTGACTCTTCAGTCCAGGTTTGGTGGAGGTAAGTCCTTGCCTCCCCACGCTAGACTGAATTGCTGGGTACCGCGTGATTTGCAGCTGCTCCGGCTCCTGTGCACTCTTCCAGGATTTCCTTCGTGCACAGCCAAGCCTGGGTCCCCGACACTCTAACCTGCAGTGCACAACCTTCTGAGTTGTCCTCCGGCGTCGTGGGACTCCCTTTTGTGACCGGGTGGACTGTGGTTCACTCCTTTTCTAAGTGCCTGTTCCGGTACTTCTGCGGGTGCTGCCTGCGTCTGTGAGGGCTCCCTGACTTGCTGGGCGCCCCCTCTGTCTCCTCATCCAAGTGGCGACCTCCTGGTCCCTCCTGGGCCACA
The DNA here is from genome assembly GCF_031143425.1 of Pleurodeles waltl. Classification (NCBI taxonomy): domain Eukaryota; kingdom Metazoa; phylum Chordata; class Amphibia; order Caudata; family Salamandridae; genus Pleurodeles; species Pleurodeles waltl. Next base: position 1,773,377,250 of record NC_090444.1, on the reverse strand, counting down.
GCAGCATCCAAAAACCCTAACCGCGACCCTTGCAGCTAGCAAGGCTTGTTTGCGGTCTTTCTGCGTGGGAACAGCTCTGCCAGCTTCTTCACGACGTGGGACATCCATCCTCCAAAGGGGAAGTTCCTAGTCCTCTTCGTTCTTGCAAAACACCAAGCTTCTTCCATCCGGTGGCAGCTCCTTTGCACCCTCAGCTGGCATTTCCTGGGCATCTGCCCACTCTCGACACTGTTGCGACTCTTTGACTTGGTCCCCTTGTTTCACAGGTACTCAGGTCCGGAAATCCACTGTTGTTGCTTTGCTGGTGTTGGTTTTCCTTGCAGAATCCCCCTACCACGACTTCTGTGCTCTCTGGGGGTTGTTGGTGCACTTTACACCTACCTTACAGGGTCTTGGGGTGGGCTATTTTTCTAACCCTCACTGTTTTCTTACAGCCCCAGCGACCCTCTACAAGCTCACATATGTTTGGGGTCCATTCATGGTTCGCATTCCACTTTTGGAGTATATGGTTTGTGTTGCCCCTATACCTATGTGCTCCTATTGCAATCTATTGTAACTTTACACTGCTTGCATTTCTTCCTTTTGCTATTACCGCCTATTTTTGGTATTGTGTGCATATATCTTGTGTATATTTGGCATCCTCATACTGAGGGTACTCACTGAGATACTTTTGGCATATTGTCATAAAAATAAAGTACCTTTATTTTTAGTATATCTGTGTATTGTGTTTTCTTATGATATTGTGCATGTGACACCAGTGGTATAGTAGGAGCTTTGCATGTCTCCTAGTTCAGCCTGAGCTGCTCTGCTATAGCTACCTTCTATCAGCCTAAGCTGCTAGAAACACCTCTTCTACACTAATAAGGGATAACTGGACCTGGTACAGAGTGTAAGTACCCCTTGGTACCCACTACAAGCCAGGCCAGCCTCCTACAGTATAGCAACGGACAGTGTGTTATAGTTGAATGTGTGTGCTGGGATCTATGTACCTTTGCATGGTACATAACATGGAGGCCCGTGGGTTCCATTTTGGAAGCTTAGGGCCTGGTAAGACTAGTGGAGGCGGGGACTGCAACCCTTAGACAGGAGATGTGAATTGCTTACATTCTTGAGGGCTGGAGGAGGGGTAACATAGTCCTCTGTGACATCAAAGGTTTCTTCGGTTGCAGGAAGAATTACTGTTCAGTTTGGCCTGATCTAATTGTCTGGGAGATGTTGGGTCTGATGAGCTCAGCACTGTCTGTTCAAGGAATCATGAAAGAGGGGAATGATTAAGGCTTTGAACTTTTGAGACTTATTTTAGTGGAGGCTGACAGCAACCGGTGAGCCCCGGTTACACCCTGTGTTGGATCAGTCAAAATTGGAGCCACTAAGTCTGTGACACTGTCCCTTAAACAAAGGACCTGACGGAGGAAAGGGCAACTTAAAGACACCAGTGTCCACAACAGGAATGTTAAATGGCCCGGACACTAATTGACGTCTGTATCTGGATTCAGACTATGAAAATGGGAGCACGAGTCCCACAATTTGTTCAGTAGCACTGTTCTACAGGTGGGTGCAAAGGGAAAAGATCACAAGACATCTAATTGCTTGGACCAGGACTAGGGACTAAGATTACTAGTTTCTCTGCTGGGTGAAGGGCCTTCACTTAGGAAGTCAAGACTACTTGCCCTGAACCTGAAGCACCTGTTTTCAGTCTGCTTGCTAAGACCAGCGAATCCTATGAGAAGAGCTCCCGGACAGAAGCCCATCTGAGTTCTTGCAGAGTGGATCCTGATAAGCGAAGTATGAGGGACCTGATCTGGTTGGGCTCGGCAAGAGTGCCGAAACTAGGACAATGCCCTTGTGAGAGCTGTGATGAGTGATCCTCGTGTTCTAGGAGAGGGTTCACTAGGAAGCTAGCCTAGTTGCCGTTGTGAGAGCTGAAGTCAGAGAACCCTGTGCACCTGGAATGGGCGGACTGTCGCTCTAAGTCCTCTCGCCCCCCTTCTTCATGTGCCAGGAAAGGGGGGTTTTAGGGAGGCACTGTGAAGATGAGGCCTCTTCCTGTGTGCATGCTGAGGTTGGCGACCCTCTGTTTGCCAGGAGGGTGCTACAGTGAAGCCAAGGCTGTTGGCCAGGATTATAGCACCAAGGATGCTGTGAATTTCACATACTGATTGCCATGAAAGGACGTTTGACCGAGATGAGGGTTGTCTGAATATGGAGGAGGCCTGTTGTGTCATTGGGGAAAGACCAGAAGGAGTCGTGGGCCCCTCAGCATCAGTAAACTGGAGACTGCAAAAGGGCACCCAAGTCCTCCTGTGCTTGCCATCAAGTCAGGTAAGACTCTTCTAGACCGTCTTGCCGCTGGGGACTTGCACAAACTCACCACCTAGTGCTGCTAACATTGACTCTTAAGGCTGCACTTGGACTGTTGTGCGGGCACTAGTGTGGGCTGAATCTGGAAGTTACCAGTACCAAATGGGGACTAACCAGCCCCCCTAGAAGGTAAAGTGGGACTCTGGAATTATGTCCATGATAGTGCTAGAACACCAATGTGAAGAGATTGTTGTAATTATTTAGTGTTGTTTTTATACTTTGTTTACGTTAAAATCCCCCCCTTTATTTTAATTTTATTTTTTTGAATCAAGTATTTGACTAGGCAATCATCTTATTGCTGGTATTGGACTGGAGTGTCGGAGCATCTCCCTAATCTGGAACAACCTGTCGGGATCTTTAAAACAGCAAGATGGCAAGTTTAGCAAGTTTAGCCAGCAAGGCATGTATGGGAGAGGAGGACGTGGGTGCAGGGGGAGGGCGGAGGTGGTGGGGAGCAGGGGATGTGGGTGGGAGATGGGGAAGGAGGGAATGTGGTGAAAGGAAATTATATAGTAAGTATTATCAGTGGTGGGAGAAATTTACTGAGGTAAGTGAAAATCTTGATTTTGTGCTGAAATGCAGGATCAGACAACCATGTCATGACAAGGAGGCATGTTGGGAACAACATGGAGGGTATGTGAATACATCAAGGTGCCTTGTATTGACATAGCATCCTTTGTGTCACTATCTGAATTGATATATTGTATCCTTTGGTATTGTTCCAAGGTGTGAAGTGTATTCTGTAGTGCTACTTCAGTACCATCCTAAGAGGCTTGAGGTGCATATAATTGAGAAGGTAACTTCTAAGGCTGACAAGGTTTTGGAGGACATAGTGTAGGAAAATATCATTGGAAGTTTTTGTCTCCAACAGTCGACCTCCACTCACTAGTTCAAGATTGGATGAGTGTTTACACTTACACACAGTCTCCACTGCATTATAACACCCCCGGTGAACTAATTTCAGCAATAAAAGCTGCCAATGTGTCGTGACACAATTTGACCTTTTGAGTCCTTTGATCCCCTTTTTTCTTTGCAGGTATTGATCAGTGCCTCCACTCTCCTTTTTCTCCAAGGTAGTGGACGGTTTGGGCTTCAACCATCTTCACACCCTTCACTCAACAAGCTTCACTTTCACATGTGTCCAACTTCATTACCATTGCCCACCATGATCCCCTTTCCTACATACTCCTAGAGGTGCCCCTGCCTCTGACATTGATCATCCTGCAATAGTAGGTCCTTTCAACTTGCTAAGAATCTCAGGCCCAGCTCATTTGCTTCATATCTGTAGGAATGCTTCTGGTCACTTAGAAGTTTTTAAACATCACCAGGTAGGTTTCTCGAGGATATCTTATTATTGTGGTTCGCTTTTCATCTTTCTGCTGACAAAATAAACCTTCTCAGTTCTTACCTTCCTCCTCAAGCTCAAGTTTGTGCCTTGATCTCTTACTGCCACCCATGACAGAATGATTTATTGGTTACTCATGTGTAGCTCCTTAAACTATGGTTGGGTACTGCCCCTCTACATCAGGGCACACTCCTCGAAGTGACACTTTAATCTATTCCAAGTCGGCTGCCCATAGGTATGTGAGAATGACTGTCTTATCTCATGAACCTCCAGTGGACAACGCATTATCCTGTTTACTCTATTCTTTGTTTTTTTTCTGTACTTTCCCTCCGCACTGAGCTAGGGTTTTGCTAAGGGTGCCGTTGTAGTGTTTACGAAGATTAACGGCAAGGCCACAGTGAATTAGGAAAATGCATATGTAGGCTAGGGTTTTTCATGCCTTGCTTTATATGGCCGCAATAATTTCTGTTGCCAAATTGTCAGCCACCACCTGAGAGAGCTTTGTGGCTAAAAAAGGCAACAAATGTTTTCAATCTTCTAGTCCGCAAGCAATTCTTAGAAAACATGAATACAGATGTATTACCTAACCTGCGGAAAACTGCCATGGAGAGATCTGGTGTGCTGCGATCCAGCAAAGACTGAATTTAATTAGTTGTATATGCCAAGCAACAAGGTGGCACCTCTTAAGAAGACAGCCTTTTTTTTTTTTTTGTGTCTCATGTGTGCCTATTCTATCTGATTTTCGTCAGTAATTTTAAGTGATACTGATTGGTAGTGTGGGGATTATCCAGTGGCTGGACATTTTTTTTTTCCCCCCCAATCTTAATGTCGACAACCCAACAGGTTTGAAATTTGTAATGGAATCCTTGCAACAACTAAATCTAGATTAGTCGTTTTTGTATAGCGCACAGGGTGCCATTGGTGTGGGATGGCAGAGCTGTCCGTTGTCAGGGATGACTTTTCGCATTGTTTTGAACTGGCCATTGCCAGAATCTGATTAAATATTTGGAGATGTTAGGTTGTGTAAATGCTGCTTTTGATGGTCCTCTGTGTATAGTTCTGTATTATTAATATGTGTATGTCCTGAAAAAAGCAGTCTATTGACCTTTACTTCAGTAGTCTGGAGCAGGGCCCTTAATGTTTACAAGGTAGCAGGGCTTGTTGAAATCTGTTGCACTTGTACAACCGAGTTAGCTGTTAATCTCACGTACCTGACCTTCAGAGTCGATGTGAATGCATAGAAGGCATTCTTAGAAGTGTAAGCAGAAACTACAGGCAGATCGAGTGCTTCACAGCAGAAAACAAACATTGGCAAAGCCAATAGGTCTTGCCTATGGATAAGCTACTTCTTTTTCGCATGATGTACAGCAGTGCAGCTGTAAGACCGATGATGAAGCCAACACTGGCCAGATCTTACTGCTATTTTTTTTTCTTCTTTTCTTTTTTACAGCCATGTTGTTAAAGCAGCTTCTGTGCAACATGTGTGAAAGGTATTTCGAAAAAGCGCTATGACGCAGCAGCTCCTAACTTACCACAATGTTTAAGGTGCTAGGAATGACAGCTTAGCTCATTAAAGCATTTGCTTTTCGCAGCTCTTTGAAGGACCTGCTTGGTGAGCACTGGCTTGGGAGAGGAGAATACGTTACCTGGCATATTTATGAGAGGCTTACACTGTATCACATTTAGTGATGCAACAGTGGCGCAAACCTTTCATCCATATCTGAGACCACACAAAGCCACTTTGCATGGCTTTGAATGGCCTCACAGATATGGAGTTCCCACACAACACCCATGGATTCTGGTGCATCCGCAGATTTGCAAGAACTTGTAAACCTGGGGATGCAACAATACATTCTGCAACACACACGAAGTGGAAAAAGCCTCCCAAGATTGTTTTGGTGCCGGAAGGTGGCCCTTCCTGCACATAAACAATACTGCCTTCAACAGACACCCTTGAACCATGGTGCAAGGGTGCCTGCGCTGGTGCTACTCAGTGAGAAAGGACAGGAATGTGCTGTATTGCATAGACGCTGCGCATTCCGGCCCTTACACGCAGGGCAGGAAGGTGACTTGCTGCGCTGCCCAGCGCCATAAGCCCACAAATCTTTTTGTAGATGAGGAGATGGAACTATGTCGCACTGGCGAGACTCATATAAGGGACACGTGATGCAGTAGTCTTATATTTTAAGAACCTGTTTGAAAGTGGCTTTCTAAGGCAAAAGTTACTTCTTTGCTGGAGTAGGGTTGGCACAGGCTTCCTGTTTTGCCAGGAAACACACATGTTGGAATTATTTTACCCATGGTCTTGTCTCTCTGCTATGCATGACTGTTGCCGGTCCAATTCCTACCCCTGAACTCAACACAAGTTGTAGAGCCACAAGCCATTGGAAACACACGGACTGGAGGTTGACACGGATGACTGGAGTTTGATGCCTAAGAGGCAGGGCCAGTCTCCAAAGTTATCTAGGCCTCTACCAACAAGAACAGTAGGCACAGGCAGCAGCACACTAAAATGTTTCTGTGTCTGTCATCACACAGTAATATCAGGCCAAGCATATATGCTACTATGAAAACCCAGAAGTGGGAGGGAGACGCTGGGACATCTAAAGAAGGCAACAGAAGGCAGATCGTGAAGATGGATGGAAGTGACTGTGGGAGACTAATGGAAAGGAATAAGAAACCGAGGTGAAGCTGGAAAGGAGGAGGAAGATGAATGGGAGGGAAGACAGTTGGAGAAAGAGGAAGAGCGAAAAGGAAGAGTGCCACGAGAACAACAATGCACGTGGATCATTGAGGGTGTGCAGACAGATAAATGTAAAAAAGAAAGGGGTGATAGGAGGAAGGATAGAAATAAAAAAGAAAGATGCAAGGTGATAGCATATGATGCTGGGAGAAGTGGGACCAACAAAGATCCTTAGGATTGAGGGAGAGCACAGGGCGCAAAGAGGTCCTGGATGAGGTATCGAGATTATCAGGAGGAGAGTAAGGAATGATGGGGACAAAACGAAAGGAGGGATTTGGTAGGAGACTGAAAGGACATTTGAACATGAGGTAGAGAGAGCAGAACAGGGAAATATTCTGGTGTGAGAAAAAGAAAGAGGGGCGAATATTAGTGAGGCTAAAAAACGTAGAGCGAATATTAGTTAAGCTAAAAAATAAAGGGATAAAGACATGCCAAACATTTCTGTGAGAAATACCTGGAACTTATGATTCAGAAGTTAATTCAAAAGTACCCCTTTTAAAGGAAAGATCAGAGGTGGGCTATAGCACAGTTCTGAGATTGTCTAAATGATATTAAGCTGTGATACAGGGGACAAAAAGATCACATGACTGACTGATGGTCGTTCAGCATCAAGCAAGATTTTGAGCATCAACACTCTTTGAGAGCTGGGTAAAGTAAACACAAGAGATGCAAGGAACACAGATGGAAATAGGGGTGATAGTAGAGGAATAACACAATTTATATTTTGGGATTTCTGTACATTGTTTTACTTAATTTTTGAACCTGATATTTTGGGCCAGACAAAGATGTTGCTGAATACTTCAATGGATATTTTGGTTCCAAATTTTAAGCAAAACCACGTAAGTCCACCATCTGCTTTGGCCAAGAACTCGTGATAACTGTGTTAATAGATCATTTTCTCACCGGGAGTGCTTTAAATCCCCCTAATTTTTCATGAAATCTGGAAGTAATGTTAAGAGGTTCAGTTTGGCTTTTTTTTTTTTTTTTTTTTTTTAATATAAACAAAAAAGCATACAATCCAAAATTATATTCAAATGCAAAGGGAATGTCAGCCGTGGGTCTAGACCAGTGGTTCCCAACCTTTTGACTTCTGTGGACCCCCATTTTAACATTGATGGAACCCAGGAACCCCCACTGAATCATCGGAATCCAGGGACCCCCGCCTGTGTCATTACTGGAAGCTGGGGACCTAATTTGTCAATATTTGTTCATATTTGTTAATTTTCTAGGCTTCGCGAACCCCCAGGGGTCTCCGGACCACAGGTTGGGAACCACTGGTCTAGACTATGAATTTGCAAGCACCAGAAAGTCTTATGAGAAGCTTCTTTTCTTACTGATATGTCAAAGAGCAGGTTTTGCCTGGGTTTACTGTTCAATGCACTTTTTTGATATAATTGCCCTGTTGTGTCATCCCCAAACAAAATCACTTTCTTCCTGAGCGACCTCCCTAGAGTAATGTGATTTAACAAAGAGCTGTTCCCATTTTCCCGGTACAAGAAATATTTAAATTAAAATGGCCTCTAGAAAGTAACATCATCATTAAAAAAAATTGAAATAAATTAAGAGTCAAAATCATTGTGTTGCGTTAAAAAAAAAAAAAATCGACCATTATGAAACTGCATTCTTTTTAAACTCAGTTCTTCTCCCCGCAAAAACCCTGTTCTCCTTTCACCATATGCCTTCACGATGAAAGCACCATTTATTTAATCTCTGGTGGTGCCATCTTGCAAACCCTAGTGTAGGCCGTATAATGGGGCTGCTTCAGCACCTAAGTCTCAATGGAATGGCCTACCGTGGCTGAAACACCACATCATCAGCACATGGCAGGTCAGGGCTTGAGCGCCTAAAAAGGTGATGTACTGGTATCAAGAAAACTGTATTGGATTTGTAGTACTAAATCTAAAAGGAGAAAAAAAAGGCAAACGTTGGGTGTTAACCCACTAGTTACTTATTTGGAAAACAAAATTTTCAACTTATTCGTCTGGAAGTTGGTTCAGTGCAGTAAATGGTTGCTGCTGACGTATGTAGTTTTGAGAGACTATCCTTCCAGGATGAGTACATTTCCCATCATAATCTAGACAATTGTAGCATGTACTGGTTACAGTGCTTGCAAACGGCGAAGTGCATTTGTACAACACCACAAACAAGTTATTGTCAGACATGCATAGAGCCACTCCAGCAATTACATTGCTGGTAATAAATAAAAGGCGATGGGTTTGCAAATACTGTTTTTTAAAACATTTTTTTAATCAGAATTTTATTGCATTTAGTCATCCGCAATAACACAGAGCAAATACTATTTGTTAAGTTAACCGACATGCAGAGTAATTTCAATACAAGTCAGGCCAACAGTGGCTTTCCTTACGACATGGATTCCCCAACCATATACCCACTCGCTCCTCTCCCCACCCCCTTTTCCCTGCCTCCCTACCATTTGAGTTCCTTACTTGACCACCCAACTTCTACCTAAAGGTGGTAGCACATTGTGCAACACATTTCTACCAGGTTTACTAGTTACATCCCCCCCCTCCTAACTCCAGACATAGCTCTTAAAATTCCCCATCGCCTACATCAAGCGAAATGGAACTGCCACAGGAGTCAGCAGCAGGTGCCAGTACTCTGTTCTCACATTCAGTCCATTGAACCAATGCAGTTCTCCAGTTAAGCAGTTAAGGAACAGAGGTTGCCGTCCAGCGCATAGTGAATTCCCTCTTGGCTAACACCAGGGACAAATTGAGTTGAAAATGTATTATGCGGGTGGGTAAAGCGTTCCAGTAAACACACTGGAGGGGTTCAGGGTATTGATCTCTGTGACTTCATTCACACAGTTAAGCACATCTCTCCAAAAATCTTGCAGCTCCGGACAGTCCCACACCGTGTGGAACGTCTCAGCCTCCCTCTCCCCACATCCGGGGCAATGTGCGTCTCTTGCACCAAATATTCTCCTGATTTTGCCTGGTGTAAGATATGCTCTATGCAAAAAATAATAGTTGATAAGCTTAAATTGCGCATTGCGTGAGACTATATATGTATTGGTAAGGATAGAAGACCACTGCTGATCAGAAATCTGGATGGCCATTGCTTCCTCCCATTTGTGTGTTTCAGTGTATCTAGTGGCACATTTAATAGTTGGTTGCATGGCTTGATGTAATTGAGTGACCGCTTTGGTGGTCCCCGATGTCGTGCAAAGGATAAACTACTGTTATGTGACAAGGGTTCCGCCGGCCTACCACCCCAATGGTTCCACAGGGTTTGTGTAGTCAAGTGGTATGTGAGAAAGTGACCTTGGGGTATGTCAAATGATTGTGATAGTTTCTCAAATGGCAGCAATACTGTGTCTCTGAATAGATCCCCCAGTCGTGAGAGTTCCCTCTCAGGCCATCCCGCCAGTGCCACACACCTCCAGGCACTGCCACGGTAGCTGTTGCATATTCTACAGTGTAGATGGCGCTGCCAGCAGCAGCAGATAGTCTGACGTTCTAGACCGCCATCTGTCATCCGTCGCCTTGGGAACATAAGCAGTTGGAGTAGCATGTGTAACATAGGTGTGTCTGCAAGCTCTTTCCCTCCCGCCTGCAGTCGTGCATGGAACCACTTATCGAGCTACTGAAGTTGGGCTGCCAAATAGTATAGCTCAATGTCGGGAGCTGCAATACTGCTATCCGAAGTGGGGATGCGCAATTTATTCAGGGCCACCCTCCGTCTCCCTATGCCCCAAATCAGCCCCACTAGTAGCGAGTCCATCTCCCTTCAGGTGCTGCGTGGGATCAAAATGGATAGTGTTGTGAAGAAATACAGAGTTGGAGTGCTATCATTTTAGCAACTGTAAACCTACCAGCCACCGAAAGTGGTAGGGTGCTCCAAAAGGCCACCCTGGTGCAGAACAATCTGACTGCCAGTGTTCCCATCTTAACAATATGATAAATGTTCACACCAAGGTATTTCATGCAAGCGCCCTCTCAACTCAGTCCGTGCAGGTCAGGAGGCTGCCGCATGTGAGGGGTTAGCGGGAACACAAGCGACTTTTGCTAGTTGACCTGCAGGCCCAAAATAGCGCCAAACTAGTCCTTGAGTGTAACCTCTCCAGGTATGCCCTCCCTAGCCTTGGTAAGAAATAACCGCATGTCATTTGTATATGGGGCTATAGTGTGTGTGTAGCAATACCCCGGGTCAGTCCTCTATACGCAGCACCTAATCTTGCTTCACAGGCCAGGAGCTATACTGCTATGGCAAATAGAAAAGGAAAAAGGTGGCATCCCTGCCTAATTCCTCGCCCCACCACGTATGACTGTGAGATCACCCTGCCAGTCCGAACCTGCGCTCTGGGGTTTACATAAAGAAGCCTGATCCATTGGATAAAGCCCCTCCCAAGTCCCATCATGCCAAGTACTTGACAGAGATGGTCCCATTGAAGACTGTCAAATGCTTTCTCAATATCTGTAGAGGTCACAACAGCCTGGTAATCTGCAGGGCTCGCAGTATCCAGTAAGGAAAGTAGCCTACATACATTTAGAGCTGTATTCCTAGTGGGGATAAACCTGTTCTGGTCCCAGTGTATGGGGGAGGAGACGCGAGCCAATAACCCTGCTCAGGAGTTTGTAATCCATGTTTAGCATGGAGAGCAACCAGTAGGCCTGCACATCACTAGAAGGTCGATCCGGTTTAATTGGCGGAATCTCAAGAGCCTTCCTCTGTGGCAGGAAGATGCCCCACCTCCCTCGCTGCCTCGTATAATTACTCGTATCTAGGTACCAAGACCTCTATATACGTTGCAAAAATTCTGGGAGTCCATTGGTCCCCAGCACTTTCCCTAGGGCCATATCCCTGATGGCTGCTCTGATCTCCTGCGCTGTTGTGGGTCCCCCACAAATGTCAGCATCTTCTGCTTCCAACCTGGTCAATACCACAGAGCCCATGAAAACATCTAATGCTTCCTTTTAAAACTCAGGCAGGGAAGCATACAGGGTGGTATAGTAGTCTTCAAATCTTGGGTTAATTGCATTTTGCCCATAGACTGTGTCACCCTTGGAAGTTTTAATTTCTAGTATTGGGGTAGTCTTAGGGTTCAGATTAGCCAACCATGCCAATAGTGCACCTGTTTCATCTCTTTTAGCATGAGCTCTCTTGAGATATTCATGATAATCCAAACACCAAAGAAATCCTATGGCTGGCCGCAAGGCACCTTTTTGCTTCCAGCGATTGAGGATGTAAGTTCTTATCGCTGGGGTGGACTTTCTCAATCCCCCTAAGGACTCTTTCGCACTCCTCCATGTCATGCAGGAGAGAATAAAGCATCCCCACGACTTCAGCAATGCATTTATCCCCGATCACAGCCTTGAAGGCATCCCATTCATTGAGGATAGAAAAGGAGGAACCAGCATTATTCACTAAGTAATCAGAAATAGCTTCCCCAATAGTATGTTTGAACCCCGGGTCCTCTAGTGCCTCAACCTGCAAGCACCAGTCTGGGATTCTGGGGCATTCTCTATTCCAATTTAGCATGAGTAAAACTGGATTGTGGTCAGCTGCCACTTCTCTGTTTCCATGCTCCTGCACCGCCTCCCGCCTATGATGTACACAGAAGTCTTATATCAGCTCATCCGCTGTGTAACTTGTAGAAGGAAAACATTGGAGCTGTGGACTGGAAAAGATGCATGATTCAAGTCAGAGTTCACCTCCTCCTCACCCCCCGCCCCAGCCAGTCCAAGGCTGGCTCAGAGCCAGCACCACTAAAAGCCGCTGCCATCTCCACGGCCCTCTGTCGTTCCTGCAGCGCCTTGATGCACGAGTGTGTTGCGCCTGGTCTGGGTAGCCTCTCTGGTCTCTTGTTCCTTTGAGGGAGCCATTCAGCAGTGCCAGTGTCGTCCTCCCATCGGGGAAGTTGCTCAAGTCAGTCCTATATCAACTGTGGGGAGGTGAAGAACTGTGTTATCATGAGTCACCTAAAATCTGGTTGGGAACAGCATAGCATATGATTCCTCTGTCCCTCACCTTCGTTTAGCTGCAATAAACAATGCTGTCTGCTGCTGTACTTCCCTTGTGAAATCCAGGAATATCATCACTCTTTTGGTATAATTTAAGACAGGCTTGTGAGATAATATGGTCTCTAAAGTGGAGAACCCTAGCCACCACAGGTTGGGGACCCATTCCAGGTTGCGGGGGTCGGGAAGGCACCCAGTTTGAGTGTGTGAAAAGGGGAGAGACCTTCAGGTGCAATCTCCGTTCTCAGCCAGGCCTCCAAGAAGGTAGTCATATCGAGCCCAGGGCCCTCAATACGTTCCTGCAGACCCACTATTTGAAGGTTCTTTCTTCGGTCCCTGCTGTCCGCGTCCTCAGCACGTAGTTAAAGCGTCTTTGCCCTGTTCTCCTTGGCCATTAATCTTCCTTGCATGGTTATCATCTCAGGGTTTAAGTCTTCCTCTGTTCACTCAGTTGCGCTGACCCTCTCCGATAACCGCCTGTGATCATCTCTCATGAGGCCCATGTCACTTGCCACGGCATCAATTTTGGCCTCCAACGCTTCCCGTGATGCAGCTATGGCCTGAAGGATAGTGTCTAGCGTTGTGCTCATATGGCGTGCATGGGCGCAGTGTGCATGGGATTTCTCTCCGCAGCCAGTAACAGTGGGGTACACTCCTCCAGTGACCCACTTTTTCTGTCCAGTATCCTTTTTCTTCGTACTTTTGCACATCGTTAATGTAACAGCGGATCTGTCAGCTTGCTTTAAGCTGAGGGGGCCCCGGCTTACCATAGGGAGTTCATCAGTGCTCTCTGTGCCAATCATCGCAGAAGGTGCGTTACCAGTATTCGGTGAGGGGAGTCACCCTCATCCACAATGAGGCTCATCCAGTCAACTCGAGTGATGTAATGAGACCAACAGGGGTGGGGGGGGGCCAACTGCCCCAGACGTAGCTGCAAGGTCGCACCAATGAGGACGCAGCCCGTTCAGTTGTCCACAACGGTAGCGAGGCAGGAACGCTGTCCTAGTACCAGAGAGTTATTGTCTCTTAAGAGCATAGCACTGTTGATTCCCCCCCCCCCCCCCATTGCCAGTAGAAATAGCTGCCAGCCAATAAACCATTGCCCTCTCACCCACCAGCCCTTAATCACCTCCTCCTGGATCCCATCAGCATAGTGAGCCCCATATCAGCTGCTGGGGCCCAGTATCAAAGTCCCAAGTGACTCTTCTCTCCCTTCAGGTGTTTTTGAGCCGTGGTGGAGGGGGGAGGGAGGAGACCTTCTGATTCCCACAACCCTCTCTGGCAGTTCAATGTTGGACCCTACCCCCATGACAGTACGAGCCCCGCAGCTCCTCATCACACATTTCCCGGCAGACCTTCCATGTCTCTGGGCAGCCAGAAATCAGAGCAGCATTGCTAGTTGTGCAGACTGTAGCTGGTGGGCAATTGATTGGCAGCCGCCCTCCCACTCACCTCATCGCTCCAGAATGCGTTGTTGTGCTTGCCGGGCCCATCAACTACTTGGCCCATCAGCTACTTGGCTGAGCGCGCGCCGCCCTTTTGAGTTCAGCGTGGCCCGATCGGAGTGCTGCTACTCCAGGGGCTCTTTTTCACTAGGTAGCGGAGCGGCTGGCAGCGCTCCCATCTGCCCGTCTCTCCAGGCGATGGTCTCCAGCAGCAGCACTAGAGCAGTTGGGTGTGATCAGAATAGCCTGGATGGTGGAGCGCCTACGGGGAGCTCCACCATTACGCGTCCTACACCATCAGCAGTCGGCCATGCCCCCCCTGCAGGTTTGCGAATACTGTAGTCTGAAAATTACCATGTTAGATTGTAATTTATTCATGCCCGTTTTTCTGGATTAGTTAAACCACTCCCAGAGAGAGCGGTTCAAGCATTATTTATCTCCCAATCGGCCTGTTAAATCACTTTCCAAAACTGCATTTATTGCGATAAAAATTTCTGGCTACAATTGCATTATGCCTACGTTGTAGTAAAAAGTGCAAAATGTTAGGCGCGTATTCACCTGATGGCACCCGACAAAGCCTGAGAGTTGAAATGCACCTTTTCTTCGGTGTGCACGTAACCACCCTAATGTTCCATTCAACTGTGCCTTCTACTGAGCGTGGCCTCTTCGAGACTGTGACAAGGCACTGCCTGAGTTAACATATCCCAACCCGAGTTAACTTGCGCATCCCAGCCTAGCATATTTCTGGAGTGGGAAATATGATAACATTCCTGCAACACTCTGACATGCACAGCTCAGAGCAGTGCTGTAAATTAAAGCCACATATCCCATGTACCTGGGGAAAAAGATAATAAATCTGGTTCGGAAAGTAATGTTGCTAAACCTTTATACTTGAAAGCTCGGCTGAGAATGGGGCACCTTTCTTTCTGTGAAGTCATCTCTGGTCACAGACCATCATGCCATCGGTGGCCATAGGAATGCACGTCCTCTGGTAATGGAGCGGTGGGAGACACACACGAAGCTGGGAAACCCAGATTGGAATCTCAGAAGCCTGTTATTTGCCACTCAAACCTGACAGAGTCCCAAAAATAGTACCTCAATCACGTCTGAAGCAGCGGATGTACACCTATTAAGTTGAATCCATCTGTGCCTGGTCCCTGCTCCACTGTAAGGAACTGATGTAAAGTTTGCAGTGTGCTAGCCAATTAGAAGGCTGCTAGAAGGGCACTGATGTCAACAAACGGTAAGCAATAGGCGGCTCCAAGTCCCTTTTTTTGTAAACAAGTCTTGCAAACGAGACGCATTCGCTAGCAGGCTCAACCCTACAAATCAGATACATTACCTTTGAACCAGAGGTCAAGTATAAGCACTTACCCACGCAGGGCATTTAAATGGTTTTCAAAGCAGGTTATATCATTTTTCAAAGATGTTCTCGACATTTACTAAGAAGTAAATAAATGCTACTGCCACCCTACTGCTCTCAAAGGCACAGTCCTTTAGAATGCTTTTTAGAATGTCACATATTGGTACACTGAGCTGGGAACATCTTAAGGATAGGGATGTTGCAGATGGTGATGGGTTTGAGTGGCAGGAGGCCCAGGTGTTTTTTAATTCTTTTTATTGTGTGTGTATGTATGTGTGTGTATATATATGTGTGTGTGTATATCTGTGAAGAGATGGTGACGCTCTATATGCCCCACTGTTATTTCCCTGCATATCAGTTGTAGGCAAAGGTAGATGATTTTGGATGCCCTGAGTAACTTAAAATTATAGATGTGTAAAAAGTAAATAACAGATGTTTTTCACTGCTAGGTTCTGAGTGACTTTATGAATATGTCAAGCTTTGTCTGTTCGTCACTCAAAACCACTTTGTGATTAATGGTATTGTTAGGAGGTTAACTGAAGCGTTTAGTCACATGTAGGACTCGAGCATGGACTTTTCTTGCCAGCCAGCTGTCAGATGTCCTAGTTTACAGCTTTCAGGCTCAAGCCACAAACATTTAGAATTTATAGCAGTATAACATGCTATGCCTTAAAAACATAACAATCTCATCTTCTCCCAGTACATTTACATAAAGAATTCTACGTGATTAAACAAGATTCTTGGGGGAACAAAATTACGTAACTCACAAATATACAGTAACCATCATCCTCACCACAGGCAAAGCCACCCCCTTTTTTTGGTAGAGAATCGTCTTGCGATTCTTCCTTTCACCATTTATCAAAACAGAATACTTGGGTTCATCACTGATTTCAGACTGGTGGCGAATTTTCATCTGCCCTAGTATCCATCCTCTTAGAAGTTACTTTCACCAAATCACTAACAGCAAATCTTTTCCTGGTCCAATTTATTCTTTAACACAACCTTTAAAGTTCCCATCAAACCACCAAGTTCTGTGCCACCCAAAACTAAACTCTTCAACTATGATTGGGTTAATTTGATACCAGGTTTACATCCCCACACAGTTCATTGTCCAAGGATATGCCCATACCATCCCTGTCACAATCCTTTCAACATCAGCCCTATTGACTTGCGCTTATTGGATTGCACTTTACACTATTATGCTTGCCCTTTTAACTATTTTATTTGCTTGTGGATTCTATGAGGCCATGCACCCATGATGTATGTCAAACAAGATTAAATCATTCTTCATTTCGTCTCATTAGTAACTGAGTCGCATTGTCTATAATAACTGTGGATGTATAATCTCTGAAAACTTCCTTTAGTTCCAATTGTCACCCTTCTAGTTATTCCTCTCATGAACACCATAACCAGACATTTAGAATGGAGGTCCACCAGTGCTATTGAAAACGTATGCACCACACGCACCACACACCCACCACCACACATCTGCCCCACAAGGGTCACACACCCCTCCAACATGTGACTGAGGTTGCACTTTTAGTTTCTTCTCACCGTCTCTACACTCAGCAAACTTTTTCACCCGTGACATGTCACCATCCATATCTGTCCCCAAAAGCTTTGCTTTCTGTATTGTTTTTATTTTTTTAGTGAGTTTGACCTTAATGTCCTTCATGTGCCAACTCTATTTTCCCACACAGAACTACAGAAGGCACTAGCCTGTCCGCACTCATGACCAACGTATCACCTCACAATGACCACTTGTAAGGAAATGCCTCCTTGGCATGGTTGCCCCCTGACTTTTTGCCTTTGCTGATGCTATGTTTACAATTGAAAGTGTGCTGAGGCCTGCTAACCAGGCACCAGTGTTCTTTCCCTAACCTGTACTTTTGTATCCACAATTGGCAGACCCTGGCATCCAGATAAGTCCCTTGTAACTGGTACTTCTAGTACCAAGGGCCCTGATGCCAAGGAAGGTCTCTAAGGGCTACAGCATGCCTTATGCCACCCTGGAGACCTCTCACTCAGCACAGACACACTGCTTGCCAGCTTGTGTGTGCTAGTGAGGACAAATCGAGTAAGTCGACATGGCACTCCCCTCAGGGTGCCATGCCAGCCTCTCACTGCCTATGCAGTATAGGTAAGACACCCCTCTAGCAGGCCTTACAGCCGTAAGGCAGGGTGCACTATACCATAGGTGAGGGTACCAATGCATGAGCATGGTACCCCTACAGTGTCTAAACAAAACCTTAGACATTGTAAGTGCAGGGTAGCCATAAGAGTATATGGTCTGGGAGTTTGTCAAACACGAACTCCACAGCACCATAATGGCTACACTGAAAACTGGGAAGTTTGGTATCAAACTTCTCAGCACAATAAATGCACACTGATGCCAGTGTACATTTTATTGTAAAATACACCACAGAGGTGCCCCCTGAAACTTAACCGACTGTCTGTGTAGGCTGACTAGTTCCAGCAGCCTGCCACACCAGAGACATGTTGCTGGCCCCATGGGGAGAGTGCCTTTGTCACTCTGAGGCCAGTAACAAAGCCTGCACTGGGTGGAGATGCTAACACCTCCCCCAGGCAGGAGCTGTAACACCTGGCGGTGAGCCTCAAAGGCTCACCCCTTTGTCACAGCCCAGCAGGGCACTTTGCTTAGTGGAGTTGCCCGCCCCCTCCGGCCACGGCCCCCACTTTTGGCGGCAAGGCTGGAGGGAACAAAGAAAGCAACAAGGAGGAGTCACTGGCCAGTCAGGACAGCCCCTAAGGTGTCCTGAGCTGAGGTGACTCTGACTTTTAGAAATCCTCCATCTTGCAGATGGAGGATTCCCCCAATAGGGTTAGGATTGTGACCCCCTCCCCTTGGGAGGAGGCACAAAGAGGGTGTACCCACCCTCAGGGCTAGTAGCCATTGGCTACTAACCCCCCAGACCTAAACACGCCCTTAAATTTAGTATTTAAGGGCTACCCTGAACCCTAGAAAATTAGATTCCTGCAACTACAAGAAGAAGGACTGCCTAGCTGAAAACCCCTGCAGAGGAAGACCAGAAGACGACAACTGCCTTGGCTCCAGAAACTCACCGGCCTGTCTCCTGCCTTCCAAAGATCCTGCTCCAGCGACGCCTTCCAAAGGGACCAGCGACCTCGACATCCTCTGAGGACTGCCCCTGCTTCGAAAAGACAAGAAACTCCCGAGGACAGCGGACCTGCTCCAAGAAAAGCTGCAACTTTGTTTCCAGCAGCTTTAAAGAACCCTGCAAGCTCCCCGCAAGAAGCGTGAGACTTGCAACACTGCACCCGGCGACCCCGACTCGGCTGGTGACGATCCAACACCTCAGGAGGGACCCCAGGACTACTCTAAGACTGTGAGTACAAAAACCTGTCCCCCCTGAGCCCCCACAGCGCCGCCTGCAGAGGGAATCCCGAGGCTTCCCCTGACCGCGACTCTTTGAATCCTAAGTCCCGACACCTGGGAGAGACCCTGCACCCGCAGCCCCCAGGACCTGAAGGACCGGACTTTCACTGGAGGAGTGACCCCCAGGAGTCCCTCTCCCTTGACCAAGTGGAGGTTTCCCCGAGGAACCCCCCCCTTGCCTACCTGCAGCGCTGAAGAGATCCCTAGATCTCCCATTGACTTCCATTACAAACCCGACGCTTGTTTCTACACTGCACCCGGCCGCCCCCGCGCTGCTGAGGGTGAAATTTCTGTGTGGACTCGTGTCCCCCCCGGTGCCCTACAAAACCCCCCTGGTCTGCCCTCCGAAGACGCGGGTACTTACCTGCAAGCAGACCGGAACCGGGGCACCCCCTTCTCTCCATTCTAGCCTATGTGTTTTGGGCACCACTTTGAACTCTGCACCTGACCGGCCCTGAGCTGCTGGTGTGGTGACTTTGGGGTTGCTCTGAACCCCCAACGGTGGGCTACCTTGGACCAAGAACTAAGCCCTGTAAGTGTCTTACTTACCTGGTTAACCTAACAAATACTTACCTCCCCTAGGAACTGTGAAAATTGCACTAAGTGTCCACTTTTAAAACAGCTATTTGTGAATAACTTGAAAAGTATACATGCAATTTTGATGATTTGAAGTTCCTAAAGTACTTACCTGCAATACCTTTCGAATGAGATATTACATGTAGAATTTGAACCTGTGGTTCTTTAAATAAACTAAGAAAAGATATTTTTCTATATAAAAACCTATTGGCTGGATTTGTCTGAGTGTGTGTACCTCATTTATTGTCTATGTGTATGTACAACAAATGCTTAACACTACTCCTTGGATAAGCCTACTGCTCGACCACACTACCACAAAATAGAGCATTAGTATTATCTATTTTTACCACTATTTTACCTCTAAGGGGAACCCTTGGACTCTGTGCATGCTATTCCTTACTTTGAAATAGCACATACAGAGCCAACTTCCTACACCACTCATCCATTATCTTCCGATATTGTTTAAGTCATGGGTGCTCGCAAACATTTTCCAGGGGGCCCAAAACTTTGGTCTGTGATGTGACCGGGGGCTGCACTTATGCTAGCAGGGTGATGGACGGGGGGGCCTTAATGGGGTGGTGGGGAAATCTGTAAAGTCGGTCCAGGTGGAGCGAAGCATATACACATCTAGTGGCTCTGCTGCACAATATGAAACCAGAAGACCTGGGATTAATCCCAGCTTCCTACTTTACTAAATTATGTGATCCTGGGCAATTGTTTTTCCCTTTCCATCCTTTTCCTTTATTATCACATATGGACCTAAAAAACCAAAGCTTTATGATGTGCACTGTGTAAAAACTCTTGTTTTTGATTTAATAAACTAGAATGTTGTTCATTTATAATAGAAACCCGGGCCACCCTAACATGCACCTAACAACTTGCCTCTTAGTTCACCATTGCCATTGTGGTCAGGGTTTGGGGGGTATTAATTAATGTTCTAAATCCATATTTAAAAACTATCACTTTCAAAACAAATCTTCGTAACTCACTGATATAACCTGATGTGCTAAGGTGAAGAGGTGCTGCATGTTAATGAAATACACTTTTGAATTTTGAAGAGATTTTGCATATTGTATACTTTTGCTGCAAGGTGCCTTTAAAAATGAAGAATTTCTTGAAAATAAGTGGTGTAAGACACCCTAGTTACTTCCCTTTTTAACTTCAATTAACCTTAAGATAACTGTTTGCTTATTATTTAACATTTTTAATGTTGGTGCTGAGTGGAGTAAAGAGCAGCCCAGTGCTGCTCTTGACCAGGGGGCCGCTTGAATAGGTCAGGAGGGCCGCATGTGGCCCCCGGGCCGTACTTTGAGTATCACTGGTCTAAGTGGCACAGATGAAGTGCTTTCTTTCTTCCCACATTTATGCGTCAGCTGAATCACCACTGCATTCAATGTCACATCACTGGCAATTACTTCATCCATTCTTCTATTGTTACGTCTAAGTCACCTCCTGCCCACTTGCTATGGCACTCACTTTCTGTTTTGTTCTCCCTGCCTTACCATATATCTCCTCCCAGTTCACAGTAAGGCAAAATAGACCATATACTTGAATATTAAAGCAAACAGGGAAATGCACTGGTGTGTACCAGTGCTCTTGGAGAAAAGCCACCAGCCTGACCAAGCGTGTGGAGTCCTTTCCTTCAGGTAACAAAACCTTGACTAGTGACTTATTGGTAGCCAGCCCCCAACTGGTGCAGTCAATGCTTCTATCTCTAAACAGAAAAATTCTGTTCTGTTTCTGTTGCAGCATGTAGCAAATGTCAGCTTTCTCCAATTTGTGATGAGGTAATTTAATGCCTTTTGCACTGGCGTGGTCTGTTTTTGAGATGTCTAATTAACCAAAATTCCTGCATAACCTATCTCACCTTTTAGGTAATTAAAAAAAATCCTTGTTGACCCTCTCCCATTTAAACTTAATTTCCTTGCTCAGCAACATCATAAATTTCTCACTTTTATCTGCAGTTCTCCACAGACTTAACATAGAACTCAACAAGACCTAAAAATAACTCATGCGGAGGAGCTGAACTAATGGCTCATCAAATCAAATTGTGGTTTTACCTTCAGATAAGTTATACCCCATATTATCTGATTCTTCAACAAGAAACTTGCATTTTTCTTTTCTGAGGGCAAGTTCTGTCTACCCTAATCTATCCCAAGTGTGTTCAAATAACAAGTCATGTTCTTCTGTGATTTTGCAAAACACTAAGATGCCATTCTGGAAATATGACGTTATTGACATTGTTAGAGTGACAGTAAAATTGCGTGATTAACTAAAAAGAAAAATGTGCAAGGCTGAAATGAAAATGAGGCCTACACTGATAATTGACACATCTCGAAAATGAAAATAAATCACTGTCTAATTAAATGTATTTTATGTTTTACTGAGTTGTGAAAAAATAATTACATGTTGTACACTGCACATTTCACTACTTTTTCAAACCAGCGTATATTAAGCTAATTCAGATGAACTAATGTGATGGTCAGAAATTGCTGATGTGGATGGAAAGTCACTGCCAATGTTTTGCCCTTCCTGAAGCATTCTGTTGACATGGAGGAAAATGTACTAATATTGCAACATTTACTTAGTTTCCTGCTAGATAGTGTTCCACAGAAAACAATGGCTTTCAGTAGTTTCATGTAGTTTGAAACATTTTATTTTTGCAAACGGAAACTGGTGATAATGAGAGAATCTGAGCCAATGAGGGAGAAAAGACCACAAGAACTGCAACATGAAGAAACGTGCTTTAGTTTTAAATTGGTTCTGTCCCAACCATCCCATAGTCTGACCACTGGTAGAGAAGGTAGTTATTTTCTGGGACTCTAATTTAGCAATGTTTAGGTGATGTCAGTTCAGACTTATTCTTTCTTGCTGAATCTCAGACTTTAAGAGATTTTGCTTTGTCCTTTGCTGTGTTCAGATGTTATTATTTCTGCTAGTGAAATAATGTGCTATGTGCCACTGACAGTTCAGATGCATTAAGGCCAAATATTACTGAACTGTTCCCACACATGTCACTGTCCACTGAAGATGACTAGAAGATGCTCAAATGATGAAGACTTCGTTGCCTGCTGAACCTAAGGAGAGGTATAACCTAATGTGTGCATTTCTTTCTTGCAGGTTTTCATGTTTTTCTGTTCTAAAAACCAAAACGGTATTTTTGCCAGCACCATAGAACAATGTTTTCCAAATTTGTTTTTGTCGTCTTTTTTTTCCTCTGCATGAAGTCCATCATGCTTAATCTAATTAGGGTAATAGTTAGAATGTCACATTCTGAATTTGGCTGCGCAGAATAACTGTGAATAATACATTTGTGTTAACTCAATGTTTTCAATCCCAACTGTGCATCTGATATCACTGTTCTGTACGGTGATTCTTGGGTGCCTAATAATTCATATTCTGTCAAAGCGGAGATTCTTTAGAAGGTTTGATCAACCTGTGTTATTCATATATCTTTATAATTGGTTTTGCTCTTGGTTTTACATGATCTTAGATTGTTAATCTAAAGGACAATAAATGTTAGAACTTTAGTAATCTGGTGTGGTGATTTATGGCCAGATAGGTCATGGTACGTATAAATTACTGACTCTAATGTTGATTAATGATGGGATTGTTTGGGTTTGTTTATTGTTGACTACATTCTGTTCAGAGCCAAACACTCGCACCTGTCTGAGTCAAAGGTTAATTCGACCTCATGAGGGTAAAGGGTTGGTTACCCTTACGTGATCCCTTATAAAATAAATTATCAAAACAAAAATAAGGTAGGACGCGCCCACAACATCCTTGACAATTTCATACTTAATTTACTGGAACATACTCTGAGTTGATGACAACCCAAAAGGCGTGCATGTGAATTAGAAGGTACATTCAATTGCTATGAATGCTGAAAGTGGTCTAGAGTCCTTGTGTAAATGTATTTGATGGTACGCGTTCTCGAAATCTTATTTAGAAAAATGATTTCCACCTTAAGTAGCAGCATTAGCTCACTAATATTTGGCAAAGAGAAATTGTCAATAGCTATATTTTGGTTTAAACTGCGCAAATCCACCCAAATGCTTAATTTGCCATGAGCTTTTTCTGAAATGACCAACATTGAAATCTAATTGGGCACTTAAGTCTTTTTTATAATTCTGTCGTTCATCATGTTCCCCAACATTCTTTTCACTTAATACCTCACAATTATCAGAATCCTCCTCCTATTTTGTTGTATTATGTCGTGTAGCTTCACAATGATCTTGTAGTTTTACCCTTTTGAGTTCTCCAGACTTTCCCTAAACTCATCTTTATCCCCTTTGATGTCATCAGTTGTGGTTTCTTCGGCGATCGTCACTAAATTTGGCACCCTTGGATTAATGATGATGCGCAGTTAACATTAGCGGACCCACCCTAGAATCTGTGGACCATCTTCAGCTACATAAGCTTTGTCCTTGAACACCGTCTTGAAACACAATCTTCACAAACATAAGCTATATGATGATTGCTCTTATTTTAACCTTTGTACCCTCCAGTCTTGATATCTTAAGACTTGATTTTAGTAGCAGGCCATTCTTTCACAAACATCTCCATCAGAATTATAATATACTTTGACCCTGATTCCACCATTAGGCATGTCTCACATTCAGCCTTCGGCATACACTTCTTCCTACACCTTTTGTGTCCGCCACAACACTCAAAATCCTGACCTTTTGATATTGTTGACGAGTTTCCTCACGTACAGCTGCCTCTGTCATCCCTACCGGTATCTCAGCACGTTATTGCCATGTCTTTGATAGTTGTGACCTCAACCCGTATTACTGACAATTTGACTAGTCCCATTCATGTCTACCTCCTTCTCCCATCAGGCTTTGTATCAACGAGACCTCATTCATGCTGTTCACATCCCCTTTTTTCAATCACTTTCATGCAGGACTCTTTATTTCTCAACCACTTACGTTGCATTGTCTTTGTGGTAAGGGCTTTTTGCTACCCACAATCTCTCCTGCACCTTTTTACATTTGCACTACACAATCCGTTGGTCATGACTAAGTTGTTCTGTTAAGTTGTCAAATTAAAACTTCATCAGTAGTTCCCGCAGCTGAGCCACAAACTCATCCACTGTCACTCCGAATTTTGTAATGGAAATGTTTGTCTTTTACAAGTCTGTTTTCAAGTCTTTTTGCTTCCTTACATCTGCCACGATTTGACATCTTAATCAGGAATGATTGGCAAATATTTGAAGACATGTTGCCATTGTTTCCCCAGTGCACTTGGTAGCAAAGCTTTCTTTCTACTCGGGTGAAAATCTTGACAGCCATAGCTTCAAGTAATTCTCAAACATATCCACCCATTCTTCCCATTCAATTGGTGTATTCCGTGGCTCTGCCAAGATTATAGGTGGTCGTGTTACAGCAGTTATTTTTATAATATATTCTTTGGACGCTATAGGAAATAACTGGAAAAAGAATTTCACGAGGAAATAGTACTTACTCGCTATACAACGTTGTTATTGTGGCTCGTGTATATCCTTCAGACGTGACTGTGCGTAATCGACTTTGTAAACTAATGCACACTTAGAGATGTTTTAATGGCACAAACGCATGATCGTGAAGCGGGAGCCGCACCATTATACTGCAGTCAAGATCGCGCTCCAGGCTGTGAACAGTGAGCATGTAATCTAGTTGCACATAAGACACATGTTGAGTCTCAATCACGTTTGTCTGCACAGTGGAGGAAATAAGTACTTCCAGGTAAGGCCGCCACGTCATACAGGTTTAATCTGCATGAAAACATTAAATTTTGACAAGAAACTTCAAAATCCTATTAAATAAAATATGTTTTTAGTAAGGGCTCTGCAGGCCAACTTCTGGAATCTTTTCTCTTAGTTGGCTGGAGTACTGTTGACAAAAATAAGTAAAAATCATCAGGGTACTACAGCAAAGTGAAGTGACCTTTGGCCAGAGCTCGCTCCCCTGCGCCGACAGCACCACCTTGCTGTGCCGTTCCCCCAACCCCCGCCCACGCGACCGATTGAGTGTTCGAGGCCCTCCCTGGTGTCTAGTGGACGTTGGTAATTGTTACTAGTCTGTGCATTGTATTGTGTTCCGCTTTTGTGCCTTTCCACTATTTCTCTCACCTTATCTATTTCCCTTCTGCCCGCCGCTCTTACGTTGCTAGTCTGTTCATTGTATTGTTTTCTGTGTATTGTTCGCTCTTGCGTTGCTGGTCTGTGCATTGTGGTGTTCTGTGTTTTGTGCCTTTCCACTATTTCTCTCACTGTGACTGTTTCCTTCTGTCCGCCGCTTTTGCGCTGCTAGTCTGTGCATTGTATTGCTCTCTGTTTTTTGTGCCTTTCCACTGCTTCTCTCACCTTGTCTATTTCCCTTCTGTTTGCCTTTTCTGTCTGCCTTTTTTGGGCCATCTCGACCCTTGTGCGCTCCCCCAGCTTCTGCTTTTCCCCCATCCCTGCGGCCCCGACCCCCTCCCGCCCCCATTCGCTCTCCCGTTCCCGCCCGCCTCCCAGCTGCTCCTCCCTCCCACCTCCCCCTCTTAATGGCGGTCGCTGCATGGCCGCGCCGCTGGCGCGCCAGAAGTGCACCAGAGGCAAGCCCGTCTGCGCCCGGCGCCAGTCCCCCTGGCCCAAACAGCCAAACTCCCTCCCCTTCCCCCCCGCCCCCCCAAGACTACAGTACCACCTCCACTCCCTCCTCTCCCTCAACCCCGGAGCTCGCACCACCTGCATTCAAACCAGCCCCACACACCCACAAGGCCCCTTCTCCTGCCGCACCTGCCTATTCTCCTGCTCCACCTTCCACGCACCCCACACCAACTCCAAACGCAACAGCCTCCACACAACACCCTCACCCACCAAAAAACCCCACAACCTGCACAAGCCCCACGCCAATACCACCTCAACCCACAGCAACACCACAAACACCCCGCCAACACAATCCCACATCACAACAACCACACCACTCGCAACCATCTCAGCTGCCTGCTACTAAACACCCGGTCCCTACACAAACATGCCATAGAACTCTGGGACCTCATCACATCACACTCTCCCGACATCATCTTCCTCACAGAAACCTGGACAAACCTCGCATCCGAGCCAGATATAGCCACAGCCACCCTGGAAGGCTACAAACTCCAATGCAAAGACCGCCTTAACAAACCAGGAGGCGGCATCGCCATCCTTCACAGAGACACCATCAAGGTCACCACCAACACCCTCGACACCCTCAACGCAGAACATATGCACTTCCTCATCCACATCAACAACACCACCACCCTCAGAGGCACCCTCATATACAGACCCCCAGGACCACGCCCCCCCTTCTGTGACACCATCGCTGACACCATCAGCACGCACGCTCTCACCTCCACAGACTACATACTCTTCGGTGACTTCAACTTCCACCTGGAAAACCCTCACGACCACAACTCCTCCTCCCTCCAGGACAACCTCACCAACCTGGGACTCAAACACCTGGTCACAGCCCCCACCCACTCGGCTGGACACACACTTGACGCAATTTTCACCTCAAGCCAACACGTCACCTACACCCACACCACCAAACTCCAATGGACGGACCACCATTGCGTCCACTTCTCCTACAACGAACCACCCACACACCACCACCAACACACCACCCCCTACCGCATGTGGGACAAGATCCCCACAGAGCGCCTGAACTCCTAACTGACACAAACCCCCACACACCACCGACCACAACACCGCCGCACACAACCTCAACAAATGGATCACCACCTGTGCAGACGCTCTCGCGCCCCTCAGAAAAAACATCACCATCCGCAATATCAAGAACGCCCCATGGTTCACCACTGAACTACACGAATCCAAACGCAAATGCTGCAAAGCAGAGAAAACTTGGAGACAAGAACCCTCCACCACAAACTTCTCCGCCCTCAAAACCACCACACGCATCCACCACCAACTCGTACACACCACCAAAAGAGCACACTACAAGGAACGCATTGACAACCACTCCCAAAGCAGCAAAGAACTCTTTACCATCATCAAAGAGCTCTCCAAAGCCAGCAACCTAGACCCCACGCACACACAAACCCTCTGCAACTCCCTCTCACATCATTTTCACCGCAAAATCCTGGACATACACAACAGCTTCATACTGCACACACCCTCCACATGCAACCTCCACCCACCCAACACAAACTCACCACACACACCACCCCAACCTACTCACCACCTGGGCCCCCACCACCGACAAGAAACCGAAAAGACAATGAACTCCATTCACTCTGGCTCCCCCTCCGACCCATGCCCCCACCGAATATATAACAAGGCCAGCCCCACCATCGCCCCCAAACTCAGAGCCATTATCAACAGCTCATTCGAAACCGCCACCTTCCCAGAACCCTGGAAACACGCGGAAGTAACCGCTCTCCTAAAAAAGCCCAAAGCCGACCCAGACGACCTCTCCAACTACCGCCCCATCTCCCTCCCTTTCCCAGCCAAGGTCACGGAAAAACTAGTCAACTCCCGCCTATGCCACTTCCTCGAGGCAAACCACACACTCGACCCCTCCCAATCCGGGTTCCGCAAAAACCACAGCACGGAAACCGCTCATCGCATGCACCGACGAAATCAGATCCAGAGTCGACATGGGCGAGACCATTGCACTCATACTCCTGGACCTCTCCGCAGCCTTTGACACTGTCTGCCACCACACACTCCGCACACGACTTCACGACGCCACAAAGCCCTGAACTGGCTCACCTCCTTCCTCACCAACAGAACCCAAAAAGTCCGTCTCCCACCCTTCCAATCCCCGCCACCAAAATCACCTGCGGAGTCCCACAAGGCTCCTCCCTCAGCTCCATGCTCTTAAACATCTACATGGCCCCACTAGCTAACATCCTCAAACCTCACGGCATCACCATCCTCTCATACGCTGATGACACACAACTCATCTTCTCCCTCACCCGCAACCCCACCACCGCCAAAAACCAACCTACACGCTGCACTCCTTGACACCGCTGCCTGGATGACAGCCAACCACCTTAAACTCAACTCCAACAAAACCGAGATAATTTTTGGACCACGCAAAAACACTTGGGACCCCTCATGGTGGCCCACCATGTTAGGCCCCGCACCCACCCCCGCAAACCACGCACGCAACCTCAGCATCATCATGGACCCCTCCCTCTCAATGGCCCAACAAATCAACGCCCTCACCTCCTCATGTTTTAACACACTCTGCACACTGAAAGAAACATTCAAATGGATCCCCACAGAGAACAGAAAGACAGTCACCCACGCACTCCTCAGCAGCAGGCTAGACTACGGCAACGCCCTCTACGCCGGCACCACACTCAAACTCAAGCGCAAACTTCAGCGAATCCAGAACTCAGCAGCACGCCTCATCCTTGACCTCCCCTGCCATGAACACATCTCACCACACCTCAAATCCCTCCACTGGCTCCCCATAGACAAAAGTATCACCTTTAAGATCCTCGCTCACAAATCCCTCCACAACACCGGCCCAACCTACCTTAACGAAAGAGTGACCTCCCACACGCCACCTCCGCTCCGCCGACCTCTCTCTCGCCACAGTTCCTCGCATCACACACCACCACCGGAGGCAGATCTTTCTCCTATCTGGCCCCCAAAGCCTGGAACTCCCTCCCCACACACCTCCGCAAGACCCAGGACCTCCTACTCTTCAGGAAGAGCCTTAAAACCTGGCTTTTCGAACAGTGATCCCCGTGCCTTGAGACCCTCACGGGTGAGTAGCGCGCTCTATAAGTCTCTGATTGATTTGATTTGTCCACATACACAGCCTTCCACGCCAGCCAGCTGTAAAGTGTTGTGGTTTAGAACTTCCAGGCTCAAGCCACAACATACTTGGGAGTTTATAACTGTACAATATTCTGTCTTAAAAGCATAACACACAACATCCCTGTTATTCAGTTATCTATTCTATGTGTTTCATAGGGCTTTTAGCTAGTAGTGTGAATACCTGCGTTCTAAATCCAGTAATTCACTGTTATGACATAGCAGCGGTGGATAACAGAACTTGTTAACAACTATTGCTATTTCATAAAGGTCTTCCATGGTGCACTGGCTGAACTCTGAGAACGTGTCTGAACAGTGCTAGGAAGCAGGGAACTGTTAGGGGAGGGTGGCTAAAGGCCAACCTTTTTGTGTGTGTGTGTGTGTGTGTGTGTGTGTGTGTGTTTTTTTCTTCTTTTCCTCCTAATGACAGTGGAAGTAATGGTATATAGGCCCCCTTTATTCCTCTGCCCTAGAGTATCAAATGTTAGCAGGGGCAGATGATTTGAAAGGGCCATACTTTTTATCCAGCTATGTTATAATAATATGTAACAGGAATGTCTTGCCTCTGGGTTCTGGTTAACCTCATAGAAAACTCTAGCTTCTCACTTGTTGTCTACTTGGTCATTCATACCTCGTTCATTTTTTTTTTTTTACCATTATATGCATATATATTTTTCCTTTCACCAATACCATATCTAATGCATTGCTACTGCCAATGAGACCCCAATTAATGTTAGACACACATGCAACCAGTTAAGACTGTAAAGTGGTGGTTGCTATCCTATACTTTAGTGTCCACTCACCCCCTTCCCAACAGACCAGCTGATCACTTGAAGTGTAACTGTGATTTTGCTTTTTCCATGCTATGTAAGGCCACCTCCATGGTCCTATGGGGCTTGCTTGAGGCAGTTGAACTACTGAAAATTGACTTCCATTTCTAGGGCGAAAACCAGTCCTTAGGTGCTTGCTTCATGGACGACCTGGCTTGTCGGTTTTGTCCTGGACTTTTAACCATGAGGAACAAGGTCAAGACTGATTTGCATACTTGCTGGGTCCACACTGGGGTGGCATGGTGAGCAAAAGATCAGGGGTGGGAGTTTTACCCCGAGCTAATGTTAGTGGTTAGACTTATTGCAAGCAGTCTCCCATCACCTTTTGTATTTTCCATTTGTACAGCATCTATGACGTGAGATGGAAACCCTGTTTACATTTAATGCATAAGCCATAGGAGATAATTATTTGATGTGAACAGTAACTGCTGCCTGTCACTTATGGGCTCCCTAGGCGTAAATCAGTGCTTCACTGTTCTGTCCCACTGTGTACTGATTTTTTGCACCAATGAAGAGATTGACAAGCCTGGCCGTATTGAATTTGGGTCTTTCATCCATTCTTTCAGTCAAACAAAATATCTTGCAAAGACGTTAAACTATGTAAAATTTCATTTCTGATGGATACAACTACCTGTGGATTCCTCACCTAATGAATTCTCCCCCATGCGCTGCATTCAACGGAAACTTCTTCCCAGCTCTGCACGTCGGTGAGGACGTCACAATTGGCCCGACTCCACGCGGCTCCGTCTGACGTCATCGTGGCAATAAGAGGCCCTCGCCGGTGTGCTGACGTCAGTTCCTTTTTTTTCCGTGCCTTCGATAACGGTTATTTCTCCAGCTCTTGTATCGTTTGCTGTTGGAAGGGATACTCTGTGTTTTTTTTCGAGATGTCTGCCACGAAGAAGTCAGGGTTCAAGCCTTGCAGGGAATGCGGAGGTCGAATGTCAGTCACTGACCCGCATAACGACTGTCTATGGTGTCTGAGCCCAGACCACGACGTCTAGGAGTGTGGTTCGTGCCAAAAAATTAACCCCAAAGCTCTGAAGGAGCGTGAAGCCAAACTATTTTTAGCGAAAGCTAAAAAGGAGAAGAGGAGGCACCATAGGTCTTCATCTGGGAAGTCGGCGAAGAGTCATAAGAAGCGGCGCCATCACGACTCCCGGCGTCGTTCCAGAGGAAGCCGGTCGAGGTCGAGGTCTCCATCTGCCCGGCGCCATAAGTCCTGGGAGGTCAGCCCGACCGTGACTCCTCAGCCTTTGACTCCGCAATCTTCGCCGGCGCCGTCAGTCTATGAGGTGGTGGAGCCTCAGAGTCATCACTCATCTCCGGCGCATCTGGATGTTCAGGATTCGAGTCCGGCTCCTCAGGAGTATCCTGCCTTCCCCGCTCCGGGGACGGATCCAGCGGCATTCCTTAATGCCATGTTTGCCATGTTTCAGAGCATGGTGACAGGAGGTGGTGCGCCGGCTGGCCCCACTGGTCCCATGGCATTTAGGACTCTATTCATGCCATTCTGTCTGGCAGGAGACACTAGCCCGGTGCCGGCAGTGCAGCCGTCGACGTTGGTAGAAAGACCTTTGACGCCGGTGTCTGTTCAGGTGGAGGCGTCCCGAAGTCGGATGGTGTCGATGGCTGGAGATCGAGTGTCCACACGCCGATGGATCCATCTCCGGCGTCGGAAGGGTCCGGAGATCGTGTGGTGACGCCTTCTCGGCCCCGCTTTCTGTCGTCGGTCAACTCTTTATCGACGCCGGGCCTGGAGGCGAAATTGCCGTCCCGAAGAAAGGCCCTCAGATTGTTGGAGGAGAGAGAATACCAGAGACAGCTCCTTGAGGAAGGGGAGATAGTGGAGCCCCTAAGTGACTTTCGGGGGTTGGACACTGCCAGTGGGCTGGATACTTCCCCGGAGTGGGATTTGGCCTCACCAGGGGAATATACTGAGGAGGCAGCCTCGTTTCATTCGGTCATCAGGAAGGCTGCTGATTTCTTAGAAATCCCACTTCCAATGGCACAGGTCAAGACTAATATCCTGACGGAGGTGCTTCATCCTGCCACGGCTATTGCGGATCCGTTGTTACCTTTTAATGAAGCTCTTATGGATCCCATAGTGGAGGTTTGGAAAAAGCCTGTTTCTTCGTCAGCAGTGAACAGGTCGGTGGCCAGACGGTATAGGTCAGCGCCTGGGGACCCTGAATTCCTTTCCAAACATCCGTCTCCTGAGAGTCTGGTGGTGCAGGTGTCTTGTTTGTCGCGGTCTGCTCCTGGTGTGCCATCTGACGGAGTCAAAACACATGGAGCAGTGTGCCAAGAAGGTTTTCTCATCATGCAGCATGGCACTTAAATCAGCTAATGCTACGTGTATCCTGGGCAGATACAATCATGCAATAATGGATGCAGCTAAAGCAGCGCTGCCAGTTATGCCCCAAGGACTCACGGATGCCCAGTCGGTGGCGACGCAGGTCATACAAACAGGATTGGACACCACGGACTCTGTTGCTAGAGCCATGGGAACCTCCATCGCCACCAGACGTCCTGCTTGGTTGCACATGTCTGGGTTTTCGTCAGACGTCCAGGCCACTCTCTTAGACTTGCCCTTTGATAGCGCTAAATTATTTGGCACTAAAGCTGACTCTGCGTTGGAGCGCTTTAAGGAGTGCAGGGCAACAGCAAAATCCTTGGGCCTGCAGGCTGTTTCGACCCCTTTTAGGTCCTTTAGACCAGTGTTCCCCAACCCCCGGGCCGCGGACCAGTGCCGGTCCGTGGATCATTCGGCACCGGGCCGCCCCACTGTGGCGGGCGGTAAATGTTTGATAATTTTTCCGTGGCCCGCTTGTCACACAATGGGACAAGCGGGCCACGGAAAAATTATCAAACATTTACCGGTCCGCGGCGATAAAAACGTTGGACAACACTGCTTTAGACGGCTTAGAGTATTTGGATGAGGAGCGTCCTTTCGTGGGAGATCGCAGCAGGCAGGCCAGCAGCCCTCGAGTCTCCCTTACAGATCTATTAGGGGGCGGGGTAGAGTCTGCACTAGAGTGGCCACCCAACAGCAGCACCCTACCTCTTACCCTTCCTCAGGGGGGATGCAAAAGGGAAAGCAACCCTAGTCCTCTAACCATTGCGTCCTATGTGTCTCCCGTAGGGGGAAGGTTGTCTCTTTTCCCATATGGGAGTCGATAACATCCGATTCCTGGGTCATCAGTGTGGTAAGGAAAGGCTATGCTCTTCCCTTTCGGGAGATTCCTCCTCCCTTCCCTCCCCCTCCCCCCTTTTGTTCAGAAGATCATCTCCTGTTGTTAGAACAGGAGGTTCTATCCCTATTGTCAAAGGGTGCAGTGGAGTTGGTTCCCGAGCAGGGGATGTTATCAAGGTATTTTCTGATCCCCAAAAAGGATGGTCGTTTGAGGCCTATCCTGGACCTGAGGATTTTGAATTGGTTCCTCAAACAGGAGAAATTCAAAATGCTGACTCTAGCACAGGTACTTATGGCGTTGAACAAGGAAGATTGGATGGTGTCTGTCGACTTGCAGGATGCTTATTTCCATATTCCCATTCTCAAGTCACACAGGAAGTATCTCCGTTTTGTGGTAGGGTCACAGCACTACCAGTTTGCGGTCCTTCCTTTTGGTCTTACTTCCGCGCCTCGAGTCTTCACGAAGGTGATGGCGGTGGTTGCAGCAGACCTCAGGAGGAAGGGAATAGCAGTATTCCCTTACCTGGACGATTGGTTGATCAAAGCCAAGTCTCCGGAGCTTGTGCTGCATCATCTGCAGATGACAACCCAGTTGTTGTTCAGTCTGGGCTTTTCGATAAACGTGCCCAAGTCTCACCTGGTGCCCTCTCAACGCCTCCTGTTCATAAGGGCAGTACTGGATACTACATTGAATCGGGCCTTTCCTCCGCCACAGCGGATTCAGGACATTCAGGCGTTGATTCCAATGTTTCAAGAAGGAGCGATTGTTCCAGTCCTCAAGGTCCTTTGTCTGCTCGGTTTGCTTCTTGCATTCTGTTGGTCACTCATGCACACTGGCACGAGGGCTCTTCATTGGTGTCTCCACAGGCAGCTGTTTCAACACAAAGGGGATCTCGAAGAGTCGATGAGGATCTCCAGGGACACTGCAGTGGATCTTCAATGGCGGGCTACGGTCGGAAACCTGTGTCAAGGAAAGCTGTTTTCGTTGCTGCCTCCATTGACCACAGTGATAACGGATGCCTCCACTTTGGGGTGGGGAGCTCACCTGGGGGACCTGGAGATCAAAGGTCGTTGGTCTCCAGTGGAGCAGGTGTTTCATATCAACCTGCTGGAATTGCGGGTGATACGTTTGGCTCTCAAGGCCTTCCTCCCTTCCATTCGCGGTCCGTCGTTTCAAGTCTTGACGGACAATATGACCGCGATGTGGTACATCAACAAGCAGGGAGGAGTAGGGTCGTATCTTCTCTGCAGAGAGGCTCTGCGGCTCTGGTCCGGGGCAGAGGACTATCGGATTTGCTTAATAGCAAACCATCTGGCCGGGGTTCAAAATGTGCGTGCGGACAGTCTCAGTCAGCTACTATCGGCCGATCACGAGTGGCGTCTTCATCCAGAGCTGGTCCTTTCCATCTTCCGGAGGTGGGGGTTTCCCCAGGTAGACCTGTTTGCCACTAGGGAGAACGCGCACTGCCCATTATTCTGCAGCCTTCACCTATCCGGTGCAGGAAGCGTTGGGGGACGCGTTTCAGATGTCTTGGAACGGCCAGTTGCTTTACGCGTTTCCCCCCCATACCCTTGATTCCTTGAGTTCTGAGGAAGATTTGCCAAGACCGGGCCCAAGTCATATTAATAGCTCCGGATTGGCCAAGAAGGGTGTGGTACACGGACCTTCTCCAACTCGCACTGTGCCCTCCGCTCTGTCTCCCTTCAGGGCAGATCTCCTCTCGCAGTCGCTGTTGCGGGTTCTACACCCCCACCTCCAGAGCCTGCACCTTCATGCTTGGAGATTGAACGGGGCCACCAGAGTTCTTTTTCTCTCCCACCGGATGTGGTGGACGTTATTTTATCGGCCCGGCGACACTCCACCAAATCTGTCTATGCGAGCAGATGGGCTAGATTCGTTGGTTGGTGTGGAGAGAGACAAATTAATCCCTTAAGTGCCCATTTATCGGAAGTATTGATGTTTGCATTGTCCTTGGCACAGCAAGGCTGCGCTGTTGCGACTGTCAAGGGCTATCTTTCGTCCCGCTCAGCCTTCTTATGTCTTCCTGATCATCCCTCTTTGTTCAAATCCCCTTTAGTGTTGAGGTTTTTGAAGGGGCTTACCAATAGGTTTCCTCCCACTTCATTTCTCATGACCCAGTGGGATTTAAATCTGGTCTTAACCTTTTTGATGGGCTCTCCTTTTGAGCCGCTTCATTCTTGCCCTTTAAGATTTTTAGTTCTAAAGACTGTGTTTCTTACGGCCATCACGTCTGCTAGGATTGTAAGTGAGCTTCAAGCTTTCTGTTCACCCTCCTTTTACAACCTTTCATAAGGACAAAGTGGCACTTAGGACAAGGGCGGCTTTCCTCCCAAGGTAGTGATCTTGTTTCATTTGGGACAGTATCACTCTCTCGACATTCTATCCTCCTCCACATCCATCTAAGGAGGAGGAGAGACTCCATCGACTGGACCCAAGGAGAGCTCTCAGCTTTTACATAGACAGGACGAGAGAGTTCCGCTTGGACGACCAACTCTTTGTCGGATACGTGGGGAAGAGGAAGGGGAAGGCCGTCCACAAACTAACGCTATCCAGGTGGGTCGTTCTTTGTATTAAGATATGCTATTCATTAGCGAAGAAAGATCCTCCTGATGGAATAAGAGCCCATTCCACCAGGGCTAAGTCAGCCACATCGGCCCTGGCTAGAGGTGTTCCAGTGGTAGGCATTTGTAAGGCCGCGACTTGGGCGTCCCTCCACACCTTCGTAAAGCACTATTGCTTGGACTCGGAGATGAGGGGGGATGGCCTTTTTGCGCGGTCTGTGCTGCGGGATTTCTTGGTATGATCAGTCAGACTCCCACCTCCGAGGCAGTACTGCTTTGGGACTCTATTCATTAGGTGAGGAATCCACAGGTAGTTGTATCCATCAGAAGAGCAAGTTACTTACTTTCGGTAACGCTTTTTCTGGTGGATACACTAGCTACCTGTGGATTCCTCATGGTCCCTCCCGCCTCCCCGTAGTCTGTCTGGTCATACCGAGATTTCCTTGAGTGTGTACATGTATAGTTGATTGTTTCTGCATTATGAGGGTATACATTTATATATATATATATATATATATATTTGTATATATGGTTCTATTTGTATGTGTTGGTATACATTCATGATTGTGTAAAATATTTACGAACGTGTTGATACTGTTACCATTATTGGTTTTTACCCTTTCTATAAAAGTTTTCTTGAATATGGATATGAAGTGTATGGAATGTCAATATTTACTGATTCGTCTCAAAGGCACGTCAAAAATGGCGTAAACTGACGTCAGCACGCTGGCGAGGGCCTCTTATTGCCACGATGACGTCAGACGGAGCCGCGTGGAGTCGGGCAATTGTGACGTCCTCGCTGATGTGCAGTGCTGGAAAGAGATTTCCGTCGAATGCTGCGCATGGGGGAGAATTCATTAGGTGAGGAATCCACGGGTGGTAGCTAGTGTATCCACCAGAAAAAGTGTTACCGAAGGTAAGTAACTTGTTTTTTCTTCACATAATCCTTAAATTGTATTTATTTATTTTAACATAACTAGAATGTAAAGGCAACAAGGAATTGAAGACAGTTGTTCTTACACTGTTTGTTGGCACTTAAACAATTATGAACAAGCACACCTGTTTTATGTTTTTTTCAAATTTTTGCATAGCGTGAGGGAAGCGGGACAGCCAGAGGAGGCACTGTACATGAGGGGAATTTTGCTTCCAAAATAATGCTGTTATTGTAATAGAAAGGACTGACAGCAAATACTACTCTGTAGGAGTTGGCCAATGATGACATCTGTTTTCACACACTCAAACTTGGTTACAGGAAAGCCCTCTTAGAATGACATCTTTTTCACTAAAAGCATCCCAAGCACATAACCAAGTACTTAATTACAAATTACAATGGAGAACATACATTCACAATTGTAGTTTTCCAGCTTTTTGTGAATAAAGTTGTATTTTTTTAAACCACACTTGACAAATAGTGTAGTCCAATGCCAAAACCTAGCCCTAAAAAGGCAAGAGGAGGGTGGGAAGCCCTGTAGAATATCAGTGTTTAACTCAGATAGAGTTGATGAATAAAGATTGAAATCGGGACTATAAGTTGACCTCCATGCCCAGCACTGTGATGAATCTTTTTAGGTCTCTCCTGCGACAGGCCGTGCACTCTCACGTGCAAGAGAGATTGTATTCAATAAAGGGCTTGCAGCCTGCCCATTGCTTAAACTTTGTAGGTTTCATTGACACTCCTATCTGCTGCCTTCTAATTGACGAGCATAGGCTGGCTTCACCGCCTTTTCTGTTGGCTGGAGCATGGACCAAGTAGTGATTGCTTCAACTTGATAGCTGTCCTTCCTTTGATCATGCTGTGATCGAGGTACTACTTTTATTTATTTTTCCCGGTCTTGCATGAAGAATCGTTTGCCATTTCTAACTGTTTTACTATGCCCCACACTCTTCAAAAAGCCCTTTTCCCCTGTAGTGGATGTTATTTGTGACAACAGATGTTATCTGCTTCCAAATGTATTTTCCCTAAGATATGAAAATGGGATCAATTGCTTCCTTTGTGATAGAACATTTTTGCCACATATTATTTTATTTTTTTCTTCATGCATGGTTAGATTATCTGATTTGCTCATAATCACAGGGGTGTTGCTCCCAGGCCTAATAAGCATTGGCAAAGCCAGTAGTCTGCCATTGCTGATCATGATATACAAAATGTGCATTTCCAGTGTTGGCAGTGATTTGTAGCCATGCTCTGCAGCAGTGTGACTGCTATTCAGCATGGCTCAAATAATGATAAAAAGGGACTATGATGCATCCAGCTCTAATGCTCTTTAAATTGTTTAAAACAAAAATGCATTAGTCGCCAGCTGTATCATAGGCCTTTTTTTTATTTATATTAGTCTGCATTGCTGTTTGACATTGCTACAAAACATTGCCAAAGTCAGTAGCTCTCATAGTCGAAACCTATTGGCTTTGCCAATATTTGTTTAAAAGGATGGAATGTTCAGCCTTGCTGAAAACAGTGGACAAGCCCTAGAGCACCATTATTGCTGTGAGTTCCCTTTCCACCATGTTGTGGATAACTGACAATAGTGAGTGAGTGCCAGTTCAGGAACCTGTGTTGGTTTCTGTATGCCTGCACTTGACTGGTGAAGTATTGGTCTGAAAAGGTCGTGACCGACAGTGCTGTAAGGAACAATACATCTTGGGTCCAGTGTTGGTTTTGACAATAAAATAAGGGCAGTAGCTTGTTTGAAAGCAAGTGGTCCATATTTTATTCTTCTGTAAGCATTTGTGGAACTAGATAGTGGCCACTCGGGGGGCCTAATCAAATGAGTAATCAGCCAGATTTTGTTTTAGGAGGCTAAGTGTCTTTGGCAGAAAAGAAGTAAATTCTGTGAAGGAAACCCTAGCATTCGCTACTGTAACCCTACTGGTGTTGAGCACGTCATCCTAAAAAGAACTGTTAGGCGTGAGCCTCACTGGAGTCTGACATAACTACTGTTTGTATTGGAGATGCAATTGATTTCCATTTACTAGTACTTGTTGTGTGGATTATTTCTTAGTATTATGATCATTATTGAGAAAGTCTCCATGCTTTTGAGTGTTTCGAATTTACTGATATGAGAATCAAATCACTGAGTAGTTTGGTTAGTCCTCTAAATCATTCCTAATGGTTGTACTATCAAGGCTAAGGTTGTTTTATGGACTGTTCTCATGCTTCCTTTGAAGCAGTATGTGACAGGAGGCATTAATCTGTAACTTTTGTCCCCTATGGTTTTGATGGAAAAGCTAATATTTGTTTTCCTGATCAAGTAGATGGTAAAATAGATATTCTTCTGATGCTCCATAGGGCCAGATAGTTTATATGACCTTTTAACAGTGGTAGGTTTGGACTGCATTGTATGACCTTAAAGTTAAGGTGGCTGCTACATTTGGTAAAATCAATGCACTACAGAGGTCTATTCACTGGCTCTGGGTATGAATTTGAAATGCAACCCATGCCTCGTATTGGCTCTTTTGTATTTCCTGTAAGAGTCTGATTGGGTAAATACGTAAAGGTCAAACTTAATTGACATCTGGCTACTTTTTACTGTGACAAGGTTTAGTTCTGTTTTTAATGATTCGTCTGACTTCCCTTTTTACGTTTCACAGACAGACTGCTTTTGACGGTCTTGACGAAAACTTTCTTGTGGATCATATTTAAAACATATTGAGCTTAGAGCCCAACCATCAGATCAGGTGATCGTTCAATGTAGGAACAAACAAATACAGGAGAGTGTGGACAGCGAGGAACTCGACTTTACAGGAGGCTATTGGTATAGCTAAAGTTGTCGAGGAGGCGGATCTGTGTATGAAGGAGATGCAGCGATTGGAACTGAGACATTCGTGTCCCAATGAAGAAGTCAACATATCATCTAAAAAAGATTCACATACGAAGTCAACGAAGGAGGGGTGTAGCAAAGAGAAGTACAGCAGTGGCAAAGAGAAATAATATCAAACCGAATTTCAAAGATAGTTACAGATGTGGGAGTTTAGAGGGTGTTTCACAGGAAATGTGATAGGCGGGGCCATTTAGCAAGTGTGTGTAAAGACTTGTCGTGTAATATAGTAGCGTACGTTGAGGATGTTGAGTCAGTGCCGGACAGGGTGTTCTGCTTTGAGAGTAAAGACTGTTCGGAAATTGTCAGGTCAAAGGCAGTTTTTAAAAATCAAGGTGAAAAATCTAGTTGATGGTGGATCCGGGCTCAATGTATTCTATTGTGCCAGCCAGGGTATTCAATAAGGTATGGCCTGAAGCAAAGTTACCTCAGTGATGTGAAGCTGAAGGGCTATGGGGGAGCAGACATCAACATAGTGGGTTTCATGCATGCGTCATTTGAATTTAGAGGGAGGATCTCAGAAAGTAAAGTGTACGTATCCAACGATGGCCCAGCCATTTAAGGGTGAGTGCAGCAATATGATTTATGGGTAATATTGGACCCCAGATCAGTCGAACAAGTGTTGGTGGTACAGGAGGAAGGAGTGGATGAAATATTTAAAAATAAAATTGAGGAGGTATTTGAAAACCGCATTGGTGGGTTATGTGCATGAGATTAAATTGAAACGTGGGAAGATGCCTGTGAGACAGTGTGCGTAAGGTGCCAATTGCTGTAAGGAGTGAAGTGAGAGAGATGTTAAAAGAAATACAGGAAGAGGGCATAATTGAGCCAGTGGAGGCCTCTGAGTTGTTGTTGCCGGTGGTTATAACGAAGAAGAGTGATGGGCGTTTAAGATTTTGTGTGGACCTCAGGTCTTTGAGCCAGGCCATAAAGTTGGACAGTTTTCTGTTACCCAATATTTCAGAGATGGTGTTGCAGTTGAACGGGGCGAAGTACTTTACCAGATTAGATTTCAAGTCTGCTTACCACCAGATTAAGTTGCATGATGAATCAGGGAATTTAACTGCCTTTATAACCACAGAAGGTGTGTTTCAATTTACAAGGCTACCTTTTGGGTTGGCATCTGCTTCTTGTGTTTTCCAACAGATGATGAATGTCTTGTTGGAGGGGGTTCCCTGTGTAAGGTTTTTTCTGGACGACGTATTAATTTATGGAGCTACAAAGGAAGCGCGCACTAGTACGTTGTTGGAGTTGCTGGTTTGACTTTGAGTAGAGGGAAATGTCCGTTTTTTGAGGAGGAAATAGAGTATTTGGGATATAGCATTTCAGGGCAAGGAATTAGTCCCAAGGAGAATTTGGTAAAGTTGATAGGGGAAGCTTCCACACGTGAAGGGAAAGATCAACTAAGGGGTTAGCGGAATATTGTTTAAAGTTTGTGAATAATTTTGTGGAAAAGATTGAGCCATTAAGGGAGTTATTGAGTAAGGGCATAGAATTTCGGTGGGGAAGTGAACAAGCCATTAGGGAAATTAAGGAGGATATGGTGAATGCAAAGATTTTGAGCCAAAATGCAGGACAATGATTACGGTGGACGCAAATGCACATGGGTTAAGAGCAGTGTTATCTCAGTACAAGAATGGGGTAGAGAAGCCAGTGGCATTAGCATTCAGGGCATTAAGTCAAAATGAACGTAACTATGCAGTTATTGAAAAGGACAGGCTGGAAAAATGTACAAGGTGACTGCATGTCTAGGTTACCTTTAGAAACTATGGGTAAGCAGAAAGTTGACGAGGTGGCTTGTGTTGTGGTGGAAGACGCATTGAAAGGGGATTTTAAAGCTATTACACATGAAGAATGGGAGACAGCTGTCAGTAAGGCTGAAGTGTTTCAGGAAGTGAGGAGGAGCATTTGCGAAGGGTGGAAGCTAGAGAGTGAATTAAAGGTGGGGGCACACCCTTTTGTGAAATTGCAAGAATTGACAGAAGGATAGAAAATCGATCATGCGTGGTGACGGGCTAATACCACCTGATGCAGTCAAGACAAGGTTAGTGATGTTGGCACATGAAGGCCATTTAGGGCAGATGCTTACTAAAAAGAAGACTAAAGGAGAAATTTTGGTGGCCTGGTATAGATCGAGTGAATGAGTGGGTGGCAGAATGTAACGTGTAAGGAAAGTGAGAAGAGATTGAAAGTAACTAATGGGGGTATTGGGTGTATCAGTGAAGAATGAGGTCCATGGAAGAAGTTGTTTGGGCATAATCGGGCCGATGGATTATGTGAACGAGAATGAGCGGTTTGCTGTGGTGATGGTTGATGTGGGTCACTGTGGAGTTTGCAAGGCATGTGACTATGAAAAGCGTTATCAGAATACTCAGAAAGGTGTTTAAGAGTGGAGGGAACCCGGGCCTCCT
Organism: Pleurodeles waltl; assembly: GCF_031143425.1. Taxonomy (NCBI): domain Eukaryota; kingdom Metazoa; phylum Chordata; class Amphibia; order Caudata; family Salamandridae; genus Pleurodeles; species Pleurodeles waltl. The sequence continues at coordinate 1,773,335,387 of NC_090444.1, read as the reverse complement.
GGTGGCAGACAATGGGACGCAACTCACTTTGGTGGCAGTTAAAAAAAATTCCTAGGTGGAAATGACATCAAACACGTTTGTACATCACTGTATAACCCCCGGGGAAATAGTATGGTGGAACGAGTGAATTGTATGGTGAAAGGTGCAACACAAATGGTGGAGGAAAACCGTAGGAGGGTGAGGGAAACAGTTGAAGAAATGGTGTGGGCATTTAACACTACAGTGAATGGTGCGACAGGGGACATTCCTTTTGTGAGAATGAGCGGTAGAAAACCCAAAACAAAAATGACTCCGCAGTGGATGGAGGAGCGAGGTAAAACAAGAGAAAGAAGTGAAAGTGGCAGGATAACCAAGGGAGATTGGGTAAAAGTAAAATTGTCTAAAAGAGGCAGTGGTCAGACTAAATATTCAGACCCCATGGAAGTGAGTGATCATGATTGGCACGTGGTGTTAGAGTGGTCAGAAATGGAACAAGAGGAGAGTGACTTTGTATTGCAAAGAAGAAAGAGACCTGCAAGATGAACGCAAGCGGGGGGGGGGGGGGAGGGAGGAGTTTAAGTATACGGGTTTCATGATGATGGATGACTAAGATATACTGGGTTGTGGGGGAACATAGGGATGACAAATTAAGGATTGGAGGTAGTAGCAGGAAGAGACAAGGTTATGGGAAAAGACTAGAGAGCACAGAACATGTAGGTTGCCAGTTAACTTTCAAGATTATGTATAGAAGTAAAGCATGTTTTTTTTTTTTTTTTTTTTTTTTTGCACCAGAAGATAATACTGTTGTAAGCATGAAAATGTGATATGTATTCTTAGGTTTTGTTCGAATTTGTATTTAGGAAAGAAAGGGGATGGCATAGCATGGAATGTTTGCACCAGAAGATAACTGTTGCTAGCATGGGAATGTGAATAATTTTAAAGTTTTGTTCGAATTTGTATTTAGGAAAGAAAGGGGATATGTTATAATGGATATGGGTGTCCAGCCTCGTGGCAACATGCATGAGGTCATAGTGGCATCATGGAATGTTGGCACAGGGCTGGGGGACGGTTAGAGTGGATAAGGAGGGCAGTGGATGGTGGTGGTTCAACTTCATACTAACTTTACGATTAATAAAATATTCTTTACTTATGATATGGACGATTCGTTATTAGTTTCCTTTCCCAGTAGTATGTAAAATAGATTGGGTCTAGCAAGCATTTACCTTTCAACTATGACCCTTCCATTTTCTTTTTAAATTCTGTTCAGGATTTCCAGAATGAAGTGTTTGAAAAATAAGCAGCCTGTTTATATGTATTGAATCCAGTATACAGTTTTGAAATACCTCAATATGTTTACGTTCCGACAGTATTTTGAAGCGTTTTCTCCTTTACTATTTAAAAAAAAAATAACCTGCCATTGTCAACACCAGTAAATTAGCCCTTCCATTATAAAGGTGAGATATATTGGCTTTCCCACTGCTTTTTTTTTTCTCCAGGTGTTCCTTTTTGGAAATAACTCTAAGGCAGATAGTGTTAATAGTGGGCTCCTTAACTGATTAGAACCAGCCTATAGTGATGACGAGAATATACAGCTTATTAGTCAGAATATAGTTGTGGATATTGTGGCATGGGAAACTGCAGACTCCACGATAACGAGATCCCACTTCAGGGCAGGATGTGACCATTTATCGCTAGGTCTTAAAATTGCTAGGGTCCTCTGCAGTAGATGAACTTTGATTTCAGTCTGTTGAGCTTGTTGCACAATGGTTAACAGTGAATTGTAAATACTGGTAATTTCATTGTTTTGAACTTCAGAGAAGATGACCCGTTGCCTTTATGTAACCGCTCAGTTAGCAAATTGCCTGCACAAGTAAACTATACATGGGTCCTATATAGTGCTGGAGAAAGAATGAGCCTACAGTGGGGTAGGAGGAATGGTCCACCTGAATGTGCGGTAAAGCATCCTTAGTCAGAATTATAAAATGCTGTGCTTGTTGATTCCAAATACTACTAAATATAAGTTAATTGCACAGATCTTTCCGGAAAAGGTGGTGGTTAAGATCTGTTCTTGGGCTGGAGTTCAAGGCATTAGTGTTTGAGGCCTTGATGACCAGGAATCTTACTCCATATGTGAAGGCTTATTCCTTGGTAACATCCAGATTTGTTGCTAAACGATACCAAGCTGAAACGTAGTACGGGCTGGGTTTTGAAGGCAGCTGGTTCCTTACTCCACTAGGCCTTCTAGATGGTACAGGGGATTTTTAATTTAATCCTGGGTTTCACTGGGGGCTAGTTGATTACTTCAAAGTTAGTTTTGCACAGAGTTTCTATAGGTTAGGATAAATTGACTGCATGATTTTGCAGCTTTTGCAATCTGTCATTACATTTTTTGTGAGCCCTTCATAGCCCATATTGCTCTAGTCCAGCCTGTCCAGTAATAAGGTTCATTTCCACTTGAATGGTTTGTTCAAGTGGCAGACTTTCCTAAGAAATGACAATTGTAGAGTAACAGACATGTACTGTTTTTCTTTGACGTGGACAATGGGAAGCTTATGCTGTTAAGCCACTTGAATGAAAGGTTTGATTCAGTCACAAAACAGATTTTAGTTCTATCCAACAGCTTGTGAAATCTTTACATTTTGTCTTGTTGACTGACATGGATTTGGGTAGCATCTGCATGCATTTGAAAATACTCCCACTGTAATTGTGCGATTTTTGTGTTTGCAGCATTTTTCACATAATTATTGGTTTGCTGCAGTTGCCTCGTAATCTGCTGCATAATCTGCAGATTTTATTTATTAAAAGTGGTGTTTCTTGTTCAAACAGATAAAAAGGTACTAAAATTGCAGCAAAACTTTGTTTGGTCCCCTCTCTGTTGCTTATTATTGTATTTGGGTGTTTAACACTGTGTGAGAATGTTTCACCCCAGTATTAGTTGACCTGTGTAAAGATGACAAACTAATGAAGTAATCCCATCACAAAATGTTGTGCATTATGCTGCATGATTTGCTTTTCTTCACTCATAATTGGGTCCTCTTCGCCACATAATTCCAGTGACCGTGAATTTGCCTTCTGGTAGCATGTGCACTATTGAAAGCATTTAAATGTTGAACAGTAGTATTGAGAGGGAAGACCCCCCCCGTAGGACACCTCATATCCTCATTTAATCAAAGAGGTTTCGGATGCAATGCTATGAGTAACAAATCCATTGTAAAAATCTGCTAAGTACCCTAGCCGATTTGTTGTGTCTTGTCTGATATAGATATCTACTTGCAGATTCCTTACCTTCAAATTTCCTCCAGGTGTAAATCTGGATCCAGTGATTTTTCTCACGCAGCACCCCTGCGTGCCGTTACATGGCGTTTGCTCCATGTCCATCAACCGCGCTGGATATGAAATTGCTGGTCCTATATACATGCCACCCCAGCATGATGTCATTTCTTTTCTCTCTGTGCCAGCTTACTGCTGGTCCGAAGAGGAGCAACCCCACTCCCTCTCCCCCCTTCCCCCCCCCCCCCCCCCCCCCCCCCCTGCAGTCATGTTTTGGCTTTATGTCAAAGGTTTGAGTGTCTACACTTTTGGTGCGTCAAGGATGTCTTCAAGTAAGTCTGGGTTAAAGCCCTGTGGATCCTAGCTTAAGCCTCAGCTCCGGTGGACGCCTATGGATCCTTTTCTGGATATGAACTGGTGTCGGTCATACCACCTTGACGACCTCTGACGCCAGTTCTGACGTTGACTCTCCCATGGTGCCGACCCATCCTCATGGTGACTATGGCACAGAGCTGGATTGGTGTCACGGATCGCCAAATCAGACTTCGACAGGGGCCTTGCCCCCTATGTCAAATCCTGACCCTTTTTCTTATGGGTGGGGGTACAGTGAAAAATGGGAGGGGTCGCTGGACCCTCTATAATACCAGTTACAAGATCCTTTGGACTGGTGTATGGACCTGGGTGAAGCTAGTGTTCTAAATATTTCCCCGGACACTGGCATGCTTTCTTCCCCTACCGTGGCTACGCAGGTAGGCGCATCCTTTTCCATGGTGGTGCAAAGAGCGGCAGAATTCCTAAGTCGCAAGAGTCCTTCGGTGGCAGGCAAGACAAACCTCCTGACTGATGTGCTTCATCCTCTGAACTCCTACTGCCCTTTAATGAAGCCCTTACTGATGTCCATCTGGGTACCTGGTCCAAACCCAGCACAGGGGTTCCTGTGAACAGGACTACTGTCTGCCACCATTGGCCTGCACCAACTGACCCAGCTTTCCTGACGCAACACCCCACCTCTGAGAGCTTGGTTTTCCAGGCCTCTGCATCCCGAGGTTAGTTACCTTCTGCACCCCCAGATAGGGAATCAAAGAGGCTGGACCAACCTGGGAAGAAGAAGTTTTCTTCCTCCAGCCTGGTATTGCGGTCCATGAACATTCAATGCCTTTTGGGCCGCTATTCCCACATGCTGTGGTATACGGTTGTGCAAGTGCTACCACAGGTCCCAGGAGAGGCCCTGGCTGTACTCTCTCAAGCAGTTGCTAATTGGAGAGACGTAGCAACGTTTATGATCTGATGTGGACTGGACACAACTGACTCACTGGGCAGAGCTGTGGCCCTTAGGGGCCCACGTCTGGTTGAGTACATCAGGCTTTTTGAGGGATGTCCAATCTAACCTTATGGTCATTCGCTTTGATGGCACCCGTTTCTTCGCAGACAAAGCAAACTCTGTGCTCGAGTGCTTCAAAGAATCTTGTGCTACGACCAGGTCCTTGGGCTACGACCAGGTCCTTGGGCCTCGCAGCTCGTTCCCACTCAGTCTGCTTTTCACCCCTTTCATGGCCATTTGAAGGGGCGTCCTGCCACGTCTGTTCCCGCCCAGCCACTGCGCATGCTGTACAGCCTTTGCATGGCCAGGGATGTGGAATCCACTGCCCTTGTCGGTCAGGTAGCCAGAGGTCTGGTCTGGCCAATCCTGTCTCTCCCCCCCCCAAGGAACTCCCTGCAGCTGCCTTCAAATCTTTTTATAGTCTGATGATTCTCCACCAGTTGGAGGCAGGATTCGCCATCACCTGCTCTGCTGTCAGTCCATCACGTCAGATGGGTTTCGCAGATAGTTCAATGGGGGTACTCCCTCCCATATGAAACTACCCCCTCCATCCATGCCACCATCCTACGATCCAATGACTGAGGGTCACTTGGCACTTATCCATGAGGAGTTTAAGGCTCCCTTAGCCAAGGGAGATATACAGAGGGTCCATGTGCCAGAAGTAAGTTGTTGTGGTTATTCCTGCTACTTTCTGGTGCCCAAAAAGGACAAGGGTCTCTGCCCTATCCTAGACCTTCGGTTCCTCGATCTCTTCCTCAAGAAGAAGTTAAAGTTGCTCACACTGGCTCAGGTTCTGTCTGCCCTGGACCCAGAAGAATGGATGACACTTGGAGGATGTTTACTTCCACATCCCCGTCCTGCCTGTCCACAGTCATTACGTGTGGCTCATGGTATGCATTAGCACTTTAATTTCACTGTGCTACCCTTGGCCTTACCAGAGCCCCTCGAGTTTTCACCAAGGTGATAGTGGTTGTAGCGGCTCATCTGTACAGATCACGGGTTTAAGTCTTACCCTATCTCAATGACTGGCTGTTGAAGGCGAGCTCACCCCAGACTATCTCTCACATCAAGACTACAGAGGACCTCCTTCAATTGCTGGGGTTCTTAGAGGTAGTCACACCTGCCTCCCTCGGACAACCCCTTTTCATCAGAGCTGTCCTGTACACAGTGCAGTTTCGGGCTTTTCCTCCCGAGCGATGAGTCCAGGATCTTCAGGCTATAACACCGATGTTTTCAGCCCTTGTCCTGGATTTTGGTGAAAATGACTGAGGCTGTTGAGCCTCATGGCCTCCTGTTGGTGACACATGTTACATGGTATATGCAGGCTCTGCAATGGGACCTGAAGTTTCAGTGGGTACAATGTTTAGGAGGGAATTTCTCCGACTTGGTCCAGATCTCAGAGGGAACCATTGTGCGAGATCTGCAGTGGTGGCTAACAAACTGCAATTGGGTCTGAGGCAGATCCTTCTCCCTTACCCAAGCAGATCTAACAGTAGTGACAGATGCGTCACTTCTGGGATGGGGCAGCCACCTGGGAGAGGAAGAGATCAGAGGCATCTGGTCTCTGGCGGAGTCTGGACTCCACATCAACGTTGTTGAAGCTTCTGGCGATCAGATTAGCATTGAAAGCATTTCTTCCCTATCTCAAAGGGAAGGTGGTGCAGGTGTTAATGGACATCACCACTGCCATGTGGTACTGCAACAGCCAGGCCAGAGTGGGGTCGTGGACTCCTTTTCAAGAGAGACTGCGCCTCTGGACGTGTCGAACAGACGGGCATATCCCTGGTGGTTCAACATCTGGCAGCCTCTCTGAATGTCAGAGTGGACTAATTCATGCAACAGTGTTTGGTCGATTATGAATGATGTTCTCCATCCGGAGGTGGCGCGCAAGGTCTCTTTCAGCAGTGGGAAGAGCCTTGGTATGATCCGTTCGCTTCCGCAGTGTGTGTGTGCAATGTCAGCAGTATTGCACAATTGGAGTTTCCAAGGTGGCACTCATTGGGCTATGCTTTTCGTCTTGAGTTGAGCTCGGGCCTCCTGTATGTATGCCTTCTGATGGATACTCCTACCTGTGGATTTCTCACCAAAAGAATTCTCCCCTCGCGCCAGCCTTCGCCGGAAATATCTTCTAGCTCTGCACGTCGACGATGACTTCACAATCGCCCGACTCCACGCTACGCCACATGACATCTAGGCAATAAGAAGTCGACGTGCAGACGTCAGTTCCCTTTTTTTCCGTGCCCGAATAACTGTTGTTTCTTTGAGGCTCACAGGGAGCTACTGTTACCAACGGACGGTTACGATGTCGCAGCCTAGAAAATCCAGCTTTAAACCTTGTAACCAATGCGGGTGTCGGATGACGGTTACCGACCCCCACGAAAACTGCCTCTGGTGCCTTAGTTCCGATCATGAGGTCGAGGCATGCGGTTCGTGCCAGCGCATGAACCCTAAGCACTCAAAGAAAGAGAGGCGAAGTTATTCTTGGCCCGGTCCAAGAAGAAGAAAGAGATGCATCATAGGAGGGAGTCTTCGTCGAGATCCTCTAGGTCTCGTCATCACCATAGTGGCTCTCGGCGCCGATCGAGCAAAGGACGGTCCAGGTCTAGATCGGCTTCTCCGTCGAGACTGCGTCGTCCGACGTGGGAGATAAGCCCGACCGTCACCCCTCCACCTCCGGCGACCCCCGACGTCACCTGGGTCGGTCTTTGAGGTCGAGCCTCCCAGAGGCCTGAAGGTTCTCCTGGCCAGGAGTTACCTGGACCCTCTTCGGCAGCTTTGCCGGTGCAGCAGCAACAGTACCCGGCTTTCCTGACTCCGGGATCGGATCCTGCAGCGTTTTTGAACGCTATGTTTAACATCTTTGCTTCCATGGCGCCGGGTGGAAGTCATGCAGGTCCGTCTGGTCCTTTGGCCTACGACTTGGGTGTTCCGGCGTCTTTCAAGTCGGCGCCGTTCACCCCGTTTGTCTGCTGCGTCTGAAGCGGCGCCGATGCCTGCGCCGTCAATCAGGATGGCTACACCTGTTACAGCGCCGTCGGATTCGCCTCTGATCCCATTGACGTCCAAGAATGCTGTGGAGCCGGAGCCTCCGGCTTCGGACGAATCCGAGGTTCGGCGCCGACGGAGATCTTCGGCGTCGGCTGACGCCTTGTCGACTCCAGGCTTGGAGTCCAGACTTAGATCAAGGCGCCTGGCCCTTCGTCTCTTGGAAGAGGAGGAGTACGCGAGGCAACACCTGGAGGAAGGAGAAGTTGTAGAGCCCTCAGGTGACTTCCAGGGTCTGGACTCGGCTAGTGGCCTTGACACTACCCCGGAATGGGATCTAGCTTCTCCTGGAGAGATCACAGAGGAAGCAGCTTCTTTCCATAAGGTCATTCGTAAGGCTGCGGACTTTTTGGATATTACTCTTCCTACCGCGGAGGTTAAGAGAAATTTATTGACAGAGGTCCTCCATCTGACATCTGCTTCTGCTGAGCCTCTTCTTCCATTCAATGAGGCTCTGCTGGACCCTATTAAGGGTCCATACACCTTCTACTTAGAGTTCTCAAGAAGATAAAGAGCAACAGGGCCCAAGTAATCCTTGTGGCTCCAGATTGAACACGAAGAGTCAGAGCTATTGAGCATGGCCATCGATCCTCCAATCTGACTTTCCCTTTGGGAGGATCTTCGGTCGCAGCAGCAGGGGAGGGTTCTCCACCCGAACCTATCCAGTCTCCGCATTCTTGCATAGAGATTGAGCTTTGGCAGTTGACAGGTTTTGACCTTCCGCCTGAAGTTTGTAATGTTATCTTGGCAGCCAGGCATTCCTCCACCAAAACGGTATACGATTGTTGTTGAAAGAAATTTATGGCATGGTGTACAGACACGTCTGTTGACCCCTCCCCCCTGCTCATTTCTCTGAGGTTCTGTTGTTTATACTTTCGTTGGCCCAGCAGGGATCTGCTTTGGGCACTATCACAGGTTATTTGCCTGCCTTCTCTGCTTTCTTGCGGCTGCCTGATCAGCCTTCTTTGTTTAAATCTCCTATTGTAAATAGGTTCCTTAAAGGCCTAACTCATGTTTTCTCCTTATCCATTCATTATGCCCCAATGGGATTTGAATTTGGTTCTGACATTCCTGAGATGTCAAGCCTCTCCACAATTGTCTTCTAAGGCTTCACTTTGACAACAGCCTTCCTTTATTGCATTATATCTACCAGCAGGGTGAGTGAGATGCAGGTATTGTCATCCATACCACCCTACTTTCCCATCTATCCTGACAAAGTGGGGCTTTGCACCCGGCCTCTTTGCTTCTGAAAGTGGCTACACCCTTCCATGTAGGCCAATCCATCACCTTGCCTACTTTTTATGCACCCCTACATCCTTCTAAGGAAGACGAGCGACTCGACCACCTGGACCCAAATAGTGTTGGGACCTACCTTGTGATCGTATCAGAAAGTTCTGGGTGGATGGATCAACTCTTTATTCATTATGTGGATGTGAAGAAAGGATGGGCAGTGCAGAAGCGAACCATCTCTAGATGGGTCGTACTCTGCGTTAAAATGTGCTACACATTGGCTAAGAAGTCCTTGAGGGCTTGCATGTTCCTTCTTCCAGTGCTAACGCTGCAACCACTGCGTTAGCAAGCAGCGTTCCAGTCGTGGAAATCGGTCAGTTGGCAACGTGGGCATCTCTCCACATGTTTACCAAACACTACTGCCTGGACAGTCAGGTCAGTGGGGATGGGCACTTTGCCTGTTCGGTCATGCAGGACTTTCTAGTATAATCTCAGTTCGCAGACCCACCTCTGGGGATGGTATTGCTTGGGTTTTATTCTAAGGTAAGGAATCTGCAACTAGATATCTTTATCAGATAGACAAGTTACTTACCTTTGGTAACGCCTTATCTTAAACAGTATCTAGTTGCAGATGCCCTACCGACCCACCCGTCTTCCCCGCTCTGCAAACTGATGTCTAGGGACATGGGTTCCCCTGTCAGTCACCAGATCCTCGGAGTCTGTGCACGTTCCCAACACTTCCACCACAAGACAGCTCCAATACTCTGATTAGATTTATCACAGAGTCTAAGAGAGTCCAAGTGGGGAAAAGGGGATTAGGACGGGAACAGCTGGGAAGGAGACCTGTAGGAAGCAAAAGGTTAAAACACCACATCAAAATTACATCTCATGAAATCAGTACCATGCTACAACTCTAAGCTTAGTCTTTTCCGAAAAAAACATGAACAACCCTAGAATAGTCCTAAAACTGACTAGGCTTTAGATGACCGAATACCTGAGGAGGAAACAGGAAAAGTTAAATAGGACTTTCAGATTCAAGTACTTTCTTTAGCATGAGAATCAGGAAACACTCTGAGCAATTTCTAAACAACCATATGAATCTCCTTTTAAGAATACATATCAGGAACACACAGCATTACATCTAGAACGCTGGTATTGTTGTGTTCATCTCAGAAAAAACATTGGAAAGTGAATTGCGCACATTGCAGATTTTTATATGAGTATTGAACACCGTAAAGGATTGTGCACCATGAAATCACACAACGTAGATTCAAGGAATAAATCACGCGACGTGTCAACTTGAAATGCTACCAAGAAAATGTCTTAGAATGGTAGCGCACAGTAATTTACATTATTTATACACGAGGAAAGAATTGCGCGTCTTGCCGATTCAAATGCCACCATACGAATGCCAGAAAATGGTAGCGCACAATGAACAGCATGAATTGCACACGAGAAGTGAGCCACCATGTAAATGTCAAGAAAAGGTAGCGCGCAATGAACAACAAAATTAAATGCTCATGACACGAGTTGCACGTCTTGCCAACTTGTAAAACATCTTGTAAATGTCAAGAAATATCAGCGCGCAATGAACAACAATGTAATAACGTATCAAATCTTTATGGAATAAATTGCGCGTCCTCCCTATTTGCAAACCACCATACAAATGTCAAAAAATGGCAGCGCACTAGTAATCTGTTCATTTAAGAATTAAAATCAAGAATATGAAAATTCTCAATTACGGTGTTGGAAAATGTCCAAACACCGTCTTACCGCCTGGAAACAGTGATCACCAATGAGAGATGAGTGCAGAAGACTGGAAAATCCAAATAGGCCGCCGGGACAGGAGCTCAGGAAGAAGCTGCTGCTCTGCACCGGGACCTCTGAATAGTGAGCACTGGAAGTTGGGCTGACTCTCTTTTATAGAGTCTTGGCCCAGCCTAGAACCACGCCCAGGCATGTTGCAGGGAAAGTCTCTAGAAGGCCCCGGAAAGGGACCACACCCTAACACACTCTGAATGTCTGCAGCAATACATTGCAAATGTACAGTATTTATAAGCACCTTAAAAATGAATCTTTTGGATGGAATTCTGCAATGCAAAAGGTTAAACAATAAAATATCACAATGCATAAATTACATTACCTTGCGAGTGGTGTTTTTTTGCATTCTAGATGCCCGTAGAGCGCGCACTGTCCTGGTGTTGACAGGGCCTTAGTTTTGACACAGAAGTGGTCAGTGCTCTTCAGGACCCGCAATGTCCTATCTGGGGCGGACAACTAATTCTGAGCCGACCAGCTCCACTTGACGACCCGCAGGGGTACTGCTTTAGAAAAATCCCCAGATCCAGACTGAGGCCTGGGGGGAATTCTAAGGTAAGGAATCTGCTACTAGATAGTGTCTCTACCAGATAAGGTGTTACAGAAGGTAAGTAACTTGTCCTCTTATGGGGATCTTTTTGTCCACACTAAAATAGGCTGCAGAGGGATCAAGGAGCATCAAAATCCTCTTGCTTCCCTTCATCAAGCATGAAGATGTCTTCCCAATACTAAGTGCTTCTGATACGCAGAGAGGCATGGGTATAGGTAATGGAGTATATGGTTGGTCATCATATCCTTGAATGTTTTAGGGATTTGTGTAGCCAGGATTTCCCTAATAGAGAAGCATGACACTAAGGTCAACTGAAAGGTCAGGTGGTTGGTTTTGCATGCCATTGGCAGGGCATGCACGCATTCAGTACTATGGGGTCATTCCCTTGGCAGCATTGCAGCCAAGTATTTCATGGAAATGCTCAGTATTATTACAGACAGGTGATTTGTGAAGACAAATATTCCATCACTTTTTAGAAGTGGTGCTCCAAATAATGGGTTTTGACGCACTTCTTCCATTTAAATTGGTTTTCCATTTCCCCTCAGAGGGACTAAAGATTAAGTGGACATGAAGTATTCATACATCCTTTTTTGCCTGGTTTTGGTGTGGAGTGAGTTGTTGGCAGACTGAATAGTTGGATTTATTTAAAGCACTCTCCTGTTTTTCCTTAATTTGTGTGTTTAGTAAGGGTTTGTGTAATTGATGCACATAATTGCTGGCATAGGACTTTAATGTGTGTGAAGCATTCTCTCTGCACTCGATTCATTGCGTGAACAGTGCAGAGTACAAAATCTCAAGTTTCTTACCCGAGACGACTGTCCTCAATTAACTATCATAAAGCATTTGTTAGACAAATAATTTGTCATGCCTGATGCCTACTGTGGACGAACTTCTCAGTTTTTGTTCCAACATATTGAAATTTCCTACGGCCTGTGCATTACAGATGAGTTTCTTTACATTTGCTAAGCATTATGCTTATTTGTCAGCAAACCCTTTTTTAGGTTTGAGGTGCGAGAACATGCGCTGGCGCGTGCGTCTTGCTCGTGAGACCATGTTACGTACAGAAAAGAGCATGGAACCCTCCCATGCTTACAGTTTGTGTGCTGCAGTGTCACTTTTCATTCCAGCATCCCTAATTGGCTAATTCAGCCGAAATGTCACTTCTGGTGCTTCAAGGGGAGCACCACCAAGCACAGATTAATTAAACTTAATCAGTGCTAGTCAGCTGCTCCAGATGCAATTGAGGTACTATATATATATATATATATATAATTATTTTTTTTTGTTTGTCTTAGTAGCTTGTGTTCTAATGCACACAGTTGATGTTCGCAACCAGTGTTACTGCTTTCCCTTCCCACACACTGTTTCTCCGTGTCCTGTCCCTTTCGACCACCCCTTACCCCATCCTTATTATTAAATAACAGTTCAGAGCACCCATGCTCTGGGCTAGGCCTACCGCCGTTGTTACAGAGTGCCATTTCTGTGTCCAGGCTGACTGATCTAATACTTCTACAACCCACCTCAGACCAGCATTGCCACTGAGGCCACCATGATGGTTTTAAGTACAACTAGTGTTACTGCAGTAATGTTCGGGGGTTCCATTTTTAGATCGAGCTAGCAAGCGCTTTGACCTGTTGTACGTATTATGGGCTTTTAACCAAGCCCTCCACTAACTTGTTCGTGGGCTTGCCTTTAAAAAAAAAAAAAAAAATCATTTGGTGTCATTGGTAAATGCTTTAAGTTTGTCACGCCTTGATTCAGTTTTTGTCACGCCTTGATTCAGTTTTTGTCACGCCTTGATTCAGTTTTTGTCACGCCTTGTAGACTGCCCCTGTTAGATGGATTATTGCATGATTGCCGCTATACTTCAGCGTGGGCGAACTATTTCTTTTGTCTCTCCCCTTCATGTGATGCTTGACGGCCATTGTGCTCACATCGCGAGCAGGCACAACAGTGAACTTTTTTGCTCATTACTCTGCCTGTGGTGGTCCGAAGACAATGGGACCACCACCAAAATGTTCACAACAATGTGCTCTTTATGTCTAGATCATCTTTGGGGTCCCCACACTAGGCTAGTGGGGACCCCAAAATAACCCCTCGCCATTCAGTGTCTGTTTAAGCTCTCTCATGGCTGGAATGTTTTACAGCTAGGAATAGCTTGTGTTATAAGGGTCTTGTTTGTAATGTCATTGTTAGGCATGCTTCCCCTGAATATGTCATGCACTATGCTCTCTAGGGCCTAAATATATGGTTACACTGCATTATTTATTGACATTTTCTTTGTGTGGTTATGCCCTATAGAGGCTAACTATATGGTTACATGACCATGGTTCTTACAAATGCCATTTTCATTTTGGTGTCCTCTAGGGGTTGTTCAAAGCATTAGTCATATCAACGTATTAAAATAATTGTGGCACAGAAACATGTCCCATAATGCTTTGCAGGGCATTACTTTTACAGAACATTTTTGCTCATTTCTCAGCATGTGGTGATCCTAGAACATTGGGACCACCTTCAAAACATGTACCACAATGTGCGCTTTCTGTCTACATCATTTCTGGGTCCCCACACTGTTACTAGGGACTCCAAAATAATAACCCCTACCACCATTCATTATCTTTTTAAGCTTTCCCATGACTGGAACCCTTGTTTTACAGCTAGGAGAAGTCATGTTTTGTGAGCCTTGTTTGTAATGTCATTGCAAAGGTCCTGCTAGCATTGAACATGTGTAATACTCTATCCCCTCAAGGGGCTAAATATATGGTTACACTCCATTACTTTCACCCATTCTTTTTTCGTGTGGTTTTACTCTCTAAGAGCTGACTGTATGGTTACATGACCATGTTTCTTCCAAATGCTATTTTTAATGTTTTGTCCTCTGTTCTGAGCGTTGCAGTCAACATACTAAAATATGTACGGCACAAAGACTCTCCCAATAATGCTTTTCAGGGCATTGCTTTTACAAAACATTTTTGCTCATAACTCAGCTTGTGGTGGTCCACATCATGCTATATAATTTAAATCAGTATAATTTGACTTAGCGCCACACAGTTCCACTTCATACATTTCCATTCCACACCACATAATTCAACTCCACCACATACCACTACACAACGCAGAATGCCATTCCATGATACACAATCCCATCTTTCTTCAAACCACATAATTCCACTTCATACCATGCCACATAATTCCACTGCACACATCCACTCCACACAATTCCACAACTAAGAATTCCAATCCAACCCACATAATTCCACTCTACACAACACATCCACTATACTCCATAACACATGGGTAAAATACATTGTCATTTACAATGCTAATAGCTGTAACTCTCGCAAATGTGAGACCTATTGCCAATGCTCATTTCTCCTCCTCTGCCCTTTTTAGGGTTAAGCACAAAGCGCTTGATTCCCTGGTGGAATCTCAGTGTGGGCTTTTAATCACGCCTATGTCCTGCCCATCAGTTTGGTTGGTTTGTGGGCTTGCCTTTCAAAATTTAATTGTTTTCATTAATGAAAGGCATGCATACGTCATGCCTTTTCCGGTGTTTAACCCTCCTCGAGCGCACTGGCCAACTACTGAAAACATACGAAGCTCTGTGTTTTCCGTATGGTTTCTGGACTACTTTTTTCTTTTTATTTCGTAGGCAGCGCGATCTCGCTGGTCAGAAGTCGAGCGCTTTTGCATGACATCGACCCTTTTACATGGATATTTGCACTTTTGCTGGTTACATGGGTAATTGGGTAATTGTACTTTTGCTGATACGTTTCACTGCGAGTGAACGTCTGTTTCCTTTTGTGTCTCTGCTTTGTGCTCATGGCGGCAGTCGGCTCGCTTATGTGAAACTGTTTTTTCTTTTAATTTTCAGTTTGTGGCAAGAAATGTCCGCTTAGGAGTTTACAACGCTAATAGCTTTAACTCTAGCAAACGCAAGACCCATTGCAAAGCAAATGCATGTTGTATTTGAAATTATTTTTATCCTCGTTGGTTATGTAGATGGTGTTTTTGTTCGTAGTTTGGAGCAGTGAAGGGCTAGCATCATCTGCTTGTGCTCAGAGAGGCAGCACAGTTCAACTGACAGTGTCTGGTGATGCATTCTTGGGTTGTAACATCGACGTCATTTGACTTGGGATAACTTTGGAGCTGTCTAGACAGGAAGTGCTTGTGAACTTGCCTCTTTCGGCATGTTTTGGCACTGTGATTGAGCTACATCATGTCTCTGCCACTCTTGTTAACTAAGCTCCCCAATAAGCTGTTGCATAGTGCCTACTAGACAGCACATTAGCTGCCTGATACTAGGCATTTAGTGGCTTACTAAGAATATAGAAGGGGTTGTAGCTTGGAACATACCCATTGGTTGGCCTTCCTGTTAATTTAATTTGCCTGCTTTTTCTTTGTACTCCAGCATGTAAGTCTTATGCTTGTTCCTTCCATGGAACATTGCCTGTGCACCATCTCTTAGATTAGCTGGCATCGCTGCTTCAGTGCTTGCTTTTCGAGCACCACTTATCTTTCATGTTAAGCACTCAATGATCGTGCATGTTATTATGAGTTGTCTACCTCATTTCTTCTCCCCCTGAACTTGTGTTGCTGTTTGTCATCTGAATGCTCTCCCTCCCCCTTTGTGCTCGACTGTGTGCTTCTCCCCATTATCTCTCCCACCTTCCCTGTCGCTACAACCCACTCGCACTCTCCTAGTTGTTTCTAACCCCTACTGTGCACTGTGTTGCTTACCGCCAACCCCTTGGTGCTCCCCGCGTCCCTATGTTGCCTAGGCCTCCCTCTCTCTCATTTCCATTTTGCTTCTGCCGCCCTCTCACTTTCTCCCTCCTCCATGTGGCTTCTGCCTCCCTCCCTGTGTTGCTTCCATGCCCCCCTTCCCATCCTCCCTCATGCTACATCTACCCCCTCCTGCTCGCTTAAAAAAAAAAAAGTTAGCATGTTTTATTTTCTTTTGAGTTACTGAGCAAACTCGAGTTTGTAACTAAAAAAAAATAAAAAAATCTTGTGTCATTTAGTAGTACCTCTGGGCAAAAGGTGCTTTTTGAGACAAAATAATTAAATAGTTATGTTCAATGGCATGTGCGCCTGTAGATACACATGGTGTTGTTCTTTCGATTGTGAATTTCCACCTTTTGCATTTGTACTTTTCAAGTTGTCAGGTCCAGCACTGACCGCACACCCTTCGGTACGGGCCTTGTCCAGTTTTGGGCCTCCTCAACATGGCACCAAAAAGAATGTTTGATGTAACAGACACCATTTCGTTTGTGCCATCGGTGCCACTCCAAATCCCCCCTACAGGATCATCAGGTTTGATCTGTACCTCTCTCCCGTTCACCAGGAGGCTACCTGCGACGCTTGTAGATTCTTCAGATCAAAGAAGACCCTTTAAGATCAAGGAGGGTGTAGTTTGGAGATGGTGCGTAAATCCCCAGACATCTTTAGGGAAGAGCATGCACAGGAATAACCTGAACAAGAGGTTGTCTCGATTCAAGTTTCAGACTCCAATGTTCTGTCAGGTACTGAGAGCCACAAGGTGGTGATGGTGCAGTCAGTGAGTACTGTGACCCCTCCTGCCCATACCAACACTCTTAATGACCTTACAGAGGTCATCGGACCGCCACTGTCACCGGGCCATGGACGGTCTCTGAAATCAATTTCGTCTGCCCTGGCCCTCAACTCCGAAAGCAGGCTAGACTGTAGCCTCGTCTTTGGCATCGACCTCCTCCACCTCTGTCTGAATGACTTCCACCAAACGCTTGGCACAGAGCACATCAACCTTCGAGCCGAGCCAGATTCACTGCAGCTTTGGCCTGAAAAAGGCCCACTAATCGTAACAGTCCGTACCGAAAACAAAGGAGACCACTCCCTTGGAGCATGTGGACTCAAGTCAATCCTCCACTATATCGTCTCCAATCGAGCCGATATTAGAAACTGTGGATGCTAAACAGTGCCGCCTCCACGTTCAGGAAGGGACAGGGTGTATTGTTGCTTCTCCCACTGTCACCTTTAAGAGGAAGTTATCATCCCAAGAGGCCTTGGAAACTTCATCTCCAAAAAAGGCCTCTGAGGACAAGGCCACCACTTCTTCCACTAAGCCTTTTTCTCTGACTCCTCCTAAACCACCTTCCTCCCCACCTCCAATTCCTATTTCTCCTTCATTTCCTTTTCCTCCTCGTTCTCATGCCTCTCCTGGTGCAGGAGACCACACCCCTCAGGGTTCACCTTTTATATGCAGGGGCTCCTGGGCATGACTCGTCATGCAGACAACATCTTTAAAGAGCCAGTCTGTTTTAGAATTATAACTCCTCGGGTGGACAAAAAGTATTAAGTTGCCCCTTCATATCCATTATATAATCAGATCTCAAGTGTAGACCAAGTAGCTGTTTTGCAGACGTCGGCTAAAGAAACGAAGCTTTAGTGGAGCTAATATGTTTGGCTTGACAATACAGAACAAAGCTTTTCCATTTTGCAGCATAGCATGCTCTAGTTGTAGGTCTATGAGCTTCCTTTAAGTCCATACATTTGGAAGTCTGACTTCTGGAGCCATATCGCAAGGTTGAGGGACTTGGTCTAGATGTCTGATCTGTTCTTGTTCCTTCGTGAGGAGATCTAGCTTGTTAGAGGGCTTCTTGCTTCGGGAGGGGGGGGGAGGCAAGTGAGGGGGGGTGATGTCTGATTTTCTGAATTAGGCATGGAATGAGAGGGAGAGGTGGAAAAGCGTAAGCAAATAGCCCTGACCAGTTCATCCATAGAGCATTGTGGGTGTTGGTACCTAGATACGAAGCTTGAGCATTTAGCGTTTTCTTCTGTAGCAAAAATGTCCATTTGATGAGTTCCCCACTTTTGGAAGTATTTTTGAAGGACTTGTGGGTGGAGTTCCCGTTTGTGGACTTGTTGCTGCATCTTGCTGAGAAGGTCTGCAAAGTTGTTGTCCATTCCTGGGAGGTACTCTGCCAGTAAGTGAATGTGGTAGTGAGGAGCCCACTTCCATATTGTCTGAACAAGTTGTGACAACCTGAATGGCCGTGTCCCCCGCTGTTTCTGCAGATAATACATAGCGGTCATGTTGTCTGTCTGGTATAACACAACTTTGTGTGAGAGGTGCAGAAGGAAAGCTTTCAGGGCTAGGAATTCGGCTTGAAGCTCCAGATAATTGATGTGCATGGTTTAGTGACTGAGATCCCAGAGGCTCTGCACTGTGAGGTCCTGAAGATGCACCCCTTCCTCCCCTAACCAGTCAGGGATGCATATGTCATTAGAATGAGCTGAGGCACAGGGTCTCAAAGGCCGCTATGAAATTGGGGAGAAGCTGAAAATTGTGAATGCGGGGTGGGTTGTTGTATGCTAACCTCAACTCTACATTGAGAATGGCTCCCAGATATGGCTGAATCTGAAGAGGATGTAGGGGGGATTTGAGAAAGTTGATCGTGAACTCAAACACGTGAAGCAGGTTTACTGTGGTTTGAGTGTTGAAATGACACTGCTGTAGTTTGCTGGCTTTGATGAGCCAGTCATCTAGGTAAGGAAACATGTATCTTTTGCCTTCTGAGATGTGCCACAACTATCGCTAGGCACTTTGTAAATAATCTCGGAGCGATTGCAACTCCAAAAGGCAGGCCTTTGAATTGATAATTGTTTCCGGCAACGACAACTATTATGCATTTCTAGTGTGCAGGGTGGATGGGGATGTGGAAGTAGGTGTCCTTTAAGTCTAGAGCCGTCATGAAGTTGCCTTGTTGAAGAGGAATAATATCTTGAAAAGTGACCATATGAAAGTGTTCTAAGAGAATGTAATAGTTTAGCGGTCTGAGATCCAAAAGAGGTCTGAGTGTTCCGTCCTTTATGGGGATGAGGACGTATAGGCAGTACACTCGTGTTCCCTGGTATTGTAATGGGACAGGCTGTATGGCATCCTCGAGGAGCAGGGATTCTCCCTCTTCCTTCTGAAGGGTGAAAGGTTTGAGAGAACTTGGGGGAGCGAGGGGAAATGTTTGGAGGTGGAAGTGAGCTCCCAACAATAACCATGTTGCATATGGATAGGACCCATAGGTCTGATCTAGTTTGTGTCCATTGTGTGTGGTAATCCTGAAGTTGTCCCTCTACAGGTTTGCCGTGGGGTTTGGGGAGATGAATGTATTGAGTGCTTAGCTGTTGAGGAAGAGCAATGGGTGGTAGTGCTCTTGCCTCGGCCTCTATAAGCTCCTCCGAAGAAACCTCGAGTAAGAGGTTGAGGGTTGCCTTGTTTGGGAGGTGGACAATTCAGAGGTTGTTGCTTTTATAAACAGCCTCTAAATGTAGGGCGACAAATATTGCCTCTCTATGCCTGAGACTGAAGAGTGCCCGTGGCCTTCTCGGTGTCAGTATGTATTTTATTTTTTTTATTTTTAGGCTCTCGTGTGGAGTCCACTTGAGGGCCAAAAAGATGCTTCTTGTCAAAGGGCATGACCAGCACAGCTTGTATCTCTGGCTTGAAGCTGGAACATCTAAGCCATGCATGTCTTCTTAACAATATACTAGTGTTGACCCCACATGCAGCTGTATATGTGGCATCAAATGCAAAGCGTATTGAATTACTTGAGATCTTTTGCTATTCTGAAACAATCTGCTGGCCACGTGTACGGTTCCTATCTGGGAGATATTGGAGGAGTTCCACCATCTCATCCCAGTGAGCTAGTTCGTACCTTGAAAGGAAGGCCTTCGAATTGGCAATGCACCAGTGATTTGCTGCTCTGCAGCAACTCTTTTGCCTGCCGCATAGTCTTTTGCTGTCCTGGTCTGATGGAGGAGAGTCCTGTGTAGCTTGCCTGTTAGCTCATTTCCTTACAGTGGCAGCCACTATTGAATCTGTTTCCTTGGGTTTTATTCAATATTATGTTTTATTTTGTTGATGTTCGGGAATTTCCCAAGCAACTTTTTTTGCATACATATTCCCAGCTGCCTTCAGAATTACTTTAAATATTATAAGAAAACATTCCTGAATGAAGGCTGAATTTTTTCACTAATTGATTACAAGGGTACGTGAAATGTTTTCATATTTGAAAACCCTTCTGTTGGTTCAGTCCGCTAGTAATTTAAAAAAAATATATAGACCACTTCAACAGACATCTGCTGAACCACTGTTGGGACCTCATGAAACCGTGGTACGTTGCACATAGCCCGCAACAAACCCAAAACCCTCAACTAGCCAGTACTAGTAGGTAAGGGTTTTGGTGTTGGTTTCTCACCTCTGACAAACCCTCTGAGTAAATGTTTTGCACTTTGAAAAGCCTTGTTATGTCGTTTTTAAAAGTGTATATTTTGCCTTGTGCAACTTTGTACATATTTGTACTTTTATGACTGTATATTGATAGTTGCTGTGTGGGATAGCTTGTGTGAGATACAGTACCCGTAAGTTGCCATTGTAACAAGCCAATGTAAAAGGTTGTTGACCTGATTGGCTCAGTGGGAAAAGTTATGTTAAATGACATGGGTCTAATATTTGTGTTATGAAAATGAGATGTGAAATCATTTCTGGAGCACCTTCGTACTTTATATTTTACTGCATTGGGTATGTGGGTCCACAAACACATCAATAGTTCTGATCGAAATGCCTACATTAATAGATCATGAGGCTTATGTCACATCCTTTCCAAGGCCTTCTTTCGCATTACTCCTTTACTTTGCTAATTGCTTTAATTGTTTAGCTTAAGTTTCCAAACTTTCAGGAAAAAAAAGGAGCATGGACAAAAGGATAGGGGAGTGCAAAGTGGCCGGCCTGTCTGTGTGGTCAGTACTTAATGTGAATAGAATGATGCTTGTTGATATGATAGAATATTAATTGTTCCTTTAATTCTGTAGCCACACCAGTGATTTAGATATTAAACATTGTTGTAGCATTGATGTCCTATGACTACTTCAAGCATGCTGTTTGTTTCTCATCATTAGTGCGAGGATGTCGCCCTGGAAAGATCGTACAGATGACAGAAGCAGAGGTTCGCGGTCTGTGTATAAAATCACGAGAGATTTTTTTGAGCCAACCAATTCTTCTGGAACTGGAAGCTCCTTTAAAAATTTGTGGTGAGTACATAATTGTTCTAACACTTCTTTGCTTCATTTTGTGTATGGTACCGGTCATCTGTTTTAAAAATGGCATTGAACTTTTACTTCCTACTATCTCCCAGATCTTACCCACCATATTTAACTTCCTTTTATAGTGCTAGAAAAGGTGGTTCAGCAGTACATTCCTATAAATAAATTATAGACTGTGAATAGGTTTGACATGGAACAAAGAGCTTCTAATCTTGTAGAGTTTTGTATTTTAAGCAAGATCCAAAACTGTCATTGTAACATTGATAGATTGATTTGGACGAACAGCTGCCAGCCATTGATACCATTTTTATTGATTTATTACAGTTCTAGTCGTTCTTTGATTCCATTATCCCCCCCCCCCCCAAGTATCTGTCCAATGAACACTGTACCCCCATAACAGAATCTTACAGATTGAGAGATGACGCTCTTGGATGCTCCTTGTATGTCTATTTACCATAGTTTCTCAATTTAGCACTCTTAACTGCATGCCACTTTTCCATTTAATTCTATTGAGTTTATATATAAAAAAAAAACCATACAAGCTCCAATTCACCGCATGGAATGACCTTTGAAGGATTTTATTGTGATTATCAAACGGTTTATTACTTTATATATGCTCGAACCCTGCTTTTTTTTAATACATTTGTGAAAATTCTGATGAACTGTTAATTCGCTGAAAGGGTTAGTACACTCACTCCTCAAAGAAAACTGCTTATTTCACAATATTTACTAAAAGGTAAAAGCTAAACAGTATTTGTTTACTTTGTGTACGCTTCTTTCCTGTTTAACTAAGCAGGTGAGCTAGCAAGACTATATATGTAGTAGTGAAACTCCACACATAAAATTAAACCAAGTCAGTCGTGGTATCTGAGTTGTGTTCTTAGAAAAAGCACTTCATTTTAGATAGTGTAGGTTAAAGCACTTCTAAATATCTGGTTAATAGCGCTGATAATTCATAGCTTGGATTGTGCTCCAGAAGTACCAATAGTAATCCATTGGCTTCATTAAGCACATCACTAATTATTTTTGGGAATCTTTTTGTAGCTATTTGCTATGGGTGTCTGTGAGCGTTCCCACTGCCATAATTAATTTCAGGATTGACTGAGTTAGTGAGCTACAGCACCTGGAAGAGAAGGCTAAATATCTTCAGTTCAACGTGAACAAAACCACCTGCTTCATGTTCTAAGGTCCCTATTTGGATATAGAAACTACAGAACAATTAGAAAATCAACTTTCTGCCCATGTAAACTCCCACACGTGCCTAATCCTTAACTCTCCCATGATAGTCTATGTATTGTTGGTTCTGGTGACAATTTTTGGTGTCCTCAGGAACTGTCTCGCCATCCGCGCCTGTCCATAACTTAAGCAGCAAAACAGTGCAGTAACTAATTAGCCTGCTTAGCCAGAAATAAAACCCATAGTAAGAAGGTGGATGCAAAAAAATACTTTATCCATTGCTCCTTGATACAGCAACGTCTGAGTTTAAATTCAAAGCTGGGTGCGTCATCTCTTTGGGTCCTTTTCAATAAACTGCTTCACCCCTTGCATATACTCTTAGATCCTCTGCCTGGTAAGTCAGTAAAGCATAGCTTGCACACAAAGTGAAGGCAAACCGAGCAAGGGGCACAGATGGCACAGAACCGCCCATTTATTCTTCGACATCTCAGTCGATTTTTAAGATCGCACCTTCAGTCAGTTGTGGAGCTTATGTCACAAGTACACATGCAGTTCAAGAGTAGGCTTTTTGTTTGGTCCCTTCATCTAGAAATTGGTCTGTTCTGTGAATAAACGCAAATAATTTCAGAAGTTCTTCTGCCCAGTCTGGTGGAAGAGATCACTTATCTTTAGCACCTGTCTCAATAATAAGTATTCTGTTCATAAATCTGTGCCTTCTTATGGGATCACAGACCACTTTTAAAAGTAGAGGAATAAACCTATCCAAAACAAAAGAATGTTTATGAAAACCCTTTCAGTATAAATATATACTTGCATATATAAATAAACTAATTTGAAAATTAAGACTGGTTTTAAACGACCAAGTAACTTTGCTGTTCAGAATAGATTTCATCTTCCCCTCTTTAAAAGAGAAGGAAACTTCTTCAATCAGTATGGAGTTTTACACAGTGAATCAACTGCAGTATGTCACTGAGTACCCAAAGCCCTACACAAGACCAATGTGAAAGATAGACAGTTAAACTCTCCGTTCACTTTGACTCTGTATAAGAACATAGGATCAAACTCCTCAAATCTTATTTTAATCTGTTATATAACAGTTGGGAGGAGTTTGTTCTCGAATTTATTGATTTTGACCTGAATGGAGAACTGTTAAGGACTTTCATGCGATATGACAGGATTTTCATTATTATTGATCAGCACTGATTAGAGAATAGTAAACCCAACCCCTTCTGATAGAGGTTTGAGCATCACAAATAATGGAAACCATAAAAAAGTGCAAATATGGTCAGAACAGTTGTGTGTATGTATGTGTGTGTGTGTGTGTGTGTATATAAATATGTTCGATGGCATATGTAGCTGCAGATACACATGCTGTGCATTATCCTGCCATCTAGTGTTGGGCTCTGAGTGTTACAAGTTGTTTTTCTTCAAAGAAGTATTTTCGAGTCACAAGACCGAGGGACTCCTCCCTTTCGGCTCCATTGCGCATGGGCATCGACTCCATCTTAGTTTTTTTTTCCGCCATCGGGTTCGAACGTGTTCCTCTTCGCTCCGTGTTTCGGTTCGGAAAAGTTAGTTAACAATCGGAAAATTTGACGGTATTGTTTGCGCTCGGTATCGGGTTAGTGATAGCACATCGACACCGAAGAAAAGAAGAGCTCCGGCAGCCCTTCGGCGCTTCCACTCCTCGGCGGGGCCTGGTCGGCCCGACCGTGTGCGTCTTCAAGGCTCATGGAACGGACCCCATTCCGCTTCTGCCCCAAATGCCACGCTAAGTATCCTTATACAGACCAACATTTGGTCTGTAATTTGTGTTTGTCCCCCGAACACAAAGAGGATACGTGCGAGGCCAGTCGGGCTTTTCGGTCGAAGAAGACGCTGCGGGACCGGAGAGCTTGAAGACTTCAAATGGCGTCGACACTGGCCGGACACCCCGACGTCGAAGAAGAGGAGACCTTCTCCATTCCAGATTCAGACTCAGACGAGCCAGAGAGTGAGCAGCCGACGAGGCAACAAACCGTGAGTAAACCAGCCCCGGCAAAAACTCACTCAAAAATCATGAAGGCCCAGGGGATGCCACCGCCGACAGGCCATGGCTTTACCTGGAACCACGGTGACCAAGCATCGGCACCGAAAAAGGCCTCACAGCAGCCGAAGACATCCAACTCCGGTCGAGATACCGGCTCCGAATATACTCGGCACCGAGATACCGGCTCCGACCAGATCCGGCACTGAGAAATCGGTACCCCGAAAGCCAAAAAGGTTTCTTCGGAGCCGAAAAAGACTGCTGAAAAGGTTTCGGTGCCGAAACACCCAGCCTTGGAGCCGAAACAAAGCTCCTATACGGACGAACAGGGCCTTTCCTCACAATTACAAGGCCACAGGCTTGAACAAGAACTGGGGATGGGAGAGCCAGACCATACCCAGAGGAGGCTCCATATACAGAAAGACACGGGGAAAATAAGTACACTTCCCCCAATTAAGATGAAGCGGAAGCTCGCATTCCATGAGGCGGAAATGCAGCCAAAAGCAAAAGTGGCTAAAGAAAAAACACCACAATTTTCTCCACAGCCATCGCCACCGGCCTCACCACATCTGTCCCCAATAGCAACACCCCCAATGGTGCAGTCACCAACGCACACAGGGATGAGCCAAGATGACCCAGCTGCATGGGATCTGTACGATGCACCAGTCTCTGATAATAGTCCGGATTGCTACCCGGCAAGGCCATCACCACCAGAAGACAGTACTGCTTACATGCAGGTGGTTTCCAGGGAAGCTACTTTTCATAACGTAGCATTACATTCAGAACCTATAGAAGATGACTTCTTGTTCAATACCCTGTCATCAACACATAACCAATACCAAAGTTTGCCAATGTTACCAGGCATGTTAAAACACGCCAAACAGGTGTTTCAAGACCCAGTCAAGAGCAGAGCCATCACACCTAGGGTCGAAAAGAAATATAAACCTCCCCCTACGGACCCTGTATACATTACGCAACAGCTGACTCCTGATTCAGTGGTAGTGGGAGCAGCCCGGAAAAGGGCAAACTCACAAACTTCTGGGGACGCACCACCACCCGACAAAGTCGGAAATTCGATGCTGCAGGCAAAAGGGTGGCAGCACAGGCAGCCAATCAATGGCGAATTGCCAATTCACAGGCTCTATTGGCAAGATACGACAGGGCACATTGGGACGAAATGCAACATTTCATTGAACACCTTCCCAAAGAGTTCCAGAAGCGTGCCCAACAGGTTGTAGAGGGCTCCAAACCATCTCCAACAATCAAATAAGGTCGGCTATGGACTCAGCAGACACGGCGGCCAGAACAGTAAACACGGCGGTCACCATTCGGAGACACGTGTGGCTACGTACCTCCGGATTTAAGCCAGAGATCCAGCAGGCTGTGCTGAATATGCCTTTCAACGGACAACAATTGTTTGGGCCGGAGGTGGATACAGCAATAGACAAACTAAAGAAAGACACTGACACGGCCAAAGCCATGGGCGCGCTCTACTCCCCACAGAGCAGAGGCACTTTTAGGAAGCCACACTTTAGAGGGGGGGTTTCGGGCCCAATCCACAGAGCCTTCTACCTCACAGGCCAGACCCACATACCAGGGCCAATACTAAAGAGGAGGCTTCCGGGGACAATATAGAGGTGGACAGTTCGCTTAAACAAGAGGGAAATTCCAAAGCCCAAAAACCCCACAAACTAAACAGTGACTCCAACGTCACAAACCCCCAACACACAACACCAGTAGGGGGGAGACTCGCAGATTATTACCAAAATTGGAAACACATAACTACAGACTCGTGGGTCCTAGCCATTATCCAACATGGTTATTGCGTAGAATTCCTACAAATACCACCAAATGTGCCTCCAAGAGCACACATGTCCAAACAGCACTTAGATCTGTTACAACTAGAAGTCCAAGCGTTGTTACAAAAAGAAGCAATAGAACTAGTACCCAATCATCAAAAAGGAACAAGTGTTTACTCCCTGTATTTCCTAATTCCAAAAAAGGACAAATCACTGAGACCCATACTAGACCTCAGAACACTAAATCTCTACATCAAATCAGATCACTTTCACATGGTGACACTTTAAGATGTGATTCCCTTGCTCAAACAACAGGACTACATGTCAACATTAGATCTCAAGGATGCTTACTTCCACATACCTATACATCCTTCCCACAGGAAATACTTAAGGTTTATAATCCAAGGCGTGCATTACCAATTCAAAGTGTTACCGTTCGGGATAACAACAGCACCAAGAGTATTCACAAAATGCCTTGCGGTAGTAGCTGCTCATATCAGGAGGCAGCACATGCACGTATTCCCTTACTTAGACGATTGGTTAATAAAAACCAGCACTCAGCAACAATGTCTTCAACACACAAAATACATCATAGAAAGCCTTCACAAGCTAGGGTTCTCTATAAACTACCAAAAATCACATCTACAACCGTGTCAAATACAACAATACTTAGGAGCAACAATCAACACACAAAAAGGGATTGCCACTCCAAGTCCACAAAGAGTACAAGCATTCCAAAATGTAATACTAAACATGCACCCAAACCAACACTATCAAGTGAGGCTTGTGATGAAACTTCTAGGCATGATGTCTTCATGCATAACCATTGTCCCAAACGCAAGATTACACATGCGGCCCTTACAACAGTGCCTAACAACACAATGGACACAAGCACAGGGTCAACTATAAGATCTAGTGTTGATAGACCGCCAAACACACTCCTCGCTTCAATGGTGGAATCCTATAAATTTAAACCAAGGGCGGCCATTCCAAGACCCTGTGCCTCAATACGTGATCACAACAGATGCTTCCATGGTAGGGTGGGGAGCACACCTCAACCAGCACAGCATACTGGGACAATGGGACGCTCAACAAAGCCAACTTCATATAAATCATCTGGAACTGCTAGCAGTATTTCTAGCATTGAAAGCATTTCAACCGTTAATAGCCCACAAACACATTCTTGTCAAAACAGACAACATGACAACAATGTATTACCTAAACAAACAGGGAGGGACACACTCATCACAGCTGTGTCTCTTAGCACAAAAAATTTGGCATTGGGCGATTCACAATCACATTCGCCTAATAGCACAATACATCCCAGGAATTCAAAACCAGTTAGCCGACAATCTGTCGAGATCACCAACAAACCCACAAATGGGAAATTCATCCCCAGATACTACAAACTTACTTTCAAAGCTGGGGAACACCACGACTAGACCTATTCGCAACAAAAGAAAACGCAAAATGCCAAAACTCTCTGTCCAGGTATCCGCACCCTCACTCCAAGGGCAATGCGTTATGAATGAGTTGGTCAGGGATATTTGCTTACACTTTACCCCTCTCCCACTCCTTCCGTATCTAGTAAACAAATTGAGTCAAAACAAACTCAAACTAATACTAATAGCAACAACTTGGGCTCGCCAGCCATGGTACACAACACTACTAGATCTGTCAGTAGTACCTCATATCAAACTACCAAACAGACCAGATCTGGTAACTCAACACAAACAACAGATCAGACACCCGAATCCAGCATCGCTCAATCTAGCAATCTGGCTCCTGAAATCTTAGAATTTGGACATTTAGACCTTACACAAGAATGTATGGAGGTCATTAAACAAGCAAGAAAACCTACTACAAGACATTGTTACGCAAATAAATGGAAAAGATTTGTTTATTACTGCCATAATAATCAAATTCAACCACTACATGCATCCGCAAAAAACATTGTAAGCTACTTATTATACTTACAAAAATCAAATCTAGCTTTTTCGTCCATTAAAATACATCCCACAGCAATATCTGCCTATCTGCAGATTACACATTCAACATCACTCTTTAGAATCCCAGTCATCAAAGCATTTATGGAGGGTCTAAAGAGAATCATACCCCCAAGAACACCACCAGTTCCCTCATGGAACCTCAATATTGTATTAACACGACTCATGGGTCCACCATTGGAACCCATGCACTCTTGTAAAATGCAGTACTTATCCTGGAAAGTAGCCTTCCTAATAGCTATCACATCTCTTAGAAGAGTAAGTGAAATACAAGCATTTACTATACAAGAACCCTTTATACAAATACACAAACATAAAGTGGTTCTACGCACAAATCCAAATGTTTTACCAAAAGTTATATCACCGTTCCACCTAAACCAAACAGTGGAACTCCCAGTCTTTTTTCCACAGCCAGACTCAGTAGCCGAAAGAGCCTTACATACATTAGACATCAAAAGAGCACTAATGTATTACATTGATAAAACAAAACAATTTCGCAAGACAAAACAATTGTTTGTAGCCTTCCAAAAACCTCATGCAGGAAATCCAATATCCAAACAAGGCATTGCCAGATGGATAGTGAAATGTATTCAAACCTGCTATGTTAAAGCAAACCGAGACCTGCCTATTACCCCAAAGGCACACTCCACTAGAAAGAAAGGCGCCACAATGGCCTTTCTAGGAAATATACCTATGACACAAATATGTAAGGCAGCCACATGGTCTATGCCTCATACATTCACAAAACACTACTGTGTAGATGTGTTAACAACACAACAAGCCACAGTAGGACAGGCAGTATTACGAACATTATTTCAAACAACTTCAACTCCTACAGGCTAAGCCACCGCTTTTGGGGAGTAACTGCTTACTAGTCTATGCACAGCATGTTTATCTGCAGCTACACATGCCCTCGAACAGAAAATGTCACTTACCCAGTGTACATCTGTTCGTGGCAAGAGACGCTGCAGATTCACATGCGCCCTCCTGCCTCCCCGGGAGCCTGTAGCCGTTTTAAGTTGATAAACTATATATTATAGGTTGATAAAACGTGTACATTTGTAAGTTTGTAAATATATATCACTTTTAATCACATTATGTACATACATACTTACTCCATTGCATGGGCACCTTTACTATATACACAACTCCTACCTCACCCTCTGCGGGGAAAACAATCTAAGATGGAGTAGACGCAATGGAGCCGAAAGGGAGGAGTCCCTCGGTCTCGTGACTCTAAAAGACTTAGAAGAAAAACAACTTGTAACACTCCGATCCCAACACTAGATGGCAGGATAATGCACAGCATGTGAATCTGCAGCGTCTCATGCCACGAACAGATGTACACTGGGTAATGTTATGTGGTTTTTTTTTTCCTTCAAGAAGTCTGAGGCCTTTTGGTCTCAGTGCTGTAAGCTTGAAAAAGAAAGAAATTCCATTCTGCTCAGTCATTAACTGCAGTAGTTGAATAACCTTTGCCAGGCAAAATAGATGTCACAGAGTAAAGCATTTGTGCTACGAAAAGTAGAACACAAAGACAGCCTATGCACCTTTTTTTAAATATATATATATATATATATATATATATACACGTATATTCCACCCCTTTATTTAGCTTCCTGATCCAAAGAAAGACCTACTAAAGATGGATTATCATAAGCACGTCTTACCAAAGATTACTCACTTTGAGATTCCTCTATGTGCCAGACTTGACCTAGAAAACTTTCTCCCAACAAAAGCTCTCTGTCATTAACTGGCTCCATATGACTTCATTTGGGGCTCTTTCTATCCAGGCTGTGATGACATCCCTGTCTGTATATGATGCTGACTGTTCTTGACTTTCCGTGTCTTTCTGATGCTCTTCTAGTTCAACTCAGCAATTCTTCAGTGAATTTGACAGCGACTAATTTAAACCTTACCTCCTAAGATCTTCAGGTTTAGGTCCGGCTGACACTGTTGAATGAAGATATCTTTATTGGATCCACATATCGTCTGTATGTGATGCCTGGGCCCTAACTACAACCCCTTGGCCTACATCTCCTGCACCTTCATGTTCCTAAAGGCTATTCAGGAGCCTGCTTTTCCTGTGCATTCATGTACCAAAAGGGCATCTGCAGCCGGACGTCAAGCAGTTGTTGGCAAAGGCATATAAGTACATCCTGAAATGGTCCCTCTACACGCTCATCAGGTCAGTATTCCCTCAGGGTGCACTCCCCACAGCGCCATTCTATAAAGAACTCAAACACCAACACAGGAAGGAGGCCTCTTCCTTAAGGAACCTGTCCCAGTTCTGGGGCTGTTTGGTGGTAGTCTGTAGAGCTGATCCCAGTTCCCAAGAAGCTCCTTCTTCTAACAAACCCTTGCAGATTAAGACTTCTTGGTAGGCAAAGTTAGATATATTCATGACTGTGACTGACTCCACCCAGCTCAGTGCCTCCACATGCTCTTTCCTTTCTGTTTCCGTGGTACTCTGTGCGAGTTCGCCAACATTGCATTCAGGGCCTTTATTGGCACCACATTATTTTAGTGGTAAGAGAAAATTCAAGACTAGTTCACGCATCTGCCCCAGAGTTTTGCCCTGTGTTATTATTGGCTTTAGAGCTCTTTGGATTTTATCCTTGCTAAACAGTAATAAAGTGCCTGTTCTCCCCCTTTAAACATAGTTAAATTTGGATATCTCTGATTGGCATATTTAACTTACCTATAAGCCCCTAATCTCTGGTACTAGGTGTATGCAGGGCCTGTAAACTAAATTTCACTAGTGAACTACAGTACCTAATGTGCCATCAATACAGTGGCAGTGTAAAAATGGTTTTAAGGCTACCATTGTAGCCTCACTGTAGTAGTGTAAAACCTGCAATTAGACCTGTCAAAATAAACATATTTGACATGTTAAACTCCATTAAGTATTAATAGTAAAACTTTTTTTTAAAGTTTAATATTAACATGGCCTTACAGTGACTGACTAGCACCCAAAAAGCTATTTTCACTTTAGTAGGCCTAGCTGTCCTATGTAAAAAAACAGAGTAGAGAATAAAATTCTAATACTGTATCTCGATAGAAGGACCAGCTAGAAAATTGTTCTGAAATACTTAATAAAAATCCAATTTAATGGTGAAGTCCGATTTCTAAATAAATATTGATGAAAAGTAAGTTTTAGAAAGTCACCTATTCCCTGACTGAAGTTTCTAGAGGCTAATTTGTCTAGCTTCTCCCAGTCAATAATTAGCCTTGAATGGGTGTGAAATGCCCCGGAAGCAAACAATGTGACCTGATAAGGCAGGTATGACTCATCTGAAAATGTGGGGTAAGGGCTTTGAGCGTCCTTTTTGACACTATAGTGTCAAATCCTGCTTGAGTGTCAACATGCTTAACAGGTTTTCAGGACTCATGTATAACACTTGGGACACACTTGAAAGCGGAGAAAATGGATACAACAATTCTTGCCGATCGAGTCTGGTTGTGGAAGGGCTCAGCTTTTATCCAACTACAGTAGTTTTCCTCAGCACCTCTACTACCATTTAATGTAGCAGATACTGATGCCCTCATAGATTTTCTTGTTCATGCCCACTGGTAAATAGACAAGTTGCAAGTCTCTATAGGCCAGTTTCATGCAATCAAGCCTTTTTTGCACAGTATTGAACTCCAGAGAGTCTGGTTTTACACTCTTCCACTAGCAGAGTCCACCCTAATTTCCTTCCCAATGTCCTCACTAGATAGGCAGTTGAAAAGGATGGAGGTGCCACCCTTGCCTTTTGGCCCATCAGTGCCAACTGTTTGCTCGGACTCTACTCCCATGCATTATGGGACACCTTGGCTGAAATTATGCCTGCAGTCCTTTAGGGAAGGATACATTCTAAGATTGTCCCACACAGTGTATGGGGAAGTCAACAATTTAAGTGACTCTAGTGACACTCTGAGACCCTTAGGAAGATAGTGATGATATTCATAGGGACATTTAAAAATCGGTTCACACCACCAAGAATTGTAAAGTTTTATGGGCTAAGACTCTGGGTTCTTGGAAGGAATGTAAGGAATTGATTAAATTATGCTTAGGACCCGGGAGGGCGAAGTAAAGTGCTTCTTAAAATAAGGTAGTAAGATTGATAAGTAACTAAAATCAATACCTTAAGAATAAGGTGAGTATATCTTGGTAATGTGGCATTTGGAGACTGAAGGAAATTTAATGCCCAACCTCTTAATTTGCTGTCTTGCTTCCTACTAGTGAATGTGGGAGAGATTTGTCTTTCTTCCTAGCCCACAGGAAATAAACCTGCGACACCTGCCGATCCTTTGGATCCAAGAAGACGCTCCGGGACTGTAGAGCTCGTAGGTTGGAGATGTTGTCCAGATCACCAGACAACACTCCAGATATCTTCAGGGAGAAACATGTGCCTGAGAAGCTGGAAGAGGAGGAGGCCTTCTCCATTGAAGAGTTGGACGTCTAATCAAACATTGAAAGTCAGCCAGTCACCTCCGCGCAACCCGTGAGTAGAAGGTTCCCTACTCCCGATACAAAGCACCAGAAAAGAGGTCGCCAGACTGCCATTGCCTTTGGGACATGGTTGAATACGAAAATCACCTTCCTTCAGATGTCCCGCCCTCCGGCTTGCACTGAAAGCAGCCAAGACGTCTTCGCCATCGACAACATCCCAGGCAGCCTTGGGATCGAGCAGATCCATCGAACCTAGCGCCTCGGCACAGAGTAACAAACCCTCTGCAACCCCTTATGAGCTGACCGCTTTAACGCAACACAAGACTTCGGCTCCCAAAACTTTGGAACATAAGACTGTGCCTTCTAGAGACTCCAGTCATTCCTCCTAAGCTGCTTCACAAGTGGAGCCCATCTCAAAAATAATGGACGCTCGTCAGCACTAACTCCATACTCAAAAAGGAATAGGAAGAATAATTGCCTCCACCCTGTTCCAATCAAGAGGAGGCTAACCTAAGAGGCCTTGGACACTGCTCCTCCCCCTCAAAAGGTCTCCAAAGACCAGGCTACAGTTCAACCTCAGCCTTCACTACACTTGTCAGTGCCTCCTTCTACCCCTCCACCATCTTCCCAATCTCCTACACTGCTCATTGAACCACAGTTTTCACCACTGGGTTCACCACCACCTCAAAGAGATGATTTTGGTGATGTGCCACAGGACATGGACCCATGGAATTCCTACGATCCAGATCCCATCCTGCAAAATGACCCGGACTTGTATCCAGCACGGCCATCACCACCTGAAGACACATCGTATCAGCAGGTCATAGCAAGAGCAGCCATATACCACAATGTCCAGCTGCAGGGCTTTCCTCTTCGACACCCTAACTGCCACACATAAAGAGTTCGTTTTTTCCCATGTTACGCGGCATGCTTAGACATGCCAGTGATATTTTTAAAGAACCCTTAAAGTCTCAAGTTATCACCCCAAAAGTAGATAAACACAGGGCAGCACCTACAGACTGTCTATACGGGCTCAAATCCCTCACGACTCCAAAGTTGTCAGTACGGCATGAAAGCGTGCTAATAGTCCGTCCACAAGAGATGCAAAGTTTTTTTTTTTGAAAACCTCGACTTAGCGGAGGAAAAGAGAGGCTGCACCAGCAGCTAATTTTTGGTGTATCGACAATTCACAGGTACTTATGGCACGATATGAAAGGACCCACTGACACAAAATGGAGGAGGTCCTCCAGTGCCTCCCAGAGGAACATCGTAAAAGGGCACAACAGATAGTTTCAGGGGCTCAAACCATCTCTAGTAATTCCATTAGGTGTGCAACTGATGCCGCAGATACTGCAGCACATGGTATTAACACTAATATCAATATACATAGACACGCTTGGCTTAGGAGTTCAGGATTCAAGCCAGAAATACAGCAGGCAGTCTTCAACATGCCATTTGATAGGGAACACTTATTTGGCCAAGAAGTGGACAACACCATAGAAAAACGTTTAAAAGACTCAACGACCGCAAAGGCTATGGGGCCATTACTCACCACCACACAATGTGGTAATTTTTGTCATTCACAATTCAGGGGAGGCTTCAAACCATCCTCTACCGAGCCTTCCACCTCTCAAAACAAACAAGGCTCCCATTTCTACAATAGAGGTTCATTTAGAGGACCCCACGGAGACGCAAACAACAAAGGCAGGGGAAATGCATCCACCTCCAGACGATCTACCTCCCCTGCACACCAGGTATTACTAACACCTTCCAGCATATCACACTTCTCCGTTAGGGGGAAGACAAAAAAATAATTCTACCCACAGTGGTCCAATATCACCAAAGACCAGTGGGTATTCTCAATTATCCAACATGGTTATTGTCTGGAGCTCACTTCCACTCCACAAAATATTCCCCCTCACACGCCACAAAATATTCTCCCCGCACTCACAGATTCTCACAAGATCATCTTACTTTTCTCAAAGAAGATGTGCAATCCCTTCTTCTCAGAGGGGCTATAGAATCAGTCCCCTTCTCACAGCAAGAGTCAGGCATAGATTCCGTGTATTTCCCTATATTTAAGAAGTTCAAGTCACTCGGGCTAATTCTAGATCTCAGACCACTAAAGCTCTACATTCTCTCAGAGCATTTTCATATGGTCACTCTTCAAGATGTCAGTCCACTATTAAGGCAAGGCGTCTTTATGACCGTTTTAGATCTATAAAGGATGCATACTTTCATTCAACATTATCAGTTCAAGGTTTTACCATTTGGGGTAACCACTGCACCCAGGGTCTTCACAAAATGTTTAGCTGTAGTTGGCACATACCTCAGGCGGCAACACATTCATGTCTTCCCTTACTTGGACGATTGGCTCATTAAAGCCAGTACGTTCCAATACGGTCAGCACCACACTCAGATGACAGTAGACCTCCTTTACTCTGGGATTCACAATCAATTTTCTCAAATCCCATCTCTGACCTTTGCAGATACAGCCTTAACTAGGAGAAATTCTCAGTGCTCAGATAGGGTTAGCATATCCAAGTCCAGCTCAAATTCAAACTTTGCAAGCTTTGATTTCTCAATTACAGGAAACCCATACTTGCACAGTGAGGTCAGTGATGCAGCTGTTAGGGATGATGGCGTCTTGCATTGCCATCGTGCCTCATGCCATACGACTCACTGTTCTCTGCAATGGTGGAATCCCACCAGCCTCTCCAACGGCAGTACTTTCAGGACCCTGTGCCTCAGATCACCCGGACTACAGATGAAAAATTGCTTAATAGGGTTTACCCCAAAGAATTAGTGAAAGCAGCTGCCAAAAGAGCCTGGTATACTCCTAGAGAGACATTACTGGTCCCTAAAGAAAAGCCCAAAGAAACCCCTCTCACCTGTGTAATTACATTTAGCCCAAAGGCCAACAAGATCCGATCCATCATAGAGAGGAATTGGAAGATAGTTAAAGACCTAGGGATAACGAAACATCTGTTTGCATTTTAAAAAGCCCGCAGTCTACGAGATCAATGGGTTAGAGCAGATAACACACACACACACAAAAAGAGGGCTCAGGACAATGCTTCAGTTACCATCGATACAAGGACTTTATAGATGCTGGAAATGTCTGGCATGCAAGTTTACATGTGATTCAAAAGAAGTGGTAATAAATGAAAAAGTGCATCCACAAAGGGACTTTTCAAATTGCAACACTAAGAATGTTATGTTCGGTGGCATGTGTAGCTGCAGATACACATGCTGTGCATAGTCCGCCGTCTGGTGTTGGGTCGGAGTGTTACAAGTTGTTTTTCTTCGAAGAAGTCTTTTCGAGTCACGAGACCGAGGGACTCCTCCTCCTTTGTTTCCATTGCGCATGGGCGTCGACTCCATCTTCGATTGTTTTTTTTCCGCCATCGGGTTCGGACGTGTTCCTTTTCGCTCCGTGTTTCGGGACGGAAAGATAGTCATAACTTTGGAAAACTACGTCAGTATTGTTTCGTTCGGTATCGGGTTAGATTAGAGTCGACACCGAATCTTGAAGAGCTCCGGTAGCCCTTCGGGGTAATTTCGATCCCCCGTCGGGGCCTGGTCGGCCCGACCGCGTGTAACATCGAGGCTGATGGAACGGACCCCGTTCCGATTCTGTCCTAAATGCCACAATAAATATCCATATACAGACCAACATTTGGTCTGTAACTTGTGCCTGTCGCCCTAGCACAAGGAAGAGACGTGTGAGGCCTGTCGAGCGTTTCGGTCGAGGAAAACGCTCCGTGACCGAAGAGCCAGAAGATTGCAGATGGCGTCCGCGCCCACAGAACGACGAGGGTTCGAGGAACAGGGAGAAGAAGAAGAAACCTTCTCCATCCATGAATCGGACTCGGAAGAATTCGACGTCGAGGAAACCGTGAGTAGGACGTCGAAGCAAGCACCACACGGTAAAACAGACAAGGACCAGGGGACGCCACTGCCGGCAGGCCATGGCATAACCCATAAAGTAGGTGACCGTCCATCGGCACCGAAAAAGGCCGAACTGGTGCCGAGGTCGTCCGACTCGGGTCGAGACACAGGCACTCAGCACTCTCGGGACCGAGAAAGTGCTGCTGAAAAAAGTCGGCACCGAGACAGCGGAACCGAGGCTGCTCGGCCCAGAGACAGCGGCACCGAGGATGGTCGACGCAGAGAAAGTTCGACGCCGAAAAAGAGAAAATTCTCGTTGGAGCCGAAAACAACCAAAGACACAGTTTCGGTGCCAAAACGCCCAGCAACCGAACCAACAGCCAGTTCGTACTCAGAGGAACAATCACTGTCCTCCCAACTGCGCAAACATAGGTTTGAAGAAGAATTACAAACCACAGATGTAGACCATACCCAAAAACGGATCTTCATACAAAGTGGTACTGGGAAGATCAGCACTCTTCCCCCAATCAGGAGAAAAAGGAAACTTGATTTCCAAACTCATGAAAAGACACCACAAGCAAAAGTGGTAAAAAAGGTAACTCCACCACAAATAACTCCTACATCACCGGCACAGACTCCGTCACATTCACCAGCTCATACCACCATGAGCCAAGATGACCAAGATGCGTGGGATCTCTATGACGCCCCAGTATCAGACAATAGCCCTGAGGCGTACCCTACCAAGCCCTCACCACCTGAGGACAGTACAGCGTATGCACAGGTGGTAGCTAGGGCAGCAGAGTTCCATAACGTGTCGTTACACTCAGAGCCCGTCGAGGATGACTTCCTTTTCAACACCCTCTCCTCCACCCATAGCAATTATCAAAGCCTTCCTATGCTCCCAGGAATGCTAAGGCACGCAAAACAGATCTTTGAAGAACCTGTCAAAAGCAGAGCGATAACTCCAACGGTGGAGAAGAAATATAAAGCACCACCCACGGACCCTGCTTTTACCACATCACAACTGCCACCAGATTCAGTTGTAGTAGGAGCAGCTCGTAAAAGGGCCAACTCGCACACATCAGGCGACGCACCACCTCCAGACAAAGAAAGCCACAAGTTTGACGCAGCTGGGAAAAGGGTTGCAGTACAAGCTGCAAACCAGTGGCGCATCGCTAACTCGCAGGCGCTCCTAGCGCGTTATGACAGAGCCCATTGGGACGAGATGCAGCATCTCATCGAGCATCTACCCAAAGAACTCCAGAAACTGGCAAAACAAGTGGTTGAGGAGGGACAACATATCTCCAACAACCAAATACGTTCCTCTATGGATGCAGCGGATACAGCTGCAAGAACAATTAATACCGCGGTAACCATAAGGAGGCATGCATGGTTGCGCACATCCGGCTTCAAGCCCGAGATACAACAGGCAGTGCTCAATATGCCGTTCAATGAACAACAATTGTTTGGACCCGAAGTTGACACGGCAATTGAGAAATTGAAAAAAGACACGGACACAGCTAAGGCCATGGGCGCACTCTACTCCCCGCAGGGCGAGGCACTTTCGGGACCTTTCGTAAAACAACCTTCAGAGGGGGGTTTCGAGGTCAAGCCACACAAGCCAGTACCTCACAAACAACACCGTCTACCTACCAGGGACAGTACAAAAGGGGAGGCTTTCGGGGCCAATAGAGGGGGACAATTCCCTAGAAACCGGGGAAAATTTCAGGGTCCCAAAACCCCGCCAAACAAACAGTGACTCACAAGTCACTCAACCCCTTCACACAACACCAGTGGGGGGAAGACTAAGCCAGTTCTACAAATTTTGGGAGGAGATAACAACAGACACTTGGGTCTTAGCAATTATCCGGCATGGTTATTGCATAGAATTTCTCCAATTCCCTCCAAACGTCCCACCAAAAGCACAGAATATGTCAAAACAGCATTTAGATCTGCTAGATCTGGAAGTTCAAGCATTACTACAAAAAGACGCAATAGAAATCGTACCAGGTCCACAGAGAAACACAGGAGTTTACTCACTGTACTTTCTAATACCAAAGAAAGACAAAACACTGAGACCAATCTTAGATCTCAGAATACTAAACACCTACATCAAATCGGAACATTTTCACATGGTCACGCTACAGGACGTATTACCACTGTTGAGACAGCAAGACTACATGACAACCTTAGATCTAAAAGACGCGTATTTCCACATACCGATACATCCCTCGCACAGGAAATACCTAAGGTTCGTATTCAAGGGAATACATTACCAATTCAAAGTGTTGCCGTTTGGTATAACAACTGCACCGAGAGTCTTTACAAAATGTCTAGCAGTAGTTGCTGCACATATCAGAAGGCAGCAAATACACGTGTTCCCCTACGTAGACGATTGGCTAATCAAGACCAACTCCCTAACAAGGTGTTCACACCACACAGATTATGCCATACAAACCCTCTACAAACTAGGGTTCTCCATCTATACAAAATCACACATTCTGCTGTGCCAAACACAGCAATACTTAGGAGCGACAATCAACACAATAAAAGGGATTGCCACTCCAAGTCCACAAAGGGTTCAAAATTTTCACAAAGTCATACGAGCCATGTATCCAACACAAAAAATACATGCAAAGATGGTGTTAAAACTCCTAGGCATGATGTCCTCATGCATAGCCATTGTCCCAAACGCAAGATTGCACATGAGGCCCTTACAACAGTGCCTAGCATCACAATGGTCACATGCACAGGGTCAACTTCTAGATCTGGTGTTGATAGACCGCCAAACATACATCTCGCTTCAATGGTGGAACAGTATAAATTTAAACAAAGGGCGGCCTTTCCAAGACCCAGTGCCACAATACGTGATAACCACAGATGCTTCCATGACAGGGTGGGGAGCACACCTCAATCAACACAGCATCCAAGGACAATGGGACGTACATCAAAAAAGGCTTCATATAAATCACCTCGAATTGTTAGCAGTATTCCTAGCGTTGAAAGCATTTCAACCCATCATAATCCACAAATACATTCTTGTCAAAACAGACAACATGACAACAATGTATTATCTAAACAAACAGGGGGGAACACACTCGACACAGCTGTGTCTCCTAGCACAAAAGATATGGCAATGGGCAATTCACAACCACATTCGCCTAATAGCACAGTTTATTCCAGGGATCCAGAATCAGCTAGCAGACAATCTCTCTCGGGATCACCAACAAGTACACGAATGGGAGATTCACCCCCAAATTCTAAACTCTTACTTCCAAATTTGGTGAACACCTCAAATAGACCTATTTGCAACAAAAGAGAACGCAAAATGCCAAAACTTCGCATCCAGGTACCCACACCAGCAGTCTCAAGGCAATGCTCTATGGATGAATTGGTCAGGGATATTTGCGTACGCTTTTCCCCCTCTCCCTCTTCTTCCATATCTAGTAAACAGATTGAGTCAAAACAAACTCAAACTTATACTAATAGCACCAACATGGGCAAGACAACCTTGGTATACAACACTACTAGACCTGTCAGTAGTGCCTCATGTCAAACTACCCAACAGGCCAGATCTGTTAACACAGCACAGACAACAAATCAGGCATCCAAACCCAGCATAGCTGAATCTAGCAATTTGGCTCCTGAAATCCTAGAATTTGGACACTTAAACCTCACACAAGAATGTATGGAGGTCCTTAAACAAGCTAGAAGGCCATCCACTAGACACTGCTATGCAAGTAAATGGAAAAGATTTGTTTGCTACTGCCATAACAATCAAATTCAACCATTACATGCATCTCCAACGGATGTAGTAGGATACTTACTACATCTGCAGAAATCAAATCTAGCCTTCTCTTCCATAAAGATACATCTCGCAGCAATATCTGCATACCTGCAGATTACTCATTCAACTTCACTGTTTAGAATACCTGTCATTAAAGCATTCATGGAAGGACTAAAGAGAATTATACCACCAAGAACACCACCTGTTCCTTCATGGAACCTCAACATTGTCTTAACAAGACTCATGGGTCCACCTTTTGAACCCATGCATTCTTGTGAAATACAATACCTAACGTGGAAAGTTGCATTTCTTATTGCCATTACATCTCTAAGAAGAGTAAGTGAAATTCAGGCGTTTACTATACAAGAACCATTTATTCAAATACACAAAAAGAAAGTAGTTCTAAGAACCAATCCAAAATTCTTACCAAAAGTTATCTCACCGTTCCACTTAAATCAAACTGTAGAACTACCAGTGTTCTTTCCACAGCCAGACTCAATAGCTGAAAGGGCACTACATACATTAGACGTCAAAAGGGCACTAATGTACTACATTGACAGAACAAAACCAATTAGAAAAACAAAACAACTATTTATTGCATTTCAAAAACCTCATACAGGAAACCCAATATCAAAACCAGGTATAGCCAGATGGATAGTTAAGTGCATCCAAACCTGCTACCTTAAAGCAAAGAGAGAGCTGCCTATTACACCAAAGGCACACTCCACCAGGAAGAAAGGTGCCACAATGGCCTTCCTAGGAAACATTCCAATTAATGAAATATGTAAGGCAGCAACATGGTCTACGCCTCACACATTTACTAAGCACTACTGTGTAGACGTGCTATCTGCACAACAAGCCACAGTAGATCAAGCCGTACTAAGAACTTTATTTCAAACTACTTCCACTCCTACAGGCTGAACCACCGCTTTTGGGGAGATAACTGCTTACTAGTCTATGCACAGCATGTGTATCTGCAGCTACACATGCCACCGAACGGAAAATGTCACTTACCCAGTGTACATCTGTTCGTGGCATTAGTCGCTGCAGATTCACATGCGCCCACCCACCTCCCCGGGAGCCTGTAGCCGTTTGGAAGTAATATCCAACATTTGTACATTTGTAAATATATTACCTTAACCTTTATTTTGTACATAAGTATTCATTCCATTGCATGGGCACTATTACTAACATACACAACTCCTACCGCACCCTCTGCGGCGAAAACAATCAAAGATGGAGTCGACGCCCATGCGCAATGGAAACAAAGGAGGAGGAGTCCCTCGGTCTCGTGACTCGAAAAGACTTCTTCGAAGAAAAACAACTTGTAACACTCCGACCCAATACCAGACGGCGGACTATACACAGCATGTGAATCTGCAGCGACTAATGCCACGAACAGATGTACACTGGGTAAGTGACATTTTCCTTACTGTATTATGTGTCCTTGTGAAAAAGTGTATATTGGTCAAACGTCGCAGCTGGTCAAGACACACATCTTACAGCACAGATCAAGGATAAAATGTTCTACAAGAGGAGCACCATTGGTAGAACATTACACAGAAATGAAACGTACAGCAGAGGACATTCGTTGGACTGTGTTGGCTGTAGTACAAACTAAGACAGTTGGACAATCCATAACCGAAAAACTGCTGAGGTTGGAAGCACGGCTGATCGAAAAATACCAAACAGCCCGGCAAGGACTAAATGATATTGACGAAATCTGGACACTTAACAGCTTTTTTCTGTCCGCTTGCCTTCCTCTATAAATTGTTTTTGGGTATTTGCATGTATTCTCATGTACTTTCAGATGCCTGGGCGCTTTTGCAGACATTAATAGTTGTGTAGACAATCTCTATATCCGTACATATCTGGCCCTATGTATGACAGTCTGCTAAAGAGGGCTGTGTTGAATTTGCTTCAAACTCGTATACCTGCAGCCAGTTCCATTTGCTGAGTCAGAAGTCAGGGTGTACATGACATTAGTTCCCTTGTATTGTTGTATTTACATTTTGTGTGACAGATGGCCGATGTTTTTTCAGACCATTTATATATCTGGAGCAGGTGAGTGTGTTCATCTTCTTAGGATTTGGTTCCCCTTTTTTCTGATTTTTGCATGTGGTTCATTTCCACAATATTTACATTCAGGTACACTGACGGCCGCTAGATGTACACGAGGCTTGAGCCGTTAACCGTCTGCAGTTTTACTTTTTAGTAACCCCCGTTTTCACCGTCATTCAACACGACTGTTGCATTTATATAATGCCGAGACTTTTCCTTGATCTATAGCCACTTTAAGATGGCCGACACGTTTTTCAGGACAGATTCCCAACCCCTCCCCCCATTTTTTTTTGTAATGTCGAGCCGGCGTGCCAATTCTAAAAATGCCGAGGCTTCGAGCCCGGACGAGTTTACAACCGGCGGACGATTGTAAGATGATTGTCTCCCCGATGCCCGATTGACAGGATTCTTCATTCAAACAACGGGCAGGATTTCACGCGAATCGTACACACGTGACAGTTTGAGGCTTCTAGGCAATCTACTTCGACAGTAAGTACTAAAGCCCCACTAGCACTGTGAGCATGGGACTTCTAGTCAATTCCCAGAGATTTTTAAGTGGTTTGACATGCGATTTATAGCTTGTTTTCCCTTATGTTTAGGACCTACCTGGACGAAGATCCTTTTGACTGAAACAAATTATAGGTATATTCAAGATAAATTACACTGAGGGGCCGCATTCTTTAGCTCTAGTGTGGTTTATATTATGACAGGGCTTTGAGCACGTGTGCCACACGACCTGTGCAGCCATTAGTTATAAATTTTTTACCAGCACAATGCTTTTTGCATGGTTGGACACACTCACACTGGGGAAGATTCTGACTTGTTTACCACAGAGAATGCACCGGGTGACTTACCATTTGGTTTTTAATTTAATTTGTCTTGAATGTTTTCAGTACATTTATTTTGGTTTGTCTTGATTTATCATTTAGGCAAAGTTGTCTCATTGTAGTCCAGAT
Source organism: Pleurodeles waltl (assembly GCF_031143425.1). Taxonomy (NCBI): domain Eukaryota; kingdom Metazoa; phylum Chordata; class Amphibia; order Caudata; family Salamandridae; genus Pleurodeles; species Pleurodeles waltl. Next base: position 1,773,291,960 of record NC_090444.1, on the reverse strand, counting down.
GAGGCCCAGAATTGAAGGGGCCGAAACGCATCAACACATTGTGGATTGCGGCAGGGTTGGGTAGAAAGTACAATTGACCTCCCAGAAGTACATCGTACAGTGCAAGAAACCCTAGGAAGTAATTGATCTGGGTTCAGCATTTGTTTATAGAACTAACCACAACCACCGCTTTTGAGTGAATTAAGTCTTTAAGCACTTCACGTACCACCACCTCTAAAGGAGGAGATTTAGTTGGGACAATTTTCAGATGTTTCAATTTGTTTAATTTTTGTCATTTTTCCGTGATTTGTTCAAATTCTCTTATGTTGTATAATTGGTATTGTTGTGTAAATGTTAGTCCTGGTTTTATTTTCCGGTTTAATTGGGACAGTTCGTCTCGTTGATGATTCTCTTCGTCCTATGTGATTATATATGAATAAATATGACAAATAATTTCCGCAAGAGAGTATTTGCCACCTCTCTTGTCAGAAAAATTAGTAATCTATCCCAGCCTTTTGACCAATTGTTTATGTATACATGTTTCCTTACCCAGGTCAGGTAGGGTTTTTGGGTAAACCTCTTTTTATTATATACAGATGCATCACAGACCGGTTGGGGAGCTCACATCAACAACCTCACAATACAATGTTTATGGGATCCCATTCAACAAGCTTCTCATATCAATTACTTGGAGCTCAGACAATGTGGAATTGGGAATTTGCCACCACATTAATTTAGTGGCAGAGTATCTCTCAGGCATAGACAACCAGTTTGCAGCCCTCCGCAGGATGCAGCAACAAATCAGCACATGGAAACTCCACCCACAAGTCCTTTCGCCAGTACTTTCAAAAGTGGAGAACACCCCAAATAGATCTCCTCACCACAGCAGAAAATACAAAATGCCAATCTTTTGCGTCCAGATACCCATACCCTCAGTCCAGGGGCAATGCTCTTTAGATGAATTGGTCAGGGATATTTGCTTACACTTTTCTGCCTCTCACTCATTCTGTCTCTAGTTCGCAAATTAAGACAAACCTCATTCACCATGATCTTTGTCGCTCCCACATGGGCATGTCAAGCTTGGTTCACAGCACTTTTGGATACATTAGTAGTTCCGCACGAGGAGCTCTCCAAAAGGCCGGGCCTTCTCACTCAAAATCAAGGACAGTTCAGACATCCAGACCCCTAAAACACTCAACCTTGCGATATGGCTCCTGAAGTCATAGTTGCATGGAAATGTTTAAAAGAGGCATGTAACCTACATTCAGACAGTGTTATGCTGCAAAATGGAAACATTTTGTATGGTATTGTCGACCTAAACACATACACCCACGCAACGCCTCAATTCAAGACATGGTTTATTTGCTACATTTACAAAAAGCAAACCCAGTATACTCATCTATTCATCTTCATTTAGCAGCTATAGCTATATACCTCCAAAACAGACAACACATCTCTTTATTCAGAATTCCAGTTATCAAAGCTTTCATGGAAGGTTTCAAAAGTCATTCCACCCAGGGTAGCCCCATCACCATCCTGGAGCATTACTGTTGTCTTTACTAGGCTCATGGGTATACATTTTGAGCCAATGTATGCATGCCCTTTAAAATTCCTTTCATGTAAAGTGGCTTTTTCAGTAACTATCACTTCCCTAAGACATGTTAGTGAACGGCAAGCTCTAACCTCAGAATAACCATTCTTCCAAACACACAGAGATAGAGTAGTTCTCCAAACAAACCCTAAGTTCCTTCCTTAAGTAGTTTCACAGTTCGACTTTATCCAATAAATTGAATTACCAGTCTTTTTCCACCACAACTAGACTCGGTTGGCGAGAGCGCCCTTCGCACACTAGATTTTAAGAGTGCTCACATGTAGTGCTGTAGATTCACATGCGCCTTCCCTCCTCCCCAGGCGCCTGTTGCTATTGTAGTTGCATTGTCATATAAGTATTGTAAAAATATAAATACATTGCATGGTCATCTTTCTGTTTACTTTCTATACACTTCTTACCTCACCCACCTGTGGGAAAACAATCTAACAAAGGACTTGATGCCCATGCGCATGTCACTGAGAGGAGGAGTCACTCTATCTTGTGACTCAAAAGACTCCTCAAACAAATACAACTTGTAACACTCTGGACCCAACACTGGCTGACGGACTTATGCAAAGCATGTGAATCTACAGCATTGCATGCCACATACAGCTGTCTACCCTACCTGGAAAATGACATTTTCCTTTTTAGGGGTGAGCGCACAAGTGCTCCATCCCTGTTGTAATCTCTCTTTGGGCTTTTAACCACACCCCTGTTACGACTGTCACTTTCATTGGTTTGTGGGCTTGCCTTTTAAAATCTGCTTGATTTCATTAGTGAAAGGCATGCATATGCAACGCCTTAGCCCTCTTTGAGCTCACCAGCCAACTACTGAAAACATATGGGGCTCCATGTTTTTAGCCCGGTTTCTGCACTACTTTATCTTTTTATTTTCCACACAGCTTTATAGCGCTGGGTTTTACATAGCGTGATCGCGCTTCTTTCTTTTTTTTTTTTTCTTTCAATTTGTGGTAAGAAAAGTCCGGTTAGGAGTTTACAATGCTAATAGCTCTAACTCGAGCAAATGCGAGACCCGTTGGATTGCAAACGCTTGTTAAATGTTGGGTGCATTTGAAGCATAAAAATAGTTGAAATTAAATTCAGTTCAGGTTAGCAATTCTGTTTCAGGTTAATCTTAGTTTATTAAATATAATTCAATTAAAAATTGAATGATATGACATTTGTTTAGTCACGTTAAAAGAAATTACAGGTGTTTTCTAGGGTTCAGAGATGAGCAACGATGAGTAAAGGTTTGGAGGTAATGGGATTTTAGCATTCAAGGATGAGGACCCAGGAATGGTTATAAGTTTGAGAGAAGCTTTCTCGGTACATGGAGAGTTAGGGTTTTGGGAAATTTCCTTAGTAAATAGTTCTTGCTGCAGGGCATAGCTAAAAGCTATACCAACAAGGGTGGGGGAGGAGGAAGGTGGTTAGGAATGGTGGCTTTACACCATACTATACACATACCATTGATCTATTTCTTAAAACTATATTTTGGTACATGGATACTTTTTCACTTGGTAACCAAAAAAATATCTTACACTTTAGTCTTTCGCCCCACCGTATAAACACAGTTGCTAGTGTAAAAATGCAATCTGGCCAGTTTACTCGTATGGTGGTGGTTAGGGCTATTCATATATTAAAAACATGCAGTTAGTTCTTATGATCACTAGTCTAATAAAAACTGACAGTAAAACATGGTCATAACTAGGTGAAATATAAGCTGCTGGTTACATTTCAAGCAAAATTAATTTACAACTAGTTTGTATTTTAACTTGTTAGAATAAACCCGATTCCTTGCTGTGATAAAATCTATTGAAAAAAGAATCCTGGCAAATAGTTCTTAAAGGCTGGATGATTAATGATTAATGGGTGTGGATACCCACACGTCCAACAGACTGATAAGTGTAAGGCAATGCCTTTTCTTTTTTTTTTTTGTATAATTTTCCCCCAGGTTTTTTTTGACGGGTGCTGCTGTTTTTTCAACTCTGAGTGCACTGGGGCCTGTTAACCAGTCCTCCCTGCCAGTACCCTCACCCCAAAACGTTATTTTGGCTATACCCAATTGACATACTGGTAAGTCCCTAGTATATGGTATCCTGGATACCAAAGGCCTGTAAGTTGGAAGGTCACGCCAGGGATTGCAAAACTGGTTGTGCTACCCTGGATGTGACAAAGATAAATCAAGTCTCCTAGACCGCCGTTGCAGACTGAAAGCAGTTTCAAAGTGCTAGCCCAACTTTGCTATTTAAAGCCATGGCAAAGTGGCATGTCCCTATAAAACAAATGTAAGTCACCTCATGGCAGGGCTTCCACGCTCTACGGCAGGGTGCAGCATGTTTAATTGTATTTTACATGTTCTGTCACTAAACCGCAGAACTGTCATTTTCACTGTCAAAAGACTTGGTTGCCCCGTTGAGGAGTTCAGGGTTACATGCTGCCTTTGCAGCTGTGCTAACTCCTGTGTGGTGCGACCATAGTCGGTACTCTAAGCCGTCGAACAACTCTTTACCCTAAGTCCATCTTGATCCTCAAGCTGTAATTAATGTTACAAGTTAATGTACAGATTTTACTAAATTGAAATGTTTTTGCCTTCAATCTCCTACAGCCCTTAATGGTACACAAGGAGCTTGAACTGGTGAATGCTTTCTGCCTCCCCCTAGGGAGAAGCACGAATGACTCACAGGAAAGAAGACAATAGACGCCTGCACTGGAGAGAAGTTTCACCTCTCTCCTGCAGAAAGCAGCCTTTGTAGAGCAAATGGGGAACACCTGGGAGAGGAGCAACTCCATTGTTTAGGTAGACCACCTAGCACCTGAGAAGTAGAGGGGAAACCTATTCCGACGAAGAGGCTGCACTGGTGTGGACTGCACCTGCAAGCAGAGAAACGGGACTGTGCATGCTGTATCCTGCTTGTGGAGAAGTCTTCTCCAAAGCCCAACCAAAGTAAAGACGCCAAGGGTTATTTGGCAGACGACCTGCTCACAGTACAGGACCACAAAAGCTGAGAAGCCTGCTTGGGCAAGCTGGCAGTTAATAATCTTCAGACAGCTGTTATGCAGCACCAGAGACCAGAACCTGACACTCAAAGTTGCACCCAAGTTCACATAGTCCAGGAGAGTAGTTTGAGTGCAGGTTGATCACCCAGAAGTAGAGTTATTGGCCAGGGAAGGATTTTGCTGTGACCGCAATACCATTTGACTGGACTTCTATTGGCTCCGAGAGGACTTTGAGGGACATCACCCTGTGATCAGGACCACCTCACCCCATTCATGGAATGAGGATTCATTCAGGAAGACCCCTGTTTGACCACACATCCTTGAGCATCTTCAGCATCCTTCATAGCTTTCATCAGGACCACTTTCAAAGAAATCCATTGCAAGGGATTAAAGTTACTGGAAATGCTTGGAGACTGCTTCATGGGTGAAGGTAACCGATTTCAAGGACCACAGTGATCCCCCCCGATGGGCTCCCTACTGGAGTTGGTCACCTAAAGTGATTCTAATTGGCCATAATATAGCTAGCCCACCTTTTTGGTAAAGTTTTTTTAAAGTGTAAAATGTTTTGAATTTGCCACTGCTTCGTGTTTGAGTGAACTGCTTTGATTTACTGTGCCCTATAAATGCTATATCCACGGAACCCTCTGGTTGATCCTCTTTGTGGTGTCTAAAAATGCATAAATATACAATCTACTTTTAGGTTTCACCTTTGTGCTCTGCTTGCAAAATCTGTTGTATTTTAAAACAAAAAACTTAAAAGGGGCTTAGAGCCAGCCCATTACTTAACTCCACTTACCATTGGTTGACTCTCACATGGCTCCCATGTCACTTGACTTACCATTGTCTGGCTACCACGTGGGTCCTGTCTCCTTGCTTTGTATTGGTCAGCAGCTCCTCCTGCTTCCTCTTACTCTTTGAATTTAATTATTCATCCTAGCTTTGGATCTTAGACCAAGTACTGCTACTGTTGGCCAGTGTCCTTTCACTGGCCAGCAAGTACTCCTTTTTAGGTTGAGCGCAGCAGTGCGCAAGCGCTGCTCTTCTCAACATGTTGTAATCTATTCTGTGGGCTTTAACCACTCCCTTCACTTTAATTCGTTCCTAAGCTTGCCTTCTAAACATTCCTTAATGTTGTTGGTAAATCCTTTGTTTATCCTGCCTTCAGGCTGTTTTGTTACTGCTTTGGAGACTGACCCTGTTACGTTGATTTTGCAGGATCTGGAAGGTACCTTTGTGTAGCACACTAATTTTTTTTCTTTTGCCTCACCGCTTCGCTCACGTCAGTATGTTGTTTCCTCATCTTCCTTGGTTTCGGGCATCTTGCTGTTTCTTTGCGATGTACGCATATATATCATTTGTTTTGCAGTTTTATATAGCATGAACTCTATATAAAGGGCTTTACATGAGAACTGGTTACGTTGCACAAGAAAGCATTCATTTTTGGTAGCAAGGGGAGGGGATATTAAGTGATTTGCCCAGAATCACAGTATGTTGAGCTGGTGCTGAGACTCAAACGATGGTCCCCAGTTCCAAGGTCAGCAGCTCTGGCCCTTACGTCACATCCTCTCCCCTAGGGTTTGTCTGGTGTGTTTTGGGGCAGTCTGGGAATAACTCTGTATTTTTGTGTGTGTGTTTTTTTTTTTTTTTTTCCTTCAATATAGCGCTTGGTAATTCAGGTTCTGCCACTTCATAGCGCTGCAAAGCAGGTTTAATTTTTAACAATCGCTATAATTCATTTGCAGTTAAGCTGCCTCTTAGGTTGTTCTCTTTGTATACAGTCAGTGTTTTTAAGAGTTATTTTGGTATTGCCAATATAGAGGAATAATTTATTTAAAAGTTTAACACAGTAATATTTGGCTGTCCCCTTTTCTTTGCTCCTAACTCTTTTGACCCTTTCATTCTCCTGGTTAAATGCCACGAAGGTGCCGCTTTGTGGATTGTTTGGTGCTGTAAACATTTAGGTAAGCACTAGAAAGGGTTACATCTCTAGGGTATCATAGCCAATCTGTAGGAATGAGGCATAAACCCTCCCAAGATGGCTGCCTTGTGTCCTATCTTTGCAGCGACAGGCCTAGGAGGGTTGCTGTGGCACCTGACATACATCCATTACACTCCAAACCAAAACACATGTAAAAGACGTCATTTACAACGCCAGTAGCTCTAACTCACAAATGCGAGACCTATTCCATTGCAAATGCTGCTTGTTGTGGTTTTTTTTTGTACTTGTGCACATGTGGTGAGTGCATGTCTGCAGTCTTTCAGCTGTGCGCTCGTCCCAGTCTCCGACTCTGTGCTGTGCTTTGATCCACGTCTCACCGTCCTGCTCACTAGTGCATTTTGACGCACCCTTAATGTTCTGCGGCCCCCTTAGCTGCTCAATCTGTCTGTTCTCTCTTCTTGATTAGTCTGCTCTCCATTTCACCCATCTCTCCCTGCTATGCATCCTCGCCGGTCAAACTTTTTCATCCTTGTTCCTCTCTCTTATTAACACCCCTTTTCAGGCTATTGTTGTGCTCTTGGTTTCTTTGCTTTTCCTTGTCCTAGTTGGTCAGTTTGCTGCTGGACTCGTTTGCTAAGTCCTGTGTCAGCCAGTCGGCATCATATCGTGTTTTTCTTCTCTGTGCTTGTGCCTTGTTGGGTCTGTATTTCTGTTTATTTTCTAGAACTTTTTCCAAGTTGCTTCTGACCCCTGAATGCTTTTTGTGTTCTTGGGCTTATGGCAAATAGCTGCTTGCTTTCTATTTTAGCCTCCTGTTGGCCCTTCAGGACTGCTGGAGGTTATTTTTTTGTGTTCTTCAGAGCTTTTTTGTCTGTATTCCCTTTGACAGTCTCTTGGTGCTGACCGCACTGTTTTTCTATTCTTTACCCCGGTGGTATCTTCAGTGGCCTAATGGCGTGGGCTTGTGTCTTCCAATGTTTGCTTCTGATGGCCTCTTATCTCTGGTCTCGAGGTTGTGTCCTGTGGCTACTTTAAATAGCTTCATGGCACTGGACTGCTCATGACTGTAGAGCCGTTGAGACATGCTGCATTTAGTTTTGAGTTACACTCTGAAATATACTCGTGCACATGGACGTATATCAACAGCTGTTGTTAAACATAACCCCATTCACAATGTTAAAAAAAAAAAAAAAAAAAAAAAAAATTGCCATAGCCAATAGAAGTTGCATAGGTGGAACCTATTGGCTTTGTCAATGCTTGTTATGAATAGTTTTTTGGATTTCTCAAGTGTCTTGTCGATTTCTTCTTCAATTGTTCTGGCGCTTTTAAATGCTTTTCAGTTACTCCTTTTGTGTAAGCTTTGCTGCTCAGAGCCACAGCTACCCAAGGCTGAGCTGAAGGTTTGACAAAAGAAACCTGCTGGTCCCAAAAGGGCGAGTGTGTTATATGGCGAGGTCTCACTACAACACCGTTCCCTCACAGACATACCCAAAGCTTTCGAAACATAGTCCCCCCCCTCCCCCCCCCAATATCTATCTATCTATGTATGTCTGTTTTCAAAGCACAGACCTTTACACTTCTTACACAGCTCGTTACGTTGGCAGTATGACCTTGATGCTGTAAACATCACTTCATAGGCCCAGACACTACGAAGAAACCGAGCTGCTCGTTATGGTGGTGCTATAGTGCCCTCTCCACTGAACCCTGCCGAGTGCACTGCAGATACTCTCTTCTTGCATCACTCCGTACAGTTGCTCAGTTATTAACTGGCGATGCGAAGTTGCTTTACAGAATGAAAGGTTTCAGATTGAACAGCTGACAGTATATCCTGTTCATAAGTTGTTGCTCCAAGGCCTGAAATGAACCATCTTGTGCCTGCCTCGAACAGAATGGCTTGTAGGCACTTGATCCTGGGGATTCTTTTAAAATCTACATTAATGGCACTTTTCAATCTTAAAACAATGTGTGTGTGTGTGTATATACAAATGCCCACTTTTATGGTCTATTGTGGTCCCTGTGCACACAATCTTCCTACGGGACGTGATCCTGCTAGAGCCTGGTGTAACTTGAATGTAACCACGCTGCGCTGTATTTTGTCCCCCTGGGTGAAGTCAGTGGAAGCAGGGCAGGCTCCCTCATTGGCAGCTTTGTGGTTCATGAGAAGTGCAACCCAGTGACACCTGCAGAGACGGTAGAGCGCGTTGTGCTTGATTGTGCAACATCCAGAGCTGGTACGTTTTGTGCTGTACCCAGAGTGCAGCGAGTGTGGCTCTCAGCCACATGCAGAGCTTGAACAGCCTGTTTACCTGTAGCGCGCCCATGACACTTGCAGAGCTAGTGTAGCCTGTGCTGTCCCCATAGTGCCACCGGTAGAACTGGTAATGCCAGAGTGCCTAGAGTATAGGCCTTTGGCACCTGCAGAGCTGACATTCCCCCTACTATGCCCAAAGTGCAGGTCCCAGCCGGCGTCTCCCTGGATGAAGGTGGGTGCCACCCGCAGAGCCCCATTGTTTCGTGGCAGCTCTCTCCTGACCCTCAGCCCTTTTTCCTTCTAAATCTGCAGAGGGATTTGTTTAAAGTCGAACATCTGCAGGACACAGCCAACCTTCACAGGGTGCTTCGATCTTCCACTGCTATGTTTGTGTATAGGAGATTTTAGTATTCTTGCTGCGGACATGAAAACTGAGGTGGTTTGATTTCTAGCCATGGAAGACATTACGTATTCTCCCCGGTCTAAAAAAGTATGTGCTACAGCTGCCCAATAACTTCATAGTGCCTCGAAGCTTGGCTGATCTGACTTCGGTAATGTAAAGGCACTGACTATTTTGTCACATGAACCATCAAAGACCTTTGCAGAGTAAGCAAATATTTTGCTAACTATTAACTCGCCTTTGAAAAATATAGAATTCATATCAGCCAGGATCTAAGGGAACAGTGCTTATGCATTAGGTTAGCTTGAGGACCTCTGAGTGACCGAAAATCAGCTGGAAAGACGGACTTGTTCAGAAGCAGGCCCTTGACAAACAAACGCTGTGCCACACCAATGGGAAATTCCACTTGTTTTCAGGAGACTACACCGGTACTTGTGTTAAGTATTGTAGGCTTTTTCCCTAAGCCTATTGGACAGAGCTAGTCTTATCCACCACGACTGTATAAGCTACGAGATTAGTCTTACTATAGGGCAAGAGCACAGGAGTGACATGCGGGTAAAAAAAAAACAAGCATTTACAATGCAACGGGTCTTGCGTTTGTTCATGTTAGAGCTGATCGCGTTGTAAACTCCTAACCCGACTTTTCACCTATCGGGCAAAAGTGCATTTATGTACATAACCCGAAAAAGTGAAATTAACTATGTAAAGCGCTCGACTTCTGCCAAGCGAGATCGCGCTCGTAAATTAGAGAAAAAGAAGTCCACGAGCCCGAAGGAAAACAGCGAGCCTCGCATGTTTTCTGTACTTGGTCGCTGCGCTCGAGGAGGGCTAGCCACCGGAAAAGGCATGACGTATGCGTGCCTTCGACTAATGAAAGCAAGCAGATTTTATTAGGCAAGCCCACGAACCAATAAAAAACACTGACGTGAAGTTGACAGGGCTCCAAGGCCTTTTCTAAATACTAAAGCGTCTTGCTGCGATACGCATGCGCGAGCGCATGCAACGCAGGCTCGACCCTAAAAAAATCTGCGGAGAAGATGATTTATCACTTACGTTTGACTTTGATCACCACAGAGCTTAGCAGCGGCGATCCTGATTTGAGACACCACCCCTCTTATTCTTAGATCGTTCCTGGTTGATGGTGGAATAGAGAAAATGGGCAGAAAGCTACTGCCTCTGTGCGTTTGCAAAACTAGCCATGCTTCTTATCACAGACCTTTTACAGGGGCCTGTAGTGTGAACTGTAGAAACATTCGTAGAGGAACTAGAGAGTAGACTTGCAGCGTTGTCTTTTTTTTTTGACAATTATTTTTAAAATATTCCCTTTTTTTTTTTTTTAAAGAAAACAATGGCTTTTTAGGTCTGTCCGTTTTGTATAATACCAATACTCTATCACTTTTCTTGGCTGTCTTTCAGGGGATCCTCATAAGCACTGGATAATCCCACCCACACGTGGGGACCCCATAGCAGTTCTTTAAATATCATATGTATGTATTCTATATTGTCTGTGTGTGTGTGTATGCATGTATGTGTATATATATATATATTATATACACATACACACACACACACACACTATTTGTAATAGTCATGTATGTACATAGTACTTCACATACTCACATGCGCACGCACATATAGATATGCAGCCTGTAAGAAGGCTAAGAATGGCCAGGTTTCATTGTTTTATTTTAAGTTTTATATAGCACAAACATGACCCATCAGAGCACTGTACATATAGCAGACAAGCTATAGGAAAGGGAGAAATGTAATTGGGAATAAGCAAGCAGCTATTCAGACGCAATAGAACAATCAGTCCGGAAGATCCAAGAACCAGAGGTGCTCATAGGACAATAGCCAAGCTTGGTGGCTTCAGGGCTATTGAAGGAATTTGTTCAGCATGTACATTTTTTACTTCTTTATTGAAGGAGGTAGTAGAGGGGTTTGACCTGATTTCTTGGGGCTAAACTGAAGAAGGACCAGTTGTAAGTTGTTTTCTCTTTGTTGAACTGTGGTTTCAACAAAAGGGAGTTAGCACTTCTTAAGAAGCAAATATCACCAGACAGTTCTAGTTTATTGGCCTGGTAGACAGCAGTGTTATGGTGAAGGACTTGGTGTGTCATGCAGGCTATCTTCAACTAGATCCTTGCTTCAGACTGGAGCCATTACAGAGGTTTTAGGTCCGGTGTAATGTGGTTGAATCTTCTGGATCCCATGATGAGCCTAGCAGCCGAGTTCAATGTGGCCCTTAGCTGCATCAGCCTTACTTTAGGTAAGCCTGCAAGTGTTGCACTCTTGTAATCTACTCAGGAGATGACTAGGTATTGGACTGCTATCAATGCCATCAGGGGCCAAAAAGGGTTTGATTTGTTCTGCATTCCATCCAGCATCTGCTCTTTTTGTTTGTTGCCCATGAGGTATGAAGGGTATGCCCAGATGTGGGTTCAGTGCTCACTGTGCCACTGGATTTGAGCTAGCCAGGGTGGTACTCTGAAACAGGTCTCAGGATGCTTGTTTCCAGTCCAGGGAGCACCTGGCCTGGTAGTTCGGGCTGGATTGTTTCCATGGGGAGCAGGGTCAAGACTGATTTGCATATGGTTGGGTCCAAATTGGGGTGACATTGCAAGCATTAAACCCAGATCTGTGACTGAGGGTGAATGTTTGATTTGTTCTGCATTCTGTCTGTTTTGATTTTGTCAAGACAGTCTGCATTAAAAGTATCACCACTTTGGTTGGAGAGTTAACAAAAAAACCTGCACCTCATACTTCAGACCTGGAGTATTGATGAACCTAAACCTCTTCAAGAGTCACGCCACATACACCATCACCTAAAGGGACACCTTCTCCTCTGTTCTGTCCAGGCACACAATTTGTACCACCTATTATTCCATCAGGGCCTTTAAGGAGCCGCACAGTGTCCCCAGTGGACGATCTCTTGACTTTTAATGTCCTTATCAGGGGCGCAAATTAACTCAACATTGACATCCCAACTAATACTTCTAGTTAATCTGTTATTTTTGAGACACTGCATCATGGAGCAGTAGCTAGGCCACACATTCCACTAGTTCTGGGACTAGCTGTTTTAAACTCCAGCATCCTTGAAATCCACGTCGTCTTTGATCTTTAAAGTATAAACCTCCAGAACAGAACCCTTTATTTCTCAGAGCACAACCATCTCCATTTTCAGTAATAGTGGCTGTTCCAAAACATCTACATCCTACATGAAGTTGGCAAGTGCTTCTGCCTTACTGGGGAGATAGAACAAACCTCTACGGGACTGATTCTGCAGGTTTGCAGATAAATATTCTATAGAGGACCGACGATTTCCAGGAAAACCCCGAATGAAGGTGGCTTGGTATCCAACCAGATCATATGTACAGCAGCAGATGCATCAGATGTAGCTGCACATGGCTACTCGCACAGCATCTGTGCAAGGAGGGCTTCCTGGCTACAACTTACTGGCTTACTATTCTTGAGTAACACCTTATTTGGTACTCACGTGGACGAGGAGCTGTCCAGAATGAAGACCGAGATGGACACACTCAAAGCTGTTGGTCTCGAAAAGAAAAGAAATTCTGTGACAGACCATATGGCAGGCATTTTCTTTGATGCAGATGGCTCAAAACACTTGATGGACTCAGCAGCAGGCAAGATCGCACTACCATCCTCAGAAGCCATGTAGAGGATGATCGCAGCAACAACCTTTATCCACAGGAAAACCTCCTGTGAAGCAGAGAGTCCTGGACTTCCCCCAAACCCCTGGGGATTTATCGTCACTTCTTTTCTGGTAAGAAAGGAAGGACAAACGAGCTCAGACACATTATAGATCTGAGAGTGCTGAATAAATGCATACGAAAAGAAATATTCAAAATGCTGTTACTTCACCAGATCTACCCACAACTGCATCAAGGGGGCTGGATGCGTTCAATAGGTCTTCAGGATGCTTTTCACATCCCAATTTCCACAAAACATCAGAAGTGTCTCCTTTTCAAAGTAGGATCTCAATACCATCAGTACAAAGTCCTACTGTTCAACCTAAAATCAGCTCCACATATGTTTTCCAAGTGTATGGTCACGGTAGCAGCATATTTAAGAAAACAGATCTTTGTTTATCCTTACCTAGACGATTGGCTGATAAGTTTTTTTTTTTTTTTTAACCATTGCAGGCAAAAGAGATGATCAACTTTGTGTCCAAACATGAATCTGTGTCTCTGAGTCAACTTCAGCGAATCAACTGTGTGCCCAGTTGTAGAAAGCACCCATTTTGGCATGGTTAGCCCCCCACTTTTTGCCTGGTGTCTGATGTTATTTCAACTGAAAGTGCACTGGATTCCTGCTAACTAGGTCCCCAGTGCCAGATCTTTCTCCTAAAACTGCAGTCATTCCCCTAGGTGGCAAAGCCTTAAGCACCCTCTGTAAGTTCCCCTGTAAATGTCACCCATGTTACTTAGGGCCTGGAGTATTAAAGAGAGTCTCTAATGGATGCAGCACACATTGTGCCACCATAAGGGACCCCTCACCAAGCAGGCTGCATGTCTTGGTGCAGGTAAAATTGAAAACACAACAGGGCAGACAGCCTGTGTGCCATGTCCCCTAACACTGTAAGCCACCCCTCTAGCAGGCCTTACAACCCTAATGCAGGTTGCATTATATTACGTGTGAGGGCATATCTGCATGAGCAGATATGCCTCTACTATAACTTTGTAGATTCTCAGATATAGTAAGTGACCATGGAAGCCATTTTGAATACATGTGCTGGACACTGGTCACTACAATTTACCCAGCTACATGATGGCTTCACTGTAGATAGAGATGTTTGGTACCAAACATCTCGTATTGGTGAACCATCACTGTTGAAATTACCAATACCTGCATCCTGAGGGCACCTTGGAGGTGCCCCCTGAAAACCTACCAGGTACTAGTGTGTTTGACTGACTGGTCCTGACCTTTTCAGCCCCTGAGACATGTTTGTGACCCCCAATGTGAGAGGAGGACTCTCGAGGGCCAGAGACAAAAGCCTGCACTAGGCAAGGGTGTTTGCACCTCACCCAGGTAGGATAGACATTCCAAGGTAAGAAGCTTCAAAGGCCAACGAAACCAACTCCAAAAGACACCGTTTTGTTTCACTAGTGAATGAGCTGAAACACTGACAAAAATCTCTGGAATGCACTTTTTAGTCCAAAAAAGACATTTATTTCACTACGCAAGGTTCCTAAAATGAGATTAGCATGCTGAAAGCACACGTTAAAAAATGGTCACAACAATAAAATGAAACGTACAATAGATTCGCCACTGCAACATACACAGCAAATATATATCTGTTATAATGCAAAGCAAATAATGAATTAAAAAATATGCATCACCATGAGAAAAGGGCATTGCTGCTTCATCTCCCTCCTATTTAGTATAAGATCGCCAGAATCGATTGAGGAGAGAGAGAGAGATCAATTATCCGTATGGGAAGGATGGCACAATCCAGCATCCTGGATGTGCCTGAGATCTGCAAACACACTGTCCCCGGTCCATCTTGTCTCAGCCTCTTATACTTTGAACAAACAAGAGAGGAATAGTCTAGAACCTTCTTCTCCCTGCAGAAGTGTATTTATTCAAAAAATGCTGATTGCTTTAGGCCTGCTTTGAAAATAACACATTGGGACGTGGCCACAATCCCAAGGCACCAATTCAAAACAAGACTGTCCCTACCGTCTGAGAACATTCTTATCAGCCTAAGCCCTTACTGGGGAAAAAACACAAAGAATAAAAACTTGGGCTCATTACAACGTGGAAAACTACTTGCAACTTTTAACGTGGCAGTGGCTAATGAAAATAAAGTCAATAGGCCAAATGAAGCTGGTGGTCACTAATGTGACGGTGTAGTGCTAGGTTAAGTGCAACTTGGAGTCAGTGGTCCAAACTCACATATCATTAGCCACCCCTGCATCTGTTGCCCCTGGGCCTTGGAGAAAAGGACCAAGGGTGCACCTGTATTCCCAAGCACCCCATGGTTGCAACTTACTGTTGGCTGTCCCTGACCGGCCCCCTCAGCCGGATCCTGCAGGCTAAATCCACAGAGGCCAATCCCCTTTGAAATACATTTACCACCTGACACATACTGCACCTCTGCACCTGGCCGTCCCAGTGCTGCCCGGAGTGACCCTTTGGTGTGGTCCTGACCCTTGCTCAGTTCTCGCCTTTAGTCTGCAAGATTGGTCCCATGAGTCGTCAATTTCTTGTTTGCGGACTGTTTTCCTCCATAGGTTAACATTGAAGAACTCTGAAATTGCACTAAGTGTTGATTTTAGACACTAAAAAGTATTTATGCTTGAAAAGGTACTTATCATATAACAAAGTTCTTGGGTTTAAAGTATATTTAAAAAGAAGTGTTCTTTTTCTGAATTGGTCTCGGATTTATTCTTTGAGTGTGTCATTTATTGCCTCCGAGTACAGCAAATGCTTAACACTACTCTCTGATAAGCCTAACTGCTACCCACACTACCACAAAATAGAGCATTAGTCTTATCTACTTTTGCCTCTGCAAACTAATTGGGGATCTATCAGGCTCTCTGCACGGTGTACTTCTTTTTAGTGCACCATATAAGAGAGCCAGCTTCCTACACCATTTCAAAGTTGTACTATATTGGAGCTATACTGGATACACAATCCGCAAAAGTGTATCCTTTGGAGGAGAGACTGTTACTGATCCTCTGAAGTGTTGCATTCTTCTACAGACTCACCATCCATCTGCAAGTCAGATTGATTCCCTTGCAGGGTGGATGGCCTCTTGTATCCTTACAGTCTCTCTCACAGCTTGCCTAGACCACCAGTGGAATCAGCCCTCCATCTGCTGGGAAGACAAGCCAACACGATTGCTGGCTGCAAGTCAGTCAGTCCCTCCAATGGTGGTCTCAACTTTAGTGGCATCTGACATCTACAGAGAGTGGTGGGATAGGCAAATGGGTGGTGGGCTGATGCACGCACTATTGCATGCCGCAACTAACATTACAAAATAATCCCTTAGGTTACACGCCACGTGCATGACCGGTGCTCCACCTCACTCCAGTCCGGTATTCAGCACAGGTCCCAGTCAGCTTCCTTAACAAATCCTGGCACTGCTCTCATACTGTTAACCAGCATAGAAGAAGCACCAGGATTGGAGGCAGCAGCCTCTCTCAGCACTCCCGATGGCACTGGAGTCCTGTACTTCCTCTCAACTTAGCTGTCTCGAGAGGTTTAATGTGGGCACATCGGGCTGGCCGTTGTAAGACTGCTGGCCAAAGGGACATGCCGCACCTTAAACTTAAGTGCACAGGCAGCCCACCTCTTTGTGATGCCACTACTCTGCTGGCCCGCTCCATCTTGACAATGTTCGAGATGGGTAAATGACCCAAAACGGTAATAAATTATCTTTATTACAGTTTTATTTTTCCTCTCTAGAGCTTTTGGGAGCACTTTAGTTGGCGGGAGCAACACTCCTTCGCTCTAATGCAGCAGCCGCCCCTGCTCAATAGAAGAACCTGCTAGTAGAGATACAATTTCACCAGGGTGTACTAAGTAGGGCACTAATCACAGATGCTTCTTTCTAGGGATAGGGTGATCATATAGGGCTCCCTTCGGAAGCAGGGAATTTGGTTGGACAAGGAAAGGATTTATCAGTATGCTGGAATTGAGCAGTTCATCTGGCTCTAAAGTCCTTCTTCCCATCGATAACTATGAACTCTCTTCTTGTTCAAACTGACACAACATCTGTGCATTAGGTGAACTAGCAGGGAGGGATTCACTCCTGTCCTTTGTGTGTCAATGCCCAAACCATTTGGAAACGATAATAGCCTGAAATTTAACCATAACAGCCTTAACACGGGTTCAAAATACTCATGCAGACTGTCAAAATTTTCGTAAAAATCAGGACATGAATCTTGAATGTCAAGGTCTCCAAAGACACTTTCTTACAAGTGGGGATACCCTCAAATGGACTTGTTGGCAGGCAAACGCGAACAACAAAAAATGCCAAGACTGTGCTTCCAGTTTTCTCCAACCAAGATTAGAGGGGGATACCCTTTTGATAAATTGGTCAGAGAAATTTCTCTACGCGCTTCCCTTAATTCCTCTCATGCTAAAAGTGATTGTCAAACTGTGCTCGTCCAGAACCAGGATATTAATAGCACCAGAATGGCCCCGTCAGTGGTGGTTCAGTGACCTTTTACATCTACAGGGAGGCTACACAGGAGATTCCATACAGACAGGATCTCCTGTACAAGTTCAGAGAATAGATACTACATTCCTACTTCACATCACTGAACTTTACAGCCTGGCTCCTAAATTTCTCCGTTGTGGACATTTAGGGCTTTCTAAAGAATGTATGAACATTTTAAGAGAGGCTAAAATACCTTCCATTTTAAGATCATATGCTTTCAAAGGGTAAAGGTTTTTTATGGTGTGCACAAAATCCTTATCTTCTCCGTTTAGTTAAATCTAGCCTGGAGTTCTCTTCCATTAAGATACATCTTGTGACTACTATGGCCTACAGAAAATATAATTCATAGACGTATTTGTTTACAGTGCCAGTGGTCAAAGACTTTTTCGAAGGACTTAAAAAGGTATTCCCACCAATTAGGTCACCCTGTCCTCCTTGGGAGCTTAATATCATCCTTTACAAACTGTTGGGCTGACCATTTGAACTGATACTTTAAGCTGCTTTGCAGTATCTCACGCTTTTCTTGGAGCGTAAGTGAAATTTAGGCACTATGTTCTGAAGCACAACAGTTTTTCATTCCAGTAGAGTGATGATGAGAACTCACCCCACTTTTCTTTCAAAGGTAGTTTCAGACTTCACATTAACAAGAATATTTCACTACTGTCTTTCTTCCCTTACCCTGCCACTCCAGCTGAAAGGTCTTTACACTTTCTTAATAATAATAATAATAATAATAATACAGTAAGTTACTCTACTCCAAAATTATAAGAAAATCGGATCACTGTTTGGTTAACTGTGGTCCGGTAAGAACAGGTTTTGCATCCTCAAAACAAAATATTTGTAGGTGGATAGTTTATTATATACTCCTTTCTACCAGCTAGCAAAAAAAATTCTTACCTTCCACAAAGGGGAAGGCTGCGACTGGAGCTCAATTAAAGAATGTACCTGTTTCTGTGAAGCTGCTACGTAGAGAACTGCACATATCTTTACTAGGTATTATTGTCTGGTTTCATATGCTAAAGCAGGTACTTGAGTATAACAGGCTTCTTTGAGGACTCTCTCTGGTTAATTCTTGGAACTGCTCTAGTTTTTAAGTCTGCATTGTGTGGGATCGGCTTGCTGTTCTGTTCAGTGCTTATGACTATTAATGCTCCCCTGGAGGAAGAGTAGGAAACCTTGCATTTGAGGCATATGTGACTGTAGATGCACATGATTTGCGTATTCCTGGCATCAAGTGTTGGGTCTGGATGTGTGTGCAAGTTGCTTTTTCTTGAAGTCTTTCGAGTCACAAGGTAGAATGACTCCTCATCTTGTTGATAATATGCATGGGCATCAACTGTTAGAATTTTCTTTCCGCCGCCTTATTCAGACGTGTGTGCTTTCGCTCAGTTTCAACTCAGTCACGGTTTGCCTTACAGTTCATGTAGTCCATTCCCTTCATCAGTATTGTTTCAATAGTGTTTCCTATCTTTGTATTGACTTCTTTCTACATTGGCCTGGTTCACTTCGAGCACAGTCTCTGCAGACCTCCCCCTTTGTGGACCTCCTTCGGACTCCATCAGATTCTCCTGAGAATGCCTGGCTGGTGATAGACCGAACGCCGCTCCGTTACTGCCTACGTTGCCACACAAAGTATCCCAACACTGACCAAAATGTGGTCTGAAACCTGTTTCTCACCTGAACACAGGTAAGCGGATTGATGCCTGTAAATCCTTCTGCTTGAAGAAAACCCTTCATGACAGTTAAGCGTGTCTCCTGGAAATGTCACAGAGAACACTCAATGACACTCCAGACATCTTCGGTCAGCAATACACCGAAGAGGAGGGCTGCCACCCTCAGCCGTCGGCTGTGAAAGAAGAGGTATTTTTCATTGAGGGCTGTTCCGACTTCGATCTGGAAATGAAGGATGTTACGTCGGCTCATCACCCCGTGAAAACGGTAGCCCCTGCCTCTCTACATCTTGTCGATCCCTTCAAGAGACACTTGGCCTTCTGGATCTACACTCAGAGGCCCTGGGTCCACCAGTGTAATTGGCCGTGGTCGACACCAAGCAACTGCTTTGGACGCCCCCCCTTCCCGCTAAATACTGAAACACCGGTTGAAGCTGAAGCCTAAGGATCGAGTATTTTGGCCTCAGATTGACAGCCGGCACCTAATTGACCGTCTGTGGCGAGCAGACCGTTGACGCCTACTGCCTCGACTCTGAGCAGAGCTTCGGTGCCCAAACCGAAACCTGGGTCAGATCAGAAACCCTCGAAGCTGAGTTCCAAGTCCGGTTCCAACAAATCAGTGAAGCTCATTCTTTGACTCCAAGAACAGCTTGATGTTAAACAAAAACAAATCTACGTTCAGCTTCTTGATGTGCTGATTCCTTTGCCCCTTCCACCAGCCTCACCACCAGCTTCACCTTCACCACTGCAGTATATGGAAGACCCATTAGACATTTCACCTCAAGGTCCCCTCACTTTGATACTGCTGGGTATAGTGCGACTCAAGGTATCTTTGGGACATCACCAGAAGATGACCCACTGGGATGCCTATGATGCTGATTCCCACCCATAACCCCGAGCGGACCCAGATCCAAACTTATACCCTGCCCACCCCTCTCCTTGTGATGACACTACATCTTATCTGGAGCTTATAGCCAGAGCTGCAGCATTCCAAAATGTAGAATAGAGCCACTAGAAGAGGACTACTTCATTTGATACCCTCTCAACCACACAGGGCTACACACTATCTCCCTAATTTAAAGGTTATGCTCGGAGACAATTAAGGATCCTGGTGGGACTAGTCATAGCCCATAGAGGCGATTTTATATTTATTTTTATATATATATATGTGTGTGTTCAATGGCATGTGTAGCTGCAGATACACATGCTGTGCATATACTTCTGCCATCTAGTGTTGGGCTCGGAGTGTTACAAGTTGTTTTTCTTCAAAGAAGTTTTTTTGAGTCACGGGATCGAGTGACTCCTCCTGTTCGGTTCCATTGCGCATGGGCATCGGCTTCATGTTAGATTGTTTTCTTTCTGCCGTCGGGTTCGGACGTGTTTCCTCTTGCTCCGAAAGTTCGATTCGGAAAACTTAGAAAACGCCTTAATTTTGTCTGTATTTTATTGGTCGGGTTTACATCTTCTTTCAACACATCGGTTACCGTCGGAAAACAAAACTTTACTTGCCCTTCGGGTCGCGTGCCCAACTCTGGCCTAGTCCGCCGACCGCGTGAAAGCCTCATGGATCGGACTCCATTCCGATTCTGTCCTTGGTGCCACGCAAAATTCACTTATACAGACCAACATCTCGTCTGTAATCTTTGCCTTTCTCCAGATCATTGGGAAGAAAATTGCGAAGCCCGCCGATCCTTCGGATCTAAAAAGACACTCCGAGACAGAAGAGCACGAAGACTCGAGATGGCGTCCAGAAGCTCCGAACATCTCGACGTCTAAGAGAAAGAGATCATGCAGACATCAGTCTCCGTTAGAGGTTCCGACTCTGACCAGGAATCAGAGGAAGACAGATCAGTCACGGCCGGATAACATGTGAGTACGCCTGCCCCTGTACCATCACAAAGACCGAAACATAAGGCCTTAGGTACGCCACTGCCTGAAGGCCATGGCTCGACCCGAAGAAAGACATCCGGTGACCAAACTGCCAGTTCGGCACTGAAAAAGGCCACTCCTCCTAAACCATCGGAGTCGACCAAAGGCTTTGTGTCCGACTCGAGCAAACACTGAGTCGAAAATTCAGAAAACCCTTTCGGAGCTGAGAACATCCACTACACCATCTTTTTTTGATACCGAAAAGAGCAGGTTACACAGAGGTGCATGGACTTTGTAAGAGACTGAAAGAAATCCACAAAACCTCTGAAGAGGAGTCGCAAGTACAGCCAATACTTGAAGTAATGGACGAAAGGCAGGCCAGAATTCATATCCACAAAGAAACCAGCAGAATCCTAACAGCACCTCCTCTAAAACCTAAGAGGAAATTAGCCTTTCAGGAGGAATTGGACACTACACAGCCTCCAGCTAAAGTGCCAAAGAAGAGACCACCACCACCTCCTCAATTTTCTCCTCCTCATTCTCCTCCGCACTCTCCACGCCTGCATATCTCTCCTACCAGTCCTACACCAATACAGTCACCATCACATTTGTTGACTCAACAAGACAGTGTAGACCTATGGGATCTTTATGATCCAGATCCCATTCCCGACAACGACCCAGACTGCTATCCCTCTAAGCCAGTGGTTCCTAATCTGTGCGCCGCGGCTCCCTGGTGCGCCTTCAAAACTAGCCAGGGGCGCCGCACACAGTCTGGAAACCACTCGGAGGTGCTTTGAATCAGTAGCTTTTCATGGTATTGGAAACAAACACCCTGCATTAATTATTGTGACCAGCGGAGGGCGCCAAAGTACCATTAATAATATCCCTATGACAAAAGAACAAAAATAGTTTCCAATAATTGATTTTCAGCAACCTGAACGAGAGAATAAAGAAGACAAACTGTAAATAGTGTAGGTACAGGTAAATAGAGACATACATGAGACTCCAGAGCGCCCAGCCTCTGTGACAAATCTGAATGTGGGAATAATGAAACCAGAGTTCATTTCTCTGACAAAGCAAGACAGATACCAGAAAGACATAATGTATGAAGGTGTCTGTGAAGAAAAGAGAATATCCAAGAAAAACTGAAAAATAATAACTGACCCATTCTAGCACAGGAAGGAGATGTCAGAAGCAGCCGCCAGATGGGTTACATCCTTTCACCAGTTTTGTCAAAGGAGGAGATGTGGCCTAGCAGTTAGAGCTGTTGACTTTAGAACTTGTGAACCAGGCTGGAGTCCTGGCGTCAGCTACCATCCTTTGATTCTGTGCAAATTACTTAATCTCATCAGTGCCTATTTAAAAATAAAGCCTGACCCTATGTAGTGTCATCTGGTGCTCTTCTAAAGCTCTCTAATGCCCTCATCAGTTTCATCCCAATTATTTTCCAGGCTAAAAATGGTAGTACTCCCGAGGCTGGGATTACGTTCCCCCACCCGCCAAAAAAAAGTAACATAATGGGGAGCCGTGGCCAACACGGCCAATAGGTCAAAGGAGCCGGGGATCGAAAAAGTTTGGGAACCACTGCTCTAAGCCTTCACCACCTGAGGATAG
This sequence comes from Pleurodeles waltl, assembly GCF_031143425.1. NCBI lineage: Eukaryota > Metazoa > Chordata > Amphibia > Caudata > Salamandridae > Pleurodeles > Pleurodeles waltl. The sequence continues at coordinate 1,773,269,459 of NC_090444.1, read as the reverse complement.
TACGGGGTACAATCAAGTTTTAGCTAGGGCTGCAGCATACCATGGTGTTGCCATGCACACTGAACCGTTGGAGGACGATTTTTTGTTTGATACACTCTCCTCCACACATTCAACATACCAGTCGCTCCCTATGCTCCCCAGCATGCTAAAACACGCTGATCAAATATTTAGCGAGCCAGTTAAAGCAAGGATCATTACTCCCAGGATAGAGAAAAAATACATGCCACCTCCTTCTGATCCTGATTACATAACTCAACAACTCCCTCCAGATTCGGTTGTAAGTGCTGCCAGGAAAAGGGCAAACTCAGTCATCAGGTGATGCACCCCCACCAGACAGAGAGTAGGAAATTTGATGCTGCAGGGAAGAGAGTTGCATCCCAGGCAGCCAATCAATGGAGGATAGCCAACTCACAGGCGTTGTTGGCTAGATACGACAGGGCCCATTGGGATGAGATGCAAGACCTAATTCAGCATCTCCCCAAGGAACATGAAAAAAGGGCACCGCAAATAGTGGAGGAGGGGCAAGCCATCACCAATCAGATTAGGTCTGTCCTAGACGCAGCAGACACAGCTGCCAGGAGTATCAATACTGATGTGACAATAAGAAGGCATGCATGGCTCAGGCCCTCGGATTTTAAACACGAAATCCAACAAGTGGTGTTAAATATGCCATTCAATAAAAAACAACTTTTCGGCCCAGAAGTAGACACTCCAATTGAGAAATTGCATATAGATTCAGACACCGCAAAAGCTATGGGTGCACTATAAATCACACCATACAGGGGGTCCTTTCCGAAACTCAGTTTAGAGGTGGATTTAGAGCTCCAACAGCAGAGGCATCCACATCGCAGGCAAAACCAGCCTACCAACCTCAATACAAACAAGGTGGTTTTAAGGGCACATATAGAGGACAGTATCCCAGAAGTAGAGGGAAATATCAAACCTCTAAACAAACATCACAGCACACTAAACATTGACTTCTCATCCCCTTCCACTCTACACCTCCCCTGTGGGAGGAAGACTACAACAGTTCCACACCAATTGTCAAAACATTACCACAGACAATTGGGTACTATCAATTATCCGCAATGGTTATTGCCTAGATTTGATACAAACTCCCCCAATCATTCCACCAAAACCACACAAATTATCCACAGAACACATCAATCTGTTACAGGAAGAAGTCAAATCTCTATTACTCAAACAAGCAATAGATACCGTGCCACAAAATCAAGTAGGGACGGGAGTTTACTCACTAGATTTCCTGATTCCCAAAAAGGATGGCACCCTAAGACCAATATTAGATCTCAGGACCCTCAACCTTTTACATCCTGTCAGAACATTTTCACATGGTAACTCTTCAGGATGCTATCCCACTACTTCAAAAACACGATTTCATGACAACATTAGACCTCAAGGATGCATATTTCCATATACCCATCCATCCGGCGCACAGAAAATCTCAGGTTTGTCATTCAAGGAAAGCACTATCAGTTCAAAGTGTTACCCTTCGGAATAACAACAGCTCCAAGGGTATTCACAAAGTGCCTAGCGGTAGTCGCAGCCTACCTAAGAAGACAACATATACATATCTTTCCATATCTAGACGATTTGCTAATAAAATCAAACAGTCAAACGCAGTGTCAAAACCATGCGCATTACGTAATACAAACCCTGCACACGCTAGGGTTCTCAAATTACCAAGAGTCGCAACTACAACCTGCACAAATACAACAGTATTTAGGTGCAATACTAAATACTCAAAAGGTGCTAGCATGTCCAAATATGCAAAGAATACAGGCACTCCAAAATATAATCGCACAAATACAGACAAATCAACAGTGCACTGTCAGATTTGTCATGAAGATTTTAGGGATGATGGCATCATGTATTGCAATTGTTCCACACGCAAGACTAAACATGCAGCCCTTACAACAGTCAAAACAAAACAAGGAGGGGAGGGACCGGGAGTGTTAATGGTCCAGTGTACAATCTCCCATCAATGGTAATTAAATATAGGTACACTGTTCCAATCAGAGTAATCACACCAGGAGACCTGTGATCTCAGGAGCTGGAACCCTCAAGCATCACTTTGGATGACTAGCATCATCGGGAATTGCTCCTCACCAGGCCGGCTCTGCAATGCCTAGTGGGCACCCCGATGTGGGGGGCTCTCAGCCGAACTCTTGTGATAGTGACTAGTAAGTTCAACTATCCAAATTGTAATGCTTAAAAGTCACCACCAATAAACAAAAATAACAGAGAGGTTAAAATTGGTTATTCATCCACTAGACACCGTCATTTAATCAATCTGATATAACACAGATGAAGACCAAGGTTAAAATCAGGAAACTTGAAAGAAAAATTGAGGATTATGCTCAAAGCCTTTCAAAAGTAATGAATATAGTAGAGAGTCCTAAATATTAGAAGAACCTCTATACTCTGGTCGACATGTTTCGCGTCTATTGGTCCAGCCGGATCCATTGACGCTTCATCAGGACCTACACAACTAAATAATCAGACCTCTTCAAAGTGAGTATCACAGATTAGGATACATAGATACCGGTCACTTAAAGTTAACTGGTTAACACAGGTACCCTGGAAGACAAGAAAACGTAAAACACATCTCGAAATTTCAAAATGTCTAAAAACTGAGTATAAATTATCATAACCAAAATTCGGTCGAAAAACGAAATATGGGACACCACATGACAAATCATGCTTACCGACCCCTAGTCGAGAACAGGTTCCTTGGATGGTACGTTTCAAGGACTCAAGGTGATACTAAATATAGTGAATGACAACGAGATACAAGGCCATTATTGAGACACCAAATGAAAAAAGAAAGAAAGATGTGAAATAATGCTAACATCTAATTATGTCAAACATGGCTAAAAATTCAATGGTAGCTGTGGAAGTAAGGAAACATTAAGTAGTAAAAAGTGGTGCTTCATATTGCCACAATTACTACTATTATTACTTGTCAAATTGTGCTACCTAAGTGAGCAAATACGTAGGGTAATAGTGCTAGAAGTTAACACAAATACCGTGCTCATAGTTACCAAATGAGAATACATGGCTTATGTTGAGGTAGACAATGGAGAAAGTGTACTCACTAAGGTCATGTATGTACACAAAAGCCGAGATTGCCTCACTAAAAAAGACCAATATGAGCCCGTGTGATGTGAGGGGGAAATTGGAATAAAATAAATTGCCCCATTCTCAAATTAGTGGCGCCCGTCATTCTATCTATACAAGGTTTGAGTACTCACATAGTCATCACCGGTCCAGCTTGTTGGACCTAGCCTCAGAAACGGACGACCCGGAAAACAACCGGATCGGATGTTTTCCGAGTTAAAAATAGACGCTGCGGGGCCCGCGTCGGAGCGCGTCTCTTCATAGAAGTAGAAAAAGGACCAACAGGAGTCCAAAATGTCTTAGAAATAGAAGATGGGCTACAAGTGTAGGATCGCACTTGTAGTTCCCATCATACAGAATAAAAATGGTTCGTAGTCTTATTCAATCTATGTTGCCGACCCCCAATTTGGGAGAGACAGAGAGGATAGATATAATTATCCTTACTGAAAGGTGACTTAAAAATCAGTGCAAAATTGAAATGAAAGTATGAAAATATCATTTAGGAAATGGTGTTGGTGCCAAGGAAATGACGAGTTGGAGGAATAAACGTAATGTTAACGAATCATGTTGGAGAAATATCTTGGTGACAAAAGCCTAATATAGGCTATAGGCTAGGGGGCAAAAATATAATCAAGGCTATATCCGATTGGCTGGTAATGAATAAACTGGGGGTCATGTTCAGGGTGATAGGGAAGTCCAGGGGATATCATCATTGAGTCCCCTTAGATGCGTCCCTAGTTTAAATACCCATTTTTGTTCAATCCTGAAAAGAGCCCCTGAGTCGTCAGGGCGAATAGTAGGTGCTTCAATCACCACCCACCAAAGGTCGTCAGGGGAATGCTGGACCTCCAAAAAATGAACACTTAATTTAGTAGTGGTCCTTTTACATCTAATATTACTCCTGTGCTCATTAATACGTGTCTTAACGGGTCTAGACGTCATCCCAATGTAACGTAAATCACAAGGACACGATATCATGTAGATACAGTTCTTGGTATTACAGTTGGTATGTTTTTTGAGATACCAAGAACCTATGGAGTCAAAATCCAGTTTTGTCAGGTGTCTGGTCAAGCCACATACATTACAGTTCCCACAGGGGTGGTGACCCACGACTGGTGGTAGGCCCCAGAGCGTCTTTTGGTTGGAGGGATCACATTGAATTCGTGGACGCGTATGAACCACTAGATCTTTTATATTGGCAGTCCGTTTGAAAGCAAAGAGGGGTCTTGGTAAGTTGCAACCACCACTCGTGAGGATAGACCACCTTTTAATAATCAATTTCTTAATGGAGTTCGATAAAGGAGTGTAAGTTGAGACACACGTAAGCTTAGACTGAGGACTTTTTTCTTTAGGAGCCAATAGGGCCTCTCTGTTATTGTTCCTGGCTCTCTTTCGTGCTTGATTAACAATTCTTGATGGATAATTGCGATCAGCAAGTTTATTTTGAAGGCAGTCGGCTTGACGGTCAAATTCTCTAGGTAGACTACAATTACGTCTCAGACGTAGAAATTGACCAAAGGGTAAATTGTCCCGCAAAGATTTTGGGTGATGGCTTTCATAAAGTAAAAGAGAATTACGATCCGTGGGTTTATGATACACACTGGTCTGCAATCTACCATTGTTAATTGTAATCATTAAATCCAGAAAAGGTAATTGGCAATCTGACACAGTGGCTGTAAATTTCAAAAAGGGATCAAGGGTGTTAATCCAGGTTATGAATTCCTCAGCCTGAATCAGCGACCCTTGCCAAATAATCAAGATATCGTCTATATAGCGACGCCATGACTTGACATGATTGATGTGGGGATTAGTTGGCAATAAGATGTGTTTTTTCTCAAAATCGTACATATAAAGGCAGGCTAGACTGGGAGCAAAAGTGCTCCCCATTTAAGTACCTTGAATTTGGTGGTAGAATTGATCCTCAAAGAGGAAGAAAATTTCTGTCAAAGCCAACCTGGCACACTGTAGGATGAAAGACACAGGGGAAGACAGGGTTGATGATACTTCTTGCAAGGAAATCTCTATTACTTGTAAAGTTGCTTCTTGAGGAATATTAGTGTATAGTGCCTCTACGTCTAATGTGATGATCGCCTGTGTGGTATCGGAATCATTGATGGTTTCAATTAGGTTCAGCACGTCTTTAGTGTCTTTAAGATAGGTGGAGGAATTTCTCACTAGAGGTTGTAGAAAGTGGTCGCAAAAAATCGATAATGGTTCCAAAATGGAGCCCAAGCCTGATACAATAGGACGCCCGAGGGGGGGGGGGGGGGGGGGGGGGGGGTCTCTTCCCTTTGAATTTTTGGCAAACAATAGAAATAGGGAATACGAGGATGAGGTGCATCCAAGAATTCTGGTTCCAGCTCCTGAGATCACAGGTCTCCTGGTGTGATTACTCTGAATGGAACAGTGTACCTATATTTAATTGCCCTTACAACAGTGCCTTGCACAACAATGGTCACAGGCACATGGTCAACTTCATGATCTAGTGTTGATAGACCGCCAAACATACATGTCCCTTCAGTGGTGGAATTCCACAAATCTAAACAAAGGGCGGCCATTTCAAGACCCTGTGCCTCAGACCATAATTACCACAGATGCATCAATCACTGGCATGGGGAGCTCACCTCAACAATCCCAACATTCAAGGACAATGGGATGCCCAACACAAACAGCTACACATAAATCACTTAGTTGTTAGCTGTCTTCCTAGCACTCAAAGCTTTTCAGCCTCTTCTCACTCACAAGAATATCCTTATCAAAACAGACAACATGACAACCATGTATTACCTAAACAAACAAGGAGGGACACATTCGTCCCAACTCTCCCTGCTAGCCCAAAAAAATTGGAAATGGGCAACCCACAACCAAAATCACCTGGTAGCACAATACATTCCAGGGATTCTCAACCAATTGGCAGATGTTCTCAGCAGAAATCATCAACAAACACACAAGTGGGAGATTCACCCTCAAGTACTTAAAAAATACTTTCAACAATGGGGAACACCAACCATAGATCTGTTCGCCACAAGCGAAAACTCAAAATTCCAAAACTTTGCATCCAGACACCCACATCCCCTATCCAAGGGCAATGCTCTATGGATCAATTGGTCAGGGATATTTGCATACGCCCCCCTCACCCCCCTCTCCCACTCATTCCATTTGTAGTCAACAAATTATGCCAAAACACACTCAATATGATACTCCTAGCACCAACGTGGACCTGTCAGTAGTACCACACTCCAAACTCCCAAACAGATCAGACCTGTTGACACAATACAAAGGGCAGATCAGGCACCCAATCCCAACGCACTCAATCTGGCTATTCGGCTCCTGAAGTCATAGAGTTTGGATATTTACAACTACCGCTAGAATGTATGGATGTTATAAAGCAAGGAAGAAAACCCACTACTAGACAGTGCTATGCTAACAAAAGGCAAAGATTTGTATATTACTGTCAATCTAAACATATTGCCCCTCTTATAGCATCAATACAAGATATTGTATGCTATTTACTTCATTTACAAAAATCAAATTTAGCATTCTCTTCCATAAAAATACATCTTACTGCAATTTCAGTATATTTACAAAATATACAGTACAGCTCTTTATTTAGAGTTCCTGTTATTAAAGCCTTCATGTAAGGCTTAAAACGCATCATTCCACCCAGGACACCTCCAGTTCCTTCTTGGAATTTAAACATGGTGCTTACGCGACTTATGGGTCCACCATGCAATTCTCAACATGGAAGGTTGCCTTCCTAGTCGCAATTACATCATTGCGAAGGGTCAGTGAAATTCAAGCTTTCACTATTGAAGAACTGTTCATACAAGTACACGAACATAAAGTTGTACTAAGAACAAACCCCAAATTTCTTCCAAAAGTAGTATCACCTTTTCATATAAATCACAGTGGAACTGCCAGTCTTCTTCCCACAGCCAGATTCTGTGGCAGAAAGAGCTCTACATACATAAGACCTAAAAAGAGCACTAATGTACTATACAGATAAAACAAAACCATTCAGAAAAACTAAACAGCTGTTTGTAGCCTTTAAAAAAACCTCATACAGGTAACCCCATTTTAACACAAGGATTAGCAAGATGGATTGTAAGATGCATCCAAACATGCTACATTAAAGCCAAAAGACAACTCTTAGTTACTCCTAAAGCACATTCCACAAGGAAGGAAGGTGCTACAATGGCTTTTTTAGGAAATATACCAATGGCTGAAATATGTAAAGCAGCTACTTGGTCAACACCACATGCATTCACTAAACACTACTGTGTAGATGTTTTAGCAACACAGCACACCACAGTAGGTCAAGCTGTACTCAGAACATTATTTCAAACAACTTCAACTCCTACAGGCTAACCACCGCTTTTATTGGAGGACTAACTGCTTTGTAGTCTATGCACAGCATGTGCATCTGCAGCTACACATGCCATCGAACGGAAAATGTCACTTACCCAGTGTACATCTGTTCGTGGCATGCTCCGCTGCAGAATCACATGCACCCTCCCACCTCCCCGGCAGCCTGTAGTCGTTTAAGTTAACAACATTTGTACACATGTAGATATATATTTAACATTGCATTAGCATGGACATCTCTTTTCTTTATACTCGATCACTCCTACCTTACCCTCTGCGGGAAAACAATCTAACATGGAGTCGATGCCCATGCGCAATGGAACCGAAGAGGAGTCACTCGATCCCGTGACTCGAAAAAACTTCTTTGAAGAAAAACAACTTGTAACTCTCCAAGCCCAACACTAGATGGCAGAAGTATATGCACAGCATGTGAATCTGCAGCGGAAAATGCCACGAACAGGTAGGGGTGGGTGTGTGTGTGTGTGTGTGTGTGTGTATATATATATATATGTGTGTATGTATATATATATATATAGATATATATGTGTATGTATTTATATATATACTATTAAAATACAATAGAAGCCCTCCCCATCTGATCCCATATACATTAGTGCCAGTTCCCACCAGACTCCCTCATCACTACTACTGCTCGCAAACGTGCCCACTTGCGAGCAAGTGGAGATGCACTACCTCCTGACAAGATGAGCAAGCATATTGATGCTGTGGGGAAGACCGTTGCGGCACAAGCTGCTAATCCTTGGCGCATCAATAACTCTCAAGGCTTTCTGGCATGTTACAATCATGCCAGCTCCGATGAAATGGAGGATCTCCTCCAATATCTTCCAGATGAGCATAAAAAACTTGGGCAAAAACTTGGGGCAGAGGACAAACTTATCTCCAACACCTCAATACTAGCTTTTTGCTCAGGGGCCATGCATGGTTACTTATTTCTTGTTAACAGGCAGAACAGAATGTACTAAATATGACCTTTGACAAGGAACATCTCTTTGGGCCCCAAGTAGTTGCCACTGTGCAAAAGATGAAGAAAAAAAAAAATACAGAGATGGTGAAAGCAATAGGGCTGGAGGGCCCTTTAGGCGCCTGCTGCTCAGGGCACCTTTCTCCATCCTTGTTATCGTTGCAGATCAAAGGTCTCAGACGCCTCCACCCTCTATCACTGTCAGAAGGGTCAAAGTACCTCCTCAAGGTGCTACTGCAGTGGTTCCTACAGAGGCAACAATGCCAAAGGTAGAGATAAGGGTGCCTCCCCGTGTGGATTAACACCCACCACCAAACAGTAACTTCCCTTCCCCAATCATTTAACACCTGCTGGAGGCAGATGCCAGGATTTTCTAGGATGGCTAGCAATTACACCAGAACAGTGGGTGTTGGCCATTATCCAACTTAGTTAAAGTCTGGAGCTCACTAACACACCTCCCAACATTCAACTTCACACTCATGAGCTGTCACTGGTACATCAAACATTTCTCAAACAGTAAGTCCAAGCTTCTGTTCTCAAATGTGTCTATAGAACCTGTCCCTTCTCAACTTCAGTGCTCAGGGCTTTTCTCTGTGTACTTCCTAACACCCTAAAAAGACAGATCTTTACAGCCAGTTCTATATCTCAGGCCACTGAACATGTACTTCCCATCAGAGCACTTCCATATAGTCATATTACAAGACGTGATCCCACTTCTCCAACAGGGCGGCTTTATGGCAACACTAGATGTAAAAGATGTTCATTTTCACATACCAATACACCTAGATCAAAGCAAATATCTGAGGTTTGTGTTGGGTGGCAATCAATACCAGTTCAAAGTCCTCTCTTTGAACTGGTGTCTTCTGCACCCTGAATATTCACCAAGTGCCTAGTGGTGATAGCGTTACATCTACGCAAAGTTCACGTATTTCCATATGTGGATGATTGGCCTATCAGAGCCACCACTCACCAACTGTGTCAACAACACTTCGCTTGCAGTAGATCTGCCCCACTGCTTGGGGTTCACCATCGCTACCAAGTCTCCTCTACACCCTGTATAGGTTCAGCCATATCTAGAGGTTATTCTAAACATGTAAATAGGATTAGCCGATCCCAGTTCTGCAAGAATGCACATTTTTCCGACACCATTATCTCAAGTTCAGACAAATCAGCAATTTGTAGTGAGGACAGTCATTCGCCTCTTGGGGATGATGGCCTCCTGCATTGCCATAGTACCATATGCCTGGCTACACATGTCTGTTACAGGAAAGTTTAGAGCAACAGTGTTCAGTCACAGGATCAGTTAGAGGATGAGGTGCACATTTGAAGGATCTCACAGTACATGGTATCTGGACACCAAGCCCCAGGGTCTCCACATCAACTACCTAGAGCTTCAAGCTGTTCATCTAGTGTTGAAAGCATTCCTACTTTCCCTCATTCACAAGGTTGTCCTAGTCCAGATGGAGAGTATGGCAGCCATATGCTATCTACAAATGCCTGGGGAGGGGGGGTACATGATCTCCACAATTATCTGGTCTATCCCAGACCATTTGGAGATGGGCTCTACATCACATCATTCACTTTTTAGCAGAATACCTCCTGGGCACAGACAGCGCTTTTGCAGACTTCCTCAGCAGAATGCAGCAGCAAAATCCACAAGTGGAAACTCCACCCACAAGTCCTCCTCCCATACTTTAACAGATGGGGGTTCCCTTGAATGGACCTTTTTGCAACTGCAGAAAACGCAAAATGTCCAAACTTTACCACCAGCTTCCCACACGACCATCCAAGGGCAACACACTATGGATGAGTTAAAGATATTTGCCTATGCTTGTCCTCCTCTCCCATTTCTGGTTCAGAAGCTCATTCAAACTTCTCTCACAATTATACTAGTGGCTCCCACTTAGGCCTGTCACCCCTGGTTCAGAGCATTACTGGACCTCTCTGTAGTCCCCCCACAGGCCAGACCTTCCCACTCAGAACCACAGAGAAATCAGACACCGAGATCCCAAAGTCCTCAACTTGGTGATCTGGCTCCTGAGGTCATAGTATGGTTACTTCAGTCTGCCGCCTGAGTGTATGGCCATTCTTAAAGCAGCCTGTAAGCTTACCATCCGAGCATGCTACACAGTAAAATGGATTAAGGTTTGTCTGTTATTGTCATTCAGACCATATTGATCCTCTCAGACAGTGTACAAGACATTGTCTGCTAATTGCTTAATTTTCAAAAATCTGGTTTGGCATTCACATTCATGAGATTACATCTTGCTGCAATAGAAGCCTATTTACAGAATACACATCTCTTTATTCACAAAACCAGTCATTACAGCATTCATTGAGGGGCTTAAAAGAGTTATTCCACCACGGGTCTTACCTGCACCCTCATGGAACCTTAACATTGTTCTTACACAAATTATGGGCCCTCCATTTGAGTCCCTGCATAAGCACGGTCTTCAGTACCTCTCTTGGAAGGTGGCATTTTTTATTGCAGTTACCTCACTTGATGCTTTAACCTTGGAAGAACTGTTCTTCCAACTCCATAGACAGTGGTTCTTCACACCAACCCCAAATTCCTTTCTAAAGCTATCTGTTTCAGTTCAGCCAATCATTTGAGATATGTTTTTTCCCCCAACCAGATTAATTTGCAGAGAGGGTTCGCCACAATTCAGATGTTACAAAGAGCCCTTCCATTCTACATTGATAGAACCAAAGCTTTCAGGAAAACTGAACAAGTATTTGTTGCTTTTTCCTCACCCCATAAAGGAAAGCCTATATCCAAATCAGGATAGATCCATCTAGGTAGTTAGGTGCATTCAAACATGTTATGCTAAAGACCGAAGAACTCTACCCACACCTCCTAGAGCACACTCTACTTAGAAGAAAGGAGCACCCATGTTTTTCCTCGGAAGTGTTCCAATAGCTGACATGCAAAGCATCTGCATGGTCTACATCACACACTTTCACTAAACATTGTGTGGATGATATAACATGCCAATGTAGGGTAGGTGTTGCTATGTACACTTTCACACAACTGCAGTAACCACAGGTTAGCCACTGCGTCCAAGGACTGCTTTACAGTATATGCAAAGCATGTGTATCTATAGCCACACATGCCAACAGATTGCTACTTACCTGTAAGCGTCTGTTTGTGGAATGTAGTGCTGGCATTTCACATGCGCCCACCCTCCGCCCCGGAATCCTGTGGCTGATGAAGTTTTTTACTTTATATTCACATGGACATTACATTACTTACTTACTCTACACTCCATTCTCACCCACCTGCAGTAAAACAATCTAATAATGAAGTCTATGCCTATGCGTACTATCACCTAGAGGAGTGGCTCTACCTCGTGTCTAGAAAAACAAGTTGCAGATAACCAGATTCAACACTAGTTGACAGGAGTATGCAAAGCAAGTGAATCTACAGCACTACTTGCCACAAACAGATACTTATAAGGTAGATAACATATTCCTTACCTATAATTGTAGTGCTCTTCTAGGGAAATGCTCATCAAAGTCACAAGCAACCCTCCCACCTCTCTGGACCAACATTACAGCTCATCAAATACTGTACCCAGGCTTCCTAATTCCCATAATATTGCCCTGCCCTAACTGTCATCTTTGAGGCATGATGGGATACAAGGGGTACTGTGGAGTTCTTTGCCAGTTTTCTGTTGTTCTTTGCAGGGAGCCTATTGGCTAATAGCGTCTCACATTTCCTTTCCTTTTAAATAAGTTTGTGAAACGTGTCATACAGTCACTGTGTATTAATGACATGATTTTTTGTGTTTTGAGTGTTGTTTTTTGTGTATGATAAAGAAGTGCTCCAGGGTCCCCACATGTGGGTGAAATTATTCATTGCTTATGACTTTGAGGAATCTCCTGGAAGAGAATTAGGATTACAGGTAAGCAAGTTTTCATCCTTAATCAATGGTTTTCTTTCTTCTCGTTTGTTTCCCCTTGTCCCTTCCCCCACCTGTTCCCTGTATCTTCAAAACTCTGCTTAGCACTGTTCATTTATTTCTCCTCCATCTCCAATTCATCCATTGCTTCTTATCCCTCCGTTGCTTCCCAAACCTCCCTATCCTCATATTTTATTTCTATTTTTTTTTCCTCTTTAGGATGGTGCCGGCAGCAGGAATTTGCTATCAGGCGTTTCATTTCGTCACAATGCGCTTTTACACACTTACTTTTTTATTTGTATTGAATTTACCACTTCAAGATGGTTATTTACCATCCTGGAGGGGTAAACTAAAAATGCGATAACAATTGATCACTCTAGTGTTACACAGTGACGCATAAATCATGTGTAGTTCCATGTGCTGGGACTGGCTAGTCAGTAAAATAAAATGACCACCCCAACTTCTTTACCTATATGTGCGGATGCTTACTGATCAGTTTTCGTTTACTACTTTATATTTTTTGGTACAGCTCTTCAGCACTGGCAAAAACTTTTGGAACACTAGTTTTTTTTATATAGTCTGTTAAGGTAGTCTTGTAAGCCATCTGATTTCACTATAGAAACAAGCATTGGAACAGTTAAGAGAACTCACGTTTTCTATCGGGAGACGACCTATTGGCTTTACTAATGTTTTTCTGTGCTTTCCACAGATGCACATGGTTGATGTCTCAGTAAAACGTAGTATTGACATTATATTTTTACTCTATTATTGCTTATTCTACTTAATGTTTCTTTTTGCGATATGTTCACTAGACTAGCTTGTGGATGTTGCTTGGATTTACAGCTAATTTTTCTTTCTATCTTTTGTAGGTGACATTCACGGACAATACACAGATTTGCTTCGATTGTTTGAATATGGAGGTTTCCCACCAGAAGCGAACTATCTCTTTCTGGGTGACTATGTCGACCGGGGCAAGCAGTCATTGGAAACTATTTGCCTTCTCTTGGCGTACAAAATTAAGTACCCAGAGAACTTCTTTCTTTTAAGAGGAAACCATGAGTGTGCCAGTATCAATCGTATTTATGGTTTCTATGACGAATGTAAGTAGGAGCACTTGTTTACTACATAGTATAGAAAAAGTTTTGTTTAAGGTTGGGCTGAATGAGCCAGACTGCAGTCTGCTAGTACAAATAATATTAGGTGCTCAAGATTAATGTAAATGCTGAATTGTATGTATAATACTGCTTAAAAGCATTGTTAAACAATCTTCCCTATTAACTTTAAGCCAACACATCAAATGACTGTTTGTTTCAGGGGCCGTTTGCATGTTTACTACTTCGAAATATTATACTTTAACGTGGCTCCACTTGTTTTTTGTTATTGTCCAGATAATGTTTGGACTCAAAAGTGAGCTGAGGGTAGATGTTGGAAAAACTTAGTTCTTTGATGTCGACTCACTAACAACTGATATAGTGTCTGTTTGGGACAGGGGCAGTTGTCATATTGAGTCACTGATTTATTTGCATCTAAAATAGTACAAAGTTGTGTCCTTTTTCATTCATGCATTAGTGGTCGATTTTCTTATTTTTATAGGCAAACGACGGTTTAATATCAAGCTCTGGAAGACATTTACAGACTGTTTCAACTGCCTGCCTATTGCAGCTATTGTTGATGAAAAGATATTTTGTTGTCATGGAGGTAGGAGCTACAGCCTTAAACTAAGCATGCGCTTACAAATATTGTGTGTGGATATAAGTAGTTTTGTACTGGTTTCTTAATTTGTTTTTCTGTAATTTTAAACTTAGAATTGGTGTTTTAGATATAAAGAAACCAGCAGATTGGGAGGTCACAATATGAAAAATAATTTACATTCAACTGGCATGATTTATTGCAATCTTAAATGGGTGTGCGATCTCAGTGATCATGTTATTTCTGTGTGACCGAATTCATAAAATGAATGAATCGTAGGCTGTTTATATGCAGGATCCTAGAACACATTTTATTTTAAATATATACATTTTGTTTTGCTTCCAATTTAAACTGAATATCTGTCTAGAAGAGTCAACTTTTTTTTTTGTTTTGCAAAATTAAACTGCAAATGGAACTTGCTGCACATGCATTGACTGCAATGAGAGTTATTAAGCTGACTGCACATTTAAAAATTCCAAAAGCTGCGCCTGACCGATGATAGCGCGTGGTGGGCACTTTTATTCTCCTTCCTGAGTAAGGAACCATTTTTTTTTTTTTTTTGCACTTGAATAGTTTTTTTTTCTTATTCAGCATCATTCCACTTTTCTTAGCTTTTCCAACTTTTGTTTACAAAGATGGAATTGTGGAAGATTACAGGAACGAAGTTGTTGTAGAGATTAACATGTAGAAATGGAAAATAAGATTGATAGGATGTGTTAGAGGGCACCACCTGAGCTTTTCCTACAATGGCAGCTAGAGCCATAAAAGGCACTGGCTGAGTGGGTTCCTCTATTAAAAATGAATTAAATGATGCACGATTAGAGTGAATGATTATTTTTTTAAAATTCTATTTATGCCTAGAAGCGAGACCTACATGATAGCCTGGATGAGACTCCAATAACCTCTTGAGAAATGGCATTTGTGATCAATACACCACAGATTCCTTATCTTGTGAAAATCCCCAGGCTGGATTTGGAAAACCCAAAAGCAGCAATCCTGTGTGCCAATAGGTGGTGTATTGTGGCAATGTGTAGACTGTCCTGCTCTGTGTGGCGGTGACGCACGGAGCCACAAACAAGTACCTCAATGCACACTGATATCAGTTCCTTTCTTTCCGCATCTTCAGATGAAGATTCAGTGCACCACTTCATCTTTCTTCACTCTGTGGAGAGATTCTTCTGCAAATTTTCCAGTGTGCAAGGGACATGTCGCCCTCAAGGACGATAGGCTTTAATCCTTGTACGAACTGTTGCAAACAGATGTCTGCACTGGATCGCAACGCGTTGTGCATCTGGCACTTGGGTTCAGCGCAAGAATCAGACGTGCAACTACCGTTACTGTACCGAACCCTTTTGCCGTCCAAGAATGCAACTTTGTACGTGGTGAAGCACCAGAAAGCTCCACACCTGTTCCACTCCAGATTGAAGTTGGGACTGCAGAGCCGCTCTTGAAATTGCTCCAGTGCCATATCTTCTTTGCGGCAGAAGTCCTATGCCAAGTCAAAAGAAGTCCAGGTGAGGCCCCGCCCTTACCTGCTACTGTTGTTCTCCAAAGAAGGTACAAGAGTGCCACTGTGTCTCTTGCTCCCCTTTAACTAAGGAACTGGCTCCTTCTTTAGTCCTGATACAGACCTAGTTCCCGGGTCCATCTGCAACATCACATTTGGTCGAAGCCTTCCAAAGGGTCATGCTGTGCATTTTTAGCATGCTTCTGGCTCATCCTGGTGCATCTTAGGACACCCAGGACCCTAAAGTCCATTTACCACTGGCAGTTTCCCCCACTAATGCACGATTAGAATGATTTTTTTTATTTTTTATGTCTGTGTCCTTGAAGTTGCTTCGGGTTCCCTACCACTTAAGTGCCAACTTTGGGCCCAGACCTCCAGTGTCTATGCAGTGCATACTGCTCTGCAAGAGGAACCGCAATCCAGTGTGGTCTCCGACTCTGAGCCAGCTTTGTCTCGACTGAGGTCATGTCCAGTTTTTGATGTGACTCCACCAATATTAAATCCATCAGACTCTGACGCAATTCCATTCCAGCGCAGCCGAGCACAGACCCCACATGAACTATTTGGCTCCGGCTCAGAACAGCCAGCCAACCAGCTGGAGAAGACAGTGGCGGGGATAGAGAAGAGTTCTCCTTATCCTATGATGAAGACAATTGGTCCATAGAGTTTTAGGATGCTAGTGGCTAGGACACTTCACCCGGTTGGTTTCCCATCCTAGACCAGCAATTGAAGAAAGTAGGTCTTATGTCGCCATGATTAGAAGGGCTACTAAAGCCCTTAAACTTAACTTTTTTGAATTTCAATGAGACACTCACTGACACGCTATTGGGAACTTGGGCTAAGCCCTGCCATCTCCCAGTCAGCTGACAAATATCCAGTCTACCTGCTGCAGGCGATCTTGTATTCTTAACCCAAACCCTGAAAGACTGGTGGTGCCAACAGGATAAACCTTGACACGTTCTTGACCACGTCTCTTGACTGAGTTAAAATGTGTGTTTCTGATGGATACAACTACCTGTGGATTCCTCACATTATGAATTCTCATAATGCATCAGCATTCAGTGGAAATTTTCTTCCTAGCTCTTCACATCGTCGAGGACGTCACAATTGCACAGCTCCACACGCGACTCCATCTGACGTCATTGTGGCATTAAGAAGTCCTCGCCAGCGTGCTGACGTCTGTTCCCTTTTTTCCGCGCCTTCGACACTAATGGTTTTTCCTGGCTCTCTAACAGTTACTGTATCGACGGTGGCATTGTTGTCTAGTTACAATGTTTCAAATGAAGAAATCCGGCTTTAAGCCTTGTCATGAGTGTGGGGGTCGAATGTCAGTCACAAATCCTCATGAGGACTGCTTGTGGTGCCTAAGCCCGGACCACGATGTGAAGTGGTGCGTATCCTGTCAGCGGATAAACCCGAAGGTCTTGAAGGAGAAAGAGGCTAAGCTCTTCTTGGCAAAAGTGAAGAAGGAGCATAAGGGTCATTGAAGATCTAAGGCGAGGGACTCTTCTTCACAGAAGTCCTCGAAGTCGCATAAGAAGCGGCCCGGCACGATTCTAGATGCCATTCTTCCAGGGATCGGTCTCTGTCCTCTCCGAGACTGCGCCTTACGGCGTGGGAGGTCAGTCCATTTGTCACTCCTCAGCCCTCGAGTCCACAGGTTCTCCGGCGCCGTCGTTGATAGAGGTCTTTGAGTCCTCCGGTTCACTTTTCTCCTATGTCAACTCATGATCAGGAGCCGGTGGTACAAACGGTGGTACAAGCTTTGGAGTCGGTTCAAGCACCTCAGGACGAGCAGAGGTTTCCTTCCTTCCCAACTCTGGGAGCGGGTCCAGCAGTGTTCGTAAATGCTATGTTTAGCATTTTCAACTGACTGGTCCCACAGGTCCATTAGCTTTCACGCTAGGTTCGCTAGTGCCGCACAAACAGGCCCTGTTTGTACCCTTCTACCCAGCTGAAGGTGCTGGTTCGGTGCCGATGACGACGTCACCTAAGTTGATGTTTCTGACAGCGCTAATGGGAGTCGATGCTGGATGGGTTCCCATCGGGCGCAGTGTCTCTCCACCCTCGCCTCCGCCAGAGTGTCCATCTGCTTTGAAACAGTTGTCGTCGGCTAATTCTCTGACGCCGCAGTTGAAGGCCAGACAGAGGTCAAAAAGGAGGGCCTTGATGCTCTTGGAGGAGCAGGAGTATCAGCACCAGCTGTTGGAGGAAGGGGAGATTCCTGAGCCTATGGGGGAATTTCAGGGCCTGGACTCAAGTGGCCTAGATACATCCCCAGATTGGGATCTTTCATCCCCTGGTGAGTTCAGAGGAGGTAGCATCTTATCATAGTGTGATAAGAAAGGCTGCTGAATTCTTGGAACTTCCTTTACCAGCATCGGAGGTGAAGACGAACATCCTGACTGAGGTGTTGCATCCTTCCTCTACGTCTCAGGAGCCCCTACTCCCTTTTAATGATGCCCTTACTAAGCCCATTCTAGACATTTGGAGGAAACCTGTCACAACTCCAGTGGTTTCCAGGACTGTGGCTAGGAGGTACAGCGTTGCTTCAGGGGATCCACAGTTTTTGACTCAGCATCAAACACCTGAGAGCTTGGTAGTGCAAGCCTCTTTTTCTGTCCGGTCTGCACCTGGTTCGTTCCCTGCCACTCCATCAGATAGAGAGTCTAAGCAAATGGAGCAAACAGCAAAGAAGGGTTTCTCTTCTTGCGGTATGGCCTTGAAGTCTGTCAATGCTACCTGTGTGCTGGGGAGATATATTCATGCCCTGATGGACACAGCAAGAGCTGGGTTGCCAAGCTTGCTTTAGGATGTGCAGGGGCAGTTTGATGAACTCCTGTTGGACACTCAAGCGGCGGCCAAGCAGGTTATCCAGTCTGGTTTGGATACAACAGATTCAATTGCCAGGTCAATGAGCACTTCGGTGGCGAATAGGAGGCATGCGTGGCCTAGGTCTTCTGGCTTTTCCACGGATGTTCAGACAACTTTGTTGGACCTTCTGTTTGAGGGCGAGAAGTTGTTTGGGACCAAGGCCGACTTAGCTTTGGTACGTTCTAAAGACAGCAGGGCTACTGCAAAGTCCTTTGGATTCCAGGCTTCAGCGGCCACACCCTTTAGATCTTTTCAGAGGTTCAGGGGTTTAGGCCGTGGGTCCTCTTTTCGTGGAAGGCCATAGTTCAGCGTGCAGCAGCCTGCCAACCCTCTATAGGTCTTAAAGAGGATGGAGGGTGGGGGTGGGGGGGGACTGGGGTTGGAACGTGAGGAGCCACTCAGCAGCCGCCCATCTCATCCTCTTCCTCTGGGGGAACCCTTCAAAGAAAGCAGCCCTAGTTTTCTCTCCATCTTGCATCATACTTCTCCCGTAGGGGGGAGGCTATTTAATTTTCTCCACAAGTGGGAGTTAATCACATCAGACTCTTGGGTGCTGAATATTGTGGGGAAAGGTTATGCCCTTCCTTTTCAGGAGTTTCGCCCTCCCATCTCTCCCCATTATTCGTTTAGCATGGAAGATCATCTCCTGTTGTTTCAGCAGGAGGTGCAAGTCCTTTTGTTAAAGGGTGCAGTGGAGTTGGTTCCAGAGCAGGAAAAGGGTCAGGGAAGCTATTCGAGGTGTTTCCTGATTCCCAAAAAAGATGGTTGATTGAGGCCTATCCTGGACCTGAGGATTTTGAATTGATTCCTCAAACAGTAGAAATTCAAAATGCTGACCCTAACACAGGTGCACCTGTTGTTGAACAAGGAAGACTGAATGGTGTCTGTCGGCTTGCAGGATGCTTATTTTCATATCCCTATTCTGAAGTTTCACAGGAAGTATCTCCGGTTTGTGGTAGGGTCGCAACACTACCAGTTTGCGGTCCCTTTTTTTGGTCTTACTTCTGCACCTAGAGACCTCCGAAGGAAGGGAGTATCTGTATTCCCTTACCTGGACGATTGGCTGATCAAAGCCAGGTCCACAGAGCCTGTGCTGCATCACTTGCAAATGACAACACAGTTGTTGTTCAACCTGGGCTTTATGGTAAACGTGCCCAAGTCTCACCTGGAGCCCTCTCAGTGCCTCCAGTTCATAGGGGCAGTACTGGATACAACATTTAATCGGGCCTACCCTCCGCCTCAGAAGATTCAGGACATTCAGGCGTTGATTCCAATGTTTCAAAAGGGAGCGGCTGTTCCAGTCCTCAAGGTCCTACGTCTGCTCGGTCTGTTCGCTTCTTGCATTCTGTTGGTCACTCATGCACTTTGGCACATGAGGGCTCTCCAGTGGTGCTTCCGCAAGCAGTGGTTTCTACACAGAGGGGATCTGGAGGAGTTGATAACTATCTCCAGAGATGCTGCAGCGGATCTACGATGGTGGGCTGTGGACGGCACCTTTTCCCAAGGAAGGCTGTTTTGCCTCCCACCTCAAGTGGCCAAGGTCGTAACAGATGCTTCCACTCTAGGGTGGGGAGCTCATCTGGGGGACCTGGAGATCAAAGGCTTTTGGTCTCCAGTAGAACAGATGTTTCACATCAATCTGTTAGAACTGTGGGTGATTTGTCTGGCTCTCAAGGCCTTCCTCCCATCCATTTGCGGTCAGTCTCTACAAGTCTTGATAGACAACACTACTGCGATGTGGTACATCAACAAGTGGGGGAGGGGGGAGTAGGGTTGTATCTTCTCTGCAGCTCTGGACCTAGGTGCAGGACCATCGGATTTGCTTAGTTGCAAACCATCTGGCCTGAGTTCTCAATGTACATGCGGACAGTCTCAGTCGGCATTTCTCAGCTGATCACGAGTGGTGTCTCCATCCAGTCCTGGTTCTTCACATCCTCCGGATGTGCAGATTTCCACAAAAAGACCTATTTGCCATTCAGGAGAACACACACACTGCCTTTCGTTCTGCAGCCTCCAGTATCCGGTGCAGGGAGCATTGGGGGCGCGTTTCAGATGTCTTGGTGCGGCCAGTTGATTTACTCGTTTCCCCCATACGCTTGATTCCTTGGCTTCTGAGGAAGATTAGTCAAGATCAGGCTCAAGTCATTTTAATAGCCCCTGATTGGCCAAGAAGGGTAGACCTCCTCTCGCAGGGGGCAGATTCTACACCTCCAAATCCCCTCCCTCCAGAGCCTGCACCTACATGCCTGGAGATTGAATGAGGCAATCTTGAGTTCCTTTTCTCTCCCTCCAGAAGTGGTGGATGTTACCTTATCGGCCAGGCGACACTCCACCAAGACTGTCCATGCTAACAGATGGGCAAAATGTGTTGATTGGTGTGGAGAGAGACAAATTGATCCCTTAAAAGCCCATTTGTCTGATGTTTTGCTTTTTGCTCTTTTCTTGGCACAGAAGGGATGTGCAGTTGCGACTGTGAAGGGTTATTTATCAGTGCTGTCGGCCTTTCTGTGCCTTCCTGATCAGTCTTCCTTATGTAAATCCCCTATAGTTATTAGATTCCTGAAAGGTTTGACTAAGTTTCCTCCCACTCAGTTTGTCATGCCTCAGTGGGATTTGAATTTGGTTCTGACTTTCTTGATGGGTTCAGCCTATGCATTCTTGCCCGTTGAGGCTTTTAGTTTTAAAAACCGTTTTCTTAACGGCTATCACGTCAGCTAGGCGTGTGAGTGAGCTTCAGGCTTAGTGTGAAACCTCCTTTTACAACCTTTTATGCTGACAAGGTGGTGCTGAGAACCAGGGAGGCTTTCCTTCCTTAAGTAGTCGCGCCCTTTCATATGGGTCAGTCTATAACACACTCATCCTTTTACCCTCTTCATCCATCAAAGGAGGAAGAAAGACTTCATTGCTTGCAACCAAAAAGGGCTTGGAGTTTCTAAATTGAGAGGACAAGAGACTTTAGAGTTGATGATCAACTGTTCGCTGGATATGTGGGCAAGATGAGGGGCAAGGCCTCAACAAAAGAACCCTTTCCAGGTGGGTCATTCTTTGCATAAAGATTTGTTATTCACTGGCAAAGAAGGTTCCTCCTGAAGGTATTAGGGTGCATCCCACCAGGGCTAAATCTGCTACTTCGGCCTTCGCTAGAGGTGTCCCAGTTGCTGACGTTTGTAAGGCCGCAACTTGGGCTTCCCTCCACAC
This sequence comes from Pleurodeles waltl, assembly GCF_031143425.1. Taxonomy (NCBI): domain Eukaryota; kingdom Metazoa; phylum Chordata; class Amphibia; order Caudata; family Salamandridae; genus Pleurodeles; species Pleurodeles waltl. The sequence goes on along the minus strand of NC_090444.1, from coordinate 1,773,247,804 downwards.
TTTCGCGACGCATTATTGCTTAGACTCGGAAGTTAGGAGGGACGACCGTTTTGCACGTTCTGTTTTGCAGGATTTCTTGGTCTGACCGGTCAGGCACCCACCTCCGAGTGCAGGACTGCTTTGGGATTCTATTCATAAGGTGAGGAATCCACAGGTAGTTGTATCCATCAGAAGAATAAGTTACTTACCTTCGGTAACGCTTTTTCTGGTGGATACAGTAGCTACCTGTGGATTTCTCACAGTCCCACGCGTTGCCTGTCTGGTCATACCAAGACTTCTTTTATTACAAATGTATATACGTTTTTGGTGTTTTTACATAAACAAATATTGTGGTTTATATTTGTATTTGGATTGGTTTATATTGTTATTGTGAGGTCGGTATTCACCTGTTCGCCTCGAAGGCATGTAGAAAATGGTGAAACTGACGTCAGCATGCCGGCGAGGACTGCTTCGTGCCACAATGACATCAGACAATCGCGTGCGGAGCCGTGCAATTGTGACGTCCTCATCGACGTGATGAGCTAGGAAGAAAATTTCCGTTGCATGCTGGCGCATTGGGAGAATTCATAAGGTGAGGAATCCACAGGTAGCTACTGGATCCACCAGAAAAAGCGTTAACGAAGGTAAGTAACTTGTTCTTATGGTCAGGAAGCATGTTCTCCTCGGCCAGCCCTGCCTTGAGGTCGGTTGGTCAGTGAAAGCAATGTATTTAGACGTTATACCCACACACTTAAGGGATATGGTTGGTGAGCTCTTACCTGTGGTCCCCAATGACATAGGTGCTTCATTATCCCATACCAATCAAGATGGTTGTGATGCTGCCATATTGGTCGTCTGCTCCGACCCACACACCGATTGTCTAGAAAGAGCTGCTGACCACTCCAGTCCAGCAATCCCCATCAGCTTTCCTCTTTAAGGGAATATGCCAAGTGCTTAGCATATAGACAGCAAAAAAGGCCCTACTGCCCACACAGCTGACTGCCCATCCCTCTTTAGTTTCGGCCATGGGCCCAGCAGACAGTGACCTGACAGTCGGGCAGTGTCCATACCAGTCCTCCGGCAACAGCCTCAAACTCCTTTCTCTGAGCCTCAGCAGCACTCAGCCATCCAGTATGAGATAGGGTGAGCCACTTCTTCCAGGGGTGGCAACACATCACCTCTGAAAGATGGATCCTGCAGATTGTCCTACAGAGCTACACCGTGCCATTCCTTTTAGATCCACTAAACCGGATACTTACACTGGAACACCCTTTGCAAGACCATACGAGAGGCAATGCAGGCTCTTTTGGCCAAAGAAGCCATAGTGAGTACCAGCCTTGAAAGTGGGGACTTGGTGTTATTCCCAGTACATAATTGTGCCAAACAAAGGTTAAGATCTCCAGCTTATCCTAGATCATCACCTTCTCTATAAATTCCTGTATGTAGAAAAATGTATGTGAATATATTCATTTACATAGTACAACACACTTTTATATCTGCAGCCTATATAAGGCTAAAAATGGGCAGATTACATTACATTTTCATTTTAAATATCCAATTACAAAAACTAATGTAATTGAAAGAAAAATGGCCATAGAATTCTTTCACAAACCTTTGTTTAAAAGGAAAAGGAACATGAGACATTGTTAGCCAATAGGCTGCCATTTAAATAATAGAGAAAAGAAGCACTGTGCCATTAAGAATCTCACAGTATCCCATGATGCCTCACAGCTCCTACTGTTAAAATCCTGGAGCTTTGCAGTTTGATGAAAAACTCTGACATAAAACATTTTCAGACCTTTTCAAATCAGTATATTTTCAACATCCTGAGTACCTAGAGTACAGAGATAAACTTTTCTGACAGAAAATGTGTATTTTTTTTTTGTCTGAATCCTTTCACTCTTTGTGAAGTGACCATCCTGTGGGAAGAAGGCTCAGACTGACCTACATTGTCTGTATTGTTTGTCTGACAGTCCCATCGTCCTGACTCTCATCCTCATTTTCAGAAACTGTCCAGGCACACTCTCTAAAGGACAGAGAAGGTCAGGCTTTGTGGACACCAGTAGAGAGGAGCAGCTGGTTCAACAAGAGCCCTTGGAGATCATCAGCCTACCTCCAAAGAGCTGCCCTTGCATCCAATAACTCCCCACAGAGTAAGATGTTCCTAGACATCAAACAAGGTGGTACTGATCGACACTGAGAGGTACAGCAAGGAAAGGAAAAGATTACTGTTTGTTAGCTGTCGCGGTCAAAGAGACCGTCGAAGGTGGGATTGTCTCAACATATGTTGTTGAGACTCCCATCACCGTCCATGTTGGTGCCAAGCAGACCTCATTCATCGCAGAGAATTGAAAAGGTCCTCTGCGTTGGCCTGAAAACACCAGTTGACATAGAGACATGTATTGCTGTCACTGTCAGTGGCCAAGAGGCAGTCATCGATGTCCAAGGCATCAACGTTGAGGCACTCACAAAAAGACCAAATGCTGACCGAGGTTCAGCTGCTGCCAACTGATTCTGGAGACTCGAGGCCTTGCTCGCCATCTAGGCCTTACTCTTACTCTCCTTTGAGCATCTTCCTGTGTTGGCCGGAGAGTGTGTAAAAAACAAAAAACAAAAAAAAAAGTACCTTACCCTTTGAACGATGGGTATTTACAAACTTTCTCCCATTCTCGAAGTATGCCACGTAACCTTCTACTAGGTTTCCACCAGGCTTCCTTCAGTACTTCCATGAGTAGTCCGCGCCTGTCTTCCTACTCAAGTCTCCTCGTAGATCAAGCAGTCCTTTTCATAGGGCTTGACCTAAGGCGACTTCTAGAACCAGGTCCACATCACTGCTTAGGAGAAGACATAAGACCACTTCCAGGTATAGGTCAAGAAGATCACCCTCCTGTTCTGCCACTTTTCGCACCTCAGTGCGAGTATACTCTCTTACCTTGATAGACACACATCCTACCAGAATGTCCCAAATGGATAACCTGTTAATTGTTAACTATGTCAGAGCTGCAACTAAACATAGACATTCTGACAACTATGTCTTCATTGGTTATATTTGAGATTCTACATCAATAAGCAGTACTGTTGCCACTGGTCCTGGGGTTCTTGGAGCCTGGATGCAATATTTTCTGAAATCAGCTCCATCTCTGATCCTTAAAAAAATATAAGTTCCCTGACCAGAACCCATTGTTTCTCAGGGCTGATCCTCCTTCTGATTTAGTTATGGTGGCTGCTGCTTGCAAATCTCACTTTGTGGCTTCTACATCTTCAGTCCCTCCAGACAAAGACTGCAAGCAGATACACTCCATTGGAAACGTGTGTGGAACATCTGCATCTTATATGAGCTAGTGTTTCTGCCCTACTAGGAGGTATGATAGATCTCTGTGGGACTCTCAGCAGGTTCACAGAAAAACTGGGTAAAAGAAGACACTGGATTTTCAAGAGATCCTCAATGAAGGTGGTTTGGTATCTAACCAGATCATAAACGCAGTAGCAGATGCTTCTGATCTAGTGGTGAATGTGTACTCAAATGGCATTTGCGCAAGGTGGTCTGCCTGGTTAGGTCTCAGGCCTGAAGCCAGAGGCACAGCAGAGAATCCTGAATTTACAGTTTTCAGGCAACACCCTCATTGGTAAACATGCAGATGAAGAGATGTCCAGGATGAAAAATGAAATGGACACTCAAGGCTGTTGACCTAGAGAAAAAAAGTTTAGTATAAGATACAGACCTTACGACAGGCCTTTTTGTTTTTTCCAGAAGGTTCAAGTCCTTCATTGGACTTAACATTACCAGCAGCAGGCAATCTCACTATTGCCCTCAAACTATACAGAGGAAGAGGATCACAACAGCAACCTGCGCCCACAACCAAATCCCCTGCTAGACAGGGAATCATCGCTTTCCCCTTCTGTTACCTGTTCCAGTGATGGTGAGATATTACTAACTGCCTCAGAGTGGCGCTCAATCACAAAAGGCGCAAATGGGTCTTGAATATTGTTCAGAAAGGATACTCAGTTTCAAGTGCCCTTCAGTGTCTCCAGTAAAAACATCACAGTATCGGCAAAACCTCTCACAATCCGAAGTCAACATTCTATTGCTGAAAAAAGCTAGGGAGGAGCTTCTATCTCACCAAAAGTGGCTGGGAATTTATTCCTGTTAACTTTCTTTTTATGAAGAAAGTTCCAAAACTAGAGTTCAAACCCATCTTAGATTTGAGAGTACTGAACAAATACATACTCCAAGAAAATTTCAGAGAACTGCTAAGAGGCCTCTTGCAGAGTTTGCTGGACCGCCACTGCCGCCAGGCCATTGTCTGATCTGAAAAACTGGCCACGGATATTAGTGTACACTTTTCCACCTCTCCCTCTCATTCCGTTTCTGGTTCAGAGGATCAGGCGGACATCTTTAACCCTGATCCTCATAGCTCCCACTTGGGCACATCAGCCATGGTTCACCACACTTATGGACCTCTCAGTAGTTCCTCACTAGAATCTCCCCAACAGGCTGGACATTCTCACTCAAAATTATGGACAGATTAGACATCCAGACCCCAAGTCACTCAACCTTGCGGTATGGCTTATTAAGTCATAGAGTTTGGTTACTTAGGGTTGCCTGCAGAATGTATGAACAATCTCAGGGGAGCTCGTAGACCCACAACCAGAGCATGTTATGTGGCAAAATGGAAACGATTTGTATGCTACTTCAAACCCAAACATATTAATCCCATTAAAGCGACTGTCCAAGACACCGTTTGTTACTTGTTCCATTTACAACAACCAAATTTAGCTTACACTTAGATTCACTTACATCTCACAGCTATAGCTGCTTATCTACGAACAGACAACACACTTCCTTGTTCAGAGTCCCAGTCATCAAAGCTTTCATGGCAGGTCTTAAAAGGGTTATTTCACCCAGAGTGCCTCCTGTACCATCCTGGAACATCAATATTGTGCTTACCAGGCGCATGGGTCCTCCTTTTGAACCACTTCATTCATGGCCTTTTGAGTATCTTTCTTGGAAAATGGCATTCTTAGTCGCCATCGTATCACTGACGTGTTGGTGAGCTCCAGGCCCTAACTTTTGAAGAACCTTTTCAAGGTGGTCCTTCGCACAAACCCGAAGTTCCTTACTAAAGTGGTTTCCCAATTCCATATCGACCACTCCATTAAACTACTAGTCTTCTTTCCACAGCCTGACTGAGTTGCAGAAAGAGCCCTCCACACTTAACATAATAAATGTGCATTGTTGTTTTACATTGACAGAACTAAAGACACTTGGAAAATCAAACGACTTTGTAGATTTTTTATTTCTCCACAAAGACAATTCAGTATCCAATAACAGCATAGCTAGATGGATAGTGAAATGTATACAAACTTCTTATGCCAAGGCAGTAAGACAATATCCTGTCACTCACAGAGCGGACTCAAGTAGGAAGGAGGAAGCCACTATGGCTTTCCTTGGAAACATACCCATAGCTGACATTTGTAATGCAGCACATGGTGTATGCCACATACAATTACAGAACATTGTGTGGATGTACTTTCACACAGCAACCCAAGGTTGGCAAAGCAGTAGTAAGAACACTTTTTTTAGCCACCTGCAACTCCCACGGGGTAACCACCGCTTTCATAAAGGGGGATTGCTTTATAGTCTGTGCAGAGCATGTGTATCTATGCCCACGCATGCCATTGAACGGAAAATGTTACTTACCCAGTAAGCATCTGTTCGTGGCATGTAGTACTGTAGATTCACATGTGTTCTCCCTCCTCCATAGGTGTGTGGCAGCTTACATTTATACTGATGTATATAGTTGTACATATATAATTACATTTGCATAGACATCTCGTTCTCTATACTTCCTCTACACATCTTTTTCTCACCCCCCTGTGGGAAAGCAATCTAACAAAGGAGTTGATGCCCATGCGCAATATCACAGAAGTAGGAGTCACTCGATCCCATTACTCAAATGCTTCTTCGAAGAAAAACAACTTGCAACACTCTGAATCCAACACTATATGGCAAGGATGTGCAGAGCATGTGGATCTACAGCACTACATGCCACAAACGTATGCTTACTGGGCAAGTCATATTTTCCTTTTGGTGAATGCTCCAAAAGCAGATTCCTCACCACACTCCCAGGTCTGTGAAGTGGCCTTTATCTAAAAAGGTCCCCAATTTAGGAAACTGCACACTGCTTCTCCCAATTTACTTGGTGGGCTCCACTTGAGAGGGCTCTGACAGGCTTATGGGAAGAAACTTATGTCAGTGCATGGGTGGTGCTTTTATGCAGTTCTGCATAAAGTCTGAAGCAGATTTGAGTCGCACAATGCCACTTCCCTCCGCACAGGAGCTCTGACTTTTAGGGTTTCCAGATCCAGGCTGGCACTTAAGAATATTCAAATGGTGGGGAATCTACAGTTATGACTGCCCACCACAAAGAGCATTACCAAAGATTATTAACGTATAGAGACTTCTGGCCACAGGTTCCTTACCATAGAATATTCCCCAGTACCCAGACTGCATCCATAAGATTTTGAAGTACTACTCCTGCACGCCAGTAAGTGGCATTACTCTGCTCCACGTCATCTGCTCTAGAAGTTACGTGTGTCCCCGAAGAAACCTGCTCGTTCCTGTACATGTGTGGCCTGTCACAGGCAAAGGTTGGTGACAGACCCCACCCCGCCGCCCTCCCCCAACTTGGTGTTAATGGATCTTGGAGCAGGACCACAACTCCAGAACCTGTAAGGAGTGCCTCAAGCTCCTTGCTGCCTGATGTCTGTCAACCTCATGACACTCGGGGTCCCAATTGCGCAGTATGTCCCAAGTCCATTCAGAGCCCTTCTCCGACGGTTGTGTAGCACTCCAAATCATCAGTGAAGTCTTGTAAGTCGCACCAACATATAAAATCTAAGAAGTTGAAGTCTTCGACTTCTCCACGTCTGAAGTATTCCAATGAGATATGGGAGTGTGTGTACTTCAGGCCCTGTGATTCAAAGAAACCTGAATCTGAACCCGCACCTAATTTCACTGGAGTGCCCCCCTCCCAGTTGAATGAGTTCTGAGTCCATGTGCCACATATTTGAGTGGCTGAGCTCCTCTGGAGCTCCTTCTGGTCCCACTGGTGTGAGATGGATCGCTTCTGGAACCACACCGGTGGTTTCGCTCTGTCCCAGTCTGCCTCCATGCTGTATCCCTATCAGAGCTGGCAGAAGACAGAGACCTTCCTTGGTGCCCACCCCAGTGCCAATGCCCCCAACACCCCTATGTGGGGGACTATCGCCATCATTATTCTTAACTCCAACACCGAGTCGGATGGGTGTTGTCCATTACCATCTCTAGCACAGACTGGGCCTGTGCTTCCCAGAGCAGAACCAGTGCAGTATTTGTTAGATGGGCCTCGAGAGGGAGACAAATGAGAGGGATCTATGGGCACCTTTGGTGACAATGCTCCCCGAAGAGAAAAAGGGCAACTGACATGAGCTGGCGGAGGCCAGTGAGTTGGACACCTGACACTGGTCTGGTCATTCCCCCCCTACAGTGGCTACAGAGCAGGGACCCTCTTCTGCAATGGTGGAGCATAGGGGCGCTGAAGACTTGGACCTTCAGTTGCTCAATGTGACAGGACAGACATCTTGACAGATGCTTCATTCGGAGCCACCCCTTAAATGCCTCTCCTCCCCTTCAGTAAAGCCTTTGCAGACGTCTTAATCAGGCCCTGGTCCAAACACTGCACAAGGGATCCTGTGCATGGGACAATTGCCTGACACCATCGCCTCGCTCCTGGGGACTCCAGTTTCTTTACCCAATATCTCACCCCAGAGAGCTTGGTGGTGTTATTCTCCACATCCAGAATTAACCCTGATCGATACCTGTGATGGAAGAAAGTTCTCTTTGGCCAGCCTAGCACTGCACTTGTGACTGCCTTCTGGGCCATTAGTCTCGTACTATTTGGGACTTGGTTGTGCAAGTGTTGCCTATGGGCTTGGAGAATTCCTTAGCTGTACTCACCCAGGCTATTGTTGATGGGAGAGTTGCATCGAAGTTCACCATAGGTGTGGGCTTGACACAACAGAGTTGCTGGGTGGAACGATTTCATAGTAGTTGGCCTTGCCGTTTGATGGACATGTCCTTTGATGGCTCACCCCTTTTAGAGAGGATTACTCGGCGCTGAAGTGCTTTAAGGATAGGAGTTACAACCAGGTCCTTGTGCTTGTCTGTGGCCCCTCACCAAGCCCAGTTCACCTTCTGCCCCTTTCGTGGCCATGGATGAGGCCTTGAAGTGGACCCATTTGCTCCCTGCGCACCAATTTCCTCCCAGCCATCCAGGACAAAAGGGTACCCGACTTTTTTACGGCTGAGTGTGCGGGTCCCATAGGCAACATGGGACAGGCAGCCCCCTGCAGCTACTGCTTCCAAGCCTCCTGTAAGGTCTGGTGGTCAGTGGCCTCAGACCATCGGTCCTACACGTTGTGGGGAAAGAGGCTATTCCCTCCCCTTTGGTACTACCCCCAACCCAGTTGCGATCAGCTGACAGAGGACCATTTCTCCTTGCTCCGTCAGGAAATGCAGGCTCTCTTGGTCAAAGGGAGCCATTGAGAGAGTGCCTGCATCAGAATTAGGTTGTGGTGGTTGTTCCTGCTACTTTCTGGTACCACAGAAGGGCAGAGGACTTCATCCTGTCCTAGACCTGCGCCTTACAACCGCTTCCTGAAAAAAGTTCAGAATGCTCACACTCGCCTAAGTCCTTTCTGCCCTGAACGCGGGATACTTGATGGCAGTGTTGAACTTGCAGGGTGCATATTTTCACATGCACGTCCTACCATCCCCACACACGTTACCTGTGGTTCATGGTTGGCTAAGTGCACTTTCAGTTTGCCATGCTCCCTTTTTTACCTTACCAGTGCCCCTTGTGTGTTCCCAAAAGTGGTGGTAGTGACAGCTCATCTGCAGCCGTTGGGGATTCCACTCTTCCTCTACCTCAATGATTGGACGTGGAAGGCAGGCTCACCTCAGGTAGTCTTTTTCCCATCTTCAGATTAAGATGAGCCTCTTCCATTTGTTGGGGTTCACTATCAACGTGCTGAAGTCGCACCCAACTCCCTCTCACACGCTCCCTTTCATCTGAACCGTTCTGGACATAGAGCAGTTTCAGGACCTAATATCCTGAGCAGCAAGGCCAGGATATTCAGGCCATGATTAAGATGTTTCAGCCTCTATTCTGGATTGCTGAGAGACTAACATTAAGGCTGTTGGGCATCATGGTCTCCTGCATCCGGTTTGTTACTCATGCCCGGTTGGCATATGCAAGATGTACAGTGGGACCTGAAGGCCCAGTGGGCGCAGCATCAGGAAAATCTCTCAGACATGGTCCAGATCTCAGAGGGAACTGCAAAAGATCTGCACTGGTGACAAACTGTGATTGGGTCAGTAGAAGTCTCCTCTCCGTTGATCAACCAGATCTGAATACAGTGACCGATAAGTCCCTTCTGGGCTGAGGCAGCCGTCTGGAAGAGATGGAAATGATGACTCTTGTCTTCAGCAGTGTCTGCTCCACATCAACTGGTTGGAACTTCAGGAGATTTGCTTGGCATTAAGAGGAAGGCTGGTGCAGGTATTAACAAACAACAACACCGCCATGTTGTACTGCAACAAACAGGGCTGGGTGGAGTCGTGGACCCTTTTTCAAGAGGACCTAGATCTCTGTACCTGGCTGTAACGTCAGGGCATTTCCATGGTGTGCTCTCTGAAAGCCAGAGCGGACAACTCCAGCCGCAGTTGCCTAGCCACTCATGAATGGTGTCTGTATCGGGAGGTGGTGCAGGGTCTCTTTCAGAAGTGGAGGAGCCTTGGTTAGATCTGTTTGCGACCACTGAGAACCCTCAATCTCAGCAGTTTTTCATGTTGGAGGTTCCAAGGTGCTGCTCGCAAGGAGATGCTTTTCACCTCAAGTGGAGAGTTGGCCTCCTGTACACCTTTCTGCCAATACCACTTCCTCATAGAGTTCTCAAGAAGATCAGGAACTACTGGGTCCTGATCATTCTTGTGGCTCTGGATTGAGAGTCTGTAGCCACAAGCTGTTGATTGTGGCAATCATTACTCTAATCAGGCTGCCTCTTTGAGAGGATCTTCTGTCACAGCAACAGGGGAGGGTCCTGCACCTGATCCTGTGCCTTCTCCACCTCATGCATGGAGACTGAGCAGCAGGAGTTGACTGCTTTCGACCTTCCTCCCGAAGTCTTAACGTTTTCTTGGCAGCCAGGCCTCCCTCCACCAAGACTCATCTAATCCCTCCCTCTCCATTCCCCAGTGGGATCTTAATTAGATTCTGACTTTTTTTTTTTATGTGCACTCCTTTCGAGCCCCTCTACAATTGTCCCCTGAGGCTTCTCACATTGAAAACGGCATTCTCCAGTACTGGGCTATCTTTCATAGATTCACATGTTTGAATCATTCCCCGTTGTCGAAGTGGGAGTCCCACAGTATCATAGTAAGTAGTATATATCCGCATAATAGGCTGTAAATGGAATGCAAAGTTCATCTTAATAGCCTATGTCCTTCTTTTTTTTTTTAAAGTACCAAAGATGACCAGTCGGGCGACAGCACCATTAGAACGCTCCCAACAGAGGCATCATCACCAAGATTTTCAGTGCACATCGTGTGTTAGGGAGTCTCCCTGAGCTATGCTCAGTTTTTCCTGATTCAGTGATCTCCAAATTGGTATTTCTCTGCTACAGCATGTCAGAACTGGTTAAGAAAGCCCTCTTTATACCGTGTGCCACCTGTGGTAAGAAAAGACTACATTCGGAAGATCCTCACATAGAATGTTTATATTGTCTTCATCCATTCCCCAAGGTGAGAGACTGCAAGATATGCAGAACATTTTCTCCAGAAACCCTCAAAGACCATGAGGGAAGGCTTTTACTATGGTTACAGAAACTTAAAATCAAGACTGTCATAGTTTCTGAGGAAGAAAGTAGTGCTTGTTTAATCAGGTGGCTCATCTACACTGGCAAAAGATTCAGTCATGTTGGGTACGAATGTCCTGCCCGCAAGCCCCCTGGCCATTCTGGGAGGATATGATCGCCAAATGTGGTCCGACATTGCCACATACCTGGATTTTCTGCCAGATGATAAAACCGAAGCCACTAGCATTTTACAGGAGTGCATAAAAGCAGCAGCTGAAATTATCGACTGCAAGAGATATTGCATCCATAGTCTTCCGACAATTGCCAGGTTGGCTTAAGGCCACATCGTTCCACCCAGAAGCGCAAACCAAAGTCATGGATATGCCCTTTGACAGCGATTCTTTATTTAGGAAGCACGTTGATGACGCTCTAAAGGTAGACACAGAAATAGCTTTATCCCTCAAAACTCTCCAGTTTCCTAGGACCCCTTTTTGCCGCGTATGTGGTGGCGGATCTTACTCGTACAGTGGAAGATACCAAGATACCATCCACAATCTTACCAGCAGTCCTTTCATCCCGCCTACCAACATCAACCTTATCCAGCACCACCATTGGCAGCCTACTTAACAACCAAGAAGAAAGGATGCTTCCGCCAGGGGCTTGGAAGCAGTGACCGCTTTGAGGTTCTGGCTGTAACCCCTACTCATCCTTTGGTGGGTGCCAGAATTTCCCATTACTTACATTAGTAGAGTCAAATAACTACATACAAATGAGTCTTGGATCTCGTCAAGTTCGGCCACACCCTAGGGTTCACTCAAATTCCACCTCCGACTCCACTGACAAAATTCCTCCCAGCTCACCTTCATTTTCTGCGCAAGGAGGTTTTGGCCATGTTGTCAAAAGGGGCCATAGATCAGGTCCAGCATTCCCAAAAAGGGAAGGAATTTTATTCCTGTTTTTCCTCCTGAGGAAGAAATCAGGGGTGTGGCGTCCCAGTCTCAACCTCTGGAAATTCAACAGGTACCTGAAGAAACCACCTTTCTGTATGGTTTACCTCCAGGAAATTCTCCAGCTTCTCAACCACTGAGATTTCCGTATACGCCTCGGTCTCCACATTCCCATCCATTCCAGTCATCCAAAATTCCTCAGGTTAACAATAGTCGGTATTCATTGCCAGTTCAAAGTCTTCCCCTTTGGTCTCCAAACTGCCCCCCATTTAGAAAATGTCTTGCCCCAGTGGCAGCCCATTTGCGACAAGTCATCCAAGTCTTCCCCTACCTTGATGACTGGTTGAAAAAGGCTCCATCTTTCAAACAGGCTTTGAGGGATACTGCCAAGTGTCTTCATCTTTCAAACCCTGGGACTCGCAATCAATTTCCAGAAGTGTCTCCTTTCGCCTTCAATAAAGATAACTTCTCCGGGAGCAGCTCTCGACACATTACCCGACAAGACATTATTGTCCATAGACAGCCAACAGAAAATCTCCATTCTGGCTCGCTCCCTTTCAAGAAGAAAGCGCACTTCAGTTCACCTGATCAACTGTCTTCAGCCATTTTCTCAATACCTCACGCTTGTCTCAAAATGCTGTCTTTCCAGGAGCAATTGGATGCACAGTGTCTCAAATCGGAAGGACAAATCTATATCCAGCCGATCACACCTGTCCGAAAGCAGCTTTTCCCTGGTGGACAAGCTCCAACAAACTCTGCAGGACTGACATTCCTTCCCCCATTTCTGAATACGTCTTTACAACAGACACTTCTCTGGAAGGATGGGAAGCTCATTTAAAATCTACAGATTGAAGGCAGGTGGACTCCAGAACAGTAGAAACTGCACATCAACTTCCTTGAGCTCAGAGCAATCTCACTGGTTCTTCAAGCTTGCTTGCTGAAGGTTCAAGTTTCCTCTATTTGTATAATAACGGACAACACAACGAGTATGCATTACCTCAACAAACGGGGAGGTACATGATCCAGGATTCTGTCCCAGGAAACTCAAACTATCTGGTGCTAGGCACTAAGACATCAAGTGGCCTTAAGGGCAGAACATCTCCCAGGAGTACACAACTCTGTAGCAGATACCTTAAGCAGAACATCCCAAAGTTGTCAGGGATGGAAGTTGAACCAACTGGTCCTGGATGCCATATTACAGCGAAGAGGCAAGCCAAATCTGGATCTTTTTGCACCACATGAGAACAGGAAATGTCAGTTTTATGCCAGCAGGTACCCTCAAAAGGGATCCTGGGGAATGCCCTATTAATGGAATGGTCTGGTATCTATGCCTACGTTTTTTTCCCTGATCCCACTTCTTTCCAGGGTTCTTGGAAAAAATCAAACGGGTACCATGCCAGATAATACTCATAGCTCCAGGATGGCCCATACAACACTGGTTTACGAAGCTCCTCTTGCTGTTGGTGGACAAACACACAACTCAGGGCCCAAGTAGACTTGTCGAACAATCACCAGATCCTTCATCCAGACCCGAATTCTCTGCTTTTTTCAGCTTGGCTCCTGAGCACCAAGAGCTACAGCACCTAGACATTCCAGAGGATTGTCAGAGTATCCTTGCAAGGGCTAGAGTGGATTCAAACAACAAAACATATTGCGTCAAATTGAAATGTTTGTCTTTGGTGCGAAAAATCGAAAGTACATTTTATCACATCTCCTCCTGAACAAGTCCCTGAACTCCTTTACTGTTTCTAGTCAAATCTTGTCTAACACACTCCTGTCACTGCGATTTCCAGATATAGACGGGCTTTGGGATCTCCTTCCTTGTGGTCCCACAGATTAATTGTCTAATTTCTTAAAGAACTTTTCAGGGCATTCCCTCATTAAAATCACTGGCACCTGCCTGGCATCTCTATTGAACCAATTCACAGATCTGAATTTAAGTTCTTTACTTGGAAGGTGGCGTTGTTACTAGCCGTTACAGCTGCTTGGAGAGCAAGCAGTTTTCTAGCGTTTACTGTTGGGAAACCTTTCCTACAATTCAAAGATACAATGGTAATCCTGCAAACTAATTCCAAGTTCATACTGAATGTTCCCACAGATTTTCATCTAAATCAACAGGTTATGCTTAAGACTTTCTTCCCTAATCCTCAAACACCAGTGGAACACTGTCTTCATTCTCTTGATGCCAAGAGATGTTTAAAATTTTACTTACAATGAACAAAGCATTTTCACACTACTGATCTACTCTTTGTGGCCTATGGTGACAACAATAAAGGTGGACAAGTCTCCAAATCTACCGTAACAAGATGGATTTCATCGGCCATTCAGTTCTGCCACTCTTAAGGCAGGCGGGGCTTTAAGGCAAAAGACTAGAGCGCGCTCTACGAAAGTAGTTGCCACAACAGCAACCTTATTTGTTGGAGTGTCCATTGAGAATATATGCCGTGTTACAACCTGAAAAAGCAGGCACATTTTCACCCAGCACTAGTGTCTTGATGCAGCACAGACTTCTGATACAGCTGTGGGTCAAGCAGTACTTTGGCATCTTTTCCAATAAGGGAGCCTGTTAACATATGTTATGTTATTCCCACCATCTGCTGTCCTAATCATGTATATTTGTTGCTAATTTATTGCAATGGTAACTATTCTGATTCAAGCATGTGAATCTATGAAAGATACCTCAATACTGGAGAACGAATTTGTTACTTACCTGTAACTTCTGTTCTTCAGAATTGGTACACTTCATCGATTCACATGCGACCCACCCTCTTCCCTTTAGAGGCTCTCCTTCTTAGACAGTGAGGTTTATCCTACTAGTGCTTGGAAAATCTGAGGGAAGATGCCTCTGTTGGGAGTGTTCTAAGAGTGCTGTCAACTTTGGTCTTTTTTTAAAGAAGAACATAGGCTATTAAGCTGTATTTTGCATTCCCTTTACAGCCTATTATATGGATACATATTGCTTACTATGATACCTTGGGACTCCCACTTTGATGACAGGGAATGATTGAAGCATGTGAACCTATGAAAGATACCAATATTGGAGAACTGGAGTTACAGGTAAGTAACAAATTCTTTCCTTGTGACGATTACCTCTGCCAGCTGGGTGAGTGAGTTGTAGGCCTTATTTGCATAATACCATGTACTCTGGGGGTTCTTTAGAGGATCCCCCAGTTCTGCTGGTGCAGCCTTACAAGGTCTAGCTGCCAGCCCACGCTGCTGCTGACCCCGCCTTACAAGGTCTAGCTGCCAGCCCACGCTGCTGCTGACCCCAGACATTCTTCTGCCCGCCTACTGGTGAGCCTGGCTCAGGCCGGACCAGCAGAACAAAGGATTTCCTGCAAGGGGGGTATGATCACCTCCCCCTTTGTATTAGGTGTCTAAGGGTTGAGGTGGCCTCTGAGCGGCACCAGACTGCTTTGAAGGGCGCATTTGGTGCACTCCTTGCATAATCTGTTTTTTCACCTGTACAAGAACATCCGGTTCCCACTCGGGCACAAAACTACACAAAGGACAGGGGAGTGACCACCCCACCTGTCCAGCTCCTACCCTAGGACGTTGCACAGAGCTCTGCCAGGTGGCCACTTGATTCTGCCATCTTGGAAATAAGATAGGCAAAGATCCCTGGGAGCATCTGACTGGTTAGGCCAGATAGATGATGTCCTTGACCCCCTCTGATCGATGGGCCACTTCAGAGTAACCAACCCCCTTTTAGGGTTACTTAAGTGCTCTCCCGTGGGTGGGTCCTCGATTTGTCGAGCAAGACTCTTCAGGGAACTCTCTGCAAGACATCATCTACTCCTGGCCTCTGGAACCGCTGCTGGTCTGCTTTGGAACTGAAACATGTCTACTTCTGGTGGAAAGGCTCCCATTGCAACATTGTTTCTCTGGATCCTGCAAGAATTCTGTAACATCAAGGGCTGTACATCCCCCAGGGTCACAAGGACTCTGTTTGCACCTGGAAGTACAACCAAATCTCCATTGGAGTGAAGCAGTCACTCCCCTGCAACCCTAGGCACCTCAAAACAATGTCAACCTGCTGGTGGGGTCTGCTGTTCCATAAACATCGAAAGGCTCTGCTTCACAGGGGGTGAGTCTGTGGCTTCCTTTGGGTCCTGCTTGATGTCTGACCAACTTAGAAGACTGTGGGCCCCAGCTCCTGCCACTAGACTGGAACCCCTGCGCACCACAACTGTTGCACTTGCCAAGGCTTGTTGACTCTTCCTCCAGGAGATCTTCAGGTGCCAAGAAGCCCCGGCCTCCATCACTCTGCAACTCGAAGATCAGCCCCTGTCCTGTGATGTGGGACTTCTATTTTGTTGGCTGTGGGGTCACTCATGGGGGCTCCATCGACTGCTACTGGCTTTGCTGAGGGCCAGTCTTGACTCCTCCTCCAAGGTAGTGTCTCCTTGTCCTTGCTGGTTCCCAAAACTTAGCAAATACTTCTTCGGCTCGTACTTGCATTTGCCAGTGCTTGTTGTTGACCTGGCTGGTCACTGCCCCTTCTGCAATCTGGCGACCATCAAGGGACAGCTCAGAGGCAACTTCTAAGGTCTTCTGCAGCTCCTGGACCCTGAAGCTGCACAACGTCTTCCACCGACTTGCAGGAACATCACCTCTAGGAGGGTGGGTATTGGCACCTGCACCACTTGGGCACCTCCGAGTATGCTGGACTCGGTTTCCTTCCTTTGCAGGTCCTCGAATCTGGAATCTGTCCCTGGATTCCACCGGCCTGGTCCACGGGTCGTGACAGAAGCTGGACAATCAGAGGCTTCCACTGACTTCCGAGAGTACGTTCTACCTTCTTCATCCAGGTCCCTGGTGTAGGTACTCCTGTCTTTTGGGTATCCTGGGGTTGGGGGCATTCTCCAACCTTCCACGTTGTATGTTTTTTCCGGGGTCCATTGGGAAGGGTCCTGAATATCATAAACTTCAACCACTACTTCTTATGTTGGCCTATGGGATGACTGGGTGTGGGTAACTGCCTTGCACCTTGTCACTAGGAACACTTACCATACTTCTGGTGTTTCTATCTACCCCCAGCCCCTAGCTAACTATAGCCCCCATAGGGCCCTGTATATTTATGCTATTTCTGTTGGTTATTTTGTGTGTATTTTGTGTGTATATTGTGTGTAGATATTTCCAAATGGAGATATACCAGTGCTAGTGTAGCGGTAGTGTTGTAATAAAATATTCTTTATTTTTTGCAACACTTTTGTGGTTCTTTCTTGTAAGTAAGTTACTGTCTGACAACTGTGGAATTGGAAGTGCTTTATATTCCTTGACGTCCCCCGCCGATGCCACATCTCCCACCACCTGAAAAACCTCCACTGGCTCCCCGTGGACAAGAGGATCACCTTCAAACTCCTCACCCACGCTCACAAGGCACTCCACAACGCCGGACCAAGCTACCTGAACAACAGACTCAACTTCTACGTCCCCTCCCGCCAACTCCGCTCCGCCAACCTTGCCATCGTACCCCGCTTCCAACGCAAGACCGCCGGCGGCAGATCCTTCTCCTGTCTCGCCGCCAAGGCCTGGAACGCCCTCCCGACCTCCCTGCGACAGACCCAGGACCTTCTCACCTTCAGGAGACTCCTCAAGACCTGGCTCTTCGACCAATAGCAGCAGTCCCCCCGCCCTCCCCCCAGCGCCTTGAAACCCTAACGGGTACGTAGTGCGCTCTATAAATACTGTGATTGATTGATTGATATTACTCCTGGATAAGCTTCAGCTTTTCTCTCCTCAGCTACCCCTAAAGACCTTTTGCTATCTGGACACCTGTTACGATCACTAAGGGTTGCCTGGAATCAGAATAAGGTGCCACACCATAGGTGTGAGCCAGCTTCCTACTTTACCAAAGGTAAGTAACTTGTCCATCAGACAAATAGGTGGTCAGTTTTAAATCTTCTATAAGATGGTGGATGTTGAGACAATGCCTATCTATTGATCTGCTTGAAAGGAAGTGAGGTGATCTTAGCAGAAGAGGGTACAGTAGGGTAGGTGGGACTGGTCTCAAGGACTGGTAGTTTAAGGTAAGTAGAAATCAGATTCATGGAAGCTTAGTAATGGTTTTACACAACTGAAGTTGAAAAAGGGCAGTAGATAGGGTTGTGTGAGATAAATGTTAGTTATAGGTATGCTAATCAGATTGCATGAAGGAGGGCTAGAATGGTGGATCAAGGGACTGGATGAGAATAGAGGAAGCAGCACAAGTGTTTTAATTTATTTGGATGAGTACGGAGTGAAAAGGTGACATTTACTGAGCTGAGTTGATGTGAAGGGTTATGAGTGAGGGAGATATGCTTTCTAAGATAATTAATCTCGAACAAGCATACAGATTGAGTTGGGGGGCAGGGAAGCACGCAAGGGGGGATTGGCAAGTGTCTGTGCCACATATACAGAGGAGTAGATGGTGAGGAACTAAACACCACATTCCTAGTCTTCTGCGTATTCCCAGGCATTAGACTGGATCTTGAATTTTGCAGTGGCTAAGAGGTGGGGAACTACATGCAAAATAAGTGTTAGTGGATAGGCCACAAAACACTGCTGTGTTCAAGAAAGGGGGAAAGGGGGTGTATCTCCAGTGAGAGTCATGAGCTTTAAATAATCCCGCCCACATGTAGGGATCCGGGAGCCGCCTTTAAAATGTGTGTTCTTGAGTGGCTATGTTGCCTTTCTTCAATAAGACATGGAAAAACACTTAAGACATGAATAGTTTGCAACCTAGAATAAAAGGCTACAATGACCATTTTCTTCAGATTGTATTTTAAAAAATAAATGTACGCCAATATGCATAAAAATATATATAAGAATTTAAGTCAAATTGGCTGCAAAAGGGTCATTTGAGCAGATAAATCTTTTGCAAATTCTTCTTTAAAGCATAAAGATGAAGGAATAGAGGAAAGTGTAGTCCCAAAAGGCTGTACCTGTAAAAACACAGTCTGCGCCTTTAAGGGCCCAGAGACTGCTAATATCCCATCATGCCCAGCAGGTGACAGTTGCTTCAGTTTTTTTTCTTTTTTCCAGTTCCTTATGACAAGATTGTGGAGCACTGAACTTGTCCTTTTTTCAGCACTTTTCCATCAACAATTGCACTAGAAATATGAGACAACTGTTTCGTTCAACATTTTTCACTTATTCCAGTCTTTTTCCTGTCATTGTCAGACAGAAAAAATGTGCCTAAGTCAAATAAAATACCATCTTTACTTGACAAGTGTCCTGCCTGTGTCTAAATCAGGACCTCATGTCTGCCTCGTCTGCCTTCCTGAGAGCCATGTTCCTTATAGATGTCCACACTGCAGAAGGTTTACCAGGCACCCACTGAGAGAAAGGTAGAAGATTCATCTACATGGTACAGAGAAGCGATGCAGGCAACATGCACAATCCGAAGGTGAGACAGAGAGAGCGAGAAGAGGGTCATGCCTCTTCCGGGGCTTTGCCACCTTCCTCTGAGCACTTCAGACGTAGAAGATCCAAAATTAGAAGCCCACACCAAAAATGTTGTTCCAGGTCGACATTGAGGGCATAGATGTCAAGACAAGGTACAGTCCCTGGTTGTTCGCTGTCAAGGGCTGGGTCTGCATCTAAGAGATGTCATTTGATGGCGAGATATAGATTGATAGGTACCATGACGTTGAGGCACAGGAGAGGTTCAACGTCAAGTCTGTCTAAGTCAAGGCAATCCAGACCTTTAGAGAAAGTCAGAAAATCAAGATCAAGACGTCTACCATTAACTTCTGACAGAGTACCCCAGAGCGTATTCTCAATCGGCTTCTATCCTGCTGCCAGACTCTTCTCTGCCTACTCCAACTGTTCCAGCTCCACCACCACCACAGCCTGTGGAACCACCTCCCGCAAGGCCTCTTCCTTCTCGACGATCACAGTCCAGGTTTTATCAACACTCAGCCCTTTCCAGGCATCGCCATAGGTCTTGGCGTTCTTTATCTAGACCATCCTCTCGACACACTCATCTCCATCAGTTGTTCGAGTCAAGATCTAGCACACAATGTAATGTAATTCGTAATTTATAAAGCGCATTCCTACTCAGAAGAGCATCGAAGTGCTAGAAGCAGAGCACGCAATGGAAAAAAAGAACACAGTAGAAAACAGTAGAAAAGCGCTAACCAAAGGAGATGGACGAGAATAAAATGATAAAGAAACATCCAATGAGAGACAAAAACAAGAGTTGAAATCCCTGATCATAATGTACCAGAAAGTTAACGAGGAAAAAGCCAAGTTTTTACCATTTTCCTAAATTTCATATAACCGGATTCTTGCCTAATATTCAGAGGGAACGAGTTCCATCCTCTGGCAGCAGCCACTGTAAAAGCTTTATCTCCCCATTTAGCTTTGTGTTCGAGGGACCTGTATCCAAAAGGCTTGGGACGACCTCAGGTTTCTTTTAGGTATAAACCAGTTGAGTCTAGAAGTCAAATACCGTGGTCCTATTTCATGAGCTGCCTTAAAAGTAAGACAGAGCGTTTTGAACTGAATACGCTGCGCCACCAGCAGCCAATGTAATTTCTTAAGACTCTCTCTAGCTGATATGCATCGCGGGAGATTGAGAACCGCTCTGACAGCGGAATTCTGGACTAATTTGAGTCTATTAATCAGCCCCTTGTCCAAATTAAGGAACAGGGCATTGCAGTAGTCTATCTTGGACATCACTAGTGCCAGAATAGCAGATACTCTCCATTCATGTGACAAATAAGGAAAGATTTTTCTGAGCATTTTAATGGACCATAGACTGATGTTTACCATGTGATTAATCTGTTTTTTAAATGACAAATATTCATCAAACAAGATGCCCAAATTTCTACTAACAGTAGTGGGGATGGGACAGTTGCCACATTCAGAGGGCCACCACCGTGAGTTCCATAAATCTTTTCCAAGTCCAAAACATACGATTTCAGTTTTGGTGGCATTCATTTTAAGCCAATTGATATTCATCCATTTACTCACTGCCAGCATACAGTTACTAAACCGATCTGCAACCTCCCCCCATGGCTGATTAATAGGAATAATAAGCTGGGAGTCATCAGCATAGGAAGATGGGGTAAAACCAAAAGCGCGGATTAGGCTAGGCAATGGCGCTACATACACATTAAACAATATGGGGCTGAGGGAAGATCCCTGAGGGATCCCACAAGGCAGAAGATAAGGTGTAGATTTGAAGTCACCACAGCTAACTGTGGTCCATCTATTCGTAAGAAAGGACTCCAAGAGTTTAAGCGCCTGGTCCCTCATTCCCACTTGATGCAGACGAGACGTCAATAATCTAGGGGAGATAGTGTCGAAGGCTGCAGATCTAAAAGAACCAAAACGGCCCCCTGGCCTTCATCAACTATCCTCCGAATTGCATCAGAGGAAGAGATCGGGGCTGTTTCAGTACTATGCCCTTTCCTGAAACCATATTGGGAGACATCAAGAACCTCTGCTTCTGCTAAAAACTCAGTCAATTCGGAATTCAAACTTTTTTTTCTAAAATTTTTGCCAAATATGGGAGACGCGCTATTGGCTGCAAATTACTCAAGTCCAGACTAGCACCATCAGTTTTTTTTTTTTTAATGGGTACCACTATCGTTTCTTTCCAGATAGAGGGGTACACCCCGGACATTACTACCTCTTGATAAATGGGAACTAACATCCGTGCCATTAAATCAGGAACCAAATGAAAGATAGGAGGACACGGATCAAGAGGAGAGCCAGATTTAATTTCAAGAATCCTCTTTTTAATAGTATCCATAGAAGGGAGTTGGAAATGTGACAACAATGATTGGCCATCTGCTGTAGAACTCTCAGGTATCATGGGGGGGTAATACTTCAGGAGTGACCTGAGGATCAAAGTTGCCATCTATTTGCAATATCTTGTTTTCAAAATGAATAGCAACTTTGTCACAGAATTCCTGAGAGTTTTCTAAACCAGCAGGCTTCATAGGCACAGTTAGAGCCTTAATCGTCTTGAAAAGTTCCCTGGGGGCATTAATTGCCTCCTTTACTTTGGTAGTGTAGAAATTAGATATGGCCATGAATTGTGCTGCTTTATAAACCTTTAGAGTGGACTTAAGGGCTACCCTTTCCTCAGGTACTGGATTAAGTTTCCACCGGCGTTCCTGATGTCAGTACTTTCTTTGAAGGCGTTTAAGCTCCTTTGTAAACCAAGGGTGACCTAGTTTCTTCTGACTATTGGGCCTTCTAGATATAGGGGGAACCAGTACTTCCATAGTCATTTCTATCGTAGACATCGTTCAACCTATTATTCTTTGTCCTCCTCCAGCATTGGCAGATACTCACCAACATTGTCAGGAGAAACTTGAGGTGCATCAAAATTGAACATTCCAGTGCCAGCTCTGACTTCATCTACATAAGTGATTTTTGAGATGCTTCACCACCTTATAGCGTCCAGACCATTCTTACTACTGGTTACGGGTCTGTTGAAACCTGCCATGGAGTTGCTCCTTACACCGGCTTCAGCCAAATTGAAGCTGAAGGAGGATACAGAAATAGACCCCCAGAACAGGATCTATTTCTTTGCTCAAACCCTCCCCCTAATGATGTGGTTATTCTTGCAACAAATAAACTGCACTCCACTACTCCTTCATCCACATTGCCACCAGATAAAGAGAGTAAGAAGTTAGATAAAATGGGGCACAAGGTTTGTGGTACAGCTGCCACCACTTTGAATGCAGCAAGTGCATCTGCACTGCTGGGCAGATATGAAAGATCCTTGTGGGACTCTTTACAAGGTTTTGCAGACAGCCTCCCTAGAGATCGACAAGAGGAATTTCTTGAGATGGTAAGTGAGAGCATGATGGTTTCCAACCAAATCATTAGCTGCAGACTTGTGCTTACTAGAAGTCAACACAAGTACTGTCATGGTTTGGCCATCAGAAGGCACTCTTGGCTTCCGCAGAGATGTTATGATGTGGGTGGAATGTGTGCTACAGGTTATAATGAATGGCATTGCGCAGCCTCCAAGTAAGACCTGTCAGGAGCCTACACGTCTTGTAGTAAGATGGACAAGTGCTCCTCAGAGATGTTATGATGTGGGTGGAATGTGCAACAGGTTATAATGTGGAATGGGTGGAATGTATGCTACAGGTTATAATGCATGGCATTGCGCAGCCTCCAAGTAAGACCTGTCAGATGTTATGTTTTGCCAACCTTGGAGGAAACATCTGATCAGTTCCTTTAGCAAAAGGAGCCTACACGTCTTGTAGTAAGATGGACAAGTGCTCCTCAGAGATGTTATGATGTGGGTGGAATGTGCAACAGGTTATAATGAATGGCATTGCGCAGCCTCCAAGTAAGACCTGTCAGATGTGCCAACAGCCTTCCAGTCCCTACCCTTTCAGCATCCACTCTCAAGGAGCTTAGTTTGCCCTTAGTGATAGGTGACCTTGTGAGCTGCAGGATCAGATGTTTCCTCCAAGGTTGGCAAAACATAACATCTGACAGGTCTTACTTGGAGGCTGCGCAATGCCATTCATTATAACCTGTAGCACACATTCCACCCACATCATAACATCTCTGAGGAGCACTTGTCCATCTTACTACAAGACGTGTAGGCTCCTTTTGCTAAAGGAACCATAGACAAAGTCCTGCCCTAGGAAATAGATTTTGGCAGTTATGCTCTTTATTTCCTCGTGCCGAAGGATTGAGACCTTCACCCCAGTTTAGAACTCTGGCCTCTCAGTGCTTTCTTGCAGAATGGTGTATTCAAGAACTCACAGTGGCCCATATTCTGTCTGCCCTGTATCCGGGTGGTTTTGAACCTGCAGGATGCCTACTTTGATGTACCCATACTGCAATCCCAAGGACACACTTGTCATTCACTGTGGGCCAGGAGCATTTTCTATTTGCCATGCTCATTCTTCAGCCTCCCCGTGCCTGTCTGGTATTCACAAAACGTATGGCTTTGGTCGTGGCACACCTTCGGAGGTTGAGGGCATCACAGTTTTCCCTTACCTTGATGACTGCCTCTTGAAAGCAGAAATAGTTCACCTCCACACAACTTTGAACCTCTTGACATGTGGGTTCATGATCAGTCTGTCAATGTAACACTGGAGAACTTCGTAGAGGCTCAATTTCATTGGAGCCATACTAGATACAGAACAGTTTAGGTCCTTCCCTCCACCACGGCGAGTTCAAGATATTTGTGCTAGCATCCCTGTGTTTCATGCTCTGTCCTGGCTCTCCGTGTGAGTGGCTCCTTGGCCTCTGGACCTCTTGGCATTGGGCATCCTGCTCGTTGACTGCCAGGTGGCATTAATTTAGCTGTGCAGTGGAACCTCAAGGCTCACAGCACCAGGGGAACGTATCTGATTGCATCCAGGTTTCGGAGGAGTCTGCAAATACTTGCATTGGTGGCTCAGCCTCCGTTGGGCTGGCATCCTTGATTGTAATAGAAAAAACTACATTCACCATTATACTTCATAAGTTCAATTTTTTCTAGAATGGTTGCAAATAAAAACAAAGCAGTTAATTTAAAATAAATTAATCATGTGCTCCATTTGCCCCGTGAATGTCACTCATAATCACATTTGCACCCTCTTTTTGGGGAAAACGATGGAATACAAATTCTTAACAGCAAATACTGTATCTTTTGGCCCTTTCCATGTTTGCCTTGACATTTGTTAAGAAGATTAGGATCAAGAAAAAGTGGTGTATGCCCCTCACTTACTGAGGTAACTGGAGTATACACTAGAAAGAGCATTACTGAAAGTAAGTAATTATTCAGTAACATATTCTTGCTGATTCTTTCCTAACTGGTTAATCAATTGATTTAGGTCTATGCAATTTGATCACCTGCTTAAGGTATTTTATCATAACCGGTTTTGAATGGTGGTAGGGTCTGTTACCTATCCCTGGTTGCTTAGTCAGTAAAAGTATTGTTTCCAGTTTTAATATTGTTTATGCTTATTTTCTGGATCTTTTGTCAGTATGCCACTTTCTGTTGTGTAGGGTTGTCACCGGATCTGCAGTCCATGGAACAGATTCGTAGAATTATGAGACCAACAGATGTGCCAGACACAGGTGAGTCATGGAAAGCATTTCGTCTAACTCCAACTGAAAGTATATTCAATTTACTTTGAGTTGTCATTCATGTGACCATGAAGCATTAAACTATATTATTTGCTTGTTCGGAATATCAGTGCAAGTCTAGTAACGCTTGAGGGTCCATGGAGATAGATGCGGCAGTTAAATGGATATTCCTCACATTTTACTAGCTTACTTTGGATTAGTCGACTGAGAATCACAGTGCCAAATGCACAAATTCTTTCTACAATTCCTTCTGGAGTGTGAAGTTCAGATGCACATCATTGTCCATTGTTTTAAATCAGCTGTACGTGACTCAGTTGATTTAAATTACTTGTTTTTATATCAAGTACGTTTTCTGCTTGACCTAAGACAAATGCGTTCAATCAAAACTGCACACATTATTTTTAAGAAGTCCTAAGCAGCGGTGCCTACTTTGGGTATGTACCTTGTTTTTAGGGTCATGTAGAAAAGTACTTGCCTGTGGTTTCCAGTTTGGTTTCTGACTTGATTACTCACCTTTAGATTCCTTACCTATTCAGGCTGCGAAAAATCGTAAAAGTGTTACTAGGCCTGCAGGTCTAGTAACTTGATTAATCTACTCGACCTAACTGTAATGTACTGGGCCCAGAAACTGGTGTCTGTGTGAACCTAGGCAAATAATTTATGGAGCCACCCTTTTCTTCATTATCACCTATGAGAGCACGTTCAAAAATGTGAGTTCAGCATTTCTGTGGTACATAAAACATTTTAGATTTAATAGACTAAATGTTTTCTCCAAGAATCAAGCCCACATATAGGTTACACATGACCCTTGATTTGCTTTAGTTCACTAACCACATTGTCATCATGGCGGGTGCAGAAAGATGTATCAGTTCATGTTTAAAAACTCACTTTTAATAAATGTACTACTAAAGCATGTTGTGGTAGTGCACTGTCATTTACAGACGGCACACTTTCCATTGAAATGGCCACACTTACCCACTAACAAGCAGATGTATTGCTACAACTACATAGCGCATAAGCAATGTTTGGAAATTTGGGTTCCGCAAACATATTTCATTTGCACATCACCAAGGAAAGAGTTCTGATTTGTTTTCATCCTATAATTTTTTTCTTCTCCACACAATTACATAAATGTGCCTGCATAACTGCTGAAGTATATTTTGAAATGTTTGTAGTTTCCCTTATTCCCTATTTCAATAATGTGTTAGAAGAAACTGCCTGACATCTTAGATTCATTTCACAGATTGTGCGGCACGATTTCACACAGTTCACTTCACAAAATCGTCTTACCTTCAAAGTGAGAGAAAGAAAAGGAAATGTTGCATGACAAACTGACTTTTGACCTCTTTCTCTAAATGCAGAGCAAATGTGGTAAGAAGAAAAAAGATTTAAAGGCATCATTTTTGCCCGTTCACTTTGTGAGTGAACAGAGTTATCTGCTCGCCAGAATGGGCTGGTAGGCTCTAAAGATAGCTTGTCCTGATGAAATCTAATGTGCCATAGTGAGTGGGTGAGTAGAAATCTCGAGGCCTGCTTTTGAATCTTTCCCCTAGGCATCATGCTCTGGATCTGGAGCTTTTTGCCTGTTCTCAGACTTTGCTCTGCTCCGAGAACAATGGGTGAGGCCGTAGACAGGCTCCACCAATGTGCACTAGCAGTTTATTTCCTCTCCAGCAGATACAAATCTGAAGGTAAACCTCTTCTTTTCTGAGAATGCATTTTTTTATTTTCCAAGAACTGTTTTAGTGTGCTAGGGAAGTATCACCTGCCAAATGTACAGGGTTTAAACTTTGTGGGAAATGTCATATAGAAATGTCTTGTGGTTTTCCTTGGGTCATATCACGACTCCAAGGCCTGATGCAACTGCGTCTTGATGCACCCCAAGGCCACCTAGGATCAGGAAGCGAAGCTGTTTGTCACAAAGCACTACAAGACTGCACACCATGATCTGTCGAAGTGGGGATCCTGCTGCCGTTCCCACAACAGGTTATCGTTGACGTTTAATTCTTCAGGTAAGTGTAAGAAAAAACTAAGTCCAAAAGGACCCAACTCCTTCCTTTTACTATTGATCTCCTGAGAGGGCTTGAAGGTGTCAGTTTGCCTCCCACAAGCACTCCCACATTCTTTCAGCGTAGTAGGTTCAAGACCATGCTCTGTGGCATCCTGAATTCCCAAGGCCAGAGGTGACTCCTTAACAAACTCAGGAATTTCAAGAGACAGTGTTGCACATTTTGGGCACATCACCGGCTACCTCTGGTGTGTCAGTGTGCCCCAAAAAGCAGACATCTCTCAACTGGGCTTCCGCTAGCCGATTCTCCCTCAGTGCCATTTTAGGACCTCTGGACTCAATACAGGATCTTTACTAATTTTTGCTACTGAATCTTTTTCTGGCGCCATGCTGAAATCTGATCGGTCTGCACCATCAACTCCCAATGTCGATGGCAAACCTGTAGTGCTGCTTGACAGACACAACTCCGCAGCTACCTCAGCCATGGTCCTTGTCGGTTCCACCTGTGCTGCAGCCTAGCAGCAACCCTTGTGACTCGAGTAGAGTGCCCTTGCTCCTTAAATAGGCTTATTTTATTCATGAATTGTTTCAAATGTATTCAGACAACTCCATGTATGATGCTAGGGATGGATTTGTTCAGGCCTATCATGAGGTCAACTAGATCACTTGTAGGAGAATATCCAGGATGGCAGTGGTCTGCAGACGTCGCCAGACACTAGGTTGGCTTCACCTTTGGGCCCTGCCACTGAGGATCATTCCTCTTTCTGCCATCGTGTTGGGAAGGGCATCAGATGTGCTTGAACTTCTGCTCACTACTCAGGTGGTCAAGACCAATGTATTGACTACATTTCTGTAGCCTGTCCAGACTAGTTGAGCCCCGTCTCTTTTAGTGAGGCAGATAACTTCCTGGAAACCTGCACGAAGGCTTTGGGACCCCCAGTTAAACGTCCTCATCAAACACCCCTTGCTGTAGTGCCTTGTAGTACAGGTATCAGCTGCTAAGGTAAACCTGAATTTGTTTCCTTCCACTCCACCTGACAAGGACTTGAAAAGATTAAAAACTTTTGGCAACCACGTTTTTTCTCCCACAAGCCTAGCCCTCCATTCAGTGAATGCTAGCTGACTATTGTGCTGCTGGACCCTTGCCTTCTGGGACTTGGTGGCCTATGGTCTCTGAACAGACATGTGTGATTATTTTCCAGTGCATTCAAGACTTGGCACTGCGCAGACATGCTTGGTTGTGATCAATTGGTTTTTCAGGCGATGTCCAAGCTAGCCTGATGAACATGTGATTCAGTGGGTCCAAACTTGTTGTAGATAAAGCATTCTCTGCTCTTGAGTGCTTGAAGGAGAGCAGGGCCGCAACGTGCTCCCTGGACCTGTCTGCCCCGCCTCATCAGTGGCATCTACAGTTTCGCCCCTTCCATGGCTTCGGTAGGGCTTTCAAGAAAGTCAGCCAATATAACCAGTGCAGCAGTCTCTCTCCCCCCCCCAAACATTTTGTGCTAACGGCCGTGGTGCCCATTGACAATGCGGACAACAGTTGCAGCGTGCAGTCGAGTCTCCGGACCCTCCGGCTGCCACAACCTCCAAACCTTTTTTACTATATCCATGCCTACACACCTCCATCCTCTTGGAGGCAGAAGCTCACCCTTTCTGCAAGTTTGGCAGGCAATAACTTTAGACAAGTGGTTCTTTTAAATTGTTCCATGGGGTTACGCTTTACGAATCGGTCTTCCTGCCACACCTTCCACCATCTTCTGAATGGTTAACAGGAAATCATTGGTCCCTTCTACAGGAGGAAATGCGTCCTGTTTTGAAGCCATAGAGAGGGTGACTGCCAGAAGTTGGTTGTAATTATTTCTGCTATTCTTGGTGCTGAGAAAGTATGGGGGCCCCTGTCCCATCTTGGACCTTCGCCCTCTCAATGTCTTGCTGCGGAAGGACAAATTCAAGATGCTCACCCTAGCCCAGAGGCGATATCTACTCAAGCACCAGAAAGAAGCAGCGCCATCTGGCGCACCTCATGGTGCTGTTAGCACGAAAAAGATCCCAGGGCTAAAAATCAGCGTGGCGTGCCATAATTCCACCCACTCGTGAAACTCTGCGGAATCTTATGGCATTACTATGTAACAGGAATTCCACTCAGCGAGCTTCGCCTACCCATAAACTAAACCTGTTTTAAAGTTCATTGGTGGCCAGATTTCTTAATAAATATGAATGAAAGTAACATTGGGAAAGTTACTTTTACCCTACTTAACGTCACTGGGGGCTAGCCTGCATTAACTCTTCAACACCCAGCCTGGGAAAAGGCATGAAAGTAGTGTGAAATACTTCCCTGAAAGGTGTGATTTGCTTCCCAGAAAGCAGCCTAAAATGCATCATGGATACATCACGTTTTTCCTCTCAAAACTGATCCTTTTTTGGAAAGTGGGTAGCTGTGGAATTTGGGCCCTGGCTCAGCGGGTACACAGGGCAGGCAAGCATCAAATCAAGGTCAGTAGGAGACTGGTGGAACGACTCATTAACAGCGGTTTGATTTGTGCCTGTTGAGCAGTAGGCCCAGCCACACACACAAGTGGAGTAGCTTATATATCTGTACTAGTGGGAAAAAGCTGGGTGATAGGAATTTTGTGGATCACTGAAGTTTCTGGAAGTTTTAATCCCAGAAATGCAACAAAAATGTGTGATTTCAGTCAACATTTGAGATTTACATGGCCTTGTCGGTAAGAAAACCTTGTAGGATCCACACGAGGTGCACCACCCTGGTCTTCCCCAGATATCTAGTTACCAGAAATATGTGGGTTTGGTAGATATCCCTTGTGGCTGCCCATCGTGGGCCCAAACGCTGGAACTACCCCTGTTGCCGACTGGTCCATACTTCATTTTGGGACTTTGTTTTCACAGGCACTAGGCCCAGCCACCCACGTGGGCTAGCGTTTTTGAGACAAGTGGGAGAATGCTGGGTGGTAGTGATTTCTGTAAGTTTATATCACTAAAGTGCAAGGAAAATGCTCAATTTCAGTCAGTTTGAGATTTGCAGAGAATTAAGGGTAAGAAAATACCAATAGATCCACATGAGGTACACCCTCTTGGGCTGCCACTGGTGTTTAGTTTTCCAAAAAATGCCAGGGCTTTGTTTCCCCAGGTGACAGCTGACCCGAGCCTGAAAAGTGCCGCCATTGAAAATAGAAGTAGGATGATATTGGGGCTCGTACTCATACGAGTAAAGATAAATAAAAATCCAAAAGAATCAAAACATCCCCTCTTGCAATAGGGATGGGGATGCTTTAGTACCAAGGGGACAAAAAATAACTCGATTGCCCATTCTTGTACAGGAGTATTGGTTTGATGCCAGAGTAGGTCACCCCCAGCCTTTTGTTGGTTTCGGGCCATGTTTAAATTGCTTGTGTCCTTTCTATCCCCAAGGGGCAGATTTTGGGTGAATGCTCTGTTCCCCACAGGGCAGAAAGACTGATGCACCTTTTCTGGGGTAGGAACAGGGTGCAGTGCCTAGCTATTTTTTTTGGTCTATTTGTCACACATTTCACACAGTGCTACCACCCTAGAACAGATGCACCAGTAGCCCCCGCGGTTACAGAAAGAGCACTAGACACCATGGGAAAAATAGTCCCAAAAAGAAATTTGTGTGTAGGGGTAGTTCACTCAGGCATTGTGCCAGAATTTAACACCAGAGCAGGTGCATCACATTCTGCCCCCTGGGAGTGGATTGAGGGTGTCTAGCAAAAATCTGCCCTGAGGAACCCAAGTGGCCTTAGACACCTCAATATTTGCCTTTTAAAAAATATTCCCTATGGTTTAGTGGGTGGTAAAACTGACTAAATTAGCCCTGGTGGGGCAGAAAGACTGGTATTTTTTGGGATGTGGACTTGGCCAGAGGTGTCAGCGGACCATCCCCACCACTCATTTCCTGCCTTATAATAACTTCCCTGGTGTCTAGGTGGGCTAGAATGGGGTGTAAAATCCCACAGGTTCGCTCCCAGAGGGGCAGAAAAGCTGTATTGCCATTTTTGGGGGCTCAGCTTGGTAAGCTTGGGAAGGCAGCTGGAAGACCACACGTCTGAGCTCAACACTAGATGGCAGGAGTATGCACAGCATGTGAATCCACAGCAATACATGCCACAAACTGATTTTAGTAGGGTAACGGTTTCCTTTCAAGCTTACAAAAAATTCCTCAGCTGCTGGCAAGGTTTGCCTACTAGTGAGTTTCTCACTTTGCTGGTTGGGTTGGGACTTTTCCAAGCATTTTCACTGATTGCACAGGGTGCTCGGATTCTGTTCTTTTCTACTTTGCATACCTCAGAGGATCTTGAGACCCCTACATTTAAACCATGTTTATTAGGACACACACTTTCTTCCCAAGACTGCTGTATGCAGGACACCCAAAATTTAAAAGAACGAAGGCATCTACTGACCTTTTTGGTAAAGGAAAAAAAAGCAAATTCTTCAACTAAAATGTGCCAGTAAGTGGGTAAAGAGGGGGAAGTTATGAGTTTTGGCTGTCAATGTTTTTCAGCATCATAACCAAGGAGACTGGATGGTGTTCATAGATTTCCAGTATGAATAGTTCCACGTCTGTTTTCAAGAACCGCAAGAAATGTCTTGGGTTCCGAAATCTCGCACTACCAGTTGCAAGTGCTTCCTTTTGTTTCAAATCTGCCCGAAAATTATTTTGCACGTTTATGCCTTTGGTGGTAGCAACAGCAATACACTGAGAGGGCATATTGATCTGTTAGTACTGTAACTACTTTCTAGTCAAGATGAGTAACAAACTGAAACTTTAACATGACATGAATACTTTTCTAGACCTTCTTGTGGAATCAGGGCTATGGATCAGATTATCAGAATCGTTATTTCAGCCTGTTAAAATTACAGACTACCTATATGCCTTTGGGATAACAACGGTCATCTGAACTCGCTGGTGAAGACACTGACCCATTCTTCAGTCAGGTTTTCTCTCACCCTCCTTCCCAAAGGTTACCGGGACATATTTAGGCTCGCGTTTTAAGCGTACAAAACCATAGAAATTCACCTGCTATAGCTAGTTATTTCAAGTAACTATAACTCACTCCCTCACCATGCGCACTCACCATTTTTCTTCAATAATTTGACTTCTAATATTTCATTTACATTTTTGACATTCTAAAATCAGATTAAGGTGGACGAGTATAAATGAAGTTCTTCTGATTGATTAAGTTACTATTGGAAATAAAGAGGAGATTATAATATGCATGACATGGATTCAGTGATCATGGGAAATTCTATTTGCTTTTCATAAGCTTAGTATGGCCATATCAGGGAGCTTAATATCCAGATCTGAAAGCAAAGGCCCTAAAAAACTGGGGGGGGGGGGAATCATACTTATACTAAAGGTAGTCAAGAGCTTAAACGAGCTTTACAAACTGCCCTAGGATTAGAGAAGAGATTATTAATAAACGCTCCAGATGGGGTCCTGGTAGATGCTTTCATGTCAAATTTTGACTTGAGGCCCCTATCCTAACACAAGTACATTCAGCAGTTTCAAAAGTATATATTCTAACTTCCTGGCTGAAAGCATAATTGTCCCTATTTTTAAAAAGGTAATAGGGACCAATCTTCCTCTTGGATTCCTCAGTCGAATTTTTAGGTTGAATACTTTTAGAAAGGCTGGAGACTTGGGTAACAGATAATCAGGTGCTTACGCAAACACAATTAGACGTTAGGCCTGAGGTTGTGATCTTTAGAACAGTGCATCAGTCTCCATTTAATTACGAGGAAATATACTATAGCAAAAAAGAGTGATCTAGTCCTGTGTTTTGCGGATCTCAGCAGCGCCTTTGATCTTGTCAATCATGCTAAAATGTGGGACGTTTTGACAGATCTGTGCACACCTGTCGATTTAGTTTTCTATGACAGCTTTTTAGCCATGTAACAGCTCGGATACTTTATGGGATAAATGGAGAGTGCATTCCTGGCTTTAGGATGGGGACATTCACCAGGGGTGCAATTTATCACCACTTCTATTTTTCCTATACATTAATGGGGTGGATGCCTATCTACAGAAATTGCCTGCAGACGCACCGAAGGTCAGCAGCCGTTCAGTCCCAGTCCTCCTGTACACAGATAATGGGGTCCTGTTATCACAGACTGCGAATGGTCTCCAGCGACTGATTGACTGTTTTATAAAATTTATGGAGAAAAGCGATGTCTAAATTTGGAGAAAAACATTTGCAATGACATGGGTCTGGTAAGGCCAAGAAGAAAATCTATACGGCTAAAGGTCGAAAACATGTAGAGGTGAACAGATTTACATATTTGGGTCTTCACTCCTCTAATTTGGGTTCCTGGAATCAGCATCTGGAAAATATGAAAAATCTATTTTTTAAGATCAACTGAGGTAATCTTCAGGTTTTCAGCTAAAATTGGCAATAAACCTATTATTGAGATTTTACAAATTTATAAGGGTAAAACCATCAGTAGTGTTACGTATGACTCTGTACATTTGCTGAACCCCATAAGGCAATTGCTACAAGCAATGGTGAATAGATTCCTATGTAGATTACTTGCTGTGGCGGACTCCAAATCTTTGTTTATTGTACACAAGGAATTAGCATCCCCCGTTTTAGAAGATTCTATTTACATAAGGGCATGATTATCCTGGTACGGAATCTGGTCTAAAACAGGAACAGGGTTTACCAAAGACGACATTGGAGATTATTTAGCTCTAAAGCATTGAGATAAAGTCCCATGGTTTGCTCTTTTGAAGAATTTGTTGAAAGGTATAGATATGAATCCCGATCTGGATGATCAGAATAGTATTTTTTTTTTTTATTCTAGTAAGAGTTGAAGAAGCTACTGATGGGGCAGAGGGAGGTCGAAAGGGCTGCCAGAAAAGGTATAAAACCTGCAGTTAGGAGGTACATGAGTAGCTATTAAGATAATGTTGTTCAAAGCTACTTGTCAACAGTAACAAATGTGCAAGATAGGTTTTATCTAACCAGATTGTGATTTGGGGACCTGCACTTTTTAGTAGCATTTCCTAAATGGGGAAGTGGTCCAGGTACTTACCGAACTGTGCTTGCAACGGACACACAGCATTTTATTTTGTAACTTTTATCATGATATTAGGAAATGTTTTCTAAAGCCGTTGTTTATTGCTAACAGATAGTTTTGTTTTAAAGAGGCTTTTAACTATTTATGTAAACTAAGTACTATAGAAATTTGTTTTGCTGTAACAATGTATGACTTGTGCAATCAAACCTACAAAAATGTATACACCCTTTTAGAGGATTTACGCATTGAGGATGAGTAATATGATTGCTGGTTGGCATAACAAAGATGAAATTGGGATGAATCATGTGCATGTTTTATGGAAATGTAATCATATATGTGTATATATTTTATTGCTTTTATGTGTACATCTTTTATGGATGACATCAGAATAAAGATGAATTTGACTTTGACTTTGACCTAAATCTGCCAAAATGGTCAGAGAGAGAGGGGGAGGGAGAGGGAATGAATATTAAAAAAAGTTTCAGGGATGTTATAGTTAGGCCCACATTTTATTCCTAAAAAACATAGAAATTTACCTCTTATGGCTAGTTATTTCAAGCAACTATAACTCGTGGCCTAAGTTTTCGTGAATAATTTGACTTCTAGTGTTTCATTGATATTTTTTCTGACGTTTATGAAAGTCATGAGTTTTGTAATATCTGGGGTAATTAGTGCATGGCGAAGGTGCAAGTTATAGTTAACTTGGGCTTCGAGTTATTTGCAGTGGGGGTTGGCCACAGGGCCGCCTTTGGCCAAGCACAACTGTAGTTGGTCGCAAGTCCGTATGCCCCTCTCCCCTGGCTAATTTTGGCACTTTGGGACAAGATCCCTTGGAGCCTGACCTTCAAAAAAAAAAAAAAAATCTTTGGTAGGGGAGCCATGTGGTCCGCCCCTTACCCCCCCCCCCCCCCCCATTCAGGCCAGTTTCTGCCCCGGGTAGCCCTTCTTCTGGGGTCCAATTCTTTTTTTTTTTTTTTAAATCTTTTTTTTTTTTTTTTTGGACCCACCCATTAATCCTGGGTGCCTTCCTTGTTGAAGTGTTGGCAGCCAATCAGATATCAGCATGGGGACAGTTGGATCTGCGGAGGAAGCGCATGCCCAAATATCTGTTGTTTTTGCTTCAGTATCTTTAAAACTACTGAACAGATTTACACAAACCACCTAGCTTTCTGCCAAATTTGATGAAAATCTGTTCATCGGTTTGGGCTGTAGTTGTGTTCAGAAATGTGACATAGAATGTGGAAAAACTGTTTTAGGACCCCCTCCTTTTTTTTGACCATCTCTCCCAAAACACACACACACACACACACACACACCCCCACCCACACCCCCACACACCCACACCCCCACACACCCCCACACACACACACACACCCCCACACACACACACACACCCCCACACACACACACACACCCCCACACACACACACACATCCCCACACACACACACCCACATCCACACCTCCAACCACCACACACACCCACATCCACACCTCCAACCACCACACACACACACACCCACATCCACACCTCCAACCACCACACACACACACACACACACACACACACACACCTCCAACCACCACACACACACACACACACACACACACACACACACACATCCACACCTCCAACCACCACACACACACACACACACACACACACACACACACATCCACACCTCCAACCACCACACACACACACACACATCCACACCTCCAACCACCACACACTGACGGTTCACCACAACTTTCACCACAGCAGCTGAACCGACCATAACAAAAGTTTGGAAAATTTCGTGAACATTCATCAAACGACACCAAAGCTATTGGCAAAACAAAAAACACTGTCCATGGAAAATAAACAAACACAAAAACACCCCCACCCACAAGACCAAAACGTTTACTTTTTGCAGGAGCACCATTTAGTACCTTTTTATGGTGATGCAAAAGATGTGCATCACCATATTCAGCACGGTGTTCCATTCTAGATACCATCCCATTGCAAACCTTCTATGGCAGTGATTTATTATCTGAATAAACATGGGAGTCAGATACAGAATCCCCTTGAGACGCTCTGATAATGTGGAAGTGATCTTTTGCAAGAAACAGTCTCTTAAAACTGTACAACTCCTAGGCCTCCAGAACTAGAAAGTGGACTAACAGAACTGACAATTAGAAACAAAGGCATCTCTCCCACCTGATATTCTCCTAAAATAGACTTTTATGCTATAGGCAATTATATGAATGCAACGTCTTTGCGTCCTGGTTTTCGTAATTCAGACCTAAGAGGATTGTTCGTTTACTAAACTGGTAGAAGACTTTTGCATATGTTTTTCTTCCAAACCCGCTTCTTCCTACCTAATAGGCAAGAGTATAATATGCAAAATGACAATTATAATTTCTCTAGATTGGCCACAATAGTTAAGTTATTGAGACCTCCTGGACCTGTCACTTCAACCTCATTCTCAAGATCAGAATGCCAGACTCTTGAGTATCTCCAGTACATTCTCCTGAACCTTCCAGACAACTGAACATCCTTCGGAAGCCTTACCGTTTTATTCATCGTACACCTTCAAGGGGTAGAGGTTCCACATGTGGTGCCTCCAGAAACAGGTCAACCTTAGGACATGAAAGAAGATGGTCCTTTCTTGTTTATTTGGCAACACCTACCCTTCAATTTTCATCTGTTAAAGTATGTTTGATTTAGAGCGCTGCTCATATGGCGTTCTTTGGTAGGTTTTTTCAGTATCCCTGATATTAAATATTTCCTTAAAGATATTAGGAAACCTCCAAACATAGAAATCCCTCCACACACTGAACTTGATATTGCTGTTGCAGAATTGATGATCCTTCGCTTTGGGCACAAGCACCAAGCAGATTTTCAACTTTTGTCATAGTATTTTCCATGTGGTACTCAATGTGGTGACTCAAATCAGATGGGTATGTGAGCATAAAGATTTCTGCATAGATGAAGTCCCTATGGTTTTCCAGTGTAGTACATTTGCCTTTAGAAGTTGTCTTTCTTTTAGAAATCGTGATATTTCTATCCTAACTTTTTAACTCCTGGTTCCTTCTCCCATAAAAAAGACTCTTCACATTCTGTATGTAAAAAAGGGCTCTCTGACACTGTTTAAACAAGATAAAGTATTGTAGACAAAACAGCTATTTGTTAACTATTGGTCTATCCGTATAGTACTGTTCGCCCCGACTTAAAGCCTAGCTGGATGGACTGACTCTTTAGTTATGTGCAATCAAAAAACTAACAGGGCATTGCTGTGGAGGCTTTGGATCCATCACACTGACTGGGAATGGGAAGCTGCAGCTGCTCTCCTGAAGAATATTCCCATTTCCACATTCCTGAAGCAGCAACCTAGACATCAGTTCAGACACTTGCTCAGCATTGTTGTATTGATTTCTGAACCGGACGTCTCTGCATAATGTGTTTCCCTAGTGCTGTTTTCATGCTCTAGGTGCCATTTCAGGTCAGTTTTTCTTTCTTTTCGGGGGTAGGGAAATGTAGTTTACTTTTTATGGATTTCTAGAATAAAATTCACTGATGAGGAAAATTAAACAGTCCTTTAATTATAGTTCTGTTATGGGTATTTTAACTGAGTCCATAAACAAACCTGCATTATTCCAAAAGCTTTGCCAGAAAGTGTAAGGGTTTCTTGTTTCTTGAACTGTATTCTTAAAAAAGGAAATTTCCAACTAACGTGCACTGCATGATGGAATTCTGGCAGATTCTAGAACTCTGCAGTGTACAGTTTCAGTTGACATTGGGTGTGTACAGACTGTTAGAGCCTATATATTTTCTTTAGTTTTTAAAAGGGGTAAAAATATTTGTTTTCGGAGTTAGCTAATTTTTTTTTTATTTAAAACAAATACAAATTTTAAAAAACACGCAAGTAAAGAAAACATTTCTAATTTGTTTTTCATGCAAACACCACGTGTTCCACAGGCCCTCTGTACGTAAAAAGTTAAGCTTATTTTCTGGATTCAGAGAGGATACCTGACATTATGCTTTTCAGTACAGTCCGACCGAATGCTGTGTTCATCCAACGACCATACGTAGAGACTGTTATAATGGCTTTTGAATGTTATATGAAAATTATTTTACAGGCTTGCTTTGTGACTTGCTGTGGTCTGATCCTGATAAGGATGTGCAAGGATGGGGCGAAAATGACCGTGGCGTTTCCTTTACATTTGGAGCTGATGTTGTAAGCAAATTTCTGAACCGTCATGATCTGGATTTGATATGTCGTGCTCATCAGGTAAGTAGGTTTTGAGTCGTAAAACACTTCTTTCCAAATGAATAGTTCTCTTCCATATTCCTCTTCTTGAAGTAGCTGAAGGTAGCAGACATGATTTCAAACCTTTGTTTAACACTTATAATTGCTAATGTTCGTTCGATTTTTAAATGAACCAAAATGGGGTTCTTCACATTGTTCTTCCAAAACTCATTGTTGTGATGAGACAACCAAAGGTCAATTTGTCTGTGCGGTTCATTACACATTGCTCAAGCCAACATCACTAATTCAGTAAGTGTTTCACCATATTCAGTGGCTTCCAAAATCCTGCTAATTGATGGCTGCCTGGACTCTGATTGGCAGGATATGAGCTCACATGTAAGGTTTACATTGTTTAGATCAATAATAGAAAAAAACGTTTTTACAAGAAAAATATGGTACAGCACTATATTAATTATTTTGTTTCTAACATATAAGGCAATTTGATTAACATATACCAGTGCCAGATCCACTGCAAGAAGTTTATGCATGTAATGCCAGATTAGATTTACATTACCTCTACCCATGCATGTCACGGTTGTTATAAAATATTGCTTTCTTATGGATACTTTTAACCGTAGATTATTCAGCATAAAACATCTCCCAGGTGCCGGATGGAGCAAGTTCTTCTTTTTTTTTTTTTTTTTTTTTGCAGTAGTCCCACAGGCACTTTGTGGTGTTAAGCAGCGCCACACTGACACCAATACGCCTAGAAGTGATGACTCAGTAGAGCCACGAAAAAAAAAGTACTGACATCAGTTCCTTCCTATACACTCCTTCCTACGTGGACCTGGAGCTCTGCTTAATCATTTGGCGGTCTTCTGACAACTCCTAAACTGTCCAGTGTGCTACAGAAAACGAAAAGGATTCAAGCTGTGCCACATCTGCCTGGCCTTGGGACACAACTGTCATGTGATAAGTGGGCCCTCTTGCACCCAAAGATGATTGAGGACTAGGAGACAGAGATGTATGTTAGTGAACAAAAGTACGTAGCTGTGGCTTTCGTGAAGATTCCACTCAGTCACAAGTTCAGTCTTGGTCCCTGGCCCATCCCCAGGACCTCTGTATTTCCCACTTGAAGTCCACTGGCAAGTCCAACTCCAAATGCATGCCTAAAAACTGCAAAAAAATGGCTGCAGAAGAAAGCATGTGTTTTTTTCCCCCCCCTGACAATGGCATCAATAAAAGGATTCCGGTGCTAAAATCACCATCTTCCCAATTTTCAGGAACAGGCAGACTTGAATCAGAAAAACACCTTTTTCAACACAATGTTGGCTTTTACTGGGACATACCCCATTTTTACTATCTTTTGTGCTTTCAGCCTCCTTCCAGTTAGTGGCAGAAATGGGTGTGAAACCAGTGCTGGATCCCGGACAGCTAAACATTTCTGTAAAGTAGACAAAAGTCTGAATTCAGCAAGGGGTCGTTTGTGTAGATCCTTCAAGGTTTTCCTACAGAAAGTAACCGGTGAAATAAAATAGTGAAATTAAGATGGGAAAAAAGCCATTTCTGTTTTCTTCTATAACTTTTTCCAGCTATGGCAGATTTTTGAAAGCAATATACTGTTATGTCTGCTGGACTCTTATGGTTGCGGGGATGTATAGGGCTTGTAGGTTCATCAAGAACCCTATGGTACCCAGAGCCAATAAATGAGCTGCACCTTGCAATGGGTTTTCATTGTATACCGGGCATACAGCAATTAATTTGGTGAAATATAAAGAATGAAAAATATGTATTCAGGAAACCTTTGTATTTCCAAAATGGGCACAAGATAAGGTGTTGAGAAGCAGTGGTTATTGCATTCTGGGGTCCCCATACTAGCATGTGAATTACAGGGCATTTCTCAAATAGACTTCTTTTCTACACACTGTCTTACATTTGGAAGGAAAAAATGTAGAGAAAGACAAGGAACAATAACACTTGTTCTTCTATTCTGTGTCAATCCCCCTCCCCCCAAAGTCTCCCGATTAAAAATGGTACTTCACTTGCGTGGTTAGGCCTGGTGTCCGCAACGGGAAATGCAACATGGGCACATCACATAAACCTATCAAACCTGTGCATTTTTAAAACTAGGCAACTAGGAGAATCCAGGATGGGGCTGTCACCAGGTTCTGTTACCCAGAATCCTTTGCAAACCTCAAGATTTGGCCAAAAAAAACACTTTTTTCCTCACATTTCAGTGATAGAAATTCTGGAATCGGAGAGGAGCCACAAATTTCCTTCGATCCAGCATTCCCCCAAGTCTCCTGATAAAAATGGTACCTCACTTGTGTGGGTAGGCCTAGTGCCTGCAACAGGAAATGCCCCAAAACACAACATGGACACATGACATTTTTGTTATGAAAATTTACCTGTTTTTTGCAAAGTGCCTAGCTGTGGATTTTGGCCTCTAGCTCAGCCGGCACCTAGGAAAACCTAGCAAACATGGACATTTCTGAAAACTAGACACCTAGGGGAACCCAGGATGGGGTACCTTGTGGCACTCACCAGGTTAACTTCACTTGTTTGGGTAGGCCTAGTGCCTGTGTCAGGAATAGGTCACACAATGTTCAATGTTAGTCCTTGCATGAGGGCAACTGTTGACTCTGTGGTGATCCATTCCTGACGCAGGCACTAGGTACAGGCACTCAAGTGGGGTAGCGTTTTTATCAGGACGGGGGGAGGGAAGGAACAACGACTCTGGGTGGTAGGAATTTTGTGGATCCCAGCATATTCCTGTAGTTTGTGTGACAGAAGTGCAAGAAAGAAGAGTTTTTATTCAACAGTTCATCTTTGCAGGGTATTCTGGGTAGGAAAACATTGGGGAACCCACACAAGCCACACCTCTGTGGACTCCACCGGGTGTCTAGTTTCCAGAAATGTCTGGGTTTTGTAGATTTCCCTATATGGCCGCCGAGCCCAGGACCAAAAACGCTTGTGCCTGCCTTGCAAAACCAGGTTGTTTTATGATAGATAATATTGATGTCTCCACAATACGATTTGGGTGGTGGAATTTGGGGCTGAACTAAATTGGGGAGCTCCCAAGAGAGCACTCTCTGTGTGCCGCCGCATGCACCTGCTCTCTGGGTTAGGCTAACCCACTATTGTCCCGCTGCACAGACTACGCTTGCGAAGGGACATCACAACTGTCCTCATCACCTCCCTCAGAATCACTGGAAGAGTTGTCGGATGGGACTCCTCCGACTGAAAAATCACTCCCAGAGTGTGCGCCTTTGTCCTATCCCTCAGATGCTGTCTCAGTATCTGATCCTATGTCAGAGCTGTCCTCTGTTACCCGACTTAGGGCTTGGGGAGCAGTCATCCAACCACACACGTATTGACAATTGATAGGGGGGGGGGGGGGGGGGGGACCAGTGTGACGTCAGTACACCTTGCAGATGTCATAAAAGGGTTGGTGGGGTTACAGGGGGGAGACACGGAAGCTCTTCCGTGTCTCCCGACGGAGGGCTTAAATTAAAAAAAAAATAAGCAATTCTCTGGTGCAACGCACCAGAGGATTTTTCAAACCCCTCCCTGGTGTTGGTTACTGGTCGTGTCCTGCACCAGGGAGGGTGTGTGGGCAGTGGCCGACACCAGCACCTATCGGGTTAAATCATTTGTTTGCCAACATCGAGATTTAGAAAAAATTAAATAGGTGGGAGGTTTAATATAACCACACTTTTCCAGCATTTAATCTTTCATATGTTGCTTTCATGACTCATTCAGGCTAGGAGTCTGCTGTTACTTTATATAGCAAGAAGTGTTGAAATGACTACATGCCTCAACAACAGAATTTGTGTACTAGCACATCCACCTCATTAGAAACAATCCGAACTTCGGTCAGTGAGGTGAAAGTGTTAAGCTCTCCTGCTCCCCAAGAGGCCTGCATACCTGATTTCTACTGCCTGTCATATAAAGGAGTCTCCAAGAATAGCTGTGCAATAACCTCTGTTACTTTATCATGTTAACTTTTCTAGTTTATCCTGGAGTTGAACAAGCCCTACCTTTAGCGTTCAAAGTACTGTAAGTTGTTCTTAGGGTACATTTTCCGGATAATCTTCTTTTTCTGGTCCGTGGAGGCCTCTCCTATGTCACCAGCTGTCACGACTCACTTAAAGAAAAAATCTCTTTTCAAATCCTGTTCTTCCTGTGGACAGAAATATCTATATTGATGATCCACGTGAGCTGTGTATTTTTCACTTATATCCAGCTCACAAGGCTTCATGCTTGGTGTAGGGAGCTTGGTTCTACTTGCAGTATCCCCCCTTCCAGGCTCCAAAGAACCACTGAAGAGGCTTCTGGATTGCCAAAACTACCCCCGGGACGACAACACCACTGCACTCCTGCCCCCCAGCCAGTGTTAGTGGGCCAACAGTGGCAACCTAGTCTCCAACCTCTCCAGAACAAAAGTCTATCGTGGGTTACCCCACTGTGACCTTCACACCAATGCCCACGGCCTCAAAGCCTGCAGGCCCCTCAAGCGCAACTGCCTTCGGGGACAGCAACCCCGACAGTCCACTGCACTTCTGCACCCTCTCACTGATGGCTTCTAAGTCATCCCTACCTATGATGACGGAAAAGCCACCATCTTAGACTACTTTGCTGACTACATTCCTGTTAAGTAAGGGTCACACCTCTTCAAAAGCCATGAAGAGATGATGGTCGAAAACCCTGTTGATGATCAGGCGCTCAACAATTAGCACTCCTTCAGCAGCAAGACAATCATTGAATGGGACAGTCTGTGTCTACCCCAAGGATGTCTTGCCTTCTGCCGTCAACTGTGACAGTCAATGACAAACCATCTTTCACCATCCCATCAAACCCAGAAA
This sequence comes from Pleurodeles waltl, assembly GCF_031143425.1. Taxonomy (NCBI): domain Eukaryota; kingdom Metazoa; phylum Chordata; class Amphibia; order Caudata; family Salamandridae; genus Pleurodeles; species Pleurodeles waltl. The sequence goes on along the minus strand of NC_090444.1, from coordinate 1,773,204,781 downwards.
TAATGCCTTACCTGCTTCTACGCGGATACCTTTTCACCAATAAGGGTGGTCGCCAGCTTACCCACCTATATTCTGGACTCTCTGCTGCAAGCAAATCTCAGCAGATGCCTGGAAGGCAGCCTACAATCCTATGCTGGTTGTGCATTGGCACAGATTTTGAGGAGAAAGTTTTAGATGAAGAGGAAACCTACCAGGAGTATAAATATCATCCACAGGCCTTTGGAGGAGTTGGCAACCCTCCTTAATATTGTGTAACCTGTTGTGCATGTAAAGAACCAGCGTAAATGCAAGTGCCTGCTGCAGCAGATGATGGGCACTTTTCAAAGATTACTCCCTCAAACCTGCTAGGCATCCTACGCATGCCCTGTCTCTGACCTGCCAGCTGCACTCTTTCGCCACCCCATCTCCTTTGCCGCCTCCGGACACACCTCTGAGTTGTCATAAAACCACTGGTATGGCCAGTTCCTAAGGACATATGGGACTAAGACTTGCTGTGTATTCATATTTGGAAGAAGGTGAACCTGCAACAAGGAGACAATGGATCTAATTATGAATTGGATGAATATCTATCATACCCCAGAGTGGTGACAGGGACACCCATCCAACCATGTTCACCTCCAGATGACCTAGCCCGTTTTCATGCTCTGAAGGATAGGTTCAGAGACTAAATCTCCCTATGGCTTCACTGGAGCCACAGTGCTTCTTTTATGACTTGAAGTATCAGGAATGCAAAGCATAAGGTTCTTACCCATACCAGACTTTGTTTGGTCAAAGCCTTAAGTTGATGAGGAAGCCAGCTATGGTACCACTGTCAGTACCCCATTTGGAGAAGAAGTACGTGACTGCAAGTTCTGCAAACACTGATGATGCCCTGAAAAACATTACGACAGACACTGATAAGTTAACATCCCTGTGTGTTCTTGTAGATAAGTACCACTTTTTGACATGGTTACTCCCCACTTTTTGCCTGGCATCTGATGTGATTTCGACTGGAAGTCCACTGGGTTCCTACTACCCAGGTACCCAGTGACAGAGCTCTTCCCAAAACTGCACAGTTATTAACCCAATTGGCAAATCCTTTAGCACCCTCTAAGTCCCTAGTAAATGGTACCTAGGGGCTGGGGTACTAAAGAGGGTTCCTGAGGGCTGTGGCAGGAAGTGTACCACCCAAGCACAACAGCTGCCATTGCAGGTTACGTGCCTTGGTGCAGGCAAAAGGGAAAACACATCATGGTACGCAGCCTGTGAGCCATGTCTTCTAAAACTGCATGCAATATATATGTAAGCCCCCCTCTAGCTGGCCTTATAGCCCTGAGACAGATTGCATTATATCACATGTGAGGGCATATCTTCATGAGCAGGTATGCCGCTGCTATGTATTTAATTCCCAGACATAGAAAGTGACCAGGGAAGCCATCTTAAATGCATTTGCAATACAAGTTCCCCAGCTACATGATGGGTTCACTGAAGATGGGGATGTTTGGTATCAAACATCTCGCATTTGTGATCCCACACTGATGCCGGTGTTGGATTTACCAATACATCAACACAGAGGGCACCTTAGAGGTGCCTTCTGAAACTCTACCAGCTTCTGGTGTACTCACAGACTGCTTTTTGCCAGCCTACCATCAGAGACACCATTCTGGACCTGTAGGGCAAGAGCCCTCTGCTCTCAGGAGGCCCGAACAAAAGCTTGTCTGGTAAGAGGGTCTAACACCACACCCACAGGATGTCCTGCTGATTAGCCTTCCTAAAGCGGCAAGCCTCGAAGGGCAGGGAAATTAGCTAATCAGGTGGGGATAACCCCTTCAAGCTGGTGCCCACCTTAGAGGGGGGGGGGGTGGGGAGTATGATGATTCAGAGGTAGTCATCTTGACCTCCAAAAGTATTGCCTTGCTGCAGAAAGTCTTAGCAATTCCAGGATGTCCAGCTTACCGTTGAATCCTGAAGCAAATTCATAGCTGTTTACTTAACTGATCGAAAATATTTAGTTTTTCTATGATACAGCAATCCAACATAATCATGTCTATTTTCATGGTCTTTTAACTAAGCCACTTCGCTATTGGAACGTTGAATACCACCTCAGCACGGGCTGCACCAGCTTGTCACCAATTGGCTGTTACTGGGATTAACCCACAAACAGTACATTCTATCATGGACAAAGCACCCAAAGTAACAAGAAAATTTCATTCTGGATAGCCCAAAGAAATAACCAGCTGGAAGCTGTTTTTCTTCATCTGGGATTCCCAAGATAAATATAGAATTCTCACAATGTGCCTGCCATTCTGAATGGTTCCCTCAGTGGACGACTTCACTGCAATTTACACTACTATGCATGGCCCCAAAACTTGCCAACTTACCGAAAATTTCAAAACAAATTCAGCCCTAGATTTGGGGATGAAACAGATGGTAACTTCGACACAGTCTCTTCAATAGTACTAAGTAACATTAAAGGGGAAGCTGTAGCTTTGGCTAGACACCAGCAGCTCCGGGAGATTCCACAGTTGGAACAGGAGCGTCAACCACCAAAAATTATTTCCGACACCTACACTTGTATAGGATGGGATAGTTTGAGAGTCAAGCTGAAGAATTCTGAAATTCAGAGTACCTCCCCTAAGGACGATACTAAACAAGCACAAGGGAGTTCCAAAAAAATGCTGAGATAAACAAAATAAAGTCGGATGTCCAGAGAGCAGACTCTCCGCATCCGGAAAGCTCTGAAAGGAGATAAAATCTCAGAAATAGGGAAACTTTAAAGTCTCCTGAAAGATATGATTCACGTCCCTCTTGTTCCTTTCAGGACACACCGGATAGACTGAGTGAGAGAGTGGGCTGGTCAGAGCAATGTCCGGACTACCTGAAACAGAAGAAAGACTTAAAGCGGTCTTCAGACAAGAAAAAAGGCAAATCCCCACAACAAAAGCCACAATTTAAAAAGAAAAAGGTGGCAGCAATTTCAATAAAACATGCCAGCAAACTTGAGAACATTGCTGAAGAACAAGACTTAGGCAGTGACCCTACTGGACAGTGCAACAGAAGCTAGAATATGTCCCAGAGTCTGAAATATCATCTGGATGCGACAGCAACTAATGACATTCTTGCAGTTGAGACTGCGGACAAGCGCATTCTCCCACCGACAGAGTTTGATTTAAATTTCCAGATTGAGGGAGACAGAGCGCACAATTAGTGTAATTTTTGGGGAAGAACTTAATTGTGCTATCCTATTGGCAGAAAAAGACTGTCCACCTGAACACGTCCGTAAGCTCCAACATGGGGAAGATGTATTTTTGCCTTCTTTCTCAGATCTTGTTCCAGAAGTGGTAAAAAGCCTATGCTGTTGACTGGCCTTTAGTGCAGGCACCCACGCTGTACCTCAACCAAGTAGGATGGGATGAGGATTCCCCCTAACATGTAATACCTGTCAGGTGTACGCCTTAGCCCCAATATCCTGTTAAACATGAGAATTTCTCACTCAGCTCGAGTACTAGGGAGTAATAGAGCCCTGTGTATCTGCAATGAATAACCTGTTATTCCCCGGTGCAAAACCAGACCAGTCATATAGAATAGACTTACAGACACTTAAACAAATATACATGCACCACACAACACTAATTAACAACATAGTGAGTAAAAAATATAAAACAACCTTGGCTATTTCCAATGTTTTTTCTGCCAAAACTTAGTGCATGAATGTATGTACCTGTACCATTGTGGTCCCTTACATTCTGATTACTCACCCGAATACATCTTAGTCACTGTTGATTCTTGTTCTAGATTCTTGTGGGTATGGCCACAGCGGTTGGCTGAATCTCAAACTGTTATAAAAGACTTGCTGGTCTTTATCGGTATATATGAGGTTGCAGAATTCCACTCGAACCAGGGCCCTCCTTCTGCCTCTAGGGCATTCAGGAACGCCATTACTCTTTCCCATATCATCCCGAGGGTAATAGTGTTGTGGAGAGGAGGAATTGTGACCTAAAGTAGTCCTTAACAACTAGAGTATTAGGTTCAGGCTGAAGTTGTCTTGGGGGTCCAGAGAGCACTAAATAATCTGCCAAGATGGTCCTTGGGAAGACGCACTCCTTATAAGATCCTCTTTGGGGTACCTATGCATGTCCCAGATCTAGATGGTCCCGGTATGGTGGCAGCAGACACACATTTTGACATAAATGAACGTCTCACTGTCTTACAAAAGCTTCAGCAATTTTGTGATCATTCATCTGCTAGTGCTGCCACCTTAGGAATAAGGGAATTGCCCACAATGTCTACAGGCTGGATTGCTGAAGTTGGGGATCTGGTTCATGAGAAGATTGCTGTGAAGAATGACTTCAGCCCATCTTACAGCGCACTGGTTCCATTCCTGGGGATACGAGGCGCCAGAACTGTTCTTCCACTGCTGCCAGGTTCCAAATTTGTCTCCAACAACATCAAATTGCATCATGTGGCCGATCCAGCACAGTAGACCCAGAGGCCCCCTTGTGTCGTCCCGGTCGCCTCTCACTACCCAACAGGACATACCTCTTCAGAGAAGAAACAACAACTCTTCTGAGTATGCCTCCTCGAGCATGGGGAAGGTGGAGAATGAGCTTCTGCTGATTCCTGTAACCACTTCACCGATAAGAACTGTCCAAGATGTGGCTGTTTTTAACTCCAATGCAAAACAAACTGACAACATTGTCTACTATGAACCTCCACGCGAAATGGATCCATCCACAGGTAATGCACAGGTAATGCACTGGCTCCTGTGTTTGCAGAGACTGCTTCTGGTTATTTCATCGATCTTGATGACTTTTCTTCAACTTCATCCGCACCTGCAGTGCCCTCCACCTCCACCCCCACCCCAAACACCACTGGTGACAGTAACCGGACATTCCACTGCAGCACCTGGATGCCCCAGACCAAGGAGAAGAGGACCACTGGTGTTTCTGCATCCCCCAGGTTAGTGAGACTTGGGCCCACTTTTTGGTACACCTGGACTGGTTCCATAGTCCACACCAGCAGCCTGTTCAGTGGGCCCTGTTCACTGCGATCGCCAGTGGTGATGGACACCTGACAGTTCAAGAAACATCCGCATCCGAAAGCCCCAGACAGAGGAGAAGAGGACCAGTGGTGTTCCTTCGTCCCTGAGTATCGTAAGACCTGAGCCCATTCGGTGGTTCACCCAAACTGGATGTCTTGTCCTAGCCTGCAGCCCCTTTCTGTATTGACCGCTCTTCGTAGAAATACATTGGCCACCTGACACTGTTTGCACTCTGCACTAGGCCGACTCCATGCTGCAGAGGGTGTAATGTTGGTGGTGCATTGGACCTTGCCCACTACTCATCTTAACCCCAGGTGGTTGGTCTTGTAAGTTGCTGTACTCTACCTGATTGCAGAACTCTTTTTTTTGTCCTATAGGCTAACATTGCAGAACTCAAAAATTGCAGTGTGTACACTTTTTAAAGTGAAAAGACTCCCTATTTAAAAATGTATTCATCTGAGCAATTTTTCTCTGCCTAAATATATATATAAAGATGCTTGCTATTTTTATAAATTGGTGTGTGTAAGGAAATGCCTCCTTGGCATGGTTGCCCCCTGACTTTTTGCCTTTGCTGATGCTATGTTTACAATTGAAAGTGTGCTGAGGCCTGCTAACCAGGCCCCAACACCAGTGTTCTTTCCCTAACCTGTACTTTTGTATCCACAATTGGCAGACCCTGGCATCCAGATAAGCCCCTTGTAACTGGTACTTCTAGTACCAAGGGCCCTGATGCCAAGGAAGGTCTCTAAGGGCTGCAGCATGTCTTATGCCACCCTGGAGACCTCTCACTCAGCACAGACACCCTGCTTGCCAGCTTGTGTGTGCTAGTGAGGACAAAACGAGTAAGTCGACATGGCACTCCCCTCAGGGTGCCATGCCAGCCTCTCACTGCCTATGCAGTATAGGTAAGACACCCCTCTAGCAGGCCTTACAGCCCTAAGGCAGGGTGCACTATACCATAGGTGAGGGTACCAGTGCATGAGCATGGTACCCCTACAGTGTCTAAACAAAACCTTAGACATTGTAAGTGCAGGGTAGCCATAAGAGTATATGGTCTGGGAGTTTGTCAAACACGAACTCCACAGCACCATAATGGCTACACTGAAAACTGGGAAGTTTGGTATCAAACTTCTCAGCACAATAAATGCACACTGATGCCAGTGTACATTTTATTGTAAAATACACCCCAGAGGGCACCTTAGAGGTGCCCCCTGAAACTTAACCGACTATCTGTGTAGGCTGACTAGTTTTAGCAGCCTGCCACAAACCGAGACATGTTGCTGGCCCCATGGGGAGAGTGCCTTTGTCACTCTGAGGCCAGTAACAAAGCCTGCACTGGGTGGAGATGCTAACACCTCCCCCAGGCAGGAATTGTCACACCTGGCGGTGAGCCACAAAGGCTCACCTCCTTTGTGCCAACCCAGCAGGACACTCCAGCTAGTGGAGTTGCCCGCCCCCTCCGGCCAGGCCCCACTTTTGGCGGCAAGGCCGGAGAAAATAATGAGAAAAACAAGGAGGAGTCACTGGCCAGTCAGGACAGCCCCTAAGGTGTCCTGAGCTGAGGTGACTCTGACTTTTAGAAATCCTCCATCTTGCCGATGGAGGATTCCCCCAATAGGGTTAGGATTGTGACCCCCTCCCCTTGGGAGGAGGCACAAAGAGGGTGTACCCACCCTCAGGGCTAGTAGCCATTGGCTACTAACCCCCCAGACCTAAACACGCCCTTAAATTTAGTATTTAAGGGCTACCCTGAACCCTAGAAAATTAGATTCCTGCAACTACAAGAAGGACTGCCCAGCTGAAAACCCCTGCAGCGGAAGACCAGAAGACGACAACTGCCTTGGCTCCAGAAACTCACCGGCCTGTCTCCTGCCTTCCAAAGATCCTGCTCCAGCGACGCCTTCCAAAGGGACCAGCGACCTCGACATCCTCTGAGGACTGCCCCCGGCTTCGAAAAGACAAGAAACTCCCGAGGACAGCGGACCTGCTCCAAGAAAAGCTGCAACTTTGTTTCCAGCAGCTTTAAAGAACCCTGCAAGCTCCCCGCAAGAAGCGTGAGACTTGCAACACTGCACCCGGCGACCCCGACTCGGCTGGTGGAGATCCAACACCTCAGGAGGGACCCCAGGACTACTCTGATACTGTGAGTACCAAAACCTGTCCCCCCTGAGCCCCCACAGCGCCGCCTGCAGAGGGAATCCCGAGGCTTCCCCTGACCGCGACTCTTTGAATCCAAAGTCCCGACGCCTGGGAGAGACCCTGCACCCGCAGCCCCCAGGACCTGAAGGACCGGACTTTCACTGGAGAAGTGACCCCCAGGAGTCCCTCTCCCTTGCCCAAGTGGAGGTTTCCCCGAGGAACCCCCCCTTGCCTGCCTGCAGCGCTGAAGAGATCCCGAGATCTCTCATAGACTAACATTGCGAACCCGACGCTTGTTTCTACACTGCACCCGGCCGCCCCCGCGCCGCTGAGGGTGAAATTTCTGTGTGGACTTGTGTCCCCCCCGGTGCCCTACAAAACCCCCCTGGTCTGCCCTCCGAAGACGCGGGTACTTACCTGCAAGCAGACCGGAACCGGGGCACCCCCTTCTCTCCATTCTAGCCTATGTGTTTTGGGCACCACTTTGAACTCTGCACCTGACCGGCCCTGAGCTGCTGGTGTGGTGACTTTGGGGTTGCTCTGAACCCCCAACGGTGGGCTACCTTGGACCAAGAACTAAGCCCTGTAAGTGTCTTACTTACCTGGTTAACCTAACAAATACTTACCTCCCCTAGGAACTGTGAAAATTGCACTAAGTGTCCACTTTTGAAACAGCTAGTTGTGAATAACTTGAAAAGTATACATGCAATTTTGATGATTTGAAGTTCCTAAAGTACTTACCTGCAATACCTTTCGAATGAGATATTACATGTAGAATTTGAACCTGTGGTTCTTAAAATAAACTAAGAAAATATATTGTTCGATGGCATCTGTCGCTGTAGATACGCATGTTCTGCAATAGCTCGCCATCTGGTGTTGGGCCGGAGTGTTACAAGTTGTTTTTCTTCGAAGAAGTCTTTCGAGTCACGGGACCGAGTGACTCCTCCTTTTGTCTCCATTGCGCATGGGCGTGGACTCCATCCTCGATTGTTTTTTTTCCGCCATCGGGTTCGGACGTGTTCCTGTCGCTCCGAGTTTCGGAACAGAAAAAATAGTTAATTTCGGAAGATTTTCGTCGGTATTGTTGCGTTCGGGATCGGCATACTTAGATTCAACACCGCATCGAAGATCGAAGAGCTCCGGTGCCCTTCGGGGTAGTTTTTCGATCCTCCGTCGGGGCCTGGTCGGCCCGACCGCGTGCTGAAGAACGCCGATGGAACGGACCCCGTTCCGTTTCTGCCCCAAATGCCACAATAAATACCCCTACACAGACCAACACTTGGTCTGCAACCTGTGCCTGTCACCTGAGCACAGCGAAGACACCTGCGAGGCCTGTCGTGCGTTCCGGTCCCGAAAAACACTCCGAGACCGTCGAGCCAGAAGACTTCAAATGGCGTCCGCACCGACAGCCCGACGGGAGTTCGAGGAACAGGAAGAGGAAGGTACCTTCTCGATCCAAGACTCAGACTCCGAAGGATTCGACGATACACAAACCGTGAGTAAGACGTCGAAAACCACACAAAGAAACATTTACAAGGCCCAGGGGACGCCACTGCCACCAGGCCATGGCTCAACCCATAAAATCGGTGACCGACCGTCGGCACCGAAAAAGGCCCAAACAGTGCCGAGATCGTCCGACTCCGGTCGAGACACCGGCACGCAGCCTTCTCGGGACCGAGAAAGTGCTGGAGACAAGCCTCGACACCGAGATGCCGGTGTGGACACGGCTCGACGCCGAGACAGCGGCACCGAAACAGATCGACGCCGAGAGGTTTCGGCCCCGAAAAGGAAAAAAGTCACCTCGGAGCCGAAAAAACACGCAGACAAAGTTTCGACGCCGAAACAAACTGCAAGCGACCCAGCTTCAGGCTCTTATACAGAAGAGCACTCGCTAACCTCCCAAATGCAGAAGCATAGGTTTGAGGAAGAGCTACAAGCAACTGATGCGGACCATACGCAAAAGCGTATCTTCATTCAGCAGGGGACAGGAAAAATAAGCACCCTTCCCCCCATTAGGAGAAAGAGAAGGTTGGAGTTCCAGACGGAACAAGCACCACAACCAAAAGTGGTGAAAAGAGTTACACCACCACCCTCTCCTCCGCCCGTGATTAACGTTTCACCAGCACAAACGCCATCACACTCCCCAGCTCACACCACCATGAGCCAGGGTGACCAAGACCAGGACGCATGGGACCTATACGACGCCCCAGTGTCAGATAACAGCCCAGAGGCATACCCTACAAAACCATCTCCACCAGAAGACAGCACCGCGTACTCTCAGGTGGTGGCTAGAGCAGCACAATTTCACAACGTAAGCCTCCACTCAGAACAGGTCGAGGATGATTTCTTGTTCAACACACTCTCCTCCACCCACAGCTCCTACCAAAGCCTGCCTATGCTCCCTGGTATGCTCCGGCACGCAAAAGACATATTTAAGGACCCGGTCAAAAGTAGGGCAATCACACCAAGGGTGGAAAAAAAGTATAAGCCGCCTCCTACAGACCCGGCTTTCATCACAACACAGCTGCCACCAGACTCTGTTGTTGTAGGAGCAGCTAGGAAAAGGGCCAACTCTCACACATCTGGAGATGCACCACCCCCAGATAAAGAAAGCCGCAAGTTTGATGCAGCTGGTAAAAGAGTCGCAGCACAAGCTGCAAACCAGTGGCGCATCGCGAACTCCCAGGCACTACTTGCGCGCTATGACAGAGCCCACTGGGACGAGATGCAACATCTCATTGAACATCTGCCCAAAGACTTCCAAAATAGGGCAAAACAAGTGGTTGAGGAGGGACAGGCCATCTCCAACAACCAGATCCGCTCCTCCATGGACGCTGCAGATACAGCTGCACGGACAATTAATACATCTGTAACTATCAGAAGGCATGCATGGCTCCGAACGTCTGGATTTAAACCAGAGATTCAACAAGCAGTTCTCAATATGCCTTTTAATGAAAAAGAACTGTTCGGTCCAGAAGTGGACACAGCGATTGAGAAACTCAAAAAAGATACGGACACTGCCAAAGCCATGGGCGCACTCTACTCCCCGCAGAGCAGAGGGAATTACAGCTCATTCCGTAAAACGCCCTTTCGATGGGGGTTTCGGGGTCAAAGCACACAAGCCAGCACCTCACAAGCCACACCGTCCAGTTACCAAGGACAGTATAGAGGAGGTTTTCGGGGACAATATAGAGGAGGGCAATTCCCTAGAAATAGAGGAAGATTCCAAAGCCCCAAAACCCCTACTACTAAACAGTGACTCACATGTCACTCACCCCCTCCACACAACACCAGTGGGGGGACGAATAGGTCATTATTACAGAGCATGGGAGAAAATCACTACAGACACTTGGGTTCTAGCAATTATCCAACATGGTTACTGCATAGAATTTCTACAGTTCCCTCCAAACATACCACCAAAAGCACAAAATTTAACAACACACCATTCCAATCTCCTAGAGATAGAAGTGCAGGCACTATTGCAAAAGAATGCAATCGAATTAGTGCCAAACACACAAATAAACACAGGAGTTTACTCACTGTACTTTCTGATACCAAAGAAGGACAAAACACTGAGACCAATCCTAGACCTCAGAGAAGTCAACACTTTCATCAAATCAGACCACTTCCACATGGTCACACTACAAGAAGTATTGCCATTGCTAAAGCTGCACGACTACATGGCAACTTTAGACCTCAAGGATGCTTATTTCCATATACCAATTCACCCATCGCACAGGAAATACCTAAGGTTTGTATTCAAAGGAATACATTACCAATTCAAGGTACTGCCTTTCGGATTAACAACCGCACCAAGAGTCTTTACCAAATGTCTAGCGGTAGTCGCTGCACACATCAGAAGGCAGCAAATACATGTGTTCCCATATCTAGACGACTGGCTAATCAAGGCCCATTCGTTAATAGAGTGCTCAAATCACACAAATCATATCATACAAACCCTCTTCAAACTAGGGTTCACCGTCAATTTCACAAGATCCAAAATTCGGCCACGCAAGGTACAACAATACCTGGGAGCCATAATAGACACATCAAAAGGAGTAGCCACTCCAAGTCCACAAAGAATTCAAAATTTCAACACCATCATACAACGCATGTATCCAACACAAAAGATACAAGCAAAGATGGTATTACAACTCCTAGGCATGATGTCATCATGCATAGCCATTGTCCCAAACGCAAGACTGCACATGAGGCCCTTACAACAATGCCTAGCATCACAGTGGTCTCAAGCACAGGGTCACCTTCTAGATCTGGTGTTAATAGACCGCCAAACTTACCTCTCGCTTCTGTGGTGGAACAACATAAATTTAAACAAGGGGCGGCCTTTCCAAGACCCAGTGCCACAATACGTAATAACAACAGATGCTTCCATGACAGGGTGGGGAGCACACCTCGATCAACACAGCATACAAGGACAATGGAACGTACATCAAACAAAACTGCATATCAATCACCTAGAACTTCTTGCAGTTTTTCAAGCACTAAAAGCTTTCCAACCAATAATAGTTCACAAATACATTCTCGTCAAAACAGACAACATGACAACAATGTATTATCTAAACAAGCAGGGAGGGACGCACTCCACACAGTTAAGCATGTTAGCACAAAAAATTTGGCATTGGGCAATTCACAACCAAATTCGCCTAATTGCACAGTTTATACCAGGGATACAAAATCAACTCGCAGACAATCTCTCTCGAGATCACCAACAGGTCCACGAATGGGAAATTCACCCCCAAATACTGAACACTTATTTCAAACTCTGGGGAACACCTCAGATAGACTTGTTTGCGACAAGGGAGAACGCAAAATGCCAAAACTTCGCATCCAGATACCCACACAAACAATCCCAAGGCAATGCCCTATGGATGAACTGGTCAGGGATATTTGCTTACGCTTTTCCTCCTCTCCCTCTCCTTCCTTACCTGGTAAACAAACTCAGTCAAAGCAAACTCAAACTCATATTGATAGCACCAACTTGGGCAAGGCAACCCTGGTACACAACGCTGCTAGACCTATCAGTGGTACCCTGCATCAAATTGCCCAACAGGCCAGATCTGTTGACACAGCACAACCAAAAGATCAGACACCCAGATCCAGCATCGCTGAATCTAGCAATCTGGCTCCTGAAATCCTAGAATTCGGGCACTTACAACTTACCCAAGAATGTATGGAAGTCATAAAACAAGCAAGAAGGCCATCCACCAGGCACTGCTATGCAAGTAAATGGAAGAGGTTTGTTTGCTACTGCCATATTAATCAAATACAACCATTACACACAACTCCAGAACATGTAGTGGGTTACTTGCTTCACTTACAAAAATCTAACCTAGCTTTCTCTTCCATTAAGATTCACCTTGCAGCAATATCTGCATACCTGCAGACTACCTATTCAACTTCCCTATATAAAATACCAGTCATTAAAGCATTCATGGAGGGCCTTAGGAGAATTATACCACCAAGAACACTACCTGTTCCTTCATGGAACCTAAATGTTGTCCTAACTAGACTTATGGGTCCACCTTTTGAACCCATGCACTCCTGCGACATACAGTTCCTAACCTGGAAGGTGGCATTTCTCATCGCCATTACTTCCCTGAGAAGAGTAAGCGAGATTCAGGCGTTTACTATACAGGAACCTTTTATACAACTACACAAAAATAAAGTCGTCCTAAGGACCAATCCTAAATTTTTGCCAAAGGTTATTTCACCGTTCCATCTAAATCAAACAGTGGAACTTCCGGTGTTCTTTCCACAGCCAGATACCGTAGCTGAAAGGGCACTACATACATTAGATGTCAAAAGAGCATTAATGTATTACATTGACAGAACAAAGAACATCAGAAAGACTAAACAACTCTTTATTGCATTTCAAAAACCTCATGCAGGAAACCCAATTTCAAAACAAGGTATAGCCAGATGGATAGTTAAATGCATCCAAATCTGCTACCTTAAAGCTAAACGACAGCTGCCCATTACACCAAGGGCACACTCAACCAGAAAGAAAGGTGCTACCATGGCCTTTCTAGGAAACATCCCAATGCAAGAAATATGTAAGGCAGCCACATGGTCTACGCCTCACACATTCACCAAGCACTACTGTGTAGACGTGTTATCCGCACAACAAGCCACAGTAGGTCAAGCTGTATTAAGGACATTATTTCAGACTACTTCCACTCCTACAGGCTGATCCACCGCTTTTGGGGAAATAACTGCTTACTAGTCTATTGCAGAACATGCGTATCTACAGCGACAGATGCCATCGAACTGAAAATGTCACTTACCCAGTGTACATCTGTTCGTGGCATCAGTCGCAGTAGATTCGCATGTGCCCACCCGCCTCCCCGGGAGCCTGTAGCAGTTTGGAAGTTACCTTCAATTATTTATATATGTATCATCTCAACCTTAAATAAGTGCATACTTAGTCACTCCATTGCATGGGCACTATTACTACAATTCAACTCCTACCTCACCCTCTGCGGGGAAAAACAATCGAGGATGGAGTCCACGCCCATGCGCAATGGAGACAAAAGGAGGAGTCACTCGGTCCCGTGACTCGAAAGACTTCTTCGAAGAAAAACAACTTGTAACACTCCGGCCCAACACCAGATGGCGAGCTATTGCAGAACATGCGAATCTACTGCGACTGATGCCACGAACAGATGTACACTGGGTAAGTGACATTTTCATTTCTATACAAAAACCTATTGGCTGGATTTGTCTCTGAGTGTGTGTACCTCATTTATTGTCTATGTGTATGTGCAACAAATGCTTAACACTACTCCTTGGATAAGCCTACTGCTCGACCACACTACCACAAAATAGAGCATTAGTATTATCTCTTTTTGCCACTATCTTACCTCAAGGGGGAACCCTTGGACTCTGTGCATGCTATTCCTTACTTTGAAATAGCACATACAGAGCCAACTTCCTACAGTGTGGATCTCCTTTTTAAGTTGTCATTTATTGACTATTTTGTGCATTTGTAGATGTCTTGCACACCTCTGTGTTAAGCCTAAGGCTGCTCGATCACACTACCCCTAAATAGAGCACTGGGATTGTATAGCAAGCCCAGCCCACTCACTGGGGAACCTCTTGACCCTTTACATGGTATTCACATACCACATAAAGGCCCAGCTTCCTACAGTCCCGCCTGCAGTATCGATGTCCCTGCTCAGCCTCACTTGTATTGCTCACAGACTTAGAGGGCAAATTTCTGTGAAGGACAAGATCGATCATACTGTCTCCCAGGACTGCCCAGGTGCAACCAGGGATATACTCTCAACAGGAACAAAGAAAGGGCATGGCAGATCCTCCAAAAGAAGAGCGCCTCTCAATCGTGCTCCCACAACTAAGAAAGAGTGCTTGACCCTATAACAGCTGCCCCTCCTACCATCCCAATCTCTGCACGTTGGGAGAATTTCCCATTCCGCCTCCTCGTGGCAGTCCATAGCATTGGATCAATGGGTGTAGCAGATTGTACATTTAGCACCTACATTGGAGTTTGTACAGAAAACGACCTGTATGCGTGCCCAATGAAGAGTCATCTTCGCTTGAGCGGGGTATAGCAGGAAATTCTCCGTCGTAAGTCAGCGATAATGATCGTTGTGACATCTCAGATAAACCAGTATTTGATTGGATTCTTTTTAATATAGAAAATGAAACAATGGAGTCCGATTCTAGATCTCCGAGAGCTGAACAAGTTCCTGAAAGTGTCTTTCTGCATGATTACTCTCCAAAAAGTCATCCTAATGCTTCAGGAAGAAGATTCTTACCTCCCTGGATCTTCAGGATGCATATTTTGACATCCCTAAACACCCGAAGCACAGAAAATATCTCTGCTTTTCTGTGGTGGAGCAGCACAGTGCAATTCGAGGTGCTTCCGTTCGGCCCCCAAAGCAGCACCCCGAATATTCACCAAATGGCTAGCAACAGTTGCTGCCTTCCTCAGAAGGTATGGTCTCTAAATGTTACTGTTCCTGTACGACTGGCTCATCGAGGCCTCTTCAGCAGAAAAGCAAAGGATTCTGTGGCCACCTGCATCATTTTGTTACAAAGGTTAGGACAGATATTACACAGAGAAATCCTCTATGGAACCCAGGCAAAGCTCCAGTTCTTGGCAGTCGGTATTAGAGACGCAGTTGGGATAGGAGTCTCCCTCGGCAGGCAGAACGTTATAACATCCCTGCCCCCCCCCCAAGTGAGTGTGTTTTCTTTCCGCCATCGGGTTCGGATGTGTTCCTCTTCACTCCGGCTGTTCGATTCAGAAAACTTCTAAAATCACCGAAATTCGTTGGTATTGTTCTCGATCGCACCCCATCTTGCATCGACACCTCAGTACTGGCGGACACACACCTTCGGTCGCCCTTCGGGGCATCCGTGCCCAACCTGGGCCTAGTCGGCCCGACCGCAAGCAGCATCGAAGCCTCATGGACCGGACACCGTTCCAATTCTGCCCTCGGTGCCACGCAAAGTATCCCTACACAGATCAACATCGGGTCTATAATCTGTGTTTGTCACCAGATCACCGAGAGGATACTTGTGAGGCCTGCAAGTCCCTCTGTTCCAAGAAGACCTTGAGGGACCGAAGGGTGAGAAGGCTACAAATGGCATCCAAGAGCACCGAACACCTAGATGTGGAAGAAGAGGAGATGATCCACACTGCCATCTCCGTTCAAGGATCGGATTCGAACGAATCCGACGTCGAACGATCACAGACAGCGGGCCAGAATATGAGTACGCCTGGCCCGACCCAGATCAAGAGCAAACAAAAGGCCTCGGGGACGCCACTGCCGGAATGCCATGGCTCCACCTGGAAAAAATCAAGCGGTGACCAAGTAACACCTCCGGCACTGAAAAAGACCACACCCGCATCGAAGTCTTCGGAGTCGAGACAGTCTCCGAAAAAATTCGACACTGACCGTTCGAGTCGAGACCCCGAAAGTCTCTTTCCGAACCGAGGCCTACTATCACCCTGGGCATTTCAGTACTGAAAAAAACGGCTTTGGAGCAGAAAAGACAGTCATATACTGAGGAACATGGACTTTCTAAACCGCTTAAAGAAAGCCATAGATTTGAGGAAGAGCTTCAACAAATGGTGGAATTTGATGACAGACAAGCCAGGATACAGATCCACAAGGATACTGGCAAGATCCTCACAGCACCTCCCTTCAAATTTAAAAGAAAGCTGGCTTTCCATGGACGTATGGACACTGATCAGCCAAAGGCTAAATTGCCAAGAGCAATCTTTGCCACGCCAGTTTTCTCCAGCCCAGTTTCCTCCTCATTCTCCTCAGAACTGTCTCTCCACCTGCTACACCGACTGCACAGTCACCCGCACACACTATGCAGTCACTTCAGGACGCAGACCCGTGGGATCTTTATGATGACCCTGTGTCACACAACGGTCCAGAGTGCTATCCGTCTAAACCCTCTCCACCTGAAGATAGCACCTCCTTGGCTAGGGCTGCAGCTTTCCACAATGTAAGCATGCACACTGAACCACTAGAGGACGACTTTTTGATATATTGTCCTCAACACACACAACATACCAAAGTCTACCCATGCTCCCAGGTATGCTCACACATGCCCAACAGATTTTCCAGAGCTGGTTAAAGGAAGGACCATAACCCCAAGGGTAGAAAAGAAGTATAAACCACCACCCCCTGACCCAGTATTGATCACGCAACAGCTGCCCCCAGATTCGGTAGTGGTCAGCACGGCGAGGAAAAGGGCTAACTCGCAGTCCTCTGGAGATGCACCCCCTCCAGATTAGGAAAGTTAAAAGTTTTTAATGCGCCAGGAAAGAGGGTAGCGTCACAAGCAGCCAATCAGTGGCGCATAGCAAACTCACAGGCCCTCCTTCGCAAGATGCGACAGGGCTCATTGGGATGAGATGAAGGACATTATTCAGCATCTCCCCAAAGAATACCAAAAGAGAGCTCAGCAGGTAGTAGAGGAGGGACAAGCAATAACGAATAACCAGATAAGGTCAGCGTTAGATTGAGCTGATACAACCGCAAGAACCATAAATACGGCAGTCACCATTAGACGCCATGCATGGCTCAGATCATCAGGTTTTAAACCTGAGATCCAACAGGCTGTCCTCAACATGCCATTCAACCAACAAAAGTTATTAGTCACACAGGTGGACACAGCCATAGAAAAAATGAAAAAGGATACTGACACAGTCAAATCAATGGGAGCGCTTTACTCATCCCAAAACAGAGGGACATTTCGTAAGCCGCAGTATAGGGGGGTGGTTTCAGGCCTCAGAACCATCCACCTCACAAACAAAGCCCTCATACCAAACACAGTATCAAAGAGGGGGGTTTCGAGGGTCCTTCAGCGGGCAATTTCCCAAATCCAGGGGAAAATTCCAATCTACAAAGCAAGCCACTAAGAACAAGCAGTGACTTTGCCATCACCTTCCCCCAACACACATCCCTGTGGGAGGAAGACTGAATATGTTCCTCAATCAATGGTCAAACATCACAACAGACACATGGGTACTATCAATCATCCAACATGGTTACTGCATAGAATTCACACATTTTCCTCTAGATACTCCCCCAAAGGCGCACAAACTATCGTCGCAACATCTAGCAATGTTACAAACAGAGGTGCAGGCACTATTAACCAAACAAGCCCTAGAACTAGTGCCTCATCAACAAAAAGGAACAGGAGTTTATTCCCTGTACTTCCTCATTCCCAAAAAGGACAAAACGCTTAGGCCAATATTAGATCTCAGGACTCTCAACCTTTACATTCAATCAGAACACTTCCTCATGGTGACACTACAAGATGTACTCCCATTACTAAAACAGGGAGAATACATGTCAACACTAGATTTAAAAGATGCATATTTTCACATACCCATCCATCCAGCTCACAGAAAATACTTCAGGTTTGTTATACAAGGGAAACATTACCAATTCAAGGTATTACCCTTTGGGATAACAGCCCCCGAGTACTTACAAAATGCCTTGCCGTAGTAGCAGCATACATAAGGAGACAACAAATGCATGTATTCCCATATCTTAACGATTGGCTAATAAAGGCCAACACTCAAAAACAGTGTCAACATCACACACGTTATGTAATAGATACCCTACACACACACACACACACACACACACACACACACACACTAGGTTTTTTGATAAATTATCAAAAATCACACTTGCAACCATCCCAAATTCAGCAGTACTTGGGAGCTACACTCAAAAGGTGCTTGCAAGTCCAAGCCCACAAAGGGTGCAATCATACCACACCATGGTGCCAAAAATACAACCAAACCACACAGTCTGATTTGTGATGAAACTCCTAGGCATGATGGCATCATGCATCGCAATTGTCCCAAACGCACGGTTACACATGCGGCCCTTATAACAGTGCCTTGCAAAACAATGGTCGCAGGCACAGGGTCAACTCCAAGATCTAGTGTTGATAGACCGCCAAACACACTATTCGCTTCAGTGGTGAAATCCCACAAATTTAAACAAAGGGCGGCCTTTCCAAGACCCTGTGTCTCACGCCATACTCACAACAGATGCATCAATGATTGGGTGGGGAGCACACCTCAACAATCACAGTCTACAGGGACAGTGGGACAGCAATCAAAAGCAACTACACATAAATCACTTAGAGCTGCTAGCAGTCTTTCTAGCACTAAGAGCCTTTCAACCTCTTCTGGCTCACAAACACATTCTTGTCAAAACAGACAATATGACAACGATGTACTACTTAAACAGGGGGACACGCACTCATCGCAACTTTGCCTCCTAGCACAAAAATTTGGCATTGGGCAATTCACAATAACATTCGCCTAATAGCTCAATACATTCCAGGGATTCACAGTCAATTAGCAGACAACCTCAGTCGGGGTCACCAGCAAACTCACTAGTGGGAAATATATCCCCAGGTACTACACAAACACTTTCGGCAGTGGGGGACACCAGACATAGATCTGTTCGCCACAAACCAAAACGCAAAATGCCAAAACTTCGCGTCCAGGTATCCACACCCTCAGTCCAAGGGCAATGCTCTCTGGATCAACTGGTCAGGGATATTTGCTTACGCTTCCCCCCCCCCCTCTCCCACTCATTCCATTTCTAGTCAACAAACTGCATCAAAACAAACGCAAACTAATACCTATAGCACCAACGTGGGCACGCCAACCCTGGTACACCACACTGTTGGACCTCTCAATAGTACCTCACGTCAAGCTTCCAAACAGACCAGATCTGTTAATACAACACAAACAGCAGATCAGACACCCCAATCCAGCGATGCTTAATCTAGCAATCTGGCTCCTGAAAACTTAGAGTTTGGCTATCTGAATCTTTCAACTGAGTGTATGGAAGTCATTAAACAGGCACGAAAACCTACCACCAGGCAGTGTTATGCTAACAAATGGAAAAGATTTTTCTACTGCCAAGCAAAACACATCACACCTTTGGATGCGTCCATACAAGACATCGTAACTTATTTACTATACCTACAAAAAGCAAATCTAGTTTTTTCATCCATCAAAATACACCTCGCTGCAATTTTGGCTTATTTGCAAATTAAACAGACAAAATCCCTATTTAGGATACCAGTCATTAAAGCCTTCATGGAAGGCCTAAAACGAATCATACCTCCAAGAACTCCACCAGTACCCTCGTGGAATCTTGATATTGTACTTGCACGACTCATGGGTCCACCATTTGAACCCATGCACTCTTGTCAGATCCAGTTCTTAACTTGTAAAGTAGCGTTTTTAGTAGCAATCACTTCTTTACGAAGAGTTAGTGAAATACAGGCTTTCACTATTGAAGAACCCTTTATACAAGTACACAAACATAAAGTTGTACTCCGCACAAATCCAACATTTCTACCAAAAGTTATTTCACCGTTTCATTTAAACCAAACAGTGGAACTCCCAGTCTTCTTCCCACAGCCAGACTCAGTGGCAGAAAGAGCACTGCATACATTAGATATAAAAAGAGCTCTAATATATTACATCGACAGAACAAAAGCATTTCGTAAAACTAAACAGTTATTCGTCGCATTCCAAAAAACCCATACTGGTAACCCTATATCCAAACAAGGCTTAGCCAGATGGATAGTGAAATGTATACAAACTTGTTACCTGAAAGCTAAAAGACAACTACTCATTACACCAAAGGCACACTCCACTAGAAAGAAAGGAGCAACAATGGCCTTTCTAGGAAACATACCAATGACAGAGATCTGTAAGGCAGCCACTTGGTCCACACCTCATACTTTTACCAAGCATTACTGTGTAGATGTGTTAGCAACACAACAAGCCACAGTAGGACAGGCTGTACTAAGAATATTATTTCAGACAACTTCAACTCCCACATGCTGACCACCGCTTTGGGGAGGATTACTGCTTTGTAGTCTATGCATAGCATGTGTATCTGCAGCTATACATGCCACCGAACAGAAAATGTCACTTACCCAGTGTACATTTGTTCGTGGCATGTTCCGCTGCAGATTCACATGCGTCCTCCCTGGGAGCCTGTAGCTGTTTAAGTTATAATAAAAATTTTTACATATGTATAGAAACATTCCTTTACTTTAGCTTTATACATACATCTCTATCCCATTGCATGGACATCTTTCTATTCTCACTCTATCATGCCATCGAACGGAAAATGTCACTTACCCAGTGTACATCTGTTCGTGGCATGTTCCGCTGCAGATTCACATGCGCCCTCCCACCTCCCCGGGAGCCTGTAGCTGTTTAAGTTGCAATTAGAAATTGTATATATGTAAATAAACATTCCTTTAGCACAAACTATGTAAATACATATCTATTCCATTGCATGGACATCTTTACTATGCTCATTCTACCACTCCTACCTCACCCTATGCGGGAAAAGAATCTAAGATGGAGTCGATGCCCATGCGCAGTGGAGCCGAAAGGGAGGAATCACTCGGTCCCGTGACTCGAAGACTTCTTTGAAGAAAAACAACTTGTAACACTCCGAGCCCAACACTTGAACCTATGCACTCATGTCAAATGCAATTCTTAACATGGAAGGTTTCCTTCCTAGTTGCAATTACGTCTTTGCAAAGAGTCAGCGAAATTCAAGCCTTCACTATTGAACAACCGTTCACACAAGTACGCAAACATAAATTTGTACTAAGAACAAATCCCACATTTTTTCCAAGTCGTCTCGGCTTTTCATATAAATCAAACAGTAGAACTACCAGTCTTCTTCCCACAGCCAGATTCTGTGGCAAAAAGAGCTCTACATACATTAGACATTAAAAGAGCTCTAATGTACTATATAGACAGAACAAAACCATTCAGAAAAACTAAACAACTGTTTGTAGCTTTTCAAAAACCTTATACAGGTAACCCCATTTCAAAACAAGGATTAGCAAAATGGATTGTAAGCTGCACCCAAACATGCCACATTAAAGCCAAAAGACTACTCTTAGTTAGTCCTAAAGCACATTCTACAAGGAAAAAAAGGTGCTACAATGGCTTTTTTAGGAAATATACCAATGGCTGAAATATGTAAAGCAGCTACTTGGTCAACACCACATACATTCACTAAACACTACTGTATAGATGTTTTAGCAACACGACAAGCTGCAGTAGGTCAAACTGTACTCAGAACATTATTTCAAACAACTTCAACTCCTACAGGCTAACCACCGCTTTTACAGGTGGACAAACTGCATTGTAGTCTATGCACAGCAAGTGTATCTGCAGCTACACATGCCACCGAACGGAAAATGTCACTTACCCAGTGTACATCTGTTTGTGGCATGTTCTGCTGCAGATTCACATGCACCCTCCCCGGGAGCATGGACATCTCTTTTCTTTTTCACATATATATAATCTATCCCTCAAACCTTACCCTCTGCGAGAAAACACTCTAACGTGGTGTCTCCCCATGCGCAATGGAACCGAAGAGGAGTCGTCACTCGATCTCGTGACTCAAACACTTCTTAGAAGAAAAACAACTTGTAACACTCCGAGCCCAACACTAGATGGCAGAAGTATAATGCACAGCATGTGAATCTGCAGCGGAACATGCCACGAACAGATGTACACTGGTTAAGTGACATATTATTATTATTATTATTATTATTATTATATATATATATAATGTTCGATGGCATGTGTAGATGCAGATACACATGCTGTGCATATCCCGCCATCTAGTGTTGGGCTCGGAGTGTTACAAGTTGTGACTCGAAAAGACTTCTTCGAAGAAAAACGAGATCGAGGGACTCCTCCCCTTTCGGCTCCATTGCGCATGGGCGTCGACTCCGTTAGATTGTTTTCTTTCCGCCATCGGGTTCAGACATGTTCCTCTTCGCTCCGTGTTTCGGTTCGGAAAGTTAGTTAAATCTCAAACTCAACGGTATTGTTTGCGTTCGGTATCTGGTTAGTTATAGCAGATCGACACCGAATAAAAGAAGAGCTCCGGTAGCCCTTCGGGGCTTCCATTCCCCGGCGGGGCCTGGTCGGCCCGACCGCGTGCGTCTTTAAGGCTCATGGAACGGACCCCAGTCCGCTTCTGCCCCGAATGCCACAATAAGTATCCTTACACAGACCATCATTTGGTCTGTAATGTGTGTTTGTCCCCCGAACACAAAGAGGATACCTGCGAGGCCTGTCGGGCATTTTGGTCGAAAAAGATGCTACGGGACCGGAGAGCTCGAAGGCTTCAAATGGCGTCGACGCCGTCAGGACACCATGGTGTCGAAGAAGAGGAGACTTTATCCATTCTGGATTCGGACGAGGCCGAAGTGATCAGCCGGCGAAAACCGTGAGTAAAACTGCCCCGGCCAAAACTTACACCAAAATAATGAAAGCCCAGGGGACGCCACCACCGGCAGGCCATGGCTTAACCCTTAAGCACGGTGACCAACCATCGAAACTGAAAAAGGTAGCTTTGGAGCCGAAAAAGACTGCGGAAAAAGTTTCGGGTCCGAAACACCCAGCATCGGAGTCGAAACAGAGCTCCTATTCCGAAGAACAAGGCCTTTCATCACAACTTCAAGGCCATAAATTTGGACAAGAATTAGAGCTGGGAGAGCCAGACTATACACAAAGAAGGCTCCATATTCAGAAAGACACAGGGAAAATAAGAACTCTTCCCCCTATTAAAATGAAAAGGAAACTTGCTTTCCAAGAAACAGATAAACAGCCAAAAGCAAAAGTGGCTAAAGAAAAAACTCCACCACGTTTTTCGCCACAACCATCGCCACAGCACTCACCGCAACTGTCACCAATTGCAACACCCCCAATTATGCAATCTCCAACGCACACAGGGATGAGCCAGGATGACCCAGATGCATGGGATCTATACGATGCACCAGTATCTGACAATAGTCCAGATTGCTACCCGTCAAGACTGTCACCACCAGAAAACAGTACTGCTTACATGCAGGTGGTGTCCAGAGCAGCTACTTTTCACAATGTAGCACTGCATGCTGAACCTATTGAGGATGACTTTTTATTCAATACTTTGTCATCAACACACAGCCAGTACCAGAGTCTGCCGATGTTACCAGGGATGTTAAAACACGCAAAACAAGTGTTTCAAGACCCCGTTAAATGCAGAGCCATTACACCTAGGGTGGAAAAGAAGTACAAGCCTCCCCCTACGGACCCTCTGTACATCACGCAACAACTAACACCTGATTCAGTGGTAGTAGGCGCAGCCCGCAAAAGGGCAAACTCACAGACTTCTGGGGATGCACCACCACCCGACAAAGAATGTCGAAAGTTTGATGCAGCGGGGGCAGCCAATCAATGGCGCATTGCCAATTCACAGGCTTTATTGGCAAGATATGACAGGGCTCATTGGGATGAAATGCAGCATTTTATTGGACATCTTCCCAAGGAGTTTGAAAAGCGGGCACAGCAAGTGGTGGAGGAGGGCCAAAGTATCTCCAACAACCAGATACAATCGGCGATGGACGCAGCGGACTCAGCCTCCAGAACTGTAAACACAGCAGTCACTATTCGGAGACACGCATGGCCACGCACCTCCGGATTTAAGCCAGAGATCCAGCAGGCTGTGCTTAATATGCCTTTTAATGGGCAACAGTTGTTTGGGCCGGAAGTGGATACAGCTATAGAGAAGCTCAAGAAGGACACTGACACGGCCAAAGCCATGGGCGCGCTCTACTCCCCACAGAGCAGAGGCACCTTTAGGAAGCCACACTTTAGAGGAGGGTTTCGAGCCCAAAGCACAGAACCCTCAACCTCACAGGCCAGACCCACATACCAGGGCCAGTATCAAAGAGGAGGCTTTCGGGGACAATATAGAGGTGGACAGTTCCCTAAAACCAGAGGGAAATTCCAAAGCCCAAAGACCCCACAAACTAAACAGTGACTTCAATGTCACAAATCCCCAACACAACGCCAGTGGGGGGGAGACTCCCAGATTATTACAAAAATTGGGAACAAATAACCACAGACTCGTGGGTCCTAGCCATTATCCAACATGGTTTTTGCATAGAATTCCTACAATTACCACCAAATGTGCCTCCAAGAACACACAACATGTCCAAACAGCACTTTGATCTATTACAACTAGAAGTCCAAGCGTTGTTACAGAAAGAGGCAATAGAACTGGTACCCACCATCAGAAAGGAACAGGTGTTTATTCCCTGTATTTTCTAATACCAAAAAAGGACAAAACTCTGAGACCCATCTTAGATCTCAGAACACTAAATCTTTACATCAAATCAGATCACTTTCACATGGTAACACTTCAAGACGTGATCCCCTTGCTCAAACAACAAGACTACATGTCCACATTAGATCTCAAGGATGCTTACTTCCATATACCCATACATCCTTCACACAGGAAATACTTGAGGTTTGTAATCCAAGGAGTACACTACCAATTCAAAGTGTTACCAATTCAAAGTGTTACCAATTCAAAGTGTTACCAATTCAAAGTGTTACCAATTCAAAGTGTTACCAATTCAAAGTGTTACCAATTCAAAGTGTTACCAATTCAAAGTGTTACCAATTCAAAGTGTTACCAATTCAAAGTGTTACCAATTCAAAGTGTTACCAATTCAAAGTGTTACCAATTCAAAGTGTTACCAATTCAAAGTGTTACCAATTCAAAGTGTTACCAATTCAAAGTGTTACCAATTCAAAGTGTTACCAATTCAAAGTGTTACCAATTCAAAGTGTTACCAATTCAAGATAACAACAGCACCAAGGGTATTTACAAAATGCCTTGCAGTAGTAGCCGCACATATCAGAAGACAGCACATACACGTATTCCCGTATCTAGATGATTGGTTAATAAAAACCAGCACTCAGAAACAGTGTCTTCAACACACAAAATACGTCATAGAAACCCTTCACAAACTAGGGTTCTCAATAAACTTCCTAAAATCACACTTACAACTGTGTCAAATACAACAATACTTAGGAGCGACAATCAACACAAAAAAAAGGGATTGCCACTCCAAGTCCACAAAGGTTACAAGCATTCCAAAACGTAATACAAAGCATGCACCCAAACAAACAATATCAAGTAAAATTAATGATGAAACTTCTAGGCATGATGTCTTCATGCATAGCCATTGTCCCAAATGCAAGATTAAACATGCGGCCCTTACAGCAGTGCCTAGCGACACAATGGACACAAGCACAGGGTCAACTTCAAGATCTAGTTTTGATAGACCGTCAAACACACACCTCGCTTCAATGGTGGAATCCTATAAATTTAAACCAAGGGCGGCCTTTCCAAGACCCAGTGCCTCAATACGTGATCACAACAGATGCTTCCATGGTAGGGTGGGGAGCACACCTCAACCAACACAGCATCCAGGGACAATGGGACACTCAGCAAAAACAACTTCATATAAATCAACTAGAACTACTAGCAGTGTTGCTAGCATTGAAAGCATTTCAACCACTAATAGCCCACAAACACATTCTTGTCAAAACAGACAACATGACAACAATGTATTACCTAAACAAACAGGGAGGGACACACTCATCACAGCTGTGTGTCTTAGCACAAAAGATTTGGCATTGGGCGATTCACAATCATATTCGCCTAATAGCGCAATACATCCCAGGAATTCAAAACCAGTTAGCCGACAGTCTCAGTCGAGATCACCAACAGATCCACGAATGGGAAATTCATCCCCAGGTACTATAAACCTACTTCCAAAACTGGGGAACACCGCAAATAGACCTATTCGCAACAAAAGAAAACGCAAATTGCCAATACTTCGCATCCAGGTACCCACACCCTCACTCCAAGGGCAATGCGTTATGGATGAGTTGGTCAGGGATATTTGCTTACGCTTTTCCCCCTCTCCTTCTGTATCTAGTAAACAAATTGAGTCAAAACAAACTCAAACTCAAACTAATACTAGTAGCACCAACTTGGGCACGCCAACCATGGTACACAACACTACTAGACCGGTCAGTAGTGCCTCATATCAAGCTACCAAACAGACCAGATCTGTTAACTCAACACAAACAGCAGATCAGACACCCGAATCCAGCATCGCTCAATCTAGCAATCTGGCTCCTGAAGTCTTAGAATTCGGACACCTAGACCTTACACAAGAATGTATGGAGGTCATCAAACAGGCTAGGAAACCTACTACAAGACAGTAGTTCGCAAGAGAGCAAACTCTCACACCTCAGGAGACGCACCACCTCCAGACAAGGAGAGTCACAAGTTCGACGCTGCGGGGAAAAGGGTTGCAGCACAAGCTGCCAACCAATGGCATATTGCCAACTCACAGGCACTGCTGGCAAGATATGATAGGGCTCATTGGGACGAAATGCAACATTTCATTGAACACTTACCCAAGGAGTTCCAGAAAAGGGCACAACAAGTGGTGGAAGAAGGACAAAGTATCTCAAATAATCAGATACAGTCAGCAATGGATGCAGCAGATACAGCTGCTAGGACAGTAAATACAGCAGTAACCATAAGGAGACACGCATGGTTGCGTATGTCAGGATTCAAGCCGGAAATACAACAAGCCGTGCTTAATATGCCTTTTAACGGACAGCAGTTGTTTGGGCCGGAGGTGGACACTGCTATCGAAAAACTTAAAAAAGACACTGATACGGCCAAAGCCATGGGCGCACTCTATTCCCCACAGAGCAGAGGCACATTTTGCAAAACGCAGTTTAGAGGGGGGTTTCGAGGACAAACTACAGAACCCACAACCTCACAAACAAGGCCCACTTATCAGAGCCAATATCAGCGGGGAAGTTTTCGGGGACAATATAGAGGGGGACAATTCCAAAAGAGTAGAGGAAAGTTCCAAAGTCCCAAAACTCCTCAAAACAAGCAGTGACTTCCAAGTCACAAATCCCCAACACCTAACACCTGTGGGGGGAAGGCTAACCAAGTTTTACAAACATTGGGAGGAAATAACTACAGACACTTGGGTCCTAGCAATTATCCAGCATGGTTATTGCATAGAATTTCACAAATTCCCTCCAAACGTCCCACCGAAAACACACTATGTCAAAACAACATATGGATCTTCTAGGACTAGAGGTCCAAGCGTTGCTACAAAAAGGAGCAATAGAATTAGTACCAATTCAACAGAAAAGAACAGGAGTTTACTCTCTGTACTTTCTCATACCCAAAAAGGACAAGACTGTTAAGACCCATATTAGATCTCAGAACATTAAATACCTACATCAAATCAGATCACTTTCACATGGTGACATTACAGGACGTAATCCCACTGCTCAAACAACAAGACTACATGACAACACTAGACCTAAAGGATGCATACTTCCATATACCGATACATCCTTCACACAGAAAGTACTTAAGGTTTGTATTCCAAGGGGTACATTACCAATTCAAAGTGTTGCCATTCGGGATAACAACTGCGCCAAGAGTTTTTACAAAATGCCTGGCAGTAGTAGCTGCTCATATCAGAAGGCAGCAAATATATGTGTTCCCGTACCTAGACGATTGGTTTATCAAAACCAACACGCAAGAACGGTGTTCACAACACACAAAGTATGTCATAGAAACCCTCCACAAACTAGGTTTCTCACTCAACTACACAGTCACACCTTCAGCCGTGTCAAACACAGCAATACTTAGGGGCGACAATCAACACAACAAAAGGGATTGCCACTCCAAGTCCGCAAAGGGTACAGGCATTTCACAGTGTAATACAGGCCATGTATCCAAAACAAAAGATACAAGTCAAGATGGTGATGAAACTACTAGGCATGATGTCCTCATGCATAGCCATTGTCCCAAACGCAAGATTGCACATGCGGCCCTTTCAACAGTGCCTAGCATCACAATGGTCACAGGCACAGGGTCAACTTCTAGATCTAGTGTTGATAGACCGCCAAACATACACCTCGCTTCAATGGTGGAACAATATAAATTTAAACCAAGGGCGGCCTTTCCAAGACCCAGAGCCTCAATACGTAATAACGACAGATGCCTCCATGATAGGGTGGGAAGCACACCTCAACCAACACAGCATCCAAGGACAATGGGGCACTCAGCAGAGACAGATTCACATAAATCACTTAGAACTACTGGCAGTGTTTCTAGCGTTGAAAGCATTTCAACCTATAATAAGACACAAACACATTCTTGTCAAAACAGACAACATGACAACGATGTATTATCTGAACAAACAAGGAGGAACACACTCAACACAGTTGTGTCTCCTGGCACAAAGAATATGGCATTGGGCGATTCACAACCGCATTCGCCTAATAGCACAGTATATTCCAGGGATTCATAATCAGTTAGCAGACAATCTCTCTCGGGATCACCAGCAGATCCACAAATGGAAGATTCACCCACAAATACTAAACACCTACTTCCAAAGATGGGGAACACCACAAATAGACCTATTTGCAACAAAAGAAAACGCAAAATGCCAAAACTTCGCATCCAGATACCCACAGGATCAGTCTCAGGGCAATGCGTTATGGATGAGTTGGTCAGGGATATTTGCATATGCTTTTCCCCCTCTCCCACTCCTTCCATATCTGGTAAACAAATTGAGTCAAAACAAACTCAAACTCATACTAATAGCACCAACTTGGGCAAGACAACCCTGGTATACAACACTACTAGACCTCACAGTAGTGCCTCATGTCAAACTACCAAACAGACCAGATCTGTTAACCCAACACAAACAACAGATCAGACACCCAAATCCAGCATCGCTGAATCTAGCAATTTGGCTCCTGAAGTCTTAGAATTCGGACATCTGGACCTCACACAAGAATGTATGGAGGTCATAAAAGAAGCTAGGAAACCAACCACAAGACATTGCTATGCAAATAATTGCAATAGATTTGTTTATTACTGCCATAATAAACAAATACAACCCTTACACGCATCTGCTAAAGACATCGTCCGCTACCTACTGCACTTACAAAAGTCAAAGCTAGCTTTTTCATCTATTAAAATTCATCTCACCGCTATTTCAGTTTATCTGCAAATTACGCATTCAACATCACTATTTAGGATCCCAGTCATAAAGGCTTTTATGGAGGGTCTGAAAAGAATTATCCCACCAAGGACGCCACCAGTTCCTTCGTGGAACCTTAACATTGTCTTAACACGGCTCATGGGTCCACCGTTTGAACCCATGCACTCATATGAGAAGCAATACTTAACATGGAAAGTAGCATTTCTAATTGCCATCACATCTCTAAGAAGAGTAAGTGAGATACAAGCATTTACCATACAAGAACCCTTTATTCAAATACACAAGCATAAAGTAGTTTTACGAACAAATCCTAAGTTCTTACCAAAAGTCATATCACCGTTCCACTTGAATCAAACAGTGGAACTACCAGTGTTCTTTCCAGAGCCAGATTCTGTAGCTGAAAGAGCACTACATACATTAGACATCAAAAGAGTGTTAATGTACTACATTGACAGAACAAAACAAATTCGAAAAACCAAACAATTGTTTGTTGCTTTCCAAAAACCTCATACAGGAAACCCAATATCCAAACAAGGCATTGCTAGATGGATAGTTAAATGCATTCAAACCTGTTATCTCAAAGCAAAAAGAGAACTGCCTATAACACCAAAGGCACACTCAACTAGAAATAAAGGTGCTACTATGGCCTTTCTAGGAAACATTCCAATGACTGAAATATGTAAGGCAGCCACATGGTCTACGCCTCATACGTTTACCAAACACTACTGCGTGGACGTGTTAACCACACAAGCCACAGTAGGGCAAGCAGTATTACGGACTTTGTTCCAAACAACTTCAACTCCTACAGTCTGAACCACCGCTTTTGGGGAGATAACTGCTTACTAGTCTATGCAAAGCATGTGTATCTGCAGCTACACATGCCATCGAACGGAAAATGTCACTTACCCAGTGTACATCTGTTCGTGGCATGGGACGCTGCAGACTCACATGCGCCCGCCCGCCTCCCCGGGAGTCTGTAGCCGTTTGAAGTTGATCTTGAACATTTGTAAATTTGTAAATATATCACTTTAAACCACATTATGTACATACATACTTACTCCATTGCATGGGCACTATTACCATAATACACAACTCCTACCTCACCCTCTGCGGGGAAAACAATCTAAGATGGAGTCGACGCCCATGCGCAATGGAGCCGAAAGGGGAGGAGTCCCTCGATCTCGTGACTCGAAAAAGACTTCTTCGAAGAAAAACAACTTGTAACACTCCGAGCCCAACACTAGATGGCGGGATGTGCAAAGCATGTGAATCTGCAGCGTCCCATGCCACGAACAGATGTACACTGGGTAAGTGACATTTTTCATATATATATATACTACACTCACACACACACACTACTCTGCATACTTCTGCCATTTAGTGTTGAGCCTTGACATTTGCAGTTTGTATTTCATCAAAGAAGATTAGAGCCGCAAGACCAGTTTTGAATCCCCCCTTAGTCCATAGTGCAGGACAAAGGCTTCCCCCTCAGGTTTTCTGCTCCGCGTGAGTAGTTTTAAGTGGAGTGTAGCGGCGAAGAAAAGTTTACTCTACATTGTAAAATGTGCGTTGAAAAGAGAGAAAAAAATTTGATCACTGCTAGCTTTTGGGGAGGAGAATGGGTACCTGTAAATCTAAAACAGTAAACGCTACAAACACATGGTTACCAGGTAAGTAACATTTCCTATTCGTAACCTGTCTGACTGTAGATGCACACTAGTGAGCAGATGATGCACATGTTTGAAGCAATGTTTTTAAACAGTTTGGCCAACTAAAGCCTGTAGACAGGCTTTAATGTCCATACTAGTCTAGTGGTTTGTGAATGTGAGGAGTCAACTAAGTGGCAGTTTTACAGATGTCTGCCAAAGGAATATCACCTGAGAATGCCTTAGTTAGCCCCTTTTAGTACATTGATTGCGTTCTAGGAAGCACAGGTAGAGCGAGCTTGTCCTCCACTTAATAAGTTGGTATGCATTTAACAATCTATTTCGGAGTGCCTGACTTGGAGATGAATTGGCTCATTTGAGGTTTGGCAAAGGCTAGAAAAAATATCTTGTCGTTGGAATACACTTTCACCCCAGGAAATAAGTTATCGGTTCTGAACTAAAGATTTCTGCAGGATTGTTGATGGTGGTAATTCCACATGCTAATTTGATAAACATTTGTGCCAAACACAAACTATTTTCATAATCTGTCACATTACTTAGAACATTACCACCCGGAATCAGCGAAGAAAGCCCACGTTATTGCAGCGAACTCTGACATCTAAATACTTCCCTGCAATCTAACTGTGATGTAGAGGTGATACTTGATTGGAATTATCTGTTTCCTTTTCGTTTACAGGTGGTTGAAGATGGCTATGAATTTTTTGCAAAACGACAGCTGGTCACCCTATTTTCAGCTCCAAATTACTGCGGAGAGTTTGATAATGCTGGAGGCATGATGAGTGTGGATGAAACCCTGATGTGTTCCTTTCAGGTATGATACATTTTAGTCATGACTAGCCTAAAATTGTACTTTTCTTTGCATTTGTTTGTTAATAGTGTGCAGAATTCTTACTATGCACTCATCCACTGTTATCATTCATTAAGTACTCTGTGCTTTAGCTGCTTCATGGCTCTTTGGCTTCACAAGACAAGTCCAAGTTAGGCTATCCAGATGAGACTGGCTGGTCATTGTCTTAATGTTGTCTGTGGTTCGGCTGATAAACCTTTAAAAGAGCTTTCGGGTTACCCTTATGATAGTAAAACCTTGTTATTATGGAATGTTATCACATTTATCTTCCACGTTAAATTGGTGCACATCTAGCTGCAGCCAGTCTTAAGCATTTGACTGGCTAAAGAGTTACTGAAGCAAGTTGTCAAGTAGAGTGACAGATACTTTCTGCCACTTTAGAACCAAATAAGCTCAAAGTGACAGAATAAAACATCAGCTTGTCAGCACCCTAAACGCCACTGTCCTCACCTCCCCACAAAGGCCACCATACCTTAGATTTTTGTTTTATTTTGTTTAACTGCACTCTGTATGAAAAACAAACTCACCGGAGCTCTACTGCAGCTTCTTCTGAATATTGATCTTGTAATCTATTGCTGGATTTTCATTTCCTTTCCCTTTGGGGAGTGCATCTCCAGTGGAGAACGATGCATGTTGAGTCTCCTCACAAGGAGCGCATTTACTGCCTCTCCTCAAAAGTCCAAAGACTGTAAGGTTTGCAGGAAATTATGTACATAAACTGTGAATGATTAAGAAGGTTCCCCCCCCCCCTCCCCCCCCCCCCCCCTGAGTCAGGCTGCCAGCAAACCAAGTGGGCGGAAAGCTGCTTCCTGTAGCAGGTTTAGTGTAACCACAGAGGATCGCAGATTGTTCATTACCATGGCCACACCTGTGTGTTCACACAGGCTCTATTCAAAGGGAGAAGGGCTTCCCATCTTTGATTTTGAGAATGAAGGACACAGTGGAATAGTTTGCAGTAGGGCAAAAGGAACTGCTGAAAAAGTGAGTAGGGTTGCCCTGGCAACTTTTACCATAATTCTTAGGCTGTGTCAATGAGCCACCCGCACACACCAGCTGGTGCCAGGATAAAACGTTGCATCCCCAGTAACCTTCCTTGGAAAAAGTTACTGGGCCTTTAAAAGAAGACTGGACCTGCTCTGTGACCTGAGAGGAGCCCTGTGGGGCTGCACCAAGGGTCAGTTTGTTGACCTCCTGTGACACAACAAACTGAGAGGCTTTCTCCTGAAAATGCCCAGCTGTCCAGTACAGCTGTACCTGAACTACTTTGCTGTTGGCTCCTGTCTGACCTGTGAGTGTACTCCTGTGGTTGTCTGGCCAACAAGAGAAAGTATGCAAACTTTGAAAACCTTTCCTCCATAGCTTTAAGGGGTCCCACAGGAAAAAGTATCTAATCAGCACTTCCATGGTGTCTGATTTAATTTCAGCTTCATCCCGTTCAAGGCTTCCATCACCTCTGGAAAAAAAACGACAAATTCTGGGCAGCAGCTACAATTTCAGCAGTGGCCCAATCAGAGTTGATTATTATTTTTATTTTTTCAAGTGAGTCACTTTCTGCATTGGGTTTTCGACAGGTTTACTAACTGTTTGACTTCCAAACTTTCAATCTGATCTGTGCTTTTTGGTACAGTTGTCTCTTAAATCTTTAAATATTCATGAAACTGGTTTCCCCCATCAGATTTTTATTGTCATTTTTGTTCAAATGTTTCCTTGATTAAAATAATACTGTGGTGTAATTTTATTGTTGTGTGACTCTTCTGTATATGCTCTTGTGGAAATACATTACACTTTGCCTTTGATTAAAGCCTGCCAGTTTGGAATCTCATTACTAGGAATTGAGCACAAGTTTATTGTATTAGATGTGTGACATCTAGTAGGTGGTGGCCTTATCCTTTGAGCTGTACACCTGCCCACCCCAAACAATCACTTTCCTACACTTCATATATAGGCTCCCTGACTTAGACACCAGTTTTCCCCAATCTCTGATTTTCACTGCATAATAGATTTACACCAGGGTCCTCTGAATATGATGCAGCAGCCTCTATAATCCGGCCTAATCCGGGTTTTGTTCCGGCTAACTAGCCAGTGCCTCATCTCCACCCAAGAGCAGGGATGACTGGGCAACCGGGCGCGTGACACAAATGTCTCCTCAGGAAAATCGTGATCCCTCAGATCTCATTCGTTTCTCTCAGTTACATTAGTCTCACATATGCAAGGACAATCCGAGGCAGAGTATAGTTCAATAAGGGTTTTGTATCTGCATCTTAGATAATAAAGTGTAAATTGCAATAACTAGGACAATGAAGCATGACAGGATTAAAATTGTGACAAGGAGTGTAAAACACAAAAATAACGCTACCATGTTGTCACTACGGTTTTTAAGAATAGTTCCTACCAAGACTGTTAGAGGACAGCATGTTAAGCTATAATTCTGCTCTTCAGGTTCCCCTGGGAAGACGACATCCCTGAGCAAGAGGCCTGTAGTCTACACATGCAGCTGCAGTGAAGCACTCCGCATACAGTCGTGGTCATCTGGTTGGAATCTCCCTCGAACTCACATGGGTCAAAGTAGTGTTTTTATAATAAAACAGCTGATGTTCCAAGAAAGGATCCCTACGTAAGAGTGTGAATGTTTCTGTGAACATTGGAGACAAAGCGTACTACTTTTGCCGGCAACTTATCTTACCGCAGCCTTGAGAAAAGCACAAAGGGAAGGAATCGATGGTAAAGTGAAAGAAATGCCCAAACCTCCAGAGGGTGTACGTCCCTTGAAAGCAAGTTAAAAAAGGTTTTTTGGGGGAGAGAGGCTGATGTAATTTTTAGAGTGGGGTGTGATCTTCTAGCCCCAATACCTCCTTTTTGCCAAAAAGCTAGGTCTACCAAGGGGCATGCCAAAACAGATAGGCAGCTACACTACCAGTCACAAATGGACAGCATTACAAACCACAATCTTAACCCTTCCGGTAAATGAGGGAGCTCAGCAGCTACAAAAGTTCAAGGAGCTGCTGGTACAGATCAGAGTGGAATGAAAGAAAAAGATCTATACTGCCCCTGAACATCCTTCCGTTGAGAATCAGGACTGGTTCGATGAATGTATGAAATAATTTAATTTTTTTTTTTTAAAAAGTTGTTGCTAGCTCTAAAGAACGGTCTGTCTGAAACCAACCGACTGTCTGGAACAGCTATTCCTTGATAGCAGGAAGCTGTATAAAGGGCTATTGAAGTATAAAAAGTAGCATCATTGGTACAAGCTCTGGCAAGATCTCTCGTATGCAGGATCCTCACGAAATCCAAAGAAATTCTGGGAATTATTCCGATTGGGCTGCAAAGGTCCTCCAAAGAACTTGGAAATGAACATTAGCCCACAACTCTGGATAGATCACTTTGCCACTCTGTACCAGACTGATGTGTAGGCTCTTTATACCTATGAGACTGCTGGATTCAGTTAGCAGCACCACCAGGTTGTGGGTAACTTAGTCCAATTCCACACCTTGTGACAACTGTCGGTTTAACCCTTTCGGCCAGCTGGCAGTATCTCACCAGTGCCTGGAAGTGGTGATTTGTGGTAGTCATGCACATGACATTCTGACTTCTCAAGAGAAATCATGGTGGAACATATTAAATCCTTATCTCCCAGTTTTATTCAAAGCAAGGATTGGTTCAAAATACTTTTTTGAATCAATTGTTCTAGATAAAATGGCATGTACTGCAATGATTAGGATGATAAAACATAAGGCGGTGACAAAGAAAGTGAAACATTAAGTCCCACCATAGTATCAGAATGCTGGTTGTTGGAATTCCTACCTACGCCACTAAATTACTATATAAGAGCACAGCAGTGTTGGCCCTAATCCACCCTTTAGAATCCCTAGGAAGACACCATCCCCCATGCCTGAATTTGGTAGTAGGAAAGAAGATTGTTAGTCTGCTGAGAGTCCGTTCTCATGTAGCCAGAGAAAGACATCCAGTCTCAGCAGACAGCTGCAATAAAGCGACAGCATGTGGTGGCAAACTTCTGGCTATAACTCTCCTAACATATGGGGGGCACAGAGATGTTTCATGATAAAACAACTAATGTTCTAGGAAAACTGTCCTTCATAAAACACGCATGTTTCCATGAAGTGGCAGAAACTGTGGTGGTCCACTTTGTCCTGGTAACATATTGGAGAAGGCCTTGAGCAGAGCACAGAATGAGAATGTCAGAGTACAAAGAATGAAAACCGTTTCTGTGCTAAAAGTATACAAGATAAAGAAAAATAAAACACCACCGCAGAAGAGCTTATGCTCAGAAAATAAAAATTAATAAAATGAATTGCAATTAGGCTAAAGGGCACAGGCTGCAGGCCTTTGGCTAAAATAATGTGCCTATGAAACTACTAGGGTACCCTCACAACAAGAGAGACAACGACACCTTGCTGCATGGGGCAAATGACCTACGAGTCTAACATATGACGTACGGGGGAACCCCAACCCAATTGAGGCACCTCCATCAGACGGTTGTAGCGGGGAACCAGATTTAAAACTAATAATGAGTATGAATTTGCAAAACAGCATATCTCAGACCATGCATCAACTACAATAGTTACCATAATTCCTGGTATTCCTTTGATTCCAAAGCAACTGCAAGAATTTAGTGAAAAGAAAGTTGCCCAAATGATCTTGGCTCATAAACCTTACAAGGCAGCCGGTCCGGATAAACTTTCTTCAAACGTTTATCGCAACCATCTACCATTATGCTTACCAATCTTTTCTTGCTCCTAAAATAACATCTGGCCTCAAGAAGATAGTCCTTCATCATGGAGAAAATCAATAATTGTGACTCTAAGCAAAAAAGGCTCCAGGGACCTTGTATCCAATTATTGTCCGATTTTACTGCTCAATGGTATGGGCAAAATAGTTGGAAAACTGTTGCTATCCCGCTTGGACAAGTGGCTGGAAGAAAGAGGCAGTAGACAAAGTATTCAAACTGAATTTAATCTGTTCAAAATACACCTGTTTAAAACAAAAAAAGGCTTTGCTTTATCTTGTATTTGTTGATCTCCAAACAGCATTTGACAGTGTGTCTCGCCCCACATTCTGGCAAATCTTAAGACAGATGAGAGTCCCAGAAAAGATCCTGAAGCTACTAAGCCACTTGCACCCCGGTAACACCGGTAGGGTCAGATACAGCACTAGAGGCGAATACACCAGAAATCCCAATTCAGCAAGGAGTAAAACAAGGATGGGTCTTAGCATCGACCCTCTTTAACTATTATATAAATGTTGATGTAAACATCTTGAAAGATCTCTCTCAACGTGCCTAAGTTAAGCAATTAATGTATACCCTAGTGGCTTTTGCTGACAATGTGGAGTTGTTGGCTAGAATAGAGATATCGGTGCACCGTTTGCTGGAAGGTTTTGAGTCTTTTTTGCACCGCCAGAATATTGACCATCAGCACCAGCAAAACAAAATATATGGTCCTCAATCAAGAGCAGAAACTGCAAGCCACTTTCAAGGTCCATAATCTATCTCTGGACCAGGTATCTACATATGACTTTCTGGTTACTCGTGTGGATGGCAAAATCTGGTGGATCCCGCAGATTTCCAAAAACAACAGTGTCCTGGCTCAGCAAGCTGGAGTGCTGCTGAGATTCACAAAATCCTGTGGTAATCACTCAGTTGGGGGTTGAGATTTGGAGACATAAGAAGACTCAGGCAGTACAAATCACTGAAAATAACTTCATAAGACCGTTACTTCACCTGGGATGTGGAACACCAATGGATGCCGCTAGAATAGAACTATGTATTTGAAAAACGAGGATTACACCGCATTGACACCTTGAAATATTGGTTTCATATATGGTATAAGGCGGAACTTGCATCATATTGATCCACATTAATAGACATTATGAAGTTACATCGCCACAAGTTACCATGGTTCACCCATCTGCCAAAGTTCTTGGTCAATATTGGCCTAAAAGTATTCTGGCTTCGCCCTGAAACAATCACAAAGGACAGTCTTGATGTGGCTAAGAAGGCATACTGGGATCATAGTAATCAAGTGAAGTATAACCAACCAGGCCCCTTGTTAAAACACTATTTGTCACATAATCAAGAGCGGGCTCCTGTTTTCATTGATGATATCTACCCAGTATAAAAGAAGATACCTTTACCTAAATTTTGGAGTGGGAACATTGCCGGTGGATTTAGTAACCAAAAAGTGGTCTTTAAATTCTGATGAGGGGACAGATCATTATCTGTGTTCTTTGGGTGGTTGAGAAACATTATCCCACTTCCTTCTGCTGTGCCCCCTTTTCCTAAAGTTCAAGGTCAGAAAGTGTGAGGCTGAGGCTTTGTGTATGAGATTGGACGACAGACATTGTGCTGGTTGTCTCATCCTATATCTATGCAGCATGGAAACAAAGAGCAGAAGCGCATAGAAATGTTGTACGTAGATAGACGACGCTTATAAAGCGGTGGCTACTGAATCTTCCCATCCTTTGCTTGGTATCCAGTAAAGCTTATAGGAAACTGTGCCCTTCGTGGGGTTTGCATACTGAATTCTGATTTATTGTTTGAACAAACTACCCCAGCACGATTCCAACATCCAGTGAACAGCACCAAAGCACGTTTATAACGTAATTGAAAAAATTAGAAGAAACAGAACTATGGAATGCTAAAAGTTATGTAATTGGTAATCTGTGCAGGGCACATCATTAAGCGAGATGATTATCAAAAGTAATTTTCTCTTGTGGTATTCCCAATGTCAAGGTATGCTGAAAACTTGTTCTTTTCGGCGGCTGCTGATGGGCTCATTGCTGGAGGCCAGGCAAATGTACCAGCATTTTACGCCTAATACACTCTAAAACCATGTTTCTGATGGATACAACTACCTGTGGATTCCTCACCTTATGAATTTTCCCAATGCGCCAGCATTCAATGGAAATTTTCTGCCTAGCTCCCCACAGCGACTAGGACGTCATAATTGCATGGGTCCGCACGCGACTCCATCTGACGTCATTGTGGCAATAAGTCCTCGCTGGTGTGCTGACATCCGTTCCCTTTTTTCCACGCCTTCAACGCTAACTGTTTTTTCCTAGCTCTTGAACAGTTTCTGTTTCAAGGATTTGTTTTTGTTACAATATCACCACTGAAAAAATCGGGCTTTAAGACTTGTTATGAGTGCGTGGGTCGCAAGTCAGTTATGGATCCTCATGAGAACTGCTTGTGGTGCCTGAGCTCGGACCACGACATGGAGGGGTGCGTGTCCTGCCAGCGGATGAACCCGAAGGACTTCAAGGAGAGAGAGAGACTAAGCTCTGCTTGGCAAAAGCTAAGAAGGAGCATAGGGCTCATCGAAGGTATAAGGACTATCGCGGTTCATCTTCGCATAAGTCCTCGGTCGCATAACAATTGGCGCCGGAATGATTCTCGGCGCCATTCTTCCAGGTATCGGTCTCGGTCCCCTCAGAGATGGCTCCGTACAGCATGGGAGATCAGTCCAACGGTGACGCCTCAGAGCCCACAGGCTTCTCGGTGCTGATGTTGATAGAGATCTTGGAGTCCCCCGCGAGCTCTCTGGCTCACTTTTCTCTTGTGTCCACTCATGGTCAGGAGTCGGGTGTGCAGGTTTTGCAATCTGTTCAAGTGCCTCATGAGGAGCAGAGGTTTCCTGCCTTCCCGACTCCAGGTGCGGATCGATCAGCGTTCCTCAGTGCTATGTTTAGCATTTTCAACAGAGCTGTGGCCCCTGCTGGTGCACCGGCTGGTCCCACAGGTCCATTAGCTGTCACGCTGGGTTCACCAGCATTGTAGAAACCGGCCCTGTTTCTACCCTTCTATCCAGGTGAAGGTGCTGGTTCAGCGCAGATGACGTCAGCACCCTGGATGATGATGCCGACTGCACCATCGGCTAATTCTCTGTCCGCTGCATTTGGAGGCCAGACTGAGGTCGAGAATGAGGGCCTTGAGGCTCTTGGAGGAGCAGGATTATCGGCAACAGGTGTTGTAAGAAGGGGAGATTCCTGAGCCTATGGGTTCATTTCAGGGCCTGGACTCCGCAAGTGGCCTGGATACATCCCCTGAGTGGGATTTTTTCATCCTCTGGTGAGCTCACAGCGGAGGCAGCATTACCACAGCGTGATAAGAAAGGCTGCTGAGTTGGTGGACCTTCCTTTACCATCATCGGAGGCGAAGACAGAAATTCTGACTGAGGTGTTGCATCCTTCGCTACGTCTTCTGAGCCCCTCCTTTCTTTTAATGATGCCCTTACTCAGCCCATTCTAGACATTTGTATGAAGCCTGTCACGACTTCAGTGGTTTCCAGGGCTGTGGCTAGGAGGTACAGAGTTGCTCCAGGGGATCTGCAGTTTCTGTCTCAGCATCCAGCACCTGAGAGCTTGGTGGTGCAAGCCTTTTGTTCTGCCCGGTCTGCACCTGGTTTGTTCCCTGCTACTCCATCAGATAGTCTAAGCGATTGGAGCAAACAGCAAAGAAGGGCTTCTCCTCGTGCAGTATGGCCTTGAAGTCTGTCAATGCTGTGTGTGCTGGGGAGGTATATTCAAGCCCTGATGGGCACGCCAAGAGCTGCTGTGCCAAGCTTGCCTCAGGATGTACAGGGGCTGTTTGAACTCCTGTTGGACAGTCAGCGGTGGCCAAGCAGGTTATTCAGTCTGGTTTGGATACAGCAGATTCTGTTGTCAGGGCAATGGGCACTTCAGTGGCGATCAGGAGGGATGCGTAGCTCAGGTCTTCTGGCATCTCCATGGATGTTCAGACAACTCTGTTGGACCTTCCGTTTGATGGCGAGAAGCTGTTTAGGTCCAAAACCGTCTCGGCTTTGGAGCGTTTTAAATACAGCAGGGCTACTGCAAAGTCCTTGGGGACTCCAGGTTTCAGCGTCCACACCCTTTAGATCTTTTCGGTGGTTCAGGGGTTTAGGCTGTGGTCCTCTTTTCGTGGAAGGCCACATTCCAGCGTGCAGCAGCCTGCCAACCCTCTCTATAGGTCTTTTTAGAGGGTGGGGGAATGTTAAAACACGAGGAGCCACTCAGCAGCCTCCCGTCTCATCTTCCTCTGGGGGAACCCTTCAAGGAAAGCAGCCCTAGTTTTCTCTCCATATTGCATCATACTTCTCCCGTAAGGGGAAGGCTATTTCATTTTCTCCACGAGTGGGAGTTAATCACATCACTCTTGGATGCTGAATATTGTGTGGAAAGGTTTTGCCCTTCCTTTTCGGGAGTTTTCCCCCCTCCCATCCTTCCCTGTCATTTGTTTTGCAAGGAAGATCATCTCCTGTTGCTTCAACAGGAGGTGCAGGTCCTTTTGTTAAAGGGTGCCATGGAGTTGGTTTCAGGGCAGGAGAAGGGTCATTAGAGGCCTATCCTGGATCTGAGGATTTAGAATTGGTTCCTCAAACAACAGAAGTTCAAAATCATGATCCTAGCACAGGTGCTTCTTACGTTGAACTAGGAAGACTGGATGGTGTCTGTCGACTTGCACGATACTTATTTTCATATTCCTATTCTGAATTCGCAAAGGAAGTATCTCCGGTTTGTGGTAGAGTCGCAGCACTACCAGTTTGCAGTCCTTCCTTTTGGTCTTACTTCTGAACCTCGAGTCTTTATGAAGGTGATGGTAGTGGTTGCAGCGGACCTCAGAAGGATGGGAAAATCTATATCTGGACGATTGGCTGTTCAAAGCTGGGTCCCCAGAGCACATGCTGCATCCCTTGCACGTGACAAACCAGTTGCTCAACCATGGCTTTACGGTAAATGTGCCCAAATCTAAGCTGGAGCCCTCTCTGCACCTCCTGTTCATAGGGGCAGTACTGGACACAACATTGAATCGGGCCTACCCTCCTCAGAGGATTCAGGACATTCAGACGTTGATTCCAATGTTTCAAAAGGGAGTGGCTGTTCCGGTCCTCGAGGTCTTACCTCTGCTCGGTCTGTTGGCTTCCTGCATTCTGTTGGTCACTCATGCACATTGGCACATGACTGCTCTCCAGTGTTGCCTCCACAAGCAGTGGTTTCAACACAAAGGGGATCTCGAGGAGTCGATAACTATCTCCAGAGACGCTGCAGTGGATCTACAATGGTGGGCTAAGGACAGCAACCTTTCCCAAGGAAGGCGGTTTTGTCTCCCACCTCCGGTGGCCAAGGTCATAACGGAT
Source organism: Pleurodeles waltl (assembly GCF_031143425.1). Lineage (NCBI taxonomy): Eukaryota > Metazoa > Chordata > Amphibia > Caudata > Salamandridae > Pleurodeles > Pleurodeles waltl. The sequence goes on along the minus strand of NC_090444.1, from coordinate 1,773,162,469 downwards.
ATTTCCACTCTAGGGTGGGGAGCTCATCCAGGGGACTTGGAGATCAAAGGTCATTGGTCTCCAGTGGAACAGATGTTTCACATCAATCTGTTAGAATTACGGGCAATACGTCTGGTTCTCAAGGCCTTCCTCCGTCCCTTCGCAGTCTGTCAGTTTAGGTCTTGACGGACAACACTATTGCGATGTGGCACATCAACAAGCAGGAAGGAGTTGGGTCATACCTTCTCTGCAGAGAGGCTCTGAGGCTCTGGTCCGGGGCACAGGACCATCGGATTTGCAAGGTAGCAAACCATCTGACCGGAGTTCTCAACATATGTGCCGACGGTCTCAGTCGGCATTTCTCGGCCAATCACGAGTGGCGTCTCCATCCAGACCTGGTTCTTCATATCTTCCGGCTGTGGGGATTTCTCCAGATAAACCGGTTTGCCACTCAGGAGAACGAACACTGCCCGTCGTTCTGCAGACGCCAGTATCCGGTGCAGGGGGCATTGGGGGACGCGTTTCAGATGTCTTGGTGCGACCAGTTGCATTACGCGTTCTTCTACACCCCTCCCAATACCTTTGATTCCTCGAGTTCTGAGGAAGATTCGTCAAGATCGGGCTCAAGTCATTTTAATAGCCCCAGATTGACCAAGAAGGGTGTGGTACACAGACCTTCTCCAACTTTCACTGTGCTTACCGCTCCATCTCCCTTACAGGGTAGACCTCCTCTCGCAGGGGCAGGTTCTACACCCCCACCACCAGAGCCTGCACCTACATGCCTGGAGATTGAACGTGGCAATCTGAGTTATTTTCTCTCCCTCCCGAAGCGGTGGATGTTCTCACCCAGGCGACACTCCACCAAGACTGTCTATGCCAACGGATGGGCAAAATTTGTTACTTGGCGTGGAGAGGCAAATTGATCCCTTAAAGGTCCATTTGTCTGATATTTTGCCTTTTTCCCTTTGCTTGGCACAGAAGGGTTGTGCAGTTGCGACTGTGAAGGGTTATTTGTCAGCGCTGTCTGCCTTTCTTTGCCTTCTTGATCAGCCTTCCTTGTTTAAGTCCCCTATAGTTATTAGGTGCCTTAAAAACTTCACTAACTAACAAGTTTCCTCCCACTACGTTTGTCATACCTCAGTGGTATTTGAATTTGATTCGGACTTTTTTGATGGGTTCACCGTTTGAGCCTATGCATTCTTGCCCGTTGAGACTTTGTTTTAAAAACAGTTTTCCTATCAGCTATCACGTCAGCTAGATGTGTGAGTGAGCTTCAGGCTCTTAGTGTGAAACCTCCTTCTACAACCTTTCATGCTGACAAGGTGGTGCTGAGAACCAGGGTCGCTTTTCTTCCTAAAGTGGTCACTCCCTTTCATATGGATCAGTCTATAACACTCTCGTCCTTTTACCCTCCTCCCCATCCGTCGAAGGAGGAGAAAAGACTTCAACGCTTGGATCCAAGAAGGGCTCTGAGTTTCTACATCGAGAGGAAAACAGATTTTAGAGTTGATGGTCAAAATTTTGTTGGAAATGTCAGCAAGATGAAGGGCAGAGCCTTCCACTATAGAACTCTTTCTTGGTGGGTCATTCTTTGCAAAAAGATTTGTTATTCGCTAGCAAAGAAGGTTCCTCCTGAAGGTATAAAGGCCCATTCCACCAGGGCTACGTCTGCCACTTCAGCATTGGCTAGAGGTGTCCCAGTTGTTGAAATTTGTAAGGCCGCAACTTGGGCTTCCCTCCACACTTTCACGAAGCATTATTGCTTAGACTCAGAAGTTCGGAGGGATGGCCATTTTGCACGTTCTGTTTTGCAGGATTTCTTCATTTGACCAGTCAGGTACCCACCTCCGAGTGCAGGACTGCTTTGGGATTCTATTTATAAGGTAAGGAATCCACAGGTTGTTGTATCCATCAGAAGAACAAGTTACTTACCTTCGGTAACGCTTTTTCTGGTGGATACAGTAGTTACCTGTGGATTCCTCACAGTCCCGCCTGCCTCCCCTTTGCCTGTCTGGTCATACCCGAGACTTCCTTTATTATAAATGTATATGTTTTTTTGTTGGTTTCTTTTGGGTGTTTTTATATAAAGATATTGTGGTTTATATTTGTATTTGGATTGGTATATATTCTTGTGAGGTCGGTATTCACCTGTTTGCCTTGAAGGCACGTAAAAAATGGTGAAACTGATGTCAGCACGCTGGCAAGGACTTCTTATTGCCACAATGATGTCAGCTGGAGTTGCAAGCGGAGCCGTGCAGTTATGACGTCCTCGTAAACATGGGGAGCTTGGAAGAAAATTTCAGTTGAATACTAGCGCATTGTGAGAATTCATAAGGTGAGGAATCCACAGGTAGCTACTGTATCCACCAGTAAAAGCATTACCGAAGGTAAGTAATTTGTTCTTCGTGACAGCTGCTGTTGGGCCCATCACTGAACGAGCAAAATGCACTAGCACTTTATGTTCAGTGTATTTTGGAATGCCAGTCAGCTATACTTTGGGGATCTAGCTTTAATATTTCATTGCACTTTGTCTAGTGCCCTTTAGAAAACTAGCCAGCCATACTTTTTTTTTGTTTTTTTTTTTTTTTTAACCTTGATCTAGCTACAATATTTTCCGCATTAACAGAGTTTGCACTAGCTGAGATCTTTTTGCTTCACCTGGGACCAATGTATTTTTAAATGCTGAACCACAATCTGGTCAAATTGAAAAAATGAATTATCCTCTTTGATGATTATACTGTATCATTTTTAATGGAGGAATTGTATTCACTGAGGCAACTTCATAGTCCTCCATGGTAGGCCCAAGGGACACTCCAAAACCAGCTCAGGGGAGACCACCAGTATTTTGCAGGGCCAGATAGTTATCAAAATATATGCCAGTAAGAGGGAGAAGATTGCCTGCCTCACTGCTGTAATCATGGTAAACTATGATGGACATCTGTACACGGTCTGAATCAGTGCCAAAAAACCTCTAAAGCCTGCTATGAACTGCTGCAGTTTAATTCCGGATTGGACCAAAATGGCTTTCAATTTAGAAAAATTGGCCTTTTTTTTGTGTTTGTAAATAATCCAAAGTCTACACCAGTTGCCCTACAGCACCCGACGAGGCCTTTGGTGGAGGACTAGGTTTAGCTGTTTCCAAGACATTAGGAAAAGGTTAAAAGTGGTTGACAAGTGCAGGGAATGGAGCAGCCAGCAGAAGCTTGTTGGGGTCCCCAAAGGCCTGGCCAGAAGGTGCTCCCGATTGAGCCAGAGTGTAGCAGAACATTCTGAGCATAACCAGGGTGAAAGCCACAAGAAGTGTGGGGTCAGGCCAGATCTATAAATTCTGGTAATGGAGCAAGGGCGCCAGGCCTGAAACCAGCACTGGTTGCATCCCTACCAAAACATGCTCTAAAGACTACCTCAAGACCGGAGTCTGGTAACAAAGCAGACTGGAAGGTCTACCCTTCGAGCAGGAGCCAAGAATCCCCTTTGTGATGTCTGTTGTTTTCATCCCTGGAGGAATTGTCCTGGTCAGTGGCCAGCTTTCTTGTAAAGCCCACACCAAGAAGAACTTTGCCTCCAACTCCTCAATGGCCTTTGGATGCACTGGGCCACACTTCTTACCTAATTTTATAATGTTAGACTCTAGACCGGAGACCAAACCGGTAAGAGAGAAACATCTGCAATAGGACTAACATGTTCAAACCCAGGAGACACTGTAACAATCACTGCAAGGAAAAACACTGAGAGGATATATTCCAAAGGGAGGAGCTCCACTTCTGGAAAAGCCCAGAAAAAGTAACTGATGTCATTGTTGTGCTGGGGTGGTGCCTTATCGGGATCTGTGCGGGCACATTCAGAGTAGATTCTGTAACTGAGTATAAGTCAAAACAACGCATCTCAGAATAGCCATTTCAATTTTCTAGATTGTCTAGCACCTGACTGACATTCAATACATGAGGAGCCTGTAGGTAATGTGTCCCACCACAAAGGTAAATAACTTGTTCAACAGCTCCAGTGTCTAGTCAGACTCCAGAGCAGACACTCCATTAGGTGAGGTTCTATAGATTATATATATATATATAATTTTTTTTTTTAAACCCTTCTCTCGCTTTAGTTTCCTCATCTCCTCTAGCTAGGGAATGAATGTGCTTGCGATTATTTTTTTTGTTAAGCTATATTCAGTTATATGTATATATGTGTGTGTGTGTGTGTATATATATATATATAATATTTAAATGTTCGATGGCATGTGTAGCTGCAGATTCACATGCTGTGCATTATCCTGCCATCTAGTGTTGGGCTCTGAGTGTTACAAGTTGTTTTTCTTCAAAGAAGTCTTTTCGAGTCACGAGACCGAGGGACTCCTCCCTTTCGGCTCCATTGCGCATGGGCATCGACTGCATCTTAGATAGTTTTTTTTCCGCCATCAGGTTCGGACATGTTCCTCTTCGCTCCGTGTTTCGGTTCGGAAAAGTTAATTAACAAACGGAAAATTAGACGGTATTGTTTGCGCTCGGTATCGGGTTAGTGATAGCACATCGACACCGAAGAAAAGAAGAGCTCCGGCAGCCCTTCGGGGCTTCCACTCCTCGGCGGGGCCTGGTCGGCCTGACCGCGTGCGTCTTCAAGTCTCATGGAACAGACCCCATTCCGCTTCTGCCCCAAATGCCACACTAAGTATCCTTATACAGACCAACATTTGGTCTGTAATTTGTGTTTGTCCCCCGAACACAGAGGATACGTGCGAGCCCTGTCGGGCATTTCGGTCGAAGAAGACTCTGCGGGACCGGAGAGCTCGAAGACTTCAAATGGCGTCGACACCGGCCGGACACCCCGACGTCGAAGAAGAGGAGACATTCTCCATTCCAGACTCGGACGAGCCCGAGAGTGAGCAGCCGACGAGGCAACAAACCGTGAGTAAACCAGCCCTGGCAAAAACTCACTCGAAAATCATAATGGCCCAGGGGACGCCACCGCCGACAGGCCATGGCTTTACCCGAAAGCACGGTGACCAAGCATCGGCACCGAAAAAGGCTTCACAGCAGCCGAAGACATCCGACTCCGGTAGAGATACCGGCTCCGACCAGATCCGGCACCGAGAAATCGGTACCCGAAAGCCAAAAAGGTTTCTTCGGAGCCGAAAAAGACTACTGAAAAGGTTTCGGTGCCGAAACACCCAGCCTCGGAGCCGAAACAAAGCTCCTATACGGACGAACAGGGCCTTTCCTCACAATTACAAGGCCACAGGTTTGAACAAGAACTGGGGATGGGAGAGCCAGACCATACCCAGAGGAGGCTCCATATACAGAAAGACACTGGGAAAATAAGTACACTTCCCCCAATTAAGATGAAGCGGAAGCTCGCATTCCATGAGGCGGAAATGCAGCCAAAAGCAAAAGTGGCTAAAGAAAAAACACCACCACAGTTTTCTCCAAGCCATAGCCACCGGCCTCACCACATCTGTCCCCAATAGCAACACCCCCAATGGTGCAGTCACCAACGCACACAGGGATGAGCCAAGATGACCCAGATGCATGGGATCTGTACGATGCACCAGTCTCTGATAATAGTCCGGATTGCTACCCGGCAAGGCCATCACCACCGGAAGACAGTACTGCTTACATGCAGGTGGTTTCCAGGGCAGCTACTTTTCATAACGTAGCATTGCATTCAGAACCTATAGAAGATGGCTTCTTGTTCAATACCCTGTCATCAACACATAACCAATACCAAAGTTTGCCAATGTTACCAGGCATGTTAAAACATGCCAAATAGGTGTTTCAAGACCCAGTCAAGAGTAGAGCCATCACACCTAGGGTGGAAAAGAAATATAAACCTCCCCCTACGGACCCTGTATACATTACGCAACAGCGGACTCCTGATTCAGTGGTAGTGGGAGCAGCCCGGAAAAAGGCAAACTCACAAACTTCTGGGGACGCACCACCACCCGACAAAAAGTCGGAAATTCGATGCAAAAGGGTGGCAGCACAGGCAGCCAATCAATGGCGAATTGCCAATTCGCAGGCTCTATTGGCAAGATACGACAGGGCACATTGGGACGAAATGCAACATTTCATTGAACACCTTCCCAAAGAGTTCCAGAAGCGTGCCCAACAGGTTGTAGAGGAGGGCCAAACCATCTCCAACAATCAAATAAGGTCGGCTATGGACTCAGCAGACACGGCGGCCAGAACAGTAAACACGGCGGTCACCATTCGGAGACACGCGTAGCTACGTACCTCCAGATTTAAGCCAGAGATCCAGCAGGCTGTGCTGAATATGCCTTTCAACGGACAACAATTGTTTGGGCCGGAGGTGGATACAGCAATAGACAAACTAAAGAAAGACACTGACACGGCCAAAGCCATGGGCGCGCTCTACTCCCCACAGAGCAGAGGCACTTTTAGGAAGCCACACTTTAGAGGGGGGTTTTGGGCCCAAAGCACAGAGCCTTCTACCTCACAGGCCAGACCCACATACCAGGGCCAATACCAAAGAGGAGGCTTCCGGGGACATTATAGGGGTGGACAGTTCCCTAAAACAAGAGGGAAATTCCAAAGCCCAAAAACCCCACAAACTAAACAGTGACTCCAACGTCACAAACCCCCAACACACAACTCCAGTGGGGGGGAGACTCAGATTATTACCAAAATTGGAAACACATAACTACAGACTCGTGGGCCCTAGCCATTATCCAACATGGTTATTGCATAGAATTCTTACAAATACCACCAAATGTGCATCCAAGAGCACACAACATGTCCAAATAGCACTTAGATCTGTTACAACTAGAAGTCCAAGCGTTGTTACAAAAAGAAGCAATAGAACTAGTACCCAATCATCAAAAAGGAACAGGTGTTTACTCCCTGTATTTCCTAATTCCAAAAAAGGACAAAACACTGAGACCCATATTAGACCTCCGAACACTAAATCTTTACATCAAATCAGATCACTTTCACATGGTGACACTTCAAGATGTGATTCCCTTGCTCAAACAACAGGACTACATGTCAACATTAGATCTCAAGGATGCTTACTTCCACATACCCATACATCCTTCCCACAGGAAATACTTGAGGTTTGTAATCCAAGGCGTGCATTACCAATTCAAAGTGTTACCGTTCGGGATAACAACAGCACCAAGAGTATTCACAAAATGCCTTGCGGTAGTAGCTGCTCATATCAGGAGGCAGCACATGCACGTATTCCCTTATTTAGACGATTGGTTAATAAAAACCAGAACTCAGCAACAGTGTTTTCAACACACAAAATACGTCATAGAAAGCCTTCACAAGCTAGGGTTCTCTATAAACTACCAAAAATCACATCTACAACCGTGTCAAATACAACAATACTTAGGAGCAACAATCAACACACAAAAGGGGATTGCCACTCCAAGTCCACAAAGAGTACAAGCATTCCAAAATGTAATACTAAACATGCACCTAAACCAACACTATCAAGTGAGGTTTGTGATGAAACTTCTAGGCATGATGTCTTTTTGCATAGCCATTGTCCCAAACGCAAGATTACGCATGCGGCCCTTACAACAGTGCCTAGCAACACAATGGACACAAGCACAGGGTCAACTTCAAGATCTAGTGTTGATAGACCGCAAAACACACTCCTTGCTTCAATGGTGGAATCCTATAAATTTAAACCAAGGGCGGCCATTCCAAGACCCTGTGCCTCAATACGTGATCACAACAGATGCTTGTAGGGTGGGGAGCACACCTCAACCAGCACAGCATACAGGGGCAATGGGACGCTCAACAAAGCCAACTTCATATAAATCATCTGGAACTGCTAGCAGTATTTCTAGCATTGAAAGCATTTCAACCGTTAATAGCCCACAAACACATTCTTGTCAAAACAGACAACATGACAACAATGTATTACCTAAACAAACAGGGAGGGACACACTCATCACAGCTGTATCTCTTAGCACAAAAGATTTGGCATTGGGCGATTCACTATCACATTTGCCTAATAGCACAATACATCCCAGGAATTCAAAACCAGTTAGCCGACAATCTCAGTTGAGATCACCAACAAACCCACGAATGGGAAATTCATCACCAGATACTACAAACTTACTTTCAAAGCTGGGGAACACCACGAATAGACCCATTCGCAACAAAAAAAATTGCAAAATGCCAAAACTTCGCGTCGAGGTATCCGCACCCTCACTCCAAGGGCAATGCATTATGGATGAGTTGGTCAGGGATATTTGCTTACGCTTTTCCCCCTCTCCCCCTCCTCCTTCAGCATCTAGTAAACAAATTGAGTCAAAACAAACTCAAACTAATACTAATAGCACCAACTTGGGCTCGCCAGCCATGGTACACAACACTACTAGATCTGTCAGTAGTACCTCATATCAAACTAACAAACAGACCAGATCTGTTGACTCAACACAAACAACAGATCAGACACCCGAATCCAGCATCGCTCAATCTAGCAATCTGGCTCCTGAAATCTTAGAATTTGGACATCTAGACCTTACACAAGAATGTATGGAGGTCATTAAACAAGCAAGAAAACCTACTACAAGACATTGTTACGCAAATAAATGGAAAAGATTTGTTATTACTGCCATAATAATCAAATTCAACCACTACATGCGTCCACAAAAAACATTGTAAGCTACTTATTACACTTACAAAAATCAAATCTAGCTTTTTCGTCCATTAAAATGCATCTCACAGCAATATCTGCCTATCTGCAGATTACACATTCAACATCACTCTTTAGAATCCCAGTCATCAAAGCATTTATGGAGGGTCTAAAGAGAATCATACCCCCAAGAACACCACCAGTTCCCTCATGGAACCTCAATATTGTATTAACAGACTCATGGGTCCACCATTTGAACCCATGCACTCTTGTGAAATGCAGTACTTAACCTGGAAAGTTGCCTTCCTAATAGCTATCACATCTCTTAGAAGAGTAAGTGAAATACAAGCATTTTCTATACAAGAACCCTTTATACAAATACACAAACGTAAAGTGGTTCTACGCACAAATAATTTTTTTTTACCAAAAGTTATATCACCGTTCCACCTAAACCAAACAGTGGAAGTCCCAGTCTTCCACAGCCAGACTCAGTAGCCGAAAGAGCCTTACATACATTAGACATCAAAAGAGCACTAATGTATTAAATTGATAGAACAAAACAATTTCGCAAGACAAATCAATTGTTTGTAGCCTTCCAAAAACCTCATGCAGGAAATCCAATATCCAAACGAGGCATTGTCAGATGGATAGTGAAATGTATTCAAGCCTGCTATATTAAAGCAAAGAGAGAACTGCCTATTACCCCAAAGGTACACTCCACTAGAAAGAAAGGCGCAACAATGGCCTTTCTAGGAAATATACCTATGACAGAAATATGTAAGGCAGCCACATTGCCTACGCCTCATACATTCACAAAACACTACTGTGTAGATGTGTTAACAACACAACAAGCCACAGTAGGACAGGCAGTATTACGAACATTATTTCAAACAGCTTCGACTCCTACAGGCTAAGCCACCGCTTTTGGGGAGTAACTGCTTACTAGTCTATGCACAGCATGTGTATCTGCAGCTACACATGCCATCGGACGGAAAATGTCACTTACCCAGTGTACATCTGTTCGTGGCATGAGACGCTGCAGATTCACATGCGCCCTCCCGCCTCCCTGGGAGCCTGTAGCCGTTTTAAGTTGATGAAAACTATATATTATATGTTGATAAAACCTGTACATTTGTAAATATATATCACATTATGTACATACATACTCCATTGCATGGGCACCTTTACTATATGCACAACTCCTACCTCACCCTCTGCGGGGAAAACAATCTAAGATGGAGTCGACGCCCATGCGCAATGGAGCCGAAAGGGAGGAGTCCCTCGGTCTCGTGACTCGAAAAGACTTCTTCGAAGAAAAACAACTTGTAACACTCAGAGCCCAGCACTAGATGGCAGGATAATGCACAGCATGTGAATCTGCAGCGTCTCATGCCACTAACAGATGTACACTGGGTAAGTGACATTTTCCAGGTAAACATGCTATGCACAGGTCCTGCCATCTAGTATTGGGCTCGTAGTGTTACATGTTGTTTTTCTTCGAAGAAGTCTTTTCGAGTCACGGGACCGAGTGACTTCTCCTTTTCGGCTCCATTGCGCATGGGCATCGACTCCATCTTAGATTGTTTTCTTTCCGCCATCGGGTTCGGGCGTGTTTCTTTTCACTCCGGTTGTTCGAGTCGGAAAAGTACTACAAACTCTAAATTCGTCGGTATTGTTTTCAATCACATACCATCTATCATCGACACTTCGGTACTGGCGGATACAGATCTCTACTTGCCCTTCGGGGCACCGGCACCCAACTCTGGCCTGGTCGGCCCGACCAAAAGTCTTGTCGAAGCCTCATGGAACGGACCACGTTTAGATTCTGCCCTCGGTGCCCCGCCAAGTTCCCTTACACGGACCAACATCTAGTCTGTAACCTGTGTCTGTCTTCAGACCACCGAGAGGATACTTGCGAGGCCTGCAGATCCTTCCACTCGAAAAAGACTCCACGAGACCGAAGAGCGCGAAGGTTAGAAATGACGTCGAGAAGCACGGAACGCCTGAACGCAGAAAAGGAGGAGATGATCCACACCGCAGTTTCCGTTCGGAGGTCTTACTCCGATCAAGAGTCCGACAACGACAGACCAATAACAGCGGGCCAGCACGTGAGTACACTTGCCCCGACCCAGTCCAAGCCCAAACACAAGGCCTCGGGGACGCCACTTCCAGAAGGCCATGGTTCCACCTGTAAAAAAAAAAACTACTGGTGACCAAGCAACATCTTCGGCACCAAGAAAGGCCACCCCACGGAATCCTTTGGACTCGAGCCGAAGCACAGGCTCTGAATCCTCAAGCACCAACCCATCGAGTCGTAGCCCCGATCCCAAGGAAACCGGCTTCGGAGCCGAAAAGACACACATATATAGAGAAGCATGGACTTTCCAAGCAATTGAAAGAAAGCCACAGATTTGCGGAAGAACTTGCGCAAATGGAGGAATTTGCAAAAAAACAGGCCAGAATCCAAATTCATAAAGACGCTGGCAAAATCCTCACTGCACCTCCTCTAAAAAGAGAGGAAGCTGGCCTTTCAAGGACATTTGGACACTGACCAGCCAGCGGCTAAAGTGCCAAAACCGAGACATAAATCTGGTTACCCATCACAACAGACAATTGGGTCTTATCCATTATCCAACATGGTTACTGCACAGAGTTCGCACAAACTCCTCCAGATATACCTCCAAAACCACACACTCTCCTCCCAACACATTTCAATGTTGCAAACAGAGGTACAGTCACTATTACTCAAACAAGCCATAGAGCTTGTACCACATCATCAAAGAGGACCAGGGGTTTACTCCCTATATTTACTAATTCCCAAAAAAAGACGGAACATTGAGACCAATACTAGATCTCAGAACTCTCAATCTTTACATCCTATCAGAACACTTTCACATGGTAACACTACAGGCTGTAGTCCCATTGTTACAACAACAAGAATTTATGGCAACACTGGATCTAAAAGATGCGTATTTTCACATACCCATCCATCCAGCACACAGAAAATCTCGGATTTGTAATACAAGGAAAACATTACCAGTTCAGTGTTATCTTTCGGGATAACAGCTCCCAGGGTATTTACAAAATACCTTGCCGTAGTTGCAGCCTACATAAGAAGACAACATATCCATGTCACTCCATATCTCGACAACAGGCTAATAAAAGCCAACACTCAAACACAGTACCAATACCATACATGTTATGTAATAAACACCCTACACACACTAGGGTTCTCAATAAACTACCAAAAATCTCACTTACAACCAGCGCATATTCAACAGTATTTAGGAGCCACATTAAACACCCAAACAGCACTTGCAAGCCCAAGTCCACAAAGGGTACAATCATTCCACAACCTATTACCACAAATTCAGCCAAACGAACAGTACACAGTCAAATTTGTCATGAAACTGTTGGGCATGATGGCATCCTGCATCGCCATTGTCCCAAATGCAAGCCTAAACATGCGGCCCTTACAACAGTGCCTTGCATGACAATGGTCACAGGCACATGGTCAACTTCAAGATCTAGTGTTGATAGACCACCAAACATGCATCTCGCTTCAGTGGTGGAATTCCGCAAATTTAAACAAAGGGCGGCCATTTCAGGGCCCTGTGCATCACGCCATTCTTACAACAGATGCATCAATGATTGGATGGAGAGCACACCTCAGCAATCACGACCTTCATGGACAATGGGACGGCAGACACAAACAACTTCACATAAATCACTTAGAATTGCTAGCTGTATTCCTAGCACTAAAAGCCTTTCAACCTCTTCACAAGTACTTTCGCCAATGGGGAACACCAGACATAGATCTATTCGCTACCAGCCAGAACGCAAAATGCCAAAACTTCACATCCAGGTTCCCCCACACCCTGTATCCAAGGGCAATGCTATATGGATCAACTGGTCAGGGATATTTGCTTACGTTTTTCCTCTTCTCCCGCTCATTCAATTTCTGGTCAACAAACTGCGTCAAATCAAACTCCTAGCGCCAACGTAGGCATGTCAACTATGGTACACAACATTGTTAGACCTGTCACTAGTACCACACATCAAACTACCAAACAGGCCGGATCTGTTGACACAAAACAAACAACTGATCTCAGGCACCCCAATCCAGCAATACTCAATCTGGCTCCTGAAGTCTTAGAGTTTGGATATCTACATCTTCCACCAGAATGTATGGAAGTAATTAAACAAGCAAGAAAACCCACTACCAGGCAGTGCTATGCAAACAAGTGGAAAAGGTTTGTCTCTTACTGCCAATTCAAACACATAACACCTCTTTCCGCATCCATGCAAGACATTGTAGGTTACTTACTTCATCTACAAAAAGCAAATTTAGCTTTTTCATCCATTAAAATACATCTCACAGCTATTTCAGCCTATTTACAAAATATACAAAACAAGTCTCTATTTAGAGTCCCTTCATGGAAGGGCTAAAACGTATCATACCTCCAAGAACACCACCAATGCTTTCATGGAATCTCAATATTGTACTCACACGGCTCATGGGTCCACCGTTTGAACCCATGCACTCGTGTCAGATTCAATATCCAACGTGGAAAGTAGCATTCCTCGTTGCAATCACTTCATTACGAAGAGTTAGTGAAATACAAGCATTCACTATTGAACAACCCTTTATACAAGTACGCAAACATAAAATTGTACTTCGCACAAACCCAAAATTCCTACCTAAAGTCATCTCACCGTTTCATATAAATCAAACCGTGGAACTTCCAGTCTTCTTCCCACAGCCAGACTCAGTAGCAGAAAGAGCGCTCTATACATTAGACATTAAAAGAGCTTTAATGTATTACATTGACAGTACAAAATCATTTAGAAAAACTAAACAGTTATTTGTTGCATTCCAAAAACCCCATACTGGTAATCCCATCTCAAAACAAGGCATAGCCAGATGGATAGTAAAGTGCATCCAAACCTGTTACCTAAAAGCTAAAAGACAGCTATTAGTAACACCAAAAGCACACTCCACCACGAAGAAAGGAGCAACAATGGCATTTCTAGGAAATATACCAATGACCGAAACCTGTAAAGCAGCCACTTGGTCAACACCCCATACATTTACCAAGCATTACTGTGTAGATGTGTTAGCAACACAAAAAGCCACAGTAGGACAGGCTGTACTAAGAAGATTATTTCAAACAACTTCAACTCCTACAGGCTGACCACTGCTTATGGGAGGAAAACTGCTTTGTAGTCTATGCATAGCATGTGTATCTGCAGCTACACATGCCATTGAACGGAAAATGTCACTTACCCAGTGTACATCTGTTCGTGGCATGTTTCGCTGCAGATTCACATGCGCCCTCCCTCCTCCCCGGGAGCCTGTTGCCGTTTAAGTTACATTTAAATTTGTACATATGTATATATCTCTCTCTTCCATTGCATGGACATCTCTTTCTTTACACTCACTCCTACCTTACCCTCTGCGGGAAAACAATCTAAGATGGAGGCGATGCCCATGCGCACTGGAGCCGAAAAGAGGAGTCACTCGGTCCTGTGACTCGAAAAGACTTCTTCAAAGAAAAACAACTTGTAACACTCAGAGCCATATATCTATATATATATCTATATATCTCTATATACATATGAGAGAGAGAGAGAGAGAGATATCTATATATATATATATATATATATATCTATATATATATATATATCTATAGATATATCTATATAGATATAGATATATAGATATCTATATAAAATTATTTCTTTTTGTCCTAATTGTTGATCAAAGGTGTTTTCATTACAATCATACATGGACCGCCTGCTTTGTTTTGGCATCCAGGAGACTAGATGTACAGAAGCATGTATGATCTATTTTTTTTTTCTTTTTTTTTTTTTTTTAATGGGACGCTGTTAAAGGGTGTGTTTTTGAATTGCTTGATGGGTATCTGCCGGGTTAGGATAGCAATGTTATATCTTCTGTCTCTTCTAAAGCTGCAAGCTTATCTTTTTATCAATTCATTCTTCACTTTTAATTTATGCATTTTGAAAAAGATTACAGTGCATAATTTTTTTGCAGTTCTGACTGTATCCGGAAAACCTTGAGCAGTACCTCTGCACACTGGTAGGTGGCGTCACTCTGCCCTGCATCAGCATAGTCTGCAGTGGAAGTGACATCACGGTACACATATGGCCACCGCCCCTGCATGCTGACATCTGAGCAGCAGCGTAGATCTGGAGAGCTGTCTTGGTCGTTTTTTAACACTTTTTTCGACTTTTGTTCAATTATTTTTTGTCCTGTTACTCCCAGTCCATCTAGGGACATATCCCCTCCGAAGCTTACAGGTTTTAAGCCATGTGGCGACTGCCTGTGCTGCCTGGAACCATGCAACCAGAGCAATCTGGAAGCAGTTGCTGAAGCTTCTGGCAGCACAGCAAAAAGTCTCCACACCATTCTCCGCGACATTCCAGAGGAAGATCCCATTCCAGGAGCCAGTCCCGTGGTCGCTCATTATCGAGGTCTAAGATATTGATGTGAGGTCGATCTAAAAAATATTTTAAAAACTGTTGAAGTGTTCTTTGGCTTCTTCCAGCCAGTTGCATGCTTCATGGCACCACTACAGCACACCACCTGTAGAGCCCACGTCTGCCCCTACCCAGTGCTGTAGCAACTCCTGCTCAATTGAAGGAGTTGTAAGACGCCATGCCTGCTAAGTTTTAGCCACCAACTCATTCTGGTGCTCCTTCTGGCCCACTAGAGGAGTACGGTGCCCATTTTCAATTACTTCTGGTGGGTTTGTCCCTGACAGCAGCCAGGCGAAATGGATCCACACCGGGATCTGGACCTACACTGACACCCACAGCAGCACCGTTTCATGACAGCATAGCGTATCATTATACCTGACTTGACCTCCTCAATTTGTTGAAGAGGAAGAGAGGGGTCCCATGGAGGAAGAGCAGGTGGATTAGAACTGGTTCAGAGTGGGTGATGCCAGTAATCCGAACACCTCTTCAGACACAATCATGATTTTGCCTCCAGACCAAGCATCTGATGAGCACACATTTGCTGCAGTGATGTGCAGGGCATTGCAAGTCCTGGACATAAATCTGCCTGCATTTGTGGTCAAGATAAACGTCTTGACAGGCATACTTCACCAAGGAGCAAGTACAGCTGAGCCACTCCTACCCTTCAACAAAGCCCTCACTGATGTTCTGCAAGGGGCATGGACTGAGCTTTGCACAGGGGCTCCTGTGCACAGAATAATGCCCACTGACATCAGACAGAAACAGGAGCCCTAGCCTTCCTTTCCCAGCACCCTTCCTCTGAGAGGTCTGTTGTCCAGGAATCCAGTAGGCTGGGGATGTATTTGTCAAACTCATCTTGTCTACTAGCTTGGCTCTGTGGTCCATTAATACTGCAGGTCTCTTGGACCATTATTCCCATGCCTTATGGGATTCGGTGGCACAGCTGCTCCCATGCTTCTAGAGGATGGCCAAACTAACCAGCTGCTGCTGTTCTTGGAGAATGGCCGAGCTGTCCTTCACCAAGCCCTGAATGACAGCTGGGATGCAGTTAAATTTGCTATCCTGTGTGGATTAGATACCACAGACTCTCTAGGTAGGGTCATGGCTTTCACAGTGGCACTGTGCTACTGTGCCCAGTTGCGCTTAACCAGATTCTCAGCAGGAGTGTAATCCTCCTCATTGACACAGTTTGAGCGGTTCCCAGTTGGTCTGTGACAGATCAGATGCTACACTCGAGCAGTACAGTGGGAGCAGGTACTGCCAGAGCCCTGGGCCTTTCTCTGACTGGTTGCCCCAACAACAGTCCTTACACCCATACCGCAGATGAGGTCGGGCACCTGCAATTCCAACCTTACCGTGCAACCCAGCTGGCCTCTCAGTCCTTTCAAGGACAAGGTTGCGGATCCCACGAAAGGATGCTCAATCGACACCCATGCACTGTCAGATCCCCCCCACCACCAGCTGCCGCAGCATCTGCTCTATCCATTCCACAGTCATCTCTGTGGTGGCAGTATCAGGCACCACCTGCTCCAGTGGTTGGTGATTACATCTGACAAGTGGGTGCTTCAGACGGAGCAGAATAGGTAAGCTTTTGAACAGCTTTGGTGGACCAGCTCTCGTTGGTCCATCAAAGTGCAGGCAGTTGTGGCCAAAGGAGCCATCAAGAGGGTGCCTACTTCTGAACTAGGGCTTAGTTGTTATTCCCACTACTTTCTGGAGCCAAAGAACAGAGGCCCACGCTCTATCCTAGATCTGCACATTCAACACTTTTCTGCAGAAAGAAGTTCAAGATGCTCACACTGGCTCCGGTCCTACCTGCCTTGGATCCTGGAGACTGGCTGGTAGCGTTGGACCTGCAGGAAGCCTATTTTCACATCCCCATGCTTCCAACACATAGTTTTTACCTGAGATTTACAGTGGGCCAGCAGCATTTTGAGCTAACAGTTCTCTGCTTTGACCTTACCAGTGCCTTTATAGTATTCACAAAAGTGATGCCTGTGGTGGCAGCACATCTACAGAGGTTGGGGGTCCCAGTCTTCCCCCTACCTCGATGACTGGCTGCCCAAAGACAGGCTCGCCCCAGGCAATCATCCGCCTGCAGACTACGGTATCAATGTGCTAAAGTCACCCAACTCTCTCTCAGGCTCTCCCTTTCAACAAAGCTGTTCTGGACACAGTGCAGCCTTGCACCTATCCTCCGGAGCAGCGAGTCCACGATATTCAGGCTATCAATCTGTCTGTATTTTGGCGAGACTGTACAAGGCTGCGGAGTCTCATGACATCCTGCCAATAAAGCATGTTCGATGGCATATGCAGGCTCTATGGTGGGATCTGACGTCCCAGTGTGTGCAGCATCAGAAGTCTTTCTGCCCTGGTCTAGATGTCAGAGGGATCTGCAAAGGACCTGCAGTGGTGGGTGGCGAAGTATGATTGGGTCAGTGGCAAACCCCCTCTCCCTTTCGCACCCAAAGTTCATAGTGGTGACCGATGCATCACTCCTGAGTTCAAGCTGCCATAAGGGAGAGGTGAAGATGAGAGGACTCTGATCTTTGACAGTCTCTGCTCCACATCAGCTTACTGTAGCTGAGATTGATCCAGTTGGCACTGAAAGACTTCCTTCCATCCATCAAAGATAGACTGGTTTAGGTGTTCTTGGACAACACAACTGCAATGTGGTACTGCAACAAACAGAGTGGGGTGGAATTATGGACCCTGTGCCAGGAGGCCCTGGGCCTCTGGACTGCACCTGGCTGGCCAGGTAATCTTCCTGGACTTGCACCGTACGGAGGGAGGCTTGAATACCAGGATGGATAAGCTCAGCCAACAATGCCTAGTGGATCACAAATGCAGTCTGTATCCAGACGTGGTGGAAGGTCTCTTCCAAGAGTCGGGAGAGCCATTGCTCAGTCTGTTCATCACTGCTTAGAATATAGAATGCCTGCACTTCTGTATGCTGAAGTTTTCAAGGCAGCTTTCGCACACACACATTTTGCCTAGAGTGAACCTCAGGACTCCTACACGCTGATCCACTGATACCACTATTGCCCCGAGTTCACAGGATCAGGACTGACAATGGCCTAGTCATCCTAGTGCCGCAGGGCAGGGTTCTGCACCTGGATCTACACACTCTCCACCTTCATGCATGGAAATTGAGCAGCGACAGCTGAAGGTTTTTGATCTTCCTCCCAAAGTCTGTGATGTCATCTTGGCACTCAAGTGTCCCTCTACTGAGACAATCTACGCTTGCAATTGGATTAAGTTTGTGGTGTTCATCATGCCAGGTGGATCCCCTTTCTGTAACTCTTTCATAGGTCAGGGCATCAATGCCTGCTTTCTATGCTCTTCCTCATCCTTGTAAGGAGGAGAACCATCACCACCTGGGCCCTAAGAGAGCTCTCTCCTTCTACATTAATCATACCAAAGACCACCTGCTGGAGAATTAGTTCTTTATCAAGTTCGCTGGAGGAAAGAAGGCAAGACTGCAGAAGCAGACCATCTCCCGATGGACTGTGCTCTACATAAAGATCTGTTACACATTGGCAAAGAAACAACCCCATGAGCGCTAACAAGCCTTTTTCACCAGGGCACGGCCACCACTACCATGTTAGCGCTATGGGCACTAGTCCTGGACATATGTCCTGGAGATATGTGGTCATCCCTGCATTCGTTCACTAAAAAGAACTATCATTGACAGCCTGGTCTGTCTCGAAGAGCACTTTGCTTGCTCTGTCCCCAAATGAACAAGTTGCTTGCTTTATCTGATAGAGAAATGAACTGCATATTCCTCACCGATCCTTCCTGCACTGAAAACTGGGTTTTTCACCAAAAGGACTAGATAGCTGCTGAATACTGGTCAGCAGTGTAAATTAGATTTCTAAGGGAAGCTTACTGCATGTCACTTCTGACTGGGCCAACGAGGAGTCGATTGATACCACCTGTTGAGCTTACTACTCAAGATTTTCCAAATCTAGTCTAACGACTGGGGAATATTCAAAGGTAAGGAAAAAATGTGTGGTAGATGATCCCTACCAAATAAGGCGTTACCAAAGGTAAGTAACAACTTGTACTATTCCCTGTTGACCAGAGTATTTTTTCTGGCTGGTTGGTTGTCCTAAACGGAGCATCATTCTGTTTTGTTAAGTTTGATAGCTTAAAACCTTTGTTGTTTTGATTGTTTTGTTTTCAGATGTTGGTAAGACTTACAAAGAGTCACTTTTATTGAAAATTGCATTCTTGTAGAGATTTGAGCTTGTCTTGAGCAACTCTCAAAGGAGTTCATACTTCAGTTCATTTTATTGCCTCAAAAGTGGTATTTTATTCCTGCTAAATGTTACTCTTACAGATACTGAAACCATCTGAAAAGAAAGCAAAATATCAATATGGAGGATTGAATTCTGGACGTCCAGTCACGCCTCCACGCACAGCTAATCCTCCGAAGAAGAGGTGAAGATGTGAACACAACACCAAGTTAAAGACAAAACTCCATGTTACATAAGCGTGCACTGTAAACTCATCTAGATATTTGACACCCTTAAAAATGTCACACCTTTAACTTTAAAGAGACGGGTAAAGGAACCCATGCTTTTTTCTAGCAAGAAAAAGGGTACAATGCTGCATTGTAATAACTCGAAAATACGAATTTCAGTTGCCCATCACAAGTACAGATTTGCAAATTAATTTAACAAATTCTCTACAGTCATTGCTTTAAAGTTGAAACATGTCTTAGTTGAAACCTGTGATTTGTTCTATTTTTTTGCTTTGTCTTGCCCCTAATAGATGGCTTTCATTTAATGATTAAGTGTGTACAACATGCAAGTGTAGATCGGACTGGTTTTTATTGGGTGGTTCCACAGACTATTTTTAATAAACTAACATTAAATGAGGAGAGTAATTTGAAAGCAGGATACAGGCTCCACATGCGAAGGAAACCAATGCTCAAGTTGATGAACTGTAATTTTTCTTGTAGCAGTTAGGAGACTTCATTGGCTGCTTGATCAGGCACATGTTGAGGTGGTCCATTACTCTAAATATGTAGCAGTTTTACAGTTTCACCTGTATTTATGTTAATTTTCAACCCTCTTAAAGTTTCTGATATACCACGATACTGACAACACAGGTGACATGTTTTGTGCCGACTTGGCTGCACAAGATATCAGAGGCATCTCTAGATTCGATTTGAGGGCAAGAAGGATTGAACCCACTATAAAGAAGTCTATCCAAGTCACCGGTACAATAAGAATTTGCTTAAGGTAACCATGTTGTGCATTAAAATATTTCACAAAGTATGAGGCGAATAAAACCTTGCAAATCACTCTTATTTAGTTGACTGGCAAAGTATTAGTTAATTAAATTCCAGTAAATATTGTGCTGTCTTGTTTTTTTTTTTTTTTTTTTTGGCCGGCTTACATTTTTGTTAATCTTGGCCTGTCAGGTTTTCCCCCCTATTGCTGCCATCGTATTTGCATAAACAGGCATTTATCACATTTTGCCAAAGGCCACAACAAAACCAACTGTGGCATTTGATTTGATGTCTGATCAGTGTTCCCTTTCTGGCTAGATTTTTACATTCAAGAGTGATGAAATGCTACATTGACCATTGAAAGTTAGGTTTACTTTAGTTGGGATTTATGCAGATTCTTTCACGTGTTCTGTCAGTATGTAATTGTGGGATTTTGTGATTTAATTCTATGGATTATTTTCAGTTCACAAACACATTTTAGTTTCTGCTTTAACTAGTGTAGCAATAATCCTTGTTATTTTGCAAGTTTAGTCATCTTTTCCTGTTGTCCATTTGAAAGGGTTAAGATTGACAGTGGCCTGGCACACAGAATGTTCTTACACATGTAGATTGCAAAATGCATATGTGATTTAAAATGTTTTATTTAACATTGTTGACTTTGTAAGGTTTTTTGGAGGTTCTTATGATTTGACTCCAGTTGTATACCAATGATCGTGAAACTCCTTGCTTATTGTTGTCTGGAAAAAATGCTACTTTTTATGAAAAGCATGGTTGGCGCTGCAAGCGATGGATTAAAAGCGGTGAAACAGTTCTTGCAAGATAATTATTTTCTAATTCAGTTTTTCTTTTGTCATCTTTTAAATGTAGTTTTTCCATTAATAAAGGTTGTCTAATTGATGTGATGTAAGGTTAGTTATTTTTCTACTTTTAAAATATTTGTCTCCAAATTAATTTTCAATATTTGTCTGTACACTCCACTCAAGTACCTGAAAAGCATTTGAGTGTTGGTTTAAATTGGATATGCTAAACATTTTTCAGGATGTCACAGAACGCTTCACTTTTGCCACGTTATAATGGCAGAGAAAACTCCAATCAAAAGGACCGAGTTCATCGTAAAGCAGCTGGGATTTAACATAAACACTGTTCGAATGCACGCATGTTGGTTTGCAAATTAACCACTTTCGTGTGCTTCAGTTTTTCCAACTGGAATTGAATTATGTGATTGTACTGTTAATACCCAGTTCCCTGTATTTGTAGACTGTAGGAATAAGGGCATTTTCTAGACTGTGCAGAAAATCTTTTCATCAGGTGTATCTGGGTGAGAACATAAGTCCTATTCACACCCTTGTGTGCTTCATCAAATTTCCTGTTTAGGTTTTTCCTTTGTGGTGCACTAAAGCTGTGGAGACCAAATCTGTTGAATGTATTAGTAAATAACCTTGTCTTGAATGCATAATCGTAGGCTTTGTGATTTCTTCTTGTAGGTGGGATGTGAGGTGCAGATCGTGTTCACTACCTGTGAAGTTTAACTTGTACACCATTGGTGTGTCATCCCTATGATGTTAAAGATGTCCAGGGGATGTTTATTTTTTCCTTAGTCTGTTATGGGGTGGGAGGGAGGGGCAGACATGTACTGTAATGATTTATCTGCAAAACACAACAGTGCCTGACTGAAAAAAGTAAATTTTGAAAGCCAACCAAATATATCTTCTTGGAGACATCTTTTATCTTAGTGATTCAATTAATGTAATATTTATTTCTCCAGTATTGAATCTCATAGATTCACATGCTTGAATCAATGCCTGTCGTTGAAGTAGGGGTCCCACGGTATCATAGTAAGCAGTATAAATTAGTATAATAGGCTGCAAAAGGGAATTGAAAGTTCAGTTTGATAGCATATGTCGCTTTTAAAAAAGGGCCAAAGTTTTCCATTGAACAATCTGACACCCGCACCCTTTAGAACCTTCACCACAGAGGCTTCAGTCCCTCGGACTTTCTACTGCACATTGTGTGACGGGAGTCTCCCTGAGCTCTGCTCAGTTTTCTCTTTAGAACAGCTATGTTCAAGAGGATTTTCTCAGGTCAGATTTGAATTTCATCTTCTTTCGAACTTAGAATCCCCGGACCTTGTCAGAATACCCCCAAAAAGGGTCTATTTGAGGCATGTAAGACCTGCGGCAAAAAGAGATTACACTCCGAGGATCCTCATAATGAGTGTATTTACAGTCTCTATTCAGAGCATAAAGTTAAGGACTGTAAGATATCTGTCGTACATTCTCACAGAGAACCCTAAAGATCAGGGAGGGAAGGCTACTCATGTGATTAGAGACCAAAATCAAAGTATCACCCACTTTCTGAGGATGAGTGATGATGCTTCACAAACTGTAAAGTCCCACAAGAGAGACAGATCAAAGAAAGATGAGCCTTCAGAACACACCAGAAAGGCCCTTAAAAAATCTCGACATCTGGAGACTAAACAATCTGAGGAAATTTGTCATACAAAGTCAAAAGATTCCTCAAAAGTCTCTTCAGAACCCTCTTCACTGGCAGTGAAGAAAGTTTCTCTTAAGAAAACATCAAAATCACTTCCTTTATCTAAAGAGCTTGTTTCAGTTAAAAAAAAAAAAAAAAAGCATTTTCAGTGACATCCACCACCGTGATCTCTTCATCTCCACTAGCGTCAACAGTAGTCTCCTATACAATAACATTGGCACCGTCTACAAAGAAAACTCCTGTTCTCCAATGTCAAAACGCCATCTAAGAGGTCGTCAACAACATCAATGACCAAACAATCGCTGTCAACTGACTCATTGACGAACAAGCTGCCAACAGTAGCTTTACCTTCACAGACTAGAACCTCGTGGACAACAGCGTCAACCATGACCCGTCGACAAGAGTACTGTCAACCACACTGACAGTTTCCTCAATAAAAATTGCTGTTGCTACTGATAAAGTAAAGAGAACCTCTAGTAAAGAAGACCATCTAAATCACTGCTGACGGAAACACTAAAGATGATTCTTAAGCCCATAATGCCTACATCAAGCATGTCATTCACTTAAGTACCTCTAGGGGTTTTTACTTCCAGACCACGTCATCAAGCAAAATTGCTCCATTCCCATTGGCTCATCTCCTAGATGAGGACTTGGAGGATGAAGGTCCTTTTGGAGTGGCTCACAGCCCTTCAGAATTGCAGGTTAAATACCAATATGCCGGCCATTTTTATCAGGTCGATTCCTATTTAAGTGAACAAACCCAAGAGTACTATCTGGTCTCTTCTCCACAATGTCACCATGAGCAAACCATCCAAATGCCATAAGACCGGATTTTCAATCTTCAAACAATGCTCTAAGATTATTACAAACGCTTTCCTGAACCTGCTACATCTGCCCCTCCATTGCACCTTCAAACTCACGTAAGGTCACCACATCATACTCCACTTATTCGTCCTGCCACACTGCCTCTGTCAGTAACTTCTTTGTCAATGCTACCATTGGCAGACCCACCAGCAGATGACCCTGACACCTCAGAAGGTGATCAAGAAGGTGAAATAAGGGATCAAGTGTCAACAACAACTGAGTGGGATGATTACATTATAACACCATCTCCACCGCTCCAACCTCCAGTAGACTCCCCTCCAGATGATATTGGTGGTTTTCATAATATAATGGAATGTGCAGCGAAGAGATTCCAATTACCCTTAATCACCAAACCGGCTGCTTTTTATACGATTTCAAGAGCCAGTGTAAAAGTTGGTGAAGGCAATTCCCATAATAGATTTCATCTGGCAAGAGGGTATCAGCACTATGAAAAATCCAGCCACTATACCAACAGTCATACCCAGACTGGATAAAACATGTAAAGTACCAGATGATGCACCAGCATGCGTAGTGGGTCATCCCAAGCCAAATTCTGTTATTAGTCAAGCGGCTCAAAGGTGCTCAAAGAACCCCTCTACACCTATCACTACACCACCAGATAGAGACGGACACCACCTTGATTCCATTGGGAAGCAATTCTCAAGTATGCCAGGACTTGCAGTGTGTGCAACTAATTCCCTGGCAATTCTTGCAAGATCCGACAGACAAATGTGGTCGAACAGGTCTCTGTTTATAGATCTTCTAGCAGATTAATCTAAAGAAGCAAGAAAGATTCTCCAGGAGGGAGAACGAGCCTTTGTGGAGATAAAAACCTATGCCATCGATATTTCAGCAATGGCATTTTGCCATTCGGGTGTGGAGCAGCTGTAGTCCGAAGGTAAGCCTGGTTAAAAGCTACATCTATTAGACCAGAGGTACAGAGCTAAATCTTAGACATACCTTACAATGGCGAATCATTGGTTGGAAAACACATCAGTACCTTTCAAGCTATCAAGACCAATTCTGATACTGCCAGATCATTGGGAACACTACAAACTTAGAGGCAGCTCTTTCGAGAAGGCAAGGGCAGGAGCACTTTTTCCTATCGAGCAGGATTTGAACCCTATAGGCAACACTGTTGACCTTATCAAGGGCAATATTGTTCACCGCAATACACACACCTGCCTTCAACATCTTACAAACAACCAACAAGAGGGAAGCAGTCCACCAGAGGATGAGACGCTACAAGGAAACCATGACCTTGCACGAGTGCTGGCTACCCCCATTCCTTCAATCTCATCTTCTGGGAGGTTGCATTTCTCAATTGCTACATCATTTGTCCTGTATAACAACCGACAAATGGGTTCTAGATGTCACAGCCCGGGGACATACCCTCGAATTTAACAAGCCGCAAAGTCCCACCCAGAGGTCCATCCCCTCCATGTCTAAAACAGTTACTTATGGAGCTTTCTCTTATTTTAATAAAAAGGGGGGACAATAGAATGGGTTCTGAATTCTCAGAAAGGAATGGGATTCTATTCTTGATCTTATCAGGAAAAAGGCAGGAGACTGGCGCCTGATCTTGTGTCTGTGGAAATTAAACAAGTATTTAACAAAGCAATCATTTCAAATGATCACCTTACCAGACATTTTACACCTTCTAAACCATGGGGACCACGACCGCTCTCGACCTCCAGGACACACATTTCCATATCCCCATTCATCCCAAACATTGGAAGTACTTACGATTCCTGGTAGCTAGCGCCCACTTCCAGTTCAAGGTACTTCCCTTCAGGTTAAAGTCACTCCACGAATGTTCACCAAATGTCTTGCACCAGTGGCAGCCCATCTAAAACAGAGGAGTCCAAGTATTCCTGTACTTGGACGATTGGTAAATCAAAGCTCCAACATCTCAAAAAGCCACGAAATAGTCTTGTGCTGTTCAAGAAATTAGGTCTCACAACAAACATTCTAAACTCATATCTCACTCCGAAGACAAAGCTAACCTTCCTTGGTGCAGTTCCACACACCAGCACTGACAAAGCTTTTGCCTCCCTGGAATGACAGGAAGATCCAGCAATTGGCCCAAAAACCCACCAAAAGAAAGTTAAAGTCAATTTCAGTTCGGATGTACAAACCTCTCATGGGAATGCTAGCCTGCATTTCTCGAATTCCAAATTGCAGATTTCACATGCATCCATTGCAAGAGGAAATAGATGAGCATTGGATGCAAACACAGGGATCTCTCAACGATACAATTCAAATCACCCCAGTAATGGTTTATTCCATGCAATGGTGGGCTCAGAAGCCGAATATCTCAAAAGGTCTAACATTTCGACCACCAGTGGCAGACTTTATGATGACAGACGCATCCCTACTGGGTTGGGGTGCTCAGCTCCAGGACCTCACAGTCAGCAAAAAATGGTCCCCCCCTTTGAAAGGAAGATGCACATCAATCTAGAGCTGAAGGCCATAGCTTTAGCATTCTGCTCGTTCCTTCCCAGAATTGCAGGCTCATCCATGCTTATCAGAACAGACAATACCACCAGCATGCACTATTTAAGCAAGCTGGGAGGAACACAATCGTCAGCCCTATCCACCAGGCACAGGAAATCTGGAAGTGGACCATACACAACAGGATAGCATTGAGAGCAGAACATTTGCCAGGGGCTTCAAATATGCTAGCAGACAAATTATGCAGGTTGATTTCAGCTTGCCACGAGTGGGAGTTAGACCATCAACTTCTACCAACCATCTTCACTCAGTGAGGCACTCCGTGACTTGACCTATTTGCAACCTGGAGCAACTGCTAATGCCAGTATTACGCAAGCTGGCATCACCAGAAAGGATCTTGGTGAGTGCAGTTTCGATAAGGTGGTCAAATATTTGCTTACGCTTTTCCCCCCCAATACCTTTAATTCCTCAGATAATAAGGAAAATGAAAAGGTAACTAGGCAGGATCATCCCCGTTACTCCCAGATGGCTCAGACAATTCTGGCACACAGAACTACTCCTACTTTCGGAACAATCCCACATACAGCTGATGGCCAGTCTGCCATTAACAATGAACAAGGGCCAGATCCGACACCCCAATCCAATGTCTGTGCTTTTATCGGTCTGGCTCGTGAATACCATAACTGTTTTACACCATCTATTCCAATATGATGAGCCAAATTCAAAAAAATTCTTTCCCACCATCCGCTTTTTTTTGTGGATATCATTGTTATGTTTATTTGCAAACTGCTGACTGTTCGGATTTAAGCATGTGAATCTATGGAAGATCTAATACTGGAGAAGAAAATTAGTTATTTCCCTGTAACTGTAGTTCTCCATTATTGGTATCTTTTGTAGATTCACATGTGAACCACCCTTCTCCCCATAGATGCTCCCCTTATTGCTGGTCCTTCTCACCATTGTGCAGAAAATCTGAGGGTGCTGTCGTCTGATTCGTCAATGAAAAACTTAGGCCCTTTTTTAAATTTTTATTTTGATAAAGGACATAGGCTATTAAACTGAACTTTGCATTCCTTTTGCATTCTATTATACTAATTTATACTGCTTACTACAATATCATGGGACTCCCACTTTGACAATGGGGAATGATTCAAGCATATGAATCTATGAAAGATGCCAATACTGGAGAACTACAGTTGCAGGTAAATAACTTATTTTCTTCTGTGCTGTCCCCTACCTCTTCCATCACTTTGTATTGATTTCTTCTGTGGCACTGGCTATGCATGCAGAGGAGATGTAGACAACTCTTGCATGTTTCTTAAACAAATAGAAATGATTGAGTTGAGGAGTTTTGGTGAATTCTCCTTTTGAATATAAAATTGAACTTCCTTTAGCGAAACCACCTTTAGTTCACTGCAGAAACCTTTTGTGCCACATTTAGTGCACGGAAAATGCTAGCAGTTTGCCTGAACAGGTTTGGTATTGCAGCTGTAAATGTCAGCAAAGGTAAGACCAGTGCATCAAATTATCAATATTTAAACATAAAATGTGCCTATACATTTGTTTGAGGCTTGACTAGCCACATGGGACACAGGGAAACCAATCAGGGCACTTGTTTTATGGGCGGCTATACAAAACTTTCATCAGGTATCCAGCTTGGCAAAAACACTACCTTATCAAACACACTGGTATAATCCCTCAAACGCCAAATTCCTCCTGGAGATGGTTGGACTCACTCTGTTCAGCATGGGGCTAGTATGACTACATTTTCTAGGGTTCACTTTTGTTCCCTATGGTACATCAAATGTATCCATCCTGTTATCATACTAAAGTCCATCCTTTAGTGTATCCAAGCAGTCATCCATGTACCCCTCATCTGTGCACCTGTCCGTTTGCACAAAGTTTGTGGATGTTTTCTTGTTCGCGGTTTGTGGCCTGCAGTCTGCATGCACTATGAATGCCAATTGTATTGGATTTGTCAGTGCTTGATTTAACAGGTGACAAGCTCAGTTTTTTGTGACTAATGGTGGTTGGGTGAACTGTTGTACAACTGCTTCAGAAAAAACTTTAATCTGACTGACACTTTTGCTTATGGATATTGGCACACCCAGCAATTAAAAAATCTGCATTAAAAGGCCTGATCCCCCTTTTTGTTGAAAAAAGGCTTGCTGATGGATACGATTTCTCTGCATGTTATGTATTCTTCACCCATTAGTCACAACCTGCAAGACTGCGTGTTTTTATAATGTAGTTATGTCTCCAGGGATGTGGTTTTAGGGTTAATGTTGGGACACTGTAATAGTATGACCTTCACACTGCAATGTAACTTGAAGTGGTGTCCAGATGGCAGTCTCTTACCAGGAACATTTAATAGGTTCCTTGAAAGCTCAGGCAAGCATAATTTGTTTTACATCTTAATTTGCATTTCATTATTGATTATGACAAACTTCCAAACAGAATCTGTAAGCTAGAGGCATGCACTTCATCAACAATGTGCATAATAGATGAGCGAAGATGGATTAAGATGACCTTTATACAGTGTTGCCTGTTGCATTGAGAAGTGGGTGTAGAGAAAAAGGTAACAGTCCTCCAGCTCCAACAAGTGGGACTTCCTAGGGGAAATCCTAGTGTATCCCAGGCAAACACCATGATAAATAGTGCTTTTTAAAAAAAAAAAATCCTAAAGGAAAGGCTGGCAGAAGAGAACTATGTGAATTGAAGACAAAAGTGTGTTTGAAGGGCTTCCCTGAATAGAAAGTCATCAGTGAGGTGCATGAGTGGATCGTGCAAGTTCCAGATTTTGGCTGGCTGTTAGGAGAAGGATTAATTGTCAATCCTGGATCATCTGATCTTTGGAATAGAAATGAGTTGCAGAGAGGAAGATCAGGACACTAGGCTATGGCAGTTTTAGCTGGAAGGAAACGGAAACCAATTTTGTGAAAAGCCCTATGTCCTAGACAAATGGCTTTCATTCAGAAGCGATTGAGGATGGAGGCCAGTGAAGCTTAGAAAGTTAGGCGATGTGTGCTTGGATTTAGGAAGATTGAAAACTATTCTAGCTAATACATAGGAGGCACTAGATATAATATTGTGGAAAGACCTAAATAGAATAAATAATCCAGCTCATGGGGAATGGTTGACAATGAGAAGCTGACTAGAAGGTATAGATAGACCCGGGAAGACATAGATGCTAGAAACATGCAATGTTCATTTGTTTCTCTGGGTGGAAAGGGAGAGTGAGTCAATGAACCTTAAGGCCCAGGTTGTGGACTTCTGTAGCTGGGGTGGTGGGCGCAGAGTTCAGGAGATCAAACGTTTTAAAGAGAGAAAGGGAAGTTAACTGGGTTGGAAACAATTACAGAGAAATTTACAGTAAATGGACAGTGCTAACCACTATTGGCCTTCTCTTAAACATGTATATGTGAGCACATGCATGCATGGGCTGCATGTGATACTAGTCTTGAGCATCCTGGTATCTGAATATCTGTGGCTTTGGGAATGCCTTATAACATAAGTGGGTATTTATAGGCCAGGTCTGTAAGGCTTACCAAAGGTCTGTGGTGCTTAAACTTACACATTGTAGGTGAAATCTGCAGTAAAGTTTTTCCCTTCTTGGGATTTGGGGGTCTAGCAAGGTATCAATATAGGGGGAGCGTGCGCCCTAAAGTACAGATCAGCAGTTCCTGACTTCATACCTATACTCCTTATGACGCTTTAGGAATTGCCATGACCTACTGAGCAAAGTTAATTACTCTGCTCTCCAGAAGGAGGATAAGTGGCCTCCTCACACAGAGCCACGAACAGTGCTTGAACCAATTCCTAGGAAAGGAATGGATGGGGAGGAAATCTGCATGTTAATTAGCTTGTCGCACTGCACTTGGGCTGGGACAGCCCAGGCCCACAGAAACAAAGGAAGAGGGTGAGACCTGGAGCCAACACAAGATGACGGACCCTTTGCTGTTTTGGTGGTAAGGGCTGAGTCAGCTTGGAGTGGAAATGTGCTCTGAAGTCGCCGTATTGAAGTGCCCTAGACTGCTGTGCAGGAGGGGTGGGACAAAGATGGAGTGCTGATGTGGTATATTAGGATTGACAATAGCTGCTTGGCTTCCAGAACTTTCCACCCCAGCTTAAAAACCTCTGCACAAAGGATACCATACATAACACCATCTAGACCTGCAGCAGACTAGACCTGCTCCCTCTTACACCCAGGGTAGAATAGTCGACTCCAGTGGTCAGTTGGATGCCCTGTTAGGCTACAGGTATACAGTAAGCTTCTAGAAGCCTTTTTTCCTAAAGTGCCAAGCTGACAAATGGGAACTGGACTTGGTCTTGACTTTGCTGTTGACCTCTGCCTGATACCCTAGGAGTCTATAAATGTCTACCCCTAGGGTTGTTATAACTAAACTTCTGTGGTTGTTTGGAACTTAACAAAAATATCAATGTTTTTTCTTTAAGCTTTTGGACTTTCACCAGGGCCAATGTACTTGCATTTGACCAGGGCTGTGTCGCTATCAACCTCAAATCGTGCCTATATATAGGTTTACCACTTCTGTAGACTGTCAATGTCACTTTGTGCTTTTTAGCATAATAACTACTAAAAATGTAAAATATTCATATCGCTGGTTCCCCTTTTTAGATTTTTATCAGTCAACTTTTAGAGTGTGACCTGTCACACGGGAGGGTATCCAAGCCCTGGCTGGGTTTGGTGTGTTTGGCGAAGAGCCATGTTTTTAGCACAGCACTGTACGGAACTCCTGTAGAGTAGAGGAGGTCCTGATGAGCAAGGGAAGGACGATCCAGGCTTTCAGTGTGAGACAGGAGAAGGAGTATCCTTCTGCTCTGCTGCATTGTTTTCAGGGGGTGTGGGACAGCCAGGAGGGAGGCAGAGCAGAGGTGTCTGGAGGGTTTGTGTAATCTCAACTGATGGTTAATGTAGGTGGGTCTGTAGTCATGCAGGACCTTGAACACGTTGAGGAACTTGAACTGGCACATCTTCTGAACCAGGAGCCTAGTGTAGTGTTTTGAGGTGGAGGGTGATGTGGGTGTGAGGAGGAAGATACAGAAGAAGTCTTGCTGTGGCGTTCTGGATGGTCTGTAGCTTTTGAAATAGATGTTCCTCGAATCCCAAGTGAGGGGTGGTTCTGTAGTCCAGTCCGACTGGTGATGAGGGCTTGGGTGATGTCTTGCATTCTGGGGCAAACCATTTGTAAACTCTTACGTAACATGCACAGGATGAAAAGGCAGGAACGTGACACTGCGTTTACGTGGAACCTCATGTGAGTTTGCTATTCAGGATGATACTGAGATTCTTGGCGTGCTTGGCTGGGGTTGGAGTGGTCCCCAGTTTTGTCTCAGAGGGAGTTGTCGCTGCCAAAAATCAAGACTTCTGTCTTAACTGTGTTGAATTTGAGGCACTTATTCCTCATCCAGTTTGTGATGCTAGTCATGCATTGGTGGAAGATGGTTCTGGCGGCAGTGTAGTTTTCAGAGAGGATGATTTTTGTTTTGTCAGAGTAGGATGTAATGAGCTTGTGGGTTCAGACTATGTTGGCAAGGGGGAGACGTGTAGATGTTAAGGGTGGGGGCTGACTGGTGAGCCTTGAGGGACTAGGCAGATTGATTGATTGGTTCAGAGGTGAAGAGTTGAAGGTGGACTCATGTTCTGACAGGGAGGAAGGAGGCAATCCATCCTGGGGTGGCTCCTTGGATACCCATGTTGTGAAGTCTGATGATGAGTGTGTATTGGTACATGGTGTTAAAGGCTGCTTAGAGATTGAGGAGGCTAAGAGCTGCTTTCTTTTCTTTTTCGCGGAGGGGCTGGATGTAGTCTGTGGCTGCAATCAGGACTGTCTTGGTGCTGTGGTTGCTGCGGAATCCGTGTTCGGAGTCGTCCAGGAGGTGATTGTGTGCCAGGTAGATGGTGAGTTGTTGGTTGACTTTTTTTATGACTTTGGGCCGGGAAGGGAACAGGGATATGGGTCTTTAGTTGTGAGTTTGTTGGGTTCTGCTGAAAGCTTTTTCAGCAGAGGGTTGATTTCTGCATGCTTCCATTCTGATGGGAATGTGGCAGAATCCAGTGAGGTGTTTAATATGGTGGAAACTTAGAGGACAATCCTGGATGCCACTAGGTTGAAGATGTGGTGAGGGCATTGTTTGGATGGGGGGCTCCTGAATGGATGGATTTTATGATGTGATGTTGTCCTGAGTAGTGAGGTGGTTAGCCTTGGGATGGTCATGTGGGTGGAGGTATGACCATTGAAAAAGTCTTCAGGCTTGAGTTTGAGTTGAAATTTCTGTAAATGTTGGTGATTTTTGTCATGGTAAAAATCTGCAAGGCTGTCTGATTGTTCCAGAAAGGAAGAAATGTTGTTTGGCACGGTCGTGGGGCTTGGTGGATTCTTTGACTATGCAGAAAAGCTCCTTACTAAAATTGGGTTTAGCTTTGATGCTAGGGCTTTTCTTGTCATCTCGCGTAGTTTGCGGTGGTACAGGTTGAGTGCTGATTTGTAGGCAGTTCTGTTGGCTGGGTATTTGCTGGCGCTCCACCTTCTTTTGAGGGGCTTGCAGTGGTGCTTGGCTGTCTTGAGGTCCGCTGGCTTGCTTGGTGAATCTTCTGTTTCTCTTGTTCTTGATGGGGGTGACGATGTTGGCGCAGCCAGTGATCCAGGTGTTGAATCTTCTGACATCCTATTTCACGTTGTTGTGGTGTACGGGTGGGTTGAGGGCAAGGGTGTTGGTCCATTCAGTCTCTGATACCTTGTTCCAGCTGTGGTTGGCAGTGTTGGGTTGCATCAGGAGAGGGCATGGGGTCGTTATGAAGTGGATGATTGGGTGGTCGGTCCGTGTGAGTTTGGTGCAATGGCTGTATTTGATGGGGGTCACTTGGGGGTGAATATGGGGTTGAGCATGTGCCCTGCGATGTGCGTGGAGTAGTGTATGAGTTGAATGGGGCCGATGTTTTTCACGCTTTCTAGGAGGTTTTCAGAGTTCGGGTCGGTTGTGTTGTTGAGGTGGAAAATTAGGTTTCTCAGCAACTTGCTGTCCTTCGCGATGATGGCAAGGATAGGCCATGAAATCAGTGATGAGGTTGCAGAAGGTGGTTCGATGACCCCCCCGTCCCCCCCCCCCCCTGTCCTCCCCGCCCCCAATCGTGGATTTCTCACCCGTTTGGATAGTGAAGTTGATGTTTTCCATTGCTAGGATGGCATTGTACGTGGCGGTAGTGCATTTGATGGAGTCTCTGGATGATGGTGATTCCTCGGACTGGCTTGTTACTGCAGTGGGTGATTCTGTATCCTACAGGCATGGCGGTGGCGCTGTCAGGGGGCTGACGCAGGGTTGAGTGTGCTCTCGGTTAGGAAGACAATGTCGGGCGCAAGAGTTTTGATTACGTCCTAAACCTTGGTTGCTTGTTTGCTGAGTGAACCAGTGTTGAGGAGGGTGCATGCGAGCTGGTGGGGTGGGTAGCTTGTGCTGCTCATCAAGTGGGCTGGGTTTTGTTGAGGGTGTGCATGTTGTGGCGGAGTGTGCCGATGAAAGGTCCTACCATGGAGTGTGGTGCAGCGCAGTGGCCCGTTTCATGGTGGCATCGAGGGCAGTAGAAGTGTAGCTGTGGGTGGCGGTTGCACCAGTGATCCTGGCGCTGGGTGCAGACTGGATTGCTTTTAGTGATACTTATGAAAGTTACTCTTTCTTATTCAGACTGAAATTTTTGTTTTACATTGTTTTAGTACTACATAAATATTTTACAAATTGCCCTATGTTAAGCTTGTCTGCTCTGCCCCATAGCAACCAGAGGGTTGAGTTCAATATAATTAAATTACTTTGAGGGTTCACCCTGACAAGGGTTGTGATTATTCCTTGAGATGAGCAGTAGCCCTCACCAAATAATCAAATGTCTTACAGGGACTGAGGAATGCCACCTTCTCTTGGCCTGTTTGCAGATCTGTCTGTCTTTTAAAATACTGATCAAACCAGGGGGCGAGTTGGTGATGAACAAGGTTCTTTCTGGTCTGGGAGTAAAATCACCCATTAGGTCCAAAGTGGAAGAAATCTGTGAATTAACATGATCATTCTTCCTCATGACCTGGGGAGGCATGAGGGAAGTGATATTAGAGGAGTTTGTTTGGGCAAAATAAAATATTTTTCTCATCGACATGTATGTTAGGTGGAGGTGAGTTAGTCTGGGAGAAAATGAGCAGATGAAAGGGAATAGCACAATGATCAGCCCAGATAAGGAGGATGACATTTTAGTTACAGAAGAAAGCAGATAGAGGTAAACCAATCTGTAATATGCAATTTAGTAACGGTTCCTGCCAGTCTTGCCTTGGTTGAGAGTAGGTGTCATGGGAGGCTTCCAGATAATCCCTCAAAATCTCACCGCCTCAGTTTTTTTTAATGAAGGATCATGCTTTGAGCACTTTGTGACAGACTGGCCAGTAGCATAACTAAACCACATTGATAAAATTCATAAATATTTTCAGAGCTGTTAAGTGGCCACTTCTGTTCCTCATCCCCAACACCTCGAATTCCAAGATGGAAAGTGCTCAAATGTATGACATTGGGCAAATTGCTAGCAAGGTATGTGGCAAAATAAGACCAGAATAATTATTTTTGTCAAACCTTTCTTAATGCTTCCTGCAGTCCCCTGCAGATTTTGGCTTTTTTTTCTTAAGCTAGATTTTCAAACTGATGTTTACTCTAGGAAAAAGACAAAACATTGCCTTTGTGTAAGTTTTGTTTTTTCTTCCGCTCTGTTTAGCAGTTTCATATAACGTCATTGACTCTGTACGTTTGTCCCCTTTTGTTAGATCGAGCACACAAGCGCTCTGACCTGTTGTAATGTCTGTGGGCTTTTAACCACACCCACTGCACGCCCATCACTCACTCATTCCTGGGTTGCCTTTCAAAAATCATTTATCGTTGGTAAATGCTTTAAATTTGTCCCTCCTTGGGGCAGTTTGTTTACTGACTTGGAAATCGACCCTGTTACATGGATAATTGCACTTTTGTTGACCTGTTTGACTGCAAGCGAACTTCTTTTTCCTTTTGTGACCCTCCTTCGCACTCATGGCGACCATATCGCTTTGAATCGGCTTGCTTCTGTCAACTGTTTAACTTTTCATTTTTAATTTATGTGGCAAGAAAAGTCCAGTTAGGAATTTACAACATTAACCGCTTTAACTCAAGAAAACGCTAGCCCCATTGCATTTCATATGCTTGTTTGTTGCATTTCCCCTAATGAATCCCTACTTGAGGATTGCACTAGACCCTGGGGAGGGCTCTACTCCATAAGACCACTGGGGGTGGTGACTGAGGGGAAAGAGCCCCCTGGGCATTTGCTGAGTTTTCAGCCCTGTGCTGCCTGGGCTACCTGTCAGTCTCTCAGGTTGAGGAAGCTGGCCTAGTGGGAGAGAGCAATGCAGCTCAGGCCTTCAGTGTGATTTGGCATCACCAGAATCATAAGCTATGATGATTTTGTAACGTCAGGCAACATGAAGTAAACAAATGCACTGCACATGTTTTTGCTGTTAATGAACAGTGAATCTGTTTACAGGAACATCTGCTTCACTTTTGTCTGAGAACTGAAGCTCTAGAAGAATGGCTGTGCCTCCTTTTAACTACTAAGTTGACCCTCCAGTCCTGCTAGACTGTCCCCAGGGCTGCAACCTTCTCCATGCCTTCTGCTCCCTCTTGCAGACAGCGTGCCATAGTGGAGGAGGATGCCTGACTTTGGCTCAGCTCGTGGTCTCCTTGGACTTGTCCAAAAACAATTGCTGACTGCTTTAAGCACATTGTGCAATTGTCAGGATACCCTCCGATGTGATAGTGCGCTCTACAAATCTGCATATCATTACAAAACATAACTTACAAACTATATTGTGTCTTGACCTTTCACGTAATAGCTTTAATTTTACCTACCTTGAGGAATCTCAGTTTCTTAAGCGCAGAAGGATCAGATGAAGGGTTTACTCGACCCTCTCTGGATTTAAACTTGAGGCATCTTTGTAATAGACGTTTAAATTATGGTTTCGTTACAGACTTAATGTAATAATTTTCTAAATTTTTAAAAAGTGCAAGCCCATCTCTAAGACTATGGGAGGGGTCATACAGCAAATATATAGAGTGCTTACATGGTCATCTTAACTGTGATAAATTTATTGCCTGTTTCACGTTACGTAAATCAAGAAAATAATAAAAGCCTGAAACAGCCGGAGGTAGGTGGTAATAACATCAAATAACTGGGGAGACTGTTCTACTCTGAAAGTATATTTCATGGAAGCTGGCAGCAGAATAATTTTATCAATATTACGGACACATTCATTAGGAACATGCACACTGTTTAAAATATGCGAAGTGCTTGCATTTATGCACGTGTGAAAGATTTTGTTTCATGGAGTAGAAGTTATTTCCTTTGAGTCTAGCCTACACAAAGTATACTCTAGTTCATTACTAGGCCTTACGTACCCTTATATTGTATGCAATTAAAAAGTGAGTTTGAAAAAGGCTGCTGATTTCACAACAGTACCTGTAAAAAGGTAATTAATGTGAACGTCGCAGTCCCTACTTTCACTTCTTGCTTCACTTCTTGCATTCACTGGGAGTATTTGCTTTTTCTAGATGGTGTGGTTCTGTAAGTTTTCTTCTATGGGCATGTGTTCATGACTTGAAACAATTGAGAGCTCTAGAATTGAGACTAAAGGCAGTTGGAGATTGTCACAGTGCCTGTCAGTGGTTCATAAGATGTGCGAGAGTATATACTCATCCAGTCCCTAGTATGGCCCCTCTACTGTGCACAGAAGGCAAGAGTTATGTATGTGCCAGTAGTATTTACCATTTTATTTGAAAGTGTAAAGGAGACATAGACGGCAACTTAGAATATTGACTGCCGAAAGGGAAAAGAAAATGCTGTCCACAGGTGTGGAGGAGGATGGGTGTGTATTTGAGTTTTTGTGAGAGTAAGAGCCTGCAATAATTCGAGCGAGATCACTATGTTCGCTATACTTCAGTGCTTGTATTATGCACCACCAGTTCAATGAGCACCAGCCACCACTGCACAAAAAGCATTTTGCAAATCCCATGAAGCTACGGGTGACCCCAAATTCATAAGCCTACAAATAGGCTCTGCGCCAAAACTCAGAATCTTGTGCACGTATCGGAAATACATTTGTTTTCTTCATACTCATTTTTCCGTCCTTAACTTTTACCAAAGGAGTTTCTCTCCGGTTGGCACCCATTGAAAAATCATAAGCTGCAGCTCAGTTGTTGGCCCTGATCTGTACATTAAATGCTACTAGTGGGCCTGCTGCCTATTGTACCCTCCCCCACACACCCTCACTCAAGTAGCCTTTTTAAATGTCCCAGGCCTTCCATTGCAGCCTTTGTGGGCAGTTTTAAACTGTCATTTCAACCTGGCAGAATAAAAACTTTGCCAGAGCTTAACCTTTTATTTTTTTAAATACATATGCCACCCTTAGGATAGGTCCTAAAAAGCTCATTGTGCAAGGTGCGTCCTAGTTAGTTAGATGTACTTTTAAGTTTTACACGTCCAGGTAGTGAAAAACTTCAAAATTAGTTTTTCACTATTGCAAGGCCTACCTCTACCATAGGAATACATTGGGCTACCTTATTACATTTAATGAGCGTTAATGTTTGTTTGGGAGCAGGTAGGAATGTCTTATCTGGTGTCTGAGGAGTTGTAATTCAAGCCCCTTTTTAACAGTAAAGTAGGATTGTAGTCACAATTCTGAAAATGACACTTTTAAAAAGTTGGCATTTTCGTTTCCTAACCATTTAGTGCCTGTTTCCTGGGTCACATGACTAGTTGCAGTTAGCCTTTGCTATGTCGTGGGTTTGTAGAGCATGCCTAATTTACCATGAGGGTATCCTGGTGCTGAGTAGGGTGGCTCTAGGGGAATTGGGGAGGGGCGGGGTGTGTTTAAGGAGAACATGCCTGTTTCCTCTGGAGGCGCCATGTATTGATGATCCTGCAGAAGTCTATAAGGGAGGGGGAGGTTGAGGGGTTGCAGGAAGGAATTCCAGTTTTTGGCTGCAGGGTATGAGAAGGATCACCCACCACCTCTGGTCTTCTTGTTGTGAGGGAGTTGTGCTCTTGCCAGGGATGCAGATCAAAGGTTTTGGTAGAAGTTGAGGTACAATGGACTGGTGTTGTGGAGTGCTTTGTAGGTGTGGGGGAGTGAAACTTACATCTTTACTGGACTGGAAGCCAGTGAAGATTGTTGAGGTGTGGGGAGGTGGTTATTTTTGCGGATACTCAGGATGAGTCTGGCTGCGGCGTTCGGGGTGGTGTAGAGTCGGTGTAGAACATGAGCTGGTATTCCGAAGCAGAGTGGAGTGAGTTCCTGATCCTCAAGAGATGTGCCTCCCAGTCCTGGATGCTTGGTGTGGCATCAGTTGAGCTCCTTGAAGGAAAGGAGAAATCCTGACATTTTGGGCTCTTTCGCCAACCAGCACAAAGTTCTGGCGAACCAGACTCTGCGCTACAGGGACTGCCAGCAAGTCTCTGCTCTACACCATCAATGGCCTGCTTTGACCTCCAACACGAAGTTCCAGCAATGACTTCGCAAAACCCAACAGGTTCTTTGTGCTACAGCGGCAACCATCCATGACACTGCCTGTCCACTGTGAACGGAACTCATGCTGGGCTTTAGGCGGTTACTTTTTCAGGTGGATTAACTTGGTCCCTGCATCTGGCCTGCGATCCATTGCAGTCCATCTGAACATACGACTCTCAACTGGTCTCGCACAACCAGATGCAAGTGGTGCATTGTGTTTTTTTAGGCGTATCTCTAGTTCGGATGATTGGATTTTTGTGTCAAATAATGTATACAATTTTACTCTACATTTCTAAATTGGTGTGTAATTTATTTTTGTTTTCACTTTATTACCGATAGTGCCCTGCATAAATACTTTACACATTACTTCTAAGTTAAGCCTGACTGCCTTTGTGCCAAGCTAGCAGATGGTTAAGCACAGATTAATTTAGGTACATTTTGTGGTGCACCCTGACAGCGTTGTGGCTGGTGGATGAGAGGCATTTCACCCCCCTTAAACAACAACCTATTTTCTCACACTCACCTATTTCCTACTGATGTGTGAGAAAAATGTGGCAAATGGCCTTTCTTCCCATTCTAACATGGTTTCTAGATTCTTTTAAAACATTGTCCATAGTTCTGCTTTCTAGACCCCCTGGCACTAAGGATTTTGTCCCTGCCAACCCAAGCCAGTCAGTTGGACTGCAACCACCCCACAACCCGCTGATCAATATTTGAGTGAAATATATGTTTCAGTTAACCACTCAAATTGTCACATGGCTAGTTGGTGGAATCAGACCCTCTTGTATTGAAGGAAAGGTGCACCTAGTAACACTGAAACAATGGATATATTTTTAAGGATGTATTTTTTAAATCAAAATCTGATGTAGGGCTTTAATTCTTATGACTCTTTAGATAGTGAAGATCCTTATTTGAATGCTGAAAATCACCAAGAGAAATTTTGTAGAAATATATAAATATGCACAGCAGGTGCACCGTCTGACCCTGCCCATAAATACTCCCAGAAGCTTGCAGAAAAGGTTTCCTTATTTTAGTCATGATAACAGCTAGGACCCATCTTTCCCCAAGAACCAGAAAGACCTAAAAATATTCAGATCACCAATTATAGATTCATTTATTCTGCACAGTTTGATTCGTCTGCTAAGTGTTCTGAATATTGGAAATAAAATGCAAATGAAAAAAGTATTTGACAAGTTAAAGGTACATAAACTTTAGAGTGTGCATGATTCCCAGAGAAATAATACTTTGTTAAAAAAATTAAAAAAAATTGAGCCAGCGACATCCAAGGGATTTGTGTCTAAGAGATTTAAATAAACCATCCATTTTAAAAGTTAACTCAGCAATTCCCATACTGGCAATTGAAAGGAAATTTTACTGAAGAGAAAACGCTGATCTGGTGAAAACCAGTGCTATATAATTTGGCTGCATTAACTTCAGCTGGAATTACATTATGGACAATGTATACTGGTGTACACTTTATCAGGTTTCTTTCCAAAGCTGCTGATCCATTAACCCACAGATTAGCTGCCCCTACAACATAAATTCCTCCATGACTAATTAAATAGTGTTGATATGGAATGCCAGAGATGGGTATACATCCTGTACAACAATGACTTTACCAAGCAGATTAGTATATATATATTTTTTTTAATAAATAACAATTGTCAGTGTTATCCGAAAATAGGCGGAAAGATGAGGTCAGCGGGAAAGGAAGGTAATGGTAAATTTGGGGTGTGCTAGTGGTAAAGGGAGAAAAGGGTAATTTTAGGGTCTGGGGGTTGGTGTAGTAAAGGGAGGTAAGTTAATGTTAGGATTTTTTCTGGTGAGTAGAGATAAAGGGTGGTGAGGGTAAATTTAGGGTTTAGAGGTGGGTGATGGTAAAGAGGTATGGGTAATTATAGGGTTTCGGAGTGGTTAGATGTAAAGGGAGGTTAGGAGTAAAAAAAAAAAAAGAAAATGTTCCCCCTGGTAAAGGCATACATTGTTATGACCCATATTCCAAAGAATGCTGAAACATTCTAGTATACTTCCTGTGCATGAACACCTATCTGAAATTAGTGGAAATGTGGATTTGGATTATGTTTCACATCCTGTGAAAAAGCAATGGTTTGTATCTGCTTCAATATATGGCATCATTAGAGAAGAACTAGCATATTCAGAAAGAGAAGCTATAGAAAGAATTGGGGATACTGACAAGTAAATAATACAGATCATAGTTAAGGTCATAGACAATGGCTTCCAGACACTCAAAATGAATATACACAATTTTGACTATGTCTTCAGTCTTGAGAAAGAAACTTTAGATTGGTTACAACAATAACAATTTCAGATGAGAGCTCTAACAGTTATAAAAACTGCTGTAGCAGTTTATAAATGAAAGTGCTGTGTTTGGCCTTTAAAATGTGACCACAAGACTGATGCCAATGGCTAATCAAGCATGTGCAATGCAGTAGGTCTCACACTTGCGAGAATTAGAGCTATTGGCATTGTAAATGCATAACTGGACTTTTCTTGCCACATAAATTGGTCAACGTTGCTGCATAATTTCATCCTACACTGTAATTTCAGTGGCCCTGCATATAAATAAAGCACTTCCATTTACCTCCTTCTTCTATCTGCAGCAAAATTTGCTATTTAGCATTTGAATTTAAATCTGCTATACTAATTAGAACACCACTTTCACCGCCCCAACGTGTAAAAGAAGGAAGAAAAAAAAAAAAAGCGAATTTTGGGCTTTGAGATCTCAAGATTTTTTAAACACTTCTTTATGGATATGGCCACAGTAGTGTGGAATTCTCTGCCAGCGTCTCTGAGATTGGAAAACATATCGTACCACTTAAAACCACACATGAACAAACTGAGAGCAAGATTTGTAATTTATTTCTTTATTGTTCGTGTGGTCTTGCGCTAAAATGGTGTTTGTGAAGTTAACTAATGTGCAGTATTTCAAAATTATTCAACCTGGATTCTAGTTAATAAGAAAGAAATCCCACAGAGATTTTCTTTTTTTAAGAATGAGATCTATGTTGCACAATCGGGTTTTCTCAAGAAAATATGCACATCTCGTTTCATTAAAATCACAGGAACGCCCTCCAAGAACTGCCGAGATAAACACAGCTTGCATCAGCCTCATCCTCATGCACAGTTAAAACGCTATTAAAGAAAGCAGCAG
Source organism: Pleurodeles waltl (assembly GCF_031143425.1). Lineage (NCBI taxonomy): Eukaryota > Metazoa > Chordata > Amphibia > Caudata > Salamandridae > Pleurodeles > Pleurodeles waltl. The sequence goes on along the minus strand of NC_090444.1, from coordinate 1,773,120,588 downwards.
AGGCATTACCCTATGCAGTTTAGGGATTTGTAAAATACAGATGCACAAAGACTCATGAAAACTATAAAGAATTGCATTCAAGGAAAGTATGTGTGTAAAAGGGTCAGGCAGTAAAGGGAAGGTAGCCACTTCTAATTAAACAGTGCCATAATTAAATTATTCACCAATTAAAGTGTCATAGAAATATGCTTAGTGGTGTGGGAATGACTAGAGTAGGAACTCCTCATATTACACCCTCCATTATCTTTCCGCTTGGAAGATGGATAACTCTACAGCATTTCTAACAACACTATACTTTTAAACTTTTGTTTCTGATTGAATCATGAGTCTGAACATATTGCTTCCTTTTGGATTCAGAGTAAGGGAATGCGAAAAACAAACCCTAAATTCATGTCTCTGGCACCAAATAAACTACGGTGTAAGAATAAATGGAACAAGCAATGATGTGGAAGGGTGGTGGGGACGGGCAGACACAAATAGGAAACTAAGCGAGGGGCTGGAGGTTCTGGGGGACGGCAGAGTGAGCCGATTCAAATCGCCATGGCCAACATGAGTGTGGAAGAGAGACACAAAAGAAAGTAGTTTGCTCACAGTAAAACATATCTGCAATCCTGCAATAATCCATGTAACAGAATCAGTCTGCAAGGCTGTAACAAAACTGCCCCAAGGCAGGACAAACGTAAAGCATTTACCAATGGCATCATGGGATTTTTGAAAGGCAAGCCCACAAACCAGCGAAAGGGATGGAGATGAGATGGACATGGTAAAAATCCCATAAAATACTTGCAACAGGTCGAAAAGCGCTTGCTTCCTCGGCCTGTAAATAAGCAGCATACACCCTCTCGCCCATACAGGAAATAGAGAGCAATTCATTTTCTGTGCCAAAAGACCCATGTATTATGTGGCTCAGACATGGAATAATCTCCTTGCCAATCGCTGCCTTATATTTTTATCATTGTCAAAAACATATGTTCCTGGGTTGGTATAGGAAAATAAACAAAGGCTTCCTTTACCATGAATGGAAATTTGAATTTCATTGTTTGACAAAAGACAATCCAGGATTCATCAGCACCTCTGTATGCTGTAATCTGCTATGACATTCACTTCTCTGTAACTCTATTACTGTGTATAGAACATGTAACCCTTTCAAGCCTTGTCCTGCTTGTAAATTAATTGTAACACCTACTACATTCATTCCTTTTTATCACAGTGTTTATGCTGTATCCTCCTCCAAGACAATTGTTTGAAAGTGTTCCAGGGCCAAAGATACACATGCCAAATATACGCTCTGCTAAGCTAAATAAGCTTGTTGCAGTAGTAGTACAAGAAGAGTAGTATTTAACCTCTGCAGCAGAAACCTTTGCCTTGGAAATGGCCAAGTCTGTATCTGAAATCTTAAGACTACTGCAGACTCAAGTTTCAACTAATTTTGCTGATTTATTGCACACCATTCTTCACTTATTAAACAAAACACAACAGGTATACCTCAAGTTTTCAAACCCATTGTATCTGACCAGTTGATGGACTTCAAGACTATTTGTGGATTTACTCCTTCATTCTTCAGTTCATAGTCTCCAGGTCTATTTGGTGGATTTTCAAGTACATTTCTGATAGATGATTGTGTAATTTTCACTTTCCTTCTAATAACGAATGTCTGCATGAATACCAAAGTGAATAGTATCTTCAGCATTCTACTTGTGAGCAGAATTATTGAATTTGATAAGTGCCAACTGGTCTGTGACATTTGCCTAGCCTCACGCCCCTCGAGTGAGACCCTCTTTGGTGAATGAACTGTTTTGAAACAAATTGCTTAGATAGCCCATTGCAATTGCCACCTATAGTATTGCTCAATGTGATTCAACCAGTAAGATTGCAACAATCGTACTGCACTGTAAAGCAGTTGGCAATTGTGAAATATACAGTGTTTTGTGAATCACAAATTCCAGGAAAACTGGCTCTGTCAGCAGCTCCCGCAAATTTCAGAGCAATAAAAGTGTCTGCTTCCTTGAATAACATTGGCGTTGTGCTGCAACAAGCACACATCCCATTCTCACCAACAACTACCAAATTGATGCTGTCGATCTCCGCTGGTGGTATTATAGCTCCATCATTTTCATCAGCAATGATTTATTTTCCATCTGTGGCTTCAACATCCTTGTCGCTTGAAAGATTTATGTCTGCTACATCATCTGGGAGGAATTAACAAGATTGCGCCGAAAAGTGAGTATACCAGTTCCTCCTTTAAAGAAGTTGTGTGAATATCTAGGAAAGGACAGTTTGCACCCGTTAAATTATTTTTGGACACATTTGTACCCAGTGGCAAAATAATATAATAGCCTAGCTTCTTTCAGTTCTCATTATGATTACATATATTTGTATGTGTATATTCACTGGAAAAGAAATAAAAGTTAGTTACATTATAGTTAGGTGAAAATGTCAGTGACGTTACATTGTTTTTAAATATACAAAACCATTGAAATTTTCCAGATATAGTTAGCCCTGGTAACCAAAACTTGAGCCCTGTCATACAAAGTGTTCTCAATAATTTCATTGCAAATGTTGCAGTGATATTATTTGATGTCTTCAAAGGTGTCATGAGTGATGTAATATGTGGGGTAATTAGCAGTGTTAGGTGCTTCTCTACAAAAAAAAAAAAAAAACATTTTTGCTGCCCCCTGTGGTATTTGCAGCAGAATTACAACAAAAAAAAAGGTTTTGGTCCTAGCTGGAGTCCATCTAGGGTCCCAGGCCTTATGGGGGTCAGTGTGTCCCGTCCCCCACCCCTCTATATTTTGTTTAAGACTCAGGACTGACTCCTGAGTCCTAAGGTGCCTGCAGGCACCTCTTTATTATGGTGGCAGTCAGTTGGATCTCTAGAAGAGATCTGTGGCATCTGTCTATGCTGCAGGGTGTGAAATATACAGTTTTTGAGCATTAATTACTTATAAACTTCTGAACAGGTTTACACCAAATCAAAAACACTCTTTCTGGACCAATATCTATATTTCTGCCAAATTTGGTGGCTATCGGTTCAGTGGTTTGGGCTGTAGATGTGTCTGAAGTTGCGTGGGGAAACCCCCCCCCCCCCCTTTTTTTTTCATTGACCCCTGCCTGACGTAACCGTCTGGAACTATCCATTTAAGAGCTGAGGTCCTATGGAAACATAATCCTAACTAGCACTGGGCAATATGTATATTTTCGCTGACACTTGGGCATTCAATCAGTCACAGCTTTCCTGTTGCTATACCTGAACCAGTTCCTGGGCTAGCTTAGCCTAGTTTATGCCCTGTTCTAGCTGTTGCCTGCCTGTTTGCTTGCTGTCTTCACTGTGGCTGCCCTATTCCCACACTCTCAGTTCCAGACAATCCCTAGCCTTGTCCACCCCAGTACCTACTTAATGCAGGCCCCAGCTCGACTGCACTCCGGACGCGCCAGAGGCAAGCCCATCTGCACCTGGACCGTGCCCAGACCACACCCAGCATAGGGAACCCTGGTCCTCTGGACACCCACAGATACTCCCCTGAGAAACTTTGCCTCGCCACGGACACCACCAAGACTGCTGCTGCCTCACCACAGATCACTCCACGGTTGGCTCTTTCGCATGCTTACACTGCCAATTCATCCACCATCACACTCTCACACCCTCTAGCCACACCCAATCACACAGCACCATGCTGATTCCCTCGCCCACACTTTGTACAACGCCTCACCCGCTCACCAACAATTTCTCACATGCATGCTCCATAACACCTGTTTGACAGCTCTCCCTTTCTGCGAGCAGTGTGTTTGCTGTGGCTTGGAAGCAGCTGTAAAGCTGCAACTAAGCCACAGCAAACAGCGATGTCCCGGGGGTGGGCACCCTGGGACATAGCAGGAGCTGGCACTGGGGTGTGGTGATCCCCAGGGTGATCAGCACGGCCCCCCTCCAATGAACATAGCCCGGGGAAGGTGGTGGTCTCCAGGGCTGCAGGGGTCCGAAATGGACCCCCTTTCTATTTTTTACAGTTTGCCCCAGGTAGGTGGTGGTCCCCGGGGCTGCCCGGCCCCACTGCATATTTCTGTGATGCCCCGGGGAGATTTGCAAATTTGGGACAACGCTGTGATTTCACAGCAAAAAATAATACACAAAAAAATGCTTTTTTGCTCTGGTGGGGTCTCTCTGGGATCCCACCACCAGAGCAAAGAGGTTGGGGTGTCACTACCCTGGTCTCTATTATTTTTTAACACTTTTTTTTTTAATGGGACTCGGCTCAAGCCAACCAGAGCTGTGCATTTCCCTGCATGAGCTTGTATTATTTCTTGAAGCATTGGTCTGCAATCCTTTAATTTCTCAAAAACTACTGAAAGGATTCACACCAAATAGGTGAAAGCGTAATCTGCATACTGAAAGCTAGCTTTCTACCGAATTTGGGGTAATTCCGTCTGGCGGTTCGGTCTGTGTCCAAAGGTCCTATGGGAATTAACATGGGAAGCACAACTTTTTTTGACCCCCCACCCTTTTCTTGGCCACCACTAGACAGATCACCCCAAAACTTTCTGTGCGCAACAAGAATAAGTGGGCCATTTTTGGGGGGAAATGTCGTGAAGATTCGCCAAATGGTGCCAAAGATATAGGCAAGTCAAAAAACACTTTTTCTATAGAAAGATGGTCCTAACTATAACTACCTAGTGGCAACTGCCACTAGGTAAAATATATATATACGTATATCTCCCTTATTCTGTTTAACTAAAAGAGATTGGGTACAACAAAAGACTGCTGAGGACCAGAAAGAAAATACTATTTTCTCTATAGACCCCTCAACACAATATGACAGATTATTACAAACTGCAGTATGGTAAATTGTGTTTTCCCTTATAATGAATAAAATATCCAGTTAAATATATGTGCAATCATCAATGTCACCTTCTTCCTTGCTTACATGGGCTTTAGTATTGAGGTTTCCCAAAGGAGTCATGATGAGCAGTATTTATATAACTAATCCCCCATGTGTGCGCGTTACAGTGAAGTATATGGGCAGAGCACTCAAGAAATATGTGCTGCCATTAGGTGTGTCAGCAGAGCACCGGGTGCTCTGAAGATATGTGCTGACATGAGAGGACGTCAGCATTGCGTGTACGGTGTGCATGAGATTATTTAACAGAGGAGCTCATCAGGAGTGAGTATGCGATGTTGCACGGGAGCCAGGGACACCTCTTGAGGCCGCTCAACATGGTGTGTGCGTTTTACGTCTAACAATTTTGAGGAGCACAATGTCGCACAAGCATTTTACCCCTGAACCCTCAACAGTCTCAGGTACCTATAAATGGGTGTCTCAGTTGTAACGCCTGTTCTTCAAGAATGAAGTTGTCATTTTTGTATTAGGGTCTTCTTTCAAATAGTCTCGCCGATCCTTCCAGCAACAACGAAGATGTTACATGTGTAGACCTCAATGCTGTGGGAATCATAAAATCCCATCCTCAAAGCCAACGTTACGATGTCAAGGATTTCCAGAATTTTCAAAAGCAAAGATAAACAATGAGTCCTTTATTTAAGCACACATGCATAAAGACCCTAACCACAACAGGGTGACAGTTGTCACTTCAAAGGAACTGTCGTTCCCACCTTCTACCTCATCATTCCAGTGATAATGTTTTGGTAACAGAACCCCACATCATCACATGGATACAGAATCATTAAATAGCCATGGAATCCCTTTACCTGAGATTCTAAATACCACATAGCGCAAAGCAGCAACTTTCAATGTTTTGGGTCACTTCAGATTTTGAGGTCACACAGTGGTTTTGTGAGGCTTCATAAATCAGACTCAGAGCCTTGCGTCACAATCTACCACTGTGCATGGTGCAAGTGTGACACAATGCTAGCGTAAATATGCCCCAAAGTCTCCTGCTATTTCTACAGCAAAGTCTTTAAGCATAGGATTAGCACACTGCCATCCACACTGAGTTGCAAAATGACAAAATCCTTTTACCACAGCAGGGACTGTGTTTCAGCTTTGAATAGGTAAAACACCATTCGAGTCAACCTGGAATAAATAAAAGCAACTCCTGACATGTGTTTCACTATAATTATAACTTGTCAAAAAGGTATAGCTTTTTCCGGACACAAGGGAGCGCCCAGTATAAGTCAAAAGAATACCCTTTCAAACTTAGAGTGCTGCATTAATTATGCAAAAAGCAGAAAACTCTGGGTAGTTCCCAAGTGTAAGTGGAGAGCAGCTCCTGTAGAGTGCACCCTACAACAGCACATCTAAATTTGCTCACCTCAAATGTCTGCTTTTCTAGTAAAGTTTTTAAGCATTGGATTAGCACAGTGTCATCCACGCAGAGCTAGAAAGGGTCAAAGTATTTTGCCATTTCTACAGCAAAGTATTTAAGCATAGGATTAGCACACTGCCATCTAGGAAGAGTTGCAAAATGACAATCTTTTTAGAACTCCAGGCGCAGTATTACAGCTTTGGATAGCTAAATGGCCATTCAAACCAACCTGGAAAGAATAAAAACAACCCCTGACACATGTTTTGCTATAATTATAAGTCTTTAGAGAGAGGGTTTTGGCTTTGTCCAGACACAAAGGAGCACTCAGTTTAAGTCAAAATGATACTCTTTTAGGATTAGAGAGCTGCATAAATTATGCAAAAAAGCAGGGAACTCTGGATAGTTCCCAGGTTTAGGTGGAGAGCAGCTCCTATATATATATAGTACCCTGCAACAGTCTAAATTTGCTCAACTCAAATATCTGCTTTTCTAGTAAAGTGTTAAGCATTGTATTAGCACAGTGCCATCCACGCTGTGCTAGAGAGGAACAAAGTCTTGTGCCATTTCTACAGCAAAGTCTTTAATCTTAGGATTAGGACACTGCCATCCATGCCAAGCTCCAAAATGACAAAAGGGTAAAGGTATTTAGGTGATAAGGGTATTTTTGACGGTTAGGGTGGTATTTGGTTTGTACGGTTTTTAGGGTTTAAGGTGGATAAGGCTATTTGGGTGGTAAAGGTAATTTTTAGGGCTTAGGGCAGCTGAGGGTATTGGCTGGTAAAGTGGTGGTAAAGAGCAAACATTACTAATAAAATTAGTAAATAAATCATATCAATAACGTGTACTAAAAGAGCTTGATTAGAGAAACGTGTGTTAGAAAAATAAAATCTGCATGTTTGAAATGATCTATGTGAAATAATAAATAACTTTGAGATTAATGTATTTTGATGAAACGTGGACAAAAGATGATTAATATTGATGAGCAAAACTAATGATTTTGAATTATTATTGATTAATAATGTATTAAATATGGTTTACTATTAAAACTGTTTTATTTTTCATGGATTAGCATTAGTAAAAGGTCCAAGCTTTAGTATTTTTCTACCAGTATAGTGTTGAAATGTTATGCTGACTTCATTGCAATTATTTTGCAAATATTGTTTATTTACTGTCCATAAAAAGGCTCACAGTGGAAATCTACTGCCTGTTCCACTCTGTTCATACTGTATTTCCTTGTGATAATAATTGAAAGTTTAACAAAGGGCTTTAGTTTCTGTTAGGAATTAAGGTTAGCTGAAATGTCATGTTCTGTGCTGTCTTCTACAATGTTAATATTCTGCAGGAAATGCATAGTGCAGAGGAGCGTCAACATGAGCCAATCGTGAAGTGGAATGAAGAAAAGATCACACCTTATAGTTTTGTCCAATAGGAGTCTAGCAAGTAACATTTGGGACTTTAATTTAGCAGATTTTCAGATGATGTAGTTTAGTTTTTTCAGTTGATTAGAAGAAGAAGTACTTATATGTTTATAGTTCTAACAGTTCAGTTACTTTAGGCCCAACATTACTGAACTGTTGCCCCTTTCATGTTCCTGGTGCTGATTCCTGAAGACCTGAATTTCCTGCGCTCTACTGACGAAGACTCTAACTGCTGTCTCATTTAGGAGAGGTATAACCAATGTGCATTTATGTTTTCCTATTGCAGATTTCTCCCTTAGAAATCCAATCGCTTACTTTTGCTATTGCTATAGTTAGATGTTTTCCAAATTAATGTTTGTCTTATTTTTGATTTTTGCACGTGACAAAGCCCAGCCCCACACATGCTTTCCGAATTAGAATTTGGTAGTAAGGATGTCTGACCCAATAGTTGAAATTAATGTTTATTAATTAATTATGACAGATTCAACTGCACAGCTAATGAAATCTAGTGCTATTTCTCAAATAATTCTGTTGTTATTCTGTATAATTCTTTTGGAGTATTTAATGGTGATTGCACTTATTAGGCTAATTTTCTTTCAACGTTTTGGTCAACCTGTGTTTCTGTATTATCATCATTTGGTTTTGCATATTATTTATGTGACTTTAGCATTGTTAATATAAGGGCAATAAATATTTAGATTTTACTAAATTGGTGTGGTGATGTTATGCTGCGTATAAATGACTGACTTCTTATTGCAATTTTTTGGTTTATGGTTATTGGTTCCTAGCGTTTGATTTGATGATCTTATTATTCCAGTCTGAGTCAAAAGATTTGAGTCAGCATCTGAGGGTAGTAGCTATCACTGCCCTATTACTTGTCACCTGAGGCTAATTTAGGAGGTCACACGCCGACAGCATTTGATAGCAGAGGATGTTTTTGTCTCTATAGGAAAGGGCTCATCTATTATTTTTGGTTATTTGGTTTTGCCAATGCTTGTCTAGATGAGATTGATATGTTGCCAGTGTTGCTCAGTGCTGTTTGAGTTCTAAGTAGGGTTTGTGCTTTCAATGCTTTGGCAAGTCGCAGGTGAAGCATGATGTATGAGTGAAATAGGGAGTTTGAGTACGAGGCTGGCCCTCTATTTAGTGTGCAAAGCTAGGCACACTGCTTAGGGGGTCCAGGCAACCACAAGTTGGTTTACTGGGTAAAAACTAGACCACCTAATGCTCTAATGTTTATGGGAGCTTGGTCGAGCAGTTAGGCCAATCTTGGACAAGTGCAGAGCATTTGTTGTACTCACAGCATCAATCTTGCAACTCAGACACTCAAAAGAAAAGCTCTAGACCAATTTATAAAGATGTTTCAGATTTTTATATAAAGTTTATGAACCAGATCTTCAATTTTAGTTAAGTACTTTTGGAGAAATGAATTTTTGAAGTTTAATAAAAATAGTATTTTTGTGCACAATTACACGCCATAGGAATCAATAGAGGAAAACCAGTGCTTAATTTGTGCTTGTTGTTTCCAGTGTTGAGCACTGGCACTTATTTTTGAGGGCCGGGGCTTATTCTTTGGCCTCAAGCAGTTGCTGCGAGCAAAAGACACATATGGGAAAGACGGATGAAGGGAAAAACGAAAAAGTGTCACAAAGGGAGAAAGTAGAAAGCTGCAAGAGTGAGCTGAAGGGGCAGGGAGTGGCTTTCTATGGATTGAAGAGGCCCGAGATGGCTTCAGGATTATGACGCCTCAGTACTCCATGTTCACACATTTAATTGCAGCAGCCGCGTGTTTAAGAGGAGGGCTTTGGGCACCGGCACCTTTTTATTTACAAATTAAGGACTGAGGATGACCCTTAAAAATACATATACAATCATACAGTGGATTTACCAAGTTCGTCTTTAGCAGGTTGGTTGAGGTCGTCGGTGGGCACACTGTGCCAGCTGGGGAAGTTCAGACAGCTCCCAGTTCTGGCGGGAGAAGCAGGGAAAGGTCTCTGGAGCTGGTGCAGGGCCACTGCGGGGGATCACTTGGAAAAGCACTGCACAGGTAAGTTTAAAGGTGGGTCCTGAGGGTCCCTTGGAGTGTCGAGGTTGCAAGGGGTGGGGGACCCTTAGGGCACAGCAGGTTCTTCGGGGGAAGAGCACAGGGTTGCCGGGTGCAGAGCAAATCAGTAATCCAGGGGCTGTGCGCATGGATGCCCTCAAAAACAGGAGGTAAGTCGGTTCAAGGCTCGATTGCAGAACAACGGGGCACTCTGGTGGGAGGTCCAGGTTCTTTCTGAAGTCCTTGGACTGGGGCTTCCTCCTGATCCTTTTTCAGCCCCGGGTGGACTGTTTCTCTGGATGCCCAATGCTAGGTGACCAATACCAAGGTATTGGTATGATTCAGCCACTAGAGGGCACAGTGCCACCAAACTTGGCACACTGGCAGGGTTTGTCCTAGTGGTCGTTTGTGTAAAGTTTGGTGTGGCTGCGGTATATGGTTCCAGAGTTAGCATCCGGTCAGTGAAGTGGACCTCGCTTGTTGGTTCTTTGCAGATTTAGAATGGTACCTCCTCTCTGGAGGGAGTTCTCTGGTGATTTGTGAAGCCTGGAGGTCCTGTGGGGTACTTTAGAGTTTATCCAGTTGTCCAGCAGCTCCTCAGCAGCAATTGTCAGGTCCTGGGTACAACAGGAAGGGTTTGGCTCCTTTTCTTTGTGTTGTATGTCTGCAGTTCTCGTGCCTTTGGATCTTCTTGTTGCTGGTCTTTTTCTGACCATTTAATCTGGTTTCCCGGTCTAAGGGTGCCGACTATTTAGTGGGCGTTTTAGGGTGAACCTAGTAATGATCAATGGGTCATCTACCTTAGGGTGGCTACACCCACTAAGTCACCACTTCCGATGGGCCGAGGTCCCTTCCCTACGCCTGACTGCCTATTTTCTTTCCATGCAAAATGGAGGAAAATAAAATGGAGAATCCACCTCACATGTATCACCTTTAAGGTGGTGCATGCCAGGTAGAGCCATAGGGCCCCTCCTCCTGTCCTTTGTTTGAGGTTTGCACCGTTGCTCCCGCCAAAAGTGGGGGTTTGAAATGGGGGCAGCCATCTGCTGCTTGCAACAGACCTGGAGTTAAGTTTCAAAGGCAGTAAGCCCTTTGAAGCTCGCCAACAGGGCAATGCACATACCTGAGGGAGGGAGTGTTAGCACCTCCATCCAGGAAGGGCTTTGTTATGCATCCCAGAGGGCAGAGGCCCTCACCCCAGGGGTGCAGATTTGTGTCTGGAGGTGGCATTCTGGTTGAGACTGGTCAGCAACCATGCCAGGGTAGTTTTTGCAGGGGGGCACCTATAAGGTGACCCCTGGGTACATTTGGTAATAAATCCAATACTGGTACCAGTTTGGATTTATCATTCTGAGTTGTTTGATACCAAACAAGCCAGGATTCAGCGTGGCCATCATGTAGCTGTGAATCTTGTTTTGACCAGTGCCCAGCACATGTATTAAAATTGGTGCCCTGTTTACTCACTGTGTCCCAGGTTTGGCAAGGACACAGTGTGGGCATATTGCTCATGCAGCTATGCCTCAAATGCAGTATAGTCTACCCTGCCTTAGGGCTGGAAGGCCTGCCAGAGGGGTGTCTTACTCATAGTGCATGCAATATATAGTGGACAGGGCACACAGGCAGTGTGCCATGTTAAGTTTGCATTTTAGGTTTGCATCAAGACACTCGGCCTGCAATGGCAGTGCTGGGTGCACCTGAATGCATGGCCCTAGTGGGTGGCACAATCAGTGCTGCTGCCCTCAGGGGACTACCCTTAGTACCTCCTGCCCTGGGTACCGAAGTACCATTTACTAGCGGCTTATTGGGGCAGCTAAAGGTGTCTCCAATTGTGCCAATGCATCACAATAGTTTAGGGCAATAGCTCTGAGCCAGGGAACCTGGCTAGCAGCGGCCCTGGGCCCTAACAACTTCTAAGCTACATCACATACCAGGGAAAAAGTGGGGCTAACCATGTCAAAAAGAGGTCTTTTCTCAAAGTTTGCACACTCCAAAGTAGATGAGTAGGGAGTTTGCGTACTCCAAAGGGTGAGAGTAGGGAAGTTGTTGTACTTCAAGTGAATTTGGCGCTTTGTGCTAAAAAATTGCCCTGCAAGGTCTAAGACTCCAGAGTACTGTACAAGTGAATGAGACACTTGTTTGGCTGTTGTTGTTTACTTGCCTGCAGGTGAAGGTGTTGGTCGATTGAGCACTGTTGAGAACACCAGTAGTAATATTTCCCTAGTGTGTGTGTTGTTGGTTGTTATTAGGTGAATCCTGGGTGCACATGAAGGATCCGTATGTACCAGAGTAAGGTTTGTGGGTAAACTCTTACTTGCATTTGTAAGAAAGCCACAGCCAGATGAGTAGCTGTTTGTGGGAAAGTGTTGGGACTCCCTTGCCCTTACATATTTCTGCTTCCTGTGCAGTATGCCATCATCTACCTCAGGGATGCTGGCTTAATCATGTGAAGTCTGGTAATGTGTGTGGCCAACAGGTTTTAGTCCTTACTGGTTTACCCTAGGCTTGCTGCCTTATGTATGTCAATGTTTATTGTCACTGTTGGTTTGTCAAGGCTTGATTATTCTACCATTGTGATCTTTGCCAAGGCTTGTGTTTTCTGCTCCCATGAGGCCTGTTAGTAATCACTCGTGCCTCTACACATGGCTTGACAGCTGCTCTACTCTGTTGCAAAGCAACATCCTCATGCTCTTTGTTTAGCCATGTGCTGTTCAACAACATTCCAAACAGGCTAAAAAAAAATCCTCGCTCATGTCAGACAATGCTTGGCTTTCTTCCCTTCCCGCATGCACAGCTGACGTCTGGAGCCATACCTGGAGAACTCTCTTTAAGCCTCCTCCCCCGTTGCCAAGCAAACAAGGACAAATGCAGCTCCAGATTTTCAGCTCAGTGACTCGCAGGATTACATTTTTGAGCTGAGCCTTGAGGGCTTTTAATCTGCAATTAGAGACTTGCTGTTTGAGCAAGCAGCATGCTTGTAGACTGATTGCAAAAGTGTATTGAACTTGTATTTCTAATGCTGGATGTTAAGTTTTCTTGAACAGAACCTTTTAACATAATAGCGTGTTTAGAGACTGGGCATTTGAACAAGCAGGCAAGCTTAGAGATTGTTGCAAGAGTGTATTTAACTCATTATTTCTGTCTCTGAATGTATCTGTTTATTGTTTGCTACTGAAAGGAATCACTCACGTTTTGAAAACTGATCTATGTGCAAATCAATAATATGCTCTCAATGTTGCAGTGAAACTGAGATATTGGATTTATCTCAGCAAACCTATCATGGACATATTTGTATGATTAATGTTTACACATACGCGTTCTTGTTTGTGAGATTAGTGTTGACACATACGTATTCTTATTTGTGGGAAAGACCATTTCCAGTTTTTTGTGTTATGTTGTGATTCATAGCTTATAAAGCAACACCAAGAGAAACTTGGAAGTCCCCAGGCATTAATAGTGGACTTCTACCAGCCCTGCTTTATGAAGAGAGTACAAGTGATTGTGTTGAGATACAGGTGATTAACTGAGATTGGACATTGGCGTAAACATCTGTAGCTCTGTTGGTTTCATTAGTATGTCACTCATACCTGTTCCCTCCCCTTTGTAGAATCAGACCCTCTCAACAACAGTGTTTCCAATGACCACCTGCACCCCAAAGCATTGGGAGCTCGGCTGGACCAAGCAGCAGTACAGTATACCTCTCTCTCTCTCTCTCTCTCTTTTTCGTCCAAAACCCCCCACCTTTTGGGGACACATGCTAGGACTTCTGTGTTACACCAGCAGTGCCGAGAGGTGTCCTGGGAGGACGAGGGGCAGTCATCGCTCCTGCAGACGATCTGCTTTTCAGGCAGGTGGTCAAGCTCTCACAGAAAGGCCACAGTTGAAATTTCCATAAGGCTTCCGAAATGTTTGAGTCCTGCCTGTAGTTAGCAGACAAGTTGTTTTTTGTTGATTTTTTTTTTTTACATTTTATTAGTGCTCACAATATTTGCATTTAGTTTTTGTGTGAATTGAGTATGAAGTATGAGCCGCAAGGCTTTGTCAGCTGTTGGGTGGAGTGAGTTTGACATTGGGTCCGCGCTGGGATTGGGTGGTTGGTGACAGGAGCCACGCACAGATTGGTGGACATGGTGAACAGCTGTTGGTTGAGAGTAGCAAGCGAAAAGGATTTTGGGATTGAAATACTTCCTCTTTTGGATTAAATTTGTAGTTTTAAGCTCAATTACAGGTAAACATTATTTTTTAAAGCATTTAAGAGTGTGATGAGAGAATATGCTTTCATTACAGTTAGAATAGGAGAAATTGCCCCACCAGAAGGCACACCTGCATACATAGTAATTGAAGAGAAAGGTCCATCAGCATGTATTTGATTACAACAATGGTGCAATATAACAGAGAAGAAAGGGTCTTTAGCTTTTCCTATGTATAGAAGTTGTAATATGAATATTTTAGAACATTTGAGAAGCGTACTTTATTAAATAAAGCCCCCTCCTAGCCGAGCACAATTCGAACCTTTAGTTATTTGGGAGCTCGTAGCCAGACAACAAGAGACATTAATATTTGAGAGACACAGGAGAAATGCTGTTAGAAGCTAAATGGGATACAGAGCAGACGTTTTGGAGGACAGAAACATTATGGGGTATTGGAATGTTCCCTGCAATTTCACAAGAAAAAGGGCACAGTGTCAAACCAAAGAAAAAGAATCCTGAAGGGACTGAGTCAAAGTCAGATGAAGCTAGAAAATCACTGACATATGATAGTGATTCAGTTGATGATGATGAATTTATAACACAATTATTGAAAAATTGTCCTCCTTCATGTGCAGCAGAAAAGGCAAATCAAGATACTAGTGTTAGTATCCGTGCGCCTCCAGTTGTAGTGACAGAGTCAATTTCAGGTGGCAACTAACATTCCTACTTTTACAGTAACTCAAACTCCTGTGTTTCAGACTGTAGCTCAGCCTGTAATATATCTTACAGTTCCTGTTGGTTGTAGACCAAGTATTACAGTCCCGATGGAACCACAGATATTTCAGGAACCAGTGATGGTTCAGATGGAGTCTACACCTAGTTCAATGACTCCTGTCCAAGTTTTTAGTCAAGTTTAGACAACGAAAATGTATTCTCCAGTAATAATATTGCAATTGAGTTACTCAGTACTAAAAGGTGAAAAATCATAATACTCCACCAGGTTCAGAAGCATTAACAGTTCCTGTCCCAATTGGTCCAGTTGTACGATTGTGTGCCCAGGGAAATGATGAGAGCAATATGCAGATTTCTATCTCAGTTAATGCTACAATGTTTTCACCTTTTATTTCAAATGCGGAAATTGAGGAAATCAGTGCTACTGCAGGTGTTGTCTCCAACAAATCAGACTTTTGACAAAACAGTTCAGATGTAACTTGTCCTTTGATCACTCCAAATCCAGTTCTGGTGTCACCTGAGAGAGTAACAGGTCTGCCATGTAACTCTACACAATGCGTGCCTAAAGTAAATAATAATATTTCCTTGCAAGGTTTGACCACTCAGCAATTAACATAATGCTTGGAGAAAGTGAGTGGTGCATCAGCAATGAAAGTTGCTGAAGGGGAAAGAACACTGAATCTGGCAAGATTAAATTTAGAATTAAATTAAATGATTGAGGGAACACTTGAATTAAATAGAATTGACTCATGTAATGAAGATGAGTTTCGCTTCATGTGTAAAGATGTCCCAAATAGAGCAGGATTGGCACATCAGAAATTATCAGAGTTTGCAGAAAAATATGAAGTGGATATTGGAAATCCAAACCATTAAGGAGAATTCGATTCAAAAGACATTGCAAACATGAGATCTCTGGAATTAAAAATAGTGTTAGAGAATTAATCCAAAGTATTCAAACATGGGGAGCATTAGATAAATTGGAAGGCAGATGGGTAAAGAAAAGAGATCAGAAGTGACGAGAGTCTGACTTCAAACTCCAGTAAAAATATTACCAATGAGAGAAATTCTTGGAGGGAATTATGTTCATGTCCCTTGGAGCAGGAGTAATATTTTGTCATTTACAAATGATTACCTGAGACTGAGAGAGAAACCAGTGGAATGGTATCAACAGACAGACAGGTTTGTGAAACTTGCAAAATGTTTGTGGGAGGGTTTAAATACTCTTTTAGAAATAGTGGCCCCAGCAGATTTATGGATTGAATGTAAGAGGAGTGTTGACTGGCCAACAAGGGAGCCCCACGAGATCCGGTTACAGGTGCGCTGTCTCCTCAAGTAAGGACAAGTTATTACAAAGTGATTGAATTTTTTAAAACAAGAATTTCCCCTAGAGATATTGATTGGCAGAGAATTGATAGGACAACACAGGAAGCAAAGGAATAAAGACATGCGTATTATGAAAGGTTGTTGCAGGCATTCAAAGATTATAGTGGTACGGAGACAATTGAGTCCAAATACATGATTCATTTTGTGTTCAAATTTGTACAGGGGTTGAGACCTGAAATTAGTAACATGCTTAAGGGTCATTTGATTTGCTGGCAAGCCAAACCTATTGATGAGGTATTGCAGTTTGCTAAATATTGCAGTGACAAAATTGACAGGAAACAGAAAAGGCTTAGAGAAAAGGATGAGAGAAAAGGCAATGGTAATGCAGATTATAGCAGCACAATCAGGGATGCAGGGAATTCCACAACAGGGAAACATGCAAGTGATTCAGGGGCAAGGAATGCTGAGTGGAAGAGGACGTGGTGGTTGTGGAAAGGACATTGTGTTGATTTGAATACTAATGTTAATCCAGGTGATGTGCAGGTAATGAAGAAATGTTGCCTTGTCAGGCATGTGGGAGTCTTGAAAACTGGAAGCTGGAATGTCCATTGATGGTGCAGGAAGGTGTTGTGCAGTTGAATGAACATAATCTTTTTCCAAATTTGAGAGGACCAAGAAACCTGAATCCTTATGTAAATTTCCAGAATATGAAGAATCAAATGCAGATCCCACAAATGCAAATTTCACAACAGCAGATGCCATGTTTTCAAGTACCACAACAGCAAATGTAATAGCAGATGCAAATACCTCAAACTCCAAAGGCACAGCAGCAGGTAGTGGTTCCTCAGCAGAACATGGAACAAAGGTTAAGTCAAAATAATCAGCAATTGATACCACAGTACCTGTTTAACAGCGAGGATGAATTGAGTGATGAACTTGAGAGTGATGAGGAAGAATGTGTGTTAGCTACTTCATTAGCGGTGGATCAGAGTGGTCCCTATGTAAATGGAACAGGTATGGGTCATGATGTTCCATTCCTGGTTGACACAGGGGCTACACGCTCTACTGTCAGAACTGCAGAAGTTCCCAATGTGCCACTTTCTGGGAGAATAATACAGGTTGTAAGAGTAGCAAATCAACACCTGACATATCCAATTAGTGAATTGATAACTGTTATAATTGGTACTTTTGAAGGCATGCACAAATTTGTAGGCTGTGACTCAAATCCAGTATGGGAAGAGACTTGTGCAAATTAAAATGCTCAATTACTTGCGCGAATGATGCAATTGCCATTCAAACAAATAGTGATGATGAAGAAACATACATACCAGTTGGTTGTAATTTGATTAATGAAGAATTCCCATTGATTACTCTTTTTCCCGCATTTACGATACAGGTTCTGCCAAGTGACCTACAAGATACAGTTATTTTAAAAGGGTGGGATCTTTCTGGACAAGATATTGGTCTTATTAAAGGAGCAGAACCAGTCAAAGTCACAGTTAAACCTATTGCTGTTTTCCCGAAAACACCCCAATTTCACATGGCACCAGATGTAATTGAAGGAATTACTCCTGTAATTACAGATTTTGTTGTGCAAGGAAGTTTTGAAAGACGTACTGAGCAGCCCATGTAATTCACCTATTATGGGTTTGTGAAAACCTAGTGGGAAGTTTTGCATTGTTCAGTATTTGAGAAAATAAATGACATAGTAGTCAAATGTTGTCCAGTGGTTCCTAATACAGCAGTGATTTTGTTTCAAATTCCATGTGACACAGAATGGTTCACATTAGTGGACTTGCCACAAGCATTTTTCTCAGTGCCTTTACATGAGGATAGACAGTTTCTCTTTTGTTTTAAATTCTGAAATTGTGTGCATTCCTGGTGTAGAATTCCACAAGGATTTTCAGAATCCCCGTCAATTTTTAATCGGGTATTGGAAGAAACATTTGGAAGCATTGGAAATACCTTTTCAATCTACATTGGTTCAGTACATTGATGACTTAATGGTTGCTTCAAAGTCACGAAAAGCTTGAAGGCAAGATACCATTGCCTTACTGAAACATTTGGTTGAAAATGGATAGAAAGGCCCTCATTATGACATTGGCGGTAAATCCCTCTTACCGCCATGCTGACTGCCGCCAACATACCGCCGTACACCATATTATGACACTCACACACCAATCCGTCACTATTCAGCCACAGACACAAGTCCGCCACACCAAAAGTCAGTGATAAACTGGCAGTACCAAAACACCCACTGTTATGCCAACAGAACAACGCCCATCAAATCATGACCCACAAATCACCACGGCGGACATTGAACCGCGGTAAACAATTGGCGGTACATACATACAAAACAACATCACATTGGACAATTCAAATTACACGCACCTGACACCCATACACCCACCCCACTATAAAACACTCACCCACATTACCCACAACCCTCTATGAATACAAACCACTGCCAACAGGGGACATCACGACTACATACAAGACCAAACCCACACACCACCACCTATACACCACCCACGCACCTTACATCACACACCCCAACACATCACCCTTCACACCCACACCACTCACACAACACCCATGGCACCACAAAGTCACCCCCGATTCTCAGAGGATGAGCTCAGAGTCATGGTGGAGGAAATCATCCGGGTAGAGAGACAGCTATTTGGAGCACAGGTCCAGCAGATATCCATTGCTAGGAAGATGGACCATGGCAGAGGATCCTGGACAGGGTCAACGCCGTGGGACAGAACCCCAGAACCATTACAGAGCACTGGCAGTGGACCCCAACCTCCTCCCCCACAACTAACAACATGGGAGGAGCAAGTCTTCGCAATCATGCATCCAGAGGGCCTGGCAGGAGTAGCAGGAGGACTGGACTCTGGTAAGTCAACTCTATACTACTAATACCACCCTATCTGCATGCCATCACATACCCTCACCCTTACTCCCATCACTCCACCACCTCCCACACCCCCACCATCACATCTCACTCAACCCAAAGGCAAGCCCTGCATGCCATACCAATGCATGGACACCACTCACAGACCTGCATGGACACCTATCACTAAAGCATGCAGACTAGAGAGAATCAGTTAGCCCAACACATACCAACTTACACAAGTGAAAGCTGCCAGGGCAAATACAACCAAACAGGGCAACCCACCCATGCACAATATGTCACACACAGAAACAACAACACTACATTCACATCCCCACAGGTACCCCAGCCAATGTCACCGGAGAGGAGGTGCCAGCAATAGCCAGTTCTTTCACAGAAGAGGCCCACAGTGATGACAGCGACTCTGGACGCCTTGATCTGGATGATCAACCTGGCCCATCAGGGACCTCTGGACAGTCGGTAACCCAGCCACAGTCACACACCACCACAGAGCCTCCCCCATCAGGAAACACTACCACAGCACCCACCCAGCGTACCCATACCTCTGTACCCAGGACACGTCAATTAGCAGTGTGTCCACCTCTACAGGGACCCCAGGTTACCCCTCATACCGAAGACAATCAGGGACCTGGGGTCAGTGGCAGTGGGCACACGGTTCAGGAGACAGAGGCACAGGACAACAGGGAAACTGGGAGGACTGCTGTGCACAAGGGGAAGGACAGGCCCAGGGAACCGACTCTCCAGGAGGCACTCACTAAGATCCTTAGAGCATACCAACATTCCCAGGATACACTGGGCCAGATCCTGGCCAACGTGCATGAGAACAGGCGGCTGCAGGAGGGACAGTACCAGGGGACCAGGGAGGACATGCAGGCCATTAACACCACCCTGGTTTCCATTGCAGGGGTGCTGGCAGACATGCCAACATTATGAGAGAGGCAGCCTCACAACAGTGGGCCCCTGCCACTAGCCAAACATCTGAACTGCCTTCCACCTCCGCTGCCGCTAGTGGACAGGAGTCCCCGCCACAGGACCAACAGGCCACCACCACCCCTCCCCCTGCAGAAGGAGAACCACCCTGTAACCGTACCCTGCGATCCAGGCAGAAGCCAGAGACTATTGCCAAGACACCCACCAGGAAATGAGACTCTCCTGAATGTCACCCTTGTGTCCCACTCTGTCACCCTGCCCACCTTCAACCTCCATTGCTCCCGTTCCTATGTCCCCTTGGACAATGCACCTGTGCTACAAATAGACTGGAACTATACCCTGGAATTTCCTCCATTATCACCCCAGCCCAATGCACTTGCCCCCTACTCTTTAGCACTTAAACACTCTTTGAAAAAATACAAGTATGGAGTATGTCAAATGATTTCAGTATGTATTTGTGTAACCAGATTCAAGCATTGCATTACAAATGTACAGTAATGTTCACATTGGAAAGACCTGTAGTTGGCTGCAGTGATCACACCAGGAGCGATAGTGGGACACCAACATCTGCAAAATGAGTTACCAAAGGGTACAGTGAGTGTGCATTGAAGTGGGAAATAACAGCATGCCAGTGTCAAAGATAATCAAAATAATGACAATGAAATGTGAAGTAGCACTCTCCTACCTATGTGTCGTTGGAAGTATTGTCTGATCACTGCAGTTCTGTTGTCCTCATCTTCATCCTCTGCCTCCTCATCCTCACTGTCCACAGGGTCCACTGTTGCCACACTGTCATCTCCAGCCTCCGCCTCCTCCTCCTGCAGAAAAGGCACATGGCGACTCAAGGCAAGGTTGTGCAACATGTAGCATGCCACGGTGATCTGGAAGACTTTCATGGGTGAGTAGCACAGGGATCCACCTGTTAGATGGAGGCCCCAAAACCTGGCCTTCAGAAGGCCAAAGGTATGTTCTATAATCCTTCTTGTACGCCCATGTGCCTCATTGTAACCTTCTTCTGACCTTGTCCTGGGATTCCTCACAGGGGTCAGTAGCCATGATAGGTTGGGGTAACCTGAGTCACCTACAAATATGGAGGGACAACATTTAGCCACACATCATCCCATATGGCCTACACCATACCCATATACCAACATCCACTGGGTTGGAACCAGGGTTCACCTATTAGCCACACCCTGTGCCTCTTTAGTTGGGCCATCACATTAGGAATGCTGCTATTCCTCAGGATAAAGGCATCATGAACCGACCCAGGATACTTAGCACTGACATGGGAGATGTACTGGTCCGTCAGGCACACCATCTGGACATTCATGGAATGATAGCTTTTTCGATTTCGGAATACCTGTTTGTTTTGCCGGGGTTGGGGGTGGGACAAATGCAATATGTGTTCCATCAATTGCCCCAATTATGTTGGGGATATGTCACATTGCATAGAAGTCAGCCTTCCCTGTGGCCAAATCCTCCACTTGTGGGAAAACAATGTAGCTGCACATGTGTTTAATCAGGGCAGACAACACTCTGGTCAGCACTATTGAGAACATTGGCTGTGACATTCCTGCTGCCAAGCCCACTGTCACTTGGAAAGAACCAGTTGCCAAGAAATGGAGCACAGATAAAACTTGCACAAGAGGGGGAATCCTAGTGCGGTGACAGCAGATATCAGGTCAGGCTCCAGTTGGGCACACAGATCCGTTATAGTGGCCCTGTTCAGTCTGTAGGTGAGGATAATGTGCCTGTCCTCCATTGTTGCCAAGTCCACCAGGGGTTTGTACACGGGGTATGTCTCCATCTCCTATTCATCCGCAGCGGTTGCAGTCTAAGGGACAACGAAGTGAGGAGCCGGTCACAAACCGAACATTGGAGCCACAACAGTACAATGCATGATCTGAAATAAAATGTATAAGTGGCATTTGTCTTGTATGTCCAATTGTGAACTGTGACACAGTTATAATCCAGGGCCTGCACCCCCCCTCTGAAATAGCGTCCGCCTGTTCTGTGTGGAGGGACAGGTGGAAGTGAGGTAATTCCGCTGATGTTGTGCATCATTGCGGTAGGCAGTCGGGAACCGCCGTGCAACTCCTCATTGGTTATTATTGGGCTCTATGGGGTACAGTGGCCAATGGTGATGTACGCCGGCTATGACGGTATGCACCGCTGCGGACGTCACCGCCATTTTCTATCTGTTCTCTCGCTTGCTACCTGACTGTCTACAGGAGAGACCTACACTGCATGTGCTGCTGGGACCTACCATGGCGAGTGTGACTGGCGAAAGGGCACCTGCCTTCACCTCGGAGGAGTTGGAGCGACTGGTGGATGGGGTCCTACCCCAGTACGGTCTGCTGCATGGTCCTCCAGACCAACAGGTGAGTAGACTGCTGAGCACAATGCATGGCGCATGAATGCACTGGAGTGGTGTGTGTGAAGGGCTCGTGTGGGGGGGTTGGTGGATGTCCCCTGGGCGGTGTACAGCTTGTGGGCTGGGTGCTTTGTGTGCAAATGTCGATGTGAAGGGTTATGGTGGGCCAAAAGTGTAACAGCCAGGACGGTCTGACTAATGGCTTTCCCTGTGTGTATTTCTCTGCAGGTCAGCGCCCATCAAAAGAAGGGTATATGGTGTGCCATCGCCAAGGACGTGCAGACCCTTGCAGAGCACCCACTGTCGGAAACGGTGGGAGGACCTGAGACGCTGGGCTCGGAAGACGGCGGAGGCCCAGCTGGGGATGGCCTCCCAACAAGGAAGGGGTGCCCATCGAACCCTGACCCCGCTGATGGCCCACATACTGGCGGTGGCCTATCCTGAGCTGGATGGGCACTTGAGGGCATCACAGCAGCCACAAGGGGGTGAGTACAGTGCCCGTCATTACAACTTACGCCTGGTAGGGTGGTATCCAGGTGGGGGATGTATGTCAGTGGGTGCCCCCAGGCCTGACATTGCAGAGTAGGTCCCATGTTGGGCAGAGGGCTGAAGTATATTCCTCCTACCTAGCTTGTAGGTATCCTCTACTGGGCATGGCTGTGTGGGTCCCAGGTATGCTGCAATTGGCGGGATGTGTCCCTCCCCAGGCTAGCATAGGTACTGTTAGTGAATTGCATAGTGTGTAGGCCTGTTCCCTGTGTGCGAGTGTGGTATGTACGCCAACGGTGGTGTTGGTGCAGCCATTGACAATGTGTATCCTTTATCTCGCCCCCCCCTTTTTGTTTTGTCGTCCTGTCCTTATGTGCATTAGCATCATCTGGCGGAGGAGCAGAGGCACCGGCGATGGAGGGAGCTGCATCCCACAGGATCCACGAGGCAGAGTCCACCGACGCTGAAGGCACCAGTGGGATGGAGGGTGAGGGCAGCACCACGGCAGAGACAGGATGGGACAGTTCGGACACAGATATCTCCTCTGATGGAAGCTCCCTGGCAGACACTTATATGACCACCCCAACAACAGGTACATCTGCTACCTCCCATACCAGTACCGCCCTCCCAGCAGCCCCTCAGCGAGTTGCCTGTGCCCGCTCACCCAGGAGGGTGGGGATCTCCTTCGCCCCAAGCACCTCAGGTTCTGCCCCAGTTAGTCCTGCTGCCCTGAGTGAGGAGGCTATTGACCTCCTGCGATCCATCTTTGTAGGGCAGTCAACCATTGTGAATGTCATCCAGGGAAATGCATTTCTGTAGGGCATTCACACTGGCTTGGCGACCCAACAGAGATCAATCCAGGCTCTGGCCTTCTCTCTCATGGCAACCGTTGTCCCTGTTTCCACCCTCCCCCCCTCCAACGTCCTCCTTCCAATCCCATTCCCCTCAACCCCAACCTATCCCAAGCACACAGGCAGACGATCATGCACACAGGGCAACACACAAGAGTGGACATGGCATACACAAGCACCACACATCATCCCACAAGCACTCACACAAACACCATGCAGATGCAGACATACCAACATCCTCTGCCTCCACTGTGGCCCCCTCCTCCACCTACTTCCCAGTTCCGTCTACACTTACAACTGCATGCACTGCGCCATCACCCACTACCAGCATCACCACCACACCTAGCAGAACACACACCTCACTTGCAGACACCACTACAAGAGCTATGCACACGTCCCCTGTGTCCTCTCCCGCTGTGTCAATCCCTCCCACCTCCCAAGGTACACAAACGCAAGCACTCAGACACCCAACAGCCATCCACCTCACAACAGCATCCAGCCCATGCACCTGCACCAAAACACAGCAGACTAACATCTCCTACAACCACTCCCTCTACCTCCTCTCCCAAACCTTCTCCCTCTTCCCACCCCAGTGTTACTAAGAAGCTTTTCTTCTCCACCATGGACCTCTTCCCTACCCCTCCCACCCGTCCTTCACGTCTGGCCAGGGTGGCAAAAACCCAGGCAAGCACCTCAGCCACCCAGTCCACCGGCACAGTAGTGTCCACACCCACTTGTAGTGGTAAAGGATCCAGGGCACCTGGCAGCCTCAAGGAAGGGGTGCCATCCCCAAGTGCTGCCCGGCAGGGCAGGGAGCCTGCCCCAAGTGCAGCAAAGAAGGGCAAGGAACCTGCCCCAGCTGCTGCCAGGAAGAGCAAGGTTTCATCCCCAGCTGCTGACAGGAAGGGCAAGGAGCAATCCTTAGCTGCTGCCAGGAAGGGCAAGGGGCCTGGTGCTTGGACTCAGTCGGAGCCCCCACCACTAACCATGTTTGTGCAGCAGTCCCAGGCTGCAGGGGATGGACGGGAGCTGAACAAAATTGGGTTGTAATCAGAGAAATTAATGAAATGTAGGTTTCAAATGAAGGGCAGGTGGTCTTGCCAAACGTTCTAGTGACACAAATGGCTAGATACTAGCATGGTCAAACTCACATTGGCAGAGATGCAATGATTTGAACATCCTGGTTCAGTCCAAAATTTAGACAGCTTGCAGAGGCAATTTGACACAGATGCATTACATGTCAGCAAATGAACTAGGGAAAAAGGACTTGTCAATCTGAGTCACATTGGAAGATCAGGTTGTGGTTCATTTAACAGAATGCAGATGGTTTTCACTGAGATTCGTGTGTGTGGTGGATTGAGATATGTGTTGGTGATTGTCTGTATATTTAGTCATACTGAAGCCTACCCTACACATAGAAATTATAGCCTCACAGTAGCAAAGCTGTTACTTAGGCAGCTAGTACCAAGATTCGGGGTTCCAGCCTCTTTAGAATTAGATAGAGGAATTCACTTCAATATCGAGGTGATAAAAATGCTATGTTCAGCCATAAACATTGAGCAGAAATCTCACTGTAGTTATCGTCCTGAAGCTTCTGGATTAGTGGAACAAATGAATGGTACTTTGAAAGCTTGATTGGCAAAAATGTGTGCATCCACTAATCTGAAATGGCCTGATGCTTTACCTTTGGTTCTGATGAGTATGCGAAGTACACCCGACAGAAAGACTAGTCTCTCGTCACATGAAATATTGACAACTTGGTGCTGGATTACTGCAAGGGTCTAGCTGATGTGGTTCACTCTGTCTCACCAGGTGGAAGCAACAGCTGTGCCACCATCCCAAGACTAGTGTCACTGTCTACAGGCTTGTGGTTGGGTGTTGATCAAGAAGCAGGTGTGGAAGACTTGCTTGGAGCCTAGGTGGAAGAATCCGTTTCAAGTCATATTGCTGATGACAACGACTGCTGTGAAGTGTGCTGGAGTTCCAAACTGGATTAATGCGAGCCATACTTGTAAAGTGCCAAGATGCAGTGTTCCTGAGAGCACCAGCAGAAACTGTACAGTCTCAAGGGGAGCAAGTTACACAAACAGCAAGAGACTGCAGTGGTGAAGACAGTGCAAACTGGTGAAGATCCAGATCCAGGTACTCCTCTGACAGATGAACTCGAGAATAATCCTGATATTCCTCTATCAGAAGAAACAGAGGTGAATGTAGCAGGAGAGTCAAGTCTGAGCAGGAGGACTCTCCCAGAAGCAGATGACTGTGAAGAGGAAAGAAAGCAAATGTTGTTTCCTGAAGTAACCAAGTGTGGAGTTGAGTTGAATCAAAGTCACACAGATTTGACTCCACCTGAAGTGGCTAGTGTTGCAGGTGAAACAAGTCAAAGAAGAACTTGTTGGATTCCTGCTAGACCGAGAAAAATCGTAAGTCCAGTTGTATCATCACTGTCTAGAAAAACTGTTAAATTCCTGATGTGTTACTGAGCATACGCTTAGTAGGAAGAAGCAGCAGAAGAAACCAATCTGAGTGAAGGAGAAACAAGAGAAAGTATAAAATCTAAAAGGAAAAGAATAGCAAGTCGGAGATACGTAGGTCCTGAATGGGCGTACCTTGCAGCTGATGAGTGGGAACACAAGTTTATGTCCTTTTGTTTTGACCGTGAGAATCCAGTACAGCATTTTGGAACTTGAAATCGCACTTGAACTGAGTTTTGAAATCACAATGCCAATTGACAAAGAGTGACATTACACTGGAAGTACTAGTTAGTAAACAGCAGATTGTGATCTACTAAAGAGACATTCGAAGCTGATTTTAACAAAGCTGCTAAAATGGTTTTTGAGAAGTTCTGGAGAGCCTGAAACTTGCTGTATATAATCGCAAAGAAGACTGAAGATTATTTTTTATTTTTGTTGAGGCTGCATAGTTAAATCTATTTTATTTCTTCCACTTTTTTGATTCTTTACAGCCCATAAATACCAATTGCAATAGAAACAATAAAAACAATGGGTGCAAGCATGTGTGTATTCGATTGGCAATTTTATGTGTTTTATTAAGTTTGTTGATTATAAGCATCAGTATTTCTGATAAAGCTGACATTACTTACACACTTTCTCCAATACAAGAGGTTCCTACACTTTCTGAGCTAGACAAATTATATAAAGATGAGAGTTAATTACACTCAGACAATTCACAAGGAGAACTTGCTTCTAATGTTTACTATCCTAGGAGTATGTTGAGATTATGGATGTGAGAGGATGTTATGTATATACACAAGTTCCAACCTCAGTGCAAGAAGGAATTATATATCATAGCTTACCACTAACGTATGGGATCAGTTGTAGTTTTTTACTAACTAATCTCTATAATCAGAAGTACATACAGTATTTTAATTTGAATTCTGACTTAGGCCCTCATTATGACGTTGGTGGCAAATGCCGCCTACCGTCACGGCAACGGCCACCAACATACAGTTGCCGTGGCTACCGACCATCCATGCGATTATGACCGTAGCTGGAATTCCGCCAGCCTTCTGGCAACAGTCATGGAGGCGGATGGTGCCACACCAGCAAAACACCGCCTACCGTATCATGTTCCATGATACGGCCTGGCGGTGTTTTGTTGGCGGATGCTGCTGCTGGCAGCAGCGTCGCATCCCGTCCTCCTGCCGGAGGACCCCCTGCAAGCAGGTAAGTCGGGTTCTCCAACAGGAGAGGGGGTGGGGGATAGGAGGTGTTGTGTGCATGTGTGGGGGTGTGTGTGTGACTGTGTTTGAATGCCTGCATGCATGTGGAATGCATGTGTGCAAGAGCGGGTTTGTGTGTACGTGCATGTTGTGTTGTGTGATTGCGTGTGTGCCTGGATGTATGTTTGTGAGTGTTGCTGTGATTATGAATGAATGTAAGCATGTGTGAGTGAATGTGTGTATGGGTGTGTATGTATGTATGTGCGTGTATGTGTGTATATGTGGGAGGGGGAGGGTGAGGGAGGAGGACGACTCTGGGGAGGGGTGGAGGGTGGGAAGACACCTATCAGCACCAGGGAAGGAATTCCCTGACACTGATAGTGCCTACCGCCATGGTTTTCGTGGGATTACAGAAACCAAGGAAACCATGGCGGTGGGCGGGGTCATAATGCCATGGGCGGCCTAGTTGACTGTGTTGGCTTTGGCCAAACCGCCATTGTCATAATAGCAGAGGTATGTACCGCCAGCCTGTTGGCGGTATTACCTCCACTATTGCACCGACCGCCAGGGTCGTAATAACCCCCTTAGTCTTTTCTTTTGTTCCAGTTAACCAACACTTGAGTAATATTGCGTCAAAATACCACACAAATGCGGCGCTAATAAAGTATAAATATGGGCCTAATTTTGTTGGAACAAGTGAATGCAGACATGTATTTTTATTTAGGAATATATGGATCTTTATGCTAAATGGACAAGATCCTGCAATTTCAGATTTGTGGTAAGAATGCTTATTATCTTTCCCTAGGGGATGCTATGGGACTTGTTATCTGTGAGTTGTTTTCCCTAAAATATACCAGATTGACTACATAAATGCTACTCATGACAAATCAAGACCAAAATCAAAAATGGCAATCGATTCAGAAATAGTTGGGGATATATTTGGAGGAATTATTCCTTCTATAGGAGTTGTTCTGAATGACATGAAGATTCGAAAATCATCAACCATTGTGGACAAAATGTTATCAGATTTTTCTGGAGCAATATTTCTTATGGATACAGAAATGGCTGCAGTCTGCTTGATGGTACTCCAGAACTGTCTAGCGTTAGACATACTTTTAGCAAAGGAGGGCGGAGTCTGTCGTATGCCTCAGGGCACAACATTGTTGCACTTTTATTCCAGACAACAATAAAGATATTAAAAGCTACATTAGAAATTTGACAAATTTGAATACAGACTTAAAGCATTTGAAACAACCAAGGGCCAGATTTATACTCTGTATACGCTGAAGTAGTGTCATTTTTTTTTTACGCAAACCTAACTCCATATTTATACTTTGGCATGGAGTTAACGCCGTTTTCTGGACGTGAAAACCTACCTTGCGTCAATGAGATGCAAGGTAGGCGTTCCGGTCCAGAAAAGGATGGTATGGCCTTTGCGCCATAATTATACCCCCATGCTAAAATCCAGCACGGGGGATGGGGGACTTAAATAATTACGCTAAGCTTGCGCAGCACCATTATTTAATACCTGGATATGGGCAAGCCGTTAGGGAACCTGTAGGCCCACAGGTGCCCTTCCCTGGCCCCAGGGACACCCCCACCCACCCCTACCCACATCAGAGGGACACCACAGGATGGGGGACCCATCCCAGGTAAGTCCCGGTAAGTATAATTTTTATATTACCCTGCTCGGGGCCCTGATTTGGGGCCCCCTGCATGGCGCCTGCCCCAATGGCCATGCCCCGGGGACAGTTGTCCCCTGTGCATGGCCATTGGGGTGGTGGGCATGGCTCCTTTCTTTACTAAGACAGGAGCCATGTCCCTGGGTGTTGTGTGCCAGAAAATGGCGCTACACTGCTTAGAGGCAATTTTTCTACCTCTAAACAATGTAGAGTCATATTTTGTCGCACAAGACCCGGTTTCCACTATGCCTCCCCCACCCTGTTAGCGTCCTTTCCAAAGGCGCTAACAGGGCATTCGCGCTGGCTAGCGCCATTCCATAAATATGGCACCCGGCCGGCGTCTTGGAATACCGCTAGCTGGCGCTATACTTTTTCACGCAAAACTGCTGACACAGACTCTGCTAACTGCTGTCTTATTTAGGAGAGGTATAACCAATGTGCATTTATGTTTTCCTTTTGCAGGTTTCTCCCTTAGAAATCCAACCGCTTATTTGTGCTAGCGCCATAGTTACATGTTTCCCAAATAAATTTTTGTCTTGTTTTTGATTTTTGCATGTGACAAAGCCCAGCCCCACACATGCTTTTCAAATTAGAATCTGGTAGTAAGGATGTCTGATCCAATAATTGAAATTAATGTTTAATAATTGATTATGACTAATTCAACTGCACAACTAATGAAATCTATTGCTATTTCGCAAATATTTCTGTTTTTACTCTTAATAATTCTTTTGGAGTGTTTAATGGTGATAGCACATATTAGACTAAGATTTTTTTAATATTTTGGTCAACTTGTGTTGTTTCTGTATTGCTATCATTTGGTTTTGCATATTAGTTATGTGACTTTAGCATTGTTAATATAAAAAGGGCAATAAGTGTTGAAACTTTACTAAATTGGTGTGGTGATGCATAGCCACTTAGGACATGGTGCGTATAAATTACTGATTCCTTATTGCAATTCATTGTTGTTTATGGTTATTGGATCTTATTGTTTGATTTGATGATCTTCTTACTCCTGTTGGAGTCAAAAAGATTTGAGTCAGCCTCTGAGGGTAGTAGATGTTACTGCACTATTACTTGTTGCCTCAGCCTAATTTAGGAGGTCACACGCCCACAGGGGATGGGGTCCCTGTGGTCAAAATTGGACGGGGGCCACGTGGACCTGCATCCATCTCCCACTGCCCAAGGCCAAAGGCCTTGCGCAGCGTGGGTTTTGGTGGTTGGGGGGCGGGGGGTGGGGTTGGCTGCAGGGACTGGCCACAGGTGATAAAGATATGGAAAAATGCATTGGGAAAAAGTGTTTTTGGACCCGACCTTTTTCACAGCCCGAGCTTGACAGATCACCCTGAAACTTTCCTGACAGATGCTAAAGCGAGTGTCGTATTTGTTTGGAACATTTTGTGAAGATTCATCAAACGGCGCTGAAGTTATTAGCAAAACAAAAAATGCTTTTT
This sequence comes from Pleurodeles waltl, assembly GCF_031143425.1. Taxonomy (NCBI): domain Eukaryota; kingdom Metazoa; phylum Chordata; class Amphibia; order Caudata; family Salamandridae; genus Pleurodeles; species Pleurodeles waltl. The sequence continues at coordinate 1,773,090,253 of NC_090444.1, read as the reverse complement.
CTATAGAAACTAAGTCCTAACTATAACTACCTAGTGGCGATAGGCTTAATTTACCAGATAGATAGTTATATTTCATTGCAAAGGCGTTTGTGGTAAAGAATGTGTGATAAATGCATGCATGGTAAAGGCATTTGTTGTAATGTTATACATTCCTCCAGCAGCAGTGGCCACAATGTGGCCAATAAACCATGTCAGCTGAGATGTTCATAGTGGCAGCATGGCCTGACTGGGTTACCAGACTCCTTAAGTGGAAGGGAGTCAGCAGCAGATTGAGGCCCAGCTGGACAGATCCCCACAGCATAGATCTACTGGGGTCCTCACTCAGGGGAAACCTCGGACCTTGGACAGCGATAAGCTGACCCAGTGTGTCCCCTCTGTCCACTTAATGATTGCATGCACTTTGCTGAACTTGTTTTTCATGCATGCTCACTTTATTTGCCCACCCTTTGCCAGCAGCATAAGTGTTTGGAATGGCTCCACTCTCATTAGATTCTTTAGTTGACTTTGTTAAATGGGAGAAGTTAGGGCGACAGATACGTTTGGAGTGGAAGTGTGTGGTATGGGGCAGTTGAAGCAAGTTTGGGGTTCACAAGCTACCTAGTTGTGTGAATAACTTGTCAAGTGCATATGCACTGTGCAACCACATCACATGATAACCTCTGCATGGGAGGATGGGTTCCTAGACATAGGCATTGCCTCATAAAGAGAGATGTAGATCTTAGATTCGCCAAGTGTCACTTACTGACTGTGTTGTTCCTCCAGGAAATGCCCTGTCCAGGCCAGATTCTGTTATGACTGGGCCTTTCTCGTGGGGTGCTCTAGAGTTTCCAGGGGCACTGCAATCCTCTTACACAAAACTTTCCCACTGTCTGTCACCCACCTTATTACAGACGTCTCCGAGAGTTATGTGATGATAGAGGGCCAGTTAGAAGGGGAGAACTATGACTTCATTAGCGCATACATTCTTTCTCAGCTAGTGAAAACCTCCCCAGCGACCTTGGTCTTGGGCCTAACTCATGGTCTGACTTCGTTAGATCCTACAGTAGACTCCACTGAGACAAGGGCAGCAAGACCGTAGAGGAATCCTGTGGTAGTTGAGTGGACAAACTCCCTGGGCTTATGTGATGTGTGGCGACTATGGCACTGGGCTTATGTGGTGTGTGGCGACTATGGCACTCAGACGCGGTTCAATACACGTGCGTCTTAGCTCTATTTGGAGGCATGTCTAGAATTGATAACATTTCATTCTAGCCACACGTGGTATAAACAGATGAGAGTGGGGAACCCCAGGGTTTGATGCTAACCAATGTGGCATATGAATGTGTGGTCTGGGCAGTTCACAATGCTCGAAGTAGTTCTTGCAAGAACTAAAATCCTACTTTGAACTTAACGCGATTTTGGTGGAGTTCATGGGGATGCTATGGGCCACAGGGAAAACCACCCTGTGCAGTAGAGCCACGACTTTTCTGAGAAGGAAGAAGGAGAATAACCAACGAGTGATCTGTAGACAGAAGTCTCACTTGAGGACAAATAACTTACTACAAGAGACAATAGAATACAATGACAGTTTGTGATAGCCAGTGCCTCCAGGCGCCAACTCTGCCAACAAGTCTATGAATGGGGTGACAAGTCGGCAGACTACTCTACTGGCTGGCAACTGGAGCTGTCACTTCCAGAGTGATCACTGAACTAAGGGGGCATGTTTGGGAAAAATTCAACACAGCAACAGAAATTGCTTCCATTTTTGCTTCCTGCTTTAGAGACTGCAATGGTCAGCAAGAACCCCCTTACCGAGCATCTCCCACTGGAGACCGTGGACACACTGGACAGAAATGATCTGGACCAACTCCTCACACTAAAGAAGATTGAAGCAGCTAAAGAGGATGTGAAGCCAGGAAGGGCATTAGGTCCAGATGGGTTCCGTCATCAAGACGGAGATCAAGATTTACGCCAAGATCCTGCCCACAGGCTCCTGCAGGTGGTAACGTCTCTTGAACCAATCTGAATTTTTCCCTAGCCGCAGTACCGGACATTCCATTCACAGGATAAACATTGTGCTTGTGCAGTGCCATAAGCTTAGGGGCTCCTCCTCACTTGTGCACCTAGATTATGAAAAAGATTTATCTTTCCTGTCCCAAGTACTCCTTTGTATGGGATTTGGGCCCTACTTTATGTCCTATGTGAAAGTGCTGTACGCTGAGCCCCAAGTGCAGGTGAAAGTAAATGGCTCTAACCCCATTCCCACTTTGTAGAGGAACAAGGCAGGGTGCCTTCTTTCAATGCTCCATTTTGCTCTAGTGATAGAGCCACCAGTGGTAATGTGTTGTGTGGCACTCCTGTATGGGAATTCTGCTAGAGAACCGTATTACTCTCTATGCTGATGACATATTCCTTTTCATGTATCATTCTCATGATACATGTCCCAGACTCATTTAAGTACTGGACAGTCTTCCTGTCTGCAGACTCAGCTTCCAGTACCTGGGATTACACATTGCCGAGGAGCCAGGGCTCATCTGGAGCCTCAATCACACCTCTCTGTTGACTTGGATCCGAAGTGAGTTGAGTAAGTGGTCTTACCTCCCAATTATTATTCTCAGCAGGATAGCATGTAAAACGAGGTTTCTGATTTCTACATTATTGCCTTATTTGGAATTAACTATTTGAATCTGTTTTATTAATTCTTAAATGAAATGTTTTAAATCTGACTTTTACAGCAGTTTATTGTTGGGTCTTGTGTGCTGTTGGCTGCTTTGTCTCTTGACTCCTCAGGGTTATATGGGGCATTATACACCGATATAGCGAGCCAATCCAGGGTGCCATTTTTACTCCTGGGATTGGAAAGCTGCCATTTTTCATCAGGCAGCGATCTAGCCATCTCAGTTAGTTCTATGAATGCGGGAAAAGTAGCGGATACTTAGGTCCCTCTCTCCTTTCCAACTATCCTTGATAGTTTTTCAGAAGCTGCAAAAGAAATCATTATCTAGGATATATCAAAGATAAGATCAGATGCAGGCTAGAGGACATCCCCCATTAGTCCTGTTGTGTCTTGTTTGCTGAATAACTTTGTACCTTTGGACCTCGTGGCGTTTAATGGGCTCCTACACAGTTGCGGCTTGCGGGAGTGTGGGGCACATAGGTGCTAGCGCAACCAAAAAATAAATAAATACAAAATAAAAACGTACCTGTTTCGCTGTGCTGCGCCATCTCCGAACCACTCCTCATCTGCAGGGACAAGCTCGGGCTTCCAGCCCGCCCTACATCCAATCCTACTGCTGCTTTCATGCTGCTGGCAGCATGAAAGCAGCAGTAGGATTGGATGGGGTGCCCTGGTTGGGCACTCCGAGGCAGAGTGGGAGGCTCTGCCTGCTCTCTCCAATCCGACACTGCGATGCCGGCTTTGACAGAGCATGTATGTTTGGCCGGCCAAACATACATGCGCACTGAGGGGGAGTTCTGTGCTCTGTCCCTGTCATACCTGTGGCCCTGCCCCTTTTGCAGTAAAAACATAATAAACTTTACTTATTATGTTTTTACTGTAAAAGTTTTGCAGCTGCTGCTGAAGGTGGGGGAGACGCACCTCCGCCAAATCAGAGGAGCCGCCTCTGCTCCTAAATGTCATTAAATCTGGTTCTCTTTTAGGCTGTAGTGTCAGATAAAGAAGGAAAATCCGCCCCAATTCAATAAGCGTTGTAGGAATATATATTTCTTGAATATACACATCCAAAAAAACTCCAGCCACATGTACTGCAATAGCCACTCCTTCCCTCACTCCCTGGTCCACACTGCCACCAACCTTCTAGAACCCCCACCACTGGTAGCAGACCATTGTAACAGAAAGAGAGGGAAGACCAGATGATACCAAACTAACATTAATACTTTGAAATACAATAAACATAATAATACATGCAATAAGCTTAACCTATTTACAATTTGCCCAATATTACACTACCATTCCCCTTAGAAAACCTTAAAAAAACCAATAATAAACAAAAATACAAGGGTTCAGGGTTCACCTGTTTCACAATCCTATTCATATTCCAAATACGACCATCATCTACTTTGACTCCCCCTTCAAACACTTGATCACTTGAAATATTCTGCTAAAATGTGAATGACCATTGCTTATTTTTCCTGGTAATATTACAGACTTCTGCTGATCATATATACGTTTCCTCAGAACTTGAATATGTTTTTCTCTTTCCAAAGCATTTTTCTTCTGTTCTTCCAGTTGCTCAATTCTTTCGTATACACCTGGACCCAAGGAGGAATCATCTTTGTGTACGGTACGTGTTTTCTGAATAACGCAAAAGGTGATTTACCTGTACTAGAGTGAAGAGTAAACCTGCAATCTTCCCCTTTTGCTTCAATAGACTCTAGCCAATTTTTTCCCATTTGCCTAGCCATTTGAATTGTTTCATTCAACGTCCTATTAAATCGTTCAACCATCCCATTGAATTCGGGATGATACAAAGCACACCTTTTACGCTTAATGCCCCTAGACTCTAAAAAATCACACACTAACATGGAAGTAAACTGAACTCCATTGTCAGTTAAAATACACTTAGGAATTCCTTCCCTTGAAAACACTTCAAAAAGAAACTTCACAACAGACGCATATGTAACTTCTGAGGTTATCAACACCACTGGCCAGCGAGATAAGGAGTCTAACACAACCACAACGTATTTCGAATCAGGCCCCAGTGCACGGGACCCATAATATCCATTGACTCTTCTTCCCATACCTCTTTAGGAATCTGTCTAATAACCATAGTTCTTGTTTTCAAGGTTTTGTCAGCAATCCTACACTCTAAACAGTCCCTCACTTTCCTTTCCACAGCCAAATCCATCCCTGGCCACCAATATGCCATTCTCAATCTTTCTTTGGTCTTACAAATACCCTGGTGACCTGAATGTGCCAAATCCAGAAGACGATCCCGCAAATTGACAGGAGGTATGAACCTTCCTCCTCTCAAAATCAAACCATTTTCCACAGAAAGTTCACTCCAAACTTTCTTGAACAAGAAAAATTATTTGCCATGACACCCTGAATTATTACCTGAAGCAATCAAATAATTGACTTTCAAAAATTCATCATCCTTATTCAACTTCAATCCATTCATTTTCCGAAACACACCCATCAGTAATTCTACACACTTTAACATCCTTTTCAAACCACCATGACATTTTCTCATCATCAACTTCTTCGAGTACTGTTCTCATTCTAGACAGACAATCAGTGACCTTATTCTCACAACCTGGAATATATTTAACAACATATTGAAAATCCTGCAGTCCCACAATCCATTTGCAAATTCTGGAGGATATACTATCAAAACCTTTTTTCTCTCAAATATCTCCTGTAACAGCTTATGATCAGACTGTACAACAAAATGTACACCCCACAAAAACTGCTTGAATTTTCTGATGGCCCTGTACACCGCTAGAGCTTCCTTTTCAATCGTAGAATACCTCAACTCTGCCCCTCTCAGTGCCCTTGAGGCAAACTCTACAGTGATTTCATCCCCATTATTCATCTGTTTAAGCACACAACCCAAACCTTTATCAGAAGCATCAGTTACAATGAAGCAGGGTAACCCAGGCTGAAAACCGCTAAGAGATTGTGCAGAAGACAAAGCATGTTTAATATCCTCAAACTCTTCTTGGCACTCCTTTGACCAACAAAATACCACCCCTTTTTTTGAGTAATTTTCTGATGGAACATGATCTCTTGGCAAAATTTGGTATGTATCTTGCATAAAACTCCGCCATGCCCAGGAAAGCCTGAACATCTTCCTTGCATTTTGGATTGGACAGATTAACTATAGATCTCACTAAGTCATCTTTTGGTCTTACTCCTTCAGCAGATATGGTGTGACCTAATATAGGTATCTCCGACCTGCTGAACTTGTACTTTTCTTTTTTTAAAGTAATTCCCCTCTACTGTAAAATTTCCCAAACTTCTCTTAGTTTCTCAACGTGATGCTCTAGAGTATCTGTAAAAACAAGAACATCATCCTGAAAAAACGTTACTCCTCTGATGTCCCCAAGCATTTCATGCATGTGTTTTTGAAAAACAGAAGCTGCTGAACACAAACCAAAAGGCATCCTGTTAAATTTGTAAACCCTGAACGGTGTAACAAAAGAAGTCAACAATTTTGACTCTTCACACAACTGAACCTGATGAGAATTAAGATCTAAGGTGGTGAAAAATGTTGCCTTACCTAACGAACTAACCATATCTGTTATATTGGGTAATGGAAACTTGTCCTCAATGATCACCTTATTTAAATGGCGGAGATCAATACACAATCTGATGTCTCCTGAGCCCTTCATTGTTACCACAATTGAAGCAAACTATGGTGCAGCTTCCACCTCATCAATGATGCCCTCAGAATGTAATCTTTTGAGTTCTGACTTGACCTTATCTTGCAAACTAAAAGGAATACTCCTAACTTTACAAGAAACTGATTGAGCATCCTCTCTCAAACACATCCAATGTTTCTGTCCTTTAATGCATCCTATCTTGAAACTAAAAACATCTGGCCTCGAGTCCCTTCCGGGTGAGCCTTGAGACCCTACCGGGTGAATAGCACGCTTAACAAATGATTGAAATGATTGGAAATTCCCGCATTATTTCATCCTCTATGTTGTTGACAATTTGAACTTGCACTTGAGGTACTGAATTAGGATTTGAAATGATACCCAGTAGTTTCTGGTGAGGCCAACTCAAAATAGTATCACCTACCACAGGTACATACGTTTTACCCTCCATCTTGTTTACTTTGAACTTGATAGTGGCATCAAAATATCCTCTCAATTTGATAGGTTTACCCCCATAAATGTAGGGTGTGACATCAGGATCATGAAGAGTAACTTTTCCCTGAAAGTATTTGGCAAAATCAACTTCAGAAACCAATGTCAATTTTGCCCCAGAGTCCATCATCATAGACACTGTGATGCCATTCACTTCTACCATGTCTGAAGGATAATCACAATGAAAACTTGAAATACACTTGACATCATTCACAACTTGAAGAACAAACTCACGTTCTTCCTCACATTCAAGCTCATTAATTTTAGTTTTAGATTTCAACGCCGATTTACAGCACTTAGCAAAGTGCCCCTTTTCCCCAGACTTATTACAAACAATATTAAGTGCAGTACAATCCTTGCTATTAGCCAGATGAGATGTTGAGCCACATCTAAAGCACGATAATTTTGCTTTAGATATTAACTGATTCCTATTTCTTGTTTTTTCCTCAAGTGCCTGTACATTAATACTCATACTTTTATATTTCTTTAAATCATCAATACACAACATAGAGTGTTCAACTTGTTTTTCAACTGATAACACCTCATCTAATGTCGGCTCTCTCTTAGACCATAGTGCTTCCCTTATTTTATTACTCTTGCATTCAAACATAAATTGGTCATGAATCCGTTCATCCACATTTTCACCAAAATTACACAATGCAGCAAGTTTACGTAAAGCTATCACAAAATCCTCCACAGACTCATCCTCATTTTGTTTACGCTTACCAAAATAATACCTCTGCAAAATAATTGAAACTTCTGGCAAATTATGTCTATCCAACTTACGCAATGTGATTTCAAATTCATTCAATGGCTTATCACCCTCACTCCCTTCAGGTGTAGAAATTGATGGCAAAGTTTCTAGAACGTCTTGACCTTCCACTCCTAAGCAATGTTGTAACAACGCCGTCTTCCTATCAGCAGATAAATTGTTGCCGCAAACTCGAACATACGTTAGAAAAACCTTTTTCCATTTTTGCCACGGTATTGGAGGATCACCAGGAGTGGATTAAAAAAATGGAGGTGGTGTACTATTTTGCATGTTGAATAAAACTTGTAAGGGAAAAGTTAGAAATGCAGAAATGTAATAAACCATCCTAGATGAAAAAGAAAAAAAAATATTTCCCAAAACAATTAAGAAAAAATACTAAGTCTGTCTTCAATTTCGTAAAACTACAAAATGAAGTCTATTTTCATAATCATTGCTCTAATTTTAGTCCTTCTACAGTGTCCTCAGCAACATCCAAATGTAGTCCATCTTCGCTGTTGCTGTGTACAGCTGACGTCCGCGTCGTCACCCACATCCGAACTCGATCAACACGTTTTCCTATTTATTTAAAGTTTCCAACAACAGTTTTTTGATTTATTTTATGAAATAAAACATGTTGAATTGCTCACTTGTAATATTCGCTCAAACGTTTATGAATTGAAACACAAAGAAATACACTTTCTAAAAAGCACGAGCGATATCATTCTAAAACCACTCCGCTTCCAGTTAAGTTTTGAGTACGTCGTTAGTTCCAAAACTGGAAAACGTGTAAACTGGAAGTAGGGAAAAAAATCAGGAAAATCTTAAATGGGGTTAGTATGCGGCATGATTGGGATTGAATTTAGTTAACTTGCAGTACGAATATGAGCCGTGAAAACTACTGACAATAGCTCAACGAAGACAGGCAGTGGCTTGAGTTAGAATATTTACATTCCAAATATTGAAGATCGTTAGATAGGCAAATGCTGCAGGTGTAATCCAAAGCGGATCCTAAATAGAAATGTAGACTTCGAAGTAGATCGAAAAGAGTCAGTTAACGACGAAAATATCCAAGAAGATATGGGCAGTAAGGAAGCTTGTTAAAGGAAGGAATGCTTCCAAACTCAGTGAGGGTTTAAGATAGAAGCAGCCGATTTAAAGACTTGCGGTTACATGAAGTTTTATGGATAAAAACAAATGTAAACAGTACCTCAGATGTTCTGTCAGCTGCTCTTTAACAAATGTGTTGAAGTTTCTTTGTTCACAATATGTTGATGCGAAGGGTGCATCCAGCTCGTCGCCAAATTGTAGTGTCAGGTAAAGAAGGAAAATCCTCTCCAATTCAATAAGAGTTGTAGGAATATTTATTTCTTGAATATACACATCCAAAGAAACTCCAGGCACAAATACTGCAATAGATCCTCCTCACTCCCTGGTGCACACTGCCACCAACCTTCTAGAACCCCCACCACTGGTAGCAGACCATTGTAACAGAGAGAGAGAGGGAAGACCATATGATACCAAACTAACATAAATACAATAAACATAATAACACATACAAAAAGCGTATCAATCTATTTACAATTTGCACAGTATTACATAGACCCTCTTCCTCGTTCCTGGGTACGCTGGATCTACAAGTGTTAGATTATTTAGTACAGCATTTGAACACTTCACTATTGGAAGGATATGCTCCCAAGGTATGGAAACATGCCCGGGTCAGGCCATTATTTAAAAAAAAAATAATAATAATAAAATAGCCACTTCTAACTGGTTGAACTAAAGACCTATTTATCTTCTTCCAGTATTGACTAGGATCTTGGCAAAACTCATAAATCAGCAGTTTACAAGTTTATTGTTTCAAATGATCTTCTTCATCCATCCCAATCAGGCTTTAGAGGGGGCCATAGTATGGAGGCAGCCTTACTTGGCATCACAGAAAATCTTAAAGCTCTGTTGGACAAGGGCTGCACCTCTGCTCTGATTTTCTTGGACTTAATTTCTGCCTGTTACACCGTTAGCCACAACCTCCTTCTGCAAAGAAATAGGTGTGTGTGGCACCGCTCCGCAATGCTTTGAGTATGTTCTGCAAGATCACACCTTTCAAGTATATACAAAACATCATTGCTCACAGAGCTATGCACTATCATGTACAGTACCCCAGAGTTCCACTCCAAGCCCAACAATGTTTAATGTCTAGGTATGCCTTCTGTCTGATATTGTGGAGAGCTGCGGTCTGACTCTCTTTTCATATGCCAGCAACACCCAGACCATTGTTTCTCTGTCAGCCTAGGAAAATCAGAATGCAGATGTCCTGAACATCTGCCTGTCCAAAGTGTTGACCTGGATGAACATCAACCACCTTAAATTGAACAGTGATAGGACTAAGATTATGTTAGTGGAGAACCAGCCCCTTCTTGGGGGAGCACATTTGTGGCCTAATGCTCTGGGGACATGCCCCTTAGTACCAGTTGTTTAGAATTTGGGCATTTGGTTAGATAACAAATTTTCAATCAACACCCAGATTGCCAAGGTAGCGGCTACTTGCTTTGGAATGGTTAGATGGTTGAGAAAGATTCTTAGTTGCCTTCCAACCTCAGCACAGAAAACAGTGATATAGGCCTTGATCCTCTCAAGATTGGATTATGGCAACATTCTGTAGCTGGGTCTTACTAAGGGTGCTCTTAAGCGAGTGTAGTTAGCCCAAAATGCTACCACCAGGCTTCTTCTAAAGCCTCCCAAACGTACTTCCACATCTAAACTTTTTAACAAACTCCATTACCTACCTGTCAAAAAATAAATTCATTTCGAAGCTCTATGCAATATGTACGAACTAGTGTCTTTTAGAGGGCTGCAATATCTCGGACACTTGGTAGCACCCTATACACCACGTTGCTTTCTATGCTCTAGCAGTTCCAACCTTTCTGCAGTTCTTAGAGTAAGAAGAGCCCAACAAGGAGGTTGTGCATTCGCCAACTGTGGTGTTGATCTGAGGAAAGTCAAAAGTATCGCCTGGTTTGATCAATTTATTATTTATTTTACGTGTGGTGTTCAGCATCTTTTTCCGAGGAGTGAATTAGTGAAACCTAACTCTTGCCAGAGCTGGTCTAGAGTGAAGATGCCGGATATTGACACCTTCTTAGAAAACTCAATCCCATGCATTAGTGGAGACGTGGAGTCCGCAGTTGACTCCTGGCAACTGGACGTGGGCAACACAATAGCCCAGATGAAAATCAATAATTCTTTAGCCAATTCTAGACGGCTTGCGTCTTCTCTGTGGTTTAATGCCGAGGTGGGAGACATATGTAAATATCTTAAGTATTTAGGGAGGCTTTGGAGAAGGCATTGCCTCCCGGAGGATAAAGAACTATATAAAAAAAAAAATAAAAAAAAAAAATATCAATTAAGAAATCCAAGTCTGCCTTTTTTGCTGAGAAAATTTCAGGAAAAAATAACAACTCTTGTGAAATCTTTAAGATAAAGAAGCACCTTCTTCACCCAGCGGCTCTTATGCAGCCTTTAACGGCATCTGCCGTTTTATGTAAGGAGTTAGCTGACTTTTTGAACGATAAGATTATTAAAATTGTTGCCATGAAATTAAATCCTATTGTTTTCTAACTACCAAGGAAAAGCCAGTGAACGCAGTCAGGCCCCCGATGGACTACTTATGGGCGATTTCTAGAATTTATTTGGAAGAATCTGAACAGGCTATTCTCTCCCGTAAATCTGATTCACCCAGTGATCCGTCTCCCAGTATTTTGACCGCAGTCTCGAATGTGATTAACCCAATTTTTTATACATTTTTTAACAATTCCATTCAATCCGCCACTGTAGCAGCTTGTTGGAAACAGACCAGACTGATCCCAGTGTTAAACAAGCATTTGCAATGCAATGGGTCTCGCATTTACTCCAGTTAAAGCTATGAGCGTTGCAAACTCCTAACAGGACTTTTCTTGCCACATAAACTGAAAAGTAAAACAGTTTCACATCACGCGGGGCCCATTTTGTAGTGATCTACCGGAAAAAAAAAAAGGCAAAGAGTGAAACAAAGCAGCATCTACTAAAATATCAAAGGGGCTAGTCCACCTAAAACTCATAGCATGCCTGTATACATGGACAAAGAACAGGGAAATACTCAATAAAAATCCTGAAATGCTGGACTTGTTAAAGGGTGCAAAATATTATTTTATGAAAATGAAAGCGTATCTTCGCCTGGGCACAGAATGGTTTAACATAAGAATGGATTCAGGAAAATGAAGCGCTTGGTGTCCCTGCCACTTGAGAATGCAACAGTCATGGCTATGCTTGGACCTGGGTTGGACTAATGGACAGGGCAGGCCCATGCATTGTAAAGACCAATTGGGCCACCATGGGCCAGAGTGGAAGAGTCATGGGGCTCCAAAATATGTAATGGTGGCCCACTGGCACCCGCCGGCGCAATGTCACCACTGGGTTAAGGAGAGGGCACTGTATGGCTATAAAGATAGGGTGGTGGTTAGTTATAAAGTAAGGTTTCATTTTAAGGTGTAGGTTAGCATAGGGTCAGTACACTTACTCTTGAATCAATTTTACTCAATATAGTAGTAATCTCAGCAGTGGTAATCCCTGCAGTGGTAATTTCAGAGGTAGTAATCACAGTAGTGGTAATATCAGTAGTGGTAATCTCAGTAGAAGTAATAGTATCAGTGGCAATCTCAGCAGTGGTAATCCCTGCAGTGGTAATCTCAGAGGTAGTAATCCCAGTAGTGGTAATCTCAGCAGAGATAATCCCTGCAGTGATAATTGCAACAGTGGTAATCTCAGCAGAGGTAATCCCTGCACTGGTAATCTCAGAGATAGTAATCACAGTAGTGGTAATATCAGCAGAGGTAATCTCGGAGTTAGTAATCATGGTAGAGGTAATCTCAGTAGTGATAATCCCTGCAGGGGTAATCTCAGAGGTAGTAATCACAGTAGTGGTAATTCAGCAGTGGTAATCCTTGCAGTGGTAATCTCAGAGGTAGTAATCACAGTAGAGGTAATCACAGCAGTGGTAATCCCTACAGGGGTAATCCCAGATGTAGTAATCACAGCAGTGGTAATCCCTGCAGTGGTACTCTCAGAGGTAGTAATCACAATAGTGGTAATCTCAGCAGTGGTAATCCCTGCACTGGTAATTTTAGAGGTTGTAATCACAGGAGTGATAACCACAGTAGTGGTAATCCCTGCAGGGGTAATCTCAGAGGTAGTAATCACAGTAGTGGTAATCCCTGCAGTGGTACTCTCAGAGGTAGTAATCACAGTAGTGGTAATTCAGCAGTGGTAATCCTTGCAGTGGTAATCTCAGAGGTAGTAATCACAGTAGAGGTAATCCAAGCAGTGGTAATCCCTACAGAGGTAATCCCAGATGTAGTAATCACAGCAGTGGTAAACTCAGCAGTGGTAATACCTGCAGTGGTACTCTCAGAGGTAGTAATCACAATAGTGGTAATTCAGCAGTGGTAATCCCTGCTCAGAGATAGTAATCATAGTAGTGGTAATCACTGCAGTGGTAATTTCAAAGGCAGCAATCTCAGCAGAGGTAATCTATGCACTGGTAATCGCAGAGGTAGTAATCACATTAGCGGTAACCTCAGCAGTGGTAATTCCTGCAGTGGTCATCTCAGAGGGGCTCATTTCAATACAGTAGATTCTATGTAGCGATACATGGACTCCGTTGTATTTTAGGTGGTGACATACAACACTTCGTGCTGGGTCCTGGTCTGATATGTTCATTGAATTTGCGTGTGAATAACGCTCAAACATTTTCTCTTCATAACGTGCTTCCCTGAAGAACATGTTTTAAATCACTTCCTGCTCAGCGAGAAAAAGGACCTCTGAACTGAGTACAGCACAGCGCCTTCCTGAGGGGCACCATCCTTATCTAAAGGTAAACATCTTCATTCGTTTAGTGTTTACTCAGCAGACCAGACTAGGGCCTTATAAAACAATGTGACTCGATAGAATCTATTTCACAAGCTTTCGCAATGCAATGGGTTTTGCGTTTACTGTAGTTAAAGCTATTAGCGTTGTAAACTCCTAACTGGACTTTTCTTGCCACATAAACTGAAAAATAAAACAGTTTCACATAAGCGACCTGATGGCCACCATGAGCGAAAAGCAAACACACAAAAGGATATAGAAGTCTGCTTGCAGTGAAATTTTTCAGAAAAAGTGCAATTATCCATGTAACCGCAAAAGTGCAATTATCCATGTAACCGCAAAAGTGCAATTATCCATGTAACAGGCAAAAGTGCAAATATCCATGTAACAGGGTCGATGTCATGCAAAGTGCTCAACTTCTGCCCAGCGAGATCGCACTGCCTACGAAATAAAGAGAAAAAATAGTGCAGAAACCACACAGAAAACATGGAGTCTCATATGTTTTCAGTAGTTGGCCGGTGCGCTCAAGGCGGGCTAAACACCGGAAGAGTCAAAGATGTATGCATGCCTTCCACTAATGAAATCAAGCTAATTTTAAAAGGCAACCCCACAAACCAACCAAACGAACAGACGTGGTTAAAAGCCCACAGAGAGATTACACCAGGGACGGAGCGCTTTCCAGTCGACCCTAAAAAAAAAAAAAAACACCTTCAACTGATAGGTGCCAGATGGCTAATTTCAGGCCTGATTCCTTATTATCAGCTGCATCTAAAATGCTGGAGACACTAATTAATAGACAGCTATCCAAGTATGTGGAACAAGGGGAGCTATTGCGCTATCCACAGTCTGGGTTCAGACCACGTCATAGTAGTGAATCAGCACAAGTGGAGGTGATAAATTCTACCGAGTTGGTACTCGATTGATCATGTGAAACAGGCTGTGTAAATCCTACTTGATTTATGCGCAGCCTTTGGCACAGTGTCTCATCCCATCCTCCTCATGCGACCGGAAGACAACAGAGTCAGAGGTTCTGCCTTGGCATGGATTTGCCCTTTTCTTTCTAACATAGGCCAAGAAGTCTGGATAGCACTCTTCGAACCAGGGGCTTGGGAGACAATACATTTCTGTGGGGGAGAGCCTTGGGGACTTTTCTATTGATCCTATACAAATCGCTCGTTGTTTGCGAACTGCAGGCTCCGATAAATGTACACAATCATATATATTGGAAATGAAATAGGGAGAAAGGAAGGCATGTTGTCACAGTCTGAAAGTATCTTTATTGTTATTTACATTCACAAAGTAATTAGCTCAAATGTGAAAATAACATGTTGATTAACCTTGCATCTTCGTGCACCAAGCAAATAAAAGTGAGAGGGTAAAAAAGGAAGAACATACCCTTTGCGCCCCACACCCATCATGCTCCTCGCCTCATGCCAACTGGAACTGCACTGGAGATATAAAAAGTGATTAAGTACAATAGTTGTAAAATGTGGTCAGAAACCATAGTTCTAATAACACTTCTACTCCTGTGTGTGATCTTGGGCAACTCAGCTCCACATCAGTCATAACTGGAAGCACTGCAACTGAGGAAGCTCTTGGAGTTACAGGCTATATAAATATGGGATTCTTTAATCCCTGTATAAACTGCAGTCAGTAATTTCTTTAGAATCGGCTATTTGTGATGCACCAAGTCACTGAGTATAAAGAAAAAACATTCACTGATTATAAAGAAAAGACATCAGAAAATGACTAGTATAAGGTTATTACAGTCAAGTTCTGACATCACAATGCTTTCAGTCGGAGCTAGCAGCCAAGGTGAAAGGCAGATCAGGTCACAGAGCATAATTAATGCAGCTGTTTTAAGCAACAAATTGTTTTATTTCTTCTGATTTATTTTAATAGCTTGCAATGACAGAAGCTATGCACTAAGATTTTAAGTGGTTTGTGGGAAAATTGATGGTGTGACCATGTATTATATGGGGTAAAATACCCCCTGCATACATAAGGATATTTCAAGTCATCTCCAAGTTCATACCTTATAAACAAGAATGGGCAAAGCCAATAGGTCTTGCCTAGTCAAGATCTATTGCCTTTGTCAATGTGTTTTAGACATGCTGTACGCTACTGAGTCTACTATTCAGCATAGCTAACAGTTAATGGTGTAAAGGAGAATGATGTGCCATCGATTGGTGTGGTGTAATGTCATGGATTAAGTTGAGTGTCCTAGAATGGAGTAGTAAACTAACCCTTGAGTAAAATGCAACACCACTCCAATAAACAATGATATTAAAGTAGTAACCAAATGGAAGGTTTCGTGCATTTATTCAATCAAAATATAAAAGATCAAATGTAGTGGGAAAACATCAACAGGGGAAATCGAGAAAGACTTTGGTATTTGGGCATTACACAAGTTATCTGGATGACCCAATATCACCAATTACAAGAAAAATGTGAAAAGTAACCCGCATAGCACACTGGTTAGCATCCACAATAATGATTTACAAGCTTTCATACACCGGCTTTACATGAATGACTCAAATAGTGAATCAAGAAATCATTAGCTCATAGTACCCATGCTTATGCCAACTTATATACAATATCACAATTCAAGACAAGGTACTTTGGCCGACGTCGTTTCAATCCCCTAGACAAGTATCAGGATCATCCTCGCCTTAGTTAAGCTTGAGATAAAAGGGTTACTGAGTGCTTGTAACCAAAAAGGCCAAGATAAATCTGACTCACGTCTCACATGAGTGAGAAGGCAATCAATGGAGATCTGAATCTCTAATCAAGCGCCAATGCCATAAAGTAGTAGTAGAGTGGAATAGTGTCAGAGTGTAGTAGAGTGTCGTAGAGTAGTGTGCTAGATCGCGTAGAGTGGAAAGGCATCAAGAAGAGTAAAGTGGCATAGCATAAAGTAAAGTACTGTGAAGTGGCATAGAAAGAGTTGGGTATAGTGTGGTTGAGCATAGTGCATTGTTGTACAGTGGAGTGGCATCGAGGGTTGTTGAGTGGCGTGGAGTATCGTGGATTGAAGTGACATAGAGTGGCGTGGAGTGGCATTGAGTGGAGTGGCGTTTAGGGAGTTGTGTAGGGAGTTACAGAGTGGAGAAAGTGTTAGAGTTTAATGGAATAGAGGTTCAGAGTCTAGTGTCATTTGTAATTTCAGAGTGAAGTGTCATAAAGTGGAGTGGAGTGGTCGAGAGTGAAGTGCCATAGTGTGCAGTGGTGCAAAGTACATTGAGGTAGAGTGAAATGGTGTAGAGTGCATTGGTGTAGAGTGCACTGGTTTAGAGTAGAGTGGTGAAGAGTAGAGGGGCACAGAGTGGAGTGGCACAGCATATATTGCAGTGGTGCATAGTGCTGTGTCATAGAATGATGCATTGCATGGTAGAGTGGAGTGGTGCAAGGTAGAGCAGACTGGTGTAGAGTGCAGTGATGCAGAGTAGAGTGGCGTAGAGTGTAGTGGCATAGAGTGCATTGGTGTAGAGTGCAGTAGAGTGGCATAAAGTTGAGTGGTGCAGACTAGAGTGCCGTGGTACAGAGTAGAGAGGAGTATAGTTCAGTTGCAGAGTGCAGTGTTGCAGAGTAGAGTGTCATAAAGGGCATTGAGTGCAATGGTGCAGAGTAGAAGGGCATGGAGTTCAGTGGCGGAGACTGCAATGTTGCAGATTAAAGGGTCGTAGAATACAGTGATGTATTGTAGAGTGGCATAGAGTGAATTGCCATACAGTTCCGTGGTGCAGAGTACAGTGGCATAGAAAGCAGTGGCATAGAGTGATGTGGTGCAAAGTAGATTGGCATAGAGTGCAGTGGCACGGAGTGCATTAGTTTTGAGTAAAGTGGTTAAGAGTGCACTGGTGTAGAGTTCAGGGGTGTAGTTTACACTGGTTTGTGTACAATAGCATAGATTGCAGTGGTGTAGTGTAGAGTGCTGCAGAGTAGAGTGGTGTAGAGGGGAGTGGTACAGCATAGATTGCAGTGGCGTAGAGTGCAGTGGAAAAGAGTAGCACAGAGTGGAGAAAAGTGGTGGAGGGTGCAGTTGCATAGGGTAGATTGTTTCAGAGTAGAGTGAAGAAAAGATAGATAGAGAAAATATGATATACTTCAATATGCTTAAGTATGAAACAATAACAACAACATAAGCAATAACACTAAGCATAACGGCCCAAAATGAAATATGGCTTCTCCCTGTGAGCCACTGTGTAATCAAACCCTTCATTACTTAGATAAAAAAAAAACATTAAGCATAAGGTTAGAAAAAGATACCCTTCTAATAGCTAAAATGTGTAGCGTTAGAAGGTAAAATCTGGGCTCAATCTCGACTTCTCTGTTTCACCAACTGGTGTGATCTTAGGCAAATACAAATATTGTGTTTCGCAGAGTCTCCATTCTAGTCTGCAGGCGTCAGGCTGAGGCTGTTTCCTCCTTAGATGTTCCTCATTGTCCTGCAGCTCCTCTTCAAGGCGTCCTGCAGCACTCCTCTTCAAGGCGGCAGTTGATGCAGGCAGCAATCATCAAAAACTATGTTCTCCTCCTTACTCTCTTTGTTTTCACAGGTGCTTAATGCCCACAGCTGCAAACCGGAAAAAAAAGGGCAGAGGGCGTAGGGGGCCTCCTGACTCACCTTCATTCTGTTACCATCAGATTGGAGGTAGGTCAGTGCAGGGCTATTATAAGTAGCGCTTTCACGCTCTAATGGCCCTGTGAATAATAGAAGTGAGAGGGGAAATTATTTTCTCCCCTTGTCCGCCATGTCCCCCACCCTCCAAAATCTGGGGGGGATACATCCCTTGCGCCCCCACACTTCCTACACCCATGCTTCGAACTCTAAAGAGGTTAAGTTTTGTGTCCCACAACGCTCATCATTGAATTTGACCCTTTTCCTCCCTTGGCTTTCTAAGTTGATCCTTAGGGGTCCGGATAGTGCCATATGCTGACGACACTCAGCTCTTTTTTTCTGTGGAGAAAGATTGTCCTGAGGCCCCATATGGTGCTTAAGACCTGCCTGGAAGCTGTTTCTCAGTGGATATGGGCAGCACTCTTCAATAAAATGCCAGAAAAACTGAAATTCTGTTGTTTGGTCCCCCCAAAGTCAATAGGACACTAAGGTTTTCATTACAACCCTGGCAGTCGGCGTTAAAGCGGCGGTAAAACCGCCAACAGGCCGGCAGAAAAGAATTTGGAATCACAACTGTGGCGGAAACCGCCAACATAGACAGCCACTTTAACACTCCTACCGCCAAGGCGGTACAAACAATCACTGCAGTGGTTACCGCCAACAGACAGGCGGAGGACAATGTATCGCCCACAGAATTACAACAGTCCAATCCGCCACCTTTTCTGGGGCGGATTCACCACGAACTAAAACACGGCGGAAACAGGTCTTGGAAGGGAAAACGCTCACCTCTACCCAACCCACGAGGAACCAGGACGCCATGGAACCGGAATTTCAGATTCTCCCTGCCTTTGTCTTCCTGCTCCTCTACCAGGAGCACGAACGCCAGCGGCAAAGACCACGGTGAGTACTGCACCTATGACACAGGGGAGGTGGGAGGGAAAAGAGAGTGCACTCACACGCAACAACCCCACCCCCACCCACTACAACACACACACCAATACATCATGATACATTACAGTTACACCCCCAACCCCCCTGAAAGAATGCAAGGACAAAAGGAAATGAGTCGAATGATTGTAATATATTCAAAGACATGAATCAAAAATATATACATATATAAAAATTATCACACTATAAACAAATATATACACCAAGAATACAAGTCCAAGGGATTCCACCATCATAGTCCGTGGACCACTGGGCCCAAAATGCATGGGTGAGGCCCACACAAGATATCCGAACAAGACGGAGAGAACACTGCTGGGGCAATAGATAGAAATAAAACTGGTACCTCAGGGGGAATGGAAGGGGGGGCACCTCAGCCGGATGAGTGCACAACGCCAGATCCACGAGGTGGCTGCATGCCCATTGATGTATCCTGGGGAGTGCAAAGCCACAGTCTCTCAAGTCTCTACAGTGGGTGGGTTGCCCACTGCTGCATCCTGGGGAGTGCAAAGCCACAGTCTCTCAAGTCTCTACAGTGGGTGGTTTGCCCACTGCTGCACCCTGGGGAGTGCAAAGCCACAGTCTCTCAAGTCTCTACAGTGGGTGGTTTCATTCTCCACTGGTTTTGGAGGGTAGCTTTGTGCCCAGAGTGCTTCATCCTGCCAAAGACAGAGGTAGTGGATGTCATTCTACACTGGTTCTGGAGTGGGCTTTGTGCCCAGAATTCTTCATCCTGCTCGTGGCGGCCTCAGTAGCGTCGGAATCATTGGATCTCAGTGGCCTGCGGTGCTGGTGGCGGCGGTGTCCTGTTCAGCAGTGCTGGTGGCGGTGGTGTCCTTGGCAGCGCTGCTGGTGGCAGCAGTGTCCTGTTCAGCGGTGCTGGTGGCAGCGGTGTCATGTTCAGCGGTGCTGGTGGCGGCGGTGTCCTGTTCAGCGTGCTGGTGGCAGCGGTGTCCTTGGCAGCATTGCTGGTGGTGGCGGTGTCCTTGGCAGCGGTGCTGGTGGCGGCGGTGTCCTTGGCAGCGGTGCTAGTGGCGGCGGTGTCCTGTTCAGCGGTGCTGGTGGCGGCGGTGTCCTTGGCAGCGGTGCTGGTGGCGGCAGTGTCCTTGGCAGCGGTGCTTGTGGCGGTCTTGTCCGCCGTGCAGGTTTTCCCAGACTTGCCAGTTTTAGTGTGCCCCTTCCCCACCTTGGAATGTGGCGCAGCTGGATCCACACTCCCACCTGTACCCCGGGGAGAAGCTTTCCTCTCTCCCGCCGGGCACTGGCCAACTTTTGGTGTTTTTGAGGGGCCAGAGCTGTGCTCTGGCTCCTTGGCACACTGGCTGCCCTGCTGCCTGGCGCACTCCAGAAGCCGGTCACTACGGGCACCACTGCTCCCGCTGATGTTGTGGCTGAGGCACTGGGTTGGGACCTGGAGAGGCGGGCCCTCGGAGACTGAAGGGGTGGGAGAGGTGAGGAGAAGAGGTCAAGGTTGGACAGGAAAAGTTTTTTGGACACACTGGGATGTGTAGATGGAGGGGGTTTAGGAGTGGAGGAAGAGGTAGTGGTTGTAGGAGGTGTACGTTTGGTGACTTTGGCTGAAGGTGCATGGGCTGGAGGCTGTCGTGAGGTGGATGGATGTTGGGTTGGTGTGTGGCTGCGTTTGTGTACCTTGGGAGGTGGCCTCACAGACACACTGGGAGAGGACACAGGGGATGTGTGAATGGTAGTGGGGGTGGTGACTGCACATGAGCGGGGTGTGGTGGTGGGTGTGCTGGTGATGGAGGTAGTGGCTGACGATGTAGTGCATGCAGGTGGGAGTGGAGACGAGACTGGGAGGGAGGAGGGAGAGAGGAGGAGGGGGACACAGTGGAGGCAGTGGCTGTTGGTATGTCTGCATGTGTATGATGCTTGCGTGAGTGCCTGTGGGCTGTGTGGTACTTATGTTTGCCTGAGCTTCCCTTGTGTGTTGAGGGTGTGCTTGGTATAGGCTCAGGTACAGGCGATTGGTTCTGGGTGGAGGAAGTTGGAGGGGGGAGGCTAGAGACAGGGACAATGGCTGCCATCAGTGCAGAGGCCAGAGTCTGAAAAGCTCACTGATGGGCTGCCTGACCAGAATGAATGCCCTCCAGGTATGCATTGGTTTGTTGCAACTGCCTCTCTACACCCTGGATGGCATTCAAAATGGTAGACTGCCCAACAGTGAGGGACCTGAGGAGGTCAATGGCCTCCTCACTGAGGGCAGCAGGGGTGACAGGGGCAGGGGCTGAGGTGCCTGGGGTGAAGGAGATGCCCACCCTCCTGGGTGAGCGGCCACGGGGCAAACCCTGAGGGGCTGCTGGGAGGGCAGTGCTGGTAGGGGGGTGGCGGATGTACCTGTAGATGTGGGGGGCACAGAGGGGCCCGCCACCGCAAGGGAGCTCCCATCAGAGGATGAGTCCGTATCGCTGGTCTCAGCTCCTGTCCCCGCCGTGGAGCTCCCCTCGCTCTCCGTCCCATTGGTGGCTTCTGACTCCTTTGTCTCGCCCTCCAGGGCCATGTGGGATGCAGCTCCCTCCTGCTCCGGGGCCACTGCTCCTCCGCCTGATGATGCTAATGCACACAAGCACAGGGAGACCACAAAAAGGGGGGGAAAACAGACGAAAGACATGTTGAGTGCATGTAATACCGCTATCGTTGGCGGACACTACAGACACAGAAGCCCCCTGCACTACGCTGTGCACTTGGAGTTCCCTAATCAATCCCAGGGACATGGTTTACAAGGCTTTTCCCGATTGCTGCACACATGGATGTCACAGGACCCTGACTAGGTGTAGTTGGCTCTGTACACAGATGGGGTGGGGTGCCACAGGACCTGCCTTAAGAAGGGACCCTGCCTACTAAACTCGCCCTGGCCTAGGGGAACCCACAGCCCACCTCCCCCACCCAGACACCTCCACTGCACGCTGAATCAGCTGAATGAGAGTGTGCTCACCCCATTGTGGCTGCTGTTATGCCCTCAAGCGCCCATCCAACTCCGGGTACGCCACCACCAGGATCCGCAACATCAGGGGGTCATGGTGCGACGGTCACCCCTCCCATGTTGCCAGCGGCGAATGTCCTCCCATCTTTTCCGGCAGTGGGTGCTCCGTCTGTGGTAGACCCCCAGGGTCTGGACTTCCTTGGCGGTGGCACGCCAAATATCCTTCTTCTGGTGGGCGCTGACCTACATGAAGAGTACAGGGGAAAAGGAGAAGATATGAGCGCCTGCACCGTCACAGTCATTGGCCTGCATCCCTACCCTTGCCATGTCGCACATGCACTCACCGTCGTTTCAAGCACGCCTGATTCTCCCCCCCCATTTTTCATTCACACCACTCCAAACAGCCATTGCCCATACAGCATGCTCAGAGTGTACTCACCTGTTTGTCTGAAGGACCGTAGAGTACTGTGTACTGGGGTAGGACCCCATCCACTAGTTTCTCCAACTCCTCCGTGCTGAAGGCAGGGGCCCTTTCCCCAGACACACGAGCCATTGTCTCTTCCAGACTGAGGTCACAGCAGCACTTGCAGTGTAGGTCCTCTCCGGTCGAATATCAGGTATCAAGTGATTGAACAGAGAGAAAATGGCGGTCACGTCCGCGGCGGTGTTTACCGTCACCGCCGGCGTACATCGTCATTGGCTCCTGGGACACATAGGGTCCAATGTTAACCAATGCAGGTTTGCGCTGCGGTCTTCGACCGCCTACCGCGATAGTGTACAACGCCAGCACAATTTCCTCATTTCCCCTTGTCCCACCTTACAGGTCAGGCAGGTGCCATTTCAGGGGGCCACATGGCATTAATTTTAAATGCGTCACACATATGTAGGCCTTGATTATACACTAAGACAGCCATATGTTGATTTTGAAAATGTTTCATATAAAGTTGTGTTTATGTACCTCAGTGTTGATTGACTCTCTGCTCGCTGTTCTCCTCCATAGAGCACGTCCGCTGGGGCAGGTGAGGAGATGGCGGCATCCTCAGGTGTACAGACCGCTGGTGGACCTGTCGACAATGGAGGAGCGACATGTGATCATCACCTACAGACTTGATCGTGCCACAATCCAGGAACTGTGTGCCCACTTGGAGCCAGACCGGATGTCAGCTATCCGCCATCCCACAGGAATCCCCCTCTAGTGCAGGTGCTGTCAGTAATCCATTTCCTGGCAAGTGCGTCTTTTCAAACAACAGTGGCCATAGCATCAGGGATGTCCCAGCCTATGTTTTCCAACGTGTTGTCGAGAGTGTTGTCTGTCCTGCTGAAACACATGCGGAGCTACATCGTTTTCCCTCAGGTGGAGGATTTGCCTACAGTGAAAGGTGACTTCTATGCCCTGGGACATATCCCCAACATCATAGGGGCCATTGATGGGACACATGTGGCCTTGGTCCCCCCAAGCAGGAGTGAACAGGTGTACAGAAACCGGAATGAATGTGCAGATGGTGTGTTTGGCAGACCAGTACATCTCCCATGTGAATGCCAAATTTCCTGGCTCAGTGCATGACGCTTACATTCTGAGGAATAGCAGCATCCCTTATGTGATGGGGCAACTCCAGTGGCACCGTGTGTGGCTATTAGGTGAGGACATGGACCCTATACAGTGTGACTAGGTATCTGAGTCTGGGGATGTCCCTAAGAGTTAGTGTGTGTCTAACAGTTGTCCCTCGATATTTGCAGGTGACTCTGGTTACCCCAACCTGTCATGGCTACTGACCCCAGTGAGGAATCCCAGGACAAGGGCAGAGGAACGCTACAATCAGGCACATGGTCGAACTAGGAGGATTATAGATAGGACCTTCGGCCTTCTGGAGGCCAGGTTCAGGTGCCTTCATATGACAGGTGGTTCCCTATTCTACTCACCAAAGATGGTGTGCCAGATCATCGTGGCCTGCTGTATGCTTCACAACTTGGCTTTGCGATGACAGGTGCCTTTTCTGCAGGAGGATGGTCCAGATGGAGATGCTGTGGCAGCTGTGGAGCCTGTGGACAGTGAAGAAGAGAAAGCAGAAGAAGAGGACATAGACAACAGGAACACGGTGATCCAACAATACTTCCAGTGAGATACAGGCAAGAAGACAACACTGCCTGCTACATCTGTTTGATCCTTCTACCTCTCATCTGTCTGTCATTTTCGCACAGTGTATGGACCCTGAGTTGTCACTTTCCCTTTCGATTTCACAGATGTGGGTCCCACTGTGTGACATCTGCTTTGTTTCCTCATGGACTAGAGCTGTGTGACATAGGTATGTTGACAATACAATGGATATAGCATTTTTCCACAGTTATTGCAAATACACATTTTCTAAAGCACAGACTGACTCCAGATAGTTTTGTGATTTAAGGGTGTTTATTTAAGTGCTAAATAGTGGAGGGGGTTGTAAATGGTCAGGGGTGATGGTGCAGGAATGTCCATGGCAGAGTCCAGTCTATTAGTCTCACAGGTGCATTGTCCAAAGGGGCATAGGAAGTGGAGCTGGGGCAGTTTAAGGATGGACAGGGTGACAAAGTGGGACAGAAGGATGACAATCAGGGTGGTCTCATTTCTTGGCGGGGTCTTGGCATTGTTCTCTGTCTTTGTCCTGGATCTCAGGGAACGCTTGCGGGGTGGTTCTCCATCTGCAGTGGGTGGGGTGCTGGTGTGGTGGTCCTGTGGCGGTGCATCCTGTCCACTAGCGCCGGTGTTCTGTCTTTAGCCGCTCCCCGTCCGAATCGGGTCGGCTGTGTTATGTCCGCATGCGCACAACTGTGCGCATGCGCACCAGCGATTTTGTCAATTTCGCTGTCTGGAACTGCTCCCCTCAACGGGCACTTCTGGAGCGCATGCGCGCTGTGAATTTTATTGAGGATGACGCGCATGCGCGTTTTTCATTCTAACGGTCGGCATTGCCAGGGGCACAACAGATTGCGGTCGGAGCAGCATTACCGCGTTACAGACTCGTCGGAGCGGCGCTACCCCTTCTCTAAGGTGAGCACTCGTGCCGATTATATATTCTATATATATAATCTCGGCTTTCCTCTTTTACTGAGTTTATTTTGTGTCACTGCCCTTCTACTAGTTACCTGTTCCCGAGCTGTGTCGCAGCAACTCATTGGGCCGTTAGAAGCAGCTCGGGACGCCGCACGCATTTTGTGAGCACTAAATAAATGGCAGTTACCGCGATTACCATTATGAAATGCGAGCCTCTGTTTAGGTGTGGCCAGGCGCGCAGGCATGACTGTTACTGTTATTAGGGTGACCACCTGTCGGTAATTTCCACGGACTGCCTGTAATTTGGCCTTGCCGCCCGTTGTCCGCGATGAAAGGGTTAAGGGACGGTATTTGTCCGTAATTTTAGCCTTTCACCAAAAAGGACAACGGAGGCAGGGCCAAATTACAGGCAGATTAGTTTCCCCAACTGGACTGAAAGGCAGGGGGTCTCCTGTGCTTGGAGGCAGGGAGGGGCAGATAGATAAGAAACTGCCTTCTTGCCAGGGGGTCTCCTTCCCTGAAGAAATGCAAACGTGGGCAACTGGTAAATCTGCGAACATAAAGGGACTTGAAAACCTGCATTGACTTTAACCAAAGGAGTCACTTGAAGTTTTCTAATAGCAAAGATATTTTCTTTCAGAGAGATACTGTAATGGTGTTCCAAGGTGAGCTGTGGAGTGTGTGGTTTTATTAGACTGTTATAAATAATGTTAGTACTAGGTATAAACTATATATTAATCAAATCTGTATTTGAAAAACACTTTTTTAAAAATTTAACTGAAATGTATTTGCACATTTTGTAGCAGCCTATATTATGATGTAATTGTATTTATATAACGTTTACTAACCCCGACGAGGCATCAGTTGCATGTTTAAAACAAGGACTTACACATTCACAGTTCTTTCAGGGACCTCATACCTCATAGTACTAACAGGCATTGGCAAAGCCAATAGGTCTTGTCTACGCAAGAGTTATTGGCTTTGCCAATGTGTTTTAACCAGAGTGGCTGCTGTTTAGCATGGCTATCAGTTAGTGGCATAGTGGCGTGAAGTTCATTTAGAGTACAGTGCAGTGGGGTACTGTGCAGTTGTTTAAAGTGCATTTGCGTAGAGTGCAGTGGCATGGGACAAAGTAGAGTGGAGTAGAGTGGCATACAATAGAGTGGCAGAGTGCAGTAGTGTAGAGTGGTGCAGTGGCATAAAGTGCAGAGTAGACTTGCGTGGCAGAGAGTGCAGTGGCGTAGTGTTGAGTGGTGCAGTGCAGAGTTGATTATAGTGCTGTAGAGTGCAGTTGCGTAGAGTGGATTGATGTAGAGTGGCATAGAGTGCAGTAGCGTAGAATGCAGTAGTACAGAGTAAATTGCTGTACAGTGGCGGAGAGTGCAATGTTGCAGAGTAGAAGGTAGTGGTGTACAGTATAGTTTAGAGTGCAGTGGCATTGAGTGGCATGGGGTAGAATAGCATAGAGTGGAGTAGAGTGGCATACAATAGAGTGGCAGAGAGTGCAGTAATGCATAGTGGTGCAGTGTCATAGAGTGCAGAGTAGACTCATGTTGCAGAGTGCAGTGGCGTAGAGTGGTGCAGTGCAGAGTATAGTGCCTAGAGTGCAGTGGCATAGGGTGCAGTGATGCAGTGTAGTGGCATAGAGTGCAGTAGTAAAGAATAGTGTGGTGTAGAGTGCAGTTTTGTAGTGTCAGTGCAGTGATGTGGAGTGGCACAGAGAACAGTGGCATAGAGTACAGTGGTGCAGAGTAAAGGGCAGCGGCATACAGTGCAGTTGTTTAGAGTGCACTGGCGTAGAGTACAGTGGCATGGGGCAGAGCAGTGTCATAGAATACAGTGGAATAGAGTGTATTGGTGCAGAATGTATTAGTACAGAGTAGAGTGGTGTAGAGTATGGTGGCGACCAGTGCAGTGTTTCTCAAGGATTACAAAATTAAATGGCCATTTTTCAGAGGATTTATACGATCTTGTATTGTCTGACATCTGCCCCATTACTGTTTCTTTCATGGAAAGAAGAGTGACCTTCATTTGTATTACGGACATTTGAGATAAGTAGGTGAGGTACTGGTTAGTTGAGGTACATCATCATACTTAGTATAACTCACATATAGTATGGCTCCCCTGTTAATATAGTTGATGTACAGTTAGCAGCTGAACTTAATTGTGCATGGGCAGTCAATTTCTTCTTTCAGTTAATTGGTTAGTCCAGTCTACTGGTATTTTGTACGAGCATCTATCCTATCTGCTCAGTTTATATTTTTTTCTGCAGGACATATTGTTACAGTGGTTCAAAAATGAGAATCAAATACAATATCTGTATGTATTTTGCATTTTGCTTATTGTCAAATGTCCTTCTCTTAAGGTTCACCCCCAAATGTTGGCCTTCCTTCTCTTTCTCAGACTTTTTCTTGTTGTCGGGCCTCTGAGCACTTTACCACTACTAACCAGTGCTGAAGTGCATGCGCTCTTGCCTTAAAATATGGTGATGTATGCTTAACACAGTTGGCATATTTCATTTACTTATGAGTCCCTAATAAATTGTACTTACCTATGCCCTGGATTTGTAAATTAAAGGCTACTAGTGCGCCCACAGTAATGATTGCGCATCCCAATTAAGTAGTACGTCAACATAACTTGCTTGTCATTCCAGAGTCTGTGTGTGCAGTTCTAAACTTCCATTTTGATCTGTCAAGTTAAATCTTTCCAGGTTCAAACCTTTATTTTTAAAACATATGTAACCCCTTTAGTGGGCCTGGGACAGATCAAAGGGCAGGGGCAAGTTGGACGTGTATTTTTAATTTTAACCTGTTGTGGTAATACAAAAACTATTACACTTGTCTTTCACCACCGCAAGGCCTAACTTTCACTTAAGCTAACATCAGGGTTACCTTGAAGCAGCCTGTCTAATTTCGAATTGAAAAAAACAAAATTTGGACTTTGGTGTCTATGGACTCGCAATTCAAAATCACAAATTATGGTCAAGTCTAACATTAATTTGTGTGGCTGAAAATGTCACATTAATAAATTTGCCGTTATATTTTCTTAAATATTTACTGCCTACTGGCATGTCTACATGTTTGGGTGGGTGACGCATCATCTCTTGTGCATTCCGTCCAGACAGGCACACGCCAAGGGAGCTCAGGTGTGACTGGATCATAAATATCCTGATGGCCCACCCTTGGCAGGATGAAATGGTGCAGCTGGCACATCTAAATGGGCTGGCCATTCTTCCCACACATGGATGCATAATCCCCCTTAGCAAGTCTGCAACTAGTCACTGCACTTCCTGTCCTATTTGCACTTTCTTCAAAGGCCTCTTTTTTAAGTCTCCCCCAATTCAGAGGCACCACTGGGCATAATAATTGGACCTTTTTTTCCCATTCACTTGCTGCTTTTCTGTCCTTTTCTCTTTTTCTCCCTTTTGTGTTTACCCCACACTGCTGGTGTCCCAGCATCCCTACCCGCCCCATGCAAAGCGCTTCTCCCACCTCCTTATCGCTGGACCACCGCCTCCATACCTCTCTTCCTTAACGACGGCCGCCACGCTAGTGCGCCACAGGGAAGCCTGTTTGTGCATGGACGCCACCCAGCACCAGGGACCCTGGTTCTCACCCCTTCTGCTGGTTTAACGCAAGCACTCTACGTGCCCTCAACCCCATAAGATCATCAGCATGCCACCAAGCTGACCACATGTACAAACATGGATCATTTTCTTGCTGCGCCTGCTCCAGCATACTCCCAAGTATCACCCCATGATTCCTCACTGCTCCTTAACACATGCTCCCTCGTCAAGCATGCACTACAAGTCTCAGACCTCGACTCAACAGCTCTGGACGTCACCATCTCGCTATGAGTTGGATCACCCCTGCAGCTACCGTGGACATTGCCACGGCCATTACGCACAACTACAAAATCATACACAAGGACAGAGCCAACCTTCCTGGAGGTGTCATTGCCATAATCTACTAGAACAACCTCCGCCTTTCATCATCTAGTCGCATTCTGTCAACGCACGAGCATCTACATTTCCACATCCTGACCAACCGAAACACCTTCCTACGTGGCACCCTCATCTACAGGCCACCTGCACCTCAACCCCAGTCTTTACAAGACATTGTCAACCTCATTGCCCCTCCAAGCACTCACTTCCTCCTGCTACATCCCACTCTGTGATCTCGATTTACAGCTTGATACCCTCAATGACCCCCAATACATCAAACATCCTGTACGACCCCACAATTCTCGGCGTCAAACAACTAGTCAACGTCCCTACCCACAAACCCCTTCACATCCTCTACGCCATTCTCTCAGCAGGGGACAACCTCACCTTCATCCACACCTCCAAACACTGTTGGCTTGACCAAGTGCATCTACTTAACCTACTCAAACACTGCACGCCACCACATTCCCTAACCCCCTGGCAAACATTGGGGTATAGTCACGGAAGCACAGATCACCAAACGCTGTCAACCACTCCCTCCAATGAATCCGCAGGCAAACTAAAGCTCTGCCTCTGAATGTGCAGCCAATGTAGCCCCCATAAGGAAATTGGCATTGAATCTACATAGCAAAACTCCCAAGTGGTTTACGCAAGACCTACATCAATCCAAGTGTGCCTGTAGACGATTGTAATGCAAATGGAGCCTCCGCAAATCCACCAAACCGCACCGCCTGCAAAAATACTGACACAACGTACCACCAGAACATACGAGCCACCCAAAAAGCTGCATTTCCAGCATGCCTCAACACCAGCACTTGCAATATCAAAGAGCTCTTCATCCTTGTCAAAGAGTTCACGAACCGCAGGGCAGAAACCTCATCCATCCATCCCTCCCAAGACCTCCGCAACGATCTTCCCCACCTTCTTTCACTGTAAGATCTGGGACATCTACAAAGTCTTCAGCATACAGAGCCCGCCTTCACCGCTCAGCACCATGGACCTTGCTCCCCCACCAGATACGAACTGCTGAACCACCATTACTGTAGAGGACACCCAAAGAATAATGAACTCCATCCACTTGGGAGCACCCTCAGATCCATGCCCTCATCACATCCTCAAGCTTGTCATTCCCATCATTTCACCAGAGCTTTGCTGAACCATCAACCTATCGTTTAAGACTGCCACATTCCCCTCAGACTGTAAACACGCAGAAATCCGCCCGCTACTCAAGAAACCCAAAGCCGACCCTAGGGAGCTGAAGAATTACTGACCCATGTCTCTGCTCGCTTTCCCAGCCAAGGTAACGGAAAAAGCCATCAACTAGGAACTCATAGAGTTCCTCGAGAGACACTGTATCCTAGAACTTTCCCATTTCCGATCTGGAAGCAACCCCAGCACCGAAACGGCACTTTTAGCCACCACCAACGACATACGCATCATACTGCACAGCGTAGGCACTGCCGCACGCAACCTTCTAGACCTCTCTACTGCATTTTAGACAGTCTCCCACTTCAGCCTCTGTGACAGGCTGCTCGACGCTGGCATCCGAGACAAAGCCCTGAGCTGGATCTGGTCCTTCCTCACCAGAAGAACACAGAGGGTCAGACTACCACCATTCACATCAGAACTTAGACACTTGCTGCAGAGTGGCCCAAGGATCCACACACTGCCAGAAGCTTTTTAACCTCTACATGGCTCGCTCGCTAAGATCATCAAACACGAGGTAAAGATAGTCTCCTACGACAATGACACCCAACTGATCCTCTCCATGTCGGACGACTCTGCTCAAGCCAAGATGCATTTTCCCAATGGGAGGAGAGCAGTCTGCCCTTGGATGGACGTCAGCTGCCTCAAGCTCAACTCAGACAAGAAATGCTTGTGATTGCCTACACCCCATTCTGCCTGGAACGACTCCTGGTGGCCCCCCCACTCATGTTAATGCCCCCGCCCACATTAACCAATTGCGTAACCTGGCCTTTACCCTTGGCTTCTCTATCAATAACACAACAAATTAACGCTGTCTCCTCAACAAGCTTACACACCCTCTGTAGGAAAGTGCCTCCTTTTTGCAGTCCACAACCCCCACCTACCCCAAACACTTTTTTCCTGCTATTGATGCTGACTCTACTGAGTACTGAAGTGTGCTGAGATCCTGCTAACCAGGCCCCACCACCAGTGTTCTTTCAGTTAAAATGTACCATTATTTCCACAATTGGGACACCCCTCGCACACAGATAAGTCTCTGGTAAAAGGTACCAGTGGTACCAAGGGCCCTGTGACCAGGGAAGGTCCCTAAGGGCTGCAGCATGTGTTGTGCCAACCTAAGGGATCCCTCACCTAACACAGGCACACTGCCATTGCAGTTGGTGTGTGTTGGTGGGGATAAAAAGGCAAAGTCGACATGGCATCCCCTTCAGGATGGCATGCACACCAAATACTGCCTTGGCATACGTAAGTCACCCCTCTAGCAGGCCTTAATGCACCCTGCCTTAGGGCTTTATTCCACAGGTGAGGGCATAGCTGCATGAGCAATATGCCCCTACAGTGTCAAAGTCCATTCTTAGACATTGTAAATATAGTGTGTCCATATTAAAAACATGGTCTGTGGGTTTGTCAAAACGAACTCCACGGCTCCATAATAGCTACACTGAGCACTGTGAAGTTTGATATCAAACTTCTCCAAATAAGAAACCCACACTGATGCCAGTGCTGGATTTATTACAAAATGCACTCAGAGGGCATCTTAGAAATGCCCCCTGTATTTTACCCAATCCTTCAAAGCAAGACTGACTGGTCTGTGCCAGCCTGCCACAGAGGGACTAGTTTCTGACCTCCTTGCGTGAGAGCCTTTGTGCTCTCTGAGGCCAGAAACCAAGCCTGCACTGGGTGGAGGTGCTTCACACCTCCCCCTGCAGGAACTGTAACACCTAGCAGTGAGCCACAAAGGCTCAGGCTTCGTGTTACACTACCACAGGGCACTCTGGCTAGTGGAGATGCCCGCCCCCTGGACACAGCCCCAACTTTGGGCGGAAAGTCCGGCGGAGATAATGAGAAAAACAAGGAGGAGTCACCCCCTCAGCCAGTTCCACCCCTAAGTTGACCAGAGCTGTAGTGACCCCCTCCCCCTCCTTGGAAAATCCTCCATCTTGTTTTGGAGGATTTACCCAATAAGGATAGGGATGTGCCCCCCTCCCCAAAGAGAGGCACAAGGAGGGTGTAGCCATCCTCAAGGTCAGTAGCCATTGACTACTGCCCTCCAGCCCTAACACCCTCCTACACTCAGTATTTATGGGCGACCTTGAACCCAGGATTTCCTGAAAACCTAAAGGACTGCTGACCTCAAAACACCTGTATAGAAGATGGAGACAACAACTGACTTGGCCCCAGCCCTACCTGCCTGTCTCCAGACTCAAAGAACCTGCAACAGCGATGCATCCTGCGGGACCAGCGACCTCTGCCGACTCGGGACTGCCCTGCAACCCAAAGGACCAAAAAACTCTAGTGGATATGGGCTCTGTCAAACAACAAGGAAGAAACCATCTTTAAAGGGACACCCACCTCACTCCTGAAGCGTGAGTCCCCAGCTTGTGTCCAGAGAAACCAACACTGCAGCGTGGACCCCCAGGTGACTCCAACGACGTGGCCACCCTGAGACAATCTCCCTGCATCCCCACGGTGAAGCCTGCAGAGAGAATCCAGAGGCTCCCCCTCACCGCAACTTCCTGGTAACAGAGACCCCAACGCCTGGAAGAAGCACTGCCCCTGCAGCCCCCAGGCCCGAGAGGAACCAACTACCGGTCCAGAAGTGACCAGCAGGCATCCCTCATCTTAGCCCAGTCGGTGGCTGGCCCAAGAAGAACCCCATGCCCTGCCTGCATCACCAGAGTGACCCCTATGTCCCTCCATTGATTTCTGTTCAAAACCTGACACCTACTTGGCACACTGCACCTGGCTGGCCCTGTGCGCCTGTTTGGGACACCCCCAACCCAGTGCTCTACAAAACTCCCCGGGTCTGCTCCCAGAGGACGCAGGTACTTACCTGCTAGCAGAGTGGAACCGGAGCACCCCTTTTCTCCATAAGCGCCTATGCTACTTTGACCTCTGCACTTGACCGGCCCTGTGTTGCTGGTGCTGGGTGTTTGTGGTTGACTTGAACCCCCAACAGTCGGCTGCCTATGCCCTGGAGACTGAACTTGTAAGTGCTTTACTTACCTGCTAAATTAACTTGTACTTACCTCCTACAGGAACTGTTAAATTTTGCAGTGTCCTCTTTTAAAATAGGTTATTTGCATATTTGCCAGAACTGTGTACCTTACTGTTTTCATTCCAAGTTCTATATTTGCTTATGCCAAGTACCTTACAATTTATGTACTTACTTGAATTCAGAATCTTGTGGTTCTAAAGTAAATTAAGAGAAGAATATTCTTCTATATAAAAAACCTATTGGTCTGGGGTTAAGTCATTGAGTGTGTGTTCATATTTACTGCCCGTGTGTGTACAACAAATGTTCCATTCTTTTAATTAAACATCACACGCAAGATAGAACATAGTGTGGCAAAATAATAGTCTTTCTTAGAACTGTAGTCTACAACTGTTTGTGTGGGCTCTTTGTCTCTTACCCACTATTATTCCTCAGTCTAGTGTGGTGACATACAGCCTGCTAGTCAATATGAGTCTTTAAAGTCACAACATAATCTGGCTGAGGTCTATGCGTTTGTGTGCCCTCTGTTATAAAGTTTCAGTTTTAGACACCCACAGGCTCTGCACCAGAAAGTTCAAGCTTGTACACACCATGGAAGATCCACAGGCAGCTATCAAAATGTTCTGCGCTTGTGTGACTAACGCTGCAACATTTGGTGCTGGCAAGGAAGAGCAGGCTATTTGGGATCGGCTCTGGATGTGGATCTTCGCAGACTTGATGGTAAAGTGCCTTTGGCTTGGTATTTTTAATTTTTTCAGTGCCAAGGTTTGTGCTGACTAACAGAAATGGGAGAGAGTCATTGGGAGGAATGGAGTTGGCAAAAGCAACAGCAGTGGTCATCTACGTTTAGAAACCTGCGAAGCTCATGACCTGTTGCTATGTTCATTCAGTGTCTGATGGAGAGCTAATCTTCCTTGCTCCAGCGGGTGTTTCCATCTCTCTTCTGCACAAGCGCAGAGTAGGTTGTCCTACCTCCAGAGATAGGTTGTGGTTCTTTTTCTTTTTCATTTCTTTGTGCACAAAAAAAACTAAAAGGTCCTTTTTTGTTGTTGTCCGTCAAAAGCTACCTCCACAAAGACAATTTCTAAATGTACACCCTGGCTGAGGTGTTGTCAGTGCTCAAACAGGATACTTTATAGTAGTGCTGGACCTTCACAATGCTTATTCACACACCTGCATCCTGAATTTTTCACACATGTTAACTGTGTTTCAAAGTGAGCAAGTAGCTTTTTAAGTTTACTGTGATCCTCTTTCGTGTCTTCACAAAACTGATGATGGTTGTCTCAGCTCATTGGCGTGGGACTATCGTCATCTTTGAGCACAAACAAAGGTTATCTTTCAGTGTTTCCAGCCTGTTTGCGGGTGCCTGACCGATCTTCCATGTTAGTCACCAGCTGTCGATAGTATTTCGAGCAGCTTGTTTCACTAGCAGCATAAACATGTTTTTTTAGATCACACTGAAATCTTACATTTGTTTTTGGAGATTTTCTCGTGAACTCCATTTGAGCCTAATCACTATGGCTCTCATTACAACATTGGCGGTAACACCAAATGTCAGTGATAAACTTGCGATAACACACCGCCGCGCTCAAAATACACTCTCTTACAAAACACAACCACATTGGACAATTCCAAATACACGCACCGTATACACATACACACACCACTCCCACATCACCCACAAACCCTTACTACCTAAAATATTGACGAAGGCCAGAGAGACAGCACAGCAAAGATGACAACACCATACAGAGGCACAAAACACCATCACACACACATCCACGCACAAATCACCACACACCCCTAAACATCACCTCAGACATCACCCACACCACCCCATGTTCACCGCAAAGACACCCCAGGTTTTCATCCGGGTAGAGCCACAGCTATTCGGATCACAAGTGCAGCACACCACCATAGCTGGGAAGATGGAGCTATGGCGCAGAATCATGGACAGGGTCAGCGCAGTGGGACAGCACCCAAGAACACGGGATAACATCAGTAAGAGGTGGAACGGCCCACGGGGGAAGGTATGTTCCGTGGTCTCAAGACACCACATCGCGGTTCAGAGGACTGGCGGCGGACCCCCACCTTCTACCCCACAACTAACATGGGAGGAGCAGGTCTTGGCTATACTGCATCCTGAGGGCCTCACAGGAGTAGCTGGAGGAATTGGTTAGTCAAAGCTTTCACTACTCCATCCCCCACCCTACTTGCATGCAATCACATACCCTCACCCCCCATCACTCCAACTCCTCACAGATGTCCCACTATCACAAACCACACATCCCAACACCAGGCCCTGCATACAACAACAAAGCATGGGTACCCATCATAAATGCATGTCCACTGCACATACCCACACAGACCCCTAAACATCAAGCACACAAGCTCCTACACAGGAATGCAACCACTGGGGTACAGGGTCACCCACCCATTGCACACCATGGCACACACAGATAAAAAACTATGCCTTTAAACCCCCTGCAGGACCCCTAACCAACGTCACCGGACAGGATGTTCCAGACATGTCCACTCCACCCACAGAAGAGGCCCACATTGATGACAGCAGCTCTGTCCAACTGGATCTAGATGACCAGCCCGGCCCATCTGGGACCTCAGGACAGTCTGTTCCCCTCACACTGGCAGAAGCCACAACAGAGCCTCCCCCCTCTGGAAACACCAGCACCCACCGGGCCCATACCTCTGTCCCCATGACACGTCAAGCAGCAGTGTGTCCTCCACTACAGGGAACTCAGGCTAAGCCACCACCCCAAGAACAGCAGGGACCTGGGGGCATTGGCAGTGGGCACACGGTTCAGGGGACAGAGGCCCAGGAACACAGGGGAACTGGGAGGGCTGCTGGGCGACGGGGAGGACAGGCCTAAGGAATCCACTCTCCATGAGGCCCTCCAACATCATTGGAGCCTACCACTATTCCCAGGAGACGATGGCAACAGTACTGTCCAAGTTTCAGGAGATCCAGCGGCTGCAGGAGGAACAGTATTTGGGGTTCAGGGAGGAACTCGGATCCATCAATACCACCCTGGGCACCATTGTAGGAGTGCTGAAGGAACTCGTGAACACCAGGAGGGACACTGTGGCACAACAAGGGGCCCCTGACACTAGCCTGGACGATTAACTGCCCACCGCCGGCGCTAGTGGACAGGAGGCACCGCCACAGGACCTCGACACCAGCACCCCACCCCCTGCAGATGGAGAACCACCCCGCAAGCGGTCCCTGAGATCTAGGACAAAGACAGAGCATGATGCCAAGACCCCCGTCAAGAAATGAGACCACCCTGATTGTCATCCTTCTGTCCCACTTTGTCACCCTGTCCATCCATCAACTGCCCCAGCTCCACTTCCTATGCCCCTTTGGACAATGCACCTGTGAAACAAATAGACTGGACTCTGCCATGGACATTCCTCCACCATCAACCCTGACCATTTTACAACCCCCTCCACTATTTAGCACTTAAATAAACACACTTAAATCACAAAACAATCTGGAGTCAGTCTGTGCTTTCACAAATGTGTATTTGCAATAACTGAGGAAAATAGCAATATCCATTGTATTGTCAGCATACCTATGTCACACAGCTCTAGTCCATGAGGAAACATAGCAGAGGTCACACAGTGGGACCCACATCTGTGAAATCGAAAGGGAAAGTGACAAATCAGGGTCCATACACTGGGTGAAAGTGACAGACAGATGAGAGGTAGAACAAGTGTATCAGATGTAGCAGGCAGTGATGTCGTCTTACCTGTGTCTCACTGGAAGTATTGATGAATCACCTTGTTTCTGTTGTCGATTTCCTGTTCTGCTTCCTCGTCTTCACTATCCACAGGCTCCACAGCTGCCACAAGACCTCCTTCAGGACCATCCTCCTGCAGAAAAGGCAGCTGTCCTCGCAAAGCCAAGTTGTGCAGCATACGGCAGGCCACGATGATCTGGCACACCTTCTTTGGTGCGTAGAATAGGGAAACACCCGTCATGTAGGCACCTAAACCTGGCCTTCAGGAGGCCGAAGGTCCTCTCTATAACCCTCCTAGTTCGCCCATGTGCCTCATTGTAGCGCTCCTCTGCCCTTGTCCTAGGATTCCTCACTGGGGTCAGTAGCCATGACAGGTTGGGGTAGCCAGAGTCATCTGCAAATGTTGTTACAACTGTTAGACACACACTTACCCTTAGGGGCAACCCCATTCCCAGACACCTAGTCACACTGTATAGGGTCCATGTCCTCACCTAATAGCCACACACAGTGCCTCTGGAGTTGCCACATCACATAAGGGATGCTGCTATTCCTCAGAATGTAAGCGTCATGCACTGATCCAGGAAACTTGGCATTCACATGGGAGATGTACTGGTCGGCCAAACACACCATCTGCACATTCATTGAATGGTAGCTCTTCCGGTTTCTGTACACCTGTTCACTCCTGCGGGGGGGCCAAGGCCACATGTGTCCCATCAATGGCACCTATGATGTTGGGGATATGTCCCAGGGCATAGAAGTCACCTTTCACTGTAGGCAAATCCTCCATCTGAGGGAGCACGATGTAGCTGTGCATGTGTTTCAGCAGGGCAGACAACACTCTGGACAACACGTTGGAGAACATAGGCTGGGACATCCCAGAGGCTATGGCCACTGTCGTCTGAAAATACCCACTTGCCAGGAAATGGAGTACTGTCAGCACCTGCACTAGAGGGGGGGGATACCTGTGGGATGGCGGATAGCTGACATCAGGTCTGGCTCCAACTGGGCACACAGTTCATGGATTGTGGCACGGTCCAGTCTGTAGGTGACAATTACATGTCGCTCTTCCATTGTCAACAGGTCCACCAGCGGTCTGTACACCGGAGGATGCCGCCATCTCCTCACCTGCCCCAGCGGACGTACTCTGTGGAGGAGAACAGCGAGCAGAGGGTCAGCCAACACTGATGTACGAAAACACAACTTTATTGCACATATTTTTCAATCCGCTATGTGCCTGTCTTAGTGTGTATGCAAGGCCTAGGTATGTGTGACGCATTTAAACATAATGCCATGTGGCCCCCTGAAATGGCGGCTGCCTGACCTGTAAGGTGGGACAATGGGATATGAGGTAACTGCGCTGGCGTTGTACACCGTCGCAGTAGGCGGTCGAAGACCGCTGCGCAATCCTGCATTGGTTAACATTGGGCCCTATGGGTCCCAGGAGCCAATGACGATGTACGCTGGCGGTGACGGTACGCACCGCAGCGGACGTGACCGCCATTTTCTATGTGTTCACTCACTTGATACCTGATGTTCAACAGGAGATGACCTACACTGCAAGTGCTGCTGTGACCTCAGTCTGGAAGAGATAATAGCTCATGTGTCTGGGGAAAGGGCCCCTGCCTTCACCACGGAGGAGTTTGAGAAACTAGTGGATGGGGTCCTCCCCCCGTACACGCTACTCTACGTTCCTCCAGATAAACAGGTAAGTACACTGTGAGCATGCTGTATGGGCAATGCCTGTGTGGATGGAAGATGGGGGGGAGAATTAGGCGTGCATGAAACGACGGTGAGTGTATGTGTGTAATGGCAAGGGTAGGAACGCGGGCCAATGACTGTGACGGTGCGGACGGTTATATCTTCTCCTTTTCCCCTGTCCTATTCCTGTAGGTCAGCACCCACCAGAAGAAGGATATTTGGCGTGCCATCGCCAAGGAAGTCAGGACCCTGGGTGTCCACCACAGACGTAGCACCCACTGCCGGAAAAGATCGGAGGACATTCGCCGCTTGAGCAAGAAGACGGCGGAGGCCCAGCTGGGGATGGCCTCCCAGTGTGGGGGGGGTGCCCGTTGCACCATGACACCCCTGATGTTCCAGATCCTGGCGGTGGCGTACCCGGAGTTGGATGGGAGCTTGAGAGCATCACAGCAGCCACAAGGGGGTGAGTACACTCTCATTCAGCTGATTCAGCGCACATTGGAGGTGTCTGCTTGGGGGAGGTGGGCTGTGGGTACCCCTTGGCCAGGACGAGTTTTGTAGGCATGTTCCCTCTGTAAGGCAGGCTATGTGGCACCCCACCAATGTTAAGAGCCATCTACACCTAGTCAGGCTCCTGTGACTCATGTGTGCAGCAGTCGGGCA
Source organism: Pleurodeles waltl (assembly GCF_031143425.1). Classification (NCBI taxonomy): domain Eukaryota; kingdom Metazoa; phylum Chordata; class Amphibia; order Caudata; family Salamandridae; genus Pleurodeles; species Pleurodeles waltl. The sequence continues at coordinate 1,773,050,993 of NC_090444.1, read as the reverse complement.
TAGGCCTTGTACCCCATGTCCCTGTGATTAATTAGGGAACTCTAAGTGCATGGCGTAGTGCAGAGGGCTGCTGTGGCTGTAGTGTCCGCCAACTGTAGTGGTATTGCATGCACTGAACATGTCTTTCTTCTGTCTTCCCCACCTTTTTGTGGTCTACCTGTTCTTGTGTGCATTAGCATCATCAGGCAGAGGAGCAGTGGCACCGGAGCAGGAGGGAGCTGCATCCCACATGGCCCTGGAGGGCGAAACAGCGGAGTCTGAAGGCACCAGTGGGACGGAGGGCGAGGGGAGTTCCACGGCGGGGACAGGAGCTGAGACCAGCGACACGGACTCCTCCTCTGATGGGAGCTCCCTTGCGGTGGCGGGCCCCTCTGTGCCCCCTGCATCTACAGGTACAGCCGCCACCCCCCCTACCAGCACCACCCTAACAGCAGCACCTCAGCCCCTGCCCCTGTCAGCCCTGCTGCCCTCAGTGAGGAGGCCATTGACCTTCTCAGATCCCTCACTGTTGGGCAGTCTACCATTCTGAATGCTATCCAGGGTGTAGAGAGGCAGTTGCAACAGACAAATGCATACCTGGAGGGCATTCATTCTGGTCAGGCAGCCCAACAGCGAGCTTTTCATACGCTGGCCTCAGCACTGATGGCAGCCATTGTCCCTGTGTCCAGCCTCCCCCCTCCAACTTCCTCCACCCAGACCCAATCCCCTGTACCTCAGCCTATCCCAAGCACACCATCAGACCAGCATGCACACACCTCAACACACAAGGGTAGCTCTGGCGAACATAAGCACCACACATCCCACAGGCACTCACACAAGCATCATACCCATGCAGACATACCAACATCCACTGCCTCCACTGTGTCCCCCTCCTCCTCGTCTCCCTCATCCCTCCCTGTCACGTCTCCACTCACACCTGCATGCACTACATCTTCAGCCACTACGTCCATCACCACACACCGCTCACGTGCACTCACCACACCACTACCATTCACACATCCCCTGTTTCCTCTCCCAGTGTGTCTGTGAGCCCTCCTCCCAAAGTACACAAACGCAGGCACCCACCCACCCAACACCCATCCACCTCACAACAGCCTCCAGCCCATGCACCTTCACCCAAATTCAGCAGATGTAAACCTCCTACAACCACTACCTCTTCCTCCACTCCCAAACCCCCTCCATCTACCCTTCCCAGTGTGTCTAAAACTTTTCCTGTCAAACCTTGACCTCTTCCCCCTCACCTCCCCCACCCCTTCCGTCCCCTATGGCACGGCTTTCCAGGTCACAACCCAGCACCTCAGCCACCACATCAATGGGAACAGTGATGCCAGCAGTAACCGGCTTCTGGAGTGCGCCAAGCAGCAGGGCAGCCAGTGTGCCAAGGAGCCAGACCACAGACAGTCCCCCACCTCAGAAACATAAGAAGTTGGCCACAGCCCGGAGGGAGAAGGGCAAAACACCTGCCACCAAGGGCTCTCCCAGGACTACAGTTGGGAGTTTGAAGACAGCTGCGCCACCATCCAAGGTTGGGATAGGGGCACAGAAAGAAAGGTAAGTCGCCGCCAACCTGCACGGTGGACAAGACCGCTTCCCAGGACACCGCCGCCACCAGCACTGCTTCCCAGGACACCGCCACCACCAGCACCGCTTCCCAGGACACCGCCGCTACCATCAGCGCGTCCCAGGACACCGCCGCCACCAGCACGCTCACTGAGCCACCCACCAGCACTGCAGGCCAATGAGCGCCGCAAGCACCGCCGCTACTGAGGCTGCCACAATCACCACCAGTGGACACGCCACATATGCCAGTGGCACCACCGCAGATATGGCTGCCATCCTCCGTGGTCAGTCGTACGAAGCTGGTGGTCAGTTTCAGGGGCCTGGACAGCTTCCATGTCCCACCGTGAGTGGAGATTCACATCCACTACCTATGTCCTTGGCAGGATGAAGCACTCTGGGCACCAAGCCCCCTCCAGAACCAGTAGAGATTCACATCCACTACCTCAGTCCTTGGCAGGATGAAGCACGCTGGGCACAAAGCCCCCTCCAGAACCAGTGGAGAAAAGCATCCACTACCTCAGTCCTTGGCAGGATGAAGCACTCTGGGCACAAACCCCCCTCCAGAACCAGTGGAGACGGTTATTCACTTGTGAGACTGTGGCTTTGCACTCCCCAGGATGCAGCAGTGGGCAAACCACCCACTGAAAAGACTTGTGAGACTGTGGCGTTGCACTCCCCAGGATACATCAATGGGCATGGAGCCCCCTCATGGATCTGACGTTGTGCACTCATCCGGCTGAGGTGCCCCCCCTTCCCTTCCCCCTGAGGTGCCTGTTGTATTTCGATCTGATGCCCCTGCAGTGTTCGCTCCGTTTTGATTGGATATCTTGTGTGGGCCTCGCCCATGCATTTTGGGCCCAGTGGTCCACGGACTATGTATGTGAGGCACATGGACTTTAATTCTTGGTGTATATATTTGTTAATAGTGTGTATATATATTTATGAGTACTGGATGTTTATTGATCAGAATCGTTACAATCATTTCCATTGTCCTTGCATTCTTCCGGGGGCCTTGGGGGGTGTAACTGTAATGTATCAACATGTATTTGTGTGTGTGTGTGTTGTAGTGGGTGAGGGTGGGGGTGTTGCATGTGTGTGTCACTCTTTTCCCTCCCCCCTCTCCCCTCCCCCCTCCCCTGTGTCGTAGGTGCAGTACTCACTGTGGTCTTCGCCGCTGGCGTTCGTGCTTCTGGTAGAGGAGCAGGAAGACAATGGCTGGTAGAATATGGAGTTCCGGCTCCATGGCATCCTGGTTCCTCGTATGGTGTGTAGAGGTCAGCATTTTTCCTTCCAAGTTCTTTTTCCGCCGTGTTTTTGTTCGCGTTGAATCTGCCCCTGAAAAGGTGGCGGATTGGCCTCTCATGATACTGTGGGCGGTACATTGTCTTCCGCCTGTCTGTTGGTGGTGACCACCATGCTGTTTGTTTGTACCACCGTGGCGGTCGGAGTGTTAAAGTGGCTGTCTATGTTGGCGGTTTCCGCCACGGTTGTGATTACTTTTTTTTTACCGCCGGCCTGTTGGCTGTTTTACTGCCGCTTTAACACCAACCGCCAGGGTTGTAATGAGGACCTATAGGTTTGTTGACGATACAATATTCTTTTTTTCCCGTAATTACTTCTTACATAAGGGTTAACGAGCATCTAACCCTCTCTGTGGCCACACATTTAACTACCATCTATTGAGGCAAGCTGGTTCTCTTTTTCCAAAAGTGTTCACTCTTTCACGTTGGTCTAAATATTGTCCTGACGACTTTTTCTCTACCTCCTCATTCTTACATATATTTGACCCACAGCGGTCATTCATTGTACTAAACAACGCTAAATGGATGATCAGCTTTTTATTTGCTTAATTGCTGTGAAAATTAGGCAAGCTGATGAGAGAAGAGGACCATCTCCAACTATCTTTTTCTACCTATTAAAAGGTGCAATGCCTTGGCGAAGAAGAAGACTTCTGATGGCTTATGCGGTCCTCCCACCAGAGCGGAGGCAGCTACTGCGGAGAGATATTCTTATGGTATCCATTCTCAAAAAACGAATGTGTGGGTGCAAATTGTCAATCAGAGGAACACATTATTTACCTTTGTTAACGTATATTCATCCATGTGATTTTATTTTTTTACTATTACGATGTTTACATTTTCTTCAGTTTATATTTATTTTGTTATTGTAAAGAACAATGGATGCTACAAAGTACAACCAGATTCTGAATTTTATATACGCAGTAATGTGTACCCTGATGATTTCAGTAAAATAATGAAGCATGGATTACGGAGACTTTCCAAAAAAATCACCATTGATGGTAAGTTATTTTTCAAATTACTTTGGAATTAGAAAATTGTTATACATTCATACAATTTACTGTACTTGTTTGAATGAAGCTTCATGAATTGGTGATCCTTTCAATTATATTGATCTACCTACTTATGTGTTAACAAATATTGTTTAGTCTGATTCATTTCATTATATTTTATTTTTTTAAATGATTGTTAGCGTGTGTGTGTGTGTATGTGTGTGTATATATATATATATATATATATATTACGTGCTTTTAATGTATCTCTCGTGCAACATCTGCAGTAAATAGAAATCGTCCTTTAAACGTTCTCATGTTTTTTGGGCAAATTAGGTGAAAAGGTGTTCTTTGTAGGAAAGGGGAAGAAGGCACAAGTTATCGTTGGTGAAGAATTGGCAAAACACATTTTTAATAAGTTACATTCTTCACTAATTGGAGGTCACTCTGGAACTAACAAAACTAAAAAGAGTATTGGCAGCCATTTCTAGTGGCCAAACATGACTGATATTGAACAGTGGGTGAGTTATGTGTTTCTAATCTTTCAAAATAACTTCTAGGTAAAACATTTCTTTTCTTTTATGTTTTTATTGAGACATACTTGTGAAGCTATTGTTAGGCAAGTTTTTCATTCCTAATAAAGGTATTTTTGCACACATCAGTCATTTGAGCAATCAGACGCTTTTAAAGGGCGGCTTATCACCCATGGAGGCTCAAATAGCTGTTGCGGACGTGCTGCACACTCTGCGATCCATGTCTTTAGATCCTTTGTGAGCTGGTTCAGTGAGTCTGCACGTCTGAGTTTGAGTGGAAGCGTGTTTGACTGGGCTACAAGGTAAGAGAAGCATCTGCCTTCAGATGTGCTCTTCCTGATTCTGTGGATGGCAGCAAGGGTGGGTTTGGAGGATAAGATCTGCCTGGTGTTCTTTCCCTAACCGGTACCCACAATTGGCACGGCCCTGGCACACAGATATGTCCATTGTAAATGGTACACCTGGTACCAAGGGCCTGTTGCCAAGGAAGGTCTCTAAGGGCTGCAGCATGCCGTATGACAGCCTGGAGACCCCTCACTCAGCACAGACACACTGCTTGCCAGCTTGTGTGTGCTGGTTGGGAGAAAATGACTAAGTCGACATGGCACTCCCCTCAGGGTGCCATGCCAACCTCACACTGCCTATGGCATAGATAAGTCACCCCTCTAGCAGGCCTTACAGCCCTAAGGCAGGGTGTACTATACCACAGGTGAGGGAATAGCTGCATGAGCACTATGCCCCTACGGTGTCTTAGCAAAACCTTGGACATTGTAATTGCAGGTTAGCCATAAGAGTATAAGGTCTGGGGGTTTAACAAACACGAACTCCACAGTTCCATAATGGCTAAACTGAAATATGGGAAGTTTGGTATCCAACTTCTCAGCACAATAAATGCACACTGATGCCAGTGTGGTATTTGTTTTAAAATACACCCAGAGCGCATCTTAGAGAGGGACCCGGAATACCAGTCCGACTCCTAGTGCTAGGCTGACCAGTTTCTGCCAGTCTGACACAACCAGACGAGTTTCTGGCAACATGGGGAGAGTACCTTTGTCAATCTGTGGCCAGGAACAAAGACTGTACTGGGTGGATATGCTTCTCACCTCCCCCTGCAGGAACTGTAACACCTGGCGGGGAGCCTCAAAGGCTCATGCCTTTTGTTACAACACCCCAGGGCATCCCAGCTAGTGGAGATGGACTCCCCCCCACTTTAGGCAGCAAGGCTGGAGGAGATGATGAGGGAAACAAGGAGGAGCCACCCACCAGTCAGGACAGCCCCTAAGGTGCCCTGAGGTGACGCTTAACTTTTATAATTCCTCCATCTTTAGATTGGAAGATGCCCCCAAAAGCAATATGGATGTGCCCCATCACCTCAGGGTGGAGGCACCAAGAGGGTGTAGCCACCCGCAAGGGCAGTAGCCATTGGCTACTGCCCCAAGACCTAAACACACCCCTAAATTGAGTATTTAGGGGCGACCCTGAACCCAGGAAATCAGATTCCTGCAACCTGCACAAATAAGTTCTGCTGACCTGAAAGCCCCGCAGAGATGACGGAAACACCAACTGACTTGGCTCCAGCCCTACCGGCCTGTCCCCAGACTCAAACTGCACAGCGACGCATCTGTCGGGGAACAGCGACCTCTGAGGACACTGCAACATTTTTGCAAGTTTTGAAAGAACTCTCCCTTCCCGCCGGAAGCGTGAGACTTCTCACTCTGCATCCAATGCCCCCACCTCGAGCTCCAGAAAACAAATACCGCAGAGGGGACTCCCAGGCGACTGCGATAAGGTGAGTAACCTGAGTTGAATCTTGTGGTTCTAAAATAAATTAAAATATATTTCTGATGGATACAACTACCTGAGAATTCCTCACCTTATGAATTGGATCCTTGCGCCAGCATCCGACGGAAAGTCTTCTTCCTAGCTGTCTACGTCGACGAGGACGTCATAATGGCATGGATCCACGTGACTCCGTCTGACGTCAACGTGCCAATAAGAGGTCCTTGTCGGCGTACTGACATCAGTTTTCCTTTTTTCCGTGACTTCGACGCCAACGGTTTTTCTTCCTGGCTCGTTGTTAACTGTAACAATTTTTGGTGGTTACAATGTCGGCTCCGAATAAGTCCGGCTTCAAGCCGTGTAGAGAATGCGCGGGTCGGATGTCAGTGACCGACCCCCACTCGGACTGTATTTGGTGCCTTAGTTCAGAGCATGATGTGGAAGGTTGCTCTTCGTGTCAGAGCATGAATCCAAAAGCTCTGAAGGAGCTCTTCTTAGCCAAAGCAAAGAAGAAGGGCCATAAAAAGGATTCCTTCCATGCTTCTCCCACAAAGCATAAGAAGCAGCGTCATCATGACTCTCGGCGCCGTTCGGAGCGGAGCCGATCGAGGTCGAGGTCTCGATCTTCACGATGCCAGAAGACATGGGAGATGAGTCCTACTGTCACGCCTCAGCAGGAGAGTCCGGAGTTGTCACTGGTGCCTTCAGTTTTTGAGGTCGCTCAAAGTAGCCCTCACTTTTTGCCGGCGCCGAGGGATCCTGATGTTCTGCAGGCAAACTGTTGGACTTGGATTAAGTCTTTTGAGTGTGTGTTCCTCATTTATTGCCTGTGTGTGTACAACAAATGTTTAACACTACCCTCTGACAAGCCTACTGCTCAACTACACCACCAAAAAATAGAGCATTCAAATTATCTAATTTTGCCACTACCAACCTCTAAGGGGAACCTTTAGACTCTGTGCACACTATCTCTCACTTTGAGATAGTATATTCAGAGCCAACTTCCTACATACATCAAAATAGAACCTCACATATTGTAAATGTGAGGGTGTCACACAGATTATTTCCATGAATAGTAGTGAGCTGCTCCTGTGTTACAATAATGGAAAGACCTCCCAATCCCTGAAAATGAGATGTTAAAACTTTTAGAATGTAGACCAGTGTGCCAGTGACCTGGCCAAAGAGCAAAAGGCAGAATGGGAAGGGGAACAGGGTCATAGTGAAACAATCACCAGGATAAAGTAGAGAAGAAAATGAACCTGCAAGGATAAAATAAGGAGAAAGGAAGAGTAGGACGGTAGAAGAAAATGGGATAAGGTGAAACTAAGTAAGTCTTGGTTACCTTGGAACTGAGCTGCCCTATATTTAACAACTTAGGCCAAGGTCATAATACATTCAATGGCAAGATTTTTTTGGCACCACGTGCCATGCTCACAAATTCATCTCAACTCCCAGCCCGTCCTCCTTATGTAACATTGCAACCAATTAACGAACATCACAAAAAAGTCATACTCACACTTGTACGTAGCTGTCCGTCCCTTGCCCCCTCCCAACTTGTTGCCAAGTTTTGATGCAGCTTTAACTGAAGTTCACTGGCTTCCTGGTAAGCAGGTCCCCAGTGCCAGTCTTTCCCCAAAACAAGACACCTGATCCCTTGATCCCAAGTGATAAGGCTCTGTAGCACCCTTCTAAGTCCCATAGTAAGTGTTACCTAGAGTGCCTCGGTACTGCAGAGGGTCGCTAAGAGCTGTAGCAGAACTTGTTCTTCTCTAAGGGACCCAGCACTGACCTCATGCAGACTGCTTGACAAGGTGCCCCCTAAAAGCGAAAACGCAACATAAATTATGGACTGTGTGCCATGTCCCCAAAACACTGCATGTAATATTTGTAAGTCACCCCTATAGCAGGCCTTATAGCCCTAAGGCAGGGTGCATATTATTATATGCGTGGTCATATCTGCAAGAGAAGATATGCCCCTGCTAGGTCTGTTGTTTCTGAGATATATTAGGTGAACAGGGAATCCATTTTAAATAGATGTGTTGGCCACTGATTAATACGAGTTGCCCAGCTCCATGATGTCTTCAATGAAAATAGGGATGTTGAACCTCTCATGTTTTATAAGCCCTGGCGATGGATTTATTAATGCACGCATCCAGAGTGTACCTTTCAGTTTCCTCCTGAAAACATAACAACTGCTTCTGAGCTAACTGACCAGTTCTAGCCAGTTTGCCACCAACAGACTAGAGTGAGATCCAGGGGTGAGATCCTTTGCTCTTTGGAGGTCAGACACAAAGGGGCATATTTATACTCCGTTTGCGCCGAAATTGCGTCGTTTTTTTCGACGCAAATTCGACGCAAAACTAACGCCATATTTATACTTTGGCGTTAGACGCGTCTAGCGCCAAAGTTCATGGAGTTAGCGTCATTTTTTGGCGTGAACACCTTCCTTGCATTAATGATATGCAAGGGAGGCGTTCCTGTCAAAAAAAATGACTCCCAGGCATGTGCGTGGTATTTATACTCCCGGGCAAAAATCACGCCCGGGAGTGGGCGGGGCAAAAAACCCTGCATTTGCGCCTGAATTTAACGCCTGGGTCAGGGCAGGCGTTAAGGGACCTGTGGGCTCAGGATGAGCCCAGAGGTGCCCTCCCCTGCCCCCAGGGACACCCCCTGCCACCCTTGCCCACCCCAGGAGGACACCCAAGGATGGAGGGACCCCAGGGACATTAAGGTAAGTTCATGTAAGTTTTTTTTTTTTTTTTTTGTGGCATAGGGGGGCCTGATTTGTGCCCCCCTACATGCCACTATGCCCATGCCCAGGGGACAGAAGTCCCCTGGGCATGGCCATTGGGCAAGGGGGCATGACTCCTGTCTTTGCTAAGACAGGAGTCATGTTAATGGGGGATGGGCGTCGTAAAAAAATGGCGCAAATCAGGTTAAGGCGATTTTTTTTACTCAACCTGACTTGCCCCATTTTGAGACGCCCATACGCCATTTTCCCCTACGCCGGCGCTGCCTGGTGTACGTGGTTTTTTTCCACGCACACCAGGCAGCGCCGGTCGGCTAACGCTGGCTAACGCCATTCTATAAATACGGCGCCCGCATGGCGCTTCAGAATGGCGTTAGACGGCGCTAATTTTTTTGACGCTAAACTGCGTTAGCGCAGTTTAGCGTCAAAAAGTATAAATATGGCCCCAAGCTTCTCAGGGTGAGGTGTTGGACACCCCTTCCCATAGCATGATCTGCATTCCAAGACAGATCTAGTCTCTGAGAGGGAGATGCCCACCCCCAGACCCCATCTGGCACCTGGATATTCAGGAACATTAGCTATGTAGGAGGCATTTTGCATTTCGAGGCTGGACACACCCCTAGGGTGACCAGCCCGAAATGGACACAGCCTAGGAAATTCTACTTGTGTCTGGGGGAATTTAGGACCTCTGGACATGGTGTTGCCCACTCCCCACAGAAAGTGGTCATCTACAGGGTGTTGTGATTCCAGGGTATGTAGCTGTAGCAAAGTACCCTTATTGTGGCATGGTTACCCCCACTTTTTGCTTGTCAGTATGCTAACAAGGACTCCAGTTACTGTGCACTCCCCCTGTACATTTGTTTGCTATGACTTCATACCTCCCACATTTGCATACTGGTGCCCCCATGTAAGTCCCTAGTATATGGTGCCCAGGGCGGGGAGACACCAGGGGTTCCCCATGGGCTGCAGCATGTTATGCCACCCATGGGGACCTATGTAAAATGTGCTTGCAGGGCTGGCATTGCAGCCTGCATGTAAAGGTGCATGCACCCTTTCACTGAAGAGCACTGCACCAGGTCCCTGTAAGTCACTCCTAAGGCAGGGCCTCCTAGCCCAGAGGGCCTGCTGCAAGTACCGATGTCGGAGGGCACCCCTGCATGAGCAGAGATTCCCCCACAGACTCATCTCCATTTTCCTGGACTTCATTAGTGCGGGGATGCCATTTCACGCGTGTACTGGACATAGGTCACTACCTTTGCCAGCTACATGAGGGTAACTCTGAACATGGGCATGTTTGTTATCAAACGTTTCCGACTTGTAGTCCAGGAAGGCAGAACAAAAGAATTTCCTTTAGGTGACGGAGGCAACACCCTTTTCCTTTGGGTAGAAAAAAGGTGTTAAATGACTTGGGAGGGGTAGCCTCTGGTATGCTTTGATGGCCACCATTGGTGCCATCCTTTCATAAAACCAATCTGCACCAGTTGAGGGACCCCAAATCCCTGCTCTGTCCTGGAACTGAACAATGGAAATGGGAACGACCACTCCCCTGTCTATCACCACCCCAGGGTTGGTGCCCAGAGCTCCTCCAGATGGCCCTTTGATTCTGCCATCTTGACCTTAGGGTGGGCAGAGGCCTCTGGGGGCATCTTAGTGGCCATGTGGTTAGGTGACCAGTTCCCCTTCCAGGGCTATTTAGGGTCTTCCTCATGGGTGGGTTCCCAGATTCGACATGCAAGACTCCAGCAGGAATCATCTGCATCGTTTACTGAAACTTCTGGCCTCTCGAACCGCAGCTGGACTCCACAAGAACCTACAGTCCACATCTACAGCTACGCCTCTGCTCTCCAACATTGTTTCTCTGGCTTCTTCTAGCAACTGCAACATTTCCCCGGCTGTGCATCATATGAGGGTGGCGAGTCTTCAGTCTGCCTTAAGAAGCAAATTTCCCGTGGAATGAAAGTCGCTCCTGTGCATCTGCAGGCATTCTGCTGCAATGATGACCGGCTGCATGGATCTCCTCTTCTATGGAACTGTGTGGATCCTGCATCACAGTTGGTGGTCCTTTGCGTCCTCCCTACCAGCTGTCCAACTTGGGTGAAGGTAGGACCTTCCCTTCTCCATGCATAGTGTCTCTTGCAACTGACAAGGCTTGATGGCACCGCCTTCAGGGGAACTTCAGTCTTTGTGTAGCTCCTGTCCACATCACTCTTCCCTGTGACGCTCAGCCCTTTGGCATGGTTATTCAGCGACGTGGGACTCCTTTTTAAGTGTCCTGCATGGGCATCACCGTGACTCCTGTGCTCCTTGCCTGCGAGTCATCTGTGTGGGCTGCATCTTCTTCTTTGGACTCTCCGCACTGCCGAGGGTCGCTAGGGACATCCCCTGTGGGTTTAGTTCCCTCTCCCCCTCCCTTGGCCTTCCTGGTCCCCAACAGCTCCACTGCTAGCAACTGCGATATTTGCCTTTTTCAGGTCTTGTATGTGTTTTTTTTCACTCCACAGACTGACTGCAATCCTTCATCCAGCGTGGGACGTCGACCGCATCAGCCAGGAACTCTTCACCTGCCCCAGTGTTGACCGTCTTCTTTCCACCGTCGACCAACTCCTGCATCCACCTAACCCCAACACCACCCCACCCTCACTCCCCCTGGTTTTGAGTGTTGTCTGCTGTTTTTCTGTGTTCTCAATTGCTTTTTAAGCCTATTCCTGATTGTTACTGTACATGTATAGTATGTTTACTTACCTACAATTAGAGTATTGCCTAACTAGTGTTTGTGTTTGTATTACTCTAATAAAGAGCCTCTATTTTCGTAGCACTGAGTGCCTTCTTTCATTTGTATAAGTGCTGTATGACTACAGTGGTATTGCATGAGAGCTTTGCGTGTCTCCTAAATAAGCCTTGGCTACTTATCCACAGCTACCTCTAGAGAGCCTGGCTTCCTTGACACTGACTCCACTTCACTCATAAGGGATACATGGACCTTGTATAAGGTGATCATACCATAGGTAGTTAGCACACACCAGGCCATATTCCTACAGTACTCCAGTGATTACTACCCTTCACTCTCAATACCGGTTCCCCTAAATTGAGTATTTAGGGTAACCACTGATACAAGATTGTAGGAAGATGGCTCTGGATATGCTATATCAAATTGAGATATAGTTGTACAGGGATTCACCAGAGTTTAGAGGCAACAAATATGATACTAATGCTGTTTTGTTGTACTGTGGTCGAGCAGTTAGGCTTATCAGAGGGTAGTGCAAAGCATTTTTTGTACACACAGGTAATAAATGAAGCATGCTCTCAAAGCCCTAATTTCAGGGCAATTCTTTTTAGATACCAAAACTTGTTTTTGTCAATTTATTTCTAGAACCACAAGATTCAATTTGCAAGGAAAGCACATTTACAAGTAAGTATCCAAAATATGTATCAATACCTATTTGTTTTAATTTGGCAATATAAATGGCTTAAGTGAATATAGCAAATATGTTTTAAAAGTTGACACACTGCAATTTTCAGGAACAGTTCCGTAGGGAATAAAAGAAAGTGCAGTTTTGGCGGTAAGTACCAGACCTACAGTTCCATTCTCTGGGGGTTATAATACCATGGGTCTGAGTTTGAGTTAGTGCCAAGCACCCTCCACCAGCCACACGGGGCTGACTTTATGCAGGTCAATGTTGCTGCCGGGTTTTACAGTGGGAACCTATGGAGACTGGGGGCACTCAGAATCAGGCCTGCTTCTAGGTAAGAAGCCTGATCATTTGAGGCTCACCACCAGGTGTTAGAATTTCTGCAGGGTGGAGGTGTGAAGCACGGACACAGTGTCGGCTTTTTTTCTGGCCTACGAGAGCACAAAAGCTCTCACCCCATGGAATCAGAAACGTGTCTGTTCGTGGTAGGCTGGCGCAGACCCGTCAGTCCGGCATTAAAGGAATGGGTAAATACAGGGAGCATCTCTAAGATGCCCTCTGGGTGCATGTTTCAATAAAACCAGCACTGGCATCAGTTTGGGTTTATTGTGCTGACAAGTTTGATACAAACATTCTAGACTTTAGTTTATAGATCTGTGGAATTCATAATGACAAACTCCCAGCCCATATACTTAATATGGCCCCACTAGACTTACAGGGGCATATTTATACTCCGTTTGCGCCGGAATTGCGTCGTTTTTTTTTACGCAATTCCGACGCAAAACTAACTCCATATTTATACTTTGGCGTTAGACGCGTTTAGCGCCAAAGTCCATGGAGTTAGCGTAATTTTTTTGCGTGGACACCTACTTTGCGTTAATTATATGCAAGGTAGGCGTTCCCGTCTAAAAAATCGACTCCGAGGCATGTGCGTCGGATTTATACTCCCGGGCAAAATTCACGCCCGGGAGTGGGCGGGTCAAAAAAAATGACGTACGGCCGCTTTTGCGCAGTTTTTTAGCGCCTGCAAAAGGCAGGCGTTAAGGGACCTGTGGGCTCTGAAGGAGCCCAGAGGTGCCCTCCCATGCCCCCAGGGACCCCCCCTGTCACCCTTGCCCACCCCAGGAGGACACCCAAGGCTGGAGGGACCCATCCCAGGGACATTAAGGTAAGTTCAGGTAAGTTTAAAAAAAAAAAAAATTGTGGCATAGGGGGGCCTAATTTGTGCCCCCCTACATGCCACTATGCCCAATGACCATGCCCAGGGGACAGAAGTCCCCTGGGCATGGCCATTGGGCAAGGGGGCATGACTCCTGTCTTTGCTAAGACAGGAGTCATTTCTATGGGGGTTGGGAGTGAAAAAAAAATGGCGCAAATCGGGTTGAGGCGAAAAAATTGCCTCAACCTGACTTGCCCCATTTCTTGACGCCCAAGCCCCATATCCCCCTACGCCGGCGCTGCCTGGTGTACGTCGTTTTTTTTAACGCACACCAGACGGCGCCGGCGGCTAACGCCGGCTAACGCCGGCTAACGTCATTCAATAAATACGGCGCCCGCATGGTGCTTCAGAATGGCGTTAGCCGGCGCTAATTTTTTTGACGCAAAACTGCGTTAGCGCAGTTTTGCGTCAAAAAGTATAAATATGGGCCACAATGTCTAAGAATGGACTTAGACACTTAGGGGCATATTGTTCATGCAGGTATGCCCTCACCTATGGTATAGTGCACCCTCCCTTAGGGCTGTAAAGCCTGCTTGAGTGTTGACTTACGTATACCATCGGCAGTGGTTTGTGGTGTGGCACACTGAGAGGTGCAATGTCGAATTTGCCTTTTTCTCACCACCAGCGCGCACAAGCTGCAATGGCAATGTGCATGTGCTAGGTGAGTGGTCCCCAGGGTGGCATAAGACATGCTGCAGCACTTGGGGACTTTCCAGTTAACAGGGCCCTTGGTACCATGGGTACTTTTTACAAGGGACTTAACTGTGTACCAAGGGTGTGCTGTTGTGTGGACACAATGCTACAGTTTTGGGAAAGCACACAAGTGCTGGGGCCTGGTTAGCAGGATCCCATCACGCTCTGTCAAGTTATCACCAATATCAGACAAAAAGTGGGGGGCAACCATGCCAACAAGGGCACTTTCCTACACAGATTCTCTGACTTTCTTCCATGACACAAAAGGAGTGTGCAACAAGACTGCAAAACCATAGACCTAAGAAGCACGACTGACGTGGTGCCAAGCCTGCTGCGCCTGGCCCTTGAGGAGCATCTGACCTGTCCTGCCACTGAAGGTTCCAAAAATCAGGGAGCGCTGTCCGTGCTTCACAAATCACCAAGAAGAACTCTTTTGGATTACAGGAGCTGCTGCCCTGCATCTGCAGGCACCCAAGGAAGAACCATGAGGACCTTGACTGCCAAAAACCCAACACTGGGCCACAACACTGCAGCTGAGCTGCCTAGCCCGAGTTGAAGTGGTCCAGTGGTGTCACCATGGTCCCCAGGCCGTTCAGACACAGCCTACCCAGAGCTTGCCCTATGTGGACTTCCTGACAGCATTTGCAGCCTGATTCTGCAGACCCCTAGCAACAGTGAGTGACAAAGACCCCATGTCTCAGGACACCTCTGCACCCGTCTGCCCTGGGCCTAGGAGAAGAGGACCAAGGCTGTCCCCACATCTCTCTGCCTCGTGAGACCTGAGGCCACTTGTTGGCTTGTTCGGACTAAACCCCAAGTCCATGCCTATAGACTGTTTCTGCGGGGCTCCTTACAACCAGAAGGAACTCCAGCACCAGACCTGATGCGAGAAAACACCACTGCACCTGCACCCCACAGCCTGAGGTGAAGTGGACCAGTGGTGTCCCTACGTGCCTAAGGGTCTCAAGGTTCGAAACCCACGTGGGTTCCTCTGATGTGGACTCCCAATCCATCCCTCAAGCAACTTTGTGACCAAACTGGTCCCCATAGATTTACATGGGGCACCTGACGCTGAGGTGTACCCATGCACCCTGCTGCCTGAGGTGAATGGTCCGTGTGGCCGAAGTCCAGGAGATTGATCACGTAAGTCGCTTTACTATACCTGTATGCAGTGCTAGTTCTTCCTTCATAGGATAACTTTACCACATCTGAAAAATGCACTGTATCAAGTTTTGTAAGCTGTAAAAATTCATAAATCGAAATATCAGACTTTATATAAAAGTACATGTTATTTGTATAAATTGGTGTGATTTCTTTCAGTGTGTGTCTCACTTACCGTATGAGTCGCTTGACCACACTACCGAAAAAAGGAGCATTTGGGATGTAATTTGTTCCTCTGATTGCTTTGACTTTTTGCGCAGCGTACCTCGTTTTGGTTCACTATATATGCTGCTTCCTACAATACTCACATACTCAAGCACCCAGTAATACACCCACAGAGGCACTCGTGAACTCACACAGACCTGCTCAGAGAATCCCCAAGCACTCACACTCACTGAGGTACTCATGCGCACACTCACAGAGCCACTCACTCAGCGACTCGTGCACCAACTGAGTCTCTCAGACCCAAACAGAGACCGGTAACTCCGCTCTGCACAAGTTGCCCTTGCTGCCACCCCTAGAATTGGTAACAATGCAGCCAGAGGGAGATCCTTTTCCTACATCGGAACACAGACCTGGAACACGCTACCTCGCCAACTCAGTCAGTCCCCCTTTGTAGGAATCTCCCTCTTTATATACTATATCAAAATGACATGCACAGACTCCAGGTGTTGCACAGAGGCTAAAGTAGATACTACAAATGCATTTGTTCTACACACAGACACAATAGAAGAAGCACACACTTAATGACTGAACTACAGACCAATAGGTTTTTATATAGAAAAATACATTTTGTTAATTTATTTCTAGAATCACAAGATTCTCTTTGCATGTAATTACATCAATAGATAGTATTTCACATATATATCAATAATAATACTTTGAATGGAATTCATATAGCATACAGTTTTTGAATAAATGCCAATAAAGCTATTTTAAATGTTGACACTGCAATTTTCAGGACACATCATTGGGGAAGAAACTAAAGCACAGTTTTAGAGGTAAGTACTTGACTTACAGTTTCAGTCACTGGGGCTTAGGAAGTCCACAGCTGGGGGTTCAGGTGAACCCCAAGCTCCCAGCAACACTGGGCCGGTCGGGTGCAGAGGTCAAATTTGAGCCATTTTAAAGTGGGCTCCTACGGAGACAGGGTGCACTCTGAATCAGATATGCCAGAAGATAAGTACCTGTTCTTTGGTGGGCAGACCTGGGGGTAGGAGGGGGAGGGTTAGAGGGGCACTGTTGGGGCCACAAGGAGGCATCAAACGCACACCCTCAGTGGCACTATGGCAGCTGGGTGCAGGATGCAAACAAGGCATTGGGTTTCCAATAGATCTCTGTGAGGAGACCCCGGGGTCACTCAGATGCTGCATGTGAGGACCAGGGGGTCCCCTGGAGCAAACCCTAAGCTAGACAGGGAGGAATGTACCAGTGCTGGAGGTCGGGTTCTCTGGGGGCTGCGGGTGCAGTGGTCTTTTAGGCATCTGTAGGAGGCTGGCTTTCTATGCAGTGTGCAAAACTAGGCACACTATGCAGTGGGTCCAGGCGAGCACACTTTGGTTTCCAGGAGCAAACATTAGACCACTTAATACTACAATTTTTAAGGTAGCTGGTCGAGCAGTTAGGCTAATCCAGGAGATGTACTAAGCATTTGTTGTGCTCACAAAACCAATCATGCAGCACATGCACTCAATGAATAACTCGAGACCAGAGTTTATAAAAATACTTCAGTTTTATTTAATTTTTAAGACCAAGATCTTTCAAATACTTTTTTAGATATTAGTTTTAAAAGTTGTAATAAAGTTAGTCTTTCTGCGCATAATTACGCATCATTGGAATCAATGTACAGTTACCATTCAAAATCGTACAATTAAGTTACCAGTCTCTTTTGTGTTTTTTTTTTGTTGTTTTTTTGCAGGGTGGTCGCAGCAGTCAGTAGGCACCTTGTACCAGCCGGAGAGCCTCTTGCGGCTCCCGTTTCCGGCGGGAGCAGCGTAGGAAACGCTTTTGGCACAGGGCCACCTGTAGGGGCCACTTGGAAAAGATGGTTTCTGGGGGTCCCCTTGGGCTGTCGAGGTCGCAAGGGTTTGGGGATCAGTGGAGCACAGCTGGGTCCTTGTTGCGGGCGCAGAGCGGCCGGATGCGGCGTGAGATCCAGACCTGTGCGCAACTGAGTCCTTTTGGAGGTGAGTCTCTCTGGCTGCTTACAGGACACTGTGAGCATTCTGGTGGTAGGTCCCAGGGTGTTATTAAAGTCCCCCTACAGGGGCTTCCTCCTGATCCTTTCAGCTCTTGGGGAGCTGGTTTGAGGTTGTCCCAGGGAATTGACGTAACTCGGCCACTGGAGGGCACAGTGCCACCAATCTTGGCACACTTGTAGGTCACGTCCGGGACGGTAGTTAGTGTGTCGTGGGGTCCGACTGCAAATTCCGGTTGTGGACATATCGGCCAGCCAGTGAAGCGACCTTCACTGGCTTATTGGATCTTGCTTGGTTTTTGAGTGGTGCCTCCACTCAAAAGGGATATCTGGGGTGATTCTTTAAGCTTGGATATTACCTGGGTTTGTTGGGCTCGGTCCAGTGTCCAGCTCCTCCACAGCAGCAATTTGCAGGTCCTGGGTGCAGCAGGCAGGGTTTGGCGCCTTTTCTTGTGCAACAGGTCCGTAGTTCTCTTGCTTTGGATCTTCTTTGGTGCAGGTCTTCTTTGTATTTTGAAATCTGATTTCTTGTTCTAGGGATGTCCAATAAATACTGAATTTATTGGGCGTGCTAGGGGAAACCTGGTAATGTCCAATGGGACACTTACCTATGGGTGGCTCCACCCACTTTAGTGTCCACTTCCTTTGGGAATGGTGACTTCCCTAAACTTGATTGGCTAGTTTCCTTCATTTCAAGATGGAGGAAACTGAATTTGAGGGTCCACTTCGCAGACAACACCTTAGAGGTGGTGCATGCTAGGCCGCCACTCCTAATCTTTGTGTGGTTTCCCACCTTTGCTCACTCAAAAAGTGGGTGTTTTGCAAAGTGGCAACCCCTCAGATGCTAGCAGCAGGCCTGGAGGCTCGAGTTTCAGGGGCTGTAGCCCTTTGAAGCTCACTACCGGGGTTTCGCACATTCCTGGGGGAGTGGGTGGTTAGCTCCTCCACCAAGGGAGGGCATTGGTTTACGAACCAGGGAGACTGGGCTCTCCACCAAGGTTTGTATATGGACTGTGTGGGTGTGGTAGGCTGGATGAAACCAGTCAGAAAATATGGCAGGGTAGTTGGCTTTTGCAGGGGACACCTCTAAGGTGATCCCTGGGTACATTTTATTATAAATCCAGTACTGGTACCAGTTTGAATTTATCATTTGGAATGGTTTGATACCAAACAACCCAGGGTTCAGAGTAGCTATTATTTTGCTGGGAATCTCGTGTTGGCCAGTGTCCAGCACATACATTAAAATGGCAGCTCTATTCACTCACTATATCCCAGGTTTGCCAGGGACACGGTGGGAACATACTGCTCATTCAGCTGTGCCCTCACATATAGTATGGAGTATCCTGCCTTAGGTCTGTAAGGCCTTCTATAGGGGTGTCTTACCCATAGTTAATGCAGTGTACGGTGGACCGGGCACACAGGTAGTGTGCCAAGTAGAGTTTGTATTTTAGGTTTGCAGCAGGAGACTGTCTGCTATGGCAGTGCTGTGCACATCTTGATGCATGTCCCTTGAGGTTGGCACAATCAGTGCCACTGCCACCAGGGGCTTATCCAAAGTACTGCATGCCCTGGGTACCTAAGTACCTTTTACTAGGGACTTGTAGTGATAGCTAAAGATGTATCCAATCACTTTTAAAATGTTTTAGGGAAAGAACACTGGTACCGGGAACCTAGTTAGCAGGATCCAGTGCACTCCAGTCCAAGTTGCATTCAGAAACCAGGCAAAAATGTGGGGGAGTACTGCAATAAGGTGCCAGTCTCTCACAGTGCGGGTATATTCATCCAGTGCTTTCGCGTTCAGGGGTCGGGGTCCTCGGTCTTCCCTCTGCAGGCATCTTTGTGGAGGGGTCGAAAGGTCAACCCAGGGTGGGCACTTGCTCACAATCACCTGATGATTCTTTAGCTGGTTGGGCCACGTGGTCACCGGCCGTAGGGTGTCTGGTGCAGGGTGGTCAGGACTCGCGTGTCTGGAGGTGTGCCAGAGTCCCTGGATGTTTCCTTCTTGGACAGGGCCACTGTCCACTGCAGTTCTTGGTCCTTTTGGGTGCAGGACAGACTTCTATAACTTGGTCGAGGTGGCTGGCCCCGCTGGATGCCTCACTGTTTTTGTGCAGGTTTTTTGAGGCAGTCAGTTGTCGTTGTCTTCTCTGCTGGGGGTTCAGCTCAGCAGTCCTTCTTCTTTCTTGTCAGGTCAGCCTGAATCTCATGAGCTGGGTTCAGGTAAGCCCTTAAATCCTGGATTTAGGGGGGTTACAGGGGTCAGAGGGCAGTAGCCAATGGCTACTGTCCCAGAGGGTGGCTACCCCCCGTTTCTTGTGCCCACTCCCTTTGGGGAGGGGGACAAAAAACCTAACCCTATTGGTTTCTGTTCTCCAAACTAAGATGGATGATTCTGCAGGAAGGGGGGGGGCAACCTCAGCTCTGGACACCCTAGGGATGGCCCTAGCTTTGGATGGCAGGGGGAGGGGTGAGTTTTGGGGGGTCACTCCTCCCTGCTTTCCATAATTTTCCTGGTGGACTTGCTGCCAAAAGTGGGGCTTTGTCCGTGTGCGGACAACTCCACTAGCTGGAGTGCCCCATGGCACTGTAACAAGAGGCTTCAGCCTTTGAGGCTCACCATCAGATGTTACAGCTCCTGCAGGTGTGATATTGGAAATGGCCCTTTTTGCAGGGTTATCCCCAAACGTTTTGCTGCCTTCCTACAATATTTTTCTGGTCCGTTTTTGATGGTTTATTGTCTGTGCACTTCACCACTGCTAGTCAGTGCGCAAGTGCTCCCTATAGAGCTTGTACCGTTGATTGGTTTATCCATGAGTGCCATATTTGATTTACTGGTAAGTCCCTAGTAAAGTGCACTAGAGTTGCCCAGGGACTGTAAATCAAATGCTACTAGTGGGCCTGCAGCACATTAGTAGCCCTGTAACCATGGCTCGGACCTGCCACTACAGTGTCAGTGTGTGCAGTTTTAAACTGCCAATTCGACTTGGCAAGCTTACCCACTTGCCAGGCCTAAACCTTACCTTTTACTACTTGTCAGGCACCCCGAAGGTAGGCCCTTGGTAGCCCCATGGGCAGGTTGCAGTGTATGTTTAAGGGAGTACATATATGTAGGACGTTGACTCTGTATATACTATTTCAAATTGAGAAGTAGTGTGCACAGAGTGCAAGGGTTCCCCTTAGAGGTAAGATAGTGGCAAAAAGAGATAATTCTAATGCTCTATTTTGTAGTAATGTGGTCGAGCAGTAGGCTTATCAGAGGGTAGTGTTAAGCATTTGTTGTACACACACAGGCAATAAATGAGGAACACACACTCAAAGACTTACTCCAGACCAATAGGTTTTTATATTGAAAAATAGCTTTTCTTAGTTTATTTTAAGAACCACAGGTTCAAGATTTACATCAAACACTTTAAATGCAAGGTACTTCACGTAGATACTTTAGGAACTTTGAATAAACACAATATCATGTACAGTCTTTGTAGAAATGGCAATAAGCTATTTTAAGTGGACACAGTGCAAAAATCAACAGTTCCTGGGGGAGGTAAGTAAAGGTTAGTTTTGGAGGTAAGACAGACACAAGTCTCAAGTTTGGGGCATAGGCAGCCCACCATTGGGGGTTCAAGGCAACCCCAAAGTTACCACACCAGCAGCTCAGGGCTGGTCACGTGCACAGGAAAGAGGTATCCAAAACACATAGGCGTCTATGGGGAACAGGGGTGCTCCGGTTCCAGTTTGCCAGCAGGTAAGTACCCGTGTCCTCTGGGGGGCAGACCACGGGGGGTTTGTAGAGCACCACAGGAGTTTCTTGGTCCTTTGTAGTTGCAGGGCAGTCCTCTGATTCAGCAGAGGTCGCTGGTCCCTGTCAGATGCGTCACTGTTGCAGTTTTCTTTGAGTCAGGCGACAGGCCGGTAGGGCTGGGTCAAAAGCAGTTGTCGTCTCCGTCTTGTCTGCAGGGCTTCAGGTCAGCAGTCCTTCTTGGTTTAGGTTGCAGGAATCTAGTTTCCTAGGTTCTGGGGAGCCCCTAAATACTGAATTTAGGGGTGTGTTTAGGTCTGGGAGGGCAGTAGCCAATGGCTACTGTCCTGGAGGGTGGCTACACCCTCTTTGTGCCTCCTCGCTGTGGAGAGGAGGGCACATCCCTAATCCTATTTGGGAATCCTCCAAACTCAAGATGAAGGATTTCTAAAGGCAGGGGTCACCTCAGCTCAGGACACCTTAGGGGCTGTCCTGACTGGTGGGTGGCTCCTCCTTGTTTTCCTCATTATCTCCTCCAGCCTTGCCGCCAAAAGTAGGGGCAGTGGCCGGAGGGGCGGGCATCTCCACTAGTTTGGATGCCCTGTGGTGCTGTAACAAAAGGGATGAGCCTTTGAAGCTCACCTCCAGGTGTTAACAGTTCCTGCAGGGGGAGGTGAGAAGCACTTCCACCCAGTACAGGCTTTGTTCCTGGCCCGCAACATGTCTGGTCTGTGGCAGGCTGGCAAAAACTAGTCAGCCTACACTAGAAGTCTGGTTGGCATTCAGGGGGCATCTCTAAGATGCCCTCTGGGTGTATGTTACAATAAATTGCACACTGGCATCAGTGTGCATTTATTGTGCTGATCAGTTTGATACCAAACTTCCCAGATTTCAGTGTAACCATTATGGAACTGTGGAGTTCATGTTTGACCAACTCCCTGACCATATACGCTTATGGCTACCCTGCACTTACAATGTCTAAGGTTTTGCTTGGCCACTGTATGGGCATAGTACTTATGCCCTCACCTGTGGTAGAGTGCACCCTGCCTTAGGGCTGTAAGGCCTGCTAGAGGGGTGACTTACCTATGCCACAGGCAGTGGGAGGTAGGCATGGCACTCTGAGGGGAGTGCCATGTCGACTTAGTCATTTTCTCCCCACCAGGACACAAGCTGTGAAGCAATGGGCATGTGCTGAGTGAGGGGTCCCCAGGGTGGTATAAGACAATGCTGCAGCCCTTAGAGACCTTCCCTGGCATCAGGGCCCTTGGTACCAGGGGTACCCGTTACAAGGGACTTACCTGAGTGCCACGGTTGTGCCAATTGTGGAGACAAAGGTACAGTTTAGGGAAAGAACACTGGTGCTGGGGCCTGGTTAGCATGGTCCCAGCATACTTTCAAGTCATAACTTGGCATCAGCAAAGGCAAAAAGTCAGGGGGTAACCATGCCAAGGAGGCATTTCCTTACAACATCCGAGAGATTCCCCTGATGCTGCACCTACTGGAACTTCAGGTCTCACTGCAGATACCACATATGCCTTCTTGCATGATTTATCAGCAGGATGCAAGAGGCCATGAGGCCCAGCAGCCTCAAAGTCCGTCTCACCGAACCCAAGATAGAGGCCAAAACATCGGTATAATAACCTGAATATCCTGGACACGCTGCTCAGGAGGATTAGGCCGAAACTGCACTGTATCCACAACACCTCTGATGGACGAGTGTTTCAGAGGGAGTCAGGTGTGACTTTGGTATGTTTATAGTGAACTCCAGCGAATGCATGGAGGTCTGCTGTAGTCTGTAAGTGGGAGAGGACAGTCTGGGGCGAGGGATGCCTTCAACAGCCAGTCATCCAGGGAGGGGTAGACTGAATCCCCTGACCTGCGCAGTTGAGCTGCGACTGCCGCCATCACCTTGGTGAACACCTGAAGAGCTTCTGTAAACCACAGTTAACGTCTGTGGGCAGGCAGGATGTGAATGTAAAAAAAATGTGCAACCCGTGAGTCCAGTGCTACCAACCGTTCTTCTTGGTCTAGGGCACACAAGACCTGAGCATCTTTAATTTCTCCTTCTTGAGGAAGAGATTGACGATTAGGAGGTCTAGAATAGGGCGAAGACCCTTGTTATTTTTGGGTATCGTAAAGTAGCGTGAATACCAACCACTGCCTACTTCTGATATGGGGCCCTTTCTATAGCTCCCTTGGCTAAGAGCTGTAACTTCATGTCAGAGCATAGACAAATGATCCTTCACCAGCCGTTCATATGCCGGTGGTATTGGTGAGGGAAGGATTGAAAAGGCAGGGCATAGCCCTTCCGAATTATCTGCAGAACCCAAGCGTCTGATGTAACAGACTGCCAGTGGAGGGGATGATGCTGAATTCTACCTCGAACTGGGCATGCATGGTAATGCAGAATCAAACTAGGCGGACTTTGAGGTTGCAGCTGCCAGGGGCATGGTGGCAGACAGCTTCTGTCTTCCAGACCCCCTCGTTATGAAGAAACAGCACCCACGTCCTCCCTTAGCTTGTAGAGCCAGCGCAGGATGGTGGATGGCATAGGGCTGGTGTGTTGGTACGCCCCTCCCATGAGGGATGAAAGGCAGACTGTGTATGAGGGGTTACTGAGAGGCCCAGGGACTTGGACGTAGCCCAACAGTCCTTGAAGCGCTCCAGCGTCGAGTCAGCCTTCTCTCCAAACAAGCCAGTCCAGTCGAAGGGTATGTTCAAGGTTTGCCTGAACATCCCTCGGAAAGCCAGATGTTGTCAGCCTAGCGTTGCACCATAAGTCCAGCATTGACGAAACTGCTCCTCCCAGCGAGTCAGTCCTATCCAGTACACACCTATCTTCCGTATCTCTCCAGTCTTTCACTGCTTGGGGGAGGTTGGCCCTGGCTGCCTCTGTGTCCTGTGGCAGTCCTTGTGCAACCATATCCTCCCGTAAGGTATCTTAAAAACGGGCCAATTAGTATGAGGTGTGCACAGACTTCAATGCCAGGCTGATGGAAGTAAACATCTTGTTCCCAAGCTGGTCTATCATCTTGGATTCCCTGTCCAGGGATGCAGAAGGGAATGCACCTGGTAAAGTAGAGGCTGGGACTACCATGCTGTAGGGAGCTGTGTTCTGTTTGCTGTGCCCCCTAACCCCCCTCCAACTTTTTGCCTGTTTTTTAGATGCAACTTAGACTGACGTGCACTATGTTCCTGCTAAGAAAATCCTCGGTGCCAGTGTTCTTTGACATAAAACTGCACAGTTGTTTTTGCAATTGGCAGAACCTTTCACTATCACTCTAAGCCCCTAGTAAACGGTACCTCTGGAACCTTGGGCATGGGTTCCTAAAGAAAAGCCCGGGAGGGCTGCAGCACAGATTGTGCCACCCTCGAGGACCCTGTCACCAAGTGCACACTGCACTGCCATTGCAGGTTGGTTGCTTGGTGAGGAATTAAAATGAGAAGATTACATGGCACGCAGCATATGTGCCGTGTCCCCTAACACTGCATGCACTATATGCAAGTCACCCCTCCGTCATGCTTTATAGCCCTAAGGCAGGGTGCATTATAATAAATGTGACAGCGTGAGCAGATATGCCCCATTATGTCATTGTTGATTTCCGGCATAGCATGTGACCAGGGAAGCATTTAGGTACATGTGCTGGACACCGGTAATTATGTGTTCCCCAGCTACATGATGGCTTCACTGAAGATAGGGATGTTTGTTATCAAACATCTTGTATTGATAAACCCTCACTGAATCCTGTGATGAATGTAATAATAAATGCACCCACAGGGCACCTTAGAGGTGCCCCCTACAAACCTACTGTAGGAAGCTGGCTCTGTCTGTACAATATCAAAATGAGATACACTGTGCACGGAGTCCAGGGGTTCCCCAAGAGGCTTGACAGAGGCATTAATAGATAATAATAATGCTCGGTTTGTGGTGTGGTCGAGCAGTTAGGCTTATTAGAGGGTAGTTGTAAGGGAATGCCTCCTTGGAATCGTTACCCCCTGACTTTTTGCCTTTGCTGATGCTAAGTAATGATTTGAAAGTGTGCTTGGACCCTGCTAACCAGGCCCCAGCACCAGTGGTCTTTCCCTAAACTGTACCTTTGTCTCCACAATTGGCACAACCCTGGCACTCAGATAAGTCCCTTGTAACTGGTACCCCTGGTACCAAGGGCCCTGATGCCAGGGAAGGTCTCTAAGGGCTGCAGCATGTCTTATGCCACCCTGGGGACCCCTCACGCAGCACATGCACACTGCTTCACAGCTTGTGTGTGCTGGTGGGGAGAAAATGACTAAGTCGACATGGCACTCCCCTCAGAGTGCCATGCCTACCTCCCACTGCCTGTAGCATAGGTAAGTCACCCCTCTAGCAGGCGTTACAGCCCTAAGGCAGGGTGCACGCTACCACAGGTCAGGGAATAGCTGCATGAGCCCTATGCCCCTACAGTGTCTAAGCAAAACCTTAGACATTGTAAATGCAGAGTAGCCATAAGAGTATATGGTCTGGGAGTTTGTCAAACACGAACTCCACAGTTCCATAATGGCTACACTGAAATCTGGGAAGTTTTATATCAAACTTCTCAGCACAATAAATGCACACTGATGCTAGTGTGCAAATTATTATAACATATACCCAGAGGGCATCTTAGAGATGCCCCCTGAACGCCAACCCGACTTCTAGAGGTAGGCTGACCAGTCCCTGCCACTAACCAGACAACTTGCTGGCCAAATGGGGACCCTGTACTGAGTGGAGGTGCTTCACACCTCCCCCTGCAGGAACTATAACACCTGGTGGTGAGCCTCAAAGGTTCACCCCTTTTTGTTACAGCACCACAGGGCATACCAGCTAGTGGAGATGCCTGCCCCTCTGGCCACTGCCCCCACTTTTGGCGGCAAGGCTGGAGGAGATAATGAGGAAAACCAGGAGGAGCCACCCACCAGTCAGGACAGCCCCTAAGGTGTCCTGAGGTGACCCCTGCCTTGAGAAATCCTCTATCTTGAGTTTGTAGGATTCCCCCAATAGGATTAGGGATGTGCCCTCCTCCCCACAGGGAGGAGGCACAAAGAGGGTATAGCCACCCTCCAGGACAGTAGCCATCGGCTACTGCCCTCCCAGACCTAAACACACCCCTAAATTCAGTATTTAGGGGCACCCCAGATCCCAGGAATCAGATTCCTGCAACCTGAAGAAATGAGGAGGACTGCTGACCTACAAGCCTGCAGAGAAGACTGGCGACCACAACTGCTTTATCCCCAGCCCTACCGGCCTGTCTCCAACTTCGAAAACCTACAACCAGCGGCGCATCCATCAGGGACCAGCGACCTCCGAAGCCTCAAAGGACTGCCCTGGACTAAAGGACCAAGAAACTCCCTTGAACAACGGCCCTGTTCAAAACCAGCTACTTCTTTGCAACAAAGAAGCAACTTTCAAAGACTTTACGTTTCCCGCCGGAAGTGTGAGACTTCACACTCTGCACCCGACGCCCCCGGCTCAATATCCAGAGAACAAACACTACAGGGAGGACTACCCGGTGTCTGCGAGCCAGTGAGTGACAAGAGACGACCCCTCCCTGAGCCCCCACAGCGATGCCTGCAGAGAATCCAGAAGCGCCCCCTGACCGTGACCTCCAACAAGGGTCCGGCGCCTGGAACCAACACTGCATCCGCAGCCCCCAGGACCTGAAGGAACCGAACTTCAGCGCAGGAGTGACCCCCAGGTGACCCTCTGCCTTGTCCAGGTGGTGGCTGTCCCAAGAAGCCCCCCCTGTGCCTGCCTGCACCGCTAGAGTGACCCCCAGGTCCCTCCATTGAAACCAGACGCCTGCTTTGCACACTGCACCCGGCTGCCCCTGTGCTGCCGAGGGTGTATTTTGTATGCCTACTTGTGCGCCCAATCCTCCCTCCCGCGCCCCCCACCCCACACCCCCAGTCTGCCCCTAAGGACGCAGGTACTAAATTGCTGGCAGACTGGAACCGGAGCACCCCTGTTCTCCATAGGCACCTATGTGTTTTGGGCACCACTTTGACCTCTGCACCTGACCGGCCCTGAGCTGCTGGTGTGGTAACTTTGGGGTTGCCTTGAACCCCCAACGGTGGGTTGCCTATGCCCCAGAACTGAGACTTGTAAATGTTTTACTTACCTCCTAATCTAACCTTTACTTACCTCCCCCAGGAACTGTTGATTTTTGCACTGTCCATTTTGAAAATAGCTTATTGCCATTTTTACAAACACTGTATATGATAGTGCTTTTATTCAAAGTTCCTAAAGTATCTAAGTGAAGTACCTTACATTTAAAGTGTTAACTGTAAATCTTGAACCTGTGGTTCTTAAAATAAACTAAGAAAATATTTTTCAATATAAAAACCTATTGGACTGGAGTAAGTCTTTGTTCCTCATTTATTGCCTGTGTGTGTACAACAAATGCTTAACACTACTCTCTGATAAGCCTACTGCTCGACCACACTACCACAAATAGTGCATTAGTATTATCTGATTTTGCCACCATCTTACCTCTAAGGGGAAACCTTGGAATTTGTGCAGACTATTTCATACTTTGAAATAGTATACACAGAGCCAACTTCCTACACATGGCCCCAGAGGTTCACACTCATACTAAAGTATTCTGCCCACCTCAAGGACCGATAGGTTTTGTGAATCCTAAGGACTTGCGGTTCTTACTCCCTATCAGTTGGTGGATACTGCTCAGAACTCCGAGGCTACAGCTCACTGTTAGGTGCCTTTGGATTCCAGCTCATCTTCTGATCACCTGATTTCATTGGGCGGACTGGATAAGAACCAGTTTTTTCATCCATACAATGTGAGTCATAAAACTTCTTGGTACTAGAAATTGTTTATCCTCCAAATCCAGAGGGTAAAGTACATTGCGTATTTTGTTCATCATCAGACAACCACATGAAGTCTTGTGTTTTTCCTTCACTTTCATTTGCCTGTCATTGAAAGTCTTACTGTTACAGAAGCGGCAGCCTCCACTTCATATGTTCTGGAGAACGTAGCAATGGTGAAAAGGACACTTTGTGATTTCATACCTGAAACGCCCAAAAAAGGCTCAACCATGTTGTCATTCTAAAGTCTGACCTAAGCAGGGGAAAAGGCTGTAGAGTGTTGTTTGCTGCCCCCAGTACCCATCTCAACCAGACCTGTATTTTCCTACTTGTATCTTGTTGTATCATACAAAAGTTAAGTACTTCGAGATTGACTGAGGTTTACCTTCCATTAGGGAAACCTTTCAAAAGTCTGTGTATGGATACCTACCTTCCATAAGCCACTACTTTGCCATGCAATCATCCACAACATTTTAGTTCCACTACTTGAGGAAATCGGCGTAGTGACCTCCGTTCTTTTCTGTGCCACACGCTGATCTGGAGAAGAGATACCCTGTTAATTTTTTATGTGTATTGGACCCTTTTGTCTGTTTTTTGTGTTGACCCTTGGCGCATCATGATGTCCCCGAAGAACGGGTTCAAGCCTTGCGAGGCCTGTCACCATATTATGTCGGGGACAGATCGGCATCCGGTCCGTTTGTGTTTGTAGTGCAACCCGAAGTTGTGCTTTGAGTGCCAGGCCATGCACCCGAAGGCTTTGAGGGAGCGGTCCCTAAAGCTCATGAAGGCCCGACGCTCGACTCTGCATCGTTCATGGTGTCACTCATGAGAAGTGTCTTGAGACTGTTTGCGGAGTCACCACCACTCATCATCATAATATTCGTGTCATTCAGGTCAGAGAAAGAAGTCGTCAAAGAAGGTCAGGCGTTTTCCAACTTCACTGCATCGCTCAGCCGATGCAACGTGGGAGGAGTGTCCTTGCTGTGTTCTGCACCTCCCCAATTTTCCGTGAGCCAGGGCGACCCTTGCCAAACTCAAGGAGTTTTGAGGCCATGCGCCTCATATTTGGGCATTCTGACCCTTCTGTGGCACCTTCGAGGCCTAGGGGTTCATATGAGGGCCCTTTTGGTTCCACGCCAGCGTCTTTGGCCTCTGCCCCCAGTGGTCCCTCCGGATCCTTGCTGACCCTGGTCGTGCCATCGCGACCTTCCCTGACACCAGCTAGGTCATCAGTGCTCCCGACATTGGTGGTGCACACGATCGATGTTGACCCAATTCTTACCCACGATGACCCGGAGAAAGAACGGCGCCTACCGACGCTGCTTCTGACTTCGATGTGATTCTCACCCCAGATTGGGTTTGGACCCTTATTACTATGGGTACAAATACAAGGAAGGATAGGAGGGGACGCTGGACCCTTTAGAATACCAGCTAGATAACCCTGATTTGGACTGGGCACAGGAATAGGGTGAAGCTAATGGTCTAGATACTTCTCCAGACGCTGGCATGCATTCTCCTCCCACCGTGGCTACGGCAGAGGGAACCTCTTATTCTGTTGTGGTCAGTAGGGTGCCTGAGGTCATTGGCATGGAGCTGTCCACTGTAGCGGTCAGGACGAATCTCCTGACGGAGGTGCTTCAAGCTGGGGCTTCTACAGCCGAGCCTCCCCTTCAATGAAGCCCTCATTGATGTCCTTCCGGGTACTTGGTCCAGACCCAGAACATGGGCTCCTGTAAACAGTAGAATCGCTCGCCCCCATCAGCCTGCTCCAAACGACCCTAAATTCCTGGCCCAACAACCCTCACCGGAGAGCCTTTTCATCCAGGCATCATTGTCATCTGGTGCATTACTTTCCACTCCCCCGGATAGAGAATCAAAGACCAACTTGGTAAGAAGATGAGGTTTTCTTCCTCCAGTCTGGCGTTGCGGTCGGTGAGCACTGCATGCCTTTTGTGCTGCTTTAACCACTGCTTGTGGGATACGGTCGTGCATGTTCTGCCGCAGATCCTGGAGAAGAGCCGGGCTAACATCTCCCAAGCCTTTGCTGATGGGAGAGATGCAGCTAAGTTCACCATTCCCTGTGAAATGGACACAACCAGTTCTACAGGTAAATCGGATGCGTTGACGGTGGCCTTGAGGAGCCATGCCTGGTTGAGGGCATCTGTTTTTCCAGGAAATGTCCAACAGACCCTCATGGACATGCCCTTTGATGGCACCTGTCTCTTTGGGGACAAGGCGGACTCGGCGCATGAGAGGTTTGAGTGCCGGGCTATGGCTCGATCCCTTGGCCTCTCTGTTTCACCTCACCACCAACAGTCCATATTATGCCCCTTTCGTGGCAACGGAACGGGCTTCCTGTTGTGTCCCTTTTACAGCCACCGGGGATGCAGAATTCTGCAGGCCCATGGGACAGGAAAACACAGGTTTGCCCACTCCACCCTGGTGCAGCCTCCAAACCTTCCTAGTCCGTACCCACCCTCATATACCAGTTGGTGGCAGGATTCGCATTCACCTGCCCCCACTAGGAGACCATCACGACAGACAGGTGGGTTTTGCATATCATACAAAGGGGGTAATCCCCACCGGCCATGCCTCCATCTTACGGCCCCTTACCAGATGATCATCTGGCAATTCTCTGCTAGAAAGTCACAGCTCTCTTCGCCAAAGGGGCCATAGAGAGGGTCCCTGTGCCAGAAGTAGGTTGTAGTTGTTATTCCTGCTACTTTCTGGTGCCCAAAAAAGGCAAAGACTTATGTCCTATCCTAAACCTTCGGGCCCTCATTCTGTTCTGCAAGAAGAAGTTCAAAATGCTCACTCTGGCTCATGTCTTGTCTGCCTTAGACCCAGGAGACTGGATGGTAGCGTTATACTTGCAGGGTGCTTGTTTCCATATTCCCATCCTGCCTGGCCACGGGTACTGTCTACGATTCCTAGTAGATCACAAGCACTTTCAATTTACTGTGATCCCTTTGGGCCTTACCAGCACCCCTCGGGTGTTCACGAAAGTGATGGCGGTGGTTGCAGCTCATCTGCGCAGGTTAGGGGTTTCGGTCTTCCCCTATCTCGACGACTGGCTGTTGAAGGCAGACACGCCCCAGAAAGTTGTCTCCCACCTTCAGACTAAGGCGAACCTCCTGCATACATTGAGGTTCACTATAAACATGCCAAAGTCTCACCTGACTTCCTATCAGATGCTCCGTTTAATCGGGGCTGTTCTGGACACAGTGCAGTTTCGGACCTACCCTCCCAAAAAGCGAATCAAGAATATTCATGCTATGATTCTGATGTTTCAGCCTCTATCCTGGCTTTCGGTGAAAACAACTCAGAGGCTGCAGGGCCTCATGGCGTCCTGCATCCTGCTACTGACACATGCCAGATGGCATATGCGGGCTCTTCAATGGGACTTAAGTTCCAGTGTGCACAGCATCAGTGTAATCTCTCCGACATGGTCTAGATCTCGGAGGGGACTGTGAAAGATCTGCTGTGGTGGCTTTGGAATCTGGATCTCTTGCTTCCCCAACCAGATATCTCAGTAGTGACAGATGCCTCACTCCTGGGATGGGGCGGCCACATAGGAGAGGCGTAGATCATAGGCCTCTGGCCGGATTCTGGGCCCAACATCAACCTTCTGGAGCTCCAGGGAATCACGCTTGCATTGAAATCCTTCCCTCTCTCAAAGGGAAAGTAGTGCAAGTGTTCACAGACAGCACTACTGGCATGTGGTACTGCAACAAACAGGGTGGAGTAGGGTCCTGGACCCTTTATAAAGAGGCTCTGTGATTCTGGACATGGCTGGCACATCAGGGCATATCACTAGTGGTTCAACATCTGGTGTGATCCCCAAGCGTCAGAGCAGACAAATGCAGTCATTGAGTCAGTCGATCTAGAATGGCGTCTACATCTAGAAAAGGTGCAAGGTCTCGTTCACAAATGGGGAGAGCCTTGGTTATATCTGTTCGGCTTTGTAGAGAGCACTCAATGTCAGCTGTTTTGCATGTTGAAGTTTTCATGACTGCACTCGCTCTGCAACGCTTTTAGTCTTGAGTGGATCTCGGGCTTCCTTTACGCCTTCCCGCCAATACCACTTCTGGCCCAAGTAATCTTTGTGGCTCCAGACTGGGCACGGAGAGTACGGTATCCAGAGCTATTAAGCATGGCCACCGATCTTCCAGTCAGACTGCAAATTAGGGAGGCACTTCTGGTGCAGCAGCAGGGGATGGTTCTCCATCTGAAGCTGTCCAATCTTCGCCTTCCATGTGGCGATAGAGCGGCGGCAGTTGACGGCTTTTGACCTTCCACACGAAGTCTGTGAGTTTATCTTGGCAACCAGGAGTCCCTCCACCAAAACGGTATACGCTTGTCGGCATCAATTTGTGTCATGGTGTAGAAACAAGTCTCTTGATTCCCTCCCCCCGCTTCTTTCTCTGCAGTTCTTTTGTTCATCATATCTTTCACCCAGTAGGGCTCTGCATTGGCACTGTTTAAAGGTTACTTGGCGGCTCTCAGCCTCCCTAATGTTGGCGACCAACATTCTCTTTTTAAGTCTCCTCTTGTGGGTAGATTACTTAATGGTCTTACCCATTTGTTCTCCCCCCCCCCAACTTTATCACGCCTCAGTAAGACCTTAATGTTGTTCTTACTTAGCTGATATGTGCTTCCTTTGAGCCTTTACACAGCTGTCCTGTGCGGCTCCTTATTCTTAAAACTGCATTTCTGATGGATACAACTACCTGTGGATTCCTCACCTAATGAATTCTCCCCATGCGCAGCATTCAACGGAAACTTCTCTCTAGCTCTGCACGTCGGCGAGGACATCACAATTGCCCGGCTCCGCGTGACGTCATCGTGGCAATAAGAGGTCGTCGCCGCCGTGCTGACGTCAGTTCACTTTTTTCCGTGCCTTCGATAACGGTTACTTTTCTGTTACCTGTATCATTAGCTCTTCGGAAGGTATACTTTGTGTATTTCCAGGATGTCGGCTCCGAAAAAAAGTCGGGGTTCAAGCCTTGCAGGGAATGTGGAGGTTGCATGTCTGTGACTGATCCGCACAACGATTGTCTTTGGTGTCTCAGTTCCGATCACGACTTCCAAGAATGCGGATCCTGCCAAAAGATGAATACGAAGGCATTGAAGGAACGTGAGGCAAAGCTTTTCTTGGCAAGGTCCAAGAAGGAGAGGAAGCGGCACCATCGGTCCTCTTCTGGAAAGTCATCCCATAAGAAGTGACGTCATCGTGACTCCCGACGTCAGTCCAGAAGTCGGTCGAGGTCTCCATCGTCCCGGCACCAAAAGTCTTGGGAAGTGAGTCAGACTGTGTCCCCCTCAACCTGCGACGCCGCAAACGTCCCCGGCCCCGTCAGTCTTTGAAGTTGTGGAGCCTCAGTCATCTGGCTTCGCCGGTGCATCCTGAACCTGAAGAGTCCAGCCCGGCACCGGCTCCACAGGCTTATCCTTCGTTCCCGGCTCCGGGTACGGATCCTGCGGCATTCCTTAATGCCATGTTCCAAAATATGGCTCCGGGAGGTGGTGCGCCGGCTGGCCCCACTGGTCCCCTGGCTTTCAATCTCGTTCCAGCTCCATATAAACCGACGCCGTTTATGCCATTTTGTTTGGCTGGAGATTCAAGTCAGGCCCCTCTGCCGACAGTGCAGCCGTCGACGTCGAGGGAGAGACCTTTGATGCTGGTGTTGGAGGTGATGGGGCCCGAGTGGTCGGATGTCGGCATCGGATGCGGGTGCCTTCTCCATGGCGCCGATGGATCCATCTGCGGCGTCGGTGGATCCGGAGAACCTGTCATGACGCCTTCCCGGCGCCATTCACCGACGTCGCTCTGCTCCATGACTTAGACTTTTAGAGGAGAGGAAATATCAGCAGCAATTCCTCGAAGAAGGGGAGATCACTGACCCCCAGGGTGATTTCCCTGGGTTGGACACAGCAAGTGGTCTTGATACCTCTCGAGTATGATCTGGCCTCCCCTGGTGAATATACAGAGGAGGCAGCCTCTTACCAATCTTATTAGGAAGGCCGCAGCATTTCTGGATCTTCCTTTACCGACGGCGCAGGTGAAGACCAACCTTTCGACTGAGGATTTGCATCCTGCTACAGCCATGGTGGATCCTCTTTTACCATTTAATGAAGCCCTGATGGATCCGATCGAAGAGGTTTGGAAGAAGCCTGTTTCTTCTTTGGCTGATAGTAGGTCGGTGGCCAGGCATTATAGATCTGCGCCTGGGGACCCAGAGTTTTTATCCAAACACCCTTCACCAGAGAGCTTGGTGGTGCAAGCATCCTGCTCTTCGAGGTCGGCCCCTGGTTCGTTTCCGGGAGTACCCTTGGACCGGTAATCCAAATGGATGGACCAATCGGCCAGGAAGGTGTTTTCTTTTTGCAGCATGGCTCTAAAATTGCCAATGCAACATGTATTCTGGGCAGCTATATCCATGCCATAATGGATGCGACGAAGACTGTACTTCCGGACATGTGCCAGGACTTGTGTAGTCTTCTTTCGGACGCTCGGGCGGAGGCTACACAGGTTATTCAGACAGGGCTGGATACCACGGACTCTATTGCAAGAGCCATGGGGACTTCCGTTGCCTCCAGACGGCATGCGTGGTTACGCACTTCTGGATTTTCAACAGACGTCCAGTCTATGTTGCTGGATCTGCCCTTTGATGGGGCAAAACTGTTTGGTTCAAAAGCGGACTCTGCGCTAGAGCGCTTTAAAGAATGTAGGGCCACAGCTAGATCTTTGGGTCTGCAGGCTGCTGCTACCCCATTTCGATCTCTTAGACGGCTGCATGTTTTTGGAAGAGGTTCTTCCTTTCGTGGGAGATCGCAGAAGTCCTCCAGCCTCCCTTATCGCTCATACAGGGGGCGGCGTAGAGTCGCCACAAGAGGTGCCACCCAGCAGCAGCACCCTTCCTCTTCCGCTGGAGGGTTACCTCAAGGAAAGAAGCCCTAGTCCTCTCACCATTGTTTCTTATACCTCTCCGGTAGGGGGGAGGCTTTCACTCTTTCTTCCCATATGGGAGTCCATAACAACAGACTTCATCAGTTTGGTGAGAAGAGGTTACGCCCTTCCCTTTCGGGAGATTCCGCCTCACTTCCCTCCCCGTCTTTCCTTTTTGTTCAGAAGATCATCTCTTGCTGTTACAACAGGAGGTTCTCTCCCTATTATTGAAAGGTGCAGTGGAGTTGGTTCCAGAGCAAGAAAGGGGTCAGGGGTGTTATTCCAGGTACTTCCTGATCCCCAAGAAGGATGGTCATCTGAGGCCTATTTTGGACCTGAGGATTTTGAATTGGTTCCTCAAACAGGAGAAATTAAAAATGCTGACTCTATCACAGGTGCTTTTGGTGTTGGACAAGGAGGATTGGATGGTG
This sequence comes from Pleurodeles waltl, assembly GCF_031143425.1. Lineage (NCBI taxonomy): Eukaryota > Metazoa > Chordata > Amphibia > Caudata > Salamandridae > Pleurodeles > Pleurodeles waltl. The sequence continues at coordinate 1,773,015,449 of NC_090444.1, read as the reverse complement.
TCGGTCGACTTGCAGGATGCTTATTTTCACTTTCCCATTCTCAAGTCACACAGGAAGTATCTCCGGTTTCTGGTAGGATCGCAGCACTACCAGTTTGCGGTCCTTCCTTTTGGTCTTACTTCCGCACCACGGGTCTTCACGAAGGTGATTGCAGTTGTTGCAGCACACCTCAGGAAGAAGGGAGTAGCAGTATTCCATTACCTGGACGATTGGTTGATCAAAGCCGAGTCTCCGGGGCTTGTGCTGCGTCATCTGCAGCTGACAACCCAGTTGTTGTTCAGTCTGGTACAGTACGGTTCAGTTCAGTACGGGACATTCAGGCGCTGGTTCCAATGTTTCAAGAAGGAGCAGTAGTTCCGGTCCTCAAGGTCCTTTGTTTGCTCGGTCTGTTCGCTTCTTGCATTCTGTTGGTCACGCATGCACGCTGGCATATGAGGGCTCTTCAGTGGTGCCTCCGCAAGCAGTGGTTTCAGCACAGAGGAGATCTCGGGGAATCGATAAGGGTCTCCAGAGACACTGCAGCGGATCTCCGATGGTGGGCTGTGGAAGGCAACCTTTCTCAAGGGAAGCCGTTCTCGCAGCCAACTCCGGTGGCCACGGTGATAACGGATGCCTCCACTGTAGGGTGGGGAGCTCATCTGGAGATCAAGGGATGTTGGTCTCCAGTAGAGCAGAGGTTTCATATCAATCTGCTGGAACTGCGGGCGATTCCTTTGGCCCTCAAGGCCTTCCTCCCTTCCCTTTGCAGTCAGTCAGTTCAGATTCTGATGGACAACACAACTGCGATTTGGTATATCAACAAACAGGGGGGTGTAGGGTCGTACCTTCTTTGCAGAGAGGCTCTGCGACTCTGGTCCCGGGTGCGGGACCATCGGCTTTGTGTAGTGGCAAACCATTTGGCCGGGGTCCTAAACGTACGTGCGGACAAGCTCAGTCGCTTCTTCTCGGACAACCACGAGTGGTGTCTGCATCCGGATCTAGTTCTTTGCATCTTTCGGATGGGGTTTTTTCCCTGAATAGACCTCTTTGCCACTTGAGAATGCGCATTGTCAGTCGTTATGCAGCCTTCAGTATCCGATGCAATGAGCATTGGGGGGCGCGTTTCAGATGTCCTGGTGCGACCAGTTGCTTTACGCGTTGCCTCCCATACCCTTGATTCCTCGGGTTTTGAGGAAGATTCGGCAAGACCGGGCCCAAGTCATTCTGAAACCTCTGGATTGGCCATGAAGGGTGTGGTATGCAGACCTTCTCCGACTCACTGTACCCGCCGCTCCGTCTCCCTCTCAGGGCAGACCTCTTTTCGCAGGGGCAGGTTCGACACACCCACCTCCAAAGCCTGCAGCTTCATGCCTGGCGATTGAACGGGGCAACCTGAGTTCCTTTTCTCTCCCACCGGAGGTGGTGGACGTTCTTTTATCAGCCAGACGACACTCCACCAAGTTGGTCTATGCAAGTAGGTGGGCTAATTTTGTTCGTTGGTGTGGGGAGAAGAAAATGTATCCCTTAAGTGCCCATCTTTCTGATGTTTTGTTGTTCGCGTTGTCATTGGCTCAGCGTGGTTGTGCTTTGCCCACGGTTAAGGGCTATCTTTCGGCCCTTTCGACTTTTTTTTATATCTTCCAGATCAGCCCTCCCTATTCAGATCTCCTTTGGTTGTTCGATTTTTGAGGGGGCTTACTAATAAATTTCCTCCCAGGCCTTTTATTATGCCGCAGTGGGACTTGAATTTGGTGTTGACTTCATTGCTGCCCAAACGGTGGCCATCACTTCGGCTAGACGTGTTAGCGAACTGCAGGCTCTTTCTGCTCACCCGCCTTTCACCACTTTTTATAAGGATTAGGTGGTTTTGAGGACCAGGGTGGCTTTCCTCCCCAAGGTGGTGTCTCCATTTCACTTGGGACAATCTATAACTCTCTTGACGTTCTACCCTCCTCCGCATCCATCTAAGGAGGAGGAAAGACTCCATCGTCTGGACCCTAAGAGGGCTCTCAGTTTTTATGTCGACAGGACGAGAGAGTTCCGGTTGGATGAACAACTCTTTATTGGATACGTGAGGAAGGGGAAGGCCGTCCACAAGAGAGCGATCTCTAGGTGGGCCGTTCTTTGTATTAAAATATGTTACTCATTGGCAAAGAAGGATCCTCCTGAGGGGATCAGGGCTCATTCCACCAGGGCCAAGTCAACCTCACCGGCTTTGGCCAGAGGTGTTCCGATGGTGGACATCTGCAAGGCTGTGACTTGGTCTTCCCTCTACACCTTTGTGAAGCATTATTGTTTGGATGCAGAGGTGCGGAGGGATGGCAATTTTGCGCGGTCGGTGCTGCAGGATTTCCTGGTTTGACCAGACGGACACCCTCCGAGGTGGTACTGCTTTGGGACTCTATTCATTAGGTGAGGAATCCACAGGTAGTTGTATCCATCAGAAGAGCAAGTTACTTACCTTCGGTAACACTTTTTCTGGTGGATACATTAGCTACCTGTGGATTCCTCACGGTCCCTCCCGCCTCCCCGTTGTCTGTCTGGTCATACCAGGATCGCCTTGGGTGTGCACTTCAGTTTCAATGTTTCTACATATGTTTATAGTTCACATTCAAGTTATTTTCAAGTTTGCAAACCATTCATGTTGGTATGTGCCCTTATTTAAAGAACTGTGCAAAAGTTTTTAGATGAAGATTCTCTATAAAGTTTATTCTTGTTAATGTTAAAGGGTGTAGATTGTCGATGTTCTTTATATGTTTCAAAGGCACCTAAAAAATTGCATGAACTGACGTCAGCACGACGGCGAGGACCTCTTATTGCCACGATAACGTCAAGCGGAGCCGCGTGGAGTCGGGCAATTGTGATGTCCTCGCCTGACGTGCAGAGCTAGAGAGAGAAGTTTCCGTCTAATGCTGCACATGGGGAGAATTCATTAGGTGGGGAATCCACAGGTAGCTAATGTATCCACCAGAAAAAGCGTTACCAAAGGTAAGTAACTTGCTCTTCTGGTTGCCGTGATCTGTGCTCGCTGGGTGAGTGAGGTTCAGGCTCTTTCTTCTAAACCCCCATTGTTGTCTGTTTTCCCTGACAAGGTGGGGCTCCATACGAGGGCCTCATTCCTTCACAAAGTGGTCACGCCCTTTCATGAAGCCCAATCCATCACTTTCCCTTTTTATTCACTCCCACATTCTTCTCACGAAGAGGAGAGACTCCACCGTCTGGATGCAAAAAGAGCCTAGGCATACTATCTCAATCTTACCAAAGATTTCGGGTTGGATGATGAACTCTTTTTTTTTGGGGGGGTTTAGGGGGGTATGTGGGCACGAAGAAAGGGAAGGCGGTGCAGAAGTGTAACATCTCACGATGGGTGCTTCTTTGCATCAAAATGTGCTACGCTTTGGCTAAGAAGCAAGCCCCTGAGGGGTTACGTGCTCACTCTACATGAGCTAATGCTGCTACCACAGAAGAAGGTCTTGCTTGGGTATCTACAGTATTCTGAGAAAAGAATCTGCAACTAGAAGTCTCTATCAGATGAACTAGTTACTTACCTTCAATAAAAATGTATCTGGTAGAGACATTATAGTTGCAGTTTCTTTACCAACCCACCCATCCTTCCTGCTCGCGAACTGATTTCATTGGACAGGGATAACCATTACAGGGCCTTAGTTTTGGGACACCGTTCTTGGTGTTCTTCATGTCTCTGTGCTTTGGCGTAAAAGTTGTGAAAAGAAATTTGACGTCATTACACTGAGGTGGCGCCTATATACGACCTCCTACGCCATCACGGCGACCACGACGCCAACGACAGACGCGGAGACGACTGCCACCACTTGACTGTGCACAAGGGTACTGCGATAATCAAAAAATCTCCGGATCTAGTCTGACGCCTGGGAGAAATCCAAAGGTAAGGAATTTGCAATTAGAAAATGTCTCTACCAGATAAATTATTACCGAAGGTTATTCTGAAAATGTATTATGTCAATGGAAAATGTTTGAAAATGACAGTGCACAACCATATCACTTTTTAGCAATATATTTTTTTTAACTGAGATCTTTATCAAGAATTAACAAATTTCTGCCCCCACCCTGATGACAATGATATTAGTGAACTAAGAGGCAAGTCAGGGTTCATGTGTAGCCTAATGTGGGCTAGATTTGTAATATGCATGAAGCAAACGTTTAGCCTATTAAATCAAAAAGGGTATTTTGTACAGCAGAAATGCTGAACTTTCATATTTGAAGGTGCTCTCATATACGATAATGAAAAAATGACAGCTAAATAAAATATTGCCTAGGATCACACAACTTAACAACAGTGTGAGGGTCAAGTATATTACAGATAGGTCAAGTAGATTCAGTCTAATCGTTCTGCAGGCCGGGTAAGATATTTATGAATTTTTGATGCATATGAAGGTTTGCAAGCTCATGTCAACAGATCTCAAGATGCGACCCCTGCGTTGGCATGAAGAGTTCTGTTACTGGACCTCTGCCAGTCAGCAGCGTCTGCTTCCTGCACACGTTTATCAGACACTACTGCCAGGTAGGCCCAGGTCCATAAAAATGAGAATTTTGCCCCTTTGCCCCATCAGGACTTACTCCTTTGAAATTGGTCTGCAAACACACCTCCGGAGATGGTATTGCTTGGGTATCGATTCTAAGGTTAGGTGTCTGCGGCTAGCATGATCCTCACCTCTTTTCCTGACACCGAATATAACATTTCCCAGCTTTAATAACAAAGTTTACATTTTACTAACCGCTTCTCTGCCAGGCCTTTCCCCCTCAGGTGGCAGGCATTTTCTTGGCTATTCGGGGTAGTTCGTGCTTAGGCTTTCATTACTTTTTGGCCACATAAGCTACCCATGCCAAATGTGCGTTTTTTTTAGTTTTTTTTTTTTAAACGTATTTATTTTTATTTATATTTTTTGCCAACTTCATAGGGATTCGAGAGGCACCCATAGTTTGTGGGTTCCCCTGGAGGAGAACAAGAATTTATCCCAGGCGACTCGGAGAGGCATCGGTCGACTGCACCATTGGCTTCAGTGGGGCCTATTCACCCAAGGTCTGATTCGGACCCTTTTTCCTATGGGGAGGATTTGGATGGATCCCTGGACCATTATGAATACCAGGATGACCATGCTGTGGACTGGGAACAGGATTTGGGTGAAGCCAGTGGTCTGGATACTTCTCCTGACGCTGGCATGCTGTCTCCTCCTACCGTGGCTACGGCGGAGGGAGCAACTTACAGTACGTATGGTGGTCAGTAGGGCAGCTGAGGTCCTCGGCCTTGAGCTACCTACTGTGGAAGTCAGGTCTAATCTCCTGACTGAGGTGCTTCAGCCTGGGGCTTCTACTTCAGAACCCCTTCTCTCATTCAATGAGGCCCTCACCGATGTCCTTTTGGGTACATGGTCCAAACCCAACACAGGGGCTCCTGTGAACAGGACTATTGCTAGCCGCCATTGGCCTGCACCGACCGACCCAAAATTCCTGTCCCAACACCCCACTACTGAGAGTCGTGTTATCCAGGCTTCCACTTCTTCAGGCGCATTCCCTTCTGTACCCCAGGATAGAGAATCCAAAAGGCTGGAACAATTTGCCAAGAAGTTGTTTTCTTCCTGCAGCCTCGCACTGCGGTCTGTGAACACTGCATGCCTTTTGTGACGTTATACCCACTCCCTGTGGGTTACAGTTGCACAAGTCCTGCCGCAGATACCGGAGGAGGCCCGTGCTATCGTCTCCCAAGCAGTGAAAGATGGGAGAGATGCAGAAAAGTTCACTATCCGTTGTGGGCGGGATACGACAGACGTTCTGGGCAGATCGGTTGCAACAACAGTGGTCTTACGGCGCCATGCCTGGTTACGCACTTGTGGCTTCTCGGGGGATGTCAAACAGTCACTCATGGACATGCCCTTTGATGGCACCCGTCTCTTCGGAGACAAAGCGGACTCTGCCTTGGAGAGATTCAATGATTCCCAGTCTACGGCTCGGTCCCTTGGTCTTTCCTCCGCCACTCGCCCACTGCATTCAGCTTTTCATCCATTTCGTGGAACACGGAAGGGGCACCCTGTCATGTTCTCAACCCAGCCACCGTGCCACGCACGCTGGGCAGCCTATGCATGGCCGAGGTCGCGGAATTCCACGTGGCTGTGAGACAGGGAACCATAGGTCTGTCCATTCCACCTCTGCCCCCCCGCTGCAGTCTCCAAACCCTCCTAGTCCGTCCCGTCACTCCCACCCAGTTGGGGGCACCACCGATGGATGGGTTTTGCAGATCATTCGGAAGGGCTACTCCTCCCCACCCTCCTTTCGAATCTGCAGCACCACACATGCCACCATCCTCCATCATCTTCCGGAGGATCATTTTGTGCTTCTCCACCAGGAAGTCATGGCTCTCTTGGCCAAGGGAGCTATAGAAAGAGTCCCTGTGCCAGAAGTGGGTCGTGGTTGTTATTCCTGCTACTTTCTTATACCAACGAAGGATAAGGGCTTACATCCAATCCTAGACTTTCGGGTCCTGAACTACTTCCTCAAGAAGGAGAAATAAAAAATGGTCACCCTGGCTCAGGTTCTGTCTGCCTTAGACCCATGAGACTGGATGGTAGCGTTGGACTTGCAGGATGCTTATTTTCACATCCCCATCCTGCCTGCCCACAGACGTTACCCACGATTCATGGTAGGTCACGAGCACTTTCAGTTTACCATGCTCCTTTTCGGCCTTACCAGCGCCCCTCTGGTGTCCACAAAAATGATGGCGGTGGTTGCAGCTCATCTGTGCAGGTTAGGGGTCTCAGTTTTCCCCTACCTCAATGACTGGCTGTTGAAGGCGCCTTCTCCCCAGACAGTCGTCTCTCACCTTCAGACTATGGCGAACCTCCTGCACAAGCTGGGGTTCACTATAAACGTGCCGAAGTCACACCTGACTCCCTCTCAGACGCTCACTTTCATTGGAGCTGTTCTGGATACAGTGCAATTTCTCGCTTATTCTCCAGACAAGCGAGTCCAAGACCTTCAGGCTATGATTCAGATCTTTCTTTCAGCCTCGGTCTTGGGTTTCGGTGAGTGTGAGCCTGCTGGGCCTCATGGCCTCCTGTCTCCTGCTAGTACACATGCCAGATGGCATATGTGCACTCTGCAGTGGGACCTAAAGTTCCAGTGGGCGCAGCATCAGGGAAATCGCTCAGACATGGTCCAGATCTCGGAGGGGACTGCGAAAGACCTGCAGTGGTGGCTTTAGAATCCAAATTGTGTCAACAGCAGATCCCTCTCCCTTCCCCAAACAGATCTCTCTATAGTGACAGATGCGTCACTTGTGGGTTGGTGTGGCCACATGGGAGAAGCAGAGATCAGAGGCCTCTGGTTTCCGGCGGAGTCGGGGCTCCACATAAAAATGCTGGAGCTCCGGGCTCCGGGCAATCAGGCTTAGGTCAAAAGCATTCCTTCCCTCTCTCAAAGGGAAAGTGGTGCAGGTGTTCACGGACAACACTACCGCCATGTGGTACTCCAACAAACAACGCGGGGTAGGGTCCTGGACCCTTTGTCAGGAAGCACTATGCCTCTGGACATGGCTGGAATATCAGGGCATTATGCTGATGGTTGAACATCTGGCAGGCTCTCAACGCCAGAGCAGACAAACTCAGCCGCCGACGCACAGTCGATCACGAATGGCGTCTCTATCCGGAGGTGACGCAAGGTCTCAAGTGGGGAGAGCCTTGGTTAGATCTGTTTGCCTCCGCAGAGAACACGCAATGTCAGCTGTTTTGCACATTGGAATTTTCGAAGACGGCACTCGCTCGGAGACGCTTTTCATCTCGAGTGGAGCTCCGGCCTCCTGTACGCCTTCCCGTCTAGCCCTCTTCTACCCAGAGTTCTCAAGAAAATCAAGTACGACCGGACCCAAGTTATCTTGGTGGCTCCGGACTGGGCTTGAATAGTGTGGTATCCAGAGCTATTGAGCATGTCGTTCTATCCTCCACTCAGACTGCCTCTTCGGGCGGATCTTCTGTCACAGTAGCTGGGGACGGTTCTCCACCGGCACCTGTCCAACCTCCACCTTCATACGTGGAGATTGAGCTGCAACAGTTGAATGCATTTGCCCTTCCACCCAAAGTCTGCAATGTTTCTTGGCAGCCAGGCATCGATCGACTAAAACTGTATATGCCTGTCGTTGGAATAAATCTTGTGGCATGGTGTACCAACAAATTTGTTGATCACATTTCTGCCCCTCTGTCAGAGGTTCTTTTGTTCATTATTTAGCCCAGCAGGGCTCTGCTTTGGGCACCCTTAAAGGTTACCTGATCAGCCCTCACTCTTTAAATCTCCTATTGTCAGTAGGTTCTTAAAAGGGCTCACCCACTTATTTCCTCCCACTCCATTTATTATGCCTCAGTGGGATCTTAATCTTGTACTTACTTATTTAATGTGTACCCCCTTTGAGCCAATGCATAATTGTCCCTTGCGGATCCTCGCATTCAAACTGTCTTTCTGGTCGCTATCACCTCTGCTTGCAGGGTGAGTCAGCTCCAGGTGCTTTCTTCAATGCCTCCATACTTGTCTGTACACCCTGACAAAGTGGTGTTACGCATTAGAGCTTGCTTCCTTCCTAAGGTATTTACACCATTTTATGTAGGCCAGTCCATCACTTTGCCTACCTTCTACACACTCCCACACCCTTCCCATGAGAAGGGGAGAGACTCCACTGTCTGGACCCAAAAAGAGTGTTGGTGTTCTACCTCCATTGTACTAAAGATTTCCAGGTGGACGATCAACTCTTTGGCTATGTGGGTGCTAAGAAAGGGAAGGCGGTGCAAAAGCATATCATCTCTCGATGGGTGCTTCTTTGCATCAAAATGTGCTACACTTTGGCTAAAAAGCAACCTCCTGAAGGCTTGCATGCTCATTCCACCAGAGAAACTGCGGCTTCCACTGCGTTAGCACGCGGAGTTCCTGTCCTGGATATCTGTCGGGCAGCTACATGGGCATCCCTGCACACGTTTGATAAGCATTACTGCCTGGATAGTCAGGTCCGTTGAGGTGGCTACTTTGGTCGTTCAGTCCTGCAAGACTTTCTAGTATGATCTTTGTTCGCAGCTCACCACATAGGATGGCATTGCTTGGGTATCAATTCTAAGGTAAGGAATCTGCAACTAGAAGTCTCTATCAGATGTACAGGTTAGTTACCTTCGGTATTTGAAATATCTGGTAGAGACACATTCTAGTTGCAGCTTCCTTACCGCCCACCCATCCTCCCCGCTTTGCGAAATTATTTCTAGGGACAGGTGTTCCCCCTTTCAGGTCCTTAGCTCTGGCGCACCAATCTCAGTGTTCTTAGCGGCTCTGTGCTCTGACGTGGAAAGTCGTTAAAAGAAACTGACATCACTGCGCGAGGGCGGCGTCTATGTACTACTCCCGACGTCATCAAGGCGTCAGTCGATGCCTGCGGAGTCGACCAACGCCACCTACAGACGCCCAAGGGTATTGCTCGAAGAAAAATCTCCGGATACAGTCTAACGCCTGGGGGGAAATTCTAAGGTAAGGAATCTGCAACTAGAATATGTCTCTACCAGATATTTTGTTACCGAAGGTAAGTAATTTGTACTTTAGGCCATTTGGGAGCTTGCATAAGGGGTCGCACCCCTTATCAATATAAAGGTTTTAAAAAAAAAACCAAAAAACCCCTGGTTTCTAGTGGCTTCTGCACCCCACCCCCTGCCAAAAGGGGCAGATCGGCCTAATTAATAAAGGCCAATCTGCCCCCTGGGGGTGCAGAAATGGTCTTTTAAAAAAATTGCTTGAGGGTGGAACAACCCTTGCCTAAGGGGTCGCTCCTGTTCTCAATATAAATAAAAACATCCCTGGTGCCTAATGGCTTCTGCCCTCCCTGGGGGCAGATCGGCCTATTTCTGATGGATACAGCTACCTGTGCATTCCTCACCTAATGAATACTCCCATTGCGCCAGCATTTGGCGGAAATCTTCTTCCTAGCTTCTGCACGTCGACGAGGACGTCACAGTTGCACATGCGACGCCGTCTGACGTCATACAGGCAATAAGAGGTCCTCGCCGACGTCAGTTCACTTTTTTCCGTGCCATTCGAAACGGTTATCTTCGAGGGTGCTACTGTTGCTTTTCGACAGTTAGTGTGTTTTTTGAATCTATTTTTTCTTTGAGATTACAATGTCGCAAAGAAAGTCAGGATTCAAGCCCTGCCGTGAGTGTGGGGGCAAAATGTCGGTAACGGACCCACATTCTGACTGTTTGTGGTGTCTTAGTTCCAATCATGATGTTGACAAGTGCGATTCTTGTCAACATATGAATCCTAAGGCCCTGAAAGAGCGCAAGGCTAAGCTTTTTCTGGCGAAGTCGAAAAGGAAGGAAAAGAGACATCTTCGAAAATCCTCGTCACCGAAGTCTCATCGGCGTCATCGGGACTCCCGGCGTCATCGAGAATCACGGCACCGGTCGAGTAAAGAGAGGTCTTGGTCGAGGTCACCATCAACTCGAAGTCGGAAGACTTGGGAGGTCAGTCCCACTGTCACTCCCCATCCGTCGACGCCATTGCCTTCTCCAGCCTCACCGACTTCGCCTGGGTCTTTGGGTCAACCACCTTCAGTGTTTGAGGTTCCGCAGCCTCAAATGTTTTCTCTGTTGTTGCAGACGTCGAGACCGGCGTCGGTGTCGCCTTCGAACGAGGCACCCCAGTACCCGGCTTTCCCGGCCCCTGGAGCTGATAGTACCGCATTTTTAAATGCAATGTTTTCCATCTTCCAGCAGATGGCTCCAGGTGGTGGACCGGCTGGTCCTTCGGGCCCTTTGGCCTTCAACATGGGTGCTCCAGCTCTGCTTCGACCGGCACCCTTTATGCCCTTTCTCCCCCTGGGGAACGTGGGCTCGGCGCCGGTATCGGCTCCGCTGGCTCCTGAGACTTCGGCTCCGACAGCTTCGGCTCCGGCGGCTTCGATGTTTCAACCAGTGGCGCCGTCTAGACCTCCTGCGACTCCAAAGCAGTCTTCTCTCCATCCGACTCCTCATTCGGCGCCGAAGGGACCTATGGCGCCTGTGGATCCGAGGATCGGCGTCGTTCTTCGACATCCGCTGACGCCATGTCGACGCCGGATAGAGGAGAGGCTGCACTCGAGGAGGCTTGCTCTCCGCCTCCTTGAAGAGCAGGAGTACCAGAGACAAAACCTGGAGGAAGGAGAGATTGAGGACTCTCGTGAGGGTCTACATGGGCTGGACACTGCTAGTGGCCTAGATACTTCCCCCGAGTGGGACTTGTCATCTCCTGGGGAGTATACAGAAGAGGCGGCCACTTTCCATTCTGTTATCAGGAAGGCAGCTAGCTTCTTGGATCTTCCTTTGCCGGTAACTGAAGCCAAGCAGAATTTGTTGACAGAGGTGTTGCACCCGGCCTCTACATCGGCAGAACCACTTTTGCCGTTCAATGAGGTGCTGCTGGACCCTGTTTTGGAAGTCTGGAAGAAGCCAGGGTCTTCTTCAGCTGTCAATAGATCTGTGGCTAGGAGGTATCGGGCTGCACCGGCTGACCCTGGTTTTCTTACCAGACATCCAACACCTGAAAGCTTGGTGGTCCAGGATTCCTGCTCGGCAAGGTCTGCTCCTGGCTCTTTTCCATCTGTGCCCTCGGATAGAGACTCCAAGAAGATGGACATGGCATCCAAAAAGGTGTTCTCTTCATGTAGCATGGCATTTAAGTCCACCAATGCTACATGTATTTTAGGAAGGTACATTTATGCCCTGATGGACGAGATTGCATCAACGCATACGGAGGTCCCTCAGGGGCTGTTAAATCTAGTATCGGACGCTCAGGCAGCTGCAACTCAGGTTATCCAATCTGGGTTGGATACAACTGACTCGGTTGCTAGGGCAATGGGCACTGCTGTAGTTACGAGGAGGCAGGCTTGGCTTCGTAACTCAGGATTTTCCTCGGATGTGCAGTCGACCCTACTGGACCTTCCTTTTGATGGGGACAAGCTCTTTGGTGCCAAGGCGGATTCAGCCTTAGAGAGGTTCAAGGAGAGCAGGGCCATGGCCAAGTCGTTGGGCTTGCAAGCCACTTCTACCGCCTCCTCCAGATTTTTTAGGAGGTTTCGAGGATTTGGTCGTGGCTCCTCCTCCTCCTTTCGAGGGAAATTCCAGCAGCCTACCTCTGCTCTCTCCTATAGATCTTTTAGAGGGAGGGGTAGGGTCCGTACCAGGGGAGCCTCTCAGCAGCACTCTGCCTCTTCCTCTTCCTCTGGAGGGGTGCAGCAGGGGAAGCAGCCTTAGGCTTCCACCAATTCCCACTCACTCCACTCCTGTAGGGGGGAGGTTACTGAATTTTTTCCACAAGTGGGAGGTCATAACTTCAGACTCCTGGGTTACCAGCATTGTGAGAAAAGGCTACACCCTTCCCTTTCGGGAGTTTCCGCCCCCCATCCCGCCTCGCCCATCTTATTGTTCAGAAGAACACCTCCTGTTGTTGGAACAGGAGGTTCAAGTCCTCCTTTCAAAGGGCGCGGTGGAGTTGGTTCCAGAGCAGGAAAGGGGTCAAGGTTGTTATTCGAGGTACTTCCTGATTCCCAAGAAGGATGGTCGGTTGAGACCAATCCTGGACCTAAGGATCTTGAATTGGTTCCTCAAACAGGAAAAGTTCAAGATGCTGACCCTAGCTCAGGTGCTTTTGGCGCTGAACAATGGAGATTGGATGGTGTCTGTCGACTAGCAGGATGCTTACTTTCATATCCCGATACTCAAGTCGCACAGGAAGTATCTCCGTTTTGTGGTGGGGTCGCAGCACTATCAGTTTGCGGTCCTCCCGTTTGGTCTTACTTCAGCACCTCGAGTCTTCAGGAAGGTGATGTCGGTGGTTGTGGCAGAGCTCAGAAGGAAGGGGATAGCAGTATTTCCTTATCTAGACGACTGGTTGATCAAAGCCAGGTCTCCGGAGCTCGTGTTGCATCACCTGCAGTCGACAACCCAGTTGTTGTTCGACCTGGGCTTTTCGGTGAACGTGCCCAAATCTCACCTAGAGCCCTCTCAGCGCCTCCTGTTCATAGGGGCAGTACTGGATACAACATTGAACCGAGCCTTTCCTCCGCCTCAGAAGATTCAGGACATTCAGGCGTTGGTTCCAATGTTTCAAAGTGGAGCGGTCATTCCAGTCCTCAAGGTCCTACGTCTGCTCGGTCTGTTTGCTTCTTGCATACTGTTGGTCACGCATGCTCGCTGGCACATGAGGGCTCTTCAGTGGTGCCTCCGAAGGCAGTGGTCTCAACACAAAGGAGATCTCGAAGGCTTGGTGAGAATCTCCAGAGATGCTGCCATGGATTTGAAATGGTGGATTGCGGACGGCAATCTTTCCAGAGGAAGGCCGTTCTCGCAAGCTCCGCCTGTGGCCACAGTAATAACGGATGCTTCCACTCTAGGGTGGGGAGCTCATCTGGGGGACCTGGAGATCAAGGGACTTTGGTCTCCAGTAGAACAGGTGTTTCATATCAATCTGTTGGAGTTACAGGCTGTACGTCTGGCTCTCAAGGCCTTCCTCCCATCCCTTCGTGGTCAGTCGGTTCAGGTCCTGACGGACAACACTACCGCGATGTGGTATCAAAACAAACAGGGAGGGGTAGGGTCGTACCTTCTCTGCAGAGAAGCTCTTCGGCTATGGTCCTGGGCAAAGGACCATCAGATTTGCTTGGTAGCAAATCATCTGGCCGGAGTCTTGAACGTACGTGCGGACAGTCTCAGTTGCCATTTCTCGGCCGATCACGAGTGGCGTCTCCATCCAGATCAAGTCCGGTTAATCTTCCAGATGTGGGGGTTTCCTCGGGTAGATCTGTTTGCCACCCGAGAGAACTCGCACTGCCTGTTATTCTGCAGCCTCCAGTATCCGGTACAAGGAGCTTTGGGGGATGCGTTTCAGATGACCTGGTGCGACCAGTTGCTTTACGCGTTTCCCCCCCATACCCTTGATTCCTCGTGTGTTGAGGAAAATTCACCAAGACAGGGCTCAAGTCATTTTAATTGCTCTGGATTGGCCAAGGAGGGTGTGGTACTCGGACCTTCTCCAACTCTCACTGTGCCCTCCGCTCCGTCTCCCTCTCAGGGCAGACCTCCTCTTGCAGTCGCAGGGGCAGGTTTTACACCCCCACCTCCAGAGCCTGCACCTTCATGCCTGGAGATTGAACGGGGCAACCTGAGTTCTTTCTCTCTCCCGCCTGATGTAGTGGATGTTATCTTATCGGCCAGGCGACACTCCACTAAATCTATCTACGCTAATAGGTGGTCTAAATTTGTGGTTTGGTGTGGAGAGAGGCAGATTGATCCCTTACGTGCTCAGTTGTCAGATGTTTTATCTTTTGCTTTGTCTTTAGCACAGAGGGGTTGTGCAGTGGCTACTGTTAAGGGTTACTTGTCTGCCTTGTCAGCCTTTCTTTGTCTTCCAGACCAGCCTTCTTTATTTAAATCCCCAATAGTACTTAGATTCTTGAAGGGCCTTATGAATAAATTCCCTCCAACTCCTTTCGTTATGCCTCAATGGGATTTGACCTTGGTTCTAACTTTCCTTATGGGGTCCCCTTTTGAGCCTATGCATTCTTGCCCCATAAGATTATTGGTTCTTAAAACGGTTTTCCTGGTTGCAATTACCTCTGCAACGAGAGTGAGTGAGTTGCAGGCTCTATCGGTAAAACCCCCCTATACATCTTTTTATGGGGATAAGGTGGTGTTGAGGACCAAGGCTGCTTTCCTTCCGAAGGTTGTTTCACCCTTTCATTTGGCCCAGACAATTACTCTATCCACGTTTTATCCTCCGCCTCATCCGTCAAAGGAAGAAGAGAGACTACACCGCTTGGACCCAAAGAGGGCGCTAAGCTTTTATATAGACATGACAAAGGATTTCAGGCTGGAGGATCAGCTTTTCATCGGATACGTGGGAAAGAGGAGAGGAAAGGCAGTCCACAAGAGAACACTCTCCAGGTGGGTTGTTCTTTGCATTAAAATGTGTTACTCTTTAGCAAAGAAGGATCCTCCTGATGGTATAAGAGCTCATTCCACCAGAGCTAAGTCGGCCTCTTCGGCCTTGGCTAGGGGTGTTCCTGTGGTCGACATCTGCAAGGCCGCAACTTGGTCATCCCTTCATACTTTTGCGAAGCATTACTGCTTGGACTCTGAGGTCAGAAGGGATGGCCATTTTGTATGGTCAGTGCTGCAGGATTTCTTGGTTTGACCATTCAGGCTCCCACCACCGAGTGTGGTACTGCTTTGGGACTCTATTCATTAGGTGAGGAATCCACAGGTAGTTGTATCCATCAGAAGAACGAGTTACTTACCTTCGGTAGCGACTTTTCTGGTGGATACATTAGCTACCTGTGGATTCCTCACGGTCCCACCCGCCTCCCTGTTGCCTGTTTGGTCTAACCAAGTAATTCTTGAGTGTGCTCCTCTTGGTTTTGAGGATTTGTATATATTATGTATATATGTTTATATGTGTATATATATAGTTCATATATTTATTTCCTTGTTTAAAAAAAAAAAAATGGTAGGTTGAATTCTCAGAATGATGTGTTTGTTTGGAATATCATTAAATATTACTATTGTTCTTTCATCTCAATGGCCTATTATTCTCAGGCACGTAAAAAATGTTGGTACTGACGTCGGCACGTCGGCGAGGACCTCTTATTGCCTGTATGACGTCAGACGGCGTCGCGTGGGCAACTGTGACGTCCTCGTCGACGTGCAGAAGCTAGGAAGAAGATTTCCGTTGAATGCTGGTGCAATGGGAGTATTCATTAGGTGAGGAATCCACAGGTAGCTAATGTATCCACCAGAAAAGTCGCTACCGAAGGTAAGTAACTCGTTCTTTAATAGCATTATGTCCATGGCAGTGAAGGGGTTGAGGACATGAAGACAACACCCGCTTTAGCAAGAGGTTTCTGTTGACCCGGTGACAAAGTTGATGCAGGATACATTTGTGACTTTCCTATGGTAGTAGTATGACTATTTTGCCATTATCATGCTTTTGAATACTGTATTTGAGATTTAAGGTGAAATTGCTATTTGCGTGCCCTCCACTTGAACGTCATATTGGTTCTGCATGGAATAGTTACAAGGTGTATTTTCTCTTCTAGGGAATGACGGCTCCAAACGGGAGTGAACAAGAAGGAACTGACCGTTTTTATCTCACGAAGAAAGAGGGGACATAAACATGGACTATGTTATGAATTTAGAGTTTGAAAGGTTATGTGGAATACCCCTTCCCTAAGATTTCTGTGAAATAAAGTTTATTTTTTTCTAATTGTAAAGGCTGCTGATTAATAAAATGGACAAAGGAAATGCATAATCCATGGCTCCGGTCTTGAGATTGAATCATAGTTCATAATTTCAATAATTATCAAAAGTAAATGTGCTTTGCTAATGTGTCCCTCATTAGTGCTGACCTACCATTAGTATTTTTTTGTGAAAGCTAACTACCCAACTGCATCTCCAATAACTTTTTTTTAACCAGTTTTAAATTGCATTTTCAATATCACAATCTTGAATAAATTACATCTATGAAAGTGACATTATCATTAGTAAAATCAGCTACATCGTCATTAATAAAATAGTTTCACATCAGTATCAGCATGAGTCCTTGGTTCAGTCCTTAAACAGCAACATTGGAAAAAACAAGTCATGTGTCGATGTTAACTCACATTCTGCCATTACCATAAGTGCTATTCAATCTTCCTATCTCAAGCAAGTACTGCAAACATTGAAAATCAACAGTGACATCCATGAAGCTATAATGGCCACTAGGAAGCTATTCGGGGACATCAAAGGGTGTAACAGAAGGGTGTTGTCACTCACCCATGGACAGGCTGGAAGGGGTTATGATGGAGGTGTGGGAATGTGGATAAAAGGGGACGGGGGAGGAGGGGGTTATGTCCCCGCCAGGGTAGGTTTAAGTGACGGGCCACCAACTCTTGTATGTGTGCAAGTCAAGTAATAGTGCTTTCCATTCCACATTTCTGGGGTATTTGCGTAGTCCTCATATTTCTTGCCTCCTGAGCTCCTCTCCCTGTCCCCACTTCAGTATTGCCGCACACCAGTGGGCTATATCTAACAATACCTGGGCTTTTCAGTGCATGGCAATAAGTCTGCATGCTATCAGCAATGCTTGGTTTATAAACCGGTTAGCAGCTTTATCTGTTTTTGAGCACCTGAACAATCCCAACAGTGCAACTTCCATTGTGAACACATCCAGTCACCTCTCAGCAAGTTGGACACGGACACCCATAAGGTTACAGACTGAGCAACTCCAGAATACGTGCATCGTGTCAGCACCTGCATGTTGGCATCTCGGGCAAACAGAGGAGGACCCAAACATTTAGGACAGAGTTGCAGGAGTGAGGTAAGCTATATGAAATATATTATGCAGGACTACTGAACTTGGTATTCTGCATCATCCTGGGGTATGTAAGTACTGTTTCCATTATTTCCTTGTCGACTCGCCACCTAAGCCCCACTCCCTAAGGACTACATTTAACAGGTTGTGTGCGGTGTATGCTAGTGCACAAACAAACCAGGTGACAAGTCTACAGCCTCAACCCATTATATACAGTGTGTGTATGAGAGGGTGCTTATGGGGTTCCCATGGAGCCAAAGATGGCAGCCGTGGAGTAACTTTGCTCCAGGACCTGAATGCCGCAATCAACATTAATCCTGCCATTACACACACACACACACGGACACACACACAGACAGACACAGTGCTGCATCAGACTGTCGACTGGCCAGAACCAACCTTGCATACCATACTGGGGCATGCCCGGCACAGGGGGAGGGGGAGGGTGTAGGGAGCTGGCTACTACAAAGACCACAGCTGACACTAGCAGACTTTTACCCTGCGGAACATGATTGGAGTCATCCTGCATACAGTGATCCAGCAACGTATTGGCGCGGTAGACTGGGAACACACCATGGGTAAACCGAAATCACCAAAACCTCACCCCCATCCACCCTATCCCACACTCCATCATGGGGAGGAGCCTTGACACGGGGCAAAGACCTCCAGCTCTCCACAGGACTTGGGGAAAAACAGGCCACCATCCTACTTACCAATAAATCCTCTTGCTCATCAGTAGAAGCGCACATAAAGGAGATATGTGTGGAATTTGGTCTCCTTCAGAAGGACCTGCGAAAACTGGCTTCCCGGTTCACCAACACAGAACGTAATATCACAGAGATGGTACCACAGCTGAAGACCCAAAAACACCACCCAAGACCTTCTGGACAAAGTGCACTTGTTAGGTACATGCTGAGTCATGCCAGGCTAACGCCAAGTGAAGCATGCCAATGGAACTCATGACCAGGTTGTGACCCTGCCATTAGCAGATTACCTGTAAAAACCAAAGACCACGGGCCAGCCTATCCACTTCTTTCTTCAACACTGTAGGCGGCTTTTTAATCAGTCTGCTCCACACTATTAACGAGGGCTTCCTGAGGCACCGTACTGCAGTATCTCTCAGATTGCCAGCCTAACTCTAGCAAATACACAGCTCGAATCCACTCATAAGGGGACACACCTGGATAACTGCTGATGTGGTGGTCCCCTACAAGAACAGAAATCACCCTGCCTACAGGCTGGATATTACAATTGCAATCTGCCACTCTTCAGTATGTATCACTCTGACCTACACAGCTAACTGGCCACCCCTATAATATCTGTCGCCTATTCAGTGTAATAGACCAGGCATCCCCACTATATACTAGATCAGCCTAATAGTCTGTATTGATTGACTCTTATGGAGCACCTGTTTGCGACCCTATCATCCTTCGTTCTAGGTCCATGCCTCCTAGCTTACAACAAACTACTAAACATAAACCCCTCTTCAAGGGTCCAAGTGGGCTGCCTAATATTGCCCCCCTTTCCTGTTGGTCGTGGTTAAACAGGGTTGTCCCATCTCCCCAATCCTGTTCTCCATATCCATGTAGCCAATGGCGCACTGCCTCAGTTGGAAGAGCCCCGTTTGTGGGGGGGGGGGATACAGCTGCACGGAGGAACTTAGTGTTCCTTTAAGCAAATTATGTTCTACTTTACATCCGAGACATGAAAATCAACACCTGTTCGACATCTGCCTTTCAGGACTTCGAAGCGGTGACCGGGCTCCAAGTTAACTGGGGAAAATTCTATACTTTCTTGTTCCGAGGTGAAACACCACACCGCCAGCATTGCCCCTACACCCTTAGCTTGGAAGTCCACAGCCTTCCGTTACCTGGGGTTCCACTTCACCACTTGCAGGAAGACAAATTTGAGGGCAACTCTGTCAGCAGCTCCCCAGAGCCCTCACCGGCAAGATTGCATTCTCAAAGAGGATAATCCTTCCCCAATAGCAGTATTTTGTCAACATACCAGCCTTTCCACATACCACTTCTGTGATCTAGATCATTTGATGGGGGATACAATCTGGAATGATGGGTTGACAGTGGTTCAGGGAGGTTTGAGGGGACCCATGTTTCGAGTCTTACTACCTGGTGGCACAGCTTGATTGGGTGGCTCGATGGCTGGTGGGCAAAAACACATTCAAGATCACCACTGATGATGCCCTGCTCCTTTCCTGGATGGTTGCCGTGGAAATGTCTAACCAGAAACTTTCGCCTAACAAACAAACCAGATTGCTCCATATGCCCCTAACATTGCAATACAGGGCCTCACCAGCGTGTAGGGCTCATTGACAAGAGAGCAGCTACCAGACTGGCAGGCACACTCATTTGACACAGTGGAAGACCTCTTCCGGGACGGCCAGCTTTTGACCAGGACTATGCCATCTCCCAGGACAATTCATCACATACTGATGCCTGCTGCCTCAATGGACTCCCTATGGTAAATCCTTACAGAAAAAACTAGACACAAAGTTGTTTGTACAATATATCAAATGGTACACGGTGACATCTTATCATTTGGCTTTGTAAAGCCATTGGAACACATTGACACACCCCTGATGCAACTTAGGCAGTTCTGTACGGAGAACCACAGGAGGCATTTTCATGATCATGAATGTGCCAGGGCCCTGGAATCACATAAGATGGTAACACATAAAGCATGCTAAAAGAATAACCAATAAGTGCTTCTACATAGGGGCTACCTCAACCCCCCACCCCCTTAACAGAATATTCCTAGTGGCACACCTCACCTGCCTGAGATGCTCTTTCCCAGTGGTGCACCTTCAACACATGCTCTAGTCCTGCTCCACATTGGCACACTTTTGGGACAAGCTGCATAGCACTTTGGCCACAGTCCCATAACTTAATGCACTGAAAACATGGGAGGCCACCGCACTAGGATTATTCCCATTGATGGAACCAACACAAAGCACAAGCCAAATTTGCTAAGCTGGCCCTCTTATTGGCCAAATGCCTCCTCTCTTTGTATTCAAAGGCCCCGCAACCGCGTCGCAGGCCCATGGCAATTGGCAGTGTCCTGCTAGGATGAGGCAGATAGGCTTGCACTACACTGGTAGGAGGCCGGCTGTATCAGACGGTGCCCCATCGCAGCAGCATGGGATGTGATGTTGCTACAATATAAGGCCCTTACAGCAGGTGCTTCCCCTGGAGAAACCCATAACTCACTAAACCACAGCCTTACCCAATGACAAAGTGGAACCTTACCCATGCCAACGGGAGGCCCCATATTGATGAAGGCATCACGATTTCATCAGTTTACCCACACAACACCTCTCAATTCCCCAGTCAGATGAGAACTTCTCTTGCAATGCCCCTATGCAGGTGTACACATCACAAAGGAGAACCGCCACCTTTCTCCTCAATCCACCCATCCCCTCCTGTTAAAGCAACCTCTCATGTAACTACCCTTTATTTGCTCACTGTCACCAGGCGCTTCATACATTTAAGAGGCCTGAAGGACAACCGACACACAGCCAAAGTTTGCCTTTCTGCTCCCAATTAGAGAGTTCAGCTCTTTTCCAAATAATTATTTCTGTTTATTTCCCAACATAGCACTTATTACATACAGCGTAACTCCGAGTGCTCCTGAATTCCTTGACCAGCAGCCTTCCACCATAGTTAGCCGCCCTCAAATTGAAAATCGTACCAGGCAATTTCCACTGCCCCAACCAGACAGCCCTCACAATGCAGTGCACATGATCCCCAAGCTGGAGTACGGCCACCCTCGAGTGACGTTCCCATGCACACGAGATTGCAAGGTACCTACATAGCTGATAGCTATGTATTGCATGATGTAATTCACTGCCAAATTTCCTTTTCCACTGTATAAACTATGTGTAATGTGTTGTTTGTTGCTCTACTGGCATATTGTCTGTGATGGCCCAGAGTATTTCTCCAGCAAGCGCCCGTATGCCAAGAAATGACCTGCTGGAAGGGCATGTTCCTCCTGTAAGCATTTATAAGAAAATAATGTACCCTCCTGATACAAAGCAACTAGTGTACTTATGCCTGCCTCTACCCAGGCCCTCGTGCCCACGCTACCAAACATTTTGCTGAATGAGGTTATGTAGCTCAGTGGTATCTCAAGCAAAGAATCTGCATGATGTATCGCAAGCTCTGATTAAAACTCTCATGTGATCAGCAATAATCCATTAGCATCATGTGAAAGCCTGTCCTGGGGGAGGAAGATCCGCTAGACCACAAAGTGTGCTCGGGCTGCTGTGGGAGATTCAAGTTCTTCTGTGTGATGGCCTGACAACCAACTTGCCGACCAATGCACCTGGGCTGCCAACTAGTAATGTTCAAAATCTGGAGCCCCAAATACCCCTTAGTCTAGGGACAACTGTAGTTTACGGAGTGCAATGTGGCAACTCCCCTTGTTTTGAATGAAACTCCTTATGGCCCAGTGTAATGGATGGGATGTGCCTCTGGGTGACACAGGCCAGGAGGTTATAGGAAAAGTAAAGTAGCAGAGAGAGCATTACCATCTTAGATAGGGACACTCTACCTTGCAAAGTGCTCCAAAAAGCCATGTGGGGATGCGGGTTGCTATGCTTCTTATAAGGTTGCCATCTATTAGATACTTTGTCTCGTGATAGATGTTTATGCCAAGGTATCAAAACGTGCGGGGCTCCTAACACAAAGGATTGGAATCCACAATGAAATGCTGCTGGGGATAGTTCGGGTGCAGCATAAACAGGCATGATTTGGCACAGGTCACCCCCAGGCCAGAAGCAACATGAAACTCCAGGGGTATGTCTTGGATATCAGCTATGCCCTCCTGTATGTTTCAGATGTACAGGGAGTGCAGAATTATTAGGCAAGTTGTATTTTTGAGGATTAATTTTATTATTGAACAACAACCATGTTCTCAATGAACCCAAAAAACTCATTAATATCAAAGCTGAATATTTTTGGAAGTAGTTTTTAGTTTGTTTTTAGTTTTAGCTATGTTAGGGGGATATCTGTGTGTGCAGGTGACTATTACTGTGCATAATTATTAGGCAACTTAACAAAAAAAAATATATACCCATTTCAATTATTTATTATTACAAGTGAAACCAATATAACATCTCAACATTCACAAATATACATTTCTGACATTCAAAAACAAAACAAAAACAAATCAGTGACCAATATAGCCACCTTTCTTTGCAAGGACACTCAAAAGCCTGCCATCCATGGATTCTGTCAGTGTTTTGATCTGTTCACCATCAACATTGCGTGCAGCAGCAACCACAGCCTCCCAGACACTGTTCAGAGAGGTGTACTGTTTTCCCTCCTTGTAAATCTCACATTTGATGATGGACCACAGGTTCTTAATGGGGTTCAGATCAGGTGAACAAGGAGGCCATGTCATTAGATTTCCTTCTTTTATACCCTTTCTTGCCAGCCACGCTGTGGAGTACTTGGACGCGTGTGATGGAGCATTGTCCTGCATGAAAATCATGTTTTTCTTGAAGGATGCAGACTTCTTCCTGTACCACTGCTTGAAGAAGGTGTCTTCCAGGAACTGGCAGTAGGACTGGGAGTTGAGCTTGACTCCATCCTCAACCCGAAAAGGCCCCACAAGCTCATCTTTGATGATACCAGCCCAAACCAGTACTCCACCTCCACCTTGCTGGCGTCTGAGTCGGACTGGAGCTCTCTGCCCTTTACCAATCCAGCCACGGGCCCATCCATCTGGCCCATCAAGACTCACTCTCATTTCATCAGTCCATAAAACCTTAGAAAAATCAGTCTTGAGATATTTCTTGGCCCAGTCTTGACGTTTCAGCTTGTGTGTCTTGTTCAGTGGTGGTCGTCTTTCAGCCTTTCTTACCTTGGCCATGTCTCTGAGTATTGCACACCTTGTGCTTTTAGGCACTCCAGTGATGTTGCAGCTCTGAAATATGGCCAAACTGGTGGCAAGTGGCATCGTGGCAGCTGCACGCTTGACTTTTCTCAGTTCATGGGCAGTTATTTTGCGCCTTGGTTTTTCCACACGCTTCTTGCGACCCTGTTGACTATTTTGAATGAAACGCTTGATTGTTCGATGATCACGCTTCAGAAGCTTTGCAATTTTAAGAGTGCTGCATCCCTCTGCAAGATATCTCACTATTTTTGACTTTTCTGAGCCTGTCAAGTCCTTCTTTTGACCCATTTTGCCAAAGGAAAGGAAGTTGCCTAATAATTATGCACACCTGATATAGGGTGTTGATGTCATTAGACCACACCCCTTCTCATTACAGAGATGCACATCACCTAATATGCTTAATTGGTAGTAGGCTTTCGAGCCTATACAGCTTGGAGTAAGACAACATGCATAAAGAGGATGATGTGGTCAAAATACTCATTTGCCTAATAATTCTGCACTCCCTGTAGAATAATGCATGATCTGCATATAACAAGACTACATGGATCTCCCCAGACAATGGGATACTCCAGGAACGCCCCTGCTGTTGGAGCCTCAGGGATAAGGGCTCCATAGCGAGGCCAAAGAGCAGAGGGGACAGCGGACAGACTTGCCACATTCCTCTGCTCACTCAGAAACAGGGGAAGATACACTGGCCAATATTCACCCGCACTGTGCGTTCAATGTATATGAGTAAAATTAACGCATCTAGTCATCCCTTGATGCCAAAAGTAGTCATGGTCAAAAACGGGCAATTTCAAATGCTTCATGCAAGTCCAGCACCAAGCATGCAGCAAATGGCCACTGGACCAGAGGAAGCTTCATTACCCTGTGCAGAAGGTGTATATGTAAAGTGGTGGTGGACCTACCTGTGTGCACCAGACGTGGCATGTGTTCACACAGTCTGCCCGCTATAACCTTGTTCAGGATTTTATAATCAGACCTCAACATAGAATGCGGGTATTAAGAGGCAAGCTCCATGGGGTCTTTCACAGGCTTGGAAAAGGATACTAAGATTTGCGGAGGGTGGGCAGAAGTCAACCGTCCGTTTGGAACTCTTGTTAAGGTTTTAGGAGTTTCAGGGCTTAAAGGATGCTTGTAGGCTTTGTAGAATTAGATTTGGAATCCATACCCAGTGTTTTATGAGTTGCTGTGCCCCGCATGACGCCGTCTCTTTCTCTCATGAAAGGGGTGCGTTAAGATCTTCCCTATCTAGTGGTCGACGGACTACTAAGTTGACAGACACAAGAAAGTGACATATTGCAACCTGACTGTCCATAATAGAGGGTCATATGCGGTCTGATAATGCATAGTAAATGCCTTGTGAATCTGACTGATTTGTGACAATTGTGGTGAATCCCTGATTATCGTGATCTGTGTGGGCAGGTTCATGCTGCGCAGGAGCCAGGACAATAAACATCTGCATACTGCTTCGCTTGGTACGCACGGATGTCGAGGTGTTGTAGTTGCTCACTCATTTGAGCATGTCTATGCAGTGCCTTAATCATTGCACCCAGCATTGTACAGTCAGCTTGGGCCGTAGTTTGCAGTGTACCCAGGGATGTCTAAATGCAGGACATGTCACTGTGTGGGCCTGCCTTCACCCCTACAACCGCATGGATGCAGTAACCTCTGAGGATAACTTTCATCGCTTCCCAGTCAATTACCTTGGACACAGATGTTCCCCAGTTGTCGAGTAGGCTATGGGAGAGTGTCTCTGCTGTTGTGTCACAGAATACCTGATCTCCAAGCATGGTGGGCTGTAAATACCTAGTGCGAACCTGTGACTATGACACACCCCACTAAAACTGTACCTGGAGGGGATTAAGGTTGGAATAGGTCTTCCCCCAGATATTCTGCCCTTGATGCCAATAGCCTAGTAGCTGTGACACAGAGTATCCAATCGAATCGGATACGCAAAGCATGTGGGGGGGTGGGGGGAGAATTATAGGAACATTCCCTAGAGTCTGAGTTCAGCAATCTCCATCAGTCCAACAAAGTCCAGTGTTGAAGCCTACACCGGGGAGTATGGGAGTTGTAGGTGGGATCAATCAGGCTGTGGGTCAACTACACACCTAAAGTCAATGATACAGGGGATGTGGGCCCATTTAGTGACTATGGAGAACAGACGTGAGAAGTAGGCCTGCTATGTTGAATGGAGGGCCCTAAATGCTTCCTAATAAGACCGTCCTCCCATCTAGTTGCCCCTCGACCAGCATGGGACCGCCCTTCAGGTCAATTTTGATTATTGTGAGCCTGAAGATAACACCTGGTCTAAGCAAGATTATGGCTCTGCAAGCAAAGCCAGACTATGTGGTACAAAACATATCCTTCTACAGCATTTTTTAAAACGGGAACCCTCCCCTCCCATGATATGAGTCTCTTATAGCAGTGCAATTTGAACACCCCATCACCTAAGATACTGCTGAACCGCATGTCTGTTACGTGTGGAGCCCATACCATGGACATTCTACCTGATTATGCTAAGTTTAGACATGTCAGTATCCGAAGTGGGGAGGGTGTGGGCTCTGTAGCGGATCATAAGCCACATCATCACAGTTATACAAAACTGTAAAAAAAAAAAATCCCTACCGTGGACAACCCTCAAACATTATGATCACCTAAACAGTAAATGTTTGGCCGGGTGCTAGGCAAGGGGGGTAGCCAGGCTGTCTTCAGTTTCCACAGTGTGTAAGCAGTCTGCAGTTCTACTCTCTCTGGGTCAGTTGGGACGACCTGTTACTACAATCTGATGAATACAGATTACTTCACCTGAGGTTCTTGTTGTGATATAAGCTCCTCTGCTGTTTCCCTTGTCAGCTCCTGCAGGGTTGCTGAGACCATGCTTTGACACCGGCTATGCCATCGTCTGAACAGTAAACAAGGGGTGAATGCAGTCTGCCCACAATGTAACCTCCAACCTCAAGTCTGGGCCTGTCCCTCCTTTGCCTGTTCTGGGGTAGATGCCCCTTTGAATCCAGCACCACCATGTTTGCGTGCCCAGTGCCTCTGGCGATGCGATGTTTGTGCCTCATGTTGTCGGCATGGCAGTGAAGGGAAAGCGGATGTCTCAACCCAGTCCCAGGCATCCATGGGCTTGGTAAAGCAGTAACTTTTAATTCAAACCATGGCCTTCAGTTTAACTTGAAAAAGGAGGGAATAGTGGGGGTCAGCCTGCCTCAATCTGCACGTCACCCCCAAAAAGGGAGCCCTGCGGCACTGCACTGATATAATCCAGGAAGAGGAATACTGGCATTTTCGTAACGGAATGGCTTTGCTGTTCTAGCTGAGAGCCTGTGCACACCACTTGACCAGCAGCAATGTCAGCCCCTGCTGCACTCTACACCCAGTAATATATGTTGTAAGACCCGAATTACCCCACGTAGCAGAGTGCTGCACTGGCAAATACTCAAGTGTGGTCACTATAGGCCCAGGGGAAAAAATGGGTGGTAGCCCACACCCACTTTCAGTCTGCACTCCTTCGTGAAGCCCGCTGTGGGGTTGTTGGTCGAAGTTCAGGCCCACTGGGTCGCCGGGATTCTCAGTAACTGGTATCAACCAAAGTCTGTTCACTGATGTGTGGTGCAACCTCCTATGCTACGGCAGTTCTATGTAAGATGCTATCTAAGGTCGCCTATGCCCTGAACTCCCCCGGTATCGGGCCTTGCTGTGGCCAAGAGTTTTGTGGTGGCGGGTGGGTCGCAAAAGGGAAGCGGCCTGCTTGGTCAGTTAGCATGACACCAGCACACTCTGATCCCCAAACATTCCAATTCCTGCTTGGGGGTCAACAGCGGATTTGTCAATAATCCCCCACAACTAGTCTGCTTTACCAGCAGAAAAAAGATGTGGAGGGGTATATGGTGGAGAGGTAAGCCAGTGTATAATACCATTGAAAAATGATCATATAAGCTATTTTACAGTGGGATAAGCTTTCTTAAGTTTTAGGTATGTCTCGCCAAAGGGGTTCCAATTGCTTAGACAAAATGCCATCTGCAGTGGTAGTCTGCCTGAAAGTTTGAAATGTGTAGGTTTGAAGAGGTGTAGAGTGTTGAATGGTCCGGTATGTATTGGAGATTAGTCGTTTAGACCCGTCATATGCGCTCACTAATTTTTCAAGTCAGTATAGGATATGGTAGCCCCAGAATAATTGGAGGGGTGCAATGCCCAATGATGCAGCTAGCAGTACTGTAGCCTTGTTGTTTCAGGGAGAGAGTAATAAGCCTTACACTGTTCAAATGACTTAATGGAGGCTCCCGCAAAGAGGTCTGTCAATTTCCTACACTCCTCTGCCTCCAAGCTAGTAAATAATGGAGGCAGTAGCACAAGAGTGAAATTCGGGTTGCGTGCAATTGGAGTGTTGGAGGAGGGGAAGGTAGTAAGCCCTCACCTGATTCCCAACCTGTCTCTTATGTCAAGTACCGTCCTAATGGGGGGTAGCTATGTAGGTGCTGAACAATGAAACGTGCTTGGGTAGCCAGGCTAGAACCCAGAGGGGCCAGCAGTCCACTGACAGATCCATGTGGAACCAGTGTTGCGGCCAATTGGCCTGCGTCCAAGGTGGCAGTGTGGGAGTTAGGTTAATACCCCAATATCTTGTGTTAAGAGCCCATTGGATCTACTAGGGCTTGCATATCAGGGAGGTCCTTCTTGGGTATAGTTAAATTGAGCAGTATTCCATGTAGGGGCGTGTGCATGGATCCAGCCCCCCTCCATATATGCAAGACTCCATGTTCTCATAATTTACTCAATGATGGGTTGGCCACTAATTAAACCGGGCCCTTAGTTGAGTGAAACAAGTCCAGTGCAGAGTTTCTTAGCAACTTAAAAAACTCCAGTTGTCTGTACATAGGATTCATTCTGCAATCTCATTTTGCACTTATCAGATACCATCTGTGACAGATGATTAGCCCTATAATAAAAACACATTTTAGGAGACGCAGGCCTTCAGCCTCTGTGTGAGCCTACAGTTTAGTCCTCCGGGTCCTAGGTTTAGTCGACCCCCAATACGAATTGTTTTATCATTCTTTCAACACTCGTCAATAAAGATTTAGCAATTGTAAGCCACAGCATACCATGGACATAACTAAACCTTGATGAAAAGGTAATTTTTATAATCCTTCCATGACTTATTCTTTCCGGGGGGGAGGGGGGCGGTCTTGATTTCTCTTTGCCATGTTCTAGCAACAGGGCATCAAAAACTCTGCCTAGACCTTTTATGCCAGAGCGTCCATGTAATGTTAGGTAATAGGGCGTTTGAGTATTGCAGATTTAGAATTTCAGAGGGCTCACACAATAAGGCTCTGTAATGTACCCTGGCAGTCAGACTCACCGAAGAACAAAATAGCCATCTGACATGACATCATCATGTCGGAAATTATTTACAGATTGCCCAAAAAAGTGAGGCCTATTAATATAGGATGGACATAATATGTATATCTCCACGGACTTTCAAACTGGTTAGCTTCGACTGTAACCTGCCAATATCTGTACCCCAATCAGGCGGTTGACCATAGACATGATATATTTCATCTATACTTTTATTAGTGTTATCTACATGTTGATGAATAAAATCAGTTCTAATATGAAATATTTTACATTGGGTGCCATGTCTAGTAGAGTAGTGTTAAAGGTTGAGATCTTCATATATAATTAACTTCCTTAAGAATCGTGGCAAGTGTGTCTGTTTCTGCCCTTGAAAACAGTGGACCACCTTCAGCCATATTTCCAACACCTGTATTGACGTATGAAAGTTTACGGTTAGCCTCTAATCTGACATGTATATTTTGCTCCACAACAAGTTAAACTCTGATTTAACTTAAAAAGAGAACAAATAAAAACATTTAAAATGATATGACGCAAACACATGTTCACCAATAAATGAAAATTAACACACAGTCTCAGCATCAGTTGCTGCGAATACAGTTATCAATGATATTGGAGGATTACCCACAGTCCAACCATCATGATCTCTGGAGGTGGGGGCGTGAGGGGTGGTTAAAAACCCATTACACTCAAAGATGTATCTAAAAATATGAAAGGAAAATATGTTTGGAGACCGCCCGCCTCAGACCAGAATTCCAGCCCCTTGGACTCTAATGGTCCTTCTCACTCACCCGTGGGAAAGACTGGAAGATGTGCCCTCATTATACCTCCAGGGAACACAAAGATTACGGGACGCCAAAGGTGTTGCAAAACAAGCATTGCCAAAATCAATAGATCTCACATATGCAGGGGTGGGTCCTCTGTTAGGTCGGAGGAGCATCGCCCCCGCCAGCAGCAGCAGCTGCCAAACCTCTACAATACAGCAATAATGAACTATGTTTATTATTGTTGTATTGGAGAAGGGGTGGGGCCACGGGCCCTGACAAGCACAGAGGGGGAATACTCAGTACTCCCCCTCAGTACGCATGTCTGTTTAGCCGGCCGTCTCAGGCTGGGCAAACATACATGCGCACTAAGTTCTGTCCAATCCAGCAATGCAGTGCTGGGTTGGAGAGAACAGGCAGACTCTCACTGTCTGCCTAGGAGCACCCTGGCTTGGCACTCCCCCAAATCTGAACACTTGTGTCATGATGGTAACGTTTAGATTGTCCGCAGGGCAGGCTGGGAGCCTGTGCCTGTTGCCAAGGAAACAGGTGATGCTTGGTGGTGGTGATGGCGGCAGCGCATTCAGGTACGTTTTTTTTCTTCAATTATTAATTTTTCTTCACCCCCGCACCAGCCGCCCCCGCCACGCACTGCTCCTGCACATATGTAAACTATATTGATTTAGAAGGAGTGGAGTAGCATTGTGTTGCATGGCACTGTGTGGAGTGGAGTGTAGAGGAGTGAAATTTTATTAAGTGGAGTTATGTTATGTTGCAAGAAGTAGAGTGCACTGACTGAAGTGGAGTGCCTTGGCTTGGGGGAAGTGTCATTTTGTGGCCTGGAGTGTAGTGTATTGTCATTTAGTGGACTGGCATGGTTTGAAGTAGCATTGTGCAACATGTAAAAGAGTAGCATTGTGTGGATTAGAGTAGTGTGGTACATTGTGGGATGGAGTGGCACTGTGTGGCTTGGAGTGTACTGGAGTGGCATTAAGTGGTGTGGAGTTGCACTTAGAGGAGTGGAGTACGGTGCCATTGTGTAGAACAGGGGGCCTTTAAACTGGGAGGTGGGTTCCCCTGGGGGGCCTCAAATGATCCCAGGGAGGTGAGGCACCAGGCTATGGCCAAGAGAAGCATTATGCTGAGAACTGTGCTGTGTCTTAAGCTGAAGAAAATGAGCAGTACATGACTGAGCAGAATAGTATGGTTGGCATCATGTATTTGATTGCATTTTTTATAACAGTAACACAAGTTATCTGCAATATTTAAAAAAGTTTAAACATTGCACATTTAATAGAATAATTGTGAAAAAATTGGTGTGGGTGTGTGTGTCTGTGTGGGTGTATGTGTCTGTGTGGGCCTGGGGTTAGAAAGTTTGAAGATCAATGGTGTAGGGTGGAGTGGCTTAGTGCTGGTGGAGTGGAGTTGGTATTGTGTGGTGTGGTATTAAGAGCGGTGTAATTGTGTGGTGTAGGGTGGCATTGTGTGGCTTGGAGTATAGTGGCATGGAGTGTAGTCATATAATGTGGTGTGAGGTGTGAAGTGGTGAGGCACTGAGTATAGTGAAGTGGCACTGTGTGGCTTGCAGTTTCATTGAGTGGAGTGGAGCCATACTGGAACCCACAGATATACATGGACTTATGAGAAAAAGAGGAATAGCAATATTCCGGCCATAGACACAGAGGAGTACACCAAGTACAAAAGAGGACTCCATGTTGGAATTTGAATAAGACACTATTAAGTCAATGCAGTAGCAGCAGGACAACAATAAAAGGGCAAAATAAAATGCAAAGAGTGCAAAAGAAACACACAGACCCACCAGCCAAGACATAACCGACAACAAGCATCGAGTGACAGTGCCTAGGGGCCGAGCTGAGCAATGAAAAGGGCAACTGCAGACCAAAAACGGTGGTAGGAGATGGTTAGGCAGAGAAGGAGCCCTGCTAAACAACAAATAACAAGGCATCAACTGGACTAGCAAGAACAGCTAAGGTCACACAACCAAGGGCAAAAAGAGGCCTACCTCTCTATGTGAAGAAAGTTACATAAACACAAACCAGGCTTGGCTACTATTGAGTCTCCAACAAGGTAAGTGCAAGAAATGCATCCCTGCAAGAGTGAGCTACACACTAATGAAATATACTGTCATGAGGTGTGAATAAACTGTCATACAGCATGAGCATTGATACATTAAGACAACAGCTCAGCTATATAAGTAAAGATAGATGCAAATGAAGCACCTTGCAGCTGATGCACGTCTCAAAGGAGTAAGTCTGTGTTGATTGCAGTAGATAGGATTGAGGTATATCAGGGTAGACTGCAGTAGAGTGGACTGAGATACACTGGAATGGGGTAAATTGGGAATAGTGGATTGGGGTATACTGGAGTAGATTGGAGTGGAGTAGTTTGAAGTGGGTTAGATTATAGTGGAATAGTGTAGGTTGGAGTGGAGAAGAATGGGGTATAGTGGAGTAGATTGAGGTGAAGTAGATTGTAGTGGAGTATACTGCACTAGACTGTAATGCCGTAGATTGGGGTGGAGTGGGTTAGATTGCAATGGTGTGTGGTAAATTTTTAGTGGGATTGATTGGAGTGAAGTGGGGTAGATTGGGGTTAAATACAGAGTGGTAAAGGGGATTAGAGTGGAGTGGGCTAAATTGTAGTGGAGTACAGTGGGGTGGATTGGACTGAAGTAGAGTGGAGGTAGGTTAACTTGGAGTGTGATACACTGG
This sequence comes from Pleurodeles waltl, assembly GCF_031143425.1. Taxonomy (NCBI): domain Eukaryota; kingdom Metazoa; phylum Chordata; class Amphibia; order Caudata; family Salamandridae; genus Pleurodeles; species Pleurodeles waltl. The sequence goes on along the minus strand of NC_090444.1, from coordinate 1,772,983,321 downwards.
AGCAGAGTAGATTGGGTAATTTAAAGTATGGTAGATTGAAATGGACGGTTTGAGTGGAGTGGCATAGATTGTAGTGCAGTGGAGTGCGGTAGATTGGGTTGTATTGAACTGGAGTGGAGTGGGGTAGAATGGAGTGTAGCGGTGTGGAGTGGAGTGGCGAGCCGTGTCATAGAAAGTCTTACAGTGGAGTGTCTTGGAGTGGAGTAGCATGGTATGAAGTGAGGCTTGCATGGAGTAGAAGGGCATAGAGTGGAGAAGAGTGTTGCAGAGTGAAGTGATGTAGAGTGTTGTAGGGAGGAGTAGTGTAAAGTGGAGTGGTGTGGTGTTGCCCTACGTAGGAAGCTTATGCACAGATGTTTATCCTGTGGTCACTGTGCCACTGAATTCAAGCTAGCCTGGCCCATAGGTGGTGATACCCTAAAAACGGTCCCAGAATGCTTGTTTATGGTCCAGGGAGGATCTGGCCTGGCATTTCAGGCTGGACTGTTCCTTGAGCAGTAGGGTAAAAACTGCTTTGCATATGGCAGGTTCCAAACTGGGGTGATATGGTGGCATGGTGGGCAAAAGAAATGTTGTAATGGGATGCTGCCCGAGCAATTTCCGTGGGCCGGGATTAATTCAAGCATTCCATCCATCACCTTGTCGTTTTTGCGTCCTGTCCAACAGCAAGCAATGAATAGGCTACAAACCCCAAAAGGTAAGCTGTATATATTGCAGAGGCAGTAAATGCACTGTGGGCAGTGCAGACCTAAAAAATGGAGAGGAGGTGACCCCTAAGACATCAGACGTACGTACACTCCTAAATCCCATCCATTCTTTCAGGCACCTGTGTAATTCAGCTTCCCAGAGTCCCAATAAAAACATAAAAAGAAAATGTAACAGGATATGTATAGTCTAACACACTAGCTTTGGTCCAGGGGTCCCCCTGGGACCCCACCAGGGCTTAAAGGTATTTTGTTTTTAAATCTCTGCAAAATCTGCGGCTGGATCTGTAGATTTTGCAGAGGTTTAAAAAAATGGTCTCCCAAGTTTCACAGTTATTTTGCCCCAGGGTTGGCCAGGTCCTCAGGGCATTATGGCTTTAAAATAGGATGGGGGCACACAGGATCCCCCTTACTAGTTCTTTTAGAAGCCCCAGAGACCACCACCTCCCCAGGGCTAAGCTTAGTAACTATGCAAGGGCTGCGCCTAGCCCCCACACCCTGGAGACCACCACTTCTGCAGGGCTACAAGTAAAATAATATGATCGAGGTTAAATATAACTTGTGCACTCGCCTTGCGCTGATAATTAACCCATATATTACAGCACTCATTACATCTGTTATAACAAAATTGATTTGTGGCCATAACATTTGTAGGAAAATGTTCGATGACATAACTGCATGGTGGGGCAGAGGTTCTAGTTACTGTAGCACGGCTGGGTGCGTCGCGCTGACTGTGGACTGTACGGCCTAATGGAGGAACAAAACCTCGCTGCAGCAAGCTGTACAGTTAACTAGTGCGCCAATACCGCGCAGGCCGGGCACCTCTTTATTTAATAACCTCCGCCCCGGACAACGTATGGTGTCACAGAGCAGGCAACAATGTAGGGGAGAGCCCGGGTGATTGTCTACTTCCCCCCCATGTTTTAGTGAACTACTACAAAAACATTCGCCCTCGAACAAGGCATATGAATAACAATAACAACCAGGGATTCAAAAGAAAAGAGAGAGAAAGGAAAAGAAGATAACAGCAGGAGTTATTGGCTGTACACTCACACCAGTCACTTTTCTTTAAAACACATGAAGTCTCTTAAGACTTTGGCTGGGTTCGGGGTTGGGCAGCAAGGTGGTACCTTTCACTTCTCCCGCTCTGCTTCAGCCCTCGTGCGGGTCCCCGATATGGGGAACAGGACCCTTCGAGATCTCTGCTGGGACCTCCGTCACTTCCTGGTCAGCATTCATCTGTAGAACTTGGCTGTGAAACGTAGCCTCCTTCAAGCTCTTCGCCACTCTCCTCCAGCGGGTCAGCTCCTGAATCGCCATCCCGAGGCTCCACCCTCCAGAACCACGACACATTCCGGGTCACCTGACACCCCACTTTTGTGGCAGCAGCGATGCTCCCAGCGATCTTCTCGACTATCTAGATGTCAGGTTCAAAAGGGGTACGGAACTTCCAACTTGGGTGGCGATCCTTCAGAATGACGGATTCCCCCACTTTTAGTTCAGAATGTTTCGCCCTTCTCCTCTTGCTGGCCTAGACATTGGTCTGTTTTCGCTTCTCCTGCATCTTGAGTATATCCAATTCAGTAGGTTGCCACTGCTCATCAGTGTATCTGCAGTCCTGTGGTGGCGAACGAAACATCAACTCTGCCGGGGCACACCCCGTCGTGCTATGGGGTGTCTGCCGGTATGCCCTCAGGAACGCATGCAGGCATATCTTGGCGTTCTCTTGTTGACTTACTCCAGTTCGTAAAGCGGGGTTCAAGGACCACATGAAGTGCTCTACATCCCCGTTTGCCTGGGGATATTGAGGGGTAATTCACCAGTGTGATATGGCGAACGAAACCTGAAACTCCTGGCCGTGAAATGGAGGACCATTGTCCATTGTTATGTCCTCCAGCAGACCCAGGAGAGCGAAAACCTTCTCCAAGACAGGATGGACATGCTCAAATGCCGTGGACGTCACCAGTTCCACCATCGGGAAGCGAGCGCACAAGTCAGTCATGACAGCCGTCAGCCAGCCATCAGGAAAACTACCAAAATCCAGGCTTACCCGGGGCCATGGTCGAGTGCTGGGCGGTTTGGTCATCACTGGAGCAAGGACGGGATCTCGAGCGGTGATCGCACAGGGATCACCTGTTGGTATCAGGTCATCTACCATGGCGTTCATCCTGGGGAACCACACCTTCTCACGCAAACAGGCCTTAGTCTTCGCTGTCCCCTGATGACCCTGGTAAGCTAATTCTACAACTCTAAGGTGTAGACTGCGGGCTATTACTAAGCGCTGGCCCTGGAGAGGAAGACCTTCTGGACTCACAGAGAGCTCCAGCCCTCACATTCCAAATCCACTGCATCGTCTTGCGCTCCTCAGAGTCAAAATCGTGCTTCTTGTCAAGGAAACATTTCCATGACCGATTGGCTCAGCCGATGACTGCATCTCAGATTGAGGCGTCAGTGATCTCTGTCACCATCAGCGCTGTGGGACATGCTAGGTTCACAATCATGTTTACGAAACTCTCTGTCCGTCCATCCTCCTCCTCTTCTTCTACCTGCGAGCGTGGCCACAACGGATGGCGTGATAAGTAATCTGCAGGATTGTTGACTACAGGCCAGTAGACAATGTAAAACCGGTAGGGCTGGAGGAGCACCGCCCACCTTTCAATTCTTGGCGGGGCAATTCGGGCCGTGCCCGCAAAGAGGGATACCAGTGGTTTGTGGTTGGTAACCATCATAAATTTGTGCCCTCAAAAATACAAGTTGAAATGCTGACAGGCCCGTCGTATGGCCAGCGTTTCCAGCTCAATTTGCGCATACCGGGCATCCGTTGCCGAGAGGGCCATGTTGGCATAGGCCACTGGCGTCCACTGCTGGTGGCTCTGTCCTGCAGCAATGCGGCTCCGAGCCCAATGGGGCTGTAGTCCACCATGACTTCCGTTTTCTTGTGCGGGTGGAAGTATGCCATGACCACAGAGTCCAACAGTGAACTTTTGACTGCTTGGAACGCCTTGTCCACTTCTATGCCCCACTCCCACGGGGTGTTGGCCTTCGTGAGCTGTCAAAGAGGTTCGGCAAGTGTGGCCAGATTGGGGATGAACCTCCCATAGTATGTTGCCATACCGAGGAAGCTCCTGACTTCAGTGGCGTTGCGAGGTAAGGCTGCTCCTTGGATGGCCTCTACTTTCTTGGGGTCAACCATCAGAACTTCCCTTGAAAAGATGTAGCCAAAAAAGTCAATGGAGTTGTGGTACAAGGCGCATTTCTTCCGGTGCAACGTTAGTCCTGCTTCTGCTAACCTCTGGAGAGTGGCTCTCAGCTGTTTTTGATGTTCCTCTAACGTGTTGGAGAAAATTAAGATGTCGATTAATGACGCCGGTCAAACCGGACAGTGTCTCCCGTATGGCATTGTGGAAGATATGCACGGCCGAAGAGCCCCCAAAGCTAAGGCACTTGTAACGTCGCAGCACCACCTGGGTTGAGAATGTGGTGACGTTACGGCTTTCTGGGGTTAGCTCCCGCTGATGGTATCCCGAGTATAGGTCCAACTTAGAGAACCACTGGGCCCTGTTAAGATCCACAACAATATCGTCCATGGTGGGTGTGATGTGGCGTTCTCAATTTATGGCAATGTTGGGAAGGTGCATGTCCACACACAGGCGAATGGTGTCAGGCTGCTTAGGCTTTGGGGCGATGACGAGTGGCGACACCCAGGGTGTCGGGCCGGTCACCTTCTCTATGACCCCCACTCCTCAATTGTCTGTAGTTCACTCTCCACTTGGGGTCGTAAGTGGAAAGTCACCCGCCGGTGCCTTAGGGCAATGGGTCGTACTGCAGGATCAACATGTAACTGGAACTACTTTCCTTTCAGTTTTCCTAGCCCCTGAAACAACTCCGGGAAATGGGCCAGCACCGCCTCAGCCAGGGAGTCGTGGACTTGCCGGGCGAAAAACACTAGCTCCAGGTCTTCCACTGTGTGGCATCGGAGAAGGGTTCCTTTCTTGCCTTCCAACACATGGCATTTGGCATGTGTCGAACGGCGCTCACTACCAACAGTAACCTCTATCGCCCCTCGCCGGGGTAACGGGTCCACGCCCCTATAGGCATATATCTTGGTCCAGCATGGTGTGAGCTCTGGTGGGGGAGATATCTTGCTGTATTGTTCCACATCCATAACGTTTACCGGCGCCCCAGTGTCTATGAGCACTGTCGTGCAATTTACCGTTATGGTACACATGGGTGGTGGCCTCCACCTCTGGTCCAACCTGTCAGCAAACGAAACAACAAATATCTCCTTATCTTCATCATCCTCGTAGGGTTTGTTGCCTGGGTAGGCATCCACCGCCACCATCTCAGTGCCATCGTCTGGCGTAACTTGCTTTATTGCCGCCTTCCGGGCCAACGTGGTCACGGATCTGGGCCACCTCCCTCGGAAAACTTTGGCAAAATCGTTGGGCTTATCACATTTGGAGAAGTTCTTTCCCTTGGCAGGGCATATTCCTGGTATCCTGTGCTCTAGACCACAGCTACCGTACCTCTTTTCCTTCAGTCTCGGTGGTCGAGCCACATGCGGCTGATTGTAGCATCCTTGGACGGCGTCAACCCGTTCTTCCTTTACTGGGCCCAATTTGGCCTGGCCTGGTGCCGGAGCAGATCGCGCTAGGGCAGCATCCATGTCCTCTGCGACTATTGGACAGATTGTGTGACCTTGCAAGGATAAGTATTTCATCCAGCGATATGCCTGTATAACATCACGTTTGGGGAGGCACCGACAGACGTACAAGCTCAAACATACAGGCAGCAGTGGTATTCCTGAGCACCCTCTGACATCAGGGGGAGCGAAGACAGACGGGGATGCGCAGACAGACGGGAATGCGCAGACAGCTAGAACACCGGAAGAGAAATGCTTTTGCATTTCTCTTCCGACCGGGAGGTGGGGCGGGAGGGACAAGAAAGGAAAGGAAAGACCTTACCTTTCTTGTCTCTCACAGCATTTCTGCTGTTCGATCGCAATGCGATTGGGCAGCCGAAATGACCACTAGACACCAGGGAATTTTTTTTTAGGTACTGTCAATAAGGTGAGCAGCCCCTTGGGCAAGGATCGCTCCCTAGGGGTCCATATTATTTTTAGGCCATTTCTGCCGCCCCTGGTGGCAGATCGATCTAATATAATTAGGCCGATCTGCCCCTGGGGGGCAGAAAGCCCCTAGACACCAGGGATAATTTTTTTGTTTATTTATTTTTTTTATGTGTGGGGAGCAACCCCTTAGGCAAGGGTCACTCCCCGGGGAGCCAAATTATTTTTAGGCCAATTCTGCCCCACCTGGGGGCAGAAACCACTAGACACCAGGGAATTTGATTTTTTAATCATGCTGACACATAAGGGGAGCGGCCCCTTGGGCAAGGGTCGCTCCCTAGGGGCCCATAATATTTTTAGGCCATTTCTGCCCAGTCCCACCAACCCCATGGGGGCAGATCGGCCTAATATAAGCCCCTAGACACCAGGGATATATATATATATTTTTTTTTTATATGTGGGGAGTGACTCCTTAGGCAAGGGTCACCCCCTGGGGGGCCAAATTATTTTTAGGCCATTACTGCCCACAGGGAGGCAGAAACCACTAGACACCAGGGAATTTTTATTGTTTTTATAGTTACTCAGAAGGGGAGTGGCCCCTTGGGCAAGAGCCGCTCCCAAGGAGGGGCAAAACATTTGTAGGCCATTTCTGCCCCCACGGTGGCAGATCGGCCTAATATAATTAGGACGATATGCCCCCAGGGTGGGCAGAAAACCCCTAGACACCAGGAATAACTTATTTTTTTGTTTATTTTTTATTTTTTATATGTGGGAAGCCACCCCTTAGGCAAGGGTCACTCCCGGTGGGGCCTAATTAGTTTTAGGCCATTCCTGCCCCCCCGCCCCAATTATTTTGGGTCTTGGTTTTACGTTTGGGCCATGAGAGCTTGGTAACTCTCAAAAGTGTGCCACTTGGAATGTTGAGGGTTGCGCTTTTTGGACTTTGGGACGCTGACATTTAGAAACATCCACAACACCTAGACACATCTGAAAACTAAACATCTAGTTGATTCCAGGATAGTGTGCTTCACAAACACCCCACACCATTTTCTTTCCCACAATGCCTTGCAAACCTCCAACTTTGCTGGGAATCACACATTTCTACTACATTTTTGTGATGGAACCTTCTGGAATCTGCAGGAATACACAAACCTCCTACCTTTCAACATTGTCTCATCTATACCGATAAAAATTTTGCTGCATTTGTCAGACTAATTTTTTTTTATTTCAAACTGCCTTTTTGGACCCGCTTTGGTTCCCCCTCGATTTCCACATGTTTTTGGCTCTTCCCTATCACAGGCACTTGGCCCACCTACACAAGTGAGGTATCATTTTTACCGAGAGACTGAGGGGAACATTGGGTGGTAGGAAATTTGTCCCGGTGGGGTGATCCCAAACAGAAATGGTGGAAAATTTAGATTTTTTAGCTAAATGTGAGGTTTGCTGAGGATTCTGGATAAGAAAACATTGGAGGATCCACGCAAGTCAAACCTCCCTGCACTCCCTCTAGTGCCTATTTTTCAGAAATGTCTGGGTTTGGTAGGTTTTCCTAGATGGCTGCTGAATCCAGGAACAAAAACGCAGGTGCCCCCCCTCCCCACCAAAACAGGTAGTTTTGTATTTGATAATTTTGATGTGTCCAGATAGTGTTTTGGGGCATTTTCTGTCGCGAGACCTAGGAGTACCCACACAAGTGAGGTACCATTTTTATCGGGAGACTTGGGGGAAATGCACAGGTTTGGTAGGTTTCCCTAGGTGCCGGCTGAGCTTGAAGCAAAAATCCACAGCTAGGCACTTTGCTAAAACCAGCTCTGTTTGCTTTAGGAAAATGTGAAGTGTCCACGTTGTGTTTTGGGGCATTTCCTGTTGCGGGCGCTAGGCCTACCCACACAAGTGAGGTACCATTTTTATCAGGACACTTGGGGGAACGCTGGGTGGAAGGAAATTTGTGTCTCCTCTCAGATTACAGAACTTTCTGTCACTGAAATGAGAGGAAATTTTTTTGGGGGGACAAATTGTGAGGTTTGCAAAGGATTCTGGGTAAAGGAACTTGGTGAGTGCCCCACAAGCCAACCCATTCTGTAATCCCATAGGTGTCTAGTTTTCAGAAATGTCCTGGTTTGCTAGGTTTTCTTAGGTGCTGAATGAGCTAGGGGCCCAAATCCACAAGTAGGCACTTTGCAAAAAACCCGTCAAATTTCAATGTAAAAATGTGATGTGTCCATGTTACGTTTCCTGTCGCAGGCACTTGGCCTACCCACGCAAGTGAGGTACCATTTTTATCAGGAGACTTGTGGGAAAACAGAATAGAAGAACAAGTGTTATTGGCCTTTGTCTTATTCAACATTTTTTCTTTCCAAATGTAAGACAGTGTGTAAAAAAGACATCTATTTGAGAAATGACCTGTAATTCACATGCTAGTATGGGACCCCGGAATTCAGAGATGTGCAAATAACCACTGCTTCTCTACACCTTGTCATGGCCCATTTTGGAAATACAAAGGTTTTCTTGAATCCTATCTTTCAATCTTTATATTTCAGCAAATGAATTGATGTACGCCCGGTATAGAATGAAAACCCATTGCAAGGTGCAGCTCATTTATTGGCTCTGGGTACCTAGGGTTGTTGATGAACGGACAAGCCCTATATATCCCCGCAACCAGAAGAGTCCAGCAGACGTAACAGTATATTGCTTTCAAAAATCTAACTTCGCAGAAAAAAGTTACAGAGTAAAACGTGGAGAAAAACAGTTGGTTTTTTTGGACGTCAATTTTATTATTTTTTATTGATGTTATTTCTGTAGGAAAACACTGTAGGATCTACACAAATGACCCCTAGGTGAATTATAAATTTTGTCTACATTAAAATGGGGTATGTCCCAGTAAAATGCCAAAAATGGGTTGAAAAATTGCGTTTTTTGATTCAAGTCTGCCTGTTCCTGAAAGCTGGGAAGATGGTGATTTTAGCACTGCAAACCCTTTGTTGATGCCATTTTCAAGCAAAAAACACGAGCCCTCTTCTGCAGCCCTTTTTTCCCTTATTTGAAAAAACGAAATTTTTGCTGCATTTTGGCAAATTTCTTTGTACCCTTCAGGGGAACCCACAAAGTCTGGGGTACCTGCAGAATCCGTGGGATGTGGGGAAAAAAGGACTCCAATTTGGCTTGCGTAGCTTATGTGGACAAAAAGTTATGAGGGCCTAAAAGCGAAGAGCCTCAAATAGACCAAAAAATCCCTGGCACCTGAGAAAGAAAAGGCCTGGCAGCGAAGGGGTTAAACATTGGCAGCGAAGGGGTTAAACACCTCGTTTGAATCTGTGCTGCTGTGAGGGCTCGCGCATGCGCAACATCGCGCTGGGGGAGCGGAGACGGACACACGAGCTGAAACATTCAGGAAGGAGCTGAATGAAAAAGCACCCTCTGATGTAGGGGGTGCAGATTAGGACGGGGGAGCGTCAAGAGGCAGTACACCGGCGGAGGTGGTGGGCAGTTCATCGTCCAGGCTAGTGTCAGGGGCCCCTTGTTGTGCCACAGTGTCCCTCCTGGTGTTGACGAGTTCCTTCAGCACCCCTACAGTGGTGCCCAGGGTGGAATTGATAGATTTGAGTTCCTCCCTGAACCCCAAATACTGTTCCTCCTGCAGCCGCGGGGTCTCCCGAAACTTGGCCAGTACCGTTGCCATCGTCTCCTGGGAATGGTGGTAGGCTCCCATGATGTTGGAGAGGGCCTCGTGGAGAGTGGGTTCCCTGGGCCCGTCTTCCTCCTCACAGCAGCCTTCTCAGTTCCCCTGTTTCCCTGGGCCTCTGTCCACTGAACCGAGTGCCCACTGCCACTGCCCCCAGGTCCTTGGTGTTGTTGGGGTGGTGGGTTAGCCTGGGTTCCCTGCACTGCTGATTGACGTGTCCTGGGGACAGAGGTATGGGCCCGCTGGGTGGGTGCTGTGCTGGTGTTTCCAGAGGGGGGAGGCTCTGTGGTGGCCTGTGCCAATGTGAGGGGAACCGACTGTCCCGAGGTCCCAGATGGGCCGGGCTGGTCATCTAGATCCAGTTGGACAGAGCTGCTGTCATCACTGTGGGCCTCTTCTGTGGGTGGAGTGGACATGTCTGGACCCTCCTGTCCGGTGACGTTGGGTAGGGGTTCTGCAGGGGTGTAAAGGCATAATTATTGCATCGGTGTGTGCCATGGTGGTCAATGGGCGGGTGACCCTGTACCCCAGTGCTTGCATTCCTGTGTAGGACCTTGTGTGATAATGGTTTAGGGGGGTGTATGGGTATGTGCAGTGGACATGCTTTGGTGATGGGTGTCCATGATTTGGTGTTACATGCAGGGCTTGGGTTTGGGATGTGTGGTTTGTGATATTGGGACATACGTGAGGAGTTGGAGTGATGAAGGTGAGGGCGAGGGTGGGGGTATGTGATAGCATGCAGGTGGGTGGAGGATGGAGTAATGAAAGATTTGACTTACCAGAGTCCATTCCTCCAGCTACTCCTGCGAGGCCCTCAGGATGCATTATAGCCAAGACCTGCTTCTCCCATGTTGTTAGTTCTGGGGGAGGAGCTGGGGGTCTGCCGCCAGTCCTCTGTACTGCGATGTGGTGTCTTGAGGCCACAGAACGCACCTTTCCCCGTAGGTCGTTCCACCTCTTCCTGATGTTATCCATAGTTCTCAGGTGCTGTCCCACTGCGTTGACCCTGTCCACAATTCTGCGCCATTGCTCCATCTTCCTAGCTATGGTGGTGTGTTGCACCTGTGATCCGAATAGCTGTGGCTCTACCTGGATGATTTCCTCCACCATGACCCTGAGCTCCTCCTCAGAGAACATGGGGTGTCTTTGCGGGGCCATGGGGTGATGTGTGGGGTGGTGTGTGTTGTGATGTGTGGGGTGATATTTAGAGGTGTGTTGTGTGAGGTGCGTGGATGTTGTGTGAGTGATGGTGTAGGGTGCCTGTGAATGCTATTGTTCTTTCAGGTGGTGTCTCTCTCTGGCCTTCAGTCGCAATTGTGGTCGTAAGGGTTTGTGTGTGATGTGGGTGTGTGTTTTATATTGTATTTGGTGTGTGGGAGTGGTGTGTGTATGTGTATCAGGTGTGTGTATTTGCAATTGTCCAATGTGGTTGTGTTTTGTAAATGTGTGTGTATTTTGAGCTCAGCGGTGTGTACCGCCAATGGAATACCGCGGTTGAAAGACCACCGCGTGGATTCGTGGGTCGTGATGGTGTGGGCGTATTCCTGTTGGCGTGACGGTGGAGGTTTTGTTATCGCCAGTTTCTCACTGACCTTTGGTGTGGCAGACTTGTGTGGGTGTCTGGATTTTGACAGATTCCGAGCTGTGGGTCATAATGACAGTGGCGGAATTCCGCAGCCGCTGCGGTGTGTTGGCTGTCTTCTGCACGGCGGTAAGTGGCTTTTACCGCCAATGTTGTAATGACCCCCTAAGTACTGGTCTGGGTTTGCTGTTTTACCACGTCCAACAACCACTGTAGCTTATAATTTGGATGTGAAGATCAACTGCCTGTTAAGCTTGAGCTTGCAGGTTTCAGCAGCAGTTGGTTCTTGTTTTGAGCTTTTAAAACTAGTAAAGAAATATCTTTATTTACTCCCTTTCCAGGTGCAAAAACCAGTGATACATGTGCTTATCACCTCGCAACTGGATTATGCGAATTTGTTCCACCAAGATGTTACTAAAGGTATCAAGGCATGTGGGGATGTCTCCTTGCGTGGAGGAGCTGAACTGGCTTCCCATCAGGGAAAGGATTCAGTTTAAAACATTAGTCTTGGCCCGTAGAGCTTTTCATCATCCGGGCCGGTGATATATTTCACCCAGACTTACTCATTATCTTCCAGCTAGAACTCTGCTTTTCTGAGGCCGGGTTGCTTAGCGTGCCGAAATTCAAGCTTAAAAAGTAGGGCGGCTCATCCATTTCCTTTCTTGCCACGTATGCTTGCACTCTCTTAACACTATTTGTGTGAAATGAGGGATGAAAACTTCTTTAGGTGATGTCTCAAACCTGGCTATTTTATAGAGCTTTTTGAGTGAGAACAGATAGAGTACTTGGGTTGGGGTGAATACTGTCTACTAGTGCCTGGACACTCCTGGAGTATCTATGTGCTTTACAAATGCCTGATTGATTGATTCTGCCAAGCAGTCTATATATCCTACTAAAACTTCTCTTGATAATCTCACAGACTTGAATTACTGACCCGACAGCAAAGGTGTACTCCTGTCTATGGGCAAACAAAACCCACCACGCTGAATTCAACAAAGGCACACAATCCAACTGTTCTATGGGAATAGGCATAGCACACCTTTGGCTATACTTTTGGGTAGCAACGATTTAGCTGATGAATGACTGGCTGTTCTGCAGTTATGAAGACCCTGCATAGTCCAGCTTCGAAGATGTGTTGCGCAGTCGGGGCAGTGCATCAGTTTCAAGGAGCTGCTAGGCTGCCAAGCGGAGTATGGCATCATCCTCATCGAAGCTGCCATCGACAAGGGATTTGAGGGTCTGCACCAAGGATGCTTTGCACAGTGGCAGTTCTGAAGTGGCTGTGGGCTGCCGAGGCAATGCAGGTCTTTGAGACAGGTTCAATCTATGCATCAGTGGAGATGTGTTGGTTCTGCTCAGGATTGCACCTCGCAGTAGAAGATATGCATTGGTTCCACTGGATTTACAGAGGCTAACAAAGCACCTTAGGCACATTTCTAAGGGCCCAGGACTGGGATGGCACCACTTGGTAGGATAGACTCAGATATTGCAGAAACCAGGAGCAGGGTTGAAGCTTGTTGGAGCCTTCTCTACCTGAGGCTGTAGTCAGGAGGCCAGCCAACTAGCTCTTGCAGTGACTACTTTAGGGCCCTGAGTTCAACAGATGCCGGTCTAGTCCTTTTCACTCAGGCAAAAGGGCAGCAGGTCAGCACAACAGGGTAGCAGTCCTTCAGCACAGTAGTCCAGCAGAGTGCCATTCCTTTCAGCTGCACGGCAGTCCTTCTTACTGGAAGAGTATCCACAGTTCCAGAAGTGTGCTGAAGAGTTGGTATCTGAGGTCCAGTATTTAATCCCATTTGTGCCATTGAAGTGGGGAGAAGCTTCTAGAAGCAAGCCTTTGAAGTGCACAGGCGCTCTGCCTTCCTCGCCCTTGCTCTAGACTAACCACAGTGGGTATGCAGCCCTTTGTGTGTAGGAAGGACACCGCCTTTTCAAGTTTAAATGGGTCTGTGCCCAGCCCCTCTCTCCCATCGTCCAGTGATAGCTCATCCAAACACACCAACAAAAGGCCCACCTTTCAATTGCGCCCAATCATATGACCCAGAGGCAGGCACCAAATGGCTAAGACAGGAATATTCCAATTTCTAAAAGTGGCATTTTCATATTTGTAATTTAAAATCCAACTTCACCATAAGTAAGGATTTTTCATTACAATTCCCAGCAATGAGAGAGCTGCGAGATGCCGTCCCCAGGACGCCACCAAAGAACAGCGGCAAATAATGAAACTGATCGGGGCATGAGGAGCCAAGATGGCGCCACACTACCTCTAAAGGGGGGATTACCACATGCTGTAAGGAGCGAGTTGGCAGCGGCTGAACTTTGTGCTGAGAAAACAGTAATGCACAGATCTGCACTACCCAAAAGACTTGGTTGTGCCTTAGCGCTAGAGCCCTAGGCCAGAATAAAGAGACTGATGGAAGTGGATGTGACTCAAGTTGGGTGCCACAGGCATTTGACATGTGAGTAGGAGGAAGTGGAGGGGAATCTTGTTCCTGAGGTGCCACATTGGGACTAGAGGAGTAGTGGTGGAGGCCTACTTGTGTGAGCCTTCTTCCTTCCACTCCCCACAAATGAGGGACAAACAAAGTGGTGCGTTCCGTGCACCCACCCAGGTACTGATCTTATGGTGCCTGGTGGTGGCGCCCCTGCCCTCCCCCTTCTTTCCCTTCCGGCAGGGAGAACATTGTATTTGTGGCCACCCTCTTTATTCCTTCCCCCTCTCCCTTTCTCTTACAGATCCTTGGGGCTTTCTTTGCCTGGTGGGCGATGGACTAGCTGGAGGTCCTGGAGGTACCTTACCCCGTGATGGCCTACTGGAGCTGTGCAGTCGCCCTTGTAGGGAGAGTGCTACTTTATTAGCCTGAGGACAAAGATCTGGACAACTGGCTGGGGATGCTCGTGCCCAGGGTATTGCCTGTGGGAGTTTTGGGATGGGTGACAGTACCGTGCTGGCGTCCAGTAATGTGTTGTCCTAGACTTTTGTTGGGCGGTGCTTGCCAAAGGCAGCCCAAGACTACAACACGGTGGCGCCGGAGTTGTCCCTGTTTCGGGTGAGGGAAATCTTTGCCATTTATGGCAGGTACTCTTGATTGGGTATTAGAATAAATCCCTCATCTTCCTAATGGGCACCTGGGAAATCCAGGGTAGCCTCCCCATGCTGCTTAAGGTAGTAAAGGATCACTTTGAATATCTGGATCTCTGGATATCAGTCGACAAAAGGACCAGTTGTGAGGATAACTTAACCGTGCTTCTACACAAATTGGAGGTGAATGTCACCCATAGAAGGCACTCCTACTGTCCTTGATGGGTAGAGCCATGCTGTTTAAGGTGATCGCCCTTCCCAAGCTCATGTACATCTTGCAGAATAGTCTGCATGCTCTTTCAGATGAGTCCTTTTGGAAGATAAATAGACATGTGAGGGCCCTGCTTTGGCTGAATGGCCCTCCCCATATAGCTCTCCTTACATTCCAGCAGTCCATATATGACAGCAGAATAGCTCTGCCAGATATTGGTAAGGCCGCACAAGTTACTATTGTGAATGAGTCAGAGTATGAGGCATCGGAGGACTCAGCCTACCTGCATGATCATGATGCCTTGGGCACCAAGGGCTACATTCATGTGCTCTAAGGTGGCAGGATCAGCCTGGTTGCACCAGTGGTGACCAGAACTGTGCTTTCAATGTGGCTACCCTGCAGAGGGAAATGGGATGGGAGAAAAGATTGACACCAAACTGCACCCCCCACCCCCATGGCTGGGAATGAAGTTGGGCGTGGTATCAACCCTGCAGGGGTTTCAAAAATGGGATCTTATTGGCCTCTCTATACTGGAGGATGTGTGGAGCACTAATGATATGGTCCCGCTTGATCACCTATGGCAGGAATGTGGTATATCACAACACAATTTTTTTAATATTTACATCACTGACATCCTAAAAGGGAAGAATAGCCCCAGAAGAGGAAACTATGGAAGAGTTCCCCCTTGAGAGATGGTTACTGGGTGGCAATATGATAGCCAAGGCCATCTCTCTTACCAAGAGGTTGCTCATGAATGATACGCAGGGGAAGTTAACTCACTTTAGGGAAAAATGGCAGGCGGTTATAGGGGAGCTAGAGGATGACAACTGGCATGAGGCATTGCAGTTTCCCAGGGAGGTGGCCGTAAAGGCGCAGTTCCACCTGATTCAACTTAAAATCCTCCACAGAGTATGTTACACCAGGGTACTATAGCATTAACTGGGTAGAACTACAAATGAGGCATGCCTGCAAACTTGCGGTCAACTGGGTTCCTTTTTTTCACACACTATGGTGCTGCCCCCTGATCCATATATTTTGAGAGGGGATACAAACTAGAATTGAAACGGCCATCACGATGTCTATGGCAAGTCAAGCCACATTGATGTTATTGGACATATGAGGTGCCTCCGATCTTACATCCAACAAAAAAACTTTAAGGATTCTTGGCTTTCTGCTGGCACAAAGGGAAATTGCACAGAGATGGAGGAATGTGATAGGCCTGCGGTTGCGGGACTTGAACCCAGAGATGGATATATTCTGTGTTAGGGAGAAGTTAGTGTAAGAAGATTGGAGCGGTCCAAAAATAATTGAGAAAGTGTGTGTATGTGTGGTGGGGGAATCTGTGGGAGAGTAGGGATTAGGATCCGTAGCAACTCGCGTCGGGTCTTTGGCATCCCGGGAATGGTGGAGGCACGATTGCACTGGAACTGTGTCCCAGGAACTGCCTCTCCTCAGCATGATGCTCTAGTGACGAGACGGTTATCCTTCAAAATAGCATGGACTTACATGCTAGCCGCAAGGGTGGAGGAGTAGTGGGGGAGGCGGAGTTCGGATTTCACTGCAATCTGTATCCTAGTTGATTATTTGTGCATGTTCTTCAAAAGCCAATAAAATGTGGTTTAAAAAAAAAATACTAATGGACCAAGGTGACTGGATCTGCACAGTAGGGCTCCAGTACACAGTATGGGACAAAGGTTTAGGCTGCTTCTGCAGACTATGTTACACTGTGAGTAATAGTATTGTCACAGATTACATGCACTTTTCACTTAAAAGAAATGCACTTCAGTGCCAGGAATGATGTGGCATGCCTGCAAACTTGTGGCCTTGTGGGCCTGCTGGTCAAAGTAAAATCAGGCTCTCCAAGTGATACTTGCCCCTGAAAGTCCTAAAAACAGTACTTTTCACCCTCCTGGACCCAGTCCTGTCAATTCTTAGCCTCTCTCTCAACCTAGGAAAGGTACCTAGCACATTCAAGGAAGGTCTAAAGGTACCCCTCCAGAAGAAATCTGATGAAGATGCTCTCACAAAGCAAACTATCTCCACAATTCCCTGTTACCTTTCTTGGCAAAGGTACTGAAAGCACATGTAGCACAAAATCTTTGTTCCTTCCTGGAGGACTCCAAATTTCTAGATCTATGTTGGGAAGGTTTCTGCCTGGTACATTCCACAGAAAGTCATCCTCTCAGCGATAGATGACATGCTTGGAGAATGCGACAGAGGCTCCACCCAGGTGCTGGTTCTCCTCGACCTGTTGGCAGCCTTCAACACTGTTGACCATCATCTCCTGATGAACCGTGCCGAGGCTGCGGGGGTTGTGGGCTCCAGCGCTTGACTGGATTACTTCCTTTTTAAAGGAATCTGTCAGTTTGACCCGTTTCATTTGCCTAAAGTACATCTAGATTGTGGAGTCCCACAGGGTTCCCCTCTCTTACCACATCTTTTTAATTTATACATACGTCCCCTAATCCATACCCTTAAAAATAGTAACTGTGCAATCTACAACTATGCAGATGACATGCAGCTACTCTTTAGTAGTGACAACTCCCCTGAATCAAAAGAAATCTTCAAAACTTGATGCTCTTCATCCGCGATTGGATGAACAGCAACCACTTAAAATTAAACTTGCACAAAACGGAGATCGTCCTTACCAAAAGCAAGTTTGATTACTGGACTGCATTATTCTGGCCTCCCGGAATGGGAGCTCCCCCACAACTCTTACAAATTCAACCAAAAGTCTTGAGTGGTTATTGATGATGAACTCTCTGTGAAGCCCCAACTCTGGGCAGTGATCTCTTCATTCTTCCTACTGCTCTACAGAATCAGGAACATTGCAATATTCCTCACCCCTGAGGCTCTTATTCAAGCTGGTTTGTCCTAGTTCTCTCTAGAATAGACTACATCTACTCCCTACACATGGGCATACTTAAAGGCCTCGTACATAGGCTTCAATGTTTTCAGAATCAGGAGGCCTGATTAATGTATCGGCAACCTAGGCATTGCCATATCACCCCCTTGATCTCTACTGGCTGCCTTTGGAACAAAGGACTATTTTTAAAACTAGTTGCATTGTCTTTAAAACTGCTAATGGTAAAAGTCCTGCCTTCACACATCTCTCCTCTTGAAAAACATCCCTAAACAAACACTGCGGTTTGCTCTCATGAACTATCTGAAGGCACCTAAGTTCAAGAAGAAGAGAATGTCGGCTCCAGATTCTCAATCATTGCACCTAACATCTGGAACTCCTTCCCCCTTGAGATCAGAACAGCCCCATGTTACATGAAATTCAGAAAACTCTTAAAACCTGTTTATTCAGACAGCCGTACGATTAATGCCACACTCTACAGTAATGTAATTTGCTAGACCCAGATTCAGCACCAAGGCACGTATCATACTTTTTAGAGCTGCATTTGCGCCGCTTTTTGACGCAAAAGCGGCGCAAACTTACAAAATACAATTGGGCCCATATTTATACTTTTTTAGCGCCGCATTTACGAAAAAAAATTACGCAAAAGCGGCGCAAACTTACAAAATACAATTGTGTTTTGTAAGTTGCGCCACTTTTGCGTCAAAAAGTGGCGCAAATGCGGCGCTAAAAAAGTACAAATATGGGACTTGGATTTTGTAAGTTTGAGACGCTTTTGCGTCAAAAAGCATTGCAAATGTGGCTCTAAAAAAGTATAAATGCGGGCCCAAGAATCTGAATGGTGAATGAGCTCTTAAATTCTGGTAACATAACAATGATGAGGTTAAGTTTACTTTGGCAATTCTTTTTCTTAACATTGTTTAGTTTTTTTATATTTCTTAGTCGACTGAGCGTTTATTCTACGCCTTCAGGTTCTAACAATTCAAATTCAAACATACCTTTTTTGCACCAATAAAAATCATATTTCCCTGTGATGTTCATTAAAATTTAAAGTTTAACATTTTAGATCACACGTATAGCTGTTAGGTACACCTACCTGCCAGAACGTACATTTATTCTATTAAAATTATAGGAAATTGGGATTATATTTTTAATTTGAAATGTTATAACATGTATTGCCGACATGTTTATCTTTATTTATTCATTGTGTTTGTGAAGTATTAACATATACTCCAAAGGTGACTTGGCCTTATCAGGGTAAAATACATGTCCAAAGACCAGTTCCTCCTGTGCCTATTTAGAGGGGAAGCTGGTAACAGGAAATGCTTACCTTTGCTAGTGTTTGAATGGAAGGTATTATTTCTTGCAGGTCTTATTACTTGGTGTCCATCTTTCAGAATTTTTGGTGAGCCACAGGTGAGAGGGTGCAGTTTGTCAGCCACCCAACTCTGTGTAGTTAGTGGTCTAGATGAAATTTGTAAGTCATCTATCCTTTAAAAGTTCCAATAGGCAATTGTGTGTTATTGCAGACAGTTTAGAAATGAGATTATGATTATGTTACCTCTCCGTTCCCCATGAGACAGTCCTTTTCATTTTGGGTAAAATTAGCCAACTTAATAGATAATAGCTATGTATTGATTTGTTCCCTCATTTTCCGAAGATAAACTCTAGTAGCTCAAAAAGGAGTCATATCTTTTCATTGTGGGAATTTATCTTGCAGATTCAGACTTCAGTAAGGCAGAGGAGTTGGTTGTACCTCAAGGTTCCTTGTCAGTCAATAAGGGGTAAGTATCATGACTAGGGGATGGATTTATATTCCAGCAGACAGGATATTCCATCACAGACATGATGGATATGCTGTCCGTGGTAATACAAGTGCCATAGGATATAATGGACTTGTAATACAGTGTGCAGCTATCCCTCACATTTGTTACAGAGTATCATGTCTGCTGAAATATAATGTCTACAATGATTTTGATGCTATGTTTAAAAACATTTAGAACAAGAGTATTCTTCCTTTTGCCTGATTTGCTACAACTCCAATGTGATATGCCGAAAAGAAGTCGAACAAATGCCTCTATCGCATGTTTCAGAGGTTAGTTATTAATCTCCTTCAAGACATCATTCCAAGTTACTCAAACCAACAGAGAGATCAGTGTATTATTACAGAGGTACTTCATTCAGCAGCCCAACCCCTGCACGCTGAACAGTTAATCACCCATTAACCATCCACTCATATTGTTCTTGGCGTGGGGTTAACAACTGAGAGTAAACAGAATACAGGGTAAGGTGGATTCACATTATCCTGAAAGTTCCGAAAGAGTCTAGGTTAGCCCATGATTATATTTTCAAATGTGCTAACTGTAACAGGCATGATCACGAGTGACCTCTTTCTTCCCAGGGCAATATAGATTTCCCAAAATTGACTTTGAGTGACATTGCAAAAATGTTGGAAGCCTTACAAAAAGATAATCCAGAATTAAGAAAAGAGATAGCTCCGCGTCAAACTAATACAAAGCATTTATTTAGTGCATAGATCAATTACAGAGTCAATAATGGAATCCGCTCGGGTCTGTTGATACACATCCATAACCAACTTTCTGATGTCCAGCTTTCGTATACAATCTTGGGGCAGTAATGGGGTTCCTGAAGCTGCTTCTACACCTCCATCAACCAGTTCTCTTTCTTCCGCCTCAACTTCAACCCATGTAGATTGTAATGCAGTCACCTCTTCCATTTGCTCTTCCAGTGTGTTTTCATGGAGACATAGATGAATTTGTGGTTGTCATAAACCAATGTAAATTGTATTTTTCATAAAAACAAAGTAAATTGTATTTACCGTCTTCGTTCCCCAATAAACAATTCAAGGTAGCATTTGTCCTGTCATATTTGGCATGACTGCTGCATCATGGTCTATACTACTTGTTGATCCTGATGATCCTTTCATTTATAATTTTAACACTTTGAATGAGGAGTTCAAAACATTACTTTCTAAGAGGAAGTTTGTATGATGCGTTGATAGCAAATCATTAAATTTAAGACAATTAGAACCTGGTTTCATATATCACTTCATTAAGGTTAGGGTAAACATATATTATTATTGAAGGTTAACTGATATCACTGAATCCATGCAAATTAAAAGTTCTGGAGGTCCAATTTTTAAAGAAAAAATAGAGGACTATTGCTATGGTAAAGGTGACCATTTCTTAAAGAATTGTCCAGTAAAACCAAAGATTCATCCAAAAGAAGGAACAGGTTTAGAAAATCGGGAAAAGAGAAGACATTTTAGTGATCAAGGCTGCACTGTTGAGTTCGTCTGAGTTTGTGTCATATTCTTTTTTAAACTCTAAAAATTCAACAGCACTTGATCCTTCAAGCTGACCTCATAACTCCTGTATGCGCTTTTCAAGTGCAAGTTATAATTTAGGACCTTCAGGTAATTCCATTGACCTACATTTGTCTCAGAGTTCTAAACAAGAAGGCTCCTGAGCAAGTGTGCCATTTTGGTGTTTGAAAATGTATGCCTGGTGCTGTTAAAGGAATTAGCCAAATAATTACATTATACTGAACAGATAATGTTAGATTTAATTGATTCACCAAATGTCCAAATTATTCTTTGGTTGCCTTGGTATGTGTTGAACTTTTTTGCTTTTGCAAGGTCATCCCCAATCTTCTTGCCTCCTGCCTCCTATTTCTTCTGACCTGTTGCTGTTGGCTTTTGAACTCTGAGCACTTTACCCCTGCTAACCAGTGCTAAAGTGCATATGCTCTCTGTGTAAAGTGTATTGATGATTGGTGTATCCATGATTGGCATATTTGGTTTACTAGTAAGTCCCTAGTAAGGTGCACTGGAGGTGCCAGGGCCTGTAAATCAAATGCTACTAGTCGGCCTGCAGCACTGGTTGTGCCACCTACATAAGTAGCTCTGTAATCATGTCTCAGATCTGCCACTGCAGTGTCAGTGTGTGAAGTTTTAACTGTAAATTTGACTTGGCAAGTGTACCCACTTGCCAGGCCTAAACATTCCCTTTTCTTACATGTAAGACACCCCTAAGGTAGGTCTTAGGTAGCCCCAAGGGCAAGTTGCAGTGTATGGTTAAAGTAGGACATATAGTAATGTGTTTTATATGTTCTGACAGTGAAATATTGCTAAATTCGTTTTTCACTGTTGCAAGGCCTACCCCTTTCATAGGTTAACATGGGGGCTACCTTTAAATCAGATTAAAGTGTAGATTCCCTTTGGAAGTGGATGGACATGTGGAGGTTGGGGTCTCTGAGCTCACAATTTAAAAATACATCTTTTCGTAAAGTTGATTTTAAGATTGTGTGTTTGAAAATGCCACTTTTAGAAAGTGAGCATTTTCTTGCTTAAACCATTTCTGTGACTCTGCCTGTTTGTGGATTCCCTGTCTGAGTCAGTTTGACAGTTGGGCTGGTTGCACCTCACACTAGACAGTGACACAAAGGGAGCTGGGGTGTAGTCTGCATTCCCTGATGAGCCATATGTGCTAGGAGGGAGGGGAGAAGTGGTCCCTCACACCTGAAAGGGCTGTGCCTGTCCTCACACAATGCAGTCTCCAACCCCCTGGTGAGTGTCTGGGACCTGGCCTGGGCAAGGCAGGATTTCACATTCAAAAGAGACTTTAAATAAAGCTAACAGCAACAGGTCAGAAAAAATAGGAGGCAGGAGGCAAAAAGATTGGGTATGACCCTGCAAAAGCAAAAAAGTCCAACACGACCCCCTACCAGCCTAAAGCCAGGGTAGAACAATCAATACCTTGATGTACTTCCCTGATTGGGGCAATAGAACAAGGACCCAGGCCCACAACAGTAGGGGCATGCTCCAGTTCTACTCCTTCCTGACTCCAGTTGGATCCCTCTGTCCATACTCTCAGGGCCCACTAAGCTAACCCATGGTCAACACTTCTCCACATATGCAGGCACCATCTGTGCAGCACCTAACTTTACTTTGCTCACAGATGGATCCAGATGGGCAGATAGTACCACTAGGGCCAACACAGAGGTGTTGCCCACTCCACCCCTGGGGGTGTGACTCTCGTACACCCCACCCCCAGAGGTGACTCTGTCCATCAGGACAGCAAGCCACAGGGATCCCTGACAACTGTCAGGGATGAGTGCCCGAAGTCAGGCCTCTCCAATCACCGTGACTGTGGAGACTGGGGGGCGGTAGCCCCAGGTGCCTGCCCCAGTTCTCTCTGATGTCGGCACTGGAGTTTCTCGAAGCCTTGTACTCCCCTCCAAATGAATTATTTAGCAATAGAGTTTTAGATTTTTAAAAATGTTTTTTACATATGTTTTAAGATGCAAATGGTTCTTTTTATTTGGTCAAGGGAAGATATTGGACTGACGTGATATGATCAGAGGTTCAGGGAAGCCACAATTGTGTGGGATCAATTGATCAAACCTCTCTTATTATTATTTTATTATATTATTATTATTATATTTACATTTCAGGCAGTGGTTTAATGAGTCATGTATATTTTGATATTTTATTCCTTCTTCATGTTTGTATGTCTTATCTTGTTTTATTATGTGGACCTCATTTAGAGTTTCAAATAAATAAATAAATACATTGAAATTGAAAAGTCTTTGATGAAAAGAAGGTACTTCCTTGCCACTGCATATGGACAACTTTGACTGACAAATTGATTTAGAGCCCAGGGTCAAGATACCTTGTGGCAGGATTTATGCTCTAGCAGGGAAAGGAAATAAATATCTTAAAAACATGTCTGGAAGAGATTTTTGCTACAGGTTTTATCGGAGAGTTGAGGTCACTGGATCACATCACCACTGTTTTTGTTCCAAAGAAAAGTAGTGAACTTGGAGCCTTTATTAATTATTCAACCTTAAATAAAATCATGATGAAGAATAGATATTAGTAGCCAGGAATATAAGTCCTATAAGATCAAGTGAAAGCAGCAACATTCTATACTAAATTAGATCAATGAGGTGCTTGCCATTTGGTTTGAGTAAAAAAAAAGCGATGTGTGGAAAGCTTGCTTCCGCACCAAATTTGGTTTGGTTGAATATCAAGTAATGCCAATTGCTTAGTTTCATTAATGACATATTAAGCAAGTTCATTGACATCATTGCGTTAGTGTATCTTGAAGATATTCTCATTTATTCCAACTCTGAAAATGATTGTATTCACCATGATTGTGCAATTCTTTTGTACAAGTGTTGAAATATGGAGAAATGTTAATTCTTTACGTGTAAGGTACAAGTTTTAGTCTTCATTTTGTCTCCTAAAGAGATATATATGGCTCCTAAGAAGGTTGAAGCCATTGTGTATTGGGGCACCCTAGAGGAAGTACTACATTTTCTGGGGTTCACTAATTTCTATTGTCGCTTAATTGATCATTTCTTCTCAACTGTATCTCCAACCGCTAAATTGTTAACGAATGGAGAGACGTTCAAATGAACATTAGTTGCAAAAGGGGCGTTCCAAGCATTAAATTATAGATTTACAACAGCATCATTGTTCTGACTTCCAGACATTTCACTTCTTTTCATAGTGGAGGCAGATGCATCTCAGGTTGTGATTGGAGCAGTTTTATCTCAGAAAGATTTAGTTACAAATCATTTGTATCTAGTCCCACACTTTGAATATAAATTTATCAGCAGAAACAAATGACACAACCACAGACGAGTTGCTAGCCATTAAGGGGACATTTAAGTAAAAGAGAGAATATGAGGTTCAAAATATTCTGTCATAATAATATCTAGTTATAGAAATTAACTATTTTTTAAATCAGCTAACTGTGCTTCATCTAGACAGCTAAGATGGGTTCAGTGTTTTCTGATTATGATTTTGTTATTCAGTACATTCTTGGTAGTAAAATCTGGAAGACAGATGTCTTATCATGTCTAGGATATTGTGATATTTGCAATATACAAAACTAGATCATTCAACTATACTTCCTAGAGAACATTTTATCGCACATTAAAAGTTTATTCTTGGAATGGAATGAAGATAACCAAAAGGTTGAAGATGGCCTCTTTTATAAACAGGAAAACTATACTTAGCAACAAGGGAATTACATGCAACAGTAATACAGTGGTTTAAAACTCAGTCTCCTTTGGTAGGACTGTTGAGACTAAAACATTTCCGTAGATGGAAAGGGATTTTTGGTGACCTAGTATGACTAAGGATGAAAGGTCCTTTCTTAGTAGTTATGCAATTTGTGCCCAAGGTAAAGATTTACATTTGGCCCTTATAGTCTACTTCATCCTTTTCCAGTACAGCCAGGTCTGTGTCATTCAATGTCTGCAAACTTTAATGTTAAATTACCCAAAACAATGAATCGGTATGATACCATATTACTAGTAATAGATCAATTTACAAAAACAGATCACTCTATTCCCTTCCATAAGCAGTCAAGTTAGCAACTACGTTAGTACAAAATATTGTAAAATTGCATGGGATTCTACATGGTAGTCATTACTTCTAGGGGAACACAATATATTTCACAACTCTAGCAGACTGTATGCTCACTGACTGGTAATGATACCTGATTTTCATGTAATTTTCATCCTTAAACTGATAACCAAATCGAAAGTTGTAACCAAATGTTAGAGACAAACTAACATCTTCAGTTATTACAAGATACTGAAAATTGTGAATCTATTTTGTGGTAAGCAGAATTTGCATATTCCAGCACATATAATATTTATTTTGTTTCTCACTTCATTTTTGCTAATAGCCATATGACTGGTTTCAAGATGGCTGCAAGCCAATGGCTGCCCGCATTCACAATTATTTAAGACACATTAAATCTGCTGTTGAAAAAGCCAACACAAGTCTGCAGTTGGTTAAAGGATACTTTTAAAATATTGTGATAAGAAAAAAGTATTCCACTCAAATATAAAGTTGGAAATTTAGGTGGACTTTAGAAACATGTTGATTCATCCCATCTTTCACCTTTCATTTTAATCAAGCCTGTAAAAGACTGCACACAATTTTGCCCTGTCTCTATTGAAGTTGAGGGATAAGGTGAACATGAGGTTCAATTTATTCTGGATTCAAAAAGAGTAAAATGGAAATTATTTCATTTGGATGATTGGAAAGGCTTTGGTCCAGAAGAAAAGCCATTGGAAACCAGTAAAGAACGTACATGCTGATAGACTGATCAAAGTATTGCATTATAGCTACCCCGCCAAACTCACATCACTCTGGAGGAATTTGTGGGGGGTGACTGGTAGGATACTGGATTTAGATGAGTTTAATTTAAAAAAAAAGTTGTATGTCATCCAGGTGCTTCCTTAGGTGGTGTTAAACCAGCACCTGTGTTATCTCTTAGATTTTACAATCAGTTGAGTATTATCTACCTAGAGCTAGGTGATCACTTGTCCTACTCATGTAGGAGAGAAGCCAGGTGTTTCATATAAAGATTAAATAGCAGTGGGAGGGGGGGCTCTGAGCCCAGGGGTGCCCCTTCCACTGAAGGGGCACTGAAGAGAACATGAAGGATCCTAATGGAATCCTTTGGGTTGTGTTGGTAATAATATCTTATCTACTGTAGGGCCACGTTTTATAGCAATGCTTTCTAAAAACCAGGATATCCTGATAGGTAGGATCAATGGTGCCAGAGTGGTCCTTAAGGATCACTGCTACTGGACCACGCCATCTGCTATCATCCTTAGATCAATGGTGAGAGCGATGGCTGGTTCTGTTCCAAGGTTTGGTGTGAAACCAGCCTGAGCACATTAGAGTAATTTGTTTTCCACAAATGATTGAAGCTGAATTATGTGTTATGAAATTAGATTTCAGCCTGTCTTCAAATTAAGAAGTAAAACACTTAACACCTTGAATGTTCAACAAAGACGTTTTACTTAGCTTTAGGTTATAGCAGCTTACACACAGCAACAGCAATAAAGTCATCATACGTATCTGGCAGGAGAGTTTTCTGTCTGTACAACTGCACAGAGGACAACTCCTATGATCTGGTTATGAGCTCTCTCTACCTCCTCAAACAACTGCCTCATATATTCTAACATTAGTGAATGATTGGTCCACTTATAATGCAAAGCACTCTCTCTGTATCCCTGGTTAATGTTTAGCAACATATCCTTGTCACATTTGTAGTCCTTTCTTACAAAGTCACCTGCTCCTTTAATATGATACTTTGGTTATAGTTCAAGTAACATGCCAATATGTCTTTATGATGTATGCAACTCTCCCTCCTGCCCAATCCATCATTCATTACCATTTACTCCGTGCATGACAGAGGTCCCTAACCTTGATCATTCATAAATTGAATTCATTCGCTCTATGCTCCAACTGTCAACCAAGAATACAGAGATGGTTTTGCTCTCACTGTACCCAGTTTTATTGATGCAACACTTTTCAATAACATTTTTACACATATAGGGGGTTATTACAACTTTGGAGGAGGTGTTAATCCGTCCCAAAAGTGACGGTAAAGTGACGGATATACCACCAGCCGTATTACGAGTTCCATAGGATATCATGGACTCGTAATACGGCTGGTGGTATATCCGTCACTTTTGGGACGGATTAACACCTCCTCCAAAGTTGTAATAACCCCCATAATGATAAATCTACCCCAACAATTACAACACATCCAACAAGTGTCTTCCAGCCCTACTGCTTCAACCAGTCTAAAATCCCTAATTCAGGGCCTAAACTAAGACATGACTGAACTTCCCATATGTTTCCCAAATCATGCTCCGTTCCCTGATGATTGTCCTTGATATACACAAAACACTCTTTTACTATAGGGGCACACATTCAATCCTTTTGCAGCTAGTATATGGTTTTGTAGGTCCACCATACAAATTTTAATTTGTTACCATGTGAACTTATCCATTGCATTTGAAATGCTATTGAAAGCTGCATCTTAAAGCAAAGATAGATTTTTTATAACTTGTGAAGCACTATATACCCCTAAGGACCATTAGTTCAAGGTATTTTGTCCTGCCCTCACAACCCTCACCCATTTTGAATTTTACATTTGGGAAGGTTCCCACCTCCTGAACCTCCAGGAAAACAGTACCCAAACACAAGTTCCTCTTCACATTGGGGATAACCACCTATGTGCTTGATTGCTACACAGATAATATATTCTGTTAGGTAACTACCATCCTGTGTTTGCAAACAGTTGTCTTTCTCAAACTCTACAAAAAACTCACAGGCACCTTATTCTTCAAGCTGATCTCATTAAGTTCTGTAGATTACTTTCAAGTGCAAGTTATGAGTTAGGACCTTCAGGTAATTTTGTGACCTACAGTTTTCTCAGAGTTCAAAACAAGAAGGTTTCTTGAGCAAGTTTGTGCTATTAATGGGCGCAAACATACATCTGGTGCTATTACATGGGAAACTAATAGTTAGGCAACAAATTATATTATACTGAACACATGATGTTAGATCTATTTGATTCATCAAATTTCCAAATTATCCTTGAGTAACCTTGACATGCCTACATGAATCTAATATAATTTGGAAAGAATGAATAATTACTTTCCCTTCTGAATATTGAATATTGAAATAAATAAACATTGCTGTTTGGACAGATGTGAAATGGACCTAGTTCGAGTTATTCAAGGAAACAAGGAGGAAATATCTAAGCTCTTACTTTCGCAAAAGCACAGTTTTGGGGAATTGTTTGATAAAAAGAAAGCTAGTTCTGTTGCAGGTGATCCTCATCAATAGTCATAAGCACTGGATAATCCTACACACATGTGGGGACCTGGGAGCACTTCTTAAAATATTATTTATAGTACTTCACACATATATATTTATGTATATGTGTATCCATATATACCTGCAGCCTATAGAATGACTAAAAAAAGACCAAGGTGGTCATTACAACCCTGGCGGTCGGTGTTAAAGTGGCGGTAAGACCGCCAACAGGCCAGCGGTAAAATAATTGCAATTAAGACTGTGGTGGAAACCGCCAACAAAGACAGCCACTTTAACACTCCGACCGCCACGGCGGTACAGACAAACAGCTTGGCGGTCACCAGGCGGAAGACAAAGTAACGCCCACAGTATCACAACCTACCGATCCGCCACCTTTTCCGGGGCGGATTCACCACGGATAAAAACATGGCGGAAACAGGATTTCGAAGGGAAAACGCTCACCTCTACACACCCCACGAGGAACCAGGACACCATGGAGCCGGAACTCCAAATTCTCCCTGCGATAATCTTCCTGCTCCTCTACCAGGAGCACGAACAGCGGCGGCGAAGACCACGGTGAGTAATGCACCTACGACACAGGGGAGGGGGAGGGAAAAAACAGGGACACACACAAGCAACACCCCCACCCCCACCCTCACCCACTACAACACACACAATAATACATATTTATACATGATAGTTACACCCTCCAACCCCCCTGGAAGAATGCAAAGACAAAAGAAAATGAGTGTAGCCATTGTAATATATTAAAATCCAGTACGCAAAAAAAAATATATATATATATATATATACACCATAAACAAAATATACATCAAGCTTTTTTATTTTTTTTATTAAGCATTTTACATTATAGTAAATACAACAAACAAACTTGCCAGTTATCATCGTTAGTGTGTACATATAATATGCAATTAGGTGTCCTGTAAAAAGAAACATATTACCATAGTCAACATGTCATATCCATTGAGATTGTAAGCACTTAAACTGGGCACAGGGGCTCAAAAGGGTCATAACATTCTACTTTAGTGCCCAGAGAGGGCGGCTGCAAAATAAAACAGGGGTATCGGTTAGGGTCATGCTAGTGTTAAAGTCATTTCCTCCATTATGTGATAAGCGAGGAGTGTAATATGGCCCCATCGACAGCCCCCTCCCAGGGAACATTCGCTCATGGTATCTCCTTCTTATTCCCGACTCTGTTGTTCCCGGGCCCAGCTCACAAACGGATCCCAGATGTCGCGGGGTCTAGATGCAGCTGGCATTAACTCCCAGAACGTGGTTAGCTGTGTATGCCCGTAAGTTACATCCGCCAGCCAATCCCTCACTGCGGGCACCCTCGGCCTACCCCAATGGATCGCCACCCGTCTGTTAGCAAACAGCAAAAGTAATGCATGCAGCTTGCGCATTTCTGGCGGAGTGTCTCTGACATATCCTAGTAGCCCAAGCAGAGGGGAAGGGACATCCGAGCGGCCCACTATCTGGTTTACCGATACAAAAACCAGAGACCAATAATCCTTCAACTTCGGGCAGGACCACGCTATATGTAAAAAAGAGGCCAAGGCCGACCCACATCGCCAGCATTCGTCCGTCTCTCTAAGCCTCATTCTTTTCAGGCTGATGGGGGTTCTGTAGAACCTATGTAGGTATTTAAAATGTATTAAACGCAGCTTGTAATTTGGCGAAAGCTCAGCGAGCTGCCCACAGCAGAACTCCCACTGCTCCCCAGAAATCCCAGGCTGCAGCTCCTCGTTCCAATGCAGCATAGATTTAGGCGCTACCTCTGGTGTCATGTTTTGCATATGGCTATAAATTCGAGTAACTAGTTTACGGGGAGATGGGGAACCCACCACCGCCTCCAAAGCTGTAAAGATCGGCGGCGAGTCAGGGAACCCCTCGCACAGTGTCCGGCACGCCGTATGTAATCTATGGTACAGGAATAATTCGGAAAAGGGCACCTCACCCCCCTCCTCCGGCGCAGGGGGGGGCATAAACTTGCCATTGGGAAAAAGGTTAGCAAAGGTGCGGAGATTCATCTTGTCAATCAGGTGGCCAGCTGTTCCATCAGCCACGCAAGGCAGCATCGGGTTAGGCAGCAGAGGCAGCGATGGAGCATACAACAGCGGGACTCCGGCCCTCCTACGCAACTCCTCCCATACCCACTGCAGCATCCTAGCCGTATCTACAGCTCCTCTAGGGCGCCTTGCTTTAGCGCATATCGCAACTCCAAGTGGAATGGGCGCCACCATATCATGCTCCACCGCCACGTGAGGCTGGAAAGGGACAGGGTGGGTCCAAAAATGTAGGAACTGAGCCTGAGCACAGAGAGCATACAGTTTTATATCTGGGGCCCCCAAACCTCCCTGCCGCAGTGGCAGCGCCAACGTGTCCCACGCTACCCTGGCCTGTCCACCCGCCCACACCAGCTCAACCAGGCATGACCTCAGAGTGGCAAAGAAGTGTGCTGTAAGCGGTATAGGTATATTTACAAATAGATAAAGGAATTTGGGTAACACTATCATCTTTGTCAACGCGATCCGTCCAGTTAGTGAAATCGGCAGGGAGGCCCATGATTTCACTTTCTCGCTCAGCCACACCATAGCCCTGCCAAAGTTGAGGCCCCAAATCTCCTGAAGATCCCGGCTTATCCAAATCCCCAGATATTTGACTTTTTCCGCCTCCCAGCGCAGGGGGTATTCAGTGCGCACCTCCGCAGTGCCGTCCGTGAGGGGAAAGATTACCGATTTAGACCAGTTGATGGAGATGCCCGCGAACCCCTCAAAGCGAACAAATTCCCGCAGGATGGAATCCAAGTTGTCCGCAGGATTTGTAAGATAGAGGGTCACATCGTCCGCGTATAGTGATATTAGAAGGTTTCTAGAGCTGAACCCTATACCTCTTGCAGTATGATGTTGCCTAATCTTAGCCGCCAGCGGCTCCATAGCTGTGGCAAATAGCAGCGGGGAGAGAGGACATCCCTGCCTAGTACCGCGCAAGACAGGGAACGGTGCAGATACCAGACCATTCACCCGCACTCTGGCTGTCGGCAAAGTGTAAAGCAGACGAATTTTTCTAAGCAGTAGCGCACTGAAACCCATCCTTTTTAGTGTATGGAATAAATATGGCCATTCAATAGTGTCAAAGGCCTTAGTTGCATCTAAAAAAAACGCGGCGGCTTTAACTTCGGGGTGCAGGTAATGTAATGTAGCGAAGATTGTTCGCAGGTTGTGGGAGGTCGCTCTTCCTGGTATAAAACCGGATTGGTCTGGGAGTGCGACCATCGACAGCATTGGCTGTACTCGATTTGCAAGTAGTTTGGCCAAGATTTTCACATCTACATTAATCAGGGATAAGGGCCTATATGAGTTTAGATCGTCAGCAGGTTTATCCGGCTTCAACAGCGTGATAATCATTGCTTCGCGCATAGTGGCAGGTAACACCCCTCTCTCCAGGGCCTCCTCGTACACAGCCAGCAACCGGGGAGATAGCTCATCTACGTACGCCTTATAAAAGGCTGTTGTAAGCCCATCAGGTCCCGGCGCCTTATCAGGCGGAAGGCTCCTGATAACTTGTGCCACATCGCCGGCGTCTATTGGAAGGTCCATATATTCTCTGTGGTTATTATTGAGCCATACCAATGCAATGGAATCTAGATAGGATATAAGCCCTTCCGGACATTCATCTTGAGTGTTAGTGTATAACCGAGAATAGAACTTGGAGAATGCTCCTACAATGTTCTCCTTGTCATGAAGCAGTTCGCCATCAGCTGTGCGCAGCTCATGAATATATGTCGCGTGACGCGGCGGTCTAACCATTTTTGCTAGTACCCTCCCCGGTCTCCCTCCTTCGCCGTAGCGCCTCGCCTCAGCATATTTCCCCAGAAACTTGACCTCCCTCAATGCTTCCTCTTCATATTCCAGTAATTTAGCTTTCAACAGCCCCGCCGCCTCTGACTCCCCATCCTCCAAGAAAGTGCGTTCGAGTTGTTTTATATCGGCTTTAAGTTCTACCAGAGTGCTCCGTATTGCCTTTAATACCCCCGCCTGCCGGGCTATACATTGGCCTCTAATAACGACCTTGAAGGCCTCCCACAGAGTCGCCTCCGTGTCCACCGACCCCGCATTACGCTCAAAGTAGTCCGCAATGTCGGTCCGTATCTCCTCCCTGAATGCGACATCAAGTAGTGCCTGGGGTGGGAGTCGCCAAGAGAATGCCGGGGAAGGACCCCCAGGGAGCAGCAACCTCAACATACAGGGCGCATGGTCAGACAGTGTACGAGGCATGTGCTCTACCTGCGACGTCCACAGTGCAACATCTCGCGACACAAGCCAGAAGTCAAGACGGGACCACGCGCCTCTATAGGACGATATACAGGTGCCCTCCCTCAGGTCCCCATGTCTACCTCGCCATACATCAACCAGCGCGCCATCCAGCATTATCTCTCGTAGGGCGGAACCCGCCAACGGATTCAATGTGCGAGCTGCCCCCTTTCTATCTACATTGTCATCAAGTACAGCATTGAAATCACCTCCCCATACAATTGTATCGCATCCAGTGGTTTTCACCTGCCCCCAGAGCTTATGAAAGAACCCTGGAGTATCTGCGTTAGGCCCATACACAGCCACAAATACAACCGAAACACCGCACACAATACCCTGAACCCAAACATATCTCCCCTCTGGGTCACATTGAACTGCACCCTCACGCCAGTCCAGCCCGCGTCTTATGAGTATCGCCACCCCTCAGGCATAGTTGGAGTAAATAGCTGAATAAACATGACCCCATCTAGTGTGACGCAGTCTTTGGGCAGGGGCGGTGTTCATGTGCGTTTCCTGCAATAGGCAGACATCCACCTTATGCCGCACCAAATATGCATGTACCAACCTAGCCTTCCTGTGGTCGTTGAGCCCCCTAACATTCCAGGTGAGACAGTTCAGGGTTTTATCCGTTCTTGGCATTTCTCATAAACATCTTGTAACATTTAGTAAGACATGTTGACAATAACCAGGCTGTACGTTCAGGACACCGCACAGGTAGCATATAATAGATATTTGCAATAAACAACAAGCTAACAGCCCCAGCCAGCCTCCCCCCACCCACTCCAACCCCCCAACCGGGAGGTAGATTAACCTTCCCATTCCTATCCCCAAAGAGACATTTTAATAAGCAAGGGAACATTCCAGAGGGGGTGTGGCAATGCCGGCTTCTCCCCCGTATAAAACGGGGTGGCCGGAAGATCTGCAGGGGATCCTCCCCGCACAAAACCTAGAAATCAAATCTATCTAGTGTAGCAGATGACAAAATTGAACAACGAGCAACACAAGTGCGTCTCCATCTCTAGCGAGTAGAAGTCACTTTTAACTAGGAGCAGTTCCCCACAGGGGATATTAAGTAGGGTCGACGTTTACTCATTATCGCAGAGCCTGCTGTCCTCCGACCTCACAGTGTCCCTGGAGCGTTGTGCGGATTTGCGCCCCACATGTTTAGCGAATTTCAACGCCTCTTTTGCATCAGTGAATATGTGGGCAGACCCCTCGAAGGACACTTTCAATTTAGCCGGGTAGAGGAGAGAGTACGGGATCTGCACCTGCAGAAGAAGCCGCTTCGTGGGCAGAAATTCTCGGCGGGCAGCCTGGACCGCTGGGGTGAAGTCAGGGTAGAAGGAGATGTTATTTCCTTTGTGTGTGATGGATCCTCTCTCTCTTGCCATCTTAAGGATCAAATCCCTGTCTTGGTAGTTCAGGATTCTCGCAATTATGGGTCGGGCGGCGCACCCACAGGGGTCTTCTGACCCAATGACCTATGCGCCCTCTCCACCGCAAACACCGCCGAGAGGCTGGGGTCAAACAGTTGGCGTAGGAATTCAGTGGTATATGTCTCCATTTTATTTATGGCAGTGGTCTCCGGAATTCCTGTGATGCGTAGATTATTGTGCCGGGACCGTGCCTCCAAGTCCACATTCTTTGCATGCATTATTCCTAATAATTTATCCATGTGCAGGAGCTGGTCCCTTGTTTCTACTTGAAACTCATGACATTCTGACTGGCGGGTCTCAAGCGTGTCCAACCTCGTCTCGTGTGTGGCCACCTGGGTTTTAACAGAGTCTAACTGACTGGCGAGATTATCTAGTTTAGTATCTATATTACGGAGGCTGGAGCGCATCTCAAGCATCAACGTGCGCAAATCTTCGCCCTGGTCGTCTGCGGCTAGGTCGCGCTCCTCTGTCGCCTGGGGCCTCTGCACCAACTCTCCCTGGCGCGTGGAGCGCTTATGATCAAAGTTCAGCTTCGGCTGTTTAGCGTTGTGCTTTCCCATGGCAGCGAGGGATCCACCCAATACTGCCACTAGTTTTTAGCTGAGTCTCACAGCCACCTCCGTTCCCTCGCATCCACAGTCAGGCACTCCTGCTTCCTTCTCCGCGCCCACGCTGACCGATTTTGTTTTAACAAGTCACTGTGTCGCCGCTTGTACCTCCGCTGGGTTCCTTTAAATTGACTCTCCGCAACTAACCCAAACTGTTGCCAGGGTGCAAGCCAATGTCCATTATGCCGTTCACCAGCGCAGGTCGACGGAGTGGGGGCCCCACGTTCGCACCACCGCACACCCGAGGCAATCGGACAAGTCCTCGCAGCCCCTGTCTCTTCTGACAACTGTCCACTTTTGCCCAGTTGTGTCTGCTCACATGCCCCCAGGCGCCTCACCTCTGCATCTTCGGAGCGCTCTATTCATGGCTCAGGGTAGCTCAAACACTTCCACCTTTTCAAACGCTCCCAACTCCTCCACAGGACGCCCTCGGCATTTACGGGATTCCGTGCCAGTCCCCGCGCCACCTCATCCTGTTTTCGGCACTTTGGGCCCCAAAATGGCGGTCGCCACCCCTAGTGTCCACCTCCCCGATCCCCTCCGCAGGCCCAACATCTCCGCTCGTCGGGGCGCAGTCCAAATTTCACCCCTCTTGCCGCCGCCTGGGGTCCTTAATCTTGTAGGCGTCGCCTGCACTCTCTAGTTGCGTCACGCGCCTAGAGCCATCGCCAGCAGCGCGGCTCCGCGAGTCTACCTCCCAGGCAGCCCGGGGCCGCTTCAGCTCCACAGCTCCGGCGAGATCCCCGGGCAGCCCGACAATGCCGGGACCTTCCGCGCCCCGGCTTCGCCACCGCTCTGGTCCCGCCGCAGGCACACGCTCCCAGCCCAAGCCCAGGCTCCTCCACCAGAAGCTCCGTCAGACGACGCCGCCGGCTCCGCTTTCAGGCCGCACTATCCCCCAAGTCCACGCAGACAATAAAATAAAGCAATTCACATGTCGCCATCTGCAGCGCATCATCCTCCACACATTAATACAGGTTTTGGCAGTTTGGGCTCGCCCCGATGTTAAGGATCATTAAAGTATTTCAATCCGGCCGGCAGGGCACACTCAAAGAGCGGCCATCTCGCTGCTCAGCAGGCCACGCCCCAAATATACATCAAGCTTAGTAGTCCAGGTAGTGCTCCAGTGAAGTCCGTGGAACACTGGGCCAACACGGTATGGGCGAGGCCCACACAAGATCCCCGACCATGACGGAGAGAACACTGCAGGGGCATCAGAGAGCAAGAAAACAGGCATCTGAGGGGGAGGGAAAGGGGGGGCACCTCAGCTGGTTGAGTGCACGACACCAAATCCACGAGAGGGCCACATGCCCACTGTTACATCCTGGGGAGTGCAAAGCCACAGTCTCTCAAGTCTCTACAGTGGATGGGTTGCCCACTGTTCAATCCTGGGGAGTGCAAAGCCACAGTCTCTCAAGTCTCTACAGTGGGTGGGTTGCCCACTGTCCCATCGTGGGGAGTGCAAAGCCACAGTCTCTCCAGTCTATACAGTGGGTGGGTTGCCCACTGTTCCATCCTGGGGAGTGCAAAGCCACAGTCTCTCAAGTCTATACAGTGGGTGGGTTGCCCACTGTTCCATCCTGGGGACTGGAAAGCCACAGTCTCTCAAGTCTCTACAGTGGGTGGTTTGCATACTGTTCAATCCTGGCGAGTGCAAAGCCACAGTCTCTCAAGTCTCTACAGTGGGTGGTTTGCCCACTGTTCAATCCTGGGGAGTGCAAAGCCATAGTCTCTCAAGTCTCTACAGTGGGTGGGTTGCCCACTGTTCCATCCTGGGGAGTGCAAAGCCACAGTCTCTCAAGTGGATGACAGTCTCCACTGGTTCTGGAGGGGGCTCTGTGCCCAGAGTGCTTCATCCTGCTAAGGACAGAGGTAGTTGATGTATCTCTCCACTGGTTCTGGAGGGGGCCTGGTGCCCAGAGTGCTTCATCCTGCTAAGGACAGAGGTAGTGGATGTATCTCTCCACTGGTTCTGGACGGGGCATGGTGCCCAGAGTGCTTCATCCTGCTAAGGACAGAGGTAGTTGATGACAGTCTCCACTGGTTCTGGAGGGGGCATGGTGCCCAGAGTGCTTCATCCTGCTAAGGACAGAGGTAGTGGATGTACCTCTCCACTGGTTCTGGAGGGGGCATGGTGCCCAGAGTGCTTCATCCTGCTAAGGACAGAGGTAGTGGATGACAGTCTCCACTGGTTCTGGAGGGGGCATGGTGCCCAGAGTGCTTCATCCTGCTAAGGACAGAGGTAGGGGATGTATCTCTCCACTGGTTCTGGAGGGGGCATGGTGCCCAGAGTGCTTCATCCTGCTCGTGACGGACTCAGTAGCGTCAGTGCCCTTGGCGCTCATGGGCCAACGGTGCTTGAGGCGGTGGTGCCCTGTTCAGCGGTGCTTGAGGCGGCGGTGCCCTGTTCAGCGGTGCTTGGAGCGGTGGTGCCCTGTTCAGCAGTGCTTGGAGCGGCAGGGCCCTGTTCAGCGGTGCTTGAGGCGGCGGTGCCCTGTTCAGCGGTGCTTGAGGCGGCGGTGCCCTGTTCAGCACTTCTTGAGGCGGCGGGCTCCTTTGCAGTGACTCAGCTGCTGGCGGTCCTCTCTGTCCCAGCGGGCCTTGTGCTGGCGGTCCTCTCTAGCCCAGCGAGGCTTGTGCTGGTGGTCCTCTCTGTCCCAGTGGGACCTGTGCTGGTGGTCCTCTCTGTCCCAGTGGGGCTTGTGCTGGCGGTCCTCTCTAGCCCTACGGGGCTTGTGCTGTCGGTCCTCTCTGTCCCAGCTGGGATGATGGCTGTGGCCTCCTGGGCAGCGGGGATGATGGCTGTGGCCTCCTGGGCAGCGGGGATGATGGTGGTGGGATCCTGTGCAGCGGGGATGATGGCGGTGGCCTCCTGGCCAGCAGGGATGATGGCTGTGGCCTCCTGGTCTCCTCCGCCTTGCTGCTCTTCCCAGACTTTCCTGGTTTCTTGTCGCAGCTGACTCCAGACTCCCACTGGGACCCCTGGGAGCGGCTTTGGTGGCTGGAGTCTTCCCCCTCTCCCGCCGGGCACTTGCCAACTTTTGATGCTTGACAGGTGGGGGACTGTCCGTGCCGTGGCTCCGTGCCACACTGGCTGCCCTGGTGGCCGGTGCACTCCAGATTCCGGTGACTACAGGCACCACTGGTCCCGGAGATGTTGTGGCTGAGGTGCTAGTTTGGGACCTAGGAGACGGACGGGGTGGGGGAGGTGTGGAAAAGAGGTCAAGGTTGGACAGGAAAAGTTTTTGGGAGACACTGGGACGGGTAGCTGGAGGGGGTTTGGGAGTGGAGGAAGAGGTCGTGGTTGTAGAAGGTGTTCGTTTGCTGACTTTGGGTGAAGGTGTTGAAGTAAGCCTCAGCAAGGCTTACTAGTGCAAGGGGTTCGCCCTTCTCTGCACAAAGTCCTCAGACCATATAGGAAGAAGTTGGCACAGAAACTGAAATAAAAGACAAAGTTTATTAAACCTCATGAGGTGGTACTACAGTTCAAACAGCACCCTTCGGTATTGTTTGAAGTAGCACACTGAACTAAGAGAGCATGGTCCTTTTATACCCACACAGGGGCTAAAAGAAGGTGGTACAATTATAGAAGCAAGACTTACATACATATAAGGTCATATGGAAATGCACAGTCGACAGGTAGGAGGGGCTAACAGTTTTCAAGGACTAGTTGACAAATTACTGTCTGTTACTGATTACTAACAGCTGCAGATCTTACTGGGCATATGCGAAAGTGGGAGATGCTAAATATAACTTGTCACTAGACAGATTTTCAAGAGTAGTTAACAGAAAAGTAGGACAGAGCACATGGCGAGCACATGGCAGAGAAAATGGCTGCCATGAATACAAAATGGATTCCACGAAATGTTCAAAATAGTTGCTAAATACAAGATTTCTTCTGCTAATGCTTAATCTAATCGCTACTGACTTACAACAGACGACCCTTTCAGGATTAGCTGAAGACATTCGTCTTTCTGGGATAAATTAAATATTCATCTTGTATATTTATGCTCATCATTTCAGCTATTTCCGTATCTAACATGTGTTGTGCTTTCATTTCTGTAATATTTCTTTTGGTAGGCATACAAGCAGTAATACACATGGAGCAGAACATTGGACCACACTGAATACAGATACAGCATGTGAAAGATATTGCAATCATTACACAGAAGATAGTCAGTAGTTTCCATCCCCAAGCAGAAACAAAAGCCCAAAACCATCCAGAAAAAGTCCAAGTACCAGTCTCTGTGCGGATTTCTGCAGCAATTTTATGCAATTTAGATATTGCATCATATACTGAAGGTGAGTGATCTGGAATGAAAATGCAGCAACTACTATCGATGATGCGACATGCACCACCTCGATCAGCTAATATCACATCTAGTACCATACGATTTTGGAGCGCTACAATCCTCGCAATTTGGAGCTCCTCTGTAATATTCCCAAGTGCCAGAGCTGCCTGATTGGTAACAGCTTCCACAACCCTAGTCAATCGTCTCACTTTCCTACTGTTTAACGCAGCACCCACAAAGGAGAACAACGATAAATTAAAATCAACATATTGTTGCAGGCTAGTGTCCGTTTGGTCTACCTCATTTGTGCTTATTATCCTTTTATATCTATTTTTAATGATGTAATTGAACAGTTTAAAATCTCGGTGATATGATGCAGGGGCCAAAAACACAGGGGGTAATAGAAAAGATACATAACACACACCTGACCACCCAACAGGTAGTTGGTAATATCCATAGTTACCACAAACAAGATATGTATTATGTGAAAATGTAAAACTACTATTATTTACACCCTCAATAGTTAAAATCAAGGTACAGTCGCTTATCCCCACTGGAATTCGCCCAATGCTACGTATACATAAAACTGCTTTAGTTTTTGTAACAGAAATCACAAATTGTTCTTTCTTATCAGAGTCTCTTATATTTGTGAAGACATATGGTATTGAAACATTGTCCGGTTGATACTCTTCCCATTCCCATTTAGTTCCTTTGGCTTGGGGATACCCATCTTTGTCTTGGTAGCATACTTTATTAAGGCGAAAAAGAAGTCCGCCCTCTGTACGTTTTCCAGGTGCAAACAAAAGCGTATACCAAGCTTGACAAGAACCATTGTGTGAAAAAGGAAGAGGAATAAAAGGTGTTCCTCCTTTCTTTTGATACGCAGGTATCATTCCACATACCCAACAGTTAGTAGCATTTGTAGCATTATGAGTATGATGCAACATCTGAATGAAAGTATTATTGAAGAACGATTGACGGTGCTTCTGCTCCTGATAGGGAAGCGTAAAGTAATAGTGATCCTCTGGTACTGGAGTAGTGGCAACAAAAAACTCACAAGCAGGAGCCTTCTTTTCAACAAACCAGGTGATTATTGCTTTAACCACCAAAACAACAACAAACCCCATAGTACTAATGATCAGTTTGTTATTCATTTTAGCAACAGTGATAATCGACCCTTTCAGAAATTAACTAAAAACAATTGTTGGAGCTCTTATCCCTGGGCAGCCGCTGATTTCTTCACCACGGACCAAGACGGGTGTCACTACTCTAATGCATGGCTGATCCCCCCCCTTGCCACATTGGCTCTCCGTTTCACTAAACCAGGGCGGTAGCTCAACCAGTTTTCTCCAGCACTACGGGGTCTTTCCTCGGTCTCAAATTATATTGCGACACTCCAGAAATCGTATGGTCCGGGAAGAACTCCGCAGATTCGTCAGGTGATATAGCACGGCCTTTCTCCGTAGTCAAAATCTCTCGATGATCGGTCAGCACAGCAGGTTCCACCAAGGTAGGTAGCACTCTCTTGCAGTGAGTACTATGGACCCAGTTCTTTCAGTTTGTCACTCGAACTGCTGTCCTTGTCGCAAGGAGCACCTGCTCTGGGCCTCGCCACCTTGGTTCCAAGCTGCTTGATCTTTCAAAGGACTTAATCATCACCTGGTCACCAGGTCGGAGTTCATGGCCTTCACCTGTAGATCTGTCAGGAAGTGCTTCTCGAACCTGTTGATGAATAGAAACCAAATTGTCGGTTAACTGTGCCAAATAATCATTCATCAGGACACAAGGTACATTATATACAGAATTTGGCTTAGGAACTCCCCCAAATGTTCATTTGCCTTCCAAACACTATTTCAAGGGGGTAAGGCCTATTCGAGAGTGTGGCACTGACCTAATAGACAATAATGCCAACGGTAATGCATCCGGCCAAGTTAAGGATGTGGAAGCCTGTATCTTCGCTAACTTCAGCTTCAAAGTAGCATTATACCTTTCCACCAACCCTGCTGATTGTGGATGGAAAACCGCATGGAACTTCTGTTTGATCCATAATCCTTTCAGGACATACTTAATAACTTCCCCAACAAAATGAGGTCCGTTATCATTCCATAAAAGTCTGCAAACACCAAACCTAGGGAAAAATTATTTCAAAAAGCACCTTTGCTGTGGTAATGGCAGTATTATCCTTTGTGGGGTACGCCTCTATCCATTTACTAAAGGCACACACCACCACCAAGACATACTTTAAATTGTTGCAGCGTTCAAGCTGAATATAATCCATTTGTAGAACTTCGAAAGGTGCAGTTGGTGTAGCAAACCCTCCCGCAGGAGTTTGTGTCCCTTTTCCAGGATTGTATTGTAAACAGATCAAACAAGACTGTACTACTCTCTTAGCTGTACTGGAAATTTCTGGATGCTCCCAAACTTGCGTAAGCAACTGCGTTATTGTTGAAGCTCCAACATGTGCCAGCCCATGTGCCATCTGAACCATAGGTTGTACAAAAGCTATAGGCGATGTCCATTTATCCATCTGCTTATTCCACCAACAGCCCTCATCATCCAATTCTCCTTCTTCAGACCATTCTTAACGTTCTTTCACAGAAGCAGATTTCTGTATATCAAATACGTCTTGTCTAGCATTAATCCAACGTTCAGCTTGTGACTTCACTACATACATAGAAGGAGCACTTCGCTGCATCCAAGTCTCACGTGCTACGCAGTCCGCAAGGGCATTACCTTGCCCTATCTTATCGGTCACTTTCTTGTGTGCACTACATTTCACAATAGCTAGTTTCTTTGGATATGTCAATGCAGTCAAGAGGTTATGCACTAATTCTCCGTGCATTATCTGCATCCCGTGGGATGTGAGAAAGCCTCTCTCCTTCCAAAGCAAACCAAAATCATGAGCCACTCCAAAAGCATAGCGGCTGTCTGTATAAATGTTCACACATAAGTCAGTACTAAGCTCACATGCTTGTGTCAAAGCTATTAGTTCAGCTGCTTGAGCTGACTTCTGTGGTATACGAGCTGTCTCCACTACCCTGTGTATTGTGGTGATTGCATATGCAGC
Source organism: Pleurodeles waltl (assembly GCF_031143425.1). Lineage (NCBI taxonomy): Eukaryota > Metazoa > Chordata > Amphibia > Caudata > Salamandridae > Pleurodeles > Pleurodeles waltl. The sequence goes on along the minus strand of NC_090444.1, from coordinate 1,772,941,729 downwards.
TGAGGTCGTACCGTCTGGCAACTTCAAACAAGACCCATCAACCCACAATTCCCCATCTACATCTGGAAGGGGTGTATCTTGTAAATCAATACGACCCTTTGTCTGTTCTTCGGTAAGGAATATACAATCATGTGTTTCTTGTGACTGAGGTTGAGTCACCGGATATGGCAACAAACTGGCTGGATTTAGTGTTGCACATCTCTTCAGTGTAATGTGAGGAGCCAGCAATGTCAATTCATATCCTGTCAGGCGAGCGCTAGTTAAATGTTGCATCTTGGTTTGATTTAAAAGAGCATCAACCGCATGGGGTACTAACACCAACAGCTTATGTGACAAAACTATCCCTTGACTCTGGCGTATTGAGACAGCTGTTGCCGCAACTGAACGAAAACACCCAGGCAACGCTCGAGCGACAGGATCAAGTACTGCTGAAAAATATGCACAGGGACACTGCTTATCGCCATGTGTCTATACTAAAACTGACAATGCACATCCATCTTTCTCATGTACGTAAAGTGCAAAAGGCTTTGTGTAATCTGGAGTACCTAACACTGGTGCTGAACAAAGGGCTTGTCGTAGCTGCCGGAAAGCAGTCTCACATTCATCTGTCCATGGGAGGGGCATTGGAGTATCTTTAGTCAAAAGTGCTAGCAAAGGTTTGACAATGTGTGAAAACCCTAATATCCATTGCCTACAAAAAGAAGTAAGACCAAGGAATGCACGAACATCTTTCTGAATAGAGGGTACTGGTGTGTCTAAAATTGCTTGAATACGATCTGATGTAAGGGCACTGCCCTCCTTAGACAAGAGGTGACCTAAATAGGTTACCTTTGGTCTACAATATTGCAATTTCTTTCGTGACACTTTATGATGGTGTGAAGCAAGAAAAGAAAGTAAGGACAAAGTGCACTTTTCACATTGCTCAGGGGTATCAACTGCCAACAAAATATCATCAACATATTGTATGAGAGCCACACCTTCAGGCAAAACAAAAGAATCAAGTTGACGTTTTAACGCTTGACTATAAATACTAGGACTCTCAGTATAGCCTTGAAGAACTCTGCAAAATCTATATGATCGTTTATTCAAAGTAAAACCAAACAAATATCGGCTGTCAGGATGAATAGGGATCGAAAAGAAAGCATTCTTCAAGTCTATCACAGAGAACGTAGTTGCTGTCGGGCGAACCAAAGTAAGAAGTGTTGTGATGTCAGATACCACAGGATATTGTGGTACCACAATCTTATTGACTTCTCCTAAATCAATAACAAATCGGTAAATCCTAGTATCAGTATCCTTTTTCAGAATAGGAAGAATCGGACTGTTACAAACATTATACGGAACTCCCTCAACAACTCCAACTGCAATAAGATCATGCACAATTCGTGTGAGTGCTTTTTCGCCCTCCTGTGAAATTTTGTATTGAGGCAAACGTGGCAATACAGCTCCCTCCTTGACACTAATATGTACCGGTGGAATAATCATTTGTCCCACATCAGTATCTGAAGTAGCCCACAAAGTACTAGGGAGTGAAGCTAATACAATATCCTCTTTCACAAGACAAACTCTTTCCATCACAGGATGATTATCATTCAAAATAACACGCACCCCTTCAGGAGAGCATCGTATTGTAGCCCTGAAATACTTGAGCATATCAAGACCCACACTATTGTCTGGTGTATTTGGAGAAAGCAAAAATGGACATGGAGCAGTAAATTTATCAACATGGAATGCAAGTGGTTGTGACAATGGGCTAGGGGAAGGTGTTCCATCGAAACCTATCGATGTAATGGTTAAGCCAGACAGGGGAGCCCTTGGAATCAATTGTTTAGACAAGGCGCTACGAGTAGCTCCTGTATCAACCAGAAACTGATCAGTAGAACCCAAAACATGTGCTGTAACTTAGGGACCCCTCTGATCTACTGGAACTTCAACTGATTCCTTACCCCATCCTAGGCAATCCTATGCATAAGCATAATCTTGGAAATCAGGCTGCACATAGTTAGACATCTGGCATTGGTTCCGTCTATCAAAAGTGTTAAACCCATCCTGCCCTCGTACATTAACATCAACCCTAGCATGATCATTCATGCTTCTTCTAGGCCCTGAATATCCTGAGCGATTTCTCATTTGTCCCCGACCACGTGAACACTGCTGAACACGTAGTACTGGACAATCGGCAGCCCAATGCCCAAATTTCTTACAATACGCACACTGATCAACTGTCAACTTCAAACGAGTATAAGAAGAACCATAAGATCCACGTCCACCTCTATCACTACCTCTAAAAGGCGGACCATAAGCTTGAGCCAACATAACCTTCGTCTTTAATTCTTTAATCTTTTTATCCTCGCTACCTTTTGCTTCTAATTCCTGACGTTCATAATACTGAGCCATAGTCAAAAGAGAAACCGGAGTAGAGTTAGTCCATGAACTTTCACTAGCTTTTAGATGACTAGCTATTCCTGGTAACAGATTTGCGACATATTTATTGACAAACAAATGTCTGCCCGTATCATCTGACACTAACTGGCCGCTAAAATCATGAAATGCTTCTTCAAAGCGTGTAAAGAAATCAGAGACCGATTAATCTGCCTTTTGCTTACAAGACACTAAAACAGTCCAATCTATCTTTTTAGGGGGAATAACTAATATGGCTGCGGGAAGATCTATAATCAACTGATATGGCTTTTTCGCAGGTTCCCTATCCCCGTCCATCTGTTCTAATTCTTTCCATGACGCCCCAAAACCTACACGATCATCAACTTTACGAACAGTTCTCCACATATCTGGCGGTAATATCAATCCGAAAAATAAATCAATGTCAGCCAAAGTCATAGTACAAGAACTAATTGCTCCCTCAACTTCCTCATAAAAGGCGGCTGGATTTTTCCGCTGGTCAGGTAATGCTGTTTTAAGTGCCATTACATCTGCCCTATTCCAAGGAGTATACACCCAATTATAAATAAAATAACCCTTAGCCTCAACAGAAGTTTTATCATCACTTGTACCCAATCCTTTCGGAGGAACATACAAAGGCGCGGCCTCCCGCATTGGTTTCGCGTGAACTATCATAGTCTTATCTGTTCCGAAGATAGAAGCTTGCACCCCACCGGTCTGAGATGTCCGTGCAACTACGTCCGTGGCCCTTTTCTCCTCTTGCAAACAGACTGCCACAACACATAATTTCACCAAACGCCTGATTGCATCAGCCACCTGGGAAAAAACAAAAAGACCATCACGCATTTGCTTATGATCAGCTGCTACATCATCGGGCTCTAACTCATCAGAATATTTCCGAAATAGTTCAATAACTTCTCTGCCAAATGCCTCAGTAAAATATAGCTGCTCCTTTTCTGTCCACCCTTTCATGTTGTCTAAAAGTTCAGAAGCAGAGACAGCGCTACAAATTATTTTACGAGCAATAGATCTAAGCTCAGACGCACGGTCAGCAGGCAACATAGAGCGACTGTCTTGTATCTTCTGTTGCTCCGAACCGGAGACCTCAGCTAACTCATGAGGGGCAGAAGGAACGACATACGGAGGTGGAAGGCGATCTAGTAACAAAAAATAATCGTGTGGTTTATTAAGGATAGGATAGAGAGGTTGCCTAACAGTGTATTGGCCAGTTATCTGTAATTTACGTTCTTTCTCTTCTAGCTCCTTTAAGTAATTTATTTATTTCTTTCTCATTTCCAATGCTTTCACATATACATTCTTCCGCTGCTCTTTCTCAAGCAAGGCTTGCTCACGCTTCACTCGTCCATGCACTTCTTTCTCCCACATTCGTACACAGTCAAACATATCTTGCCTAGACCTTTGCTTACACATACATTGTTCCACATATTCAATCTTTCGCAAATCAAATGACCCATGCATAGGCTAACGTAACTCAGGATCCGCACGAGTGTATTTGTTCCATAATGTGCTGTACATTATAGAAGAAAGACCATGTTTAACATACATATCTCTATTGGGCGTCCCCTCTGGGGGTGCTGGTTGCGATTCTCAAAATGGCAACACATCCTACGAAGTGCGCTAAAAACAGGCATGCCAAAAATAGTGCAGAATATGCAATATTATAATCAAAGTAGCACTTAAGGTGCCGTTCAAATCAAAATTAAATTGGAGAAAATTCTCCTCATTACCTGTCTATATAAATTGCAATTTATATATCAATTCAAAGGACACAAATTGACTAGTCACCCAACACACGAGAGCCACAGTAAGTGGTGCTAAACTTCATTACCAAACAAAGGCATCAAAACCCACAGCAAGTGCCGTAAAACGTCTCTTACCAATCACAGGACGTCCAGGTTCCAACTGCCAAGTTCTAAAATCGACCAAATGGTCACTGCATGACGAATTAACAAAAAGGATCTCAGTCGAGGACCGGCGCCACCTGGATGGTCAAATCAGAAAGAAGGGAAAAACGCTGTGGTTGCCAAGACTCGGGTCTCCTCAGGCATTGATCGTCCGCAGCAAGATCCCAATCCTTCGTCGCGACCAATCCGTCGGGCGTCTGAGTCGGCAATGAGTCCCTGTTCGGGCACCAATTTGTCGAAGTAAGCCTCAGAAAGGCCTACTAGTCTAAGGGGTTCGCCCTTCTCTGCACAAAGTCCTCAGACCATATAGGAAGAAGTTGGCACAGAAACTGAAATAAAAGACAACGTTTATTAAACCTCATGAGGTGGTACTACAGTTCAAACAGCACCCTTCGGTAATGTTTGAAGTAGCACACTGAACTAAGAGAGCATGGTCCTTTTATACTCACGCAGGGGCTAAAAGAAGGTGGTACAATTAAAGAAACAAGACTTACATACATATAAGGTCATATGGAAATGCACAGTCGACAGGTAGGAGGGGCTAACAGTTTTCAAGGACTAGTTGACACATTGCTGTCTGTTACTGATTACTAACAGCTGCAGATCTTACTGGGCATGTGCGAAAGTGGGAGATGCTAAATATAACTGGTCACTAGACAAATTTTCAAGAGTAGTTAACAGAAAAGTAGGACAGAGCACATGGCGAGCATATGGCAGAGAAAATGGCTGCCATGAATACAAAGTGGATTCCGCGAAATGTTCACAATAGTTGCTAAATACAAGATGTCTTCTGCTAATGCTTAATCTAATCGCTACTGACTTACAACAAAGGTGCATGGGCTGGAGGCTGTCGTGAGGTGGATGGCTGTTGGGTGGGTGTGTGCCTGCGTTTGTGTATCTTGGGAGGTGGCGTCACAGACACACTGGGAGAGGACACAGGGCACGTGTGAATGGTAGTGGGGTTGTTGACTGCACGTGAGTGGGGTGTGGTGGTGGGTGTGCTGGTGATGGCAGTAGTGGCTGTAGATGTAGTGCATGCATGTGTGAGTGTAGACGAGACTGGGAGGGAGGAGGTAGACGAGGAGGGGGGGACACAGTGGAGGCAGTGGATGATGGTGTGTCTGCATGTGTGTGATGCTTGCGTGAGTGCCTGTGGGATGTGTGGTGCTTATGTTTGCCAGAGCTTCCCTTGTGTGTTGAGGTGTGTGCCTGCTGGTCTGTAGGTGTGCTTATGATAGGCTGGGGTACAGGGAATTGGGGCTGGGTGGAGGAAGTTGGAGGGGGGAGGCTAGAGACAGGGACAATGGCTGCCATAAGTGCTGAGGCGAGAGTCTGAAAAGCTCACTGAAGGGCCGCCTGACCAGAATGAATGCCCTCCAGGAATGCATTGGTTAGTTGCAACTGCCTTTTTACACCCTGGATGGCATTCAAAATGGTAGACTGCGCAACAGTGAGGGACCTGAGGAGGTCAATGGCCTCCTCATTGAGGGCAGCAGGGGTGACTGGGGCCTAGGGCGAAGGTGATGCCCACCCTCCTGGGTGAGCGGGCACGGGGCAAAGGCTGAGGGGCTGCTGGGAGGGTGGTGCTGGTAGGGGGGGTGGCGGCTGTACCTTTAGATGGGGGGGGCACAGATGTTGCTGCCACCACAAGGGAGCTCCCATCAGAGGACGAGTCCGTGTCGCTGGTCTCAGCTGCTGTCCCTGCCGTGGAGCTCCCCTCGCCCTCCGTCCCACTGGTGAAGTCCGAGTCCGTAGTGTGGCCCTCCATGGCCATGTGGGATGCAGCCCCCTCGTGCTCCGGTGCCACTGCTCCTCCGCCTGATGATGCTAATGCACAAAAGAACAGGGAGACCACAAAAAGGGGGTGGACGACAGAAGAAAGACATGTTGAGTGCATGCATTACCGCTACCGTTGGCGGACACGACAGACACAGAAGCCCCCTGCACTATGCCGTGCTCTTGGGCTCCACTGTTTAATCGCTGGGAAATGGCCTACTAGGCTATGGATGACATCTGCACACATGGATGACACAGGGGCATGACTAGGTGTACTTGGCACTCTACAGAGGTGGGGTGGGGTGCCACATGGCCTGCCTTACGGAGGGACCTTGCCTACGAAACTCGCCCTGGCCTAGGGAAACCCACAGCCCACCTCCCCACCCAGACACCGCCACTGCGCGCAAAATCAGCAGGATGAGAGTGTACTCACCCCCTCGAGGCTGCTGTGATGCCCTCAAGCGCCCATCCAACTCTGGGTACGCCACCGCCAGGATCCTGAACATCAGGGGGGTCATGGTGCGACGGGCACCCCTCCCACGTTGGGAGGCCATCCCCAGCTGAGCCTCCGCCGTCTTCTTGCTCCAGCGGCGAATGTCCTCTCATCTTTTCCGGCAGTGGGTGCTCTGTCTGTGGTAGACCCCCAGGGTCCGGACGTCCTTGGCAATGGCACGCCAAATATCTTTTTTCTGGTGGGCGCTGACCTACATGAATTGTACAGGGGGAAGAGAAACGTATTACCAACTGCACCATCACAGTCATTGGCCCCCATCCCTACCCTTGCCATGTGGCACATGCACTCACCGTCGTTTCATGCATGCCGCAATCTCCCCCCCCCCTTCTTACATCCACCCTACTCCACACAGGCATAGCCCATACAGCATGCTCCCAGTGTACTTACCTGTTTGTCTGGAGGACCGTAGAGTAGCGTGTACTGGGGGAGGACCCCGTCCATGAGTTTCGCCAACTCCTCCGATGTGAAGGCAGGGGCCCTTTCCCCAGACACTCGAGCCATTGTCTCTTCCAGACCGAGGTCACAGCAGCACTTGCAGTGTAGGTCCTCTCCTGTCGAAGATCAGGTATCGAGTGATTGAACAGATAGAAAATGGCGGTCACGTCCGCGGCGGTGCGTACCGTCACCGCCGGCGTACATCGTCATTGGCTCCTGGGACCCATAGGATCCAATGTTAACCAATGCAGCATTGCGCCGCGGTCTTCAACCGCCTATTGTGGCGGTGTACAACGCCAGTGCAGTTACCTCACATCCCATTGTCCCACTTTAGAGGTCAGGCAGCCCACATGGCTTCAGTTTTAACTGCGTCACACATACCTAGGCCTAGACTCAACACACATACAGGCCACTTTTTGGATTATGATTTGTGTTCTGTGTAAGCTGTGGGTGCGTACCTCTGAGTTGGTTGACTCTGTGCTCGCTGTTGTCCTTGAAAGGCACCGTCCGCTGGAACATGTGAGGAAATGGCGGCATCCTCCGGTGTACCGACCGTTGGTGGACATGTCGACAATGGAGGAAAGACATGTGATTATCACCTACAGGCTTGACCGTGCCACAATCCAGGAACTGTGTACCTAGCTGGAGCCAGACCTGATGTCAGCTATCCGCCATCCCACAGGAATCCTCCCTCAAGTGCAGGTGCTGTCAGTGCTCCATTTCCTTGCAAGTGGGTCATTTCAAACAACTGTGGCCATTGCATCAGGGATGTCCCAGCCTATGTTTTCCAACGTGTTGTCCAGAGTGTTGTCTTCCCTGCGGAAACACATGCGGAGCTACATCGTTTTCCCTCAGGTGGAGGATTTGCCTACAGTGAAAGGTGATTTCTATGCCCTGGGACATATCCCCAACATCATAGGTGCCATTTATGGGACCCATGTGGCTTTGGTCCCCCCCGCAGGAGTGAACAGGTGTACAGAAACCGGAAGAGTTACCATTCCATGAATGTACAGACGGTATGTTTGGCAGACCAGTACATCTCCCATGTTAATGCCAAGTTCCCTGGCTCAGTGCATGACTCCTACATCCTGCGGAATAGCAGCATCCCTTATGTGACGGGTCAGCTCCAGAGGCACCGTGTGTGGCTATTAGGTGAGCACCTGGAAGCAAGACAGTGGGAATGGTTGTCTGGGTCTGGGGATATCCCTACAGGTTAGTGTGGGTCTAACAGTTGTCCCTCATTTTCATGTTCTGACAGGGCATACACACGACAGTTGGGAAGTATCGCACCTGGGGCTAGATCAATTTGACAGTCATAAGATCTATGAGGAGGTAGGGTCTCTGCTCCTTTCTCATCAAATACATCTTTGTAAGATGAATACTGTTTGGGCAGCTGAATTTTGTTTCTCTGCTGCAGTAGCTATGTAAGAGTTGCAGACTTTTGGTACTTGAATCTTTTGGAGACATTGTTCTTTACATAGCGCAGATGAGAACACGATTTTTCGTTCTGCCCAATTGATCTCTGGATTGTAATGAGTTAACCACGGCAAGCCAAGGATAATCCCATACTGGGGAGTAAGGATCACATCAAGGATGATTTTCTCTTTATGTTTCTTTCTTTGATTCTTATCTTCACAAACCATCGACAAGGGGATAGTCTGAAGAGTTACTGGACCTCCAGTCAAGGGTTTTCCATCGACTGCCTGGATGATTTCTAGAGTCTTCTTTTCAATACATGGGATCCCCCATGCACGAACCAATTGGGCGTCAACAAAGTTCCCAGTAGCCCCAGAATCGACTAGAGCTTTTTTGAAATAGATCTTTTTCTTAACCTGAACTCTCATTCACAGTTTAAGATGTTTAGATTGTGAAGGGTCCACGGTGACACCCAAGAGCAACCCTTCTCTGCATCTCGGGTGTTTTAGTTTTCCAACTCGACTGGTGCATTGGCTGCGACCTTCTGAACTGGACCTTTGCTTGCTCTTTGGTTTGATTGGCAATCTTTGGCAAAATGACCCTTCCGCCCACAATAAAGACATTGTCCATTTTTTCTGCGTAGGTCCTTTTCATCTTTGGTCAAAGGTCTTCTGATGGTTCCAATTTCCATCGGTTCCGGCGTTCTTTCTTTCGGAGTTCTTGAGTCTCTGTTATCATGAACACGCCATGAATATTTTTCAGTCTTTTTGCGCGTTCCTTTACTTTCTGTTAAACGATGATCAAGCCTCAAGACAAGGTTTATTATTTCTTCACAGTCTGTAGGCTGTGGGTCGATTTGCGCTAAGATATCTTTTAGTTCCTGTAGCATATGGTATCTTGTGCTTATATTTGTATTTACCTGTGCTTGATTGTTTCTTACTTTGTTTCTACCTTTACTTACTTATTGTTTATATTCAAGTGAGTTAGTTCCATACCGTTGGGCAAACAGAATCTATCTTTGGGGTTCTGGATTCTTGGGTGGGATTGCTAGACTGACTTTCAGCCTGATCAGTCATGTGTATGCCTGCCGTGGACCCTCAATAAACTTTTAACTTGGATTACCTACTCGTCGTTTATGAAGAATTCATCTTTGCCTTCCTACTATACCCTACATATTATGGTACCAGGAGTGGGCTGCACGAATTCGCGTTGGAGGAAAACTACGGAGCAGATTGGAGCCAACATGACGTTAACGGGTCCACTGACCAGCATATGAACAGACTCATGTGAATTTGGCTCATCGTAACTGTCAGCACTGGTAACGTTTGCGCATCGCACACCTTCTTATACTTAATACGCTTTGTTTGTTTCCGGCGTTTGTCTTACTGGTATTTAAGACAGGCGAGGACTGTTTTCTTCTGTCTCGCCGCGCTGTTTGTCACGAGCTCCAACTGTCTTACCCATCTCGTGCAGCGCCTGACATCGCATGGCGTTGTCGTTTGTTTCCAATGTGACGGCGTCACACACTATGATGCAGATCAACGTGGTCGCCTAGGGAACGGGGATGCGTACGCACGCTGCAAAGCTTCTAATTCAAAGCGCTCGAGTCAACGTGGTCGCCTAGGAGAAGGTGACGCATCGCGCACAGAAACGCATGCAGCGTTTCGTACGTCATATCACAGAAGCAAAGCGCTCGATCAATATGTGCATTTTGCATGCTTCATCATGCAGGTGATCGTCGAAACGAAAGGATTGTTATTTTAAGGAAGAAAATCAATATTTATCCAAAGCGACTACTTCAACGAGAACATTAGCATTCCACCAACGGGAACTTTAGCGGAGTAGGTGTTCTTCGCTCAGTAACTTTCACTCCTTACAGCTTCTTTTGTTTGCATTTCTCTCATTTTGGGATACCCATCGCTTTCCTTACAGGATATTTGAACTCCACTTTTAAACTTATTCTGTTATCATATTATGGCATCTAGTAATCTGGTAGTATAGCCTCCACCTTTTTTAACAAAAAGTGGAAAACCGGACATTAAGTGGAGAGAGTGGATAAGAATTTTTGAAAATTACTTAGTTGCAATTGATGCTAATGACTTTTCTCCCACCAGGAAGTTGGCCCTGCTATTTAATCACCTAGGTGTGGCCGGGCAGCTTGTTTTTGACAATTTACCTATCATTCCTCCCCCTAATGAAAGTGGTGGTGACAGTGCAATATGGAATGTTTATATTGAAGCGAAAGAAAGAATTGGGAAGCAGTTCTTGGATGAATACAATGTTTTATTAGAAAGATTCAATTTCGCAATGTGCAAGCAGTCTATGGATGAGACAGTGGATGAATTTGTGGCTAATTTACGTGTGCTGGCTGCAAGATGTGATTTTGGTACTCATGTAGACATGCATATTAGAGACCAATTTGTGTTCCATTGTTATAAAAAAAAAAATCAAGAACGGTTGTTAGCATGTCGCAATCCTTCCTTAGAGGAAACATTAGACATAGCTAAAGCTGTTGAGAGATCCATTGTTACCTCTAAAGTAGTATCCGGACACACAGAAAGTGTAGGGGTTAATCAGTTAATGGAAAACTCTGAGGTTAACTATATTAAGGAGAGAACTACAAAACTTAATAAGAACGTACAACTGTGTTTCCGCTGTGGGTCACACAATCACTTAAGCAACAATCAGTTGTGCCCAGCATTGGGCAAGAAATGCTTAAAATGTCAGAAAATTGGTCATTTTCAAGTTGTTTACAGACAGTCTAACCGTACTTACAAACCTAGTGGCAATAGCATGAGAGTGAAAGTTAACAATGTGTACTCTAGAGGTGAACAGACGGATGATGGAGTAGACGACTGTGCGACTAACCTATCTAATGTTGTTCTAACAGTGGATATTGCCACAGCTAGAAATATCAAGGGACCCATATGTCAGGCAGTTATTGATTTAGTTGAAATTTCTAGTCATGGCTGATTCTGGTTCACCTGTCACCATTATTGCAGATGTCACTTACCGCAGATACTGGCCCACTATGAAAGTATTGAATGATGCCGACATTAGTCCCAAAGCCTTTGGGGATCATGACATTGAACTCTTAGGGTATTTCTTGTCCACTTTATCTATTTTAGGTAGGAGCACAGTGACTAAGATATATGTGGCAGTGGATGGTAGAGATATCATAGGATGGAAAGATCTTGCGAAGCTGGGCATAGTATTACATCCTGGATTTGACAATCCCATAGTCTTAGGAGAAATGCCTCTAGAAGTGTCAGAAATTAGTTTACCTGTTACCAATATCTCAGAGTCTTTCACAATGAAATACCCTGAGGTATTTGCTGATGTAATTGGAGTTGTTAAGGGTTTTGAACATTGTATCAGGCTTAAGGATGGAGCTGTTCCCGTTTCACATAAGGTAAGACCCATTCCTATCTCTGTGAAAGGGCAACTCAAAGATCTCTTGGAGAAACTGGTCAAAGACGGCATCATAACCCCCACAGACTCTTCTGAGTGGGTTTCGCCCATTGTTCTCACTAAGAAGAGAAATGGGGATTTGAGATATGCGTGGATTTAAGATTATTGAATAAAGACATAATCATTGATTGTCATCCTCTTCCTCGCATACAAGAAATGATTGCTAGTTTGGGCACCTCAAAAATTTTCTCCACTATTGATTTATACTTTGCATATCATCAGATTGCTCTTAGTTTAGATTCTCAGGAACTCACTACTTTTGTGACTCCTTTTGGGGCACATAAATATCTTAGACTTCCTTTTGGACTAGCCTCTGCGGCAAGCGTTTTAAAAAAATTAATGGATTCCTTGTTTGGCGATTTTGAGAATGTATGTGCCTTTCAGGACGACATTTTGATTCACACTAAAGACATGGAAGAACATACTATTATTTTAGACAAAGTGTTTTCTATACTCAAAGATTGTGGTATCACGATTAAGAAGGAGAAGTGTAAATTTTTGATCCAGAATCTAGAATACTTAGGGCACTCTATTTCTGCTGATGGCATTAAGCCTAAACAGGGAAACCTGGAAGCTATCACAAATGCGCCTTGCCCATTGAACAAAGATGAGCTACGCTCATTTCTAGGTCTATGTGAATACTATTCAAGGTTCGTTGAGGGTTATGCGATGATAGTACAACCTCTTCGAAATCTGTTGAAGAAAGGCAGTAAGTTCGAATGGGGTGAGCAAGTGATGGGAGCATTTAACGCCATAAAAGAAACTTGTATTGTCTGCTCCGGTCTTGAAGCCGTTCATACCCTCAGCTAAATCCTTTGTAGCGGTGGATTCTAGTATGAAAGGCTTGGGGGCGGTATTTGGCCAATGGGTGGATGGACGAGAACACACTATCGCATTTGCGTCAAGATCCCTCTCAGATACTGAGATCAACTACAGCACCATTGAGAGAGAGGCCCTAGCCTGTGTCTGGGCAGTATGTAAGTTTAAGACCTATATTTGGGGTATGGCCTGTACACTGTACACGGATCACAAGCCGCTTGTATTCCTAATGGATGGGAATGGCTTAGGTAAAGCCTCTTCAAGACTAGTAAGACTGTTGTCCAAGCTGCAAGAGTTCAACTTAGATGTAAGATACCTTCCTGGAGGGAAAAATGTTAGGGCTAATTGCCTATCGCCAACTAGCTGCCGAATTGTCGTGTGAGAACGGTGTGTGTATGAGAGGTCCTGTTTGCATTCTTCCTTGCGATTTGAGGACTTTGCTTATAAAGGCTGCTCATGAAGGGCATTTAGGTATCTCAGCTACCTGTAGAAGGTTAAAGGAAAAGTACTGGTGGCCATGTCTTGACAAACAAGTGTCGAATTTTGTGGACCAGTGCACTTCTTGTGTGGTGTCTGATAAGCATTGGAAGTGCCATAATAAACCCTTGCACAATATTCCTTTCCCCAATGGCGCTTGGGAAAGTATTGCTATAGATTTTTCAGGCCCTTTTAACCTTCTGCCTAGAAATATGAGGCACATGATTGTTGCCATTGATTATTTCTCAAAATGGATATACTACGCTTTTGTGGAACATGCTGACACAGAATCTGTTATATCATTTTTATCATCTCTATTTTATTTGGAAGGCCCACCGTCCAACATTGTTACTGACAATGGTGTACAATTCATCTCCAGTAAAATAGAAATCTTCTTGCTCAAATTCAACATAAAACATTCATGTGTGGCTTTGTACAGTCCAACTTCTAACGGACTGGTGGAGAGAGCTAATCGGATTCTTAAAGAGGGCATTCAAACAGCTATTGCTACCAACTGCGATGTGAAAGAATTTTTAAATGAGAAATTATGGGCATATTTGAATACACCGCATTCCACCACAGGTTTTTCGCCTTTTGTGTTACTCAGAGGGAGGGAATCTAGATCTAAATTAACACCTTCATGGATGGCCTCCCTTCACAAGGGTGTGAATGTAGATGTTAAAGAGTTGAAACAGAAAGTTTCTGAGAAACAGTTTGTCCAGAAGCGTGATTATGATTCTCAGAAAAATGTGAGTGAGGTGATGGTTAGTGTGAATGACTGGGTATTGATTAAGAAACCATGTAGGGTACCCAAAGGAGCATCGAAATATTAATTACCCGTTAAAGTTTTAAGAGTTTCAAAATCTGCTGTGTTACTGGAAGTCAAGGGGTGGTGGAACAAAAACTCTATTGTTCCGATTTCCTCTTCGCAAGCTGACATTTTCAAGCAGGTCTATGCTGGACGTGAAGATGATACCAGTTCCGCATTTATCGACAGTCCTACTAATTTTGAAGACAGGATGTCCAATCACACACAAAATGATTCCTGTTGCCAAGCACGTAATTCTTGTCATAATCTGGAGAGAGAGGATGTTCCTGGTTCTTCTTCTTCATTGTGTCCAGCTGCAGAACCACTGTATACGTGCCGTCATAGACTGGTTAAACTCCCTTCAAAATACAATGATTATATTTTAAATTGATATGGTATCTTGTTCTTGTATTTGTATTTACCTGTGCTTCATTGTCTTTCTTTTGCTTTGTGAAGGGGGAAGATGATGTAGCATATGGTATCTTGTTCTTATATTTGTATTTACCTGTGCTTGATTGTTTCTTACTTTGTTTCTACCTTTACTTACTTATTGTTTATATTCAAGTGAGTTAGTTCCATACCATTGGGCAAACAGAATCTATCTTTGTGGTTCTGGATTCTTGGGTGGGATTGCTAGACTGACCTTCAGCCTGATCAGTCATGTGTATGCCTGCTGTGGACACTCAATAAACTTTTAACTTGGATTACCTACTCGTCGTTTACGAAGAATTCATCTTTGCCTTCCTACTATACCCTACAGTTCCTCTTTGAGTCCCTTGTAAAACAAGACTGCTTGTTTTTCTTCAGGCCAGGATCTCTCGGCACCCAGCCGGTTAAAGTTGGCTAAATATGATACTAGATCCTGATTCCCCTGGCGTAAATCTAATAATTCACGATCTGCTGACTGTGTTACAGTTCTACGATTAAAAACTCTCTCAAACTCACAAACAAAATTTCTCCAGTTGTACAACAAGGGACTATCTTTACACACAAGAGGAATTGCCCAGGTAGCTGCATCCCCAGACAAATATGATAACAAGAAAGCTACTTTGGACTGGGCATCGGGGAAAGTCTGTGGTCTGCAGGTGAAATGTAGTTCCACTTGAACCAGGAAAGATTGCACTTTCAAAGAGTCACCTGAGAAACGTTCTGGGGGAGCTAAAGGAATTGCAGAAGGAACATTGAGGGAAATGCTTGTCGGATTACTTCCAGGCGTCTGAGAAGAAGTACCTGGCCAAGACACACCTGTGGGACTTTGTTCCTTCTTCTCTACCTTATCTTGTAACTGACTCACTCTCTCAGCTAGGCTAGTTGTCAATTCTTTTGATGATACCACCTCTGCCTGGAGCTGGGTTATAGCCTTAACTAGCTCGTCCAGCGTGGCCATGCTGAGAATATACACAAACCAGGAGGATAATAATTTGTGGGCTCACTATTCTGTCAGAGTCACCAGATCCTCAGGGTCTGTGCGCGTTCCCAACACGACCACCACTGAACAACTCCAAGACTCTGATAGATAAATCACAGAGGCTAAGAGAGTTCAAGATGGGAAGAAGGGATTAGGAAGGGAACAGCTGGGAAGGAGACCTGTAGTAAGAAAAAAGGTTAAAACACACAATATCAAAAATTACATCTCATGAAATCAATACTAAACTATGACTCTAAGCATTGTTATTCTGAAAACATGAACAACCTAAGAATTAGGCTTAAAATGACTAAGTTTCAAGATGACCAGATACCTGTAAGGGAATCAAGATGGATTACATGAAACTTTCAAAGTCAAGTACTTTCCTTTACATGAGAATCAGGAAAACATTCTGAATAAGTTCTAAAACAGTCATATGAATCCTTTTTTAAGAATGCATATTAGGACCATACAATATTGCATCTAAAAACTCTGGCCTTTTGTGTTCTCTTGAAAGGTTTCAACACGAATTGCGCACATTGCAGATTTTATATATATATAGTAAACACCATGAAAGGATTGTGCACCATGAATAACACAATATGGATTCAGGAAACAAATCACACAACTTGTCAACTCGAATACTACAAAATAAATGTCTTAGAATAGTGGCATACAATGAACAACATGAATTAAGCTCGAGGAGAGAATCGTGCGTCTTGCCGATTCAAGTGCCACCATGTAAAATGTCAAGAAATGGTAGCACGCAATGAATATCAAGGTTAAATCACCATTAAACAAATCGCGCATCTTGCCGATTCGTAAGCCATGATGTAAATGCCAAGAAATAACAGCACGCAATGAATAACAGGGTTAAAGCACCATGAAACGAATCGCGCATCTTTTGCCGATTCTTAAGCCACCTTTTAAATGTCAAGAAATGATAGCGCTCAATGAATATCAAAGTTAAATCATCATAAAACGAATCGCGTGTCTTGCCGATTGGTAAGCCACCATGTAAATGTCAAGAAATGGTAGCGCGCAATGAATAACAAGGTTAAAGCACCATGAAACAAATCGCACGTCTTGCCGATTCTTAAGCCACCATGTAAATGTCAAGAAATGGTAGCGCGCAATGAATAACAAAGTTAAATCATCATGAAACTAATAGCGCGTCTTGCCGATTCGTAAGCCACCATGTAAATGCCACAAACACTCAAGCGCATATTTCACACGCGCAAAGTAATCTGTTAATCATAAAAGAATTAGGCCCAAGAATATGAGAGTTCTCGATAACGGCGTCGGGAGGCCAGCCCAACCACCGTCTTACCACCCAGAACAAGGATCACCAAATGAAGAATGAAGGGCAGAGGCCTGGAAGATCAAATAGGCCACCGGGACAGGAGCTCAGGAAGTAGCTGCTGCTCTGTACCGGGACCTCTGAATAGTGAGCACTTGGAGCTGGGCTGGCTCCCTTTTATAGAGTCTTGGCCCAGCCCACAACCACACCCAGGCATGTTGCAGGGAAAGTCTCTAGAAGGCCCTGGAGAGGGACCACACCCTAACACACTCTGAAATCCTGCAGCAATACATTGCAAATGAACAGTATTTGTAAGCACATTAAAAATAAGTCTTCAGGATTGAACTCTGCAATGCAGAAGGTTAAACAACAACATATCAGCACAATGCATAAATTACGTTGTTTTGAGAGTGCTGGGTTTTTGCATTGTAGTCGCCAATAGAGCGCGCACTGCCCTGGTGTTGACACAAAAAGACATGCTAGAAGCAAAACACTTGCATACAAGAGACAATAAAAAACATTTGGTCATTAGAGTAATTGCCGGTGCCATTGGTTTCACCTATGTGACGTTCAACGAGGGTGAGACCGTCTTAACTGCATGTAAATCACACTTATATTCCACAGCTGAACAACGCTTTGCTCCCACTGAGAAAATCCTCACTGCTGTCCAGATGGCGGTCCTTAAAGAGAGACCTCTCGCCCAGGGGAAGCGCATTATTGTTGTCTCCCTCATTCCAGCCCTAGAAGCTGTTACCAAAGCAAGCATTCCTAATGCCAAAGCACTACATCCACGTTGGATTCAATGGGCAACGTCTCTGACAGCCACTGATGTTGCTAATGTCTTTGACACATAATTACAGACCCAAGAATTCTTACAATATGAACTTGAATGTCCAGCTCCAGCAAATACATTACTTATCGAACAATATCATCAAATTTTGTATACTGATGGTTCAGCCCAACCAGCGATAGGAACAAAACATCAATACTCCGCTGCTTGAGCAGTTGTGAGTGGTTACATGAAGGATGGCAAGTTTCATCCACAAAACACCTACACGCAAACTCTAGGAGAATGCATTGCACAACTTGCCGAGCTCAAAGCTCTGGTGATGGCACTGGAACATATGGATGCTGAGCAGATGACGTTGATTGTCTGTGGTTCGTACTATTGTGTCCAGTCCTTCAATGATTATCTGCATTACTGCTCCCAAACTGGGTTCAGAGATTCAAAAGGCAACACCGTTAAACAAAGACTTCTGTGGGGGGAAAGTAGCGGATCTGAAGGAAACGCTACCTAACGTCCATGTTGTACATACTTCTGATATTACAGTCATGATATTGGTGGCCAGGTCTATACAAAGAGACCAAGCAGTATGTCCTTTGTTGTGATATCTGCTAGCAAATAAAAGGGTCCACAGTGAAGCGTCAACCGCAGACACTCCTACTAATTTCGAACAAACCATTACAATGTGGGTACCTTACCATTGTGGTCCCCTGACAGCAGATAGTGCATACAAATATATTATAGTCGCTGTTGACTCCAGATTTCTGTGGGTTTGGCCACAACGCTCAGCTGACGCTCGAACTGTTATTAAAGATATTTGAGTCTTTATCGGTACATATGCTGTCGCGTCTTTCCATTCAGAACGGGGCCCTGCTTTTGCCTCAAGGGCTTACAGGGACGCCATGGATTTGTTAGGGGTCCAACTGCATTATTCGTCTCCATCTCATCCCGAGGGAAATGGTTTTATAGAGCAACGAAACCGAGATTTAAAGCAATCCTTAACAGCTAGAGCATGCACAGGTCGTAGCTGGCTTACACACCTATGTGGAGTCCAGAGAGCACTTAAAAAATTGCCTAAAAGGTCCGGGGGGGGGGGTCGTATATCATGCACATGCCTTTTTGGAACTCAAATGTATGTTCCAGATCTTGATGGTCCTGACGTGGAGGTGGCGGATACACGTGGAGGTGACGGATGACAACGCCTCTGTCAATGCTGCCTCCCTTGGAATCGGGGATGTACCAGTAACATCCTAAACTTGGGGATCTAGTGCATGAAAAGATTGCTGTGAAAAAGGAATTTGGTCCTTCTTGCAATGGTTCCAGTACTGGGAATACACAGTACCAGAACTGTGATTTTACCATCGCTGTCTGGCTCTAAAGAAAATCGCTCTGTCTCCATTGACAATGTCAAATTACACCATGTGGGTGATCCTGCACAGCAGACCTAGAGGACTTCTGAGTAGTGCCCGAATCCCTCCCACTACAGACCAGGATGTTCCCCTACAAGTCTTTAACAGCAACGCTGATACCTCTCCGAGCTTGGGGATGGTGGAAAATGAGCTTTCATTAGTTCCACTGACAACCACTTCCACATTGATTTCTGCCAATATGGAGCAATGTTCTACAAATTCTACACAAACGGATGTAGTAACCTACTACACACAACCGAGGGAATCTTTAGCAGCTTCACCTGTTCAAAATACACCTCCAACATTTGTTTGTACAGATGATTGTTACTTTGTGGATACTGACGACTTTCCTTCAGACTCATCTGCCTTTACTGCAACAGAACTTTCAAGAGCACATAAGCTGATACATAGGCTTAAAATTAACTATTTCATTTGTCCATGGATTTATCTATGGGTCTTGTTGACTGTGCTCGCTTTTCTCCTTTGGATTTGGTGGCTTTGTTATAGTTTTCTTTCTTCTGGTGCAGGGTCATTTTCTTCCTGAACGCTCTACAGTTAAACTAGTGGATGAGGTTCTAAAACCACATTTTTCATCACACAAAATTCGCAGAGACTTGTCTCTAGCGAACATTACAGCCATACCAATTCCCAATCGGATTGTTTGGGACATAGTATTATTATTCAATATATACTGTATAGGGCTACTGAGGTCATTCAAATACAATATGTATTTAAACTTTCCATGACAGATGTAATCACACCAGTAGTAGTTTCTGATGATTGGGATGTGAAAACTGTTGATGCTATGATGTCCAATCTAAAGTATTATACACTGTTTGAAAGTGAAGATGTGTACCAGTTTAAAGGCAATTATGGTGATATATTATGTTATAATTACTATGGACATTATTTAATTCACAGAGCAAGTACCCCAAAGAGTATTTTTAAATATACACAATGGGAACACTGCCCAACCCCACCAGTAGGCAGTTATAAAACATATACTGAAAAATGTACATATTTTTCTGGGCACAATTTCAATAATGCTGAGTCATATTATTTTAAATTGCCAGAAATGAAAAGTCAACATGTTTTATTGACAGATACAAAATTGATTTACTCTGATTCATTTGTTTCCCGATTTGCTATAGAAGGCTATGAGTACTGGTTGAAGGCAATCGATTTAAAAAGTGTGTGGTGAACAAATCTCTGGCAAATAGGAGGAATAGAAGCTTTATTTAGAGCATGTATGATTCCTGTTCAAATGATATTTTAAATGAAACAGTACAACAAACAAGCTGTTTAGGCTTAGCAAACATTAAAGAACTAAATGAGCACAGCATTCCCACCCCTGCTAAAGTTTACAAATGGCAAAAATATATAAATGCATCAGAAGATCAGCTCAACGAATGGGACCAGAATGGTGCATTTAACGCATCACTTTTGCGTCCTGGTGGGTGGTTACTGTGGCCTGTAGACACCAATGGGAGCCATACTTGTTTTGTTTACTCCTCGGGGGTTTTAGAATGAATAGGCTGGACCCTCGCTATATGCTCTATGTGTCCTCAGAACACTTTGGTATAGTGGCAACATATAGTGTAGAGAAACTAAGCCAGCAATAGAAGAAGTTCTCCTCACTAGATGCCGTCATAGAACATCTGAGTCTCCTGTCCAATAACACAGATTTACATGATTTCCTGTTAGGCCCCAGAAGACAATGCAGAAAACGCTTCATATGTGCTGCATATAATGAAATATGGAAGCTTTCCCAACAAGAGTCGGCAGCCCGGTTAAGGCAAATAGATCAGGAAAACTTACAGAAAGCATTAGCTGTTGGAGGTAATAGGATTAACACCTTGTCCGACCGAATTTACACCTTAAATAATATTGTATCCTCTACAATAGGTATAGTACAGAGTGATGTATAATTTTTGCAACATGGACAAAGTTAGCTAAGATCCATTAAGCAGTTATGTTGGACACTATAAACATTGAAAGCAGGTTGCATTCCCTTGCAACATGTGAGAGCAAGGGAGATTTTTTTCACATTTGACTTAACGCAACAACAACAAATAATGGCTAAGAAGGAAGAAACATGTCATGTTGAATATTGAGAAGTTAGAAAAGTTGCCTTTTACTGTGGCTGAGATACCATCTGCTAAATGGCTAATACATGGGGTTACAAATCTGCCCATTTCAGTGCTTCAGTTTTGATCCTGTTTGAAACACACTCCAGTGGGTAGATATTAAAGGCTGGGAGATAGTTACATACATGAAGTGTGGGAGCTTCCTTTCTCTTACAAATGTTTCAATGGCATGAAAGAGTTCTTTCTTAGCGGTAGTGAATGCAAGACTTCTGTGAGCCATTCAATGGTTTGTAAACAGCTCTCCTTGCCCGTGGCAAATTTAGCTTATCTGATGGGAGTCCCAGTCCCCTTGATTAGACCTGTGTTCCAGGTGCTCTCCAATGGCAGATATCTGCTCCTTAATAGTGAGAGCTGTTGTGGGATGTGAGACGAAATAGTTTGTCGTTTCGGTCTCCCAAATTTTTACGTGCTGCGGAAATGTCCTTTTTCTCCCTATGCAGTTTCAAGGAGTTACAAACGTTTGGTCTCATATTGATACTTTTGATGTGAATTTTGACAAGTAGGCTTTATTGTTTCAAAAACATGTGGCACTTACATCTGCACGCGAGACCTATGCGCTTCAGGTTGCGAAGTCATCTGCGGAGATGCAGTCCCTTTTAACTACAAACTTTCTGAGACACTTTGGTGAACTGATGGGACGAATATTTATTGCGTCCAGTACGACTGTAATCACCCACTTTTTTAAAGCTGTTGGTTCTTGTTTTGTTCACACCTTCTCCTCTATATTCAGTTTAGTACCATCAGCTGTACATTCTATATTTTCGTGTGTTTTCGGGGGATTTCCGATTACTTTGGCTATAATAGGTGGCATTTTGCAGTTGCTATTTTTTTGCGCAATGGCTGCCTTGTCACAGCAAGGAGCACTGCTGAAAATGTTACCACCAGCACAAATGTGTCGTGAACGCATAATGCAGTATTCCAGAGCACCACTTCTGCAACAACTGGAGTGTGACTGGTCTTTGTCATTCTGATTGATTTTGGATTGTGTGCAGCTCGTTTTTCGATGCCTCTGGTGCCTTTTCGAATGTACACTGAAAGTCTATCTTTCTACGCAGCGCTTACTTTCATTGGACGCTGATCTGTTGATGTTCTCGATGAGGGCTCATTATCAGACATGCGCGTTGAGGGTGCGTTTGCTACGGGAAGCCGTTTATGAGTTGCCTTTTATGGAACCCTTAACTCTTTGGAGGGCATGACATGGAATGCTGCCTCAGCGGGAGCTCAGGCTTTGGAACACAAGTGCTCTGTGGCTTTCCTTGGATATGATCTGGCTATTTTACCACCTGCCCAAGTAGAACGTCTCCTTGTTTCAATTGTCCCGGATGTAACTGGCAATTTACAAAGTGACACTGACTCTTGAATTGGCCTTGTTTATAATTGTCCCTTTTCTGCCTCTGTGTCTCTTAACTTGTCATTATTGACATATTAGTTTTTTTAGCGTGAGAGTTATTAGATTTATTCTTTTTTTTAAGCTTTTTAAACCACCTTTGACAGGCAAGAGGAGGGTGGTTGTATAGTTATTTTAGCCATGTTTTACAAACGTTGGTTTTAGGCTAACTAGGCCTTTGGACCACTGCCTGCTCTGAAAAATTATTTTTAGCAACATTCACAAAGGGGAAGTTTCCCGTTTGCGAATGAGTTACCACCCACTTCAAGTGGGTGTGAACTGCGAATTGCTTTGCGACCGCTTTCGCTGACTTCTCTTTGAAGTCTCCCTCATTTCAAAGGCACCATCAAGTGTAAGAACTGCCCTGCCAAGTGGTGCCAATCCAGTTCTGGGCCCTTGGAAGTGGGTATAAAGTGCTGCAATTGTAAAATCCATGCATCGCCGTCGATGCACCGGTCAGAACTGACGCATCTCCCCTTGACGCCGACACATCGCTGCTGCCATTGAGGACAAAAACGATGGATTGGCACCCGCGCAGCTCGACAATGAGGCATCATCTACATCGCTAAGAAACTGCCGCCGACACATCTTGGATTGTGTGGCTCAGAACCGAAGAGTCGTCTACATCTAGCACGATCGATGCCGATGCATTGCTTTCTCTGCTCCACACAGGCCACGTCCACGCCGCAACAAGCTACTTTTTCAGTGGATCACAGTTGGTCCCTGTATCCAACCCGCTCTCTATCATGGTTGGCCTGACTTTTCAGATTTCACCAGGTCTAGCAAAACCAGATGCCCCCAGTTGGCACTTCATACTTTTAAACACTATATTGCATTTTAATCTTTAAAGATTCATATCTCGACTTCTAATTATTGGATTTTTGTTGTTTTAGTCTTGTTTTGTTCATTAAATTAAATTCTATTTTTAAAGCTAAGCGTGGTGTCTTTTTGTGTGGTGTTACAGTTTCAAGTGTTGCACAAATACTTTACAGATTGCCTCCTAAGTTAAACCTGTCTGCTTTGTGCCAGGCTACCAGATGATAAGCACAGGTTAATTTATAGTGTGTAAGAGACTTACCCTGACTAGGATTCTGGTCCGTACTTGGACAGGATGCATACCTCTGCCAACTAGAGATCCAATTTCTAATATTCATGATATAGACAAGTTCCACTAAGAAACCCTATATACTTGTTTATTATCAGAATGTACTTGCAACAACAAAGCTATCCCTTTCCTTGCTCTGGCAGACAAACATGCCAAAAATAGAATGGGTAGCACACTTCATAGAAAACTGACAGAGAAAAACACTTTTCTTGAACATCAGAGTTTCCATCCCCAGGCATTACGGAATGTCCCTCCCCTTTTGGGTAGTTTTAAGGCTTTTTCATAGATGCACCTTTAATGAAGATTCATTTACTGACTCAATCTACTAGAGAGGATATCTTGCAGATTAGTATAAGGACATAGATCTCACCCAGAGAACACTTGTTTACTTCACAACCTAGAAAATAACTGATATATTACAATGTGTGACAATGTATGGCTCACATACCAACAACCTGGTCAATATTAGTAAATAACAATGGAATGTCTAGCTGGGACCATCACTCTACATTTCCCATTTTTTGCATTCAAATATGGCCGTGATATTTGAGACTATGTAGTATGATCCACTGAGGGCTGACCTACTGAAAAAAAAAATCTTAACTATATTCTGGGTTCTACTAATACCACTGATCATCATACATTGGAAACTCCGTTGAATGCAAATTCACAATTCACAGTTAACACAAAGATATTTTGTCTCAGTCAAGTTAACCATGAACTGAAATCTTTTGGTAATTGTTATACATCAAAACTCATTTATTGTATTTGGTTTCTGTGCAACTGAAGTTCCATGGGGCAAACAGCACACCACATTAAAATATGAATTGGAAAAAACAGAAGTTGAGTACATTGCAGAACGACCATGACTCTACTAGTGCCACACTTCATTGACGTGGTACATACAGTTGAGCACTTTAGAGGGCAAAGAACCGAAGTTGCCAAGAAATCACCAAGACGGGGAGACTTGGAAGAAAATCTACTGCAAGTGGATCCAACACTGCGATTCAATTGATCGTGGTTTTAGCTCAATGGAAGAATGGCACACTTTGTGAAAACATAAGGTTATTCCACCATTATGGTTTGGCTTGATATGTGCCTTAATAAAAAGGACTTTTTTTAAGTGCTTAATATGATAGGTCTTAGTTCAGTAAGACTGTTTTATGTGGGGATTGTCAAACTTCCTATTCTTTATGCTAACTTGCACTAATTGGAAAATATAGTCCTTTTGTTTTTAGGTGAAGCATCTCATCACAAGTTGGGACATTTAAACACATTGTTGTCCATTACGCCTTTGTACATACACTTAAAGGCTCTTTTGTCAAAACCTTGTGTGTCTCTCAGCTTGCACATTCTCACACATGCCAACAAACCCAATTCTTGTGGGAGACTCGCAGATTTTTAAGCATTTTTTTTAAGCCAAAATGTCTTTAATCTAGCTGTCCTCCACCTGAAATTGCCTTTTGTTCAATGTAGGTCAATAGGGAAAATGAAGTCCCCCATTTCTGTTTTCAAAATCTTCCTCTTTTTAGTTTTAAAATGTCAGCACATGCACTTTGCACTTGGCAATTAAGTTATTTGACATAATTGTTAATTTCTTCTCTTTATGTTATTTTATTATAACCATTGCTGCTATAGAGCATAACAGACTATGGTGTTTTTTTTCTGCCCTTGCAATGGTCTCTTCCATTATGTCTCACCTGGCGATTGCAATGAGTTTCTCTTCATTTTTATGGTTGAGCCTGGGAGTGCTTGAGTTAGCACATGCATCTCGCTTGCGAGACTCTGTTGTGTACAGTAAAGAGCTTGGAGCCTGCCTTTTGCTTACCATTTGTTGGCTTGTGTGGCACTCTTCTTTACAGCCTCATAATTTGTCATTGTAGGCCAAGTATAATTTCCGTTCCTCGGTGTGGAGCCGGGTCCAAGCACTGATTGATTCAGCTTGATCCGTGCTCGTCTGCTGCTCCCAATGTGATTGAGGTACTATTTTGTTCTTTTTCACTTATAGTGCCCTGCAAACAGAAGGCCTGTGACTGGCATAAATGTGCTCAGCAGGACAAAAAAGATTGCAAAGTTTTATTTTTTACAGCAAACTTTCTTTCATTTTGACAAGTCATCTTTTCGCACTTCGCACTTGTGTTCTTTTGTTTTTGCTCGTGGGCGTTGTTCTAAAAAAGTGACTATTTTCTTGTTATAAATATTGCAAAGTGACATTGTTTCTTTATTATGTGTAATTTCTGAAATTATGCTTTAACACATAATCATGCAGTACACCCCAATTCACCCCACTACAATCCACCCCAAACCCCCACACCATTCCACTCCACTCCACTTCACTCCACCCTACTCCAATCCAAACTGCTCACCCCAAAACACTCCAACCCACTCAACTCCAATCCTACCAACCCACCCCAATCTAATCTGTCCCAATCCAGTACGCCCCACTCCAATCCAAACCAATCTGCCCCACTCCGATCCAAAACAGTCTGCCCCACTCTAATCTGCCCCACTCTGATCCAGAACATTCTGCCCCACTCCAATCTGCCCCAATCCAAACCAATCTGCCCCACTGCAATCTACTGCACTCCAATCCAAAACACTCTGTCCCACTCCAATTTGCCTCATTCCAGTCTGCCCCACTTTAATCAAAAACAACACACTCCACTCCAGTGTGCCCCACTCTAACCCAAAACAATCTGTCCCACTTGAATCCACCCCACTCCAATCCAAAACAATCTGTCCCACTCCACTCCATTCCAGTCTAAAACAATCTGTACCACTCCAATCTAAAACAATCTGCCCCACTCCAGTCCAAAACAATCTGTCCCACCTCCATCTGCCCTACTCCAATTCAAAACAATATGTCACACTCAAATTCAATACACCTCACTACAACCACCCCACTCCATCTCAATTCACCCCACTCCCATCTAATCCACCCCACACAAATCCCATTCATCCCCTTCCAATCCAATCCACCCCACTCCAATCCATCCCACTCCAATTGGCCCCACTCTAATCCAAAACAATCTGCCCCAGTCTAGTCTGACCCACTCCAATACAAAAACAATCCATCCCACTCCAATATGCCCCACTCCAATCCATAACAATCTGCTTCACTCTAATCCAAAACAATCTGCCCCTCTCTAATCTGCCCTCTTTAATCCAAAACAATCTGTCCCACTCCAATTTGCCCCACCTCATCCTGCCCCACTCCAATACCAAACAACCCACTCCAATCCAAAACAATCTGGCCCACTCCAATTCACCCCAATTCATCCACTACAACCCACCACAATCCACCCCACACCAATCCAATCCACCCCAATTCAGCCCAGTCCAATCTACCCGACTCCAATCCAATACACCTCACCCCAATACACCCAACTCCAATCCGATCTGTCCACCACACCACACCCCAATCCAATCCACCCTACCTCAATGCAATCCACACCACTCCAATCCACCCATCCAATTCAACACCCCCACTCCAATCCAACCCAACCTACTCCAATCCAACCCACCCCACTCCAATCAAGTCCAGTACTACCCAAGCCACCTCATTCCAATACAATCCAACACAATCCACCCATACCGTCCCAATCCATCCCACTCCAATACAATCCACTTTAATCCACCCCACTCTAGTCAAATCTAGTCCGTATTAATCCACCCTGCTCCAGTCCAAACCACTTTAATCCTCCCCAGTCCAATCCACCCCTCCCCAGTTAACCCACTGCACACCATTCCAATCCAATCCACCACACTCCAAAACATTTTTGTGCATTTTTATATAGTGCAATATCAACCCAAAGGTATTGGAGCCCTTTACATGAGCACCAGTTGCATTACACAAGGACACATTAATTTTCGTGGAAGGCAAGGGAAGATTAAGTGATTTGCCCAGAATCACGGGATGATGAGCCCAGACTCGAACCTGGCTCCCCATCTCCAAAGTTGCCAGCTCTGGCCATTACCCATATCCTCTCCCCAATCCACCTCACTCCTATCCAATCCACCCAACTCCAATCCAATCCAACACACTCCAATACAATCCACCACAATCCGCTCCACTCTAGTCCACCCACTCCAATCCACCCTACGCCAATCCAATCCACTGCACCTCAATGCAATCCACCACACCCAATCCAACTCACCCCACCCCAATCCACCCTGTCCCACTCTAATTCACCCCAGCCCATTTCAATCCACTCAACCTACTACAATCCACCCCACTCTACCCCAATTCAATTCACCCTACCCCATCCCAGTTCAGCCCACACATTCCAATCTAAATCCATCCAGCCTACCCCACTCCAATCCGCCTGCCAATTCAATCCACTCCAATCCAACCCACCCCCTACAATCCACCCCATCGCAGTTCAGTTAACCCCCTCCAATCCAATCCACCCCCCTACTCAATATACCCCACCTCAATGCCATCTACCCAGCTCCAATCCCCAATCCAATCCTCCCCAATCCAATTCAACACACCCCACTCCAATCCAATCCACCCCACTCCAATCCATCCCACTACAGCCCACTACACCCCAATCAAATCCACCCCATCCAACTCTAATCCACCCATTCACTCCAATGCAGCACACTGTCCCAATCCAATCCACCCCGACCCATCCCCGTTCATTCCACCCCACTCCAGTCCAATCCACCTCACTCCAGTCCAATCCACCTCACTCCAATGTAATCCAATCCACCCCACTCCAACCGATCCCACTCCAGTCTAATCCCCCCAATTCCAATCCACCCCACCCCAATCAATTCCACTCCTATCACTCCAATCCAAACCACCCACCCCAATTCAATCTAATCCACCCTACTCAAATCCACTGTAGTCCAATCCAACGCACCCCATTTCAATCTACCCCACTCCAATCCACTGACACCAATCAGCCCTACTCCACTCAATCCACCCAAATCCACCCTGCCCCACTCCACCCCGTCACTCCAATCTGAAACACCCACCCCAATCCACTCAAATCCACCCCGATCCTATCCACCTACCCCATTTCAATCCACCCCACTCTCTAATCCAATCCAATCCACCCTTTTACTCCAATCCACCCCATTCCTTCAATCCACTCCAACACACTCCACCCTGACACTGTACCACTGAACTCTACTCCTCTGTAATCAACTGTACAACACTCTAGTCCCCCTACTCCACTCTACGACAATCCAACAAATCAGCTCTATAACACTCCATTTCTCTACTCCACTCTGACACTCTACAACAATCCAACAAATCCACTCTATGACACTCTACTTCCCTACTTCTGACACTCCAAGCCACTAATTTTTAGCAATGCTGAACAAGAGCCACACAGGTGCACATCATGGCTAAACACACTGCCAAATCCAATCTTTCTTGTAAAGGGGAGACCTATCGGCTTTGCCAATGCTTGTTACTGATGTATTTGGCAGGCATACTAGGCTGGAAGCCTTTTTTCTAATCAACCTGTTTCTATTCTCATGAATTTTATTGTTAATAGTTCATTTTTGCGGTTCCATTGATTCAATATTTATTTAGAGTATCGTTGGGAACTAAAATTTGTTCGCTCATTCAATAGGCCCCTTCTGGGACGCCTTGTTCTCTCGCTTGCTGCAACACGCCGCCATCTTTGATGCCCTGGCGCACATGCGCCGTGCGTGGTGCGCGGCCGCGCGGTGACGGTTTACGCTGCCCCCCCCCCCGGGCCCACGTTAGTAACTGGTTCTGAGCACTCTCCGGGCCTTCAGGGCTCTTCCTAACCCCGGCTAGGAATCTGTAGCCCTTTCAACGGTTACCAGGTGCGCTTATACAAACACTTCCCTTGTTCGGAAACATTTCACCTTTATTAGCGTTACTTCCATTGTGTTAACTGTTTTATTCATTTTATTGGCCTTTTTGACGCCAATTGAGTGAGTTTTGTGTTTTGTGTTTACCAACTACTCAGCGAAGTGCAGCTCTTTTACTGGTTCTACATTTTAGAGTCTGAAATTAATTCTGCGTCACCTGTAGCATGAGTAGTCGCTCTTCCTTTAAATAGCGATTAAAACTTATTTCCCTGGACGTTCTCACCCTTTATGAATATTTACTTCTGTTTCAGCCCCGGGGATTTATTGCACATTTTAGAAGTTGTTTACCACTTCTTATGCCGGACTTATAAATAATTATATTTAAGCGTCCTTTTTTACCTTTATAATTTTTGTATTCACTTCCACCTCTGTGTCCTTTCATTGTGTATGTCTTGGTGATGACCCCGGAAAGTATAGGTCGAATCCCAATCCACGCTGCAATATACAGACTAAAGTCTTCCTGTATACTTCTATTAACGATTCTGAGTATTATTATATTAAATAGTTTTAGTAACCGCTCATATCTAGGCTATAGACGTTCGTTTGAATGCTGTGTATAAACCCTTGTAATAATTGTCTAATTGCATTCTTTGTGTGAATACTAGTGACACTGAGAACCTCTCTTTATTTTGTTCTACTGTTGCGTGCTCATTATGCATTATTCCCACAATTAATTAGGATTCTGTACTTCACTCTACACATCAGGCTCCTGATACACAAACCCGCTCATGTCAAACTCCTCGCACACATTCAAGGCAGTACACAGCTCAGGCCTCACCTACCTGAACGATTGCATCTCCTTCCACCAACCACCCAGACACCTTTGCTCCAAAGTACTCCACTTAGATCCCATGCAAACACAGAACAAGATCAAGAGGATGGTTTTTCTTGCACATCACTCCTAAATAGTGGAATGACGTCCCACTCCACACCAGAGCTTACTCTCCTTGAATTCCTCAAGAAACTGAAAACCTGGCTTTTCAGTTAATTAATGTACCCTTGTCACTAAGCACATTTGCTCAGCACCAGGGTCACATCGGGGGTGACACTGCACTTTACAGACACACATAACATAACAAATGCCTGCCACTGATGCTTATAGCTTTGGATTCAACATTTTTTTAATTATTATTGAAGCATTTAATTTGTAAATGAGTTTTGAATGAGACCTTGATGAACCATTGCTAATTATACTTGTGATTAATACATTGGCCTCTTGGGTTGCTCTTGTATGTTTATTGAATGTGAGGCAGGCAGTTCTCACTGTGCAGCATGACTTGAATTTGAGCCATTTAAGGTTGGCTCTCAAACCTGGCCAAAGGATGTAGCACTGCTGTTATTAAAGCTAGTCTACTCTTTGCTAAGCCAATAAGGAGGGAGAAGCCATAGTTTAGACCGGCCCCCTGAACTAGGACCAACATTCAACATGTCAAACCAAGCCAGGAACGTAGCGATAATGAACAACAATCAAATCTAAATGACCAGGTTAACACAGTTGCCCTTTCCTACTTCCACACCCTCAAGCTTCTCAAAGTTTTCAGATGGCTCCTTTTAAGCAACTGAAGACCCAAGCCCTGATCAATCACCAGCAAACTGGACGAGGGAAACACACTGTACATTTGCATCTCTGCATAGCTCACTGGAAGACTCTAGATTATTCAGAAAGCAGCAGCCAGACTCACTCTCAAACACCCACTCTGCTCTCCTTACCTGAACTCTTCAAAGACCTCCACTGGCTCCCCATACACAGAGAGGCCAGATATACGTGAACAGCTGCATCAACTTCCACACACTGACCATACACCTCCGCTTGGCTGGATGCCTGGGCAGCCACGTCCCACGCATCCAAAGAGCCAGAGCTAGTGGCCTTGCCTTTTCGTACCTGGCCTCCAAAACCTGAAACAACATACCTGTTCACATCTGAACCACAGCTGTATCATAGAATTCTAAAAACATTAAAGACCTGACTATTCCAATAGGCCCTGTCATGGCATCCGTGTCTTCTTTAAGGCGCCAGGGTATGCCCCTAAGTGACATGTGCACAATACAAATGCATATAACATAAGAGTTCAGAATGTAATCCTGGTATTTAGTAGAGGGAGACAGTTTTGGGGTGCTGTCTGCCGATTTTAGGTATTTGAGCCAGAGAAGTTCAGTAGCTGGGTCAGGTTTGGAAGGTCCTTTCTTATTTTGTTTCTTTTGTTATTAAAAAACTAAGAGGATTTTTTTATATTAGGAAGCATCAGAACAAGAGAGAAAACAGGAACTAATTTGAGAACGAACAATTTGAAACCATTTCTTGGGTTTATTTTTTGAGAGGTTCATGAGAATGGAGGATTTGTAAATGTCTCTTTTAAGTTTTATCTGGGCAAGTGACAGATGAGATTTCTTGACTTTTCAGTCTTTTAGCTCATCTAAAAGAGTGTATCTTGACACTGAGGTTGGATGAGAACTAGTTTGTGGTTTTGTTTAAGGTTCGCCATAGGAGAGGGGTAATATTGTCAACAATGGCTTTCGTGGAAGAGTTGATTTAATGAAGAGTAGATTAGTGTCACAGAAGGCAAATGGAGTTTGGTGAATAGAAAAGGTGGAAGTGGCCAGATAATTTCTATCTATTGGTCGATAGTCACTACACCCATTGTATTCAATTTTAGTTTGCGACCGGTTGGTTGTGATAGTGGCGGGGGAGTGAAATGTAGGGAGAGATAAGGCAGTGATGAGTCCAGTCCATGATGATTGGATCTAGGACTTGGACACAGTCCAGTTTGGACATGATAATGTTGAGGATGCAGCCTTTAGAATAAGTACGTTTGTTACAGATTTGAAAAAGATCATTAGTTGAGAGGAAGGAAACTCCTTCAGAAATGATCAAGTCAAGGATTTGTTCCCCCTGAAGTTTAAATCTCCAAAGAGGATGGTGTCAAATGAATGAAGAAGGTTGGGTGTGAGGAATTTAACTCATTTAGGAATATGCAATTGTTTTCCAGGGAGTAATTTAATAACATTTCAATTTTCCTATGTTGATGATGAGGCTATCGATTTGAAGGCGTTCAAAAGAAAGAGAAAGGTAGAGCACAAAGTATCAAACAAGACAGATTATTCATGAATGAGAGATGTACTGCAAGGGTTTCGTTAGCGGGCTACGCTTCCTCAATGATGCCCATGAATGTTGGACATACATGGAACAGTTTCTCCATGTTATATTCAAAGATTGACTTTTACAGCTGACATGCGTTTGAACCCTTATTCCTTTTCCAAGAGGCTTTACCTGGGTATTGTAGTTTGTATATCTAGTGTATGATGGGGCGTGTTTCCTCACATTTTGCTGTGCATGTTGTTGTCTGGTCACAATCTGTCTTGAAATGTACCCCACTTTGGATAATAGCAACTATAATATGTAGTTACTTAGCAAAAGAACACCTCATTGGGTTTTATACCTGAGATTATGACACACTACCTTGGAGCCTTGAGAAAGCTATTTATGGATCCTAGATTAAGAATTTCTGTATTAGATTACATCCTTTTGAATAAAGAGGAGGGACATTAAGATAGGGGGGTCAGTTGATGTAAAGTCGTTCTGGTGATGTACAGGAGAATGGTAAGGCATGAAGGAAGAGGCTGGATTTCAGAGTCGACAATTTGTGGTTGAATTTGTTGCATTGCTTTCTGCTGATAGTTTCCAGAGTGAGAGAGAGAGAGGCTGTGATAAGGAGGGGCAAAGGGAGAGTGTAAGGAAACGCCTCTTTTTCCATGTTCACCCCCACATGTTTGGGCTGATGCTGCTAGTTTTTCGACTCAGAGTACACTGAGGCCTGCTAACCAGACCTCATTGCCAGTGTTCTAACCCTTTACCAAAGATTTTTCAAATTGGCTACACCCAATTGGAAAGTGATGTTTCACTTATAAATCCCTAGTAAATGGTACCCATGGCATGTACGTCAGAGTGTCTATCCATGGGTGTAGCATCTTTTGTACCACCCTGAGTGCGACAAAGTACAAAGTTGCTATCAGCCTGCAACTGCAAACTGCAGATTGACAGAGCAGTGTTTTCATTAAAACCAATGGTAAAGCCAGCCAATCCCTTAACAATGTATATATCTCCCCTAAGTAAGGCCTATAGAGCCATATGGCAGGGAGCTGTATTTTGTTCAGTAGGACATATATTTTTAATATGTCTTAACAACAATACTTACAAATTGTCATTTTGCTGTGAATAAAGTTAGTAGCCACAATTGGCTAACCCAGGGTTACTGGTTGGCAACTCAGCCCTACGAACTACTGAATGGGACTACCTAACTGGGTTATGTAATGTATCAAATTAATTGGGGCATTGAACCAGACCTGATGTCCATGTAAAATTTAATGTCACTATTAAAGTTGAGCAGCTTTTATAAGGTTGACACTTTGTACTCCAGCTAGTCCAGCTATCACACAGAGAGTTTTCTGACTGCCTGGGGAAACGTGTGACTGACTCCTCTGTATAGGAACGAAGGCAATTGGCTTAGAGTGAGGTGTCACCTCCTCTCCCAGGACGGCCACTCCGGGTGTTAGCCCAAAAGGCGAGCCTAGAAAAGTGAATTTGCCTTTGTGAGGGAAGTAGTGCCAACATCCCTGAGCAGGATGCCTTCTTTTCCTGCAGACAAAGCAGAGGCAGGGTCAAGGAGGTAAAACGCAGGCCCAAACCGATTTTACCATGGGCATGTAGCCCTGTGGTAGCCACACCTCTAGGGTGGGCTACGAAGCTCCTACCAACGGAGGAAGCGTCGCACCATCTTGAAAGTGGTAAGAATGTGGGATTCTGGGTAGCCAGATGTCACACATCACAGGAACCTCGTCACTAGGTTGGAGGGAATCCAGTAGCTCATTGGCTAGTCACCACGGGGTCCCCTCAGGATACTTTCCTGGGATAAATATGGCACCCCTGGCACTCTGACCCTCAGATCACTCTTGAATCAGAGAGGAGACCGAAGAAGGACTGCCCAGCTGCTTTTAGACCCGCACAAAGAGAGGCTGCACCGTCAGAAGGACTGCACCTGCTGCACGTTGGGCTAGCAAGGTTTTTACTGTGCTTACGGCTCCTGGCTTGGGTGAAAGTTGTTTCTCAGCCCCAGCATACTGCAATGACTCCAAGAATCAGTCGGCTGATCTCCCTGAACCACCTCCAGGGACATAAGAGCTGAAGTTGCCCAAACCGACAAGTTGGTAACCACTGCAGACGTTTTGCTGCTACCGGTCACCAGGCACCCAAAAGCCCCAAAAGCCCAAAAAGCCAAAAGTTGCACCCGATTCTGCCTGACACGGGAGTGCTAGCCCAGTCTGGATTCGTTGCACACAAGGGTCACTAGCCCCCTGCCTAAGGATCTCTTCCCAGCGGCGGTGCAGACTTACCAGTAGCTTAGTATTGGCTGACCTGCTACTGCAACATAGAGGACATTGAGGGACCCCAATCTCTGTGGCCAAGCTCACCCCACTTCCCCTGTGGACTAAGGAGCACCCACAGAGGACTATCCTTTGAGTTTCCTTTGCCTGCATCCCTCAGCATCAGGACCACTCGATTGACTTCTATGGCGGTTGTCTTTTAAAGTTTGGATCTTGCCTCAAAAACGCTGTTGGCCAGGTAACTGTCCAAAGGGTCCACTCTGGCCCCCTAGACGTCTGTCCTGCCAGGATTGGTCACCCACCTCGGGCCAGAGTAGCCAAAGTAACTGTTTCAAACTTTTCAAAAGTTTCCAAAGTTTTTGTTGACCATTGCTTGTTTACGGTTGCTAATGTCTTCTAAACCTGTATCGCTGAAACCCTCTGGTGGATTTTGCTCATTAAGAACTCTAAAAATTAATTAAAATATAATCTATTTGTAAAAATTGCTGTCTTTCTTTCTTGTGTCGTGACTTTCTTATTTCATTTGGTACTGTTAAATGCTTTACACATAGTTCCATTGCCAAGCTTTACTGCTCGTAGCCACAGCTACCAGGGTTTTTAAAAAAATATATTTTTATTTTTCATTGGCAACATAGCAAAAGCAACTGATAGACCGCAGTTCTTGAGGTCCACTCCATTGTCCGCATGTCAATAACCATAAACAACCCACAAGCCCTTCCACCTTCCAGCTCCACCAGAGACACTCGTTAGCCTATACAGATATGATAATGAATGAAAAGAGAAGTTTGTAAACAGCACCTGCATCAGATACAAACACATTTACTCCCACCAAGTCACGCCCGACTCTGTATCCCACCCATTTGCCCGATACTTTACAAAAGTTTCGGGGACAACCCTTGCTGGCATATTTAGTTTTTTCAGCCTCCATGTACATGTCTATACCCCTCCTCTATTCCTACAGTGTTGGGCACTCTCCTGTCCCCCCAATATTGAGCTGTCTCTCTCTTAGCTACCCCAGGCTGAGACCGCAAAACTGAAGTTGGGCCCAGGGTAGGTCAGTATCGTTAGGGATTCCAAAGAGGAGAAACTTAGGGTCCAATGGAATTTGTATTGATAGCATTCCACTATGTTCCCCAGTGATTCTGCTCCAGTAGGTCTGCATTCGGGGACATCTACAGATAGTATGGAAAAAGAGCCCTTATCATCTTGACATCTCAAACAGTGTGGGTTCTGAGCCCTCCCCATGGCGTGCAGTGGCACCTATCATTATACCCTCTGTGTAATATTTGGAATTGGACCAGTTTTAGCCTTGATTTTATGGCTACCTCTCCAGAGTGCATTAGGGCCACGTCACAATAAATGTCTTCCATGTCCTCCATTCATTTTTCTCACAGACCACGCAGGGTACCTGGCATGTTATTATTAAGGGTTTTATATGTGTATAGATATATGTGGAAAAAAATCGCACCCTTCCCCAGTTCTTTCATCAGTAGCCGTCCTTCAAACGGGGTAAAGTCTGGAATAACCTCACCTGGGAGCCCCTCTGCCCTCCACGCATGTCACCCCTGTGCATACTTTCGGGATTGATTCTCATGCATCTCGTACTATCGCTGAAGAGAGGAGAATGGCACAGTATCGCCAGTTTTGACCGGATCTCCCACTTTTGAGATCCCTATCAGAACCCAAGCCACAAATCCCTGCAGCGTTCGCAGTTCAGGAAGCCAGCGTCCCTCCTGCAATGGCAATTTCTTCGTGGGTTTACCATGCAATCCAATGGATTTCATAGCTCTATCGCAACCCGAGTTGCTGGGAGGAGAAGTTGAGTCCCTCATATAAATAATGTAGTCAGGACTGTGGTTTCCATTGTGACTGTTTCAGTATAAATGTTGAGTGATCTAGGAGATCGAAAAAACTGTTGTTAACATTAATGAGGGGGGACACCCAATAACAAGCGTGTATATCTGGACAGCTATTCCGCCA
The DNA here is from genome assembly GCF_031143425.1 of Pleurodeles waltl. Taxonomy (NCBI): domain Eukaryota; kingdom Metazoa; phylum Chordata; class Amphibia; order Caudata; family Salamandridae; genus Pleurodeles; species Pleurodeles waltl. The sequence goes on along the minus strand of NC_090444.1, from coordinate 1,772,904,936 downwards.
TTATATTGATTGCTGTAGAGTTTTTAGGGCTATCCTGGGGTGCTTGCCATCCCATAGTAGGGTGTACATATCTCCCTTAATCATTGTGAAGGTCTCCGGGGGGGATCAGATAATACATATTCTGCAGGGCATAAAGTAATTTAGGTAGCATCACCATCTTAAACATGAATGCTCTCCCTAACTATGTGAGGGTCTGCCCCCGCCCACCTCTCCATGTCCTCCTGGTAGGTTTGTATCACTCTCCCGAGATTGCGCTCAAAGCACATTTCCTTTCGTAATGCCATTGTTATTGCTAGGTATTTACACAGCTACCTAGGGTTGAGCCTAAGGTTAAATAAACAAGCCTGGCTGGACCCAGGATGGTATTTGGGATTGTTTTGCACAGTATCGTCCACAGCCATATAATATAGTATACTCAAATTCTCAAAGAGAGGAGGGTAAATGATAGGGTGCTAAATTTGGAGGATCTGGGTATAGCATATTAGCGGTAGTGAAAAGCAAATATTAACATTGCAATTTCTGCATGCATACCCAAAAAGTGACTTTCCCAAAATATTTTGACCCTTTGACTGAACTGCACCGAAATTTGGAAAAACAGGACCACGGTTAGGCAGACCAGGCATGTTCCAAATTTGTTCCAGATTCATCCAGTGACTAAACAAAAGAGGGTATTTCCTGCGTAAAGTCTCAGTTAAGGAGAAGTTCAGAAGCATGTTTTCACCTCATAATGTATACTGTCCTCTACCCAAAAAGATGTTGTTAGAGGAATCAATTTTAAGTTGTAGAAGAATAGCTTGATGTTGGTCATATGTTTTGTTTACTTTCTTATTTTAACAGGCACTTTCTTAAATATGAGACTCAATCAGATCTGCTGTCAGACTCCTCCCACAGTAACTATTCATGTAAGATCAGGTGCATCTCGATCACAGCAGCAGAAGAAAGCAGTTAATTTGAAACGTCCTATTTTTAAAGATGGCCAAGAAACATGTGGACGAAATGCCTACGCTAGTAATAAGTCTAAACGTACCAAAGGTCCATGTCTCATTATTCAGCGTCAAGAAATGACTGCATTCTTTAAATTGTTTGGTAGGTTGATAATTATTTTGTAAGTATACAAACTCTCTTGCATGTCTTCACGTACATCTACATAATGTTTTGCTTTTTGCTTGTTTATTTAAATCGTGCATTTGCTCTTCCTCACTGTAGGTTTGGTTATAATATGTGTTGCATTGCTTGGGTTTTACAACTGGCCATAAACCCCACATAATGACTAGTTATTCACATTTCTCTTTCTCTTTTTAAAAGAATGAACCCTCCCGTACTTCCCAGCACCCGTATCTCAATCATCTGTCTGAGAAATGTAAGCAGAATTTAAGCTGACAGCTCTTCATATGTCTTCAGCCAAATAAACTAGTATAGCAAGTGAAAACCAATGCAGCACATAAGACTTAAGGGAAGTTGAGATAGGAGAGGGAGGAACAACAAAATCTTCTCTGTGATACTGCTGTCGGAAAGATATTTGTTATTAAAAGTATGTCAGCATAATAGGTCAAAAAAGCTTGCCAGTCTTATACATGCACTTGTACCACTCACCATCCTGGAAGTCAGAAAGGACTGACTGACTCCCATGTGGTACATGTCTCAGGATACGTACTTGAGATAGAGTTTAATATATAAATAGAAAGATACATCAATGGTAAGTTCAGTCAGAGGAAAATCTTGAAAGAGCGGCGGACCCGAGAGAAAAGCTAGAACAACAAAAGTGCTTTCAAAGGGAATGCTGGATACAAAATAAGAACAACAGCGAAAAGCTCACCAAAATGCCTTTTGAGTTTCTCTGCTGTTTCTAACCTGGAAAAGGAAGGAAAAGCCGTGGCAGATACTATCTTGAAATGGTTTGTCTCAATGACATTGACTGGCACTGGTGGTAATTTTGTTTTGTGAAAAGCAATGCCTTTCCTACCTGTTGTGTTATTTGTGGCCCCTGAATTGCCATGAATCTCCTTGACACCACCACCTCCAACTACTACTCCATTTATCACTCCTCTGCCAACTTGCCCGCTGGCCCACATCCTCATCTGCCTTGGTGTTTTGCCTCTTATTTGTATATGGGTACTGAGTACAATTTCAGGTGAGTCCTCGCACCACTTCATCCTCTAAAATGCCTTACTGGTTTAGATGAGTTGAAAATCTTGAACCAACCAAGGGTTGTGGACAAAAGAAGCAGACTCCCAAGACCTATCTGCAGGGCTGTAACCCTTCCAAACAGTAAGGTTCTGTAATTGACCCTTCACACATGTGGACCGAGGGATTGCACAATCTCATATTCCCAGTCACTACTCTGTACTATGGAAGGAGGAAGAAAGAGCGCTATGTGAAGGACCAGGAGATAATGGCTTCAAGAGAGAGATGTGAAATGCAGGGTCGATTCACCAATGTATATGTGTAAGATAAGTTGGACAGATGCAGGATTGATCACAGCCGAAATTAGAAGGGTTACCACAAAATGTGGATCCAACTTTATTAGATACCCAGGAAGGTATAGGTACTGAGTGGACAGCCATACATTGTCCCCAGCCCTGTTAGAAAGGCCCAGAGAGCAATATGCATCAGCGTGTCTCTTACAAGTGGCTGTAGGGATATTCAAATTCGAGATTACATACTTTTGAATGAATTATAGCAAACATAGCAAGGCATGGTTAGAGGGACCTGGACTCGAAGCAAAGTCAATGAGTACCATCCAAATGTGATGACCAAAAGAACAGAAAAATGGAGGGAGCGGTGAAATGAGTTATGTACAAATATTGCAGTCAGAATCCATCATAGCCAATCTTCTTGGCCACGTGTAAGAAAACTGATGGTATTGTTTACTGGATTGATTAACTCCTTCATTCTATCTATCTGGTTGTGAATGATGGGGACTTGTTTTATTGTTTGCAATAGCAACAGCTTCATTAGGGAGGACTAAAAGTAAACTGGGAACTACGACCTATGACATTATTTAACAAAGCATGGAGTCGTATTTTATTAAACATGCCAGCTCAGTGTGTCATAGAGATTTTTTACAGTTCATATATATGCACTTGTACAACTCACTGTCCTGGAGGTGAGGATGAAGGGAGTCTCAGCAAGTTCATGCTAGACTTGATATGCGTTTCAGTAAAAACAGAAAGGTACATCAACAATAAGGTCAGCCAGAGGAAGAACTTGAATTGGAAGGGATGGCCAATCAAAAGGGACGCAAATGCTAAGATGGGAGCAGTAGCAACTTGCTCAGTTGGCTGAGAAGGAGGTGAAATCCTGTATGCCTTTTTAGCTTCTCTGCCATTCCTAAGCTGGAAGAGTGAGTTAACCCTTGGTGGGCCCCATCTTGAAATGGGTTATTTTAGTGCCATAGACTGGTAGTGGTGGCCATTTTGTTTTGGGAAAGTTTATTCCTTTTCCTTTGAACAAATTGTCCCTGGTCTCCCAGCTGTCATGAATCCCCTAGTCACCACCTCCAGCTCGTACTTCATCAACCACACGACTGCCTACCTACCCTCACCAACCCACATTTTGTCCTACCTTGTTTATCCTCCAGTTTAGATATGGGATCTGAGTAACAGTTGAGGTAAGACCTGACATTCTTCATGCCATACCCCATTGAGCTCGCTTAACCTCCTATCTGTCATCTCTTTGAATGCGTTTGAAACCAGTCTAAGTTCCAGATGCATTTGCGTCAGCCAGTTTGGACTGTAAATCGTTCAAATAAGGAAGAGAATAAAATACTTGGTAATCTTTTGCAGGCAAATGTATCCATCTCAAGATGACCACTCTAAGTCTTTATGTGACAATAATACTTTTTCACTACTGCCAATGACCAATAGGAGACCACTCAAAAATACAAGGAACTCTTGCTCTTAGAAAAGCCTTAAACCCCTGCTAATCAGTCAGTGTGTCTTTCAATTTTGGCCATCATGGCACTAGAGAACCTTATAATTTAACCCAGCCAGTGGGATATCCAATTGTGTCTACAAGAAACAATAATCATTAAATACAGCAATTTAATATTTTCCAAATCTTTCATTTTTTACCCTGGGACGCTGTTATATTGAGATGCATGTCTGAAAAGGTGCCCGTGATGCAGATCAGATGTACTGCAAGTGCATTTCCAGGTACCACTACAGAAAGGAAACACATGGTCCCCATATCTTCAAGGCCTCTTTGCTTCCTGCTTTGCCAACCTGTAGCACAAGCAGTTTGTATATTACTCTCAAGTCGTGAGGTGGGGACAGGAAACAGGAAAGACTGTGAACAAGGAAGCTGCACTTCTACTTGCATATATAGCGTAATAGATTTTTTAAGATCAATAGAAATACCCATATTTACTATTACTTAAATTAGGAATGGATGAACCATCCTCTGCAGTGTTTATCATACAATGCTTCTTATTCGTAATTCAAAGTAAATCTGAAACTTTTCTAATTATTTGTACGTTTCAGTGGAATATTGGCAGAGACCTAGCATTTCTCACTTAAACGTCAATATAATTCTTGAGATGTTATTTTCTCTGCACAATAACAAAGTGACCATTCCACTACATTGTAAAGAAAGCATTGCTAATTTATTTTATTGGAGGAATTAGATATACTGTTTAGACCCTTTTGGGAGCCAAATTGTTTAACAATAACTGCTAATTGAAGCCACAAACAAAACAGGTTGCATTTTAAGAACTAACGTAAAGTCAAAGCAAAATTAAGGGAAGACACACTGAAAAAATGGAAGTCTTGTGGATGTGTCAAATTCCCAAAAATCAGTTGAGATCTCTCTCAAGCTTTCAGTCACAGGCAGAGTTGTGGAAATATGTTTTTCATCACAGATTTCGCAGTTTTTTGAGTGGTGTTCAATATTTCCTGTTTGTGGTTTCAACCCCTTCCACTTGTGAAACCCATTGATTGACCCAGAAAGCTATACAATTCTGAAAAGAAGTCAAAATTCTGAATTCTGCAAGGTGTCATTTATGTAGATTTCTGAATGTTGTCCCAAATAAATGTATAATTGACATTACAAAAGTAATAAAAATAGGTAGGAAAAACTAGAAATAGATGACAATGGTTTCATATAATTTTCTGCCCTGTGTTCTACAAAAGTAATATACCATTATGTCCGTCAGGCTTTCTCCTTTTGCAGTGATATATAGTGTTGTTGGTTGTCTAAAATGACGGAATACCAAAAGCCATCAATCCAGCTGTGGTTTAAAATTATTTTTGACTGTGTTTCAACCAAGCATCAGTTCATAAGGCAACATCTAATGAATGAATAATGGGGAAAAAAGGAAAGGAATGTGTTTTTTTAAATGTGCCTAAGAATCTGAGTTTAGTAATAGTGGCTTCCCTCTTAATATGGGAATACCTGTAATATTATGTAATTCAGAGGACATTTTACAAAATGTATTCTCTTTTGTACTTTGAGTTACAGTTGGAAGCCAAGCCAAAAATGTAAAGAAATTCCATAGTAGATAAAATTCCCACACTTCTCCTGATAAACATGGTACCCCACTTATGCAAAGGGCATATTAATTTTCGTAAGGGGCAGGAAAGGCCCTCAAACATTCTGTGCAATGTCATGATTTTTTTATTTGGATTTTACAGATTCTAGGGGTGGAAGTATCTGCTGTATTTGAGCCTGGGGTTGGCCAAGACCCAAAGTAAACTACAATCACCAGTCATTTCTTTAAAATTAGGAACCTGGGGGAGTCCATAGTTGTTTGGCTTGTATGGATCCTACCCTTTTTCGTATCCAGATATCCTGCAAATATCAAATTACGTTAAAAATCACAGTTTTGCCACACACATCAAATCATCTGCAGGTCTTGATGGTTGTCTTCCATCCCACGTTGACACACTTCTCCAGGTACAAATGGTACTCCACTTAGTGGGAGGACCATCGCTGTGACTGAAAAGGCTCCAAAATGCAACATGGCAACGCCAAGAATTTGCTTTTGAATTTCAGTGATTCTGAGGATATGGATAGTTCTGGAATTTTGTGCAAACCCTGGGCTCAGAGAAATTTGCCAACCCCACGATTTCTGAAAACTAGACACCCTGGAGTGTCTAGAGTGTTGGGCTTGAGTTGATTCTAGCACATTTTCTTGCTTAAAGTGTCCTGTAAATGCCTATAATGTGAGTGAAAAAAAGCAGTTTTCTTACATTTATGTTAAAAAGAGCTGTAGATCTTGTAGCCATAGCAAAATTCCCACTGATCTGCGTTTCCTCACTTCTTCGGATGGAAACAAGACACCCGTTTGTGGGAGGGAAACTGTGACCATATGCCTTTGACCATAGGACGTCAGTGTAGTGTCAGTATAGTCTTCACATGGTCACATGTTTGGTTCTTTCTTGTCACAGGCAATAGGCCCACCCAAACATGGGGAGTATAATTTTCATCTGGAAAACTATGGAAGTGCAGGATGTTAAAATCTTTACCATTCACTGTATGTTCTCAAGTTTTCCATAACATAAATGTGTGGAATTTGTCATCGTATTTTGACATTTGCAGGGCATTTGGTTAAGAAAACGTGCAGGGATGGTGTCTACACAAGACACATCACCATTGATTTTCCTGAGCCTCTGATGTTTGTAAATGCTAGACACACCACCATTGATTTTCCTGAGCCTCTGATGTTTGTAAATGCTCCAGTTTGGTATAGGTCCCTGGGTGCTGTCCAAACTGGGTCTCAAATACTGAAACTCCCCCTTGAACACTTGGAGGAAATGGGGTTTGTTTTTGACATGGGCTGTGCATTTGGGTAAGAAAAGTAGCAAGATCTACATAAGCCACTCCGCCTTGGACTTCCATGAATATCTAGTTTTCTGAAGATGGTAAGTTATCCTAGGTGCCAGCCGACTTGATGCCCAAATCCTCCAGCCATACTGTGTTTCATGATGTCAGCACTGATTGCACGAGGATGTAGTACCATACCGTGTCCAGTATGTCGGCACTAATATGGTTAGACATTTTATCCACCGGTACATTTTCATGGAAGGACTTTTCTATGTCCTCTTTATTTCAGTTTCACATCAAGATTATGAATCTTTAAATCTCTTATCCGTTCACTCCCACTTACAAGCTCCATTGCCTAACTATGTTTTGTCTAGCAGAGTTACTTCTCTAACTAATTTTCTGATTGATTGGGGAGAAAGCCACTGCGAAACAAAATATGCAAGCAAAGCAACTCCTTTTGAATTTATCTCTTAAATTCATCAAGAATTTAAGAATTTTGCAGAGGTCACCAGTGATATTGTGTTTTAAAAAAGAAAATATGAAGAGAGGTTTTGGCTGGAAAAATTGAACTGAGCTTTCAGTACACACAATAGATATTTACTTAAGCATGTTACGTCATCCTTTTACTTCAAGCAACATAATTGTGAAATCAGACACCTTTGAAAAACAGTTGGAGCAGTTCTGTTACAAAAGCAAGATTATAGACGTTTTATGTTTTGTCATTTTGTTGTTGAGTCTGAACTGAATTACTTTGTACTTGAAAGGGAACTCTTTACCCCTGAAGATGGTGTGTACAGAATACAGATATTTTTTGATAGGTACTACAGAGCCATTTGAGATTCAGACTGATTATTGAAATTAAGTGGTTGAGAAATATTCAAAACAGGAATAGCTGTCATGTTAGATGGGCATTTTTCTTTGAACAGTATGATTTTGGTATCACCTGTAATAGAATATATTTGAGTGTCTGTCTAAAGTTAAAAAAATGTATTGTTAAATGCTTCATCCCACTTTTATCCAGAGTCATCGCTTATGATCTGCCTATAATTCATTCTCAATGTGTAGTAGGAATAGCTCAGTCTTCATGGTTCAAAAACAGATTAATATAAATACCATTCTAGTTTGACTATAGAGTGACATATTTCAGCCAACAAGCTATTTTCGCGCCAACAATGCAAGTGTAATTTGATGTTATGAAAATGTAAAATGACTCAACCATTTTTTCCACCTTCAGAAAGATGCTGTGTGTAGGAAATTGGGTTGTTAGTTGACTAGGGTATGAGCCCTGATCAAGCAGCAACCACAGTCCCTGTCGGGTTGAGGCACAAGGCAACCCCAAATTAACCTGTGCTCAACCCTCTAGTTGCTTGGCACAGACCAATCAGGCGTAACTTAGAAGCAACGTGTGAAGTATTTGTGCAACACTTCAAACTATTATATAGTGAAAACACCGGCACACAAAAGTTAGAAAAATTGTGAACTCTAACAAATGAAAAACACAAATCGGAAATCACAAAAATCCAATCAGTAGAACTGGAGTTATAAGCTTTTAAAGCTTTTAAGTGAAAATAGCGACAAAAAGTGCCAAACAGGGATATCTGGTTGTACTGGACTGGGTGAAAATCCCACTTTCAAGCCGACCGCGATGGAGCGCAGGTCGGCTACAATGACTAGATTAGGCCAGCAGAAGTTTACCTTCTCAAATTCGTGCCAAGACTCCTGTTTGCATTGGAGGGGGTCGCGAGGAGTTGGGAGAGCGTCACAGGAGTCTGTATAGCATGAAGAGAAGGCCAGCATTGCAGGTGAGCGGTGCTGGAGCTTCGCTTTGGTGGTTCTTCACTAACGTCCGATGCTGAATTACTGTGCGAGCAATAAGGGCTTGGTGCAGGCCTTGAACAGTTCATGGGTGTAAATAACCCATAAAGTTAAATTCAGTTCCCTGAGCCACCCCAAGGGCTGAGCACCTGAGGGGCACCACTTGGAGGGGTCAGGAACTTAGGGCCAGATGTAGCAAAGGATTTGCGCGTCGCAAACTGCGAAAATCGCCGTTTGCGAGGCGCAAATGCCTCTTTGCCATGCAGAAATGCATATTGAGAGTCGGGACCGACTCGCAATATGCATTTCAGAATCGCAAATAGGAAGGGGTGTTCCCTTCCTATTTGCGATTCGGAGTGGTATGCAATACCATTTGCGACCGCATATGCGGTCGCAAATGGTGTCGCAGTTACCATCCACTTCAAGTGGATGGTAACCCACTCGCGAATTGGAAGGGGACCCTTGGGACCCCTTCCAGTTTGTGAATGGACCCAAAACAATTTTTTCAGGGCAGGTAGTGGTCCAAGGGACCACTGCCTGCCCTGAAAAAATACCGAAACTAAAGGTTTCGTTTTTTTTTTTTAAAGTGCAGCTCGTTTTCCTTTAAGGAAAACGGGCTACACTTAAAAAAAAAAAACTGCTTTATTTACAAGCAGTCACGAACATGGAGGTCTGCTGACTACAGCAGGCCTCCATGTTTGCGAGTGCCTAGACTCGCTATGGGGCCGCAATTTGCGACCCACCTCATGAATATTAATGAGGTGGGTCATTGCGACCCCATAGCGAGTCGCAGACGGTGTCTGAGACACCGTTCTGCATTGCAAATTGCGCCTTGCAATTTGCGAGTCGGAAGGACTCGCAAATTGCAAGTCGCAATTTGCAATTTTCCTGCATCTGGCCCTTACTGCGGTTGGGTCCACTACCTGGTGCAGAATGTTGAGGAGCTTTTTATGCCCTTGAGGCTTAGATCAGGAGGTCAGCAGATTAGCCCCTAGAGCCACTCTTGTGTCCTGGGTTCAAGGATGAAGTTGCAGGTCCAGTTCTCTGTTCACCCAGGTCAGAGGGCAGCAGTTCCTTCAGAGCAGGAGTCCAGCAATGTCAGTACTTTCATCAGCACAGTAGTCGTTCTTCCCGGCGGAGTGTCCAGAGGTCCAGAAGTGTACAGAAGAGTTGGTATTTGAGGTCCAGTATTTATAACCATTTTTGCCTTTAAAGTGGGGAGAAGCTTCTAGAGGTATGCTTTGAAGTGAACAGGTGCCCTGCCTTCCTGGCCCTGGCTCCAGACTAACTACAAATAGTGCCACCATAATGCAAATCGAGTAGCCCAAGCCTACTCTGTAATTGTACGTGCAGGAAGGCTTATTATTATTTTTTATGATCTCTGGGAGGGGAGAACTGCATACCTCTGTTTGCGTATTAAAGTGGTCCTCATGGAAGTGTAAACCCAGCTTGCACAGGCTGCATGCCCCGGATGGCATCTGTTCACCAGATGCGTCAGCTGTGTTGGAATCCTCCTCTCTAAAAATAAACACTTCAGCTTGATACAGTGAAAAGCTACTATGTTTTGTCTTTAGGAGCCTGGGAAGGATTGCTGGGCTGACAGAAAACAACACCTGGCACTTGTGCCCACTAAGCAGTAAGAGAATGTACAGACAGAATCCAAAGAAAGTGGCTTCATAGCAATTAAAATTACAGTGTTTCAAAACAATGACACAAAAGAAAAAATGTGAAATGTAAAACAATGCAAGGCAAATAAATTGTGATTTCTAGAGTGCTAAAACATTAGGCATAACTATAGTGAGTCCATGCACAGGCCTGATGACAAGTGCAGGCTCGGGATTAGGTGATTTTCTACATTGAAATTGTTCACTAGTGGGCCTCATAGGGTTTGTAAAAGCTTGCCCGATGGCACTAGCAGGGGGTCACAGGCATACACCACTCTTCCCAGTGGCACCTGGGTTTGTGAGTTGCTTCAGAAACTTGAAATCGGGGCTCCGAGTCCCTGCAGGTCAGCAGTACCAACGTTCACTTTCCTCTTCCAGCTCTGTGTCCAGTGGCAGACTTCTAAGCTCACTCAGCATTACTTTAAAGAAGTCATCACATCGATGAAACATGTAATGTGTTTAGCAAGGAGTCTGCATATGATAATACTTTTTTTAATAGTACTGCCTCAGGCTGATGTGTGAGACTACAGAGCTTTAACTAATGCTTATGCCTCAAGCCATAAGAAACCGAACATATTTACTTTAGGATTACCGTGATAGCTGATGATTTCTTGCTTTAGTCAACACCATCTTGTTTGCCCATGTTATCCTTAGTAGTGCAGGCTGTACCGCTTCTGATGTATTGACATCTTTTTAGGTTTCGTCTGCTCAGCACTTACACTTGTGAAAACTGAGGTATTTAATATAAATCTTAAAATGGTCTTAGAACCTGCCCCCTTGTTTTCCTTGCTTTTGATTGGTTCCTGTGCTTGCCACCTACTTTTTCTCAGTTTCTATTGGCTGTTGCGCTTTTTCCTGCATTTACCATTGTTTGTTCTTCATGTGTTTGCTCTCATCAGTGTCCCAAAGCCCATGTACTGTGTTCATCCGCTTTGGTTTCGGAACTTCGTTTCTTAATTGATTTGCTACTTTACACATAGCGTTTCACAGGCAGAGAGAGATTAAGTGATGTGCAGAGAAACACTGGATGTTGTGCCTCCCTCTGACACTCGAATCCTGATTGCAACAGCGCTCACCAGTCCACCCCCTCCACCCCCCCCCAGGGAAAGGCACACTCAACAGTGCCCTTGGGGCAAAAGCGGGCACCCACTCTAGTGCTCCCTTTTGTTGCGAGGCTAGTGCTTGTTCCTTTGGCCATTGCTTTTAATGCAACAAAGCTGCTGTTTTTCACCCCATAATGTTAGAAAACTAAACATATTTCCACAAATAGACATTTTAAAACTACACTGCTACTGTTGCATTTGCAATCGTTTTGTGGTCTGTCCTGCTGTCATGCATGTGTTCTTTCTAGATATCGACTGGTATATTCTGCAGACTAAATCAGCATCGGAGCTGTGTGTGCGGAGTCTCTCCCATCCCTTGGTTCCTAAAAGTCAATAAATCTATTATACGAATTACAATTGTGATTGACGAATTTTGCACTGATGATTGGGCAATTGTGCACATTCTGTTACCTTGGCCAATCTGTACGTAACGTAATGCCATTTTCCTTTGCTTCAAATGTAGTAATTGTAATAGCATTTTTCATTGGTCGGTGTGTGCAAATGGAACTGAAAGATTGCACAGTTACCTGTGGAAAATGTTCTCAGTTTGAGTGGCCTAATGCATGTAACTACACAGTGCTAGGAATGTTCTGCTCTGCTGTTTTTGACCCCATAATGTTAGAAAACTAAACATATTTCTACAAATAGACATTTTAAAACTACACTGCCAATGTTCTCAGCATTTACAATCATTTTGTGAGTCCCGCCAATGTGGACATCGTTGTGACAACTCTGTTGATGAAACAGGCAATTTTAAATGCATAAGTAAATACCACAAAATCATTGGTGTACATGAACCTTTCACTCAGATGTAAACTAAACGTGTGAAGGAATTTAATATATTATTAGCCAACAGCCCTCCAGCTCTACTGTATGATGCATGTAAAAGGCAAGCAGTGAAGCTTGTTCTGCAGGAAAGTCACAGGCTACTTTCACAGACTGCCTTTACTGTTCCAAGAAATCGCTCCGGGATGACCCACTGATCGCAGCAAACGTGTGCTGATGTCAACTTTGGCTGGCCTGGCCCGAGAGCCACTTTCTGCTCATGTATTACCTGGAGCACATAGAATGCAAGGTTCAATTATGCAGAAAAATCCTTGACAAGGTGATGATTGGTGACAGTGTTTTCTGATTGAAAATATACCAAAAATCTATTGCTTTTACATGATTAACTGCATGTGCACAGATCTTTCTCCTACTAGAGAATGTGACATGTAGTTTGAAGATGAGTGCCATTGAATAAATTCATAAAGATTATATTGAATAGATGGGCAAACTGTCTACCCTCTCAGAACGTATCTCTAACAACCTGTTTGAACATTGACATTTTGAACCTTAATTACTCGAGAGAAATCTCAGCATAACTAGTTTTTCATGAATGCAAATGATCAACAATCATTTTGACACTCTGGAGTATGTATGAAATGTGAACATTTTAACTAGTCTTTCCGTAACGTATATTGCACAACTATTCACCCGGCCATAACTTACAACAAAAAAACTGCTTATTATTAATCACATAGGCGAAACCTAATGCATTTACCAATGCTTGTTTACGCTAGGCAGCACTTAGCGAGGAATCACAAAAAGCCAGGTCAGTGTCTAGTTGTTTAAATTATTTGTATCTTTTCTCAAGGCTCTTTGTGCCTTTCTCGTAGGAATGCTACATACCTGGAATGATCCCACTATTTTGGTTTTTGTCACGTATGTTCTGCAGACATCTGTGTGCAGAGTCTACATACACTCCTTATATTGGAGAGAGGTGATGAAGGGGAAATTAACATTGATTCTCACTGCGCTGAGGGGGAAACCCTTGTCATTTTGGTGATATTACTATTTATTTATATTCCTTAATAAACTTGTTCAGACTTTAAGCAGGTACGTGAGAGGATTCTTCTTCTAGATTCTTCATTCTGCTTGATTTTCTGTGTTGATTCTCATCTTGTGTGTTGCATTTCCACGTTTGGCATGTGATTTTCATGTGTTATGTGACAAGACTGAAAGTCCAGGACTCCGCTCCACGTTCTTAAATGTGCCTAACATCAGCTTCTCCTACGGCTGAACCTCTATACATCTATCCACCTGAGTTTTAGCACCCAAAATCCAGATGCCTGTGCGTAGTCCATTGCATGGCTGAGCTGTAAACACAGTGGTATACATCCACCTGTCTAAAAAGCCAGAGATCCCAGGCAATACTACATAAATCCACTTGTCAGAATTTCATATATCTCATTGCATAAACCCCACAATCTGTTTAGTATATCTTGGATTATTAAGATATGGTAGTAACTGTCAGATATAATATATAATATATAATAGTATAATGGGGTTTAACCCTGTTTAATCTATGACAGGCCTGCAGAGATCTCAGGGTATTCTGAGGGTATTAATACCACACGTTAACTGTTAGAGCCGCAGCAATTTTAGGGTTCAGATGTTATTCTGCAGTTGTCAAGGTTACAAAGATCTTGGGTTCTAAACCCTATACTGCACCTATCAGGACAGCAGAGAGTTCCTGGTGTAAAGTGCATTCAGTACCTGTTAGGGTTCGACGTATCTATGACATCAGTCAGGGCTGCATAGATCACATGGAATTACAAGCATTAGGCATCTGTCAGAACTACAGAAATCTTGCAGAGATCTCTAGTTAAAAACTGTATACTGTACCTTTCAGGTTTGCAGAAATTCAGTGTATTAACCATTTACTGCACTTGTCAGAGCACCACAGATCTCTTGAATAAATGGGTATTGACAAATACCAGTAGGGGAAAGACTACAAGAGAGGTCATGCGATTAACTGCATATTGTGCCTTTCACAACTGCAGAGATTGGCAGCAGTTACCTCTGGTATAGTCACTACAGTTATACTTCTTATTGTTGCATATTTCTCCGATAGTACTTTAAGGGGCCTTAGAACAGAAAGAATTACAGTTATGACTTTGGTTAATAGTAATTTCGTCCATTTATGGGATATATATAAAAGAGTGTGTTAGAAATTGGGTGTCTGGGGGTGGGGCTAAGTGCCAGCTAAGATGGCCACACATTAAGGCAGCTCTGTGATTGCCACCTAATTATCCCTACTCTCCGACACATTCTCTGCATCTACAAGCCATCTGGAGCTGGAGTAAATGCTAGGGTCTCAAAACATGCGGATTGAGCCATGAAGAGTGTCTAGACACAGTCAAGCCTGGGTGCAAGACTCCGAGGAACGGGGTAGGCCCAAACAGAAAATTGAGGCCTGCGGCACGGAGCGGCCGGAGATAACCCCTGACGCCATACCCCTCCGGGACACAGGAGAATGCCCTTTGGGCATTGGAAGTGAGGCCCGTTGTACCGACAGCACAGAGTTGTCTAGAACGACTGGCAGCCTGGGACTGCAGAGTGTGATCCACCTTCTCTACTGGCAACACGATCTGCGCTGTGGCCCTACTTGAGAGTCGTGGCCTACTGTGAGGTGTCCCGAGCAGTTGCGGATGCTCTGAGGCGCACGTCGGTGGGCCTCCCACTCTTTCCAGTGTCTGTGGCAGTGCCAGGTGGGGTGGCACCCATAAATACAGAACAAAAATGGCTGTAAGAAGCCATGGGTGCTGCTCCAATAGATAGTTATCGCTTGGGCCCCTGTGGGCAGACTTCTGACCCTCACTCCCCCAGCACATAAGTGGGAACACTGAAACAGCGAAGTATGTGGGGGACCTTGATGCCTTCCTGCCCAAATACATTTCCGTGAAGGGGTCCGGTAGCACACCAAAATGCTGAGACAATGTGACCTATAATGGCTGATCTGTGACTGAGGGGACCGGTTTATTGATTGGCACACTTCGATTGAGAGCCCGCATAGACTAACTGATAACTGCAGAGGGGCACTTATTAATCTCCCCATCCCCCCCACCCTGCCATGGGGGCTGACATTAAACACCAATGCAACACCCTGGGTGCAGTGGTTGAGATAAGTACCCGGCTGGCTCAAACGCAACACTGCAATCCAACAGTCAAGAGAGACCGAGACACAGGCGAAACAGAACGTGGAGACGGGTCCCAGAGCCATGGTGAGAAACCAGGGCCTAAAAATATCGCACCTATATGGTCCCCGTGGTGGCATCTGGTGCTGGAGCGTTAGTGTGGGGACAGTTCAGGAGGGTGGTCCGAGAGACAGGGAACAGGAGATCCATTGCTTTGTGAAATAATAGAAGCCATACAATCCCTGAAGGGATCAATAGAGCCTAAGCTAGATGTAGTCACTGTGGATGTCAACGTCCTGCTGGCTCATTTTAGAAAGATCACTGACATAGTCACTGTGGCTGAAACCCATATTAACAGATTACTGTCAACGACTAAACGTCTGGTGGAACAAGTGCACATTCTGATGAATCAAAATGCTGCCATTGCAGCCAAGCTGAAAGACCAGGAGGGTGGAGCTAGACAGAACAGCATACTTGTGGTGGGGTTCCCCGAGGGTACAGAGGGCCCCACTGCTGAACTTTTCATGTAAAACCTAATCCCAAAAGATTGTCAAAATTGCGAGTGGTGGCGGTGGGCAAAATTTGGTACTTCACCTTCCCAGAGGAAGCCTGGAACTGTCTTTTAAGGATGGCGTATTGCGAGCCGTAAGGGGGGAACAAACTTAAAAGCATGGATGTGCTGGTGACAAACACGAGTATAGGTGCTCTAAATCCCTAGAGGGGGAGGAGGTGCTAAATTCCAGACCGAACCCCTGAATACATACATTCCAAGCAAGGGAGAGTGGTAAACTGTAACATGACTGCAATACCTGCAGCACTCTTTGGGTCCTGACAGGGGAAATCTACCTGCCCCACAGATATGAAGAGATATGCCACCTGTGGGGGTGGTTGGGGGGAGAGGTGGGAGAAATGGAGGAAATGTTATGTAGATGCTAAACTTAACTAATAGCTGTAAGGGATGTATTACGCTGTTGATGTGTGGTCTAAGGAAACTTGGTGCAGCAACACTAGCCTACCCTCTGCAGTTAATTATGTTTCTGGGGCGACGGGCAGTCTCCAAGTTGAGGGAGTGGGACAGCTCACAGCTGTGGAATGGTTTGCTGCGACAGGAAAGTGTGGACATACGGAGGGGAGGGGGTGGTGTCGTGACTACCTGGATGAGCTATAGCCCGTCACTCCAATAATAATAGCAGAGTCATTTAACCATACTGATATGGAACGTTAATGGGCTAGGGCGCAAAATGAAAAGTAGCATAGTTCTTCAATACCTCCGTTGCCAGTCACCAGATGTGGTGCTGCTGCAGGAAACGCACCTGCGAGGAAATCACTTTCAGGCCATTGATAGGTTTGGATATGTCCTGGCGGCACATGGTGTCCATTCATCCGACACCACAAGTGTGGGTATTCTTATCAAGAGATCACTCCCCTTCACACCCAGCCAAACGTGATCAGACCCCCTGACCCGCTTTGTAGCACTCGCGTGACACTGGGAGGATTTCTCATTGAATATTTGTTCATTATATGCACGGCAGAGGAGAGGGCGGCTCTGGAAGAAGACCTAATGAAAGAGGAAATGGGTGTAGCGATTCGTAACCTCCAATCGGGGAAGTCACCTGGTCCTAATGGCATCTCGCCAGAACTGTACAAGGGCATGGTGCACAAGGTTGCGGAACCTCTACTGGCCATGTTCCAAGAAGCGCGTGCAGTTGGCATCTATCAATGGATCAGCGCTAAGCGACCATAGTAGTTATACACAAAAAAGGAAAGCCAGCATCTGACTGCGGCTTTCTACCGACCCATTTCCCTACTAAATTTGTAGGCCAAAGTACTGCCCAAGGTCTTGGCCACCAGACTGGAAAAGGTCCTCTCCTCGCATTAATCTTCCCCATCAATCAGGTTTTATGCCGCATAGAAGCACTCAGATAAACCTGTGGTGCCTATACAGAGTCCTGCACACGACTGACATTTATAGAAGACCACAACATCCTCAACATCTCCCAATCCTGATCCAGGAAAAACCATAGCACTGAAACAACCCTCTTCGCCGCAACAGACAACATTCGCTCCCTGCTGAACAAGGGAGAGACAGTGGCACTCATCCTATTAGACCTCTCGGCAGCCTTCGACACAGACTCCCATCACACCCTGATAAGGCTCCACGAAGCCGGCATCAAAGACAAGCCCCTCAACTTGATCCAGTCCTTCCTCTCTGGCAGAACTCAGTGAGTGAGACTCGCCCCCTTCCTCGCAGACCCCACACCCACCACCTGCGGAGTGCCCCAGGGATTCTCCCTCAGCCCCATGTTGTTTAACGTCTACATAGCCCTGCTAGCCATCCTCGTCAGAAGCTATGGAATCAACATCATCTCATATGCTGACGACACCCAACTTATCCTCTCCATCGAACTCGACTAAGCCAGACACAACTTCCACAAAGGCATGGAAGCAGTCGCCAACTGGATGAGATACAGCTGCCTTCAACTCAACACAAACAAGACGGAAGTACTCATCATGGGCCCTAAACCCAACACGTGCCCACCTCCACCACCCAAGCCCGAAATCTTGGAATCGTCCTGGACTCCAACCTCAGCATGAACCAGCTAATCAACTCAGTCACCTCCACCTGCTTCCGCACCCTCCACCTCCTACGCAAATCCTTCAAGTGGATCCCCTTCAATCATAGAAAGACCGTCACACACGCCCTGATCACTAGCAGACTGGACTACGGCAACGCACTCTACGCCGGAACCAACAAGAAACTCACCCGCAAGTTACAAAACATCCAGAACGCCGCCGTCAGACTGGTCTTCAACCTACCTCGACACTGCCACATCTCACAACACCTGTGTACCCGGCACTGGCTTCCGACAGAAAAAAGAATCACCTTCAAGATCCTCACCCACGCACACAAAGCCCTCCACAACACTGGACCAGCCTACCTGAACCACGACTCAACCTACACGTACCCCACAGCTCTCTCTCGCAGAAGTACCCCGCATCAGGAAAACCAGAACAGGAGGACGCTCCTTTTCCTACCTTGCAGCCACTGCCTGGTACGCCCTTCCTCTCCACATCATACAAATCACCTCCCTCCTCAGCTTCATGAAGGAACTGAAGACATGGCTTTTTCAATAACCACCTCACCGGGCATACGCTACCCTACCCGCCACCCACTCCACCCCACGCCTTGAGACCCTAACGGGTGAGTAGTTGCACTTTACAAGCACTGATTGATTGAACCCCGATAGCTGAGCCAGCTGTGCTCATGGCCCCAGATGCCACAATGGCATTCAACAGTAATGAATAGAACTACCTCTAAGGTTGGGCTTTGGCACCCAGTTCTGTGGCTGGG
The DNA here is from genome assembly GCF_031143425.1 of Pleurodeles waltl. Classification (NCBI taxonomy): domain Eukaryota; kingdom Metazoa; phylum Chordata; class Amphibia; order Caudata; family Salamandridae; genus Pleurodeles; species Pleurodeles waltl. The sequence continues at coordinate 1,772,886,281 of NC_090444.1, read as the reverse complement.
TAAAACGTCTGTACCAAGAGCCACTGGCAGGGTTCAGGGTTAATGGTGAGGTGTCCTGCTGTTTTCCCATACAAAGGGGCATGAGGCAGGGGAGACCGCTATCCCCCATGTTGTTTCGCTGGCCCTGGAGTCTTTAGCTATGTGGGTACGTCAAGATTAGCTCATCAGTTGCATATGGAGTGGATGGGGCTGGGAAGAGCAAATCTCTCCCTATACACAGACGATGTGCTCTTTTTTATCACTACCCCTACCTTTACCATTGACAGAATATCACAAGTGTGCATCATCATAGGTAATAATTAGGGATACCGGATAAACTGGACAAAATCCCTCGTCTCCCCTCTGGTGAGTGGAGAACTAAGACTTCCCCCTCGCTGCCCGGCCACATTGGTGTCTGATGGTTTCCGGTCACTCTGGATCCAGCTGCATTTATGCGAGAAAACCTACTTCCTCAGCTAGAATGCGTAGAGATATGTTGCACTGGAGGACCCTTCCACTCACGATAATGGGAAGAGCCGCCCTATACAAGATGATGACCCTTCCTGACTATTATATGTTTTCAAAAATACACTTTTAAAAATACTCCCAATTTTGTTTCTGAAAATACTATAGGAGGTCAGACTATTACTCCGGGGGTGGGAGGCCATGTATTGCACTGCGCAAGCTGCAAAGGTGAGTTTACAAGGGAGGGCTGGCCATCCCAGATATACTCAGATATTACTGGGCGACACTGCTGGTGGTGGTGAATGAGTGGGAGTTTCACTGTGAGGAAGCAACGTACCATGTCGATAGAGATGAAATGAGACGAGGGGGATCCTTTACAGACGAGCGAGGGAGCAGACACTACTGACAAACACATAAACAGTAGTGAAGGTGTGTCAAGAAGCCACTCACTATCTGGAATGGAACCAGTAGACTGACTGCACAAACCCCACTATAGGACAACGACCTTCTACCAGAGATGGGTACCCTACAGGGATTCTCAAAGTGGACCCTTATAGGCATAGAGCACCTGGGGGACATTTGGATGAAGACTTCACAAATTACCTTTGAATGCCTGCACCAGGAGTACCAACAAGCTGATTTTGAAAGATACATGGATTTGCAACTGAGCCATGCCCTTCCAAGACACCTGGTCGAAGGGGAGCAACTACCAGAGGCGACTGTTGGCGGACTGCCTTCTCACAGACCACATAGAGGAGCACGACATCTCATCGGAAATTAATCAATAATGCGCCAGACCCAATGGTGGCGCTGAAGGGAGTATGGGAGGGGGACTTAGGAACTCTTAACGATGATGACTGGGCCGAAGCCCTCAAGAGCTCGCGTGAAATAGCAACCCGGGTTCAATTCTGTTTATTGCAGCTTCAAATCCTCTATAGGTTCGATGTCTCTAGGGTGTTGCTCCGTAAAATAGGGAGGAGCTCCTCGTCCCTCTTTTTGAGGGGGGGAGAACAAGAGGGCACATTCTATCATATCTTATGGGAGTGTCCCAGGATACACAGTATTTGGAGGCAGTGGTGCAGAGAATAACTCTAGTACTAGGGGAGATATGAAATGGCTCCTCTTGTCTATTAGTGGGGAGACCTCCTGGTCCAAAAAAAACAAATGCTGGCTTAAGCTGGCAGCAAGGGTGGCCAAAAGAAATAAAGCTGCGTCTTGGGCACAGCCCACCTACCAATAATAGAAGACTGGGAAGATGACCTAGACTGGTGCCAACACGCAGAGCAAACTGTATATCAAAGTAGAGGCACAGAAATGGGAAAAGATTTGCCCCCCCCCCAGGAGATCTTTTCAAGGGAATTAAACTGAGGGGTGGCCACATAAATGCTGTTCATAACAATGGGAGCACTGGCTTACGTTTGCCAATGTCTAAGTGCTTGATAATAACCTGTTTTGGTCAAATGTATACAAGATGATAGTTGCAGTTTGCCTACTGTATCCACTGTATCCTGAGTGATGTTCAATAAAAATAATTAAAAAAAATGAAATTGGGTCTCTAATTGGCAGACGTATGCACCCTATCCAAATAGAGACCACATTCCTAATCAGGGTAAGTCAGATACACACTTTAAATTAATCTGTGCTTACCATCTGGTAGCTTGGCACAGAGCAGTCAGGCTTAACCTAAGAGGCAATGTGTAAAGTATTTGTGCAACACACACACACACACACAGTAACACAATGTAAACACCACAAAAAATCTCCACAGAGGTTTAGAAAAGTAAAGGATATTTATCTGAGTGAAATAAGACTAAAACCACTAAAATCAAGAGAGAAATACACCAGTTCCCCAATTTGTAAGTAACTGCAAGTACAATGCTGAAACAATGCAGGCGCTCCCCTTCTGAGTTTACGGTAATACTTTACAGGTGAGTGCGAGGAGCGCACTCAAGATTCTGAGCTTTGGTGCGGTCTTCCCGACCGATCGGTGAGTACAAATCCAGCCAACAGAGTCAAATGTGGCAGGCAGGCTGCCGTTCTGTGCCTTGCCAGGCACTATCACACGGCTGGGAAATACACAAGTGACAGTGATTACAAGTTGTACAAGTGATGATAATAGCGAAGTGCACAACTGACGATAACAAAATGCACAAGTGACGATGATAGCATAGTGCACCAGTGACGATGGTAGCAAAAGGTCCAAGTTAGGATGATAGCAAAGTGCACCAGTGAGGTTGATGGAAAAATGCACAAGTGACAATGCAGCCGCTGTCTGAGGCCAAGCGATTGTAACGGCCTCACGGGTCCCAGCTCAATGGCACAGTTCCTTTGTGATCAACTGCAGTCACACTAATCCCTGTCCTGCAGCAGTAACAAAGCCTTTGTAGCCGCATGGCCTGCTACAGCAATGCAGGTGCAGTGTCAGAGGAGCTTCCCTCAGTTCGGCGGTGACTTCTCATCTGCAAGTGAGGTTCTGGGGCACACGCACTGAATTTGGCAAAAAGAGGGAGCACTCAACACATGTTGAGTCGGAAGGAACAAGGCCAGGGATGCTCCTTCACGGCTCTTGGTCCAAGCACACTACTGCCAGACTGTCAGGTGGCAGAGTCCCATGGCATAGGTATTTAGGTGCAACCTTTGATGGCCCTGAGATTGCAAAAACAGGGGGCAAGCCAACAAGTCCTTGGAGAACACTTAGAAAAATGCAGAGTTCAGCTCTCCTTCTGCAGAGTCAGAGAGCTGCAGGGTAACCAGCAGAAACGCAGTCCTTCCAGAAAGTGTAAGTGTGGGCCCTTCTCAGCCTCCCTGTCCAGGAAGACCCATCGGTATGCATATGAATGCAGATGCAGTTGAGTGTCCTCTGTTGTGTGTGTCTGGAGGGAATGCACAAATGTAGCTGTCGACCAGACGTGTGTTGGAGACAGGCTGACAGGCACACAGAGCAGTGAGAGCAGAGAAATACCTATTTTCTAAAAGTGTCTTTTCTAAAATAGTAATAAATCTGAAAAGAGGATTTATCATTGCCATCATTCCAATGATATGAAACATGATATGAAACATGATGCAGATAGTCCTTCCTGATCAGGAATTACAGCTTAAAAGTAAATTAAGTGTTAGGAATTGGGTCTTTAGGTGGCAGAGGTATGCATCTTGTCCAAGTAGGGACCACAGTCATAGTCAGGGTAAGTCGGATACACATCCAGATTTAATCTGTGCTCATCCTCTGGTAGCTTGGCACAGGGAAGTCAGGCTTAACTTAAGAGGCAATGTGTAAAGTATTTGTTCAACACTCCATACCAGTTTAGGAAAATAGAGAATATCTATCAGAGTAAAACAAAACCAAAACAACAAAAATCCAAAAGGTAGAAGTCGAGATATGATTTTTTAAAATCATTAGTGGTCAGAAGGCTATTTGAGGTCGCGAGGAACTGGTGCAAATCCAAAATCCAGGCTGACCATGATGGAGGGCAGGCCAGCTACAGAACCCACGCGGGGCCCACTTAAACAATATCTTTGATTAAGCAAAGTGTCATGGGCACAATTCGTCTGTATTTTCCACGCAGTTGGGTCACTGCGTCGCCATCAGGCTCCACTGAAGTGAATGTGATGCGTTGTTGGGGCAAAGTTACAGAAGTGCAACTCACCAACGCTGTCAGCCACTCCACCACACCAGACGCAACAGATGCCAATGATGCTGCATGCAATCTACACCGCTGGCTATGGAAATGCACCAACAGCATAGCCCTGCTCAAGAAACCAGCTTGAAACCGACAAATCAAAACACCTAAATGGTTCACGACAAACCTACAAGAGTCCAAACGCTCCTGTAGATGACTGGAACGGAAATGGAGGAACAGCAAATTAACCGAAGACTGCATTGCCTACAGGAATGCAGTCCCCATGTAACACTAGAAAAATCAGAGCCGCCAAGAAAGCAGCCATTCAAGAACGCCCCAGCTGCAGCGCTCACAACAGCAAAGAGCTCTTCACCATCATCAAAGAATTCACAAAGCCTGGGACAGACACCTCATCCATCCCTCCCTCCCTCCCAAGACCTCCGTGACGACCTTGCCATCTTCTTCCCTGAAAAATCCAGGACATTTACGAAGGTTTCAAGAACTGAAACCCTCCTGAACGAATCACATATACCACCACGGACCCAGCACCACACCATATCCTGAACTCCTGGACCCCCATCACCAAAGAAGACACCCAAAGACTCATCCACTCTGGAGCACCCTCGGATCCATGCCCTCATCACATCTTCAGCCTGGCCAGCGCCACCATAGCACTTGAGCCCTGCCGAACTATCAACCGATCCTTCAAGACGCCACCTTCCCCATCAGATTGGAAGCACGCCGAGATCAACCTGCTACTCAAGAAACCCACTGCAGACCCAAGGGAGCTTAAGAACTACAGACCCATCTCTGTGCTCCCTTTCCCAGCCAATGTAACGGAAAAGGCCGTCAACCAGCAACTCACTGAATTCCTCAAGACGCACCAAATCCTAGACCCTTCCCAATCCGGATTCAGGAGCTACCACAGCACCGAAACAGCACTGCCAGCAGCCACCGCCGACATATGCTCCATACTAGTGCATGGAGGCATGGCCGCACTCATCCTACTGGACCTCTCCACTGCATTGGACACCATTTCCCACCACACCCTCTGCGCCAGACTACACAACACCGACATCTGAGATAAAGCACTGGAATGGATCTGGTCCTTCCTCACTGGAAGAACACAGAGTGTCAGACTACTGCAGTTCATATCAGAACCCAGAGATACATGCTGCAGCGTACCCTAAGGATGATCACTCAGCCCGACGCTTTTCAACATCTACATGGCTCCGTTAGGCAAGATAACCAAACAACACTGGGGAAACGATACCCAACTGATCCTCTCCCTGTCCCATGACCCTGTGAATGCCAAGAGAAGATTCCACAATGGGATGAGAGCAGTCACCGCTGGATGGAAGCCAGCTGCCTCAAACTCAACTCGGACAAGACAGAGATCCTCGTAATCGCTCCACCCCGTCTGTCTGGAATGACTCCTGGTGGCCCAACGCACTGGGAAACGCCTCTACCCCCACAGACCACGCACACAATCTAGGCATCATCCTGGACTCCTCACTATCTGTGACCCGCCAAGTCAACACAGTCTTTCCGTCATGCTTCCACACTCCGCGAATCCTTTGAAAGATCTTCAAGTGGATCCCCTCGGACACAAGGAAGACAGTCAACCACACACTCTTCACTAGCAAACTGGACTACGGAAACTCACTCTATGCTGGCATCACCAAGAAACTGCAATCAAGACTACAAAGAATCCAGAATGCAGCAGCCAGACTCATCTTGGACATCAACAACACAGCCACATCTCCTCCCACCTCAGAGACCTACACTGACTCCCAGTCAACAAGCGCATCACATACAAACTCCTGATCCACACCTACAAGGCACTACACAACTTAGGACCGGCATACCTCAACCACTGCCTCGTCTGCTACGGTCCCAACAGACAACTCTGGTCATCCCAGTCACCCTCGCAGCGTTACCAGGATCCCAAAAAGCACAGCAGGAGGAAGATCCTTCTCCTACCTCGAGCCTGGACATGGAACACGCAACCTCTCAAACTCGGGCATAGAGCATCACTCAAGCAGTTCATGAAGGACCTCAAGACCTGGCTCTTCGATTGAGCAGCATGCCCACAAACAGCACCTTGAGACCCTACAGGCTTTAGAAATGGCCGAATGATTGGTTGTTGAGCCGCGCAGAGCGTCCTAATTGAGCAGCGCAGGCTGTGAATCTGCAGTCGTCAAGTAGCATCTGTGTCGACATCGAGGGAGCAATGCCTTGTGATTTCTTCTGCACTTGATTTTTGCAGACATGAGCTGCAGAATCCACTTCTCAGGCCAGGAACTGGAGAGGGTCACCTCAGCCAAGTGTAGGACTCACAGATGGCAGAGTCCAGCAGCACCAGGAGAGTTGCAGGCAGTCTTTGATGTCCTTGAACTGCAGGAGAAAAGGGGACAAGTCAACAAGCCCTTGGAGAATCTTGGGTTCAAGGAGGTAGAGAACAGGTTCAGTCCATATCAATGCAGGCAAGAAGCAGCAGGCAGCAATCCAACACAGCAAAACAATTAGCAGTTCCTCCAACAGCACAGCAAGCAGTAGGCCAACACAGAAGTGCAGTTGCAGAGTGGCAGTCTCTCCTGGCAGCACAGAAGTCCTTCTTCCTGGCAGAATGTCCTTGGTTCCAGTAGAGTTCTGTTTTGGTGGGCTTTGGGGTCCAGTACGTATACCCAAATATGCCTTTGAAAAGGTCTCTTTGAAGTCTCCCCCACTTCAGATGTTCCTTTGAAGATAACAAGGTCCCTGTCTTTCTTTCCCTGGCTCCAGACACTCTGCAGGGGTTATGCATCTCTTTGTGTGGTGAGAGTAACAGCCATATTCAGGTGCAAGTAGGGAGTGCTTATCTCTGCCCCCCCATCAAGTCAGTGAATGGCCCATTAAGGCCTATTATGTCACACCTAAGCTCCCATTGTGTGTGACTGTCTAGAGGGAATGCACAAAACCCAGCTGTCGCCAACCCCAGCGGTGTAGTCAGAGACAGGCAGAGGCACAGACTCAGAATGGTTAAAGTAAGAAAATGCCAACATTCTAAAAGGTGCATTTTCAGACTTACAATTACAAATCTGCCTTCTAAGTTCTGATTTAAAATTGTTGTCCACAGACCCCAACCTCCAAATTTCTATCTTTTCCCAATTGGAAGTTACACTTAAAGGCTGGCTCGAGGTAACCCCAATTTTAACGTATGGGAGAGATTCACCTTGTAGTAGTAAAAAACGAATTTAATAGTTTTTCATCAACAGGACATGTTAAAATTAAAAGTACATGTCCAATTTTTTAAATACACTGCATACTGTCCTTGGAGCTAATTATCTGTGACCCAGCAGGTCAACACCATCTCCTCCTCCTGCTTCAACACCCTCTGCTTGCTTCGAAAGATCTACAAATTGATCCCCACTGAAACCAGAAGAACAGTCACCCAAGCCCTCATAAGCAGCAAACTGGACTACGGCAATGCCCTCTACACAGGGGCCACGGCAAAACTCCAGAAAAGACTCCCAACGCATCCAGAACGCCTCCGCACGCCTCATCCTGGACATTCCCCACCACTGCCACATCACAGCCCATCTGAAAGACCTACATCGGCTCCCCATCAACAAAAGAATCTCCTTCAAACTCCTCACCCACGCTCACAAGGCACTGCACAACACCGGACCAGAATACCTCAACATACAGCTCTCCCTCTACACCCCGACCCAACAGCTTTGCTCTGCCGACCTTGCCCTCGCCACGTCCCACGCATCCGCAGATCAACCACCGGCGGCAGATCGTTCTAACACCTCGCCGCCAAGACGTGGAACACACTTCCCACCCACCTGAGTCAGACCAAGGACCTCCTTATCTTCAGGAGACATCTCACGACATGGCTGTTCGAGAAGTAGCAGATCCCCCGTGGCGAGAGTCCCTCACAGGTGAGTAGTGCTCTTTACATATTCCCTGATTGATTGAATTAGGGCCTACCTTAGGGGTGACTTATGTGTAATAAAAAGGAAGATTTCGGCCTGCCACTTGCCAGGTTGAAATGGTAGTTTAAAACTGAACATACAGGCTCTGCAGTGGCAGGCCTGAGACATGTTTACAGGGCTACAGAAGTGGGTGGCACAATTAGTGCTGTAGGCCTACTATTAGCATTTAATTTATGTGGCCTGGGCAAATGTAGTGCACTTTACCAGCCAGGTAAATATGCCAATTGTGGATACACCAGTGTTACCATGTTTTAAGCAGAGAGCACATGCACCTTAGCACAGGTTATTAGCAGTAAAGTGCCCAGAGTCCTAAAGCCAGGAATAACAAGGTCAGGAAAAGAAGGAGGAGGAAGGCAAAATAGTCTGGGTATGACCATGCAGAAAGGACCATTTCCAATATTAAGGAATTTCCAATTCCGGCCCATTAGAGGAGCAGGCCTCATAGTAATGAAAAATGACTTGGGAGTTTTTCAGTACCAGGACATGTAAATTTTTAAAGTGCATGTCCTACCTTTTATTTACACAACACCCTGCCTGATGGGCTACCTAGGGCCTACCGTAGGGGTGACCTATATGTAATGAAAGGGGAGTTCTGATGGATACTTTGACCGGACTCGACTCAATCTACTCCGGCTCGGAGTAAGGATCCAGCGCCGCCTTTGGCTTCACCTTTCCCACAGCAGGCTACATCGACATCAGTAAATTCTCTATCAGCGCAGTGCCTGGCATCCAGGCTGAGATCAAGGAGGGAAGATTTGAGTCTGTTAGAGGAACAGCAGTATTTGGAGAAACAGCAGGAGCTGGAGTAAGGAGAGATACCAGTGCCTTCCCATGACTTTCAAGGACTTGAGGCAGCAAGCGGGCTTGATACATCCCCGGAGTGGGAATTATTATCCCCTGGGGATGTGCTTCCTATGGAGGTTACTTCATACGAAGGAGTAATTAGAAAGGCAGCAGAACTTTTAGACTTGCCTCTGCCTGCTACAGAGTTCATATCTAATATTTTGACTGAGGTTCTCCATTCTTCTACCTGGTCATCAGAACCCCTTGTTAAATTTATTGACGCATTGTCGGAGCCAATATTAGATAAATGGAAGAAGCCTGTTACTACTCCTGCAGTTTCTAAATCCATAGACGGGAGGTACAGCATTGCACCAGGTGACCGCAGTTCTTGAGTCAGCATCCAGCTCCTGAAAGCTTGGTGGTGCAAGCTTCTTGTTCATCTAAATCAGCTCCTGGATCATTTCCTACATCTCCTTCGATAGAGAATCTAAACATATGGAACAATCGGCGAAAATACCTTTTCTTCAGGAAGCATGGCACTAAAGTCAGTCAATGCAAATTGTGTGCTTGGCAGGTACATTCATGCGTTGATGGATTCAGCAGAAGAGGCCACCCCTAAATTGATGCAGGATGTACAGGGCTATTTTTAGTTAGCTTTTGCAAGATAGTTAGGCGGCAGCGAAACAGGTGATACAATCACGGCTGGACACTGGAGACTGTGTTGCTAGAGCCATGGGGACTTCAATTGCGACCAGAAGGCATGCATGGCTCAGAGGATCAGGGTTTTCCTCTGATGTACAGTCCACTCTAATGGATCTTCTTTTTGATGGAGCTAGACCTTTTGGTGCCAAGGCTGACTCGGCCCTAGAAAGATTTAAGGACAGTAAGGCCACTGCTAAATCTTTGGGTCTTCAGACATTCTCCACAACCTACAAACCATTCAGTAGGTTCAGGGAGTTTGGCCGTAGCTTCTCCTTTCAAGGGAGGCAGCAGTTCCAGGGTCAACAGCCTGTCAGCCGCCTCTACAGATCATACAGAGGTCGTCAAAGACTTGGATCACATGGTGCCGCCCAGCAGCCTTCCTCATCCTCCTCCTCCTCCTCTTCCTCTTCCACTGGGAACCTGTCAGGAAAGCAGCCCTAGTTCTATTTCCTTTCAGCAGCATGTGTTGCCCGTAAGGGGAAGGTTGCTTCATTTTCTTCAAGAGTGGAAGTTGATAACATCAGACTCGTTGGTGCTGAGCATTGTACAAAATGGCTATACCCTTTACTTTCTGGAGTTTCCCCAACCCTTCCCTCCCCAACAATCTTTTTGCTCAGAAGAGCACCTGCTGCTGCTTTGGCAGGAGGTTCAAAATCTGCTGTTAAAGGGCGCCGTGGAGTTGGTTCAGGTGCAGGAAAGGGATCAGGGATGTTATTGAAGATATTTCCTGATTCCCAAGAAAGATGGTTGTTTGAGGCCCATTCTGGACCTGAGGATTCTGAATTGGTTCTTCAAACAGGAGAAGTTCAAAATGCTGACTCTAGCACAGGTGAATGTGCCCAAATCTCACCTGGATCCCTCTCAGCGCCTCCTGTTCATAGGGACAGTGCTGAACACAACATTGAATCATGCCTTTCCTCCTCCTCAGAGCATTCAGGACATTCAAGCTGTGATTCCAATGTTTCAGAATGGAGTGGATTTCTGGTCCCAAAGGTCCTATGCCTGCTCGGTCTGTTTGCTTCATGTATTCTGCTGGTCACTCATGCACGTTGGCACATGAGGACTCGCCAGTGGTGCCTCCGCAAGCAGTGGTTCCAACACAAAGGAGATCTCAAGGAATGAATAACAATCTCCAGAGACACTGCAGCGGATCTTCGATGGTGGAGTGTGGATGGCAACCTATCGCAAGAAAGGCCGTTTTGTCTTCCACCTCCGGTGACCACAGACATCGAGGATGCTTCCATTCTCGCATGGGGAACACATCTTGGGGATCTGGAGATCAAAGGTCTTTGTTCTCCATTAGAGCAGATGTTTCACATCAATCTGTTGGAGTTACGAGCGATACGTCTGGCTCTCAAGGCCTTCCTCCCATCCCTTTTTGGTCAAACAGGGAGGAGTAGGGTTGTACCTTCTCTAGAGAGAGGCTCTGCGACTCTGGTCCTGGGCTCAGGACCATCAGATTTGCATAGTAGCAAACCATTTGGCCGGAATTTGCAACATACGTGCGGACAGTCTCAGCTGACTTTTTTCAGCCGATCACGAGCGGTGTCTCCATTCAGAGGCAATCTTCATGTCTCCCAGTTGTGGGAGACCACTCAGATAGACCTGTTTGCATCGCGCGAGAACGCGCACTGCCCATCGTTCTGCAGTCTCCAGTATCCAATGCAGGGCGCATTGAGGGACGCATTTCAGTTGAGCTGAAGCGACCGGCTGATTCACGCGTTTCCTCCCATACCCTTGATTCCATGGGTTCTGAGAAAGATTTGCCAAGACCAGGCACAAGTCATGTTAATAGCCCCGGATTGGCCAAGAAGGGTGTGGCACACAGGCCTTCTTCAATTATTACTGTGCCCTCCGCTCCGTCTCTGTCACAGGGCAGAACTCCCCTCGTAGTTGCAGAGGCGGGTTCCACACCCCTGAGTCCACAGCCTGCACCTACATGCCTGGAGATTGAACGGGGCAATATGGGTTATTTTTCTCTCCCCCTGACATATTATTTTATCGTCCAGACGACACTCCACCAAGACTGTCTATGCTTGCAGATGGGCAAAATTTGTTAAATGGTGTTAGGGGAGACATATTAATCCTTTAAGGGCCCATCTATCAAACGCTTTGCAATTTGCTCTTAGCGCAACAAGGTTGCGCAGTTGTGAAAGTGAAGGGTTACCTATCTGCGCTGTTGGCTTTTATTTGTTTACCTGATCAACCCTCTTTGTTTAAGTCCCCTAGTTTTAAGGTTTTCTAAGGGTTTGACTAATAAGTTTCCACCCACTCCATTTATAATGCCTCATTGGGATTTAAATTTAGTCTTAACATATCTGATGGGTTCACCGTTTGAACCATTGCACAGTTGCCCGTTGAGACTTCTTACGCTTAAAACTGTTTTTCAAATAGCGATTACGTCGGCTAGACGTGTTAGCGAGCTTCAAGCTCTAAGTGTAAAACCCCCTTTTACTACCTTCCATGATGATAAGGTGGTTTTGAGAACCAGGGCGGCTTTCCTACCTAAGGTAGTGACACCTTTCCATTTAGGGCAATCTATTACTCTTCTGTCCTTTTACCCTCCTCCCCATCCTTCAAAGAAGAAGGAAAGGCTGCATCATCTGGATTCGAAGAGGGCACTTAGCTTCTATGTAGACAGGACGAAATACTTCAAGACGGATGATCAGCTCTTCATTGGCTACATAGGCAAGATGAAGGGTAAAGCCGTCCACAAAAGAATACTCTCAAGGTGGGTCATTCTTTGCATAAAAATATGTTATTCACTACAAAGAAAGATCCTCCTGGGGGCATTAGAGCTCATTCAACCAGAGCTAAGTCTGCCACTTCTGCTTTGACTAGAGGTGTACCTGTTGTTGACATTTGCAAGGCAGCAACTTGGGCTTCTCTCCACACTTTCGCAAAACATTACCGCTTAGACTCTGGAGTGAGGAGGGACGGTCATTTTGCCCGTTCAGTGCTGCAGGATTTCTTTGTATAGCAAGACAGGCACTCACATCCGAGTGCGGGAGTTCTATTAAAAATATGAGGAATCCACAGGTAGACGTATCCATCAGAGAACAAGATACCTTTGGTAACGCTTTTTTTGGTGGATACAGTATCTACATGTGGATTGCTCACGGTCCCACCCGCCTCCCTGTTGTCTGTCTTGATATACCAAGAATATTATAGGTTGTATATATTGTATACATATGTAACTTTGGAAAATTATATAGTCAGACTGTATGTTTATATAGGTGTGTGTATATGTATATATATCTATATATATTGTGTTGAGTTTGCACGTTGTGCTTGTGATGTTGATGTTCACCCGTTCGCCACGAAGGCACGGTAAAAAACGTGGGTGAAACTGACGTCAGCACACCGGCAAGGACTTCTTACGGCTCTGATAACATCAGATGGAGTTGCGTGCGGAGCTGTGTTATTGTGACGTCCTCGTGGAGAGCTAGAAAGAAAAGATTTCCGTTGACTGCTCCATCGAATGCTAGCGCATTAGGAGTATTCAAATAATCCACAGGTAGATACTGTATCCACTAAAAAAAGCATTATCGAAGGTAAGTAACTTGTTCTTTAATACTTGACAAGAGGGTTTAAATGCTAAGTTGAAGTGGCAATGAACTGCACACACAGGCACTGCAGTGACAGGCCTGAAACAGGTTTGAAAGGCTACGTCTATGGATGGCACAGTCCGCACTGCAGTCCCAGTAGTCGCATTTAATTTACAGGCCCTCGTTATAAGGTATACCTCTTTACAAGAGACTTACAATTAAATTAAATATTCCAATTGTGAATACACCAATATTACCATGTTCAGGAGAGAAGCACATCCACTTTAGCACTGGTCAGCAGTGGTAGGGGGTCATAGTCCTAAAGCCAACAATAAAATGCAGCAACACAACAGGAGGTGAAAGGCAAAATGTCTGGGGTAATACCACTCTAAGGAAGCCAGATCTAAAAGAGTGTCGGACTGAAGTTCTAGCAATTGCATAAATACAGTACATCCAAAGAAATTCTTGTTTAGAGCTACTCTTCCTTTGTAGAGGAATGATTCCATTGATACATTATTACTTATTTGCCTCACTTCCAACCTTCGAGACGACAATTATATCATTTTTAAATGAGTTTGCATAGCAGCCAAATGTTCAATGGAATCATTCCTTGATAAAGGAACATAAAAATGCCGTCGCGAAGAAAATTAACTGAGACCAAGCGCAGTTGATTCTGATGCCCTCAGACTGGGCCAAGAGTGTTTGCTACATCAAAGTGCTGACCCCCAGATTCTGTCCTCCTTTGTTTGGCAGCTGTTTCAATAAGAGGCCAAAGTACTACATCTGAACCATCACAAACATGCATGGAGATTGGGTGTAACCAGCTGAAAAATTCTGAACTTCTGTTGGAGGTTGTTGATGTTATTTTAGCTCATAAACACCCTTCAACAAAGTTGATCTACCCAGGTGATTGGTTGAAGCTTGTTGCTTGGGTTGAGGAAATGCAGATTAATCTTCTGTTGACCAAGTTGCCTGATATCCTTATGTTTGGCACAGCAAGGCTTTTTCATGCTTTCTTCATTTGCCTGCTCATTCCTTTTACTTCAAATCACACTTTGTGAAGCCACAGTAAGGCATGCATGTAGTCATAACTTTTGTGATGTTTGTTCCTTTTCAGCCTCTGCATAGTTGCACCTACACCCTCCTAACTCAGTACTTAAGCCTTCATTGCCTTATTTGTCTTAGAATGCACCTTTATTAAATATAAATACATCTGCCCATAAAAGTAGTGCAATTAAGCCTCTTTCAACACAGGAGCTTTCCATGGTGTCTCATTAAACTATGGTGGTAATGAAGACTCCCCTTCATTCATTTTTAAAGTAGTTGTCAAATTTTATAATATTCAGATCATTTAATTGCAAGTGCTTTCTACAAATCCTGCTTCACTGACAGAACTAAAGCATTGGAAAGTCTGGTCAGCTGTTTGGCATCTATGACCCTATAAGAATGTGTTTCCCTTCATGCAAATATTCTGTCTTCAGCTGGCTTGTGTTTTGGTGTTTGTATCACTTGCTATGTTCTTATTTTACAAGTCTTTTTCTTTCCTCTGCCCCTTCCACTCTTTTCCATTCCCTTCTCCCTTTCAAATGTTTGGATCATTTTGAAAATGTTGTTTCCACTAGACTACTAATATTTTTTTAGGCAGTCCGGTGTGTCAGAAGGCATAGATGGCATTGTTATGAATAAATCTGGATGATCATTTATTGAATTCTCTCTTGATTATGTTTAATTCTGACTTTGCAACACTGGCAACAAGGGTGAATCTGAACCCAGAGTACAGTATGTTGGTTATGGTTCCTATGGGTTTGAATGAAGGCCATCTTGTAGCAGTTAAAATAGAGCTGACGAGGAACATAGTGTGGCCAAGAGAACTACAAAAAGATACAACCAGTTAAAAGAAGTGAAGGATGTAAAGTGGAGTGTCGGAGATACATCTGTTGTCAAGAAGCCTTTCAAAATTTTTTTTTTTGCTTCATCTGAAAAGTGTGTGTATATTTCATAATGCAGTAAAAGTGTAAAATAGGCAAATATAATGCAGTGAAACTGTAAAATGAACGCACCTATATTATGGATGCATTATGCACGATTCCAAGTGACTCAGGAGTACGAAGGCGGTCTTCACATTGAGAAGTCTTCTTATTCCTCTTCAGAAGCATTAGTGAGGTTAGGAGGAGTTCAAAAACCTCCCATATTGTACTGTGGTTGTGTATGATTATAGTTATGCTATATGCAGTCTACTCTTTTCTCTTATAAGTTCACTTGTCCTGTTTATATTTCCTTTGGTTCAATGTGTGTTGTGATGTGAATTTCACTTGACATATTGCTCTTTTCACCCATATGTTCATTTCTCTGTCCCTACAAACCCTACAGCTTTGTTCGGGATTGAACAACGCTGGGTTTTTAGATTGAAAACACATATTCCCTGGTGCAGTCTAACATCTTTTTCCCTTGACGCAAGACTTTCAAATTCAGGGCATATGACACCTGTTTTCCTGAATTCATCTAAGTTCTTTTGCCCTAAGTATCTATATTACAAGTTTTTCCTGCTCCATGATGCCCAGCCAGTTTTTCCTCTGCTTGGGCCCCTCGTGATCAATTGAGAATATAAGGTTCTAGATGACACTATGGGCCAGATGTATCAAAGGGTTTTACCCATTCTGTGTCAATGGGAAAATGCTTTGGTACATATGGCTTCATATGATGTAATTTATGAGTATCCTCGTCGTTTTCTCTTGAGCACAACAAACAATTGTTTTTCTAATCTAAGCATTTACCTTATTCGGTCATGATTTGAACTGGTTATCTTCTTATTCAAGGTTTACACTATTACATGAACCTTTTTGATTATGGGTTGTTTTTTTTCATTTTCTTTCAAAAGTTGATGTCTTTTTTATGCCTCTTTTACATCCTGGTAATCTTTCCAAGATGGCTGCCGATACGTGCCGGTACATTTGTCCATTATTTATTTCTAACCCGCTCCCGATGACTAGGTCACATCTCGTTGACGTCTGACCAATCGGAACACAGGAACCGCTTCCGGGTTTCATGCGTTTTACTGCGGTGTCTTGTTTTATAAACGCTGTGACAGTGCTCCTTGATTATCTACAGTAGCATGGCCCCGGGTAGGTCCCTGGTTCATTCCAGGAAGTGGATTTGTGAGTACATTTACCATTATTATCTGTTACAGTGGACTTTAAGGACCGATGTGCCTTTATCCAATGCAGGATCGGATGTAGTCAATTTACTGTTTCTTTACCCGACCAGGGGACTGGTTTCCCATTGATTTCTAACTCTCATCTATTGGGTCCTTTGTAGTTTTGATGCCTGGCCTCTCTTTATTATTACTGGACATGGTATAATTTTTGTATTACTATACCAGAATACAGACTTTGGATGATCACTTTGAATTGTTAAAACAACTATGGCATCTCACTGGCATATATGTATTTTGTGTCTTCTCCATGTCTTTATGTCCAGTACCACACTCTTTGTTTTGTGGCCTGTGTACTCCTAGGAAGCCCGTACGTTGTGATGGGATGGTAAGCCAATTGATTTCTTGTCTGCCACGCTTGGGACTAGTCACAAACCTTTCTGTCACTGTTTTTTTACCTCACTGTGCACTACATTTTCATTGAAAATGAATATTTGTTCTCATTTTCCACAGGGCGACTTGCTGACTAGACTGACTATGACGTGCAGCCTATATAAGTAAGTGACAGACTAGTACCTACTTTCACATATTAGCATAAGAGAAGTATTAGTAGTGGTCCTGAAGAAGCGTCACTGGATCAGTAGTGACCATTTAGACGCGAAACATGTTGACCTAGCATCATAGGATCTGAGGCACGACCTATTATCCTTCACTAGAGTGCAGCTGAGTATTACCTCCACTAGCAAACCCCTTTTTATTTTTAACCTTGGCCTTAACCTATTTATGAATTATTCGACATGATGATGATTCTGAGCCAATTTTACCCTTTTCTTTTTTCTCTCTCCTACATACACCTATAGGCTGTGTTCATCAAAGATCTGACCAATTTTGGTAGAAGATCTTCGGTTAAGTACCACCACCTTTATAAGGGGTCAGACATTGCAGCGCCGGTCTGACGAGGAGCTTGTCCAGTGATGAAGTTTGACATCCTATTGGGTGTGTGAGGGCTCTCCTAAGCTCCTGACTATCCACAGCCCTGTGAGTGTTCTTTCTACTTTTTCATTTCTGGAACAGTGCACTTTGTAATTTTTCACATTTCTCTGTCCCTTCTTTTTCTTTTCAGTCAGCTTCCCCTTTTGAATATTCAAAGGTTTCTTGAATGTGTTGGTTCCACTTTACTGCCAATTGTTTACAGAATAAGAAGGTGTTGGTGGCGTTGCTACAAACAAATGTGAATTATCCTTTGTGACATTAGAGTTTTGCAATAGATTGCTTCTTATGTAATGGTATATTGTCGGGACAACATTTTGGACCCAAGTTGGTTCACCCTGTTTTTAGCTTCATTTCTTATTTCATAGTTTATGCGTTTTAGCCGCACTGCTTTTAGGAATGACATTTACATGCATTTCTCGCATGTCATTTTTCTAGGAATATGTGGTACGAGTTGCTTGTTTAGTCTTTGCATGAGATGTCATCATTACTTTCTGTTCAAGGCTATTAACACTATACACAATATCCTAGTTCTTGTGTTGCCTGTTCAGGAGACAGCTTCTAACATCTAGACACAGCACTGCATCGAAGCTGTGCTTCCAACATGGTATGGCTTTATTATATAAACAGTGTACTGACCTGGAAGAGGCAGAGGGCATTCCAACCACGACCATCCTGGGACAAATGCTGTGTTCGACATGCAGCTCTGCCGGTGCTAATCTAACAACTTCCTGAAAGAATTGCCATCTACACTGCACGCCGACTCCTGACACTGTCTTCAGGTATGGGGCTTGGGCTAATTCCTTAGATCGGGCCAGGCAGAAGGGAACACCCGCTATGCTCTGACTATATTCTTAGGGTTAGTTAGAAGCCTCTAGAACTTCTAGAACCTCATTTGCCTTGGTTGGGTTATTCATTGTTGTTACCATATTTATCATGCTGGTCACTTTGCTGTGTTTCAATTCTCTAATTATCTCGCTCATTCCCTTTATGCAAGATTCCCTTTGTTTCAATTAATATATTGAAAACTTAGATTGTATATCTTTTGTGTTATCGCCTGGGCATGCATGAGTAATACAACGAAAGGGTGAGATCTGTTTCCACAGCTTCCTGAGGAGTCAGAGTGTCCTGTTTAGGTAGCCGTAATCACCTTCCACCCCAGTTGGTTTAGGGGTTCAGGTGAGGCACTGTGCGCTAGCCAGGAATTTGACTCACAGCTCCTGATGGTTTGGAAGGAGTTAGTCCCCCACTTGCTGAAGTTCTGATGTCCTAATACACAGTCCTATTACCTTAGTAGGAACCAAATAACAATATTACCATGGAGAAAATAACACTTTACAGGGAAACTGAAGGACCATGCTATGAGAGGAAAAGCAGATACTACAGCCTGGTTACAGAATGTGGCTTTAGTTTATATCTGCAAAGTAGGTATGTGCAGACCCTTTCATAATTTCACTGTTGGTGGGACTGAGATGCCAAAGCAAAAACAGTAGTGTGTGAAAGTGCTCTAAACATCTGCTTGGCTAAGGCGACTTTGAAAGACTTTACCATACATTGACCCTAAAGCTCCAAGGTATGGGGATATGGTTGCTATTCTACTCTAGTATCTGTTACTATCAGTGAAGTTCCTACAATACAAAAGGAAACATTATTTGAAGTACTAGTGCTGACATCGTAGAGATGCCCATTTAAGAAATAGGCAACCTTCTCTCAACCCTGTCTTTGGTTTATGGATGTAGAACAATGTACATTAGGGGTCATTGTATTTCTGTCAAAATATCTGGGACTCCAGAGCAACTTTCAGTATAAAGAAGTGGAGGATATTGAAGCTCCTAGTGCCTTAAAAGAGCAGTGTTCTATGTTTAGCTTTCTATAGCGGCTGCATACATGATTTACTTTAATGTCCTACATGTTTCCCTTTCATTTAGGCAGCAAGATTAGCGATTATGCTGAAATGGCTTAAGCACAATTTTAATGTCAAAGAGGGCATATTTCGGAAAGCAATGTTTGTCATAGACAGAGTACAGGATATTTATGCACAAAAATGTACGATTCTTGTATAGTTTATATATTATAAAAGTAAACTGAATAATCCCCACACAAGCAGGACTATTATATTGTGTATGATCTTCTTACAATGCATGGCTAGTGCTTAAAATATATACCATTTCTTAATCCTTTGTCCATCTCTGAACTTCTTGGTATTACTCAGCTCTGAGTTCCATTTTAAGTGTCCCGTTTCAGAGGGTCACATTTCCTAAACCTCAGGCAGTTGCTGTTTCGAGTGTCCAAGATAACAACAGCCATGAAAACTCATGGGTCGTTTGTGACTTCACTGAAGGTTCCTACAATGCAGAACCAGAACTACAAGTAAGTAACTATTTCCTTTGCATTATAGGATCTTCATAGATAGTTATAAATGTTAGAATATAATAGCAAGCTTTAAACCAGTTCCTCTCTGTGGCTCTTGAGCAGAAGAAACAGAACTATTGATCCTAATTGAGAATGTAATGTGGCTAGCTAAACAGATTTCTCAAAGCAGTTTGGCCAACCTTAACTTCAGTCTTTGTATCTGAATCTAAGCAGTAGTGTCTTGTAACGTTTTGCACCGATTTCCATATGGCCTCTTTCTAAGTAATTGGCAGCAGTACATTCCTGAGCCAAACTGTTGTTCCCTTCTGGAATGAGCTCTTGGTCAGCCTGGTAACTAGAAGGAAATGCATGCCACAATCCGCATGACAATAAGAGTGTTTGGACGTGACTAGTCCCTGTCCTTTATGACTATAGGTAATAACAATGGGCTGGACTTTCTAAGTGATTTTCTAGTGTCTAATTAGAATCAAAGTACTCTTACATTTAATACATATTAGGAGGTTTCCACTCATGCATATCTAATGAATACAGGAAACATTTTGCTGGTTTAGATTGACTGGGGAAGAAGAAAGGCATGGTGATGGATACATTAAAGTTGACTTTTGACACAACTTTAAGAAGAAAGAATGTGTGCATCCTCAATTCCTCCATATTTGCATGGACACTATATATAACGTTGTAGCAGAAATGACTTGGACCTCGCTTATCCTTCGAGCAGATGTTGTCACTATTAAGAATGCTGTCTTCTATGACAGATGTAACATAGACCTATTGATAGACTCAAAAGGAGTGGCCATTAATTAAACCAGGTTCCCATGAAATAGGCATTGTTCTGATTCAAGGGGACGCCACCTTTAAGTCTTCCCCCCAAAAAACTTTGATTTCCAGGATCATGAACAAAAAGCTTTAATTTGAAGTCTTTCTATAGGCTATAATTGTGGCAAAACGCACCTTTATTGATGGAAATTATAGTTTTGATTGGCTACATGCAACAGATATGGGATGACAAAGACCTCTTGACACGAAATTGGTTCATGCCCAATATCTTGGTGCCATATCCAGAATCTTTTCCAATTCAGTGCATAGCATTTCCTCATGAATGAATGCTTAGCTGCCTACGGGATTTCCTTACATGATTGTAGCAAATTTACATGATCATGACCATGATGTCAGGAGCCATGTTGCCAAATTAGTGATGTTTAGTTTGGATGCTTGATTTGCCTCTGTAATCTCGTTAGTAGGTTGCCCACTAATCCTATCTCTAGTGCGCCGTACGCAAAGTTTGGGTATTTTTTGTTTTGAACTGGTGTGATGAGGCCTAGAGATGGAGTTACCCGCTCGTCGAAGATGTCTTTCATGACTTTGTTGTCCTGAAACCTCTCATGGTTTTGCTTGCAGGTGCAGCTGAGGAAGCTTGTTTAATTTTTTAGAGTGCCTGGTATATGCCCTACCTTCAGTGTGAGACCTCTGGCAATTGCCCGCAGACAGATCTTTTCTGCTTCCACCTAGAGAGCTTTAAACTTATGTCTCCCTGTTTAGATAGTGCACAGACTCGATATTGTCTGTCTGAATCAGTATGTTCTTGTTGTCAAAGATGGAAGAAAAGCTTTGAGAGCTAGATGGACCGCTCCCAACTCCAAATAGTTGATGAGGTAAGAGTTCTGTGTTTGTTTAGTGACCATGCACTGGCAGAGGTTCCAGATCTGCTTACCATCTTATAAGATGTTTATCTGTGATAATTTTCTGTTACTGTGTTTCCTGCTGTAAAGTAACTCTTTGCAAAAGGTTGTCTCATCTGCCTCACCATGCGATGGCGTGTGTCACTGGAAGTACCAGTTTCAGTTTCCCGTCACAATCATCCTGTCTTTGTGTACACTATATTTAAAGTATCTGAGAGTCTGGGATTGGTATTGTTGACATGGCACTGGTTACGTAACGGGTTGTTGATATAACTGGGTCCTACCTGAAATATGGTCACGAAAGAAATCAGTTTATTTTTTTTCGGATTATCTGAATAGTTCTGTTCATCAATCGTAAGATCAATTTTGTGTAGCATATATGTTTAACGTGATTTTTATATTAAAAACAAATAATATACTTTACATGATTTTAAAATAGAAACAAAGCACAATAGCAAATATACTTAGCATAGTAGAGAACTCCTATACACAGCTGTTATTGAAAGAAGGTAGGAGATTCTATAGTCACCCCTCCACGACACCAATCAGCATGTGAAACTCACTACAGCATCAACCAGTTGCTCATAGCTTGCTCACTTAAGAAGGCAAGCAACAGCCAAAACAGTTTTAACCATATTGGTGAGTGTGTTTGTTTGCCTTGTCGTTCATTTTGAGAAATAGCCACTTAAGGAGGCGAGTGAGCATATGCAGGCAGATGATCAAGATTTTCGTTATGTTCAGGCAAGCTGTTGTTGGGAGATATTGCTTGTCTCCTCATGTAATTCTAGACATGGTTGCAGAGTGGGAGCAGGACGTACTTCATCTGTAGCTGCTCCCATGGTATTCTTGTCCAAATCAACATACTGGCTGAACTCCCACTTCCTGGCCACTGGATCTTTCCAGAGGGTCACTTTTGGCATCTTAAAGTATAGCTGATAATGGTGCTTGCACTAGATATTCAGATGCTGCAGCAGCCGAGTGCTCCACTGTGTTGCTATGCCACAGTTTCTGGCCGAAAGGCAACGGAATTCTATTTAATTATCCACTTCCCTCAGGTCTTAGTTACTACTAATTGCAACCATGTGGCATTTTAGCCACCCCGCCACAGGGAGCATAATTTCTGCAAAAGGCACTGCTGGCGGTCCATCAATAAACAAGCTGTCTACAACGCCAGAGACTGCTTCTGTGGTTTACACTGCCTTTCCTGGGTGCACACACAAATGTTATATTTTCAGCCATCAGGTGCATGTCAGTTTGTTAACCTCTTAGCTGCTGGGCCTTTTCCCCCCCAGTGCTGAGCCCTTTTTTGGCTATTTGGGGTAGTTCGCGCTTAGGGCTTCATAACTTTTTGTCCACATAAGCTAACCACGCCAAATTTGCGTCCTTTTTTCCCAACATCCTAGGGATTCTAATGGTACCCAGAGTTGGTGGTTTCCCCTGGAGGAGACCAAGAAAATAGCCAAAATACAGTGAAAATTTTGTTTTTTCCAAAAAAATGGGAAAAAAGGGCTGCCGAAGAAGGCTTGTGGTTTTTTCCCTGAAAATGCCATCAACCAAGGGTTTCTGGTGCTGAAATCACTATCTTCCCACCTTTCAGGAACGGGCAGACTTGAATCAGAAAACCGAATTTTTCAACACAAATTTGGCATTTTACTGGGACATACCCCATTTCTACTATATTTGGTGCTTTCAGACTCCTTCCAGTTAGTGACAGGAATGGGTGTGAAACCAATGCTGGATCCCGGAATGCTAAACATTTCTGAAAACTAGACAAAATTCTGAATTCAGCAAGGGGTCATTTGTGTAGATCCTACAAGGTTTTCCTACAGAAAATAACAACTGAAATAAAAAAATATTGAAATTGAGCTGAAAACAACAGCCATTTTTCTTTATGTTTTACTCTGTAACTTTTTCCTGCGATGTCAGATTTCTGAAAGCAATATACCGTTTTGTCTGCTGGACTCTTCTGGTTGCGGGGATATAAAGGGCTTGTAGGTTCATCAAGAACCCTAGGTACCCAGAGCCAATAAATAAGCTGCACCCTGCAGTTGGTTTTCATTCTATACTGGGTATACAGCAATTCATTTGCTGAAATATGAAGAGTGAAAAAGAGGTATCAAGAAAACCTTTGCATTTCCAAAATGGGATCAAGATAAGGTTTTGAGGAGCAGTGGTTATTTGCACATCGCTGAATTCCGAGGTGCCCATACTAGCATGTGAATTGCAGGGCATTTCTCAAATAGACGTCTTTTTTACACACTCTCTTATATTTGGAAGGAAACAATGTAGAGAAAGATAAGGGGCAATAACACTTGTTTTGCTATTCTGTGTTCCCCCAAGTCTCCCGATAAAAATGATACCTCACTTGTGTGGGTAGGCCTAGTGCCCGCGACAGGAAATGCCCCAAAACACAACATGGACACATCCTATTTTTTTTATAGAAAACACAGCTGTTTTTTCCAAAGTGCCTACCTGTAGATTTTGGCCTCTAGCTCAGCCGGCACATAGGGAAACCTACCAAACCTGTGCATTTCTGAAAACTAGAGACCTAGGGGAATCCAAGGAGGGGTGACTTGCGGGGCTCGGACCAGGTTCTGTTACCCAGAATCCTTTGCAAACCTCAAAAAGTGGCTAAAAAAACAAGTTTTCCTCACATTTCGGTGACAGAAAGTTCTGGAATCTGAGAGGAGCCACAAATTTCCTTCCACCCGGCGTTCCCCCAAGTCTCCCGATAAAAATGATACCTCACTTGTGTGGGTAGGCCTAGCGCCCGCGACAGGAAACGCCCCAAAGCGCAACGTGGACACATCAAAATTTTTGGAAGAAAACAGAGGTGTTTTTTGAGAAGTGCCTACCTGTAGATTTTGGCCTCTAGCTCAGCCGGTACCTAGGGAAACCTACCAAACCTGTGCATTTCTGAAAACTAGAGACCTAGGGCAATCCAAGGAGGGGTGACTCGCGGGGCTCGGACCAGGTTCTGTTACCCAGAATCCTTTGCAAACCTCAAAAAGTGGCTAAAAAAACAAGTTTTCCTCAGATTTCGGTGACAGAAAGTTCTGGAATCTGAGAGGAGCCACAAATTTCCTTCCACCCGGCGTTCCCCCAAGTCTCCCGATAAAAATGATACCTCACTTGTGTGGGTAGGCCTAGCGCCCGCGACAGGAAACGCCCCAAAGCGCAACGTGGACACATCAAAATTTTTGGAAGAAAACAGAGGTGTTTTTTGAGAAGTGCCTACCTGTAGATTTTGGCCTCTAGCTCAGCCGGCACCTAGGGAAACCTACCAAACCTGTGCATTTCTGAAAACTAGAGACCTAGGGCAATACAAGGAGGGGTGACTCGCGGGGCTCGGACCAGGTTCTGTTACCCAGAATCCTTTGCAAACCTCAAAAAGTGGCTAAAAAAACAAGTTTTCCTCAGATTTCGGTGACAGAAAGTTCTGGAATCTGAGAGGAGCCACAAATTTCCTTCCACCCGGCGTTCCCCCAAGTCTCCCGATAAAAATGATACCTCACTTGTGTGGGTAGGCCTAGCGCCCGCGACAGGAAACGCCCCAAAGCGCAACGTGGACACATCAAAATTTTTGGAAGAAAACAGAGGTGTTTTTTGAGAAGTGCCTACCTGTAGATTTTGGCCTCTAGCTCAGCCGGCACCTAGGGAAACCTACCAAACCTGTGCATTTCTGAAAACTAGAGACCTAGGGCAATCCAAGGAGGGGTGACTCGCGGGGCTCGGACCAGGTTCTGTTACCCAGAATCCTTTGCAAACCTCAAAAAGTGGCTAAAAAAACAAGTTTTCCTCAGATTTCGGTGACAGAAAGTTCTGGAATCTGAGAGGAGCCACAAATTTCCTTCCACCCGGCGTTCCCCCAAGTCTCCCGATAAAAATGATACCTCACTTGTGTGGGTAGGCCTAGCGCCCGCGACAGGAAACGCCCCAAAGCGCAACGTGGACACATCAAAATTTTTGGAAGAAAACAGAGGTGTTTTTTGAGAAGTGCCTACCTGTAGATTTTGGCCTCTAGCTCAGCCGGCACCTAGGGAAACCTACCAAACCTGTGCATTTCTGAAAACTAGAGACCTAGGGCAATACAAGGAGGGGTGACTCGCGGGGCTCGGACCAGGTTCTGTTACCCAGAATCCTTTGCAAACCTCAAAAAGTGGCTAAAAAAACAAGTTTTCCTCAGATTTCGGTGACAGAAAGTTCTGGAATCTGAGAGGAGCCACAAATTTCCTTCCACCCGGCGTTCCCCCAAGTCTCCCGATAAAAATGATACCTCACTTGTGTGGGTAGGCCTATCGCCCGCGACAGGAAACGCCCCAAAGCGCAACGTGGACACATCCAAATTTTTGGAAGAAAACAGAGGTGTTTTTTGAGAAGTGCCTACCTGTAGATTTTGGCTTCTAGCTCAGCCGGCACATAGGGAAACCTACCAAACCTGTGCATTTCTGAAAACTAGAGACCTAGGGGAATCCAAGGAGGGGTGACTTGCGGGGCTCGGACCAGGTTCTGTTACCCAGAATCCTTTGCAAACCTCAAAAAGTGGCTAAAAAAACAAGTTTTCCTCACATTTCGGTGACAGAAAGTTCTGGAATCTGAGAGGAGCCACAAATTTCCTTCCACCCGGCGTTCCCCCAAGTCTCCCGATAAAAATGATACCTCACTTGTGTGGGTAGGACTAGCGCCCGCGACAGGAAACGCCCCAAAGCGCAACGTGGACACATCAAAATTTTTGGAAGAAAAGAGAGGTGTTTTTTGAGAAGTGCCTACCTGTAGATTTTGGCCTCTAGCTCAGCCGGCACCTAGGGAAACCTACCAAACCTGTGCATTTCTGAAAACTAGAGACCTAGGGCAATACAAGGAGGGGTGACTCGCGGGGCTCGGACCAGGTTCTGTTACCCAGAATCCTTTGCAAACCTCAAAAAGTGGCTAAAAAAACAAGTTTTCCTCAGATTTCGGTGACAGAAAGTTCTGGAATCTGAGAGGAGCCACAAATTTCCTTCCACCCGGCGTTCCCCCAAGTCTCCCGATAAAAATGATACCTCACTTGTGTGGGTAGGCCTAGCGCCCGCGACAGGAAACGCCCCAAAGCGCAACGTGGACACATCCAAATTTTTGGAAGAAAACAGAGGTGTTTTTTGAGAAGTGCCTACCTGTAGATTTTGGCCTCTAGCTCAGCCGGCACATAGGGAAACCTACCAAACCTGTGCATTTCTGAAAACTAGAGACCTATGGGAATCCAAGGAGGGGTGACTTGCGGGGCTCGGACCAGGTTCTGTTACCCAGAATCCTTTGCAAACCTCAAAAAGTGGCCAAAAAAACAAGTTTTCCTCACATTTCGGTGACTGAAAGTTCTGGAATCTGAGAGGAGCCACAAATTTCCTTCCACCCGGCGTTCCCCTAAGTCTCCCGATAAAAATGATACCTCACTTGTGTGGGTAGGCCTAGCGCCCGCGACAGGAAATGCCCCAAAACAGAACGTGGACACATCACATTTTTTCATAGAAAACAGTGCCTACCTGTGGATTTTGGCCTCTAGCTCAGCCGGCACCTGGGGAAACCTAGCAAACCAGCACATTTTTGTAAACTAGAAACCCAGGGGAATCCAAGATGAGGTGACTTGTGGGGCTCGGACCAGGTTCTGTTACCCAGAATCCTTTGCAAACCTCAAAATGTGGCTAAAATACCACGTTTTCCACACATTTCGGTGACAGAAAGTTCTGGAATCTGAGGGGAGCCACAAATTTCCTTCCACCCAGCGTTCCCCCAAGTCTCCCGATAAATATGATACCTCACTTGTGTGGTTAGGCCTGGTGCCTGCGACAGGAATAGATCACACAACGGTCAATGTTGGTCCTTACGTGAGGCAGCTGTTGACCCTGGGGTGATCCATTCCTGACACAGGCACTAGGTGTAGGCACTCAAGTGGGGTAGTGTTTTTATCAGGACAGGTGAGGAGTCACTGGGTGGTAGGAATGTTGTGGATCCCAGCATATTCCTGTAGTTTGTGTGACAGAAATGCGAGAAAAATAGAGTTTTTTCTCAACATTTCAGCTTTGCAGGGTATTCTGGGTAAGAAAACTTTGGGGAATCCACACAAGTCACACCTCTGTGGACTCCCCCGAATGTCTAGTTTCCAGAAATGTTTGGGTTTAGTGTGTTTCTCTATATGGCCGCCGAATCCAGGACCAAAAACACAGGTGCCTGCCTTACAAAACCAGTTTGTTTTGCCATAGACAATTTTGATGTCTCCACAATATGATTTGGGTGGTGGAATTTGGGGCTGAACTAAATTGGTGAGCTCCCAAGAGAGCACTCTCTCTCTGCTTGCCGCCGCATTCACCTGCTCTCTGGGTTGGCCTAACCCACTATTACCCAGTTGCACAAACAGCTTGCGAAGGGACAGCAGGACTGTCCTCATCACCTCCCTCATAATGTACTGGAAGAGGAGTTTTCGAATGGGACTCCTCTGACTGAAAAATCACTCCCAGAGTCTGCGCCATTGTCCTATCCCTCAGATGCTGTCTCAGTATCTGATGTCTCAGTCTCTGATCCTATGTCAGAGCGGTCCTCTATAACCCGAGTGCAGGCAGCAGTCATCCATCAAGATGCCATCTCTGCTATTGGCTAAACTGTTGCTCTAAAACACTAGCCTACGTAGACAGTCACAAAATCGATGGTGTGTGTGAGATACGTGCAACAGTAGAGGCCACCTTACCTGCGCTTCTTCCCTCAATCAGCACGTACTTTCAAGACACTCAAAAAACACCTTGTCACATACCATTCGTCACAGTCTTTAGCACCTCCTGCGCCCAGTCCAACAATCATTATTGGTGCTCCCACTCCCTCCTCCTCGGATTCCCTCGTTCCCACCCAGCAAAAGTGCCCTTCATCTCTCCATAGACTTTACTAATGTACTCAGCTATTTACATAAAATACAGATGTGCTCTTTGCAGTAGGCATATAAACCTTCTGCGCTTCTTTATGGCACTAAAACTGCCACTAGACAAGTCGGACCCTTTTCCCCCCAGGGAAACCACACACATATTGACAAAAGTGATGTATATATGACAGCCAACCACCTGAAACTCAACTCAAGCAAAACCGAAATAATCCTCTTTGGCCCTCACCAAAAAAAACTGGGACCCCCCATGGTGGCCCACCACGCTAGGCCCTGCACCCACCCCCGCCAACTACGCACGCAACCTCAGCATCATCCTAGACTCCTCCCTCTCTATGACCCAACAAATCAACGCTCTTACCTCCTCATGCTTCAACAAACTCCGTATACTGAAAAACATTAAAATGGATCCCCACAGAGACCAGAAAAACTGTCACTCACGCACTCATCAGCAGCAGACTTGATTACAGAAACGCCCTCTACGCCGGCACCACTCTAAAATTCAAGTGCAAACTACACGCATCCAGAACTCAGCAGCACGACTCATCCTCGACCTCCACCGACACGAACACATCTCTCCACACCTCAAATCCCTCCACTGGCTCCCCATTGACAAAAGGATCACCTTCAAGATCCTCATCCTCACACACAAATCACTCCACAACACAGGCCCTGCCTACCTCAACGAGAGTCACCTTCCACACCCCCACACGAAACGTCCGTTCAGCTGACCTCTCTCTCGCCTCTGACCCCCGCATCAAACACACCACCACCGGGGGCAGATCCTTCTCCTACATTGCACCCAAAACATGGAACGCACTCACAACCCACATTCGCAAGACCCAAAACCTACTTCTTTTCAGGAAGGGCCTCAAAACCTGGCTTTTTGAACAGTGAACCTCCTAGCCCCTTTCCCTCCCCCCTGTCCCCCCCCCCCAGCGCCTTGAGACCCTCACAGGTGAGTAGCGCGCTTTATAAATCTCTTTGATACAGATCTACCTATATATATATATATAAATATATATCTACATAGATATATCTATAGATATATCCATGTACCTAGACATATCTATCTACATAGATATATATATATAGATATATACATATATTTTTTTTTAGTTGTTGTATGGTTTCCTTGGGGGCCAAAATGGCCCCCAGGGAAACCCTACAACATCTAAAAAAAAAATTGCCCCCACAGGGGGTCACCCTGCCCACGGGCGACCCCCTGTCATTTCTTTTTTTTTTTTTTTTTTTTTTTTTTTTTGTAAAAAATCACCTGGGGGGGGGGGGGGCGCGATCGCGCCCCCCCCCCCCCCCTCCCCAGGGGGCACCTACCTTTTTATTTTTTTAGGAAAATTATCCGGGGGGGGCGGCCCGTTTTCCGGGGGGGGGGGCTGCCCCCCAAAAGTGAAATCCCTGGTGTCTAGTGGGGTTTCCTGGCCCCCGATCGCAGCTGTGCTGCGATCGGGGGCCAGGAAACCATTTCAGAAGGCCTCATAAGAAAGGGGAGGCTCTCCCCTTTCTTACGAGGCCTTCTGAAACTGTTTCTGGCCCCCGATCGCAGCACAGCTGCGATCGGGGGCCAGAAACAGTTTCAGAAGGCCTCGTAAGAAAGGGGAGAGTCTCCCCTTTCTTACGAGGCCTTTTCAAAATGTTTCCTGACCCCCCCGATCGCAGCTGTGCTGCGATCGGGGGAGCCAGGAAACCTGAAAGTGTTTCCTGGCCCCCGACGGGGGCCAGGAAACACTTTCAGGAAGGCCTCGTAAGAAAGGGGAGACTCTCCCCTTTCTTACGAGGCCTTCCCGAACGTGAAAAAGGCCGTTTTCCCCCATGAAAGCAGGAAGCGGCCGCAAGGCTGCTTCCTGCTTTCATGGGGAAAACACCTTTGCAACGTCAGCGCGCCTCGCGGCGCGCTGACGTCACAAAGGGGCGGGTGGGGGGCGGGGGGAGACACGGTAGCTTCCGTGTCTCCCGGGGGGGGGAAAAAAATAAAAAATAAATCCTCGGGTGCGACGCACCCGAGGATTTATTAATGCCCTTCCTGGTGTCGGCCACTGGTCGTGACCCGCACCAGGGAGGGTGTGTGGGCGTCGGCCAGTGGCCGACGCCCGCATTTAACGGGTTAATGTTGATTTTGTTGACATGGCTACTAGGTAAATTAACCTATCTCACTGATACTGCATGTGTGCTTTGGGAATAGCATGGCAAACATTGTCAAGTATAACTTCACTCCATCCCAGTACTCGGATGAAACAAATATTGACTGCATGCATGTTTGGAATATATGCAGCAGTCTCCTGATAGCCACTTTATAACAGATATTACATGTCTTTATTGCAGGTAATGTGGGGTATGCCTTCTCTCCCAGTCTCCTCATCCCCATCTGATGTCCAACAACTCATCGTCAACAAAGGTCCAACAAGGCACACATACAGATTCGAGCCATAGTTGAGTTCAATTAGATATACTCAAGTCAAGCTTCAGATGACATAACCCCTTCGCTGCCAGGCCTTTTCCCCCTCCTGTGCCAGGCCTTGTTTTGCCTATTTGGGGCAGTTCGCGCTTAGGCCCTCATAACCTTTTGTCCACATAAGCTAGCCAAGCCAAATTTGCGTCCTTTTATTCCAACATCCTCGGGATTCTAGAGGTACCCAGACTTTGTGGGTTCGCCTGAAGGAGGCCAAGAAATTAGCCAAAATACAGTGAAAATGTCTTTTTTTAAAAAAAAATGGGAAAAAGTGGCTGCAGAAGAAGGCTTGTGGTTCTTCCCCTGAAAATGGCATCAACAAAGGGTTTGCGGTGCTAAACTCACCAGCTTCCCAGCTTTCAGGAACAGGCAGACTTGAATCAGAAAAAACAATTTTTCAACACCAATTTGGCATTTTACTGGGACATACCCCATTTTTACAATTTTTTGTGCTTTCAGCCTCTTTCCAGCCAGTGACAGAAATGGGCATGAAACCAATGCTGGATCCCAGGAACATAAACATTTCTGAAAAGTAGACAAAATTCTGAATTCAGCAAGGGGTCATTTGTGTAGATCATACAAGGGTTTCCTACAGAAAATAACAACTGAAAAAGAAAAATATTGAAATTGAGGTGAAAAGAACATAAATTTTTCTCTACGTTTTACTCTGTAACTTTTTCCTGAAATGTCAGATTTTCGAAAGCAATATACTGTTACGTCTGCTGGACTCCTCTGGTTGCGGGGATATATAGGGCTTGTAGGTTCATCAAGAACCCTAGGTACCCAGAGCCAATAAATGAGCTGCACCCTGCAGTGCGTTTTCATTTTATACCGGGTATACAGCAATTCGTTTGCTGGAATATAAAGAGTAAAAAATAGCTATCAAGAAAACCTTTGTATTTCCAAAAAGGGCACAAGATAAGGTGTTGAGGAGTAGTGGTTATTTGCACATCTCTGAATTCCGGGGTGACCATACTAGCATGTGAATTACAGGGCATTTCTCAAATAGATGTCTTTTTTATACACTCTCCTATATTTGGAAGGAAAAAATGTAGAGAAAGACAAGGGGCAATAACACTTGTTTTACTAATCTATGTTCCCCAAGTCTCCCGATAAAAATGATACCTCACTTGAGTGGGTAGGCCTAGCACCCGCGACAGGAAATGCCCCAAAACGCAACGTGGACACATCACATTTTTTTAAAGAAATCAGAGGTGTTTTTTGCAAAGTGCCTACCTGTAGATTTTGGTCTCTAGCTCAGCCGGCACCTAGGGAAACCTACCAAACCTATGCATTTTTAAAAACTAGGAACCCAGGGGAATCCAAGATGGGGTGACTTGCGTGGCTCTGACCAGGTTATGTTACCCAGAATCCTTTGCAAACATAAAAATTTGGCCAAAAAAACACTTTTTCCTCTCATTTCGGTGACAGAAAGTTCTGGAATCTGAGAGGAGCCACAAATTTCCTTCCACCCAGTGTTCCCCTAAGTCTCTCGATAAAAATGGTACCTCACTTCTGTGGGTAGGCCTAGCGCCCACGAAAGGAAATGGCCCAAAACACAACATGGACACAACATATTTTTTCACAGAAAACAGAGGTGTTTTTTGCAAAGTGCCTACCTGTGGATTTTGGCCTCTAGCTCAGCCGGCTCCAGGGGGGCGGCAGAAATGCCCTAAAATAAATTTGAACCCCCACCCACCCCCAAACCTCCCCTGCCCGGGAGCGACCCTTGCCTACGGGGTCGCTCCCCCTGCGTGACATTGGCGCCAAAACACAAATCCCCGATGCCTAGTGGTTTCTGCCCCCTTGGGGGCAGATTGACCTAAAATCGGCCAATCTGCCCCCAGGGGGGGCAGAAATGGCCTAAAATTATTTCCCCCCCCCAGGGAGCGTCCCTTGCCTAAGGAGTCGCTCCTCTTGCGTGAAATTCATGTAAAGAAAAAAAACTCCCTGGTGTCTAGTGGTTTCTGCCTCCCTTGGGGGCAGATTGACCGATTTTAGGTCAATCTGCCCCCAAGGGGGGCAGAAATGGTCTAAATACAATTTGCCCCCTAGGGGAGCAACCCTTGCCTAATGGGTCGCTCCCCATCTCTAAAAAAACAAACAAAAAAAAACCACAAAAACAATTTTGCCCTGGCGCCTAGAGGTTTCTGCCCCCCTCCCCCCTGGGAGCGACCGTTGCCTACGGGGTCGCTCCCCCTGCGTGACATTGGCGCCAAAAAACAAATCCCCGGCCTAATAATAGGCCGGGGCCTAAAATAATTCCCCCCCCCCCCAGGGAGCGACCCTTGCCTAAGGGGTCGCTCCCCTTGCGTGAAATTCACATAAAGAAAAAAAACTCCCTGGTGTCTAGTGGTTTCTGCCCCCCTTGGGGGCAGATTGGCCTCATCAAAATAGGTCAATCTGCCCCCAAGGGGGGCAGAAATGGCCTAAATATAATTTGCCCCCTAGGGGAGCGACCCTTGCCTAAGGGGTCCCTCCCCACCTAAAAAAAAATAAAAATGATCCCTGGTGCCTAGAGGTTTTTGCCCCCCCCGGGGGCAGAAAAGGCCTTCCCAAAAAAAATGCCCCCCCCTTGCCCAAGGGGTCGCTCCCTTTTGTCACTTTCAGAAAAAAATAAACCCCTGGTGTCTAGTGGGGTTTCAAAAGCAATCCGGCTTTTGAAACCCTGGGAGAGACTTCAAAGGGAAGGAAATACATTTCCTTCCCTTTGAAGCCCCTCCGGGCCTCACCCACGTGATTGAAAGAGAAATGCTGAGCATTTCTCTATCAATGGGGGAGGCCCCTGTGACAAATCAGCACGCGCTGACGTCACAGGGGGGGTGGGGGGGCTGGAAGGGGAAGGTCTTCCCCTTCCATCCCCGCCTTGGGGGGGAGGTGGGGGCGCGCTAGCGCTCCCCCAAATTCCTGTGCCTTGGACGAGGTGACCTTGTCCAAGGCACACGGGAACTGTAGCCTTGGACGAGGTCACCTCGTCCAAGCCACAGAAGCGGTTAATCATGTGGAAGAGAGTGTGAGGGGCAATGTTTAGCATTCCCCAGAAGTGGTGTGCAAGATAATTGTAGGATGTTGTATGTTGCACGATATTGCCATGCAAGAGAACTTTTTTGTAACCCTTACCCTGAACTACGGCCCCATCCTGGTTTATGGGATGGGGACACACACCAGAGGTCATGGTCTGCAGGCGCATGACTAGTGGCCTCACATTCCACTTGAGCTGCTAGTTTGGTTACTGCATCACAATGGCTTGCAAATGTTGAGCCCGTGATGAGTACTCAGTTATTACATCAACCATATATACTACCCTGAGACACCACACTTGAACCATCATGACATCACAAACACACTTGCAATTATAAGTCTAATAGTGAATTAATTAATGATTTTACATTTTCTATATTAAGGTAGCAATTCCTCAATTTATTTCAGACATACATTTAGAGTTAATAGTGCATGGTGCAGCAGGGGAATAAAAAGTTAAATAAGGGGAGTGCTGTCATTTCAATTAAGGCTATCCTCTCCAACAATGTAAGGGGAAGTGACACCCATTTAGTGAACATATTTTTAACCTTGATCAGTAGTGGTCATTCACATCCTCAGTAAAATATAGCCCCAAATACTGCTTAGGGCGATCCTGAACACAGCCTCTATGCCCTGGAATAAGCTCCTCAGCTGTGCAATTGCTAAAAAATACCTCAGTTTTGGCTCTGTTAGCCTTATACCGTCCCAACATTTGAAATACTGTGGGAATATCAAGCACTCTTCTGTGTACTTCTTTTCAAGCGGCCAGTAAAAACATGATATCTTCAGCCTACAACTTAATCTTTGTCATAAAAGGTACCAGTGTTTGCACAACTGTATCGTTTTGAATTACTGTTGTCAAAGACTCAATAAAAAAAGCAAAAAGAATTGGCGAGAGCGGGTAGCCCTGTCTAGTTCCTCGCTGAATGGTAACAAAGCCTGTCTCTGTAGAGTTTAAAATTACCTTAGCTTCTGCGCTCACATACATCCGTCTAATGAAGCCTATAATCTGGGGGGAAAAATCCAGATTTTCCAAGTATGGTGAAAAGAGTCTCCGAAACCACCAGGTCGAACTTGAGATCACTGCTGGGGTCTGATTAACCGAAAGCATATCCAAAACCTCTTTTAGATAGTTAGTATTAGTACTCAGTTGCCTCCTAGGTATAAAACCTTTCTGGTCCTTATGTATTAGATACAAGGCCACCTTAAGAATCCTATTAGCAGCAATTTCATTATAATTTTATAATCCCATGTTTAAAAGGGTAATGGGGCGGTAGGAATTAGTATGGGGTGAGTCCGTGCCCTTTTTAAGAAAATGTATGACATTCCCTTGCTTGAAAGATGGAGGTGGCGTTCCCTCCTAAAGATAAAGTTAACAACCTCCAATAAATAAGGATTTAAAACCCCTGAAAACATCTTATAAAATTCTGTGGGGAACCCATCAGGGCTGCAAACTTTACCCTCAGGCAAGCTGTGTATTACCTCCTCTGGTTCGGCTGCCAAAAAGGACTATCTATCCATCTTCTATCTGCATCTAAAAGGAAGGGGAGATAATCTATCTTATAAAGAATTTGATTTACAAAAGTTAACTTCAGGCAAAACACTATAAATACTACTAAACTGTTCTAGATAAACAGCATTAATATTATCATCTAAAGTGAAATATCATCTGTTTCTGGGGCATTTTACTGTTTTAATTGTATTGCACGTAGCCCACACCTGCACCTGGCAGGCCAAAAGCTTCCCACCACCATAATTTGTTTAAAAAATGGTTTGACCATAAATTGAGTTTTGGACATAATTTCTAACATCATAATAATCTCTAACTACCTCTTTAACTCCGCCAGTGCTTTCTTATTGATATTCGAGCTATTCTGAAGAATCCTGCTATACTCGCGATTGACCTGATTCTCTTATCCAGTTTCTTCTTCCATCAAAGCTTTGGACCGGGCTATATCCCTAGAGATCACAAAAATGCACAGGGAAACTTTCATAGCATCCCAGACCATACCAGCTGAAGTAGAGTCCTTATTTTGTTTAAAAAAATCTTTATCTTAATTTTACATGACTCAACCCAATTCTCATCCTCTAAATAATATTTATTATACACCCATCTCGAGCTTCTAGGACCATTCATGGATCTATCAACCTCCAAGTCCCCCGGACTTCCTCAAACTTTTTGCAGTTTTGGGCTTCAAGTGCATCTTTCTGTTGGAGGGAAAATCAAGATCTGGCTGTTGTAGAAAGTTAAAATCTCCCCCAGTGATTAGTCCTCCCTCAGTATTTACTAATAATAAGAATAGTTTATTAAATGAGGTAGGGTTGTACTTAGCCGGGGCATATACATTAACCAATGTAACCATTGATTGATCGTGTAGTCTACCTAGCACCACCACCATTCTGTATTTGGTTGACACTTATGCAACCACAGCCAAACATGTTTACCAATAAATGTAGCTACTTCCCTGTGGGCCGCTGCTACAGAAGGGAAGCATTTAAACCTGCCCAGGTTTTAAGCATATTAAACATAAATATTCTGCTGAGAGGAATATGAGTCTCCTGCAAGAATTTAATTTATGGATTTTTATCAAAATTTCCACTAATTGCTCCCTTCTTCCTTCTTCCTGCTTCCTAGCTTTAGTCAACCCATTCACATTTAAAGATAACACCTTCAACCTTCTCTCAAATGCACTCTCTGTTGTTTTACCAACAAGATTTACATATCCTGAGCAACAGGGTAAACTCCTATACTACCTAAAAGTGCAAAAAAGTTAAGTGCAAAGTGTAAACAAAAAGATGCTAAAAGTGCAAGAATTAATCAAAACTCCCCAGCACTATGTGGCGTACATGAAGAGCATATAATATTGTAATGAACAATACATTAAGATACATTCCCTATTAAAGTACATCCCTAACTCCATCTTAAAGTACACGACATGTACCTGCTTATAAAACTCTAGCTGCCCCCCCTTCATCCTGATGCTTGACTTTCCTAGCTGGCCTTGTCTACCTTCAGATCACCGTAAGTACATCCTTTCTGATAGCTTACAACAAATCTGAACAATCCTTGAGACTGAACCTCCTTTTTCTCACAGCGCCCCCACACCCTAACACACCAGGGTGCCCATCCCCTTCCCCTTGAGCCCCCCCCAGCCTGAGCAGGAGTCCCACCCTTCCTGCTTTCCTGGCTCACCCTCCCTTGCCTAAAGGCAACCAAAACTATGCCACAGTGTTGCTTCTTCCAGCCCAAACTTACACCCCCTCTACTCTCTCTTCCAATCCCTGTCGATCAAATCTCAATAGCTTACATAGACAGGACCCAACATCAGTTGAAAACAAAGCAATTCCCTTACATCTGCCACATAGTTCTGCTACCCCCGTTTAATTTCTTCCAGAAATGAGTGTGCCTCACTTACCTAGGCAAAGACATGAAAATGACCCTCAAACAAAACTAACTTTGGCCATTTGTATCAAAGATGCTTAGGCGTCTGAGGATTGAAATGATGCGATCATAGAAATAAATTAATTTTGCAACAAAAAAGTCATTCCTGTTATAGCTTTGTCTAGAATACTCTCTTTCATCCTGTAGTCAGATCTTGCGGGGCCTCGGGTAGGACATGAGATCGTATTAATGTGTCTACAAAAGCCACCATGCCACCACTGTCCTCTTTCCCTTCAGGCACCCCTATGAGCATTAAATTGGATCGCCTTGAAAAATGTATCAAGTATTCCTGCTTCCCCCACCCAGGATCTAATCTAATGATCCAGTCTTATGATCAGTAAGGAAGTTGCATCTAGTTTCTCCTCACAGTTTGATACCCGTTGCTCATGTTCCTCGCAGCGATCCGCAGACTGAGTCAATTGATCCTCAATCTTGGTCAGGCGCTGCTTCATTTCATTTTCAAAGGCAGCTTGCTGGAACTGTAAATCTTTGACTTCTCCCAGAACTTCTTTGAGCAGCAGTATCACAGACCTCAAGGCATATACCGCTATATCCTGATCCACCATAGTTTGTAGCGTGGACTTCAATTCTTGCCTGTTAAGTGAGCTAGATGTCCCTGAGGTGGAAGTTCCACGTCCAGATGATTTCCTCTGCAGTACCAGCATCCCACAATCTCCTTAAAGCATTTGCCTGAGAGTCAGCTCCAATCTTATCTTTTGCCAAGCAAATCGCCCTCTCCAGGGTTCCAGCCTGATCCCCAGGCAATAGCTGACTCACTCTCCATAACTATCTTGGAGACTGGGTCTTTTACTATTAACGCCTGAATATTCGAGCCCCACGCATTTTGGTGTAGATCCTTGAGTTTTTTTACTGCTGTTATCGGCATTATTAGAAGCCTGGCTACCTTGATCAGGCCAGGAACACCTATATGACTCAACTCCTCTACAGGATCCTGCGAACCTTCTGACCCTTCCACCTCCTTAGCGGGCAAGTTAACACATGCCTCTTCAGTATCTTTATCGCCAATGTCTGCTCTGGGGTAATCCTCTCCACCTTCCCGCTTGTTGCAATCATCATGTTGTCCATCTTTCTCAGTGTCCAGCGATGGCTTTAAGGCCAGGTCCATGTCTGCTCTGGGGTAATCCTCTCCACCTTCCCGCTTGTTGCAATCATCATGTTGCCCATCTTTCTCAGTCTCCAGCGATGGCTTTAAGGCCAGGTCCAAGCCTAGCCCTGTTGCGCACATGTTTAACAGGAAAGCAGCTATCTCCAAGCTCCCCCACAGACACCGTTGCATCGAAATGAAACTTGAGATGGGTGCCTGCTGCTGTTTCACCTTCTGCATGCTCCTTGGTTTTGTTTTCAAACCCTTTGGTGACATAAGCGAATTGCAGGATCTCCAAGACGAAGTTGAGCTAAATGAGTTCCTCATAGGTTCATCCCTTCCCCAGGGAGCTTTGGTTAAATCTTGTGGCACTTATTTAGTGTTTACTTAACAACCGTGTTTAAGCATCACTGAATTGTTCAGAGGGGTGAGGAGGCGCTAAAAATAAAAAAAATAAAACATTTTATTAGTGAAGAGCACAGTGACGTCATCAGTCAACCCCCCTTCCTCTGTGTCGTTGCCAAAGTTCAACAGCAGCCTAAGCACCCAGGTCAATCATTCCAGTATGGACTAACTGTCTTGTTACTGCCTTTAATCCTCTTTTTCTCATGGAGGAAGCGGGTGCCCTTCCAACACAGCAGAGATCCCCTCTGTGCCCCTAGATTCTTGTTAGGTCTGCTTGATGGTGCACAATTGTACTGAGGTACTGTTGCTTCGGCCGACTGTGCTCTCACCATCCTGCCTGGTGCCGATGGGTGAGGTGGGCTGGGCCATTGGGGAACAGAAGTGATGATACTCTGCTCGGGTGGCTTAGCATTCCGCATCCTCCCCCTGAAGCCAGCCCTGAGCTTCTCCTAGGAGAAATTGAACATGATCATGAATGGGGCCCTCCAAAACTTTTTTCACCAATATGAGGGACCAGGCATTTAGCTTAGCAATGCAATGTGGATGGAAGTTTGACAAGACATCACCAGGTGTTGTGGTGCAGAGGGGGTCCGCACCCATACAGCAAGGGAGTGCTGCAAGCACTGGGAGAGGAACCTGCAGGCACAGAAAATGTTGGTGGGTATCCTACCCACCTCATTTACTGTACCCCAGGTTTTCCCCACTACACAGGTGAGTCATTGAAACTGCATGCTTGATCCTCCAAGCACAGGTTGAGGTTCATGACCAGCTGCACAGTGTCTCTTACCATTTAACAAGGTATTCTTGTGCCGTTAGCAAGGTTGGTGGTGTCATGTCTCACTTTGATGGATCTTATTGTGTCCATATTGTCTAGATGATATGTTGACTTTTAAAATGCGTAGTTTAGAGAATGTTGCCTAATGTTTGTATTTTTTTTATTTTTCTAAAATACATTTATTAAATCCACTTTGTCATTATGTTGGCACATAAGAGCTTGGCTATGATAAATCATTGCAGATTTATGAAGCATGCACAGGTCACCATGTTCTTATAGCCTCATTTTCTTACTGAGTGACTTTATTTTACTAATTCACATAAGACCTATAGCCATTTCTATTTCTGCTATGTCAGACAGATCCTAAGCTGTGTTAAGAACAAGTGTAAACCATTCTGTCACAGTAATATATACAAAGTTAATTGTCAACATCATGTACATACAGTGTATACTTAGATATACCCGCCATCATATATGCATTTTGGAGCCATGCATGCTGTACCCAGCATGTAGCAGTGGCTAATGGAGGTATTCAGTAGGTCAGCACTTTACAGGTTTATAGCTTCTTAAAGGAAGTCTTAATATAATTGTGACTGACTTTAAACATTTAATCAGAAATCGTAGCTTAATAATTTTAAACAATAATGTGCTTCTGTAATCACACAGTGAGGGACAAAGATGCCAACCTTGTATATAAATGAAACATTGGATTAATAAATTATTCTGATACAAAAGTTTGATATACAATGTTAGAAATTGGGTTTCTGGTTTCCAGAGTGTGTACCCTGTAGAGCAAGAACCACCACTGTAGTCAGGGTAAGCTAAATACACACTTACAGATAACCTGTGCTCACTCTCTGGTAGCTTAGCACAGAGGAGGTGGGCTTATCTAAAGAGGCAATGTGTAAAGTATTTGTGCAACACAATTAAAACATCACAAAAAGACTTCACAAAGTTTTAGAAAAATTGACAATAAGTGTAAAAATAGGAGCAAATACTACTTTAGGTTGGATCGGGGCAAAGACAAAGTTCAGGCCAAGCTTGATGGAGCGTGTCACAGTGTCCTTTCCTCGGGATCTGCACATCACTGAACAAAAGGCCCACCTTCCGGCGTCACCAACTCAGAAAGCTATTATAGCACAGAGTTATGGTGAAGCCAGTCTGGGGAAGGGAATTAGGGTAGGGAACAGCGGGGAGAGAGATCTGAAAAGAAAAAGTTTAGAACAGATATGCATTTACCCATTCATAGAAATGCAACTTACCATTAGACTCTTGACTAAATGCGCCTCCGAGATATCAGCTGGAGACCCCTTTTAAATGAGGGCAAAGCCCCTTCTTTGAAACATGTGACAAGAAAACAAATACGACCTCAGAAACAAGAGATGGCAAGAGCTCTGAACTATGATTACACTCAGAATATCAATCGTGTAACATCTCTGCCTTCACAACATAAACCTTTGATCATGACCTAGAAAATCTCAAAGAATTAAATATGCTTTTCACTTCTTAAGCTTTTCAAAGAACAATGAAAACTATGATTTGCTTATCTCCAAAATTACTTTCACATTCACAACTATAAAGAACGAAAAGTTTTTACTCATTGAACTTGAAGCACTTTACTTATAATACCAGGAAGCACTTTTACCTGTCTACTCAAGTGGCCTAAATCACTTTGATTGTTGTGCCAAGTACCTTTTACTCCTGTGAACTGAAGCGCTATGATTGTCGTGCCAAGAGCGCTTTACACCTGTGAACTGAAGCGCTTGAATTGTCGTGCCAAGAGCGCTTTACATCTGTGAACTGAAGCACTTGAATTGCTGTGTCAAGAACGCTTTACATCTATGAACTGAAGCGCTTGAATTGTCGTGCCAAGAGCGCTTTACATCTGTGAACTGAAACGCTTGAATTGCTGTGCCAAGAACGCTTTACATCTATGAACTGAAGCGCTTGAATTGTCATGCCAAGAGCGCTTTACATCTGTGAACTGAAGTGCTTGAATTGTTGTGCCAAGAGCGCTTTACATCTGTGAACTGAAGCGCTTGAATTGCCGTGCCAAGAGCGCTTTACATATGTGAAGTGAAGCGCGTGAATTGTCGTGCCAAGAGCGCTTTACATCTGTGAAGTGAAGAGCTTGAATTGTCGTGCCAAGAGCGCTTTACATCTGTGAACTGAAGCGCTTGAATCGTTGTGCCAAGGGTGCTTTTCATCTGTGAACTGAAGCGCTTGAATTGTTGTGCCAAGAGCGCTTTACATCTGTGAATTGAAGCACTTGAATTGTCGTGCCAAAAGCGCTTTACATCTGTGAACTGAATTGCTTGAATTGCTGTGCAAAAAGCTCTTTACATCTGTGAACTGAAGCGCTTGAATTGCCGTGCCAAGAGCGCTTTACATATGTGAAGTGAAGCGCTTGAATTGTCGTGCCAAGATCGCTTTACATCTGTGAAGTGAAGAGCTTGAATTGTCGTGCCAAGAGCGCTTTACATCTGTGAACTGAAGTGCTTGAATTGTTGTGCCAAGAGCGCTTTACATCTGTGAACTGAAGCGCTTGAATTGCCGTGCCAAGAGCGCTTTACATATGTGAAGTGAAGCGCTTGAATTGTTGTGCCAAGGGTGCTTTTCATCTGTGAACTGAAGCGCTTGAATTGTCGTGCCAAGATCGCTTTACATCTGTGAACTGAAGCGCTTGAATTGTCGTGCCAAAAGCGCTTTACATCTGTGAACTGAATTGCTGTGCAAAAAGCGCTTTACACCTGTGCTCTGAAATGCCTTTGATTGTTGCGCCAAGGCCGCTGTACTCTAGAAACTGAAACCGCTTTGCTCGTTATGCTAAGGGGCGCTTTACCTTTTGGAAGTAACAATTTCCTCCAAACTTGGATTCAGCAAAGCCTTACCGCTACAAGTACGACCTACTCATTTTTTAATGCACCATGGAAACAAGGATACTTCGGTTGGATAACACTCTGCCATTCAGGAACTCTGCTCTTCCCCAGAGAAACCCTCACGAGGTCTGGCCGCATCGAAGTCTTCAAAATAGTGAGCAACGTGCTTGGGTGTGGCTGGGCTTTATAGGTATGCCACACCCCAAGATGGCTGCTGCCTCTAAAAACATGGGAATTGTAGTCCCTTTATAGAATAGCACTGATAAGTGCATCTTGTCCACCAATGCCCTGACCCTGCAGCTCTATGGGCTTTGCCACAGGGCAGATGACGTTGATGGTCACCTTTGGAACAAGAGGAGATGACAAGTGGTGCGCATAAAGCGCTGCAGAGTCACGCAGCGGAGTATCGGGCGAGTCCTGGACCACGCCTGGCTTTATTCCTGACAAAGCGCAGCCCGGCTACAGGACCCACGCAGGCCCCGGTAAACAATGTACCTTTCCTGGTTGCAACAGCAAGATGCGTGGTGAGATGCGTCAATCGGGTTCCTCGCAGGAATGGTGATGCGACGATCTGTCCCAGGCAGTGATGGTGATGCGTTGGTTCTGAAGACAAGCAATGTAGCTGCAATGTGTTGGTTCCAGAGTGCGATGTGTGGCGCTTCTCCACACAGTTAAGGAATGCATCAATCTCTGTAGAATGCTGTGGGGGTGAAGCGTGGTTCCAATGCGTCGTGCTCTCAAGGCAAAGTGTTGTTTCTGAGAGTGATGCACCGATTCTGCTCCCACAACCGGGTCATTGCGCTGGTTCTGCTACATGCAGACAGGAGATGCATGGATTTACATGAAGCAAGTATCTGGGTCCGTTTTCCAGTGAACCAGGAACAGGAGCAGGGGTAGAGACTTATTGAAATCTGTGAGTCTCAATCAACAGGAGGCAAGTCAGCAAGCCCTTTTAGCACACTTCAAGTAGAAGGAGTCCAGCCCTCCTTCAGCAGAGTCAGGCAGCAGGGCAACACAAGAGAAAAGCAGGCTTTCCAAGTCCAGCAGATGAGCCCTTTAAGCAGCACAGCAGTTCTTCTGACTGAGTCCAGTTGTAGGTTTAGTAGTGTCTGTTTTGGTGGGGTCAGTGACCCAGCACTTATACCCAGAAGTGCCTTTGAAGTGGGGACGATTTCAAGAAAGGGTCTTTGAAGTGCACAAGGATCCTTTCTTCCTCAGCCCTGGCTCCAGACTCAGTCGGGGTAATCAGCTCTTTGTGTGGGGACAGGCTCTGCCTATTTAGGTGTAAGTATCATCCTCCTCCTGCCCTTCTTGCCCAGGACGAACCATCAAAATGCAGATGAGCACCTACCCTTCATGTGTTTGTGGCTGCCTAGAGGGAATGCACAAAGTGTAGCTCTCACCCACCCCAGATGTGTATTGGAGACAGGCTCTGCAAGGCACACAGAGCTGTAAGAGCAGAATAGAAATGTTAAATTCAACTTTACCATTAACAAGGATTATTATTACCATTCCAAAGATATGAAACACAATACACCTACTCTTTTCTGATCAGGAATTATAGCTTAAACGTGTATTAATGAATTCCC
This sequence comes from Pleurodeles waltl, assembly GCF_031143425.1. NCBI lineage: Eukaryota > Metazoa > Chordata > Amphibia > Caudata > Salamandridae > Pleurodeles > Pleurodeles waltl. The sequence goes on along the minus strand of NC_090444.1, from coordinate 1,772,842,430 downwards.
AATGCTGGCCTATGAGAGCAGTAGGCCTCACAGTAGTGAAAAACAACTTTGGGAGTCTTTCACTACCAGGACATGTAAAACTTAAAAGTACATGTCCTATCTTTTGTTATACAGCACCCGGCCCTTAGGGCTACATAGTTTCTAGCTTAGGGCTGGCCAGTGTAAAATTGTAGGAAGCTGGCTCTGTATACACTATATCAAAATGAGATATAGCGTGCACAGAGTCCAGGGGGTCCCCAGAGGTTTAACAGAGGCTAAAGTAGATAATACTAATGCTCTCTGTTGTGGTAGTGTGGTCGAGCAGTTAGGCTTATTAGAGGCTTGTGCAAAGCATTTGTTGTACACCCACTAGCAATAAATGAAGCACACACTCAATGAATAACTCCAGGCCAATTGTTTTTATATAGCAAAAATATATTTTGTTACTTTATTTCTAGAACCACAAGATTCAAGTTGCAGATAAGTACATTTGCAAGTAAGTAGCAAGCATATGGATCAACACCACTTTGTTTCAATTTGGCAAGTTAAACGGTTTTCAAGTAAATAGCAATAATCTGTTTTAAAAGTTGATAGTGCAATTTTCAATGGCAATTCTGGGAGGGAGAAAAGTTAGCACAGTTTAATGGTAAGTACAAGACTTACAGTTCCAGTCTCTGTGAATTATGATGTCCACAAGTTGGGGCTCAAGTTAGCCCCAAACACCCACCACCAGCAACATGGGGCCAGCCAGTGCAGAGATTTAAAATGGGTTCCTATGGAGACTGAGGGCACTCGAAATTAGGTCTTCTTGCAGGTAAGTACCCGAGTCTTATGAGGTCAGACTTGGGGGGTTTTGGAGAGCACCGCATGGGCCACAGGTCAGCACCAAACACACACCCTCAGCGGCACAGGGCGGTCGGTTGCAGGGTGCAAACTTAACATCGGGCTCCCAATGCTTTTCAATGGGGGGAATCCCAGGAGTCACACGTAGGCTGCAGGCTGGGCCCAGGAGGTTGGTTTAGGAAAACCACAGGCTGGACGAAGAGGAGGGCCGCCTGCTGAATGTAGCCGCAACGGAGGTCGGATTCCCCAATGCCAGGGGGCTGTACGTGCAGGGGTAGCTTTTGGCATTGGGAATCTTCATCTGGCTCTCTCGTGGTCAGGCGGGTCCTCCAGATTTAGTCTGCAGGCGTCATTGTGGTGGACTGGAGGGGTGAACCCAGAGCAGACACTAGGTCAGAATCGCCTGGGGACCAGCTCTAGTCCGTTGGGCCACCTGGACACGGGCCGTTGGCATCGCGTACAGAGTAGGCAGGGCTCACGGATCCGGGGCAGCTCTGGAGTCCTTTGCTGAAGTTTCTTTTGTGGACAGGACCACTATGCTCAGGAGATCTTGGTCCTCTGGTGGGCAGGCAGTCCTCTTGGGGTTCTTAAGGGGCTGCTGGTCCTGCAGGGTGTGTCGTCTTTTTGTATCATGGGCTTTAGAAGCTGTAGACAGGCCTGTAGGACTGGGGCAAAGTCAGTTGGTGTCAGCAGTCTTCTCTGCTGGGGGTCAACTTAGCAGTCCTTCTTCTTGTCATCTTCTTGAGGTCACCAGGAATCTGACGAGCTAGGTTCAGGGGAGCCCTTAAGTCCTGGATTTAGGGACGTTACAGGGATCAGAGGGCAGTAACCAATGGCTACTGTCCCCAAGGGCGACTACACCCTTCCGGTGTCCACTACCTTTGGGGAGTGGGACACAGACTAACCCTATTTTTCCTTGGTCTCCAAACCAAGTTGTAGGATTCTGCAAGGAGGGGTCAACTTCAGCTCTGGACACCATAGGGGTGGTCCTATCTAAAGTGGTCACTCCTCTGTGTTTTTCCAAATTTTCTTACCAGACTTGCTGTCAAAAGTGGTGCTTTGTCCAGGGGGCGGGCACCTCCACAACCTGGAGTGCTCTGGGGCACTGTAACAAGAGGCCTGAGCCTTTCAGGCTCACCACCAGGTGTTACAGTTCCTGCATTTACAGGTCCGTCAGGGAGGAGGTGTGATGCACCGCAACCCAGTGCAGGCTTTGTTTCTGGCCACAGAGAGCACAAAGGCTCTCACCCCATGTGGTCAGAAACTTGTCTGGAAAAGGCAGGCTGGCACAGACTGGTCAGCCCTGCACTAGAAGTTTGGCTAAAATATAGGGGGTATCTCTAAGATGGGTGCATTTCTCAGTTAAACCAACATTGGCATCAGTGTGGGTTTATTGTGCTGAGAATTTTTGATACCAAACTTCCCAGTCTTCAGTGAACCCATCATGTAGCTGTGGCGTTCGTAATGACAAACTTCCAGACTATGTACTCAGTATGGCCACACTGCACTTACAATGTCTAAGAATGGACTTAGACACTGTAGCGGCATATTGCTCATGCAGCCATGCCCTCATCTGTGGTATAGTGCACTCTGTGTATAGGGGTGACTTACCTATGCCACAGGCAGTGGTTTGTGGGCATGGCACCCTGAGACGGGTGCCATGTCGACTGTCTTTTTCTCCAAACTGACACACACAAGCTGCCATGGCAGTGTGCATGTGCTTAGTGAGGGGTCCCCCAGGGTGGCATAATACATGCTGTAGCCCTTGATGACCTTCCCTGGCCACAGGGCCCTTGGTACCTTGGATGCCTTTTACAAGGGACTTAACTGTGTGACAGGGGTGTGCCAATTGTGGAACAATGGTGCAGTTTTGGGGAAAGAACACTGGTGCTGGGGGCTGGTTAGCAGGATCCCAGCACACTCTCAGTCAAGTCAGCATCAATATCAGGCAAAATGTGTGTGTGGGGGGTAACCATGCCAAAAGGGGGCAGTTTCCTACAGTAATAAAAGGGGTTTAAATACCAAGTCGAAGTGGCAGTCGGATTGCACACACAGGCTCTGCAGAGGCAGTCCTGAGACATATTTAAAAGGGCTGCTTAATGAGTGCTGCAGACCCACTAGTAGCATTTAATTTACGGGCCTGGGTATATGGTATACCACTTTACTTGGGACGTGCAAGTAAATTAAATATTGCAATTGTGTAAAAAAGAAGCACATGCACTTTAGCACTGATCAGCAGTGAGCAGGGGTAAAGTGCTCAGAGTCCTAAGGCCAACAAAATGAATCAGCAAAAATGTGAGGCAAGCAGGCAAAACGTTTGGGGGAAGACCACCCTAAGGCTGACAGGTCTAACCTACAATGACATTTTGAATTCAGTGAATTGTCATTGATCGTAAAGTTTTAAGGTTGACAATGTTTCATCCCTGTTAAGTATTTTACAGATCATCGCTAGGACTAAGAACAAGGGCCTCCGCTGCTTGGAGGGCACAAGAGCATGCTTTTTCCATAGAGGAGTAGTATAATGCAGGGAAAATGCACCTGTCCGGAGAATGACAAGATGCCATTCAAACCAGGACTACCAAGTGGGGTGGTAAAGCTGGCAGTGGGGCTCCCCCTGGACCTGAGGAAGAAACATCTGTGGTGTTCCAGGAACATGTCCTTTTAAACATTTGTTTGCACTAGTCTTTGGGCAGTTTTCTTGTCTTTCTTCCCATTGGACTTGCCCACCTAACATTCCTGACATAATTGTTTCTGTTACCCAACTTCCTCCAGGTTGACAGTTCATTCTTGGGCTCAGGGACTATTTTAGTGTTTCTACCTTCCACAAAGACAGTTGATTACCATTCATAGAACCCATGTCCCACGTTGCACCTTAATAGCTTGAAATATGAATTAAAAATTCTTTATTTTTGACAACTAATTTGGATGTGTTGCCACGGTTGAGAGTGTGTGGGCATACCTGTTGACTGATGTGTGTGTGTTGGTCTAATGGTAAAAAGCACATGCTCTGGACTCTCAAATACAATCCACAACTTTACTTGCATACACCCAGCCTTTGTGAGAGGATCTGTATAAGCTGCATGGCCACGGCGTGGCACATTGCGTCCTCCTACATCAACCTGTGAATATGTTTCTGGTACAATTTTACAATGCCCCAAATACATTTGTCTGTATTCTCCAGGACCCTGTTCTTTCTCTGTATCAAACTTGGTAGGTCTTCCGGGTGGGTGGGATGTTGCATATGGTCAACCCATTTCACGAATTGCACCCCATACAGCAGCCTGTCCTTCTAGAGGAAACTATTGGCCCATATACACCTCTCCATGCTCCCAAATGCCTCACTGTCTGATGGAGTCAGCCTATTGTAGTTTGCAAAGGGGGTTGTTATCTGGTAGGCTATGAATGGGAACTCTCAATACGGGAGGTCATCTTCACTTGAGAAGATGAAGAGAACACTGAAGTTGAACCTTGGTATAAGGTTGTAAAAGTGGAAGCAACTCAGGTACGTGTAGGCTGAGGAGTTGGAGATATGTCTGGCCAGTCGTTGTTATGTACTTGGAGGTGTAATCTTGGAGGGGTCACCTGTCTTCTCTCTCTTTGCAGCATTTGGCTATCTCTGATAGCCTATCTGTTGTGGTATGGAGTGATTTCAAAAGAAGCGCAATTTTAAAAACCTTTTTGACAAATAACCCCCAAAAAGTAGATTTGAAGAGACATTATTCGTAGGAAATTAAAATGTATCAACCTTGGTTTGAGTCCCTGATACAGTCCATTTTTTAGCAGACATTACAAAGCATGACGCAAACTTTAATTTAGTAAGAACAATTATGAAAAATATGTGCTTTTTTAAACAAAAAATAATATTATTTTGAAGTAAAATGTTTACATTTTATTAGGGCACATTCACGACTGGGATTACTAGTGGTCCTGTAGTCCTTTTGCTATTTCTACTTTTAACGTGCTGGTACAGGCAAACAGTTCTCAGAGACAGTGTGGGACAATGGCAGTCACATAATCAAGTGGATTAGGTGTGAGAAGGAAGGGCAAGTTAAGGGGAGCTAAACAGAGTTTACTGGTAGGTGAATGGTGAAATGGTAGGGTTAGGGTTAAGAGGGGAAGACCCCTTTAAAAAAATAAATCAGGTAAAATAGGAAGACAAGGAGGGCACAGAAGTTTAAGAAGGTTGGACCCCCTCCTCTTAAAAAGAAAAATTCTACCTGTTGAAAAGTATTTTCAGCAATAAGGGCTTTCTCCGGCTTAGTTTCCTCAACCTGGTTAAATCCATTCTTTAAGGTGCACACAAAATGCAACTTGCACCCCCACTCCCACACCCGGCAAAAGAATCATAACAGGTTTATGTGGACCAGCCACGCGTAGCCCTTTTATTCAAGTCATCACATTAAAACATCGTATGTCACATAACACTCGACCCAAAAGCCCCCAAGAAACAGCAGAATTCAAAACAGACAATTACTTAAGGTATGACTTCAAGCATTTGCAAATTCAGCAACAGATGGTTAAATCAGTTGTGAAGATAAACATTGTGAACAAACAAGATAGGTGATAGTCTTTCGCCACTAAGGCCGCAGTGCCCATCATGCCAGCAGGCCCCAACATACACCACCACCACCCTGGCAACCAAGTGAAGCAGCAGAAGGCATTGTCAGAACACCATTGGTATGCCAACCTTGGACATCCCTCCAATCCAGAAGGGTGCTACCAAAAATCCCAGGGCACCGCATAGCGCATCGGCCCCACTGGTGTACCTGAACACAGACGCAGCCCCCAAAGTTCAAACCAGGCATCGTGGGTAACGCAAGAGAGTCCAGGACCACCAGCAGGTCAGCCCCCTCTCCCGCCAGCCCAGTGCCCACACAATTACACCCCGCTCAGGGGTCAGTCCGGCCAAGAGTCCATATTTGGGATATTCCCTACTATTTTACTGCCATGGGCCCTGCCACAGGGCGAGGAGCTTCCTGGCAAACTTCCCCCTCCCCCCAATGGCTCTGAGTGAGACCGGTTATGGCCCCTAAAATAGTTTGGATGAAGAACTCTTGGCCCCTGATGTATACATGTACACCGTCAGGACGAAATAACTTGGGCATGGCTACCTGGATCAAGTTGTGCCGCACCATGCCCATCACAGAACCTTCCAAGATTTTTTCGACTGAAGATTCCATTTCTCTCGTAGGAGATTTCAGTGTATAGTCATAATTGTTGAATAGTTCCGCCCGCTTGCGGGGACCTCGGAGCACTTTTTCCAATATAACTTCTTAAGTGTCCATGTTCGTCTTACTTCAGGAAGGCCTGCCAAGTCTTTTAAGAATGTCCATATGCAGCCTAGAGGAAAGGCTACAGTGTCCAAAATTCTTCATCCAGTTTGCTTTTAAAAAGGGACAGTTCCGACAGTTCTGATGGATACAACTACCTGTGGATTCCTCACTCATTGAATATTCCCTCTGCGCCACCTTTCGCCGGAAATTTTCTTCCTAGCTTCTGCACGTCGACGAGGACGTCACAATTGCCCATGCGACGCCGTCTGACGTCATACAGGCAATAAGAGGTCCTCGCCGACGTGCCAACGTCAGTTCCCTTTTTTCCGTGCCTTCTAGCGACGGTTATTCTTTGAGGGAGCTACTGTTTCTACTCTGCGTAGTTACAGTTCCTGTTACTGTTTCTTTCTTCAAAAAGAAAGCATGTCTCAACGAAAGTCGGGTTTTAAACCCTGCAGGGAGTGCGGAGGCAAAATGACGGTGACAGGCCCACATTTAGACTGCTTGTGGTGTCTCAGCTCCGACCACAACGTGGAGAAATGTGACTCCTGTCGATGGATGAACCCGAAGGCGTTGAAGGAGCGTGAGGCGAAACTCTTTTTGGCGAAATCCAAGAAGAGGGAGAAGCGGCATCGGCGCAAGTCATCTTCTCCTAAGTCCCATCGGCGTCATCGTGACTCTCGGCGTCGTTGCGAATCTCGGCACTGGTCGAGTAGGGCGCGGTCGCGCTTGAGGTCGCCTTCTGTTCGACGCCGAAAGACATGGGAGGTTAGTCCCACCATCACTCCGCAGCCGCAGATGCCTCCTGCATCACCGACTTCACCGGCTTCGCCGACTTCGCCTTTGAATCCACCATCTGTTTTTGAGGTTCCTCAACGTCAGGAGTTCTCACCGGCTTCTCAGATGCCGGGGCCGGCGCTGATGTCACCTCGAGCCCAAGCTCCGCAGTACCTGGCTTTCCCGGCCCCAGGTGCTGACAGTCCCGCATTTTTGAATGCGAAGTTTACCATTTTTCAACAAATGGCTCCAGGTGGTGGACCGGCTGGTCCTTCGGGGCCATTGGCCTTCAATATGGGTGCTCCGGCTCCTTTACGACCGGCACCTTTCATGCCCTTCCTTCCAATGGGAGGTGCTGACTTGGCGCCGATTCCTTTGGCGTCGACTTCACAGCCTGTGACGCTGAGTAGATCTGCTGGTCCGGCGCCGGAGAGTTCTCCTGCTCATCCTTTGCCTCATACGGCGCCGAAGAAGTCCACAGTGCCGATGGATCCGGCGTCAGACGAACCCGAAGATCGGCGTCAGGCATCGACGTCGGCTGACGCCCTGTCGACGCCAAGGATTGAAGCCAGGCTACATCCAAGAAGGCTTGCTCTTCGCCTCCTTGAGGAGCAGGAGTATCGAAAGCAGGCCCTGGAGGAAGGGGAGATTGAAGAACCTCTGGGAGGTCTCCAGGGTTTGGATACAGCAAGTGGCTTAGACACCTCTCCAGAATGGGACTAACCATCTCCTGGAGAATATACAGAGGAGGCTGCTTCATTCCACTCTGTAATAAGGAAAGCAGCTGATTTTTTCGACCTTCCCTTGCCGGTGTCTGAATCTAAACCCAATATATTGACTGAGGTGTTACATCCTGCTTCGACGGTTGCGGAGCCACTTCCGCCATTTAATGAGGCTCTGTTAGAACCAATTTTAGAGATCTGGAAGAAGCCGGTGTCATCTTCGGCCGTTAATAGATCAGTGGCATGCAGGTATCGTGTGGCTCCGGCGGATCCAGGCTTTTTGTCTAGGCACCCGACCCCAGAGAGCCTGGTGGTTCAGGCTTCATGTTCATCTCGGACTGCCCCAGGCTTTTTCCCGGGGGTGCCTTCGGACAGAGACTCAAAGAAAATGGACCAATCTTCCAAGAAAGCTTTCTCATCATGCAGTATGGCTCTCAAGTCTACTAATGCCACATGCATTTTGGGCAGATACATCTACGCCCTAATGGAAGAGATAAAGTCGTCCCATACGGAGGTGTCTCAGGAGGTGTTGAGTCTGGTTTCAGATGCTCAAGCTGCGGCAACCCAAGTAATCCAGTCGGGGCTGGACACTACTGATTCTGTGGCCAGGGCTATGGGCACTGCTGTTGCTACGAGGAGACAGGCCTGGCTTCGTTCCTCTGGATTTTCATCTGATGTCCAGTCAGCCCTGCTGGATCTTCCCTTTGATGGGGATAAACTTTTTGGATCCAAGGCGGACTCTGCCCTTGAGAGATTTTAGGAGAGTAGGGCCACGGCGAAGTCATTAGGCTTGCAGGCCTCCTCTTCTGCTTCTTCGAGACTGATCAGAAGATTTAGGGGGTTTGGTCGTGGCTCATCCTCCTCCTTTCGAGGCAGATTTCAACAGCAACCCGTCACTGCTCTCCCCTATAGATCATACAGGGGGAGGGGTAGGGTCCGAACCAGGGGAGCTGCCCAGCAGCACTCTGCCTCTTCCTCTGGAGGGGTGCAGCATGGGAAGCAGCCTTAGTCTTCCACCAATTCCTTCACATACCACTCCTGTAGGGGGGAGGTTATTGAACTTTCTCCACAAGTGGGAGGATATAACATCAGACTCCTGGGTCACCAGCATTGTGGGGAAAGGCTATGCCCTTCCCTTTCGGGAGTTTCCTCCCCCCATCCCGCCCTGCACATCCTACTGTTCAGAAGAGCATCTCCTGTTACTAGAACAGGAGGTTCTGGTCCTCCTTTCAAAGGGTGCAGTGGAGTTGGTTCCAGAGCAGGAGAGGGGTCAGGGTTGTTACTCAAGATACTTCCTGATCCCCAAGAAGGATGGTCGGTTGAGGCCAATCCTGGACCTGAGGATTTTGAATTGGTTCCTCAAACAGGAAAAGTTCAAGATGCTGACCTTGGCTCAGGTGCTGTTGGCGTTGAACGAAGGAGATTGGATGGTGTCTGTCGACTTGCAGGATGCTTACTTTCATATCCTGATACTCAAGTCGCACAGGAAGTATCTCCGGTTTGTGGTGGGATCGCGGCACTATCAGTTTGCGGTCCTTCCGTTTGGTCTTACTTCAGCACCTCGAGTCTTCACAAAGGTGATGGCGGTGGTTGCAGCAGAGCTCAGAAGGAAGGGGATAGCGGTATTTCCTTACCTGGACGATTGGTTGATCAAAGCCAAGTCTCCGGAGCTCGCGCTACGTCACCATCAGTCGACAACCCAGTTGTTGTTCGACCTGGGTTTTTCGGTGAACGTGCCCAAATCTCACCTGGAGCCCTCTCAGCGCCTCCTGTTCATAGGGGCAGAACTGGATACAACATTAAATCGCGCCTTTCCTCCGCCTCAGCGGGTTCAGGACATTCAGGCGTTGGTTCCAATGTTTCAAAGTGGAGCGGTCATTCCAGTCCTCAAGGTCCTACGTCTGCTCGGTCTGTTTGCTTCTTGCATTCTGTTGGTCACTCACGCTCGCTGGCACATGAGGGCTCTTCAGTGGTGCCTCCGAAAGCAGTGGTCTCAGCACAAAGGAGATCTCGAGGGATTGGTAAAGATCTCCAGGGATGCTGCAGTGGATCTAAGATGGTGGGTTGCGGACGGCAATCTTTCCCAAGGAAGGCTGTTCTCGCAGCCTCCGCCGGTGACCACAGTAATAACGGATGCTTCCACTCTGGGGTGGGGAGCTCATCTGGGGGACCTGGAGGTCAAAGGTCATTGGTCTCCAGTGGAACAGATGTTTCATATAAATCTGTTAAGTTGCGGGCAATTCGTCTGGCTCTCAAGTCCTTCCTCCCTTCCCTTCGCGGTCAGTCGGTTCAGGTCCTGTCGGACAATACTACAGCGATGTGGTATATAAACAAACAGGGAGGAGTAGGGTCGTACCTTCTCTGCAGAGAAGCTCTGCGACTATGGTCCTGGGCAAGGGACCATCGGATTTGCTTGGTAGCAAACCATCTGGCCGGAGTCTTGAACGTGCGTGCGGACAGTCTCAGTCGGCACTTCTTGACCGATCACGAGTGGCGTCTTCATCCAGATCTAGTCCGGCAAATCTTCCAGATGTGGGGAATCCCTCTGGTAGATCTTTTTGCCACTCGGGAGAACACGCACTGCCCGTTATTCTGCAGCCTCCAGTATCCGATGCAAGGAACATTGGGGGACGCGTTTCAGATGTCCTGGTGCGACCAGTTGCTCTACGCGTTTCCCCCCATATCTTTGATTCCTCGGGTTCTGAGGAAAATTCGCCAAGACCGAGCCCAAGTCATATTAATAGCTCCGGATTGGCCTAGGAGGGTATGGTATTCAGATCTTCTCCAACTCTCTCTGTGCCCGCCGCTCCGTCTCCCTCACAGGGCAGACATCCTCTCGCAATCGTAGGGGCAGGTTTTACACCCCCACCTCCAGAGCCTGCACCTTCATGCCTGGAGATTGAACGGGGCAACCTGAGTTCCTTTTCTCTCTCACCTGAGGTAGTGGATGTTATTTTATCGGCCAGGCGACACTCCACTAAATCTATCTACGCTAGCAGGTGGGCTAAATTTGTGTGTTGGTGTGGTGTGTTGTGTGTCTTTTGCGTTGTCCCTGGCACAGAGGGGTTGTGCAGTGGCTACAATCAAGGGCTATTTGTCGGCCCTGTCAGCCTTTCTGTGTCTTCCAGACCAACCTTCTTTATTTAAATCTCCTTTAGTATTAAGATTTTTAAAAGGCCTCATTAATACGTTTCCTCCCACTCCTTTCATGATGCCTCAGTGGGATTTAAATTTAGTCTTAATGTTTCTTATGGGTTCACCGTTTGAGCCAATACATTCTTGCCCCATAAGGTTATTGGTTTTGAAGACTGTTTTCCTTGTTGCAATTACTTCAGCTAGAAGAGTGAGTGAGCTGCAGGCTCTTTCTGTTAAACCCCCGTATACATCCTTCTATGTAGACAAGGTGGTGTTGAGGACCAAGGCTGCTTTCTTGCCGAAGGTTGTTTCACCCTTCCATTTGGGGCAAACTATTACTCTCTCCTCTTTTTATCCTCCGCCTCATCCTTCGAAAGAGGAAGAAAGGTTGCATTGTTTAGACCCAAGAAGAGCGCTAAGCTTCTACGTGGACAGAACGAAAGAGTTTAGATTGGAGGATCAACTCTTCATCGGGTACGTGGGAAAGAGGAGAGGAAGGGCAGTCCACAAGAGAACACTCTCCAGGTGGGTCATTCTTTGCATTAAGCTGTGTTATTCTCTGGCAAAGTAGGAACTCCCTGATGAAATAAGAGCTCATTCTACCAGAGCTAAGTCGACCTCTTCGGCCTTGGCTACGGGTGTTCCTGTGGTTGACATCTGCAAGGCCGCAACTTGGTCATCCCTCCACACTTTTGCAAAACATTACTGCTTGGATTCGGAGGTTAGGAGGGATGGCCATTTTGCACGGTCGGTGCTGCAGGATTTCTTGGTTTGACCATTCAGGCACCCTCCACCGAGTGCGATACTGCTTTGGGACTCTATTCAATGAGTGAGGAATCCACAGGTAGTTGTATCCATCAGAAGAACGAGTTACTTACCTTCGGTAACGCCTTTTCTGGTAGATACATTAGCTACCTGTGGATTCCTCACGGTCCCTCCCGCCTCCCCCTTGCCTGTCTGGTCCTACCAAATTATCCTTGGGTGAGCTCCTCTTGGTAGTTTATGGCTTTCATATGTAGTGTATATATTTATTTATGTATATAAGTACATGTTTTAAAAAAAAAAAAGAGAAAGGGATTTGTGAGAGTGCTGTACATAGTATGTATGTATATAATTTGGCATATTGACATCTTAGAGCTGATGTTTTTATCTATTTGGTATAATTAAATATTGTTGTATAAATATTTGTTTCAATTGCCTATTCATCTCAGAGGCACGTAAAAAATGTTGGTACTGACGTCGGCGAGGACCTCTTATTGCCTGTATGACGTCAGACGGCGTCGCATGGGCAATTGTGACGTCCTCGTCGACGTGCAGAAGCTAGGAAGAAAATTTCCATCGAAAGCTGGCGCAGGGGGAAAATTCAATGAGTGAGGAATCCACAGGTCGCTAGTGTATCCACCAGAACAGGCGTTACCGAAGGTAAGTAACTCGTTCATTTGAGATACATGCATGTAAATGCTTGAATGAGTGAAAAAAAAATCTGAAAAATTTCTTCACAAACCTTTTTATATTGCAAAACACTGATGAAGGAGTGCAGGGCAGTGTAGCCCATAGGCTGCCATTAGTAATGAAGAAAAAGGAGACTGTGCCTTTAAGAGCAACCAGTCCTCCAGTATCCCATCATGCCTAGAGAGAGGCAGTTACCTCAGTTCTTTTTTCCGGCTCCTGCTGACAGGACCCTGGAGCATTGAACTCGACCTATTTAGGTTTTTTCTTCTAAAATACAGTTAGAATTTCGATTACAACTGCTTCACTCAACGTCTTTTAACTTTCCATCTTGAATTTTGTCTTTTTCTCACTGGAATTAAGGCTATTCTTCCCAGAAAGTCCCTTCTTTATACGACAAATGTCCACGATGTGGCAGAAAAAAGGCCAAAACAGACCCTCACGAAGTCTGTATCATCTGTCTGCCGTCTTCACACATACCTGCCTCCTGTAGCATCTGCAAAACATTTTCCAGGTGCACCCTGCGTGACAGGTAGAAGATTCGCCTTCGAGAGAGCAACGAGAAGACGCCAGAAAACCAGTGGGACCTCAGAGCGAGGGGAAGGTCATCTTTCCCCAGAGCTCTTCCCACAGCCTCCAGTTGACGTGAAAGGTCTGAGAGGCGTTCTTCTGTCAGAAAACGCTTTCGGTCCCGGTCGACGTCAAGGAGATCAACTGCGAGAGGATGAACAGCACCGACATGGTCGCCGTCGAAGTCTGGCTTGATGTCGCACAAGCGTCGCTGTTCGACGTCAAGGCACCTCACAACGTCAAAGACTCCACGAAGTCGAGGGGCATATTGATGTCGTTGGAATCGACGTCGAGACGAACATGCAGACATCATGCTTTGACGTTGAGATCCCGCTCAACGTCGACACTTACACGTCGGAGAGAAAGATCGTTGTTGAGGAGACAGAAACTGAGAAGGATCTATTGTTCATTGGATTCGCACCATTCTCCTTCTCTGGTGCTTCTTCCTTAGTCGCCTTCTCCTCCTGCCTCTCCTCCACCAGCTACTATACCTCCTCCTCAACCTTCAAGAAGTCTGACTCCGCTGCGGTCGACTGATCAGGTTTTTCCGGCACCCACACCACTTCCAGTGCCTTAGATGCCTATCAGTGCCCCAGCTCCCAGACCGTGCTCAACATCGCACCACTGTTCTCGACATGGCCATCACTTAAGGTCAAGACACTCCCACCACAGATCTAGACATAGATCAAGATCACAGGCCCATCAGAGTGATTCATAGTCCTCTACCAGAGATTACTCTCCTACTTTATCAGATTCACCTCCACCTCGGTCCTCGCTGGTTGATGATATCAATACCTTTCATGAAGTTCTGGTCCGAGGTGCGACAAAACTCAACATTCCAATGGCTGCCCCTACCCCATCTACTTCGATTATATTTGAGACTCTCCAACAGCGCATAGCCGCCAGACCTTTGCTGCCTCTGGTACCTGGCCTTTTAGAACCTGCTATAGAAGTCTTCCTTACGCCGGCTACAACTAAGTCTGCTCCCTTCAGACTACAGAAAAAGTATTGTCCTCCAGAGCAAGATCCTTTGTTTCTGCGTTCTGACCCTCCACCTGATTCGGTGGTAATATTGGCTGCTCGCAAATCCCACGCTACCTCTCCGTCTTCTACCTCTCCTCCAGACAAAGAGAGTAAGAAAGTGGATTCAGCAGGCCGCAAAGTCTGTAGTTCGGCCGCAACCTCCATGAAAACGGCAAGTGCATCAGCCTTCTTGGGCAGATACGATAGGGCCTTGTGGGAATCCCTACTCCAGTTTGCAGAACATCTCCCAAGAGATCACAGGGAGGATTCTTTGGAGATCGTCCAAGAGGGTGCCATGGTCTCGAATCAGATAATCAGTGTAGCAGCGGACTCTTCATTGCTCTCCGCGCATACATACTGCCACGGAGTGATGCTACGGAGACATTCATGGCTGTGGCTTACATCACTGAAGCCGGATGCTCAGCAGCGCATTTTGAATCTACCATTTTAGGCTCCACTCTATTGAGATGGCAAGGATGAAGGCTGAGACGGACACATTGAAGGGAGTGGGTCTTGAAAAACCCAAAGAACAGCAAAGGTCCTTCCGACCTTTCCAATGTTGCTACTCCACTGAAGGTTCAAATCCCTCAGTGGCTCCCTGCAAGATCTCACCAGCAGTTCCAAAGATCTTATCAACCTCAGCAAAAAACACAGAGGGGACGATCGACACATCAGTCCAATAAGGGTTCTGGACAACCATCAGCCTCAAAACCCTGAAAATGTCCTTCCCCCAGCTCCGTTACCCACTCCGGTGGCGGGAAGCGTCACCAATTGCCTGGCAGAGTAACAACGAATTACAACAGACGTTTGGGTCTTGAACATTGTACAATATGGGTATTGTCTCAGGTTTTCCACCCGCCACCAAGCATTCCACCGAATTCTACCACTTCTCATCCTTCTAAAGGCAGAAGTTTCCATCCTCCCGGAAAAGAAAGCAGTAGAGCCTGTTCCCCTCAACCAGCGGGGAAAGTTCAGACCCATTCTAGACCTGAAGATTGCCAACAAGTGGATCGGAAAGGAAAAGTTCAGGATGCTGGCCTTACACCAGATATACCCCCAGATTCATCAAGGGGACTGGCTTTGCTCAGTAGACCTACACGATGCCTACTTTCATATCCCCATTGTGAAAAAGCATCGGAAGTTCCTGAGATTTGTTGTGGGACAAGATCACTTCCAATACACTGTCCTACCATTCGTGCTCAGGTCACATTGTGGTGGCAGCTCATCTTCAAAGACATCGGATCTTCATCTATCCATATCTGGGCGACTGGTTAATCAAAGCATCCACCCGTGCAGAAACCCAGCTGCATTTCCAGTGGACTTGCGATCTCCTTTATCAGCTAGGCCTTCATGTCAGCTTCCACAAGTCTACGACAGTTCCTTTCCAGAAGTTGCACACTGCAGGCAAAAGTGTGTCCTTCGGAGAAACAACGCTTATCCATTCTCCAGAAGTGTCGGGCACTCCAAACTATGCATCAACCAACAGTGCGCACAGTCTCCTCACTTTTCTGCTCCATGGCCTCCTGCTTCTTTCTGACACCCAACGCTCGCCACCACATGCGACCTCTTCAGGAGTGCCTGGAGGACCAATGGAATCAACTGTCGGGGAACTGGGAAGACTGAATTCTTCTGTCCACCCATGCAATCAGATCCCTCGCCTGGTGGTGTTCTCCAGGCAGTCTCCTAAAGGGTATGCCTTTCCGTCCACAGCCTCCAGCTCAGACCATTGTGACAGATGCCTCTCTCCTCGGATAGGGGAGCTCATATGGGTCATTTACAAACACGAGGTCTCTGGTCTCCCAAGGAGTCGTCATACCACATCAATCTCCTCGAGCTTCGTGCGGTGCACCTAGCTCTCAAGGCCTTTCTCCCGTCATTCACCACCAACAACTCGCTTGTCCAGACAGACAATACATCCACCATGTACTATCTGAACAAGCAGGGGGCACCAGATCCGGAGTCTTGTCTCAAGAGTCACAGACAATAAGGCACTGGCTCCTAGCCAGGAGGTTGAACATAGTGGCAACTCACCTTCCAGGTGCTCAGAATGTACAAGCGGATGCCCTCAGCAGAGCTCTCGAAGAGAACCACGAGTGGGTGCCCAACGAAGATATCTTCCGTTTATGGGGCACACCTTCTATCAACCTCTTCGCCACAGAGGAAAACAGAAAATGCCACGCCTTCGCCGCCAGGTTTTACCACCCAGAATCGCTGGGGAATGCTCTGTGGATACACTGGTCCAACAAATTTCTGTACGCCTTTCCACCAATTCCGCTGATCCCAGCAGTCCTCCTCAAACTCTCAATGACTTCAGCCACAATGATCCTCATTGCACCAGAGTGGCCGAAGCAGAGGATTGTATGGAAATCAAATGGAAGAGATTCTGCATCTGGTGTTCCTCTAAGAGGATAGACCCTACGTCTTGCCAGGAAGATGTCATTCTTCCATACTTGTTACATTTGGCTCAATCTGGTCTGCAACTCTCTTCAATAAAGGTCCATTTGGCAGCTTTGACTCCATACAGAAAAAGTCCTTCGCAAACCTCTTTCTTTAGGATTCCAGTTATCAGACATTTCCTAGAAGGGTTAAAGAAGGTCTTTCCTCCAGTTAGGTGCCCTTCCCCACCATGGGAACTTAATGTGGTCCTTTCGCGACTCATGCAAAATCCATTTGAGCCCATACACAAGGCATCTCTCCAACATCTAACTTGGAAAGCTGCTTTCCTTGTGGCAATCACATCATCATGAAGGGTTAGCAAGATTCAGGTCCTATGTGCCCACAAGCCTTACACAGTATTTCACTCCTCCAAGGTAGTACTGCGAACACACCCTAAATTCCTGCCCAAGGTTATATCTGACTTTCATGTCAACCAGTCAATAAAAGACCCATCTACTCCAGCAGAGAGGGCTCTCCATTATCTAGATGTAAAAAGGATGTTAAATTTCTACCAGATAAGGCCAGTTCTCTTCGGAGATCTTCACAATTGTTCGTTAATTATGGTCCGGTTTGTACCAGCCTGGCCACCTCCAAGCAATCAATATCAAGATGGATTGTCTCTTGTATTCTATTTTGCTACCAACTAGCTAAAACACTAGCTGGCAGACCAAAAGCGCATTCTACTAGAGGCAAGTCGGCAACGATGCCCCTAATGAGGAATGTTCCCTTAGCAGACATCTGTAGAGCTGAGTCTTGGAGGTCTATTCGCACTTTACTAAGCATTATTGTCTTGACTCCGATGCCAGGGCAGATGCTCAAGTAGGACAGGCTTATCTCAGGAACCTCTTTGCTTGAAAGTATATTTCATAAGGGTTATGTTTACTCCTCCACGGGTTAAGGGATGGGCTTGCTATTATTTTCATTACTAATGGCAGCCTGTGGGCTACACTGCCCTGCACTCCTTCATCAGTGTTTTGCAATATAAAAAGGTTTGTGAAATAATTTTTCTGATTTTTTTTTCTCTCATTTACATGCATGTATCTCAAATGTGTCTCTTTTCAAAAGCAAACTGGATGGAGAATTTTGGACACTGTAGCCTTTCCTCTAGGCTGCATATGGACATTCTTACGTGACTTGGCAGGCCTTCCTGAAGTAAGGCGAACATGGATACTTAAGAAGTTATATTGGAAGAAGTGCTCTGGGGTCCCCGCAAGCGGGCAGAACTATTCAATGCTTATGACTATCATGTAAATACCTCTACAAGAGAACTGGAGTTACAAGTAAGAAACTAGTCCTTCTTCACAATCTTTAATCGCCTGTGTGGGGTCTCCCCTGGACCACACCAGCCGAGGAATAACCTCTGACAGCAGCCGATTTCTCACCCTTGATAGGGTGGAGAAGAGAGCCTCACAAACCCAGCGTCTACCTGGGGGTACTATGTCGTTACCTCCTGCATGAATGATTATGATGTCTGGGGAAGGCACCACACCTTTCTCCAGGGCCCATGAAAGACATTGAAATAAGTCCCCCTTCCTAAGGACCCCAATACCCACCCAATGATGTTCGAAACCTGCTTCCAGCTGAGCCCTCTCAAGTCCGGAGCCAATGAAATCTTGAGCTGCTCTGCGAATGAAGGAATGTCCACAGCAGCACACGCCCGACAGCTGGAAACAAAAGGAAAAGAAACAGGGTCACATATGCGCCTATACCAGCTGAGGGCGCACGTGACTCTCGTAGCACATCAACCTCCACCTGTCCACCCTTTTGATGTCAGCCTCTGATAGACCCAGAGCAGCTGCCATGGTATGGTGGCTGCGCCAATGCAGAAATAGGGTGAACTAAACCCGAAGCCTCCTCACCCAAAAGGGCCAGGGCACGTTCGCATGTACGTGCAAACTTAAAAAGTGTGAGCGGAGTCCCATCCGTGTGTACTAGCAACTTGGAACATCCCCCCCACAGGGCGCACTCACACAAACTCCTGAGCCAGGGTCACCTACAATAGGGTCCCCCTGGGCCAAGATTGAGACTCACCCATATACCTTTCCCCCGGGGGTCCGTCTTCGATCTCCTGATCTTCACATGGAGATAACTGTCAGACAGGAGGACGTCAGTCAAATCGAGCCCGGTGCCCCGCCCAGCCTTGGAGGGTGTACCAGTTCAGAGATCCTAAATACTTGGAAAAAGGCAAGTAAGTAGGCGAAGCTGAACAAACTAATCTCATAGGGAGATCGGCATATCTGATGCAACACCCCAACAATGCATACTAGCCTCGCTATGTCAATGGACGTCCTGACATTCTCCTTTCGGGGGGGTCATGCGCTCTCAACCCATGATAGCCCTCCTCAGCCTAGGATCCTTGGTCGGGTCCACCACCCCCTTTAGCCCAGCAAAGAAGGCAATTGCGTAATGCTGCCTCTCTACTAGGTGCAATGCCTTGCCACACTCCCTTTGCCTCACCAAGACCATTAGGACGCCCTCGGGGCTAAAACGCTACGCCGCAATGGCAAAATTGAAGGAGGTGTCATATACCTGCCAAGCTGATTCATACATACGTTTTTTCTTGGGCACCAGGGATGCGGCGATTAGGTTAGGGGTGATGGGACACCAAGCTTCTATAACTCCACAGGGAAGACTGACATCCTGTCGTCCACTTCAGGCCACAGTGCTCTGAACTCTGTCAACTTGGAATGAGACAAGACATCGGCCACTGCATTATCAAACCCTGGGACATGCTTTGCCGAAAAAGAGACATTATGTGGCAGACAACTTCATATAAGGGCCTTAAGCAGATGTAGCACAAAGGGGCATTTCGCACTCTGGTTGTTTATAGCCATGACCACTGACATGCTGTCCAGTCAGAACACAAACCTCCTGTTGGCCAAGGTGCCCCCCATATCTGTAGGCCTACTATGATGGGAAACAGCTCCAAGAAGAGTGAGCCCGTAGGCCACTCATTCCCCTGACCAATGCTGCATGCACCACTTTGTGCCAAAGATTGCACCAAAGCCCACGCTGCCCCCTGTCTGTAAACAGAGCCAGCTCAGTGTTGGACCGTGGCAGCTGCTGCAATAAAAGGGTGCCATTGAAGTTGGCTAAGAAGCCCTTCCAAGTGAGCAAATCCTCCCTGACCTCGGAAGCGAGACTCGTGTGGTGATGTTTGACCAGGAGGCCCGCCATAGCCCTGGCGATATTCTTGGGGAAAAAAAAAACTCCCCATGGGTATCACCTCAAGGCAAAATTCAGCTGCCACACCAGCACCTTCAACTGATGCAAGGTGACCTTCCTGACTGCGAGATAAGCCTCGATGGATAACTTGAATGCCAAGACCTTATCCTTAGGGAGCCTACACACCCTGACCACGGAGTCAATTTCAGTACCCAGAAAGGTGATACGCGTTGAGGGGCCCTCTGTCTTGTCCACAGCCAACTGCACCCCCATGGCTCAAGCCAGCTGTTGGAAGCCCACAAGGGCCTTCTGTCAGACTGTGAAGCCTGAGGGACCCATAAGCAGGAAGTCATCCAAATAATGTACCACCCCGTCCGTGGCCACCACATCCTTCACCACCCATTCCAAGAACCTACTAAACATCTCAACCACAGAGCATGCAATGGAGCACCCTATGGGCATGCAGAGATCTGCAAAGAATTGCCCCTCAAAAGTAAACCCCAGTAAGTGAGTGCCATCTGAGTGCACTGGCAGTAGGCAGAAAGTGGCCTCAGTGTCAGATTTGGCCATGAAGGCCCCTCTACCTAGCTTTTGCAGTTTGACTAGGACCCCATCAGAAGTGTTTTAACGCACAGTGCAAAGATCTTGGGCAAATCCATCATTGACTGATGCGCCCGATGGGAAGGTCAGATTGTGGATTAGATGGAATTTACCAGGCTCTTTCTTTGGGCCCACCCCAAGTGGTGAGCAGACCATGGATGGGGGTGACGGAAGGGGGCCAGCCACCCTCCCTGCCCGTACCTCCTTCATGATTTTGTTGTATGCAATATCAGGTTGTCGCAGTACCGACAGCTGATTCTTGTGGTGGACCGGTATAGGGGGAGCACAAAAAGGGATGTGGGATCCATCTTAAAAACCGTGGTATAGCACATGGGCATCTCAAGAATTCCTATACCTGCCAAGGAGATGAGCTACAGCATGGAGATGGATGGGTGTGGGGAGCTAGCTAACTTGATTGGTGTTAATTGCTTTTGGTTTTCCATGCTTCTTGAGGCACTTGCTTTCAGGGTGTCCCTGGAACCTGCAAAAGGAGCAGAGATGTTTATATTTGCTAGCGGCCCCCCTACTGCATTTTTTCTTGTTATATTGCCAGTAGACATGTATTTGTCCCCAGAACTTTTATCCAACCGAAAGGGTTAGACAGATTTTGTCACATGGGGGACATGGTGAATTCAGAGTGCCAAAAATTATCTCCCTTTCATCCCATGCCATGTCTGGTCTGACTGCATTCATCTGTCTAAACCTGATATCGTACTGGAGCCAGGCAGAACCCTGAAACTCTGAGGTTGCGTTATGAATTAGAGACGTACGTGAACAGTTGAGGGGGGGGCACCATTGGATACTTCTCATGATTGCTGCATAAATAGAAAACCCTGTCACCCATTTCTTCAGAGACCACTCCACCCAAACCTTCTTTGGCCTCTGCTCCCCTTGTTTCCCAGATCTGGCCTTCCCTGGGACCACAACTGCATTAATTAGTTAAAAAATATCAACATATTGTCCCTAAATATTTTTTCTTTGGTCTTTGCTGGCACGTGCTGCAGGAGGGGCCAGGGTAGGAGCTTGGACCCAAGAAATACTGGACTGATCAATAGTAGGGACTGCCCTGCGGTGATTGCCAATGTGGGAGGTATTGTCGACGGCTGAGCCCACATGTGCGCCGCAATGCCACCCTGCCCCACCAGAGAACGTGTCTGAACAGGAGTCTGCACACTTCTCACCTGCTCTACCTGTGCGGGGGATGACCTTGAAAAAAACACTGTTGTGCCCTGGACCACCAGAGAGAGCTGATGGGTGGTTGTTCCCCCCCCAGCACCCCCTCCCATGAGGTTGCGACGACATGGGCACCGGCCCCGCCTGAGCTGAGCCCTTGCTCTGGGCCACAGGAGAACAGGCCAGGTTACTTTGACCCACTGCCCCTTCGCTGATGCTAGCCACCGGACCACTTGGAGCCTGGATTCCGGGACAGGATTCAGGGGGCTGCCCCGTGGACTCACCCTGGACAGTAGATGCGGCCTTCAGTTGCGTACTGGTTTGGCATCCCTGTAGCGTGGTGGGACCTTCCTCTACCGCTTCTATAGGGGAACAGCTGCCACAGTTTGTTGATCCTTTTCTGGACCTTCAGTCAGTTTCTGGAGGGCCCAGTCTTCCCCATGGGCCTTGGCCATCTTCCAAAGTTCGCTGAGACAGCAAAATTCCACCTCAGTCAGGGGGGCATCTGGCTCAGATCGTGCTCGCTTTGGGGCTATGTTGTACGGCGAAAATGAGAACCTCAAAGCAGTATTAGTATCCCGCTCACGGGCGC
The DNA here is from genome assembly GCF_031143425.1 of Pleurodeles waltl. Lineage (NCBI taxonomy): Eukaryota > Metazoa > Chordata > Amphibia > Caudata > Salamandridae > Pleurodeles > Pleurodeles waltl. The sequence continues at coordinate 1,772,820,693 of NC_090444.1, read as the reverse complement.
ACTATTCCCCCAAAAAAAGAGATGACGCATTAAATCAGTTGCATGCTGCACGCCTGCTGCCACTGCATAACCAATGAAAATACGAAGTACTGGTCGGGGAGGTAAGATCATGCTGACTAGAATGGGGAGTGCAATCAGTTAACTGTAAGTATTATCAGGACACCTGGTGTCCCACTACAGCTCAGTTCCCTTATTAGAGGCGCCTTAGTGAATATGCGCACCCTTAAATTTTTTATATAAAGACTCAAGTTAAATTAGGGAAATAAGCTCTGAGACGACTTGGAATAGAACCCTCGCCTCTCAGTGTGAGAGTCTGTGACCGTGACCACTGCGCTACAGGTGATTCTCCCAGGGTTCCATGCAATGTTTGGAAAATTAAGTTTAGGACCCAAGACACACACAGACAAGAACCCCCAACCTTCAGTGAAACAGTCTGAGCCTTAAACCGTTATGCCACAGGTGACTGCCTCAGCCTGTCGTAAAAACAGTCTGTGATTAAACCATTACGCCACGAGTCAGTGCACTACAAAACAATTAAGGTAAAGAATCCTGGAACAGAGCCGTCGCTTCCCCGCGTGAGGCCTGCGATGTTGCCCATTGGGCCACCCGAGGTTCCATGACCTTGTTTGCCTACCTAGCAAAGGAGGGCAATGCCTTCCGACACACCCAGAGCAGAACCCTCGCCTTTCAGTGTGAGCGTCCGTGACCTCCACCATTAAGTCACCGGCAAGCAACTGCGACGCGCACAGCGGGGGTACTCGCCCAACCCCTGTTGCACCGTCATATACGATTTTAGGACATATTCAACTAGTGCACATGCAGGCAATCAGGTGGGAGAGCGGCACGCTGGGGTGTACTCACCAACCCCCATTGTACCACACCTAGCAAAACAAAAACGGTTCAAAAATTGGTGCGGCTCACTGGGGGTATTCACCAAACCGCTGTGCTTGCTACGCGATTCTTTAATTACAGGCATCACACAAAAAGGCGGCATGCTCGGTGTACTCACCAACTCCCAGCCGTAGGCAAACCAAGCACACTGTAAGCACCAAGCATGCATCGTAATGTGGCATGCAAACTTTATGTCGAGCTATGCAAGGCATCCCCCTCCTGGCACCCTCCTCCCTGAGCAACAACATACTTGATGAAGATGATAGAAGAGGGCAAGGCGATGGATCGGACAGTGGCGAGCGAGATGACCTGAGCACCTGGAAAGGGGACAAAGAGGACAGGACAAAGGGGAGCGCCGGCTTCAATGTTCCTTCGACGCTCCCCCCATGCCGCCTGATGACGGAGCTCCGGCAGAACGTTGCCCCCGCTCCACACTTCCGCCGGTCTTCGTGATGGGGGGCTTCTGCCCATGGCGCAACTAAGGGCACCCCTCCCCAAGGTACTGGAGGTGCCTAGACAGGAAGAAAAATTGCCATAAAAGGTTCTACGAATAAGGTTAATCAGAACTGCAACCATCAGTTACTTGGCATTTTGCACTTAACATGAGATGCAGACTGCTTAATCTGGCAGTGCCACAGGTGTATGAACGGACACCCTTGATGTCAGCTGCTGGAAAATTGCCCTTGAAAATAGGAATGCTGCAGAAAATATGAACTTTGGAATTATGAAATTGCAGCTGAGATCTGTTATAGACATGGCAAATTATATCTATGCTGTTAAATATACGAGAGATGACACATTTCTGTCACATGGAGAAACAAATAGACATATATTAATTAGGAAAGTAAAAAGGTGAAAATAAATTACACATGGACAAAGAACATAGTTAACGTATTGTAGTCAGAGATTTACTAATCAACTTTTGGTGGAGGGCCTAATTGCTTCTTGCAAGATGTCCCCTAAAGTGGTCTTGTGAATATGGCGTAAAGTTGACAGCAAAAGTCTATGCATCACTGTAGGTGATGAGATAGGAACATCCAGAGTATTAAAATATCACAACACAAATAGTATATATATATTTTTTAAACAGATTTTATTGATTTTATAAACAATTGAAAACAACGTACACATTATTTCCTTCTTCACATCTCTCTGTTTATCACATTTATCTTAGTTACTTGTGTGCCTAATCTAGTAGAGGTTCACATTTAGTATTCATTATGTACTTTTGATAGCAACAAAATCCAACTCCCCCCTCCCCAATCCTACCCTAACCCCTCAGTCCGAGAACTTATTTTGGTGATGTTATATTTGTGGCAGGAAGCTAGGGTTTTTCGGTTAACTCAAATGAGACCTTGGTAGTTATCTGTATGTATAGGGGTCTTCCACTTTTGATTAAGGGTAAGTCTTGTTCTGTTTTCGAGTATTGAATGTTTTTGCATTTTGGTATAGATAACATTGTCTTGGTTATGGAGTGTTGGGGGGGTGTTGTAGGATTAGCTCAGTTCTAAGAGAATCCATAATTATTTCCCAGTTTTCTGATACCTCGGGAGGTCTGATCCCGGTTTTGGCTTCCCTTTGCAGCAGTGTACCCTCTGCAGTTGCCCACCTAAGTAGTTCATTTTTCCAGTTTATTAGTTTAGGGCCCACTGGATTTTTCCAGTTGCTGGCTATTTCTCTTTTCGCTAGTGTTAGGGCCAAGTCCAGGAATCTGTCTGAGGCCTTGTGTTTAGTAGAATCTGTAAATGCGTGCAAGAGGCAGATATCAACTGAGCATGTCACAGTCTTACTTAGAATCTGGGACAATTTTTGGCAAATCTCAGTCCAGTAAGGTGTCAGTATTTGGCATTCCCAAAACGTGATTAAATTCTGCGTCTATTAATCTGCATCTTGGGCAACACTCTGTGGATTTACTGAATTGTTTGTTAATGCGGGCAGGCGTTAGGTAGGCTTGATGCAGGACATAAAAATTAATTAGTTTAAATCTGGCATTCCGCAAAGCTTTAGGCAGGTTCTGTAGTATGCGTTCCCATTCTATTTCAGAGATGTCACGATTAAACGTTTTTTCCCACTGTTGTTTTAGATAGGGAAGAGGGACTGTACTGTCTGCTCGAATCAAAGCATTCAGAGTAGAAATGACCCTAGACTTGGCAGTTGAGGACGTCAGGTATGTACACATTTCTTGCGCTGATGGTTCAGTGTTTTTTGTTCGCCAGTGATTGTATATACTGGCTTTTATGGTCCTGTATGTTAAAAACTGTTTCGCCGGGATGTCATATTGTGCTCTAATGGTCTCAAAGGATTTCAACTTATTGTTCTCGAACAATGTGCCTACAGTATTAATTCCGGCCTCCAACCAGTCTCTAAGCTCAAGCTCAGCCCTCTTCTGTGTTATTGCCTGCAGCGCGTTGAGGGGGAGTTCCGCTGAGTAGGGAGTCTTAGTTTTGGTTTTACGTAAGTATGATTTCCAACATTTAGTAATTATTTTCAATTCTGGGCTGTCTTGTTTTCCTTCTTTAGGGGAGCCCAGTAGTATTTCAAACAGTCTTGCCTTCTGCGGTAAGGAGGTCTCTGCATTTGGTTTTAACACCAAGCAGTTAGAGATCCAGAGTGCTAGCCACTGTAGTTGAGCTGCAAGGTAATATGACTCGAAGTCTGGTGTTGCCAGGCCCCCATTTGTCATCTGTCTTTGGAGCTTTGTTAGAGCCACTCTTTTCCTGCCGGTACCCCATATAAATGAGCTTACTGTTGAATTCAGGTCCCTGAAGAAGGACTTAGGAATCCATATCGGAAGGGCCGAGAAATGGTATAACAGTCTCGGGAGTACTATCACTTTAAGAATCGCGATGCGACCTGTCACCGATAGTGGGAGTGTTTGCCAGAATGTCGTGCAGGATTTTATGGAGCGGACGGCGCCGCCCAGATTTCCATCAAGAATATCTCTGGCCTCATGATATATTTTCACCCCTAGATATGGGAGCCCATCAGGTATCCATCTAACCATACCTAGATTCAGTGGGGGCTGATGTTGTTTTACTAGGGGGAATAAACCTGTTTTGTCCCAGTTTACCTTTAGGCCTGAGTGTTCTTCGAAGTTAGATAGCATTAGTTGAGCCATGGGTAAATCCCTTTGTATGTCGTTCAAAAAAATCAGGAGGTCGTCTGCGTACAGGGCTATGTAATGTCTTACATTTCCGACCAGTATTCCAGGTCTTCCCTGTCCCGCCCTGGCCGCTGCAGCCAGTGGTTCCATTGCCAGTGCAAACAACAGGGGGGAGAGGGGGCAGCCCTGTCTTGTCCCGCGTTCTACTGCGTATCTGGACGATATTATACGCCCCGTGCGGACTCTAGCTGCGGGGTTAGTATAAAGTAACTTCACCCATGCAATGTATTCAGGGCCCATTCCCAGTTGGGACATAACTTTATAAAGGGAGTCCCATTTCAGGCTATCAAAGGCTTTTTCGATATCTACTGCCAGGAAGCCCGGGGACTCCGTTGTGGGATTTACTTCCCTCATAACTGCGATTAGCCTGCAAATATTTCCCGCTGTGTTGCGTCCTGGAATGAAGCCTGCTTGGTCTGGGTGGATGAAAGAGGGCATCAGAGGAAGGAGTCTGGTTGCCAGGATCTTGCTGAGGATTTTATAATCGAGGTTCAGCATGGAGAGGGGTCTGTATGCTCCCACCCCAGTTGGATCCTTGCCGGGCTTGAGCAGCGGGACTATTATGGCTTCCCTAGTAGTTTCGGGTAAGAGGCCTAGTTCCCTGGCGCAATTTAACATTTTTTCTAGTCTGGGTGCGAGAATTTCAGCAAAGGCTTTGTAAAACTCGGCAGGCAGGCCATCAGTACCGGGTGTTTTTCCCCTTGCCAGGCCTTTTCACAGCCTCCTTGATCTCATCTAGTGTGATATTCTCTTCTAGTGCGTCAGTGGGTGTTGGATCCCAGGGTTTTAAGTTTATTGTTATTAAGTAATGTTCAATTAGGTCCCTGTTTAAGTTGAATCTTTTTTGGTATAGTGATTCGTAGAAAGCCAAGAACTGGGCGTTAATCTGTTTAGGGTCATATACTTGGGTCCCTGCCCTTGAGGTCAGGTTCATTATGGGGGGGGGGGATTTTTCTGATTGCGAGACTACCCAGGCAAGCAGTTTACCCGCTTTATCTCTTTCGCCGTGCACTCTTGCAAGATATTGTTTATGGTCGAAACATCTGGGACGTTCGACACAATGTGCTACTTCTAACCTGTTCTCTTGTATTCGGGGTTGTAAATGTGGGTTTCCGGGCCTATATTTCTCTGTTTCTCTCAGTTTAGCCTCGGCTTTCTCAGTTTCTCCTAATAAGGTCCTACGAATTCCTACTGTTTCGGCAATGCATCTCCCCCATATTACTGCCTTGAAGGCGTCCCATTCTACCAGACTGCTAGTCGCAGTGCTGTCATTTTCTTCGAAGTATCGTACTATGCCTTGTCGGATATCGTCTCGGATCCTCTAGTAATTCGGGTCTAAGTCTCCACATGGGTATACATGGGGTGGGGGACCCCCACCTCAAAGACAGCAATTGGGGGTTATGGTCAGATATTGTACGAGACAAGTATTCCGTGTTTGATATAATTGAGTGTATGTCTGGTGAGCATAAAAAGGAGTCTAATCTAACATGGAGTTCATGGAGGGCAGAGAAAAAGGAGTAGTCCTTGGTATTAGGGTGCAATTTTCGCCAGACATCGATGAGGCCCCAGTTCGCCTGCCAGGTGGTGAACTGTTGAGCTATTTTCACCAATGGGGAATGCGGTAGGGGAGGATGTGATCTGTCTGCATTGAGGTCGCTTACACAATTAAAATCACCCCCTACTATCACCAGTGCTTGTAGGTATGCCGCTAGCAAGTTGGATAGTCGAGTGAAGAATTCACCCTGTCCTGTGTTGGGGGCGTATACATTAATTAGAGCCAGGTCTTTCCCTTCCAGTCTGCCTTTGATCGCCACAAATCTCCCCTCTGGATCTATGAGGCTATCTGTCAATTGAAAAGGGACCCCTGCTCGGATCCAAATCAGGGTGCCCCTCGAGTATGCAGAATAAGTAGTATAGAATGCCTGTCCTCTCCATCTTTTCTGTAAGGCTTTGCCCTCTTTTGATGTTAAGTGAGTTTCCTGTAGCATGGCTATTTGAATACCCCTTCTCTGCAAGTAAGATGATACCTTATATCTCTTGACCAAAGAGTGCATGCCCCTGATGTTCCATGTAAGGAACTTATATGATTTTGGTGTAGTTATAGAGGTGTTTTTGTTGTTCTATTCAGGGATGGTTTCTGGTAGCCTTGTGTTAAGGTGTGTCCCCTTGTGTGTTCCTGCTCCCTGCTCCATTTTGCGATTTCTGTGATGATTCTCGGACCGGCATTAAACCCCAGAAAATTCCCCAGCATATTAACTACCCAACTCCCCATCCCTAGGACAAAAGTCAAACCTCTCTCGCCCAAACTTGCGTAAAAAATGTTAACTGTCCAACAACGTGGGGGGTGCCTCAGGTAGGAAACCGAAGCTCAGCAGGGCGACCTCTCCTCAACCCCTAGGTGGAAGAAAAACTGGGATTTTGTGGCTCCAGGGTTTCGTTCATCAGGAAATCAGAAGGCAAATTCCACCTTTCAGTTTTTTAGTGCAGTCTTAGAAGCTGTGGATGTAATCTTGATTACTACATAAGTTTACATAAAACAAAACCCCTTGGGTCTCTGTTTGTGAGGCAGGATTGTTCTTCAGATTATGATGTCTGACGTCCCCGGGGTAACCTCCGGGCCCCTCTGGTCAGGCGTGAGTGAGAGGTCCGACTCATGTTCCGAGTCTGATTGGTTTGTGTCTCTGTGCGTTTGCTTAGGTGAACTCTGCTCAGAACAGCTGAGAGACGCAGCTGCCTCCACTGCTTTTTGACGATCGTTTAGAATCTCAAGAGGGGATGGACTAGCATGTCTTGTAGGTTTACTGTAGTTAGACTTTCCTTTAAGGTTTAGAAGGTGCTTTTCAGGGTTGAGTCTTTTCTCATTGAGAGGTTGTTTATCCATCCAGCTCCAGACCTCTTCCGCCGTATTAAGGAACTGTGAGCCTGTTGCAGTTATTATTCGAAGTTTGGCTGGGAATAACATCCCATATTGTATCCCCATATTTCTGAGCCTTTGTTTGGCCTCCCTGAAGGAGGCCCTCAGTCTCAGTACCTCTCAGGAGAAATCAGGGAAAATTCGAATCACTTGGTTGTCCAGCGTGCAGTCTCCTTTTTTCCTGCTTTGGGTGAGTAAGTGGTCTCTGTCTTTATAGTGTAGTAGCTTAGCTATTATAGGTCTAGCAGGGGCGCCCGGCGGGGGAGGACGTGCTGGGATTCTGTGTGCTCTCTCCACCGCAAAAAACTGGGATAGGCCTTCCTCCGCTACTTTTTCCTTCAGCCATTTTTCTAGGAAGTCAACCATGTTGGTTCCTTCGGCCTTCTCAGGTAGTCCTATGATCCTGATATTATTTTGCCTCGATCTGTTTTTGGCATCTTCCACCCTTAGTTCCAAATCCTTTATTCTTTTCTCCATTTGCCGCAATATTTTGGAAGTGCCCTGAATCTCAGGCCCCAATTCCTTCATCTGTTTTTCTGCGAAGGTCACTCTTTCTGCTAGACGCCGATGGTCATCTCTAAGCACCGAGAAGTCTAATGCGAGAGAGTCTATTTTCTCCTCGAGAGCGGTTCTGGAGGCAGTGATAGCTTGCATTACATCTTGCAGGGTAGGTTCCTTTGGAGTTCTTTCATCCCCAGAGGGAGATTTCCTCACAACCTCTTGTTCTGGGGGTGTACTGTCTGAGATATCCCTGGTGCTATCAGTTTCTCGCCGTCTGCTTGGTTTGCCCATCGCAGGAGGAGTTCGGCACGTTTGCTGGTAGTTGCTTACTTTTAAGAGGATGCTATTCTCTTGATAGAGGAAGGGCAATATGGGGCCGATGATAGTGTTTATTTATCTGTTTTCCAGGTGTTTTTGGGTGTAAGAAGGGTTCGACAGGGAGACATTAATCCAGTATCTGGGGAGAGATGGCATGTCTTTTATTGGGCTCAATGGCCTTTAAACAGGTTTTGAAGCTGGTTCGATGAATAATCTGTTGGTCTTTCGGATTTGAGCCGTTGGTTAAGTTTATCAACGTATTGGATACTAGGGTATCAAAAGTGGAACCTGTCCGTTTTTTTTACCATGCCATAACCCCCTTCTCTATTCGATCGCTAGTCCTTTTTCGGCTCCTCCATTAGGTGGTTCTGCTTGGATTATGTTGGGTATGTGTTTTCCTGGCGATCGCCTCCTAATGTCCTACCTTGGGGCGCCCCTCCGCTCCGGTTCTTCGGGAACCCCCCTGGCAGGGCCCGGTCAGTCTCCCCGTTCCCCCAAGAGGCCCCACACTGTTCCGGGAGGGGTTTCAGCCTCGCTGCGCCGGGCCCCTCCTCAGCTTCAATGCAGTTCTCGCTGTTTGGGTCTGCGGGCTACGGTTCACCAGGCCAGCCTCTCCAGGTGGGCCGGTCTCGGTCTGCGGAAACAAATGGTCGCGCTTCCGTTTCCGATTTGCCGCCGGGCCTCCTCACCTCCTCTCACAGTGTCACCGCTGTGTCGGGCCGCTTCCTCTGACATTGCCCGGTCTGCCCTTCTCTTTCTTCTCTCCGCTCGTCATGGACCGGCAAGCTTCTATCTGGGCCGCCGTGATTCCCTCTGTCAGCCAAGGCGTGGACCGAGGGCACTCTCCTGAACGCCTAGGCCACGGAGGGCTCGGCAGCCGCCATCTTGTCGCTTTGAGTATTCTTCCACCTCATTTCGAGCTCGCTCGTGTCGGAGCCCGAATCAGTGGCTTCTGGGGGTCAGGAGCTGGAAAGTGTTATCCGGGGGGCACCACACATTCCACCCCCTCTTTGTGAGATCTGGAGCCGATCCGAGTGCTGTAGCCCCGGGGGCGAGGAGAGAAGGGCGGGAGCCTTAGAAAGAAGCTGCTACCGCCATGGCGCCAAGCCACGCCCCCCACAACACAAATCGTATGTGAATGGGAACGTTTATTTTCTATTTTAATGTCTTTTTTTTTGCAAAGCACTCTTTCACTAACAAATAGTCTCCCGGCAGTATATATTTTCACCAAAGGGCAGGAACAGGGTAACTAAGATTTTTGATGAAAGGTCCAGGTTTTGAGTGTTTCCGAAACCTGGCCTTGTTCAATTTAACTATTATCTGATATAGAAGGGAATTCCAAAGTAGAGTTCCCTCAATTTGGAAGGATCTTTCTCTCCATTTGCTAAGTTTGAAGTTCTTTTTCGGAGAAGTCAAGATTATTTTTTGATCTGAAAAGTAGTATGGGGAATGTGTTTTAGATCTAACTGCTAAGACACATAGGCGGTCATTCTGACCTTGGCGGTAAAAACCGCCAGGGCCGTGGTCCGCGGGAGCACCGCCAACAGGCTGACGGTGCTCCTTTGGGCATTCTGACCGCGGCGGTACAGCCGCGGCCAGAAACGGAAAGTCGGCGGTGTACCGCCGGCTTTCCGCTGCCCAGGGGAATCCTCCATGGCGGCGCAGCTTGCTGCGCCGCCATGGGGATTCCGACCCCCATACCGCCATCCTGTTCCTGGCGGTTTCGGCCGCCAGGAACAGGATGGCGGTATTGGGTGTTGTGGGGCCCCCGTAAGAGGGCCCCACTTAGAATTTCAGTGTCTGCTTAGCAGACACTGAAATTCGCGACGGGTGCTACTGCACCCGTCGCACCGCTTCCACTCCGCCGGCTCCATTCGGAGCCGGCTTCCTCGTGGAAGGGTGTTTCCCGCTGGGCTGGCGGGCGGCCTTTTGGCGGTCGCCCGCCAGCCCAGTGGGAAACCCAGAGTGACCGCCGCGGTCTTTTGACCGCGGTACGGTCTTCTGGCGGTTCCCGCTTGGCGGGCGGCAGTCCTCTGTTGTTCACAAATGTGATAACGGTAGTTGCTGCCCATCTTCAGAGGTTGACAGACCACCTAGAGACAATGTTGAACCTCCTGACATCATTGGAGTTCTCAATCAAAACTCTGAAGTCACACCTGATTCCTTCACTGAGACTTTCTCTCGTAGGAGCTGTCTTGGATACGGTGCAGGTTAGGGCCTTCCCTGTGTCACAATGAGTCTAAGACATTTGGGCTATGATTCTGATGTTTCAGCCTCAGTCCAAATTTCTACAGTGGTAGCTGTTTGACCTCAAATAGACCAGCTGCAGATCCTTCTCCAAACCTCACCCCGAGCTGACAGTGGTGACTTATGCATTACTGATGGTTTTGGGAGATCATCTGGTAGAGATGGAAATTAAAGAACTGTTCTCTCATGACTCCTCTTCATTCTTTTGGAGTTGCAGGTCATTCACCTGGTGCTGAAGTTCTAATCTCCATCAAAGAAAGGCAGGTGCAGGTTGTCCCAGGACCGCGCCCCCCCCCCAACTCTCCCCCGCGGCCATGTGTGTGTTGCAACAGGCAGGACTGAGTGGGTCCCTTGGCCCTGTGCCAAGAGGATCTGCACCTCTGGAGTTGGTTTGGACATCAAGACATCTCCCTGATCCTGAACCACCTGGCTTGATCTTTAAACACCAGGGTGAACAAGCTCAGGCGTCTGTGCTTAGTCAATCAAAATTTTTTTTTGGGGCACAGCAAGGTCATGCAGTGAGTACGATTAAGTTTATTTGTTAGCCCTTTTCATCCTCTTTGCATTTGCGGGGCCAACCATCCTTGTTAAATGACCTGTTGTGCCGTGGTTTAACACACGTTCCCTTACAAACCGTTTGTGATGCCACAGCAAGATCTTACTTGCTTCTGATATTCTTCATGTGCACCCCCTTTAAGCCAGTGCACAGCTGCTTTTTGCATCATCTGACTTTCAAAACTGTTTTCCTTTTTGCGATCACTTCAGCTGTTTAAATGAGTGCACTCCAGGCTTTTTCCATATAACTGCCTTATGCCACTTTATTCTAGGGCAAAATGGTGCTGAAGAATCGGACAGCCTTTTTGTTGAAAGTCGTGACATCTTTACAGGTTAGACAATCCATCCAGAGTTCTTTGCATCACTCCATCACTTGAAAGAGGACGAGATATTCCATCGGCTGAACCCTAAGGTGGCTTTAAGCTTTTATATTGATTGCATCAAAAACCGGTCTGATGGATTATCATTTTTTTGTGGGGTTTTCTGAGGCAAAGAGAAGCACGACAGTGCAGGAAAAGACTTTGTGGTGGACAGTCTTCTGCATTAAGATATGCTATGCATTGGGCAAAAAGCTGCCTCTGGAGTGCCAAAGTGCCCATTCCACCAGTGATAGGACTGCCACCATTACATTACCATGCGGTGTATCTTCCCTTGACATGTCAGGCTGCAGTGTGGATGTCAGTACACACATTATTAGCCCTACTGCTTTCACAGGCAAGTCTTGCAGTAAGGGCAGTTTATCTGGTCGTTCGGGTGGGACTTTTTGGTCTGAGCTCACTCCACTGACCTCCCATTTGGGAGATACTGTTTTGGTATTTATTCTAAAAGTTAATGATCTGTGGTTAGAAGTATTTTAAATAAAAACAAGTTACTCAACTTCTGTAATGCTCTTTCTGGTTGATACTCCAGCTAACCATAGATTCCTCACTGCCCTCTTGTCTCCCCGTTCTAAGGAGCAGTCTCTTTCCACCGTCCCAAAAGGTCCTAAATTAGAGATCTGCAAATTGGTACCGACAACTGTTTTGTGCTCTGCAACCGAGGGCGCAGAAAAAGTCAAGCAAGAAACCGACTTTGATGCACAAGTGAGGCACTTAATATTCAGCGCTGCTCTGTGACTTTCAGGGTGGAATGAAGCCAGTGTGGAGCCACACAGCCCCAACTACCAGTGTACAGGTGCACTGCTGAGAAAATTTCTAGAACCATTCTGGTGAGGAATCAGCGTTTATTTAGAGGATCCACCAGAAAGAGTTAGTGAAGGCAAGTAACTTGTTCTTTTTCAACTTGTTCTTCTGTGTTTTCTCTTCCTCTTCCCTATTTTCCCCTTATTTCTTTGATACGGTGAGGGAGTACACAATAGCTCCATGGTGAGGGTGTACACGAAGCATCTGGATAGAATCAAGGAAGGCAGGAACTCTCAGTGGATCCACATGTCTGACAAAGGGGGCACTTTGAGATGCAGGGCCTGGTTGCCACCCTACCACAGCTCTTCCACGTAATGCACTAGACATTGGGACTGTGAAAAGGAATGTTATAAGGCATCTACATTTTAGTAATCAGTTTTCACGTCAAGGGGGTGAGGGTGAGGTTTGGCTGTGTATTAGTGACATTGCAACATTAGTGGGGAGTTATAATGTAGGTGCGTTATTAAGGTATTTTTTGGTTATCTGGCCTGATGGTGAGATTCCCAGGAACAACCAAGACGTTAAACAGGTCAGGGTGCATCGAGGGAAATTAGATGGAGGCAGGATGTGAGTCCATCACCAGGAACTGCCTTTGCCACCTGTGTACTGGAAAACTGCTCCTCCACCCCTCCCCTAAACCTAACATTTCTTTTTCAGGTCTGCCACGAGTGTTCTCCTATACCCCCAGTTTATTTACATAATATGTGAGCTCCTGCCACTTGCCCACCTTCTCAGCTCCACTGAGGTTGTGGAAGCAGACTGTGTTGCTCCCTGTAGTGAGTATGTGGAGTTCCTAACCTTGATTTAGAATGTACATCAATAATATCTTAATTGAAATGCTATTAACTGACTTCTTTAAAAGCACATGCCTCTGCTTTTTGGGGCCAATCCACAATTTTCTTGTTCAACTTACATGCTCAAATAACCTTTTATGTGAATTGAAAGCAATATTTCTGATTCTTAAAAGGTGGATTTGCACTTGTTAAATGATTTACTAAACTTATGTTTTCACTTGATTAAATCTTCCACCCACCCAGAGTTAGTGCCTGATTTATAGCTTAGTCGAAAATGTACTCTGTAGTTTTCCCTATGTATTTAGAATTGAGGAGAGTGACATGTTTCTAACAACAGAGCTACAGTGACTCCTCCAGCAGAAACTTCTGATTGAGAGTCTGTTGGCCATTGGGCTGTTCATCAAAGTACCTTAGATGGTCTGCCATACATAGAAGTGGTCTTTTTTCCTGTTTGGCCCCGCCAGGGAAACACCATGCATTTCAGGTCATTTGTTTTTTGTTTATAAATAAAATACTCCTGCTTTAGAAGTTTGTTTTTCAAAAATAAAAAAAGTGGACGCCTATAACATGGACATCTCCCCGCCCCTTTCTTTAAAAGTGTTGGGGTCTTCAGCTGAGCTGCTGTAATAGCTGCTCTACTGAATGCACAGAGATCTCCACCTGCCTGCCAGAAATCTCTAATTATTGCGGTCAGTCTTCTGCCAGGTCAGCAAAGTACTTCAGTCTGCTGAACCGGAGGACCAACTGCCATTCTCTGTAGCCCTTACCTTACTCTTGTCAAGAACAGGAATGAATCTGTTTCCAGGGTTGGGATGGGGAAAGAACATTCCCACAATTAAATGTGAGGCAGGATAAGGTAACCCACAATAGAGTAAAATATTTTACCTATGGAGAAAAAATATAAAAGTGAAAAAGGAGCCTTGGGCACACGCAAGAAAACTACTCTAGACCTATTAAATAAGTACCAGCCCTAGAATGTTGGTGGCACCATTTTATACGGTTCCTTCAAGTTTAGTAGGACTGTGTATATATCTCAACAAGAACTTCAAATATAGAGACTTAGGCCCTCATCATGACACTGGTGATAAATCCTGCTTACCGCCGCAGTGGCAAATATCAGTTTGCCATATTAAGACGCACACACACACCAATCCGACAGAATACTGCCACATACAGAAATCTGCCAGCCCAAAGGTCAGAGTTAAAGTGTCGGTACCAACACCCATACCGTTATGCCAACAACACAACGCCCACCACATTATGACCCACGAATCACCACAGCGGACATTCAGTGTCGCTAAACCATTGGGGGTACACACTGGCGCGCTCAGAATGGCCACCCAAATACAAAACAACACTACATTGGCCAAAACGAAAATCACACAGCTGACACTGATACACACACCATACCCACCCACCCACAGCACTATAAAACACACACACACACATTACCCACAGCCCTTTGCCAACACCAAAAGACTCTGTGGGCATTGGTTGCACATCATTAGTACCATTTTAACATTCAAATATAGCAATAAGCAGCAGAAAAGTGACCTTTCTAGTTTTCCAAAGGGCCTTTCACTGTGCGGCAACTCATATCGCCGCATTTTTGTAACTTTTGAACCGTTTGAGCTAAAAACAAACTTTTTTTGTTAAAATCTGCAGATTAAACAGCAGATGGCTAATGTAGCAAATGTGGCAAATCTATAATTATGTGAAAATTGCTGCAGCCACGCAATCGCATAAGCCCAATGGCCCTATGTACACAGTGTATATAAAATAGGCATTCCAGTCTACTTAGATCACACCATGCCCTATCTGTTGTTTCAACTGGATTTGTTAAATGTTTAGGGTGTCTAATGGACTCCATCATGCATCTGTGCCATTTTCTATAGCCTCCAATTCCACCTCCACCTGAGGCTAAGATGTTTGGGGCGGGTACCAATAGACTGCATAAAAGCCTGAGCTATCAGGTAATGTATTTGTGTACGAGACACTACCAGTCCACCCTTGGCTACTGATTGTGGTACAATATCCCATCGCGCTCGTACCCATATACCCGCCCAGACCAGCCTCTGAAACTGTGATCTGAACCCCTGGAAGAACCACTTTTTAAGGGGGATTGGAATATTATGAAACTAGTATAAAGGTTTTGACATGACTATCCTTTTTAAATATGGCAATTCTCCCCGACATACAAGCATGAGTTTTATCCATCTTGTTATTTGTGTCTGTCATTGTGGCCCATAATTAACCCTGATGACAGTATCTTTGTCTTTATGGATCTTGATTCCCGGATATCTTACTGACCCTTCCCTTCACAGCAGAGGATATTCTAATGGCACTGAATGAGCCATTTCCATTAGGCAGTATACTTCAGACTTAAATCCAACTCACTCTTATTCCAGAGAATGTCTCAGAAGTGATGACCTCCTCACACACTGTGATCATTTTAATCTTTGGGTACCTTATTAACAACATAATGTCCTCTCCATACATGGAGACTATCAGGTTTCTGTTAAAGAAGGAGATACCTCTGTCTGTGTGATGGTATCATTTTTCTGTTAAGGTAGTAGGGGCCAGATGTACCAAAGGATTTAACCCATTCTGTGTCTATGGGAAAATGCTTTAGTACATATAGCCCGAGATAGCTTTGTCTGTGTGATGTTGCCTACTGTTACAAGCCAATGGTTCCATTGCAATGGCAAAAACAAGCTTGGCTAGGGCATACCCCACTCTACGTCCCCTCTCCAATCTAATTGGTTTGGAATATATGTTAGTCACCAGTAGCCGAGGTGTGGGGCAGATATATAGCAACTTAATTATAGATAGATATGTATCTATTGTTTGATTGATTAAAATCTATACAAATTACATGAAGTGTCAGGTGCTCTTAAAATAAATAATAAAGTGCACAAGAAACATTAATACCTTCGAGTAGGGTGGATATTACAAATTCATAAAGATATCAAATAGACATAAAAGTGGTTTAAAAATGTCAAGTGAAGTAAGGGTGAAATAACTAGAGGATCAAGAGGTAAGACAATATAAAAGCGGTATGACTGGAAGGCAACTTACATAAAGTGTCAGATGTTCTTAAAAATAAATTATAAAGTGTGCGAGAGACACTAATACCTTCAGAAAAGGCTGGGCATTACAAATTCATAAAAATATCAAAGAAACGTAAAAGTGGTTTGAATATAAACATTGTGGCTAAGCATTAGTTAATCAAGGAAGCAGAAGATAAGGTGTTATAAAAGCTGTAAGACTGGAACACAAACATTGTGGGTTCAGGGTGAGAACCATACAAGAAGTACAAGAGAGCTTTTGCTGTCAATTCTCCCCTATGATGCAACAGGGGTAGATCAGTTCAAAAGCTCCCAAGCTTCATCCTCCAGAGTTGAAGGGGTCTTAGACTTATTCAGTGCGGCTATGGCACAGTTTAAGAATTTTACAAATCTTGATGACAATTGGCAAGAATCTCCCTTCAAGCAGATGTCGATGTCCTTGGGGCAGTTCTTATACCTTGCCGTTGAAAGATCAGATGTAACCAGTAGGCCTTTTATGCCTGCAAATTCCTACAGATACAGACCACGTGAGTTCGTGACCCTGAGCCAGTCCACACAGACGGCATTGCTGGTCCGTGCTGCCACTGAGACGGCCTTAGTTATGTCTTGTGGGGGATAGCAACTTTATGTATGTATGCTCCTGATCCCATACATTCCCGGACCAACAGCAGGAAAGGTAACACAAGGGAGTGAAATGCTCTTTTAATCTAAGATGACTCCAGTAGCCTGGAGTTTGGGATTTATTTGATACATTAGAGCAAACCACATTCAAATGTTGAGTGCAGTGGATCTGGCAGAAATGAACACTTTTGTGGTTTGGTAATAATAACCCAGCTCTTTAATGACTTACTAGAGCAAGAGGTTTCACTATTAATTGAGCTTATATTTTGCTATCTAATCTAAGTTCAAAAGAAAACATGTTTTGTATGATTTGTTTGACTGTGGACCCTTCCCAGGTTTAAAAGCGTGATTCTAATGTCTCCCCTGGTCATCCCCGGTAATTATAGGGAATTGCTCCACAATTGCTGAAGATGAATAGCTATGCTCTAAATTGGCTTGAGCCTTTAACGCTGGAGCGGGTCTTTAATAGCCACTGTAGCCCCCTACGCCGGGCTATTAGGATATATTAGAGCATTGCTATTCATCTTCAGCTATTGTGAAGCAGTTCCCAATAGTCTTGTAGAACTCCGCACTTGGGGCTATCAGAGCAGGGGGCTTTGCAGTTAGACATAATATAACTTGTCATTCTTATTTCTTTTACTGTCAATGGTTCGTTGAGTGATGTGCTGTCATTTATCTCCAGCCATGCCATAGCTATATCATTGAGGTATTCCTCCAGTGATTTGTTACCTAAAAAAGTGTGCATAGAGTAGGTCTTTGCAGTAAGATATATAAAGATCCCTGAGCTCACCCTTTTGGCTTCACACTAGCTATACGTTGATCTTGGAGTGGTTCCTATGCAGTCACGTGGGCATTTTAGTCGGATACTCCTCTATGTTGTCAAGTTTGTGCTTATTTGCTAAGGACCTGCACTTCCCTACCTGCTGTTTCTTGAAAGGAAGTTAAGGTCAAATTAAATGTGCTCTTTACTTCAGCATTACTATCATGAAGCACTGAATTTGCTTTCTGAGGCACACAATATCATCATTAAGGAGGCAGACAAGAGGGGTGGCATAGAGATTGAGCGACAACTTTCTGACACTTCAGCATATTGTAGACTTACCCACAATCCACTGAAAGAAGTTAACAGCACTGTACAAGAAAAACGTTGTCATTGAACAGACAGTTGTCTTTTAACAGACATGAAATATCAGTACATCTATAATCCTACACCTAAATTACCGTGTATTTTTATTCTTCCCAAAATACACAAAACCGACTCTTTTTCACCGGATAGGCCTATCATTTCAGGGATAGGATTCCCTACAGAGAAACTATCAGAATTTATTGATGTTTTTCTACAAACCTTTGTATGTAATCCACCCTCATACATTAGAGATACAAAGGATCTACTGTGTAAAGTCAGTGATTTTGAGTGGACAGAAGGCCACTTTTTGGTTACTCTTGATGTTGCCTCACTATATACCAGCATCCCCAGAGCTGAGGGCATGGTCGCCAGACATTTTCTAGACAAATGGGACGCAACCTTGCTGGAACACTCTAGCATGTTGATGGATCTCATTGAAACTGTTATAGACAATAATATATTCACACATAATGGCTCATGGTAGAAGTAGCTATGGGGGCAAAATTCTCTCCCATCTTTTGTGAATCTGTACATGGTTTTTATTTAGAGAGTGCATTTATGGCAGAACTGTCCTCCAGAACTAATTCAACATGTTGTATACTGGGGCAGATATATAGATGATGTACTTAAGTTTTGGTCTGGTGATTCCAATTCTTTGTCATTTTATTCAACATCTGAACAATAATGTCTTTAATATTGAATCCTCCAGTCAATATAGCAACACTAGAGTTGACTTTCTAGACATTACCCTGTATATTGATAACAACAGAATATGTTCTTATATGTATAGAGTTCTCATCCTCAGTCTCAAATTAAGGCCATCCCTTATGGAGAAGCCACTAAGACTAGACGTAACTGCAGTCATGATAATGAATTTTTCAGTGAACTACATTTGGATGGAACAGCGCTTCCTAACACGGGGCTATCCCAGAGGCGTCTTAATGGACGCTAGCAACAGAGTCAAAAAACTAAACGATATGCTCTTCTTACTGCCCCCATTAAATGCCAACGTAAGGAATACAAGAATTTGTCTCTCATCACCCCCTTAGTCCTCAGATTTACAAGATTCTTCTCAAACATTGGTCCTTTTTATTAGCCAACAATACACTAAAAAATGGGATTAGCGCTAGACCAAGTATCACACACAGTAGGGGTCGCACACTACAAAACCTTTTATGCCACAGTTTCTTACCACCTAAGACCAGCAAAATGTGGTTAACCAAACCACCTTGTGGTTTTTATAAATGCGGACATTGCAATATTTGTTGTTATGCCAAGGACAAAACTGTTACCTTTCAATATAATACTAAGGTTTCTTATAGGATCTCCAAATTTATGAATTGCAATACTAGATATGTGGTTTATAGTTTAATATGTTTGCGAGCGCATTTATGTGGGTAGCACCATTAAGCCTTTCAAAGAAAGAATTCAAGAACACATAAGGGCTATTAGACATAACAATATAGACTATCCTTTTGCAACACATTACAATTCTGTCCATGGACAAAGAGAGGTTCTGGGGATCACTGTTCATGGCATTGACACAATTGGTGCCTGTCCATCAGGTGGGGACAGGACTACAATGTTAAGGCGTACGGAGAGTAAGTGGATCATTAAACTCAGAGCGGTTGAAGAGAGTCTTAACATTGAGAAAGACTTACATGTGTTTCTATGAAGCATATACACTGCATATCCACCAGTGTATGTGTTCATCACATATTACCTTATCTTCAGCTTTGCATATTGTCTTATTGCACCAGACGTAACAAGTGACACAATGTATTAGCACATAAGCTTAAATTTCTTCATGTTTTTATGTCAAGTTGTATTGAGGACCTTGAGATGACCTATCATATAAAAACTTTTGTTCTCTTGTAGGGGATTTCCATGTATAGTCATAAGCACTGAATAGTTCCGCACACCTGCGGGGACCCCGCAGCACTGTTCTGAAGTGTATTCTTAAGTGTAGATGTTCACCTTTCTTGAGCACTGTTCTGAAGTGTATTCTTAAGTGTAGATGTTCACCTTTCTTGAGGAAGGCCTGCAAAGTCACTTAAGAATGTCAATGTGCAGCCTAGAGGAACGGCTACAAAGGCCAAATTGTTCATTCTTTTGGTTGAAAAAAGGATACTGTAGTATAGATATACATTTAAAAACATGTTTATTCTAGAGATGAAGTAGAAAACATCTTTCACAAACCTTTTTACAACTTCAAAATAAGGATGAAACAATGCAGGGCAGTGTAGCCCAAAGGCTGCCATTATACAGAATGTAAATAGAGCTGTGCCTTTAAGAAGAGAAAGTCTTCCTGTATCCCATCATGCATAGCAAAAGGCAGTTGCCTCAGTTCTTTTTTCCGGCTCCTTCTGACAGGACCCTGAAGCATTGAGCTCCACCTATTTATAGGTTTTTTGACTAGAATTCAACTAAAATCCTTTGGATTTCTGTTTCTCTCGACGTTTTTCACCAGATTGAATGTTTTCTGTTCTTTTTTGTCAAATTCTGACAGAAATTTGAGGCTTTTTTCCACAACATGCCTTCTCTTTTTGATAAGTGCCCTAGCTGTGGCAGGAAAAAGGCCAAAACAGACCCACATCAAGTCTGTATTATTTGCCTGCCGTCATCTCATAAACCTGATGCCTGTGACGTTTGTAAAACCTTCTCCGGGCGCACCCTTCGTGACAGGGATAACATTTGTCTTCAAGCCAAGGAGGACAGTAGACGGAGGAGACAATCCACCACAGAGCGAGGAGAAGGTCAGTCTTCTACCAGGGCTCTCACTTTTGTCCTCTGGAGCAGCTTCCAGATCTGCTCAAAAACGTCACAGGTCCCCGACGACGTCGAGAGCATCGACGTCGAGACAAGGAACGGCACCGACATGCTCGCCGTCGAGAACCAGCTCGCCATCGAGGAAGAGGCATCGCTCGCCGTCGAGAGCGCTATCATCGACGAAACGGCATAGACATTCGCCGTCGAGAAGTTCCCTGTCCAGGTCACCGTCGACACGAATGGGAAGATCGACGTCGAGGGACAGAACTCGCCATCGGAGACGATCGACGTCATCCCACCGACATCGAGGCAGATCGCCGTTGAGGGGTTCTCAACGGCGAGAGGAGTCAACGTTGAGAGGTACACGTCGGTGTCGTACTTCGACGTCGAGAAGCTTGTCGGCGTCGAGAAGGCATTCAAAGAGACCAAGGAGAGTCTGTACCACCTCGGAATCCTCGGCTTCTCTGATTCTCTTGCCATCTTCACCTCAGCCTTCTCCTCAGCCATCTCCTCTATCACCGACACCTCTGGCATCTACAGCTCCTCCGCCGGTACCTCTTTCGGAGGCCGCCCCAGTGACTCCTGCAGAATTCACGAGACAATCATGTCATTCTTCGAGACGTTCCTCTGCGTCTAGACACCGTCATCGGCATGACTCGGATCACAGGTCTCCTCGTTCCCACCAAAGACACTCCTCTTCATCCACAAGAGATTACTCTCCGTCATTATCGGACTCCCCGTCTCCGAGAGTTTCTCCCATAAATGATGTGAATACTTTTCAAGAGGTATTAATTTGCGGTGCTACCAAGCTGAACATCCCTCTGGCAGTACCCACTCCAACAACTTCTGTCATATTTGAGACATTACATCAGCGATCTTCGGCTAGACCATTACTACCGCTGGTCCCAGGGTTACTTGAACCGGCAATAGACATTTTCCTTACACCGTCCACAACCAAGACTGCTCCTTCCAGACTCATAAAGAAATACCGTCCTCCAGAGCAGGACCCTTCATTTCTGAGATCGGATCCAGCGCCCGATTTGGTGGTAATCGTGGCTGCTAAAAAGTTGCATTCAACATCTCTGTCTTCTTCTTCTCCACTAGACAAGGAGAGTAGAAAAATTGATGCTGCAGGCCGAAAAGTTTGCTCAACCTCAGCCATCACCATGAAAGCGGCTAGTGCCACTGCCCTGTTGGGCAGGTATGATCGCGCCCTTTGGGATTCTGTGCTACAATTTGCCGATTACCTTCCTAAAGACAAAAAAGAGGATTTCTTGGAGATTGTAAACGAAGGCTCCATGGTCTCCAACCAAGTGATTAGTGCGGCTGCAGACTCCTCTGTGTTATCTGCACACAGTTATTCTCATGGCATATCCTTAAGAATACATTCCTGGCTACGCCTTACTTCACTCAAGCCAGAAGCGCAACAGAGGATACAAAACCTTCCTTTTTCAGGTTCCACTTTGTTTGGGTCTCATGCTGTCGACGAGATGTCTAGGATGAAGACAGAATTAGACACTCTGAAGGCAGTGGGTGTAAGGAAATGCCTCCCTGGCATGGTTGCCCCCTGACTTTTTGCCTTTGCTGATGCTATGTTTACAATTGAAAGTGTGCTGAGGCCTGCTAACCAGGCCCCAGCACCAGTGTTCTTTCCCTAACCTGTACTTTTGTATCCACAATTGGCAGACCCTGGCATCCAGATAAGTCCCTTGTAACTGGTACTTCTAGTACCAAGGGCCCTGATGCCAAGGAAGGTCTCTAAGGGCTGCAGCATGTCTTATGCCACCCTGGAGACCTCTCACTCAGCACAGACACACTGCTTGCCAGCTTGTGTGTGCTAGTGAGGACAAAACGAGTAAGTCGACATGGCACTCCCCTCAGGGTGCCATGCCAGCCTCTCACTGCCTATGCAGTATAGGTAAGACACCCCTCTAGCAGGCCTTACAGCCCTAAGGCAGGGTGCACTATACCATAGGTGAGGGTACCAGTGCATGAGCATGGTACCCCTACAGTGTCTAAACAAAACCTTAGACATTGTAAGTGCAGGGTAGCCATAAGAGTATATGGTCTGGGAGTCTGTCAAACACGAACTCCACAGCACCATAATGGCTACACTGAAAACTGGGAAGTTTGGTATCAAACTTCTCAGCACAATAAATGCACACTGATGCCAGTGTACATTTTATTGTAAAATACACCACAGAGGGCACCTTAGAGGTGCCCCCTGAAACTTAACCGACTGTCTGTGTAGGCTGACTAGTTCCAGCAGCCTGCCACACCAGAGACATGTTGCTGGCCCCATGGGGAGAGTGCCTTTGTCACTCTGAGGCCAGTAACAAAGCCTGGACTGGGTGGAGATGCTAACACCTCCCCCAGGCAGGAGCTGTGACACCTGGCGGTGAGCCTCAAAGGCTCACCCCTTTGTCACAGCCCAGCAGGGCACTCCAGCTTAGTGGAGTTGCCCGCCCCCTCCGGCCACGGCCCCCACTTTTGGCGGCAAGGCTGGAGGGAACAAAGAAAGCAACAAGGAGGAGTCACTGGCCAGTCAGGACAGCCCCTAAGGTGTCCTGAGCTTAGGTGACTCTGACTTTTAGAAATCCTCCATCTTGCAGATGGAGGATTCCCCCACTAGGGTTAGGATTGTGACCCCCTCCCCTTGGGAGGAGGCACAAAGAGGGTGTACCCACCCTCAGGGCTAGTAGCCATTGGCTACTAACCCCCCAGACCTAAACAAGCTCTTAAATTTAGTATTTAAGGGCTACCCTGAACCCTAGAAAATTAGATTCCTGCAACTACAAGAAGAAGGACTGCCTAGCTGAAAACCCCTGCAGAGGAAGACCAGAAGACGACAACTGCCTTGGCCCCAGAAACTCACCGGCCTGTCTCCTGCCTTCCAAAGATCCTGCTCCAGCGACGCCTTCCAAAGGGACCAGCGACCTCGACATCCTCTGAGGACTGCCCCTGCTTCGAAAAGACAAGAAACTCCCGAGGACAGCGGACCTGCTCCAAGAAAGGCTGCAACTTTGTTTCAAGCAGCTTTGAAAGGACCCTGCAAGCTCCCCGCAAGAAGCGTGAGACTTGCAACACTGCACCCGGCGACCCCGACTCGGCTGGTGGAGATCCAACACCTCAGGAGGGACCCCAGGACTACTCTGATACTGTGAGTACCAAAACCTGTCCCCCCTGAGCCCCCACAGCGCCGCCTGCAGAGGGAATCCCGAGGCTTCCCCTGACCGCGACTCTTTGAATCCAAAGTCCCGACGCCTGGGAGAGACCCTGCACCCGCAGCCCCCAGGACCCGAAGGACCGGACTTTCACTGGAGAAGTGACCCCCAGGAGTCCCTCTCCCTTGCCCAAGTGGAGGTTTCCCCGAGGAATCCCCCCCTTGCCTGCCTGCAGCGCTGAAGAGATCCCGAGATCTCTCATAGACTAACATTGCGAACCCGACGCCTGTTTCTACACTGCACCCGGCCGCCCCCGCGCTGCTGAGGGTGAAATTTCTGTGTGGGCTTGTGTCTCCCCCGGTGCCCTACAAAACCCCCCTGGTCTGCCCTCCGAAGACGTGGGTACTTACCTGCAAGCAGACCGGAACCGGGGGACCCCCTTCTCTCCATTCTAGCCTATGTGTTTTGGGCACCACTTTGAACTCTGCACCTGACCGGCCCTGAGCTGCTGGTGTGGTAACTTTGGGGTTGCTCTGAACCCCCAACGGTGGGCTACCTTGGACCAAGAACTGAACCCTGTAAGTGTCTTACTTACCTGGTAAAACTAACAAAAACTTACCTCCCCTAGGAACTGTGAAAATTGCACTGTGTCCACTTTTAAAACAGCTATTTGTCAATAACTTGAAAAGTATACATGCAATTTTTATGATTTAAAGTTCCTAAAGTACTTACCTGCAATACCTTTCGAATGAGATATTACATGTAGAATTTGAACCTGTGGTTCTTAAAATAAACTAAGAAAAGATATTTTTCTATACAAAAACCTATTGGCTGGATTTGTCTCTGAGTGTGTGTACCTCATTTATTGTCTATGTGTATGTACAACAAATGCTTAACACTACTCCTTGGATAAGCCTACTGCTCGACCACACTACCACAAAATAGAGCATTAGTGTTATCTATTTTTACCACTATTTTACCTCTAAGGGGAACCCTTGGACTCTGTGCATGCTATTCCTTACTTTGAAATAGCACATACAGAGCCAACTTCCTACATTGGTGGATCAGCGGTGGGGTACAAGACTTTGCATTTGCTGGACTACTCAGCCAATACCTGATCACACGACAAATTCCAAAATTGTCATTAGAAATTGATTTTTGCAATTTGAAAAGTTTTCTAAATTCTTAAAAGACCTGCTAGGGCCTTGTGTTAGATCCTGTTTAGCATTTCTTTTAGAGTTTAAAAGTTTGTAAAAGTTTGAATTAGATTCTAGAACCAGTTGTAGATTCTTAAAAAGTATTCCAACTTTTAGAAGCAAAATGTCTAGCACAGATGTGACTGTGGTGGAACTCGACACCACACCTTACCTCCATCTTAAGATGAGGGAGCTAAGGTCACTCTGTAAAATAAAGAAAATAACAATGGGCCCCAAACCTACCAAAATACAGCTCCAGGAGCTTTTGGCAGAGTTTGAAAAGGCCAACCCCTCTGAGGGTGGCAACTCAGAGGAAGAGGATAGTGACCAGGAGGAAAATTCCCCCCTACCAGTCCTATCTAGGGAGAACAGGGTCCCTCAAACCCTGACTCCAAAAATAATAGTCAGAGATGCTGGTTCCCTCACAGGAGAGACCAACACCTCTGAAATCACTGAGGATAACCCCAGTGAAGAGGACATCCAGTTAGCCAGGATGGCCAAAAGATTGGCTTTGGAAAGACAGATCCTAGCCATAGAGAGGGAAAGACAAGAGATGGGCCTAGGACCCATCAATGGTGGCAGCAACATAAATAGGGTCAGAGATTCTCCTGACATGTTGAAAATCCCCAAAGGGATTGTAACTAAATATGAAGATGGTGATGACATCACCAAATGGTTCACAGCTTTTGAGAGGGCTTGTGTAACCAGAAAAGTGAACAGATCTCACTGGGGTGCTCTCCTTTGGGAAATGTTCACAGGAAAGTGTAGGGATAGACTCCTCACACTCTCTGGACAAGATGCAGAATCTTATGACCTCATGAAGGGTACCCTGATTGAGGGCTTTGGATTCTCCACTGAGGAGTATAGGATTAGATTCAGGGGGGCTCAAAAATCCTCGAGCCAGACCTGGGTTGACTTTGTAGACTACTCAGTGAAAACACTAGATGGTTGGATTCAAGGCAGTGGTGTAAGTAATTATGATGGGCTGTACAATTTATTTGTGAAAGAACACCTGTTAAGTAATTGTTTCAATGATAAACTGCATCAGCATCTGGTAGACCTAGGACCAATTTCTCCCCAAGAATTGGGAAAGAAGGCGGACCATTGGGTCAAGACAAGGGTGTCCAAGACTTCAACAGGGGGTGACCAAAAGAAAGGGGTCACAAAGACTCCCCAGGGGAAGGGTGATGAGACAACCAAAACTAAAAATAGTAAAGAGTCTTCTACAGGCCCCCAAAAACCTGCACAGGAGGGTGGGCCCAGAGCCTCTTCACAAAACAATGGGTACAAGGGTAAAAACTTTGATCCCAAAAAGGCCTGGTGTCATAGCTGTAAACAGCATGGACACCAAACTGGAGACAAGGCCTGTCCCAAGAAAGGTTCCACTCCAAACTCCCATCCAGGTAACACTGGTATGGCTAGTCTCCAAGTGGGATCAACAGTGTGCCCAGAGCAAATCAGGGTCCACACTGAAGCTACTCTAGTCTCTGAGGGTGGGGTGGATTTAGCCACACTAGCTGTCTGGCCGCCTAACATGCAAAAATACAGACAGCAACTCTTAATTAATGGGACTAGAATAGAGGGCCTGAGGGATACAGGTGCCAGTGTCACCATGGTGACAGAGAAACTGGTTTCCCCTGGCCAATACCTGACTGGAAAAACTTACACAGTCACCAACGCTGACAATCAGAGAAAAGTACATCCCATGGCAATGGTTACTTTAGAATGGGGAGGGGTCAATGGCCTGAAACAGGTGGTGGTCTCCTCAAATATCCCAGTGGACTGTCTGCTTGGAAATGACCTGGAGTCCTCAGCATGGGCTGAGGTAGAACTAAAAACCCATGCAGCAATGCTGGGTATCCCTGAACTGGTGTGTGTGAAAACAAGAGCACAATGCAAGGCACAGGGTGAACAAGTAGAGCTGGAGTCTGGAAGAATGGCCCAGCCTACCAAGAGAACAGGAAAGTCAGTTGGGAAGCCAACTGCAACACAGCAAAAGAAAGGGAACCTCTCTTCTCAGGAAGAAGTTCTGCCCTCTGAGGGAACTGAGCCTTTGGAGCTTGAACCTTATCAGGTTGAGCTCTTAGGCCCAGGGGGACCCTCAAGGGAGGAGCTGTGTAAGGGACAAGAAACCTGTCCCTCTCTTGAAGGCCTTAGGCAGCAAGCTGCTGAAGAGTCCAAGGGCAAGAAAAATGGAACACATAGGGTCTATTGGGAGGATGGACTCCTGTACACTGAGGCCAGAGACCCCAAACCTGGTGCCACTAGGAGAGTGGTAGTGCCTCAGCTGTTCAGAGAGTTCATCCTAACATTGGCCCATGACATTCCCCTTGCTGGACATTTGGGACAAACCAAGACGTGGGAGAGGCTAGTCAACCACTTCTACTGGCCCAATATGTCCAACATGGTTAAGGAGTTTTGCCTCTCCTGCCCCACCTGTCAAGCCAGTGGTAAGACAGGTGGGCACCCAAAGGCCCCCCTCATTCCACTTCCAGTGGTGGGGGTCCCCTTTGAAAGAGTGGGTGTGGACATAGTTGGTCCACTGGAACCTCCCACAGCCTCAGGAAATATGTATATCCTGGTAGTAGTGGATCATGCTACCAGGTATCCTGAAGCTATTCCCCTTAGGTCGACTACTGCCCCTGCAGTAGCCAAGGCCCTCATTGGTATCTTTACCAGAGTGGGTTTCCCTAAGGAGGTGGTGTCTGACAGAGGTGCCAACTTCATGTCAGCATACCTAAAACACATGTGGAATGAGTGTGGAGTGACTTACAAATTCACTACACCATACCATCCACAAACTAATGGCTTGGTTGAGAGATTCAACAAGACATTAAAAGGCATGATCATGGGGCTCCCAGAAAAACTCAAAAGGAGATGGGATGTCCTCTTGCCATGTCTGCTTTTCGCTTACAGAGAGGTGCCACAGAAGGGAGTAGGATTCTCACCCTTTGAACTTCTGTTTGGTCATCCTGTAAGGGGACCACTTGCTCTTGTTAAAGAAGGCTGGGAGAGACCTCTTCATGAGCCTAAACAAGACATAGTGGACTATGTACTTGGCCTTCGCTCTAGAATGGCAGAGTACATGGAAAAGGCAACCAAAAACCTTGAGGCCAGCCAACAGCTCCAGAAGTTTTGGTATGACCAAAAGGCTGCACTGGTTGAGTTCCAACCAGGGCAGAAAGTCTGGGTTCTGGAGCCTGTGGCTCCCAGGGCACTTCAGGACAAATGGAGTGGCCCTTACCCAGTGCTAGAAAGGAAGAGTCAGGTCACCTACCTGGTGGACCTGGGCACAAGCAGGAGCCCCAAGAGGGTGATCCATGTGAACCGCCTTAAGCTCTTCCATGACAGGGCTGATGTGAATCTGTTGATGGTAACAGATGAGGATCAGGAGGCAGAGAGTGAACCTCTCCCTGATCTTCTGTCATCAGACCCAAAAGATGGCACAGTAGATGGAGTGATCTACTCAGACACCCTCTCTGGCCAACAGCAAGCTGATTGTAGGAGAGTCCTACAACAGTTTCCTGAACTCTTCTCCTTAACCCCTGGTCAGACACACCTGTGTACCCATGATGTGGACACAGGAGACAGCATGCCTGTCAAAAACAAAATCTTTAGACAGTCTGACCATGTTAAGGAAAGCATCAAGGTGGATGTCCACAAGATGCTGGAATTGGGAGTAATTGAGCGCTCTGACAGCCCCTGGGCTAGCCCAGTGGTCTTAGTCCCCAAACCTCACACCAAAGATGGAAAGAAAGAGATGAGGTTTTGTGTGGACTACAGAGGGCTCAATTCTGTCACCAAGACAGATGCTCATCCAATTCCAAGAGCTGATGAGCTCATAGACAAATTAGGTGCTGCCAAATTCTTAAGTACCTTTGACTTGACAGCAGGGTACTGGCAAATAAAAATGGCACCTGGAGCAAAAGAGAAAACAGCATTCTCCACACCTGATGGGCATTATCAGTTTACTGTTATGCCCTTTGGTTTAAAGAATGCCCCTGCCACCTTCCAAAGGTTGGTGAATCAAGTCCTTGCTGGCTTGGAGTCCTTTAGCACAGCTTATCTTGATGATATTGCTGTCTTTAGCTCCACCTGGCAGGATCACCTGGTCCACCTGAAGAAGGTTTTGAAGGCTCTGCAATCTGCAGGCCTCTCTATCAAGGCATCCAAATGCCAGATAGGGCAGGGAACTGTGGTTTACTTGGGCCACCTTGTAGGTGGAGGCCAAGTTCAGCCACTCCAACCCAAGATCCAGACTATTCTGGACTGGGTAGCTCCAAAAACCCAGACTCAAGTCAGGGCATTCCTTGGCTTGACTGGGTATTACAGGAGGTTTGTGAAGGGATATGGATCCATTGTGACAGCCCTCACTGAACTCACCTCCAAGAAAATGCCCAAGAAAGTGAACTGGACTGTGGAATGCCAACAGGCCTTTGACACCCTGAAACAAGCGATGTGCTCAGCACCAGTTCTAAAAGCTCCAGATTATTCTAAGCAGTTCATTGTGCAGACTGATGCCTCTGAACATGGGATAGGGGCAGTTTTGTCCCAAACAAATGATGATGGCCTTGACCAGCCTGTTGCTTTCATTAGCAGGAGGTTACTCCCCAGGGAGCAGCGTTGGAGTGCCATTGAGAGGGAGGCCTTTGCTGTGGTTTGGTCCCTGAAGAAGCTGAGACCATACCTCTTTGGGACTCACTTCCTAGTTCAAACTGACCACAGACCTCTCAAATGGCTGATGCAAATGAAAGGTGAAAATCCTAAACTGTTGAGGTGGTCCATCTCCCTACAGGGAATGGACTTTATAGTGGAACACAGACCTGGGACTGCCCATGCCAATGCAGATGGCCTTTCCAGGTTCTTCCACTTAGAAAATGAAGACTCTCTTGGGAAAGGTTAGTCTCATCCTCTTTCGTTTGGGGGGGGGTTGTGTAAGGAAATGCCTCCTTGGCATGGTTGCCCCCTGACTTTTTGCCTTTGCTGATGCTATGTTTACAATTGAAAGTGTGCTGAGGCCTGCTAACCAGGCCCCAGCACCAGTGTTCTTTCCCTAACCTGTACTTTTGTATCCACAATTGGCAGACCCTGGCATCCAGATAAGTCCCTTGTAACTGGTACTTCTAGTACCAAGGGCCCTGATGCCAAGGAAGGTCTCTAAGGGCTGCAGCATGTCTTATGCCACCCTGGAGACCTCTCACTCAGCACAGACACACTGCTTGCCAGCTTGTGTGTGCTAGTGAGGACAAAACGAGTAAGTCGACATGGCACTCCCCTCAGGGTGCCATGCCAGCCTCTCACTGCCTATGCAGTATAGGTAAGACACCCCTCTAGCAGGCCTTACAGCCCTAAGGCAGGGTGCACTATACCATAGGTGAGGGTACCAGTGCATGAGCATGGTACCCCTACAGTGTCTAAACAAAACCTTAGACATTGTAAGTGCAGGGTAGCCATAAGAGTATATGGTCTGGGAGTCTGTCAAACACGAACTCCACAGCACCATAATGGCTACACTGAAAACTGGGAAGTTTGGTATCAAACTTCTCAGCACAATAAATGCACACTGATGCCAGTGTACATTTTATTGTAAAATACACCACAGAGGGCACCTTAGAGGTGCCCCCTGAAACTTAACCGACTGTCTGTGTAGGCTGACTAGTTCCAGCAGCCTGCCACACCAGAGACATGTTGCTGGCCCCATGGGGAGAGTGCCTTTGTCACTCTGAGGCCAGTAACAAAGCCTGGACTGGGTGGAGATGCTAACACCTCCCCCAGGCAGGAGCTGTGACACCTGGCGGTGAGCCTCAAAGGCTCACCCCTTTGTCACAGCCCAGCAGGGCACTCCAGCTTAGTGGAGTTGCCCGCCCCCTCCGGCCACGGCCCCCACTTTTGGCGGCAAGGCTGGAGGGAACAAAGAAAGCAACAAGGAGGAGTCACTGGCCAGTCAGGACAGCCCCTAAGGTGTCCTGAGCTTAGGTGACTCTGACTTTTAGAAATCCTCCATCTTGCAGATGGAGGATTCCCCCACTAGGGTTAGGATTGTGACCCCCTCCCCTTGGGAGGAGGCACAAAGAGGGTGTACCCACCCTCAGGGCTAGTAGCCATTGGCTACTAACCCCCCAGACCTAAACAAGCTCTTAAATTTAGTATTTAAGGGCTACCCTGAACCCTAGAAAATTAGATTCCTGCAACTACAAGAAGAAGGACTGCCTAGCTGAAAACCCCTGCAGAGGAAGACCAGAAGACGACAACTGCCTTGGCCCCAGAAACTCACCGGCCTGTCTCCTGCCTTCCAAAGATCCTGCTCCAGCGACGCCTTCCAAAGGGACCAGCGACCTCGACATCCTCTGAGGACTGCCCCTGCTTCGAAAAGACAAGAAACTCCCGAGGACAGCGGACCTGCTCCAAGAAAGGCTGCAACTTTGTTTCAAGCAGCTTTGAAAGGACCCTGCAAGCTCCCCGCAAGAAGCGTAAGACTTGCAACACTGCACCCGGCGACCCCGACTCGGCTGGTGGAGATCCAACACCTCAGGAGGGACCCCAGGACTACTCTGATACTGTGAGTACCAAAACCTGTCCCCCCTGAGCCCCCACAGCGCCGCCTGCAGAGGGAATCCCGAGGCTTCCCCTGACCGCGACTCTTTGAATCCAAAGTCCCGACGCCTGGGAGAGACCCTGCACCCGCAGCCCCCAGGACCCGAAGGACCGGACTTTCACTGGAGAAGTGACCCCCAGGAGTCCCTCTCCCTTGCCCAAGTGGAGGTTTCCCCGAGGAATCCCCCCCTTGCCTGCCTGCAGCGCTGAAGAGATCCCGAGATCTCTCATAGACTAACATTGCGAACCCGACGCCTGTTTCTACACTGCACCCGGCCGCCCCCGCGCTGCTGAGGGTGAAATTTCTGTGTGGGCTTGTGTCTCCCCCGGTGCCCTACAAAACCCCCCTGGTCTGCCCTCCGAAGACGTGGGTACTTACCTGCAAGCAGACCGGAACCGGGGCACCCCCTTCTCTCCATTCTAGCCTATGTGTTTTGGGCACCACTTTGAACTCTGCACCTGACCGGCCCTGAGCTGCTGGTGTGGTAACTTTGGGGTCGCTCTGAACCCCCAACGGTGGGCTACCTTGGACCAAGAACTGAACCCTGTAAGTGTCTTACTTACCTGGTAAAACTAACAAAAACTTACCTCCCCTAGGAACTGTGAAAATTGCACTGTGTCCACTTTTAAAACAGCTATTTGTCAATAACTTGAAAAGTATACATGCAATTTTTATGATTTAAAGTTCCTAAAGTACTTACCTGCAATACCTTTCGAATGAGATATTACATGTAGAATTTGAACCTGTGGTTCTTAAAATAAACTAAGAAAATATATTTTTCTATACAAAAACCTATTGGCTGGATTTGTCTCTGAGTGTGTGTACCTCATTTATTGTCTATGTGTATGTACAACAAATGCTTAACACTACTCCTTGGATAAGCCTACTGCTCGACCACACTACCACAAAATAGAGCATTAGTATTATCTATTTTTACCACTATTTTACCTCTAAGGGGAACCCTTGGACTCTGTGCATGCTATTCCTTACTTTGAAATAGCACATACAGAGCCAACTTCCTACAGTGGGCATCGAGAAGCCAAAAGAACAACGGAAAACATTCCGTCCCTACCACCAGAGATTCTTTGCTCAAAGGCTTCAAACACTGCAGTGGATGCCTCCGAGATCCCAGCACCAGCAACACCAGAGACCTTTTTCGACCCAGCGAAAACAAACAAGGGGTCGCTCCACACCACAAACCGCCCAAACAGGTCGTCAAACATCGGTGTCTAAACCCTGAATCCTCACTTCCCCCCTCCTCCGATACCCACTCCGGTAGGGGGAAGTATTTCGCATCATCTGGAAGAGTGGCAACGCATAACATCAGACGCCTGGGTTTTGAATATTGTACAGAATGGCTATTGTCTCAGGATCATAAACCCTCTGCCTTCTGTTCCACCCAAACCGGTGAAATACCACCTTGACGCTCTCAAAGTAGCGGTAAGAACCCTATTACAAAAGAAGGCGATAGAACCTGTTCCTATGAACCAGCAAGGAAAGGGTATCTACTCGAGGTACTTCCTTGTACCAAAGAAAGACAAGCACGAGTTCCGACCCATTCTCGATCTAAGAATAGCAAACAAATGGATTCACAGAGAAAAATTCAGAATGCTATCCTTACACCAAATCTATCCTCAACTTCATCAAGGCGATTGGCTCTGTTCAATAGATCTCTGCAACGCTTACTTCCACATTCCTGTGGTCAAAAAACATCGGAAGTTCTTAAGATTTCTCGTCGGAAGAAGCCATTACCAGTATACAGTGCTACCCTTCGGCCTCAAGTCAGCACCGAGGACGTTTTCCAAATGCATGGCGGTGGTGGCAGCCCATTTAAGGAAACATCGGATTTTCGTCTATCCCTATCTAGACGATTGGCTCATAAAAGCATCCACATACCTAGAGGCCCAACAGCACTTCAATTGGATCTACCATCTACTCCAGAGACTGGGTCTTCAGGTCAATCTCTCCAAGTCCACGACATCACCTGTACAGAGGTTGCACTACTTAGGCGCCATCATCGACACCACTCAAGCAAAGGTGTTTCCTTCGGAGGAACGACGTTTATCAATCCTCCAGAAGTGCCAGCTGCTCGAGAAAATCCCTCAGGCCACTGCAAGAGCGATATCCTCTCTCCTGGGGTCGATGGCGTCTTGCATCTATCTCACTCCCAACGCTAGCCTCCATATGAGACCTTTACAGGAGTGCCTAGAAAATCAATGGAATCAACTAGTAGACGATTGGGAGAACAGCATCCTTCTTTCTCCCCATGCCATTCAATCCCTCAAGTGGTGGTGTTCTCCGAGCAATCTCCTGAAAGGGATGCCATTCCACCAACAGCCTCCCACTCAGACCATAGTCACGGATGCATCGCTGCTCGGATGGGGAGCGCATATGGATCACCTTCAGATTCAAGGCTCTTGGTCGCAGAGGGAAAGACTATGAGGGTCATTCTGACCCTGGCGGCCGGTGGCCGCCAGGGCCACCGACCACGGGAGCACCGCCAACAGGCTGGCGGTGCTCCAATGAGCATTCTGACCGCGGCGGTTCAGCCGCGGTCAGAAGCGGAAAGTCAGCGGTCTCCCGCTGACTTTCCGCTGCTCTTTGGAATCCTCCGTGGCTGCGGAGCGCGCTCCGCAGCCATGAGGATTCTGACCCCCCCTACCGCCATCCAGTTCATGGCGGGAAAGCCGCCATGAACAGGATGGCGGTAGGGGGGGTCGCGGGGCCCCTGGGGGCCCCTGCCGTGCCCATGCCAATGGCATGGGCACGGCAGGGGCCCCCGTAAGAGGGCCCCGAAAAGTATTTCAGTGTCTGCCTTGCAGACACTGAAATACGCGACGGGTGCCACTGCACCCGTCGCACCTTCCCACTCCGCCGGCTCGATTACGAGCCGGCATCCTCGTGGGAAGGTCGTTTTCCCCTGGGCTGGCGGGCGGTTTTACTGGAACCGCCCGCCAGCCCAGGGGAAAACTCGTAATACCCGCCGCGGTCTTTTGACCGCGGCGCGGTAATTTGGAGGGCGGGATCCTGGCGGGCGGCCTCCGCCGCCCGCCAGGGTCATAATGAGGCCCTATATCACATCAATCTCCTAGAGTTACGTGCAGTCCATCTTGCGCTCAAGGCCTTCCTCCCCGCATTAACTGCGAAAACTCTGCTTCTTCAAACAGACAACATGGCCACCATCTATTACTTGAACAAACAAGGGGGCACCAGATCCAGGACTCTGTTTCCGGAGGCCCAAAAATTTGGCACTGGCTTCTAGCCAGGAACTTAACAATAGTATTAACTCACCTTCCTGGCATACAGAATGTCCAAGCGGATGCCCTCAGTTGAGCAATGGACGAAAACCACGAGTGTGTTCTGCATGACGACGACGTCCACTCCATCTTTTCCATGTGGAATACCCCTTCTATAGACCTATTCGCAACTCCAGAAAACAAAAAATGCCAAGACTTCGCCTCCTGGTACTACCATCCAGGAACATTGGGGAATGCCCTGTGGATAAAATGGTCAGGAAAATGTCTTTACGCCTTTCCACCGCTTCCCCTGATACCGACAGTCCTCCTCAAGCTGTCCCACTCCAACACCAAGATGATTCTCATCGCCCCGGAGTGGCCACGCCAGTGGTGGTTTCCAGACCTTCTTCACCGATCACTCCGTCGACATATCAGATTATCTTGCCGCCCGACTTTCTCATGAAGTTTCGAGGGCAGATGAGACATCCCAACCTCTCGTCTTTGAATTTGGCAGCATGGCTCCTGAGCTAGTGCAGTATGGTCACCTTAATCTTCCTCAGGACTGCATGGAGATTCTAAGGGAGGCAAAACGCCCTTCCACAAGATCAGCTTATGCCTTTGAATGGAAAAGGTTCTGCATATGGTGTTCGGACAAGAACTTTGACCCAACGACATGCGGAGAAGAAGCTATTCTTCCATATTTATTACACCTGGCGAAGTCTGGCTTACAGTTGTCATCAATCAGAGTACACCTTGCAGCACCAACAGCATATAGGAAAAGTCCTTCCCAAACCTCTTTCTTTACGATTCCAATCATAAAAGATTTCCTAGAAGGTTTAAAAAAGGTTTTTCCTCCTATTAGACGTCCATCTCCTCCATGGGAGCTTAATATAGTCCTTTCGCGTCTGATGCTACACCCCTTTGAGCCCATACACAAGGCATCCCTCCAGCATCTTACCTGGAAAACTGCCTTTCTTGTAGCAATCACTTCAGCTCGCAGGGTTAGTGAGATCCAGGCCCTTTGCGCTCAAGAACCTTATACGGTTTTTCATTCCTCAAAAGTAGTAATGAGAACACATCCTAAAGTCATTTCAGACTTTCATGTAAACCAGACCATCTCCTTACCGACTTTCTTCCAAAATCCATCTACTCCTTCTGAGAGAACCCTACATTCTCTCGATGTAAAGAGGGTTTTAAAATTTTACTTCGATAGAACAAAATCATTGCGCAAATCACAACAGCTGTTTATTAACTATGGCCCAGTTAAGACAGGTCTGGCCACCTCCATACAATCCTTATCCAGGTGGATTGCCTAATGTATCTTATTCTGTTATCAGTTTGCAAATAAATCCCTCGATGGCAGGCCTAAGGCCCATTCCACTAGGGGCAAAGCAGCAACTGCTGCGTTGATGAGAAACATTCCGTTAGCAGAGATCTGCAAAGCGGCTACATGGAGATCTGTCCACACCTTTACTAAGCATTACTGTCTTTATTCGGATGCTAGGACAGATGCTCAGGTTGGACAGGCCTCTCTTAAAAATCTCTTTGCGTGATTTATTGTTTCTTTATTGTTCTGTCTACTCCACCGCGGTTATTGGGATGTGCTTGCTAATCTATTCAGTCCTTATGACTATACATGGAAATCCCCTACGAGAGAAGGAATAGTTTCTTACCTATAACTCCAGTTCTCTTGTAGGGGTATTTCCATGATAGTCATAAGCAACCCTCCCTCCTCCCCGGTGGAGTTGACATGATAATAACTATAATAATAATATTAATAATGAAAGATATATTCAGACTTCTTCATGTCATATTACAAGCCTACAAAAAGAACTGAGGCAACTGCCTTTTGCTATGCATGATGGTATACAGGAAAAATTTATCTTCTTAAAGGCACAGCTCTATTTACATTCTGTATAATGGCCGCCTATGGGCTACACTGCCCTGCATTGTTTCATCCTTATTTTGAAGTTGTAAAAAGGTTTGTGAAAGATGTTTTCTACTTCATCTCTAGAATAAACATGTTTTTAAATGTATATCTATACTACAGTATCCTTTTTTCAACCAAAAGAATGAACAATTTGGCCTTTGTAGCCGTTCCTATAGGCTGCACATTGACATTCTTAAGTGACTTTGCAGGCCTTCCTCAAGAAAGGCGAACATCTATACTTAAGAATACACTTCAGAACAGTGCTCCGGGTCCCCGCAGGCGTGCTGAACTATTCAGTGCTTATGACTATCATGGAAATACCCCTACGAGAGAACTGGAGTTACAGGTAAGAAACTATTCCTTATTGGTCATAGAAATCAACCCCAATAACTATTCTGTTAGCTTCCTTCTGTCTACATGTTACACTATGCAAGTTATTGTGCATGTTGCTACTGTTTTATTACCATACGTGTCATAATAGCTCATTCTGGTCTGTGTCATTTAATTTTTTTCCATACAGGTGCATGTGTATGCCCACCTCTTCTCTTTCTTCTTTTTCTCTGCCACATAATATAGCCATGTAGGACTATTCGTTAATTATAACATTTTGTTTATTTGAGAGGCCTTTTTTAATTTTGTAAATTTAGAAGGTTTCTATAAAATTCATGCTTTGTTACATGCTTTCACTATGCTTTTTGTATTAGGGACTTCCGTGTTATCATTCATATTTTGTGTTTACAACACTTTTGGGTGACATGGGGACCTGCTTGTTGTTTCGTTCAAATACACACGAAATACTTTATTGTACATTCTCCAATTCTATAACCTAGGACACATTCTTGATAGTCCTGCATGCGATTTTACACATTTAAATATGGTGTCTGCCCTCTTTTACCTGACTATACGGATCATTTCGCAAGCTGAAGTCCTCTTTCTAGTACCATGACACATATATGTACAACTAACAATGGCGTTGCTCATACGATTACTATCACACTTCTTCTCACTACGCGGCACCAACGTTTGCGGTAAGGCTTTTGTGTGTTTTCTTACAGTTGCAGTTTGCTGATGACATTTCATACAACTTATGCGATATCTAGATATCGATTGAATATTTATTTTCCTCCTTTCCCAGGGTTTTTTAACTGTTGTTGCCTTTCTCTTCCGCTCTAGTATTACCGGCAACCTTCGACC
This sequence comes from Pleurodeles waltl, assembly GCF_031143425.1. Lineage (NCBI taxonomy): Eukaryota > Metazoa > Chordata > Amphibia > Caudata > Salamandridae > Pleurodeles > Pleurodeles waltl. The sequence goes on along the minus strand of NC_090444.1, from coordinate 1,772,783,230 downwards.
CAATTGATAACACTTATGCCTCGCTGTATGCTTTTGTCTACTTGGTGTTATGTTACCTGCGAGTCGGGTTTTGATAAATTAAGCATCTTGTATACTATATGAGCGAGATGCTCATGGGAGAATGTCCTTTATTTTTGGGCTTATTCATGTTTCACGACATTTCCGATTTTGGGCCTATTCTTGACGTCTTATTATGTATGACACATGTGTTTGGTTACACTTATAATGCTAGAACTTATTTATGACTTATATGATTGGATGTACTGGGGACTTTTAAATATGGCCTCTCTTTAGCAGACATGTATGACTAGTTTTGCCATACCTTTGATTCAAGAAACTCCAATTAATGTGTCCTTTTCCAGGGGAAGTGTTAGATATTGTTTTTCTCCTGTGACAAGGCATGTAATATAATACATCTTTGCAACTATATCCGTCCCTTTTGATTGTGGATATTTTGTTTCACTTAAGCTTATCATGGCCATGTCTACTTTGAACGCTTATAAACCAGTCAGTATTTAGCAAGACAGCCTACCATTTAATATTATCTTGCTATCATGTATTTCGCCTTATTTTTGGGACACTGCTCTTACAAACGTACAGTATGACCCCCTTTTATTTCCAAGCACTTTTTCTGACTTAACTTCATCTGGTTTTATTGAGAGGACCGCACACTTACTGCTTAAAGATGGTGTGTGTTTTGCTCATCATTAACATCACTTTTGCTTGCTGTTCAGTGATATATGAGTTTTATGGTCTTGCAGATTCTGGACACTTACTTATTTTTCATGAGTTATGTATAATCTTTTGTTCAGCGTTTTCCTGCTGTTTTCTTCATGTGATTATATTACCAAAATCTTCAAGGGATGCATGTATTCTTCCCCCTCTTTCTTCTTCTTTTTTCTAATTTTGCTCACATGATTGGAAACTGTACAAGGGTTGTGGTATATATCAGAGCAACAATCAGATTCCCTGTTACAGTCATTCTATCTTACTTTGCTCTTTTTGCATATCCATCTTGCAGCCTTGAGAAAGTCTTGATGACAAAACACGTGTCAGCTGTTCTTTAGATTCATGGTGCCTTGGATGAATACAATTCCAACTGTTTACAGACATTTATTCAGAACTTTGATGCACTCTACCAAAAAATTTACTCTATGGACTATCAAAGTGTGTCTTGGTAATTCAGTAATAAACTAGCATTACTATCTACCACCAACCTTCATCTAGGGCACCAAGTTGCTTCTCTAACTTGCTTTTAAAATGCTCTTCTATTTTGATGTGCACACCCTACGTGTTACTGCCATAAAGGCTTTCCAAACAATGGCTTGTTCTTCCACAGTATTGACATTTAGTGTAAAATATTCCTTTATTGCTTCGGCCACTTCATCTCTGTAGGCAGCATCTCTCAAAGCCTATGATGGGAACTTCCATATTCTCATCCTGTTCTTATTCTCGGGTAACCCAAAATGCATTAAGACTGGAGAACTATCTGACAAGGTATGAGGGAGGGCTCCAGTATCCATGCCATCACCCTCAGAGAACATAGACAAAAATCTATTCTAGATGAGATATTGTGGTCTGATAAGTAAAAGAAGTATGCTTGCTCATCGCCATATCTAGCCCTCCATGTATCCTGTAGTCCTAGCAGCGCTATATCATTTTTGAGTCTTAACACCCATTTTTCCGGACTGGGTGGAAGTCTACCATGATCTGCCACTTTCTGTGTCCATTACTAGGTTAAACTCCTCAACCCAGAGCACAGCTCTGTCCTTATAGCGACGACATATGGCATAAGCCAGTGCTCATATTAAATGTGTTGTGGGTACAGTTGTAGGGGCTGTATATGTTTATTATAACAATTGGGTGATCATATAAAAGCACTAACCCCGCAATGTATCATCCTTCCTGGTCCCTTATTACCTTTTCATCTTTGTAGTCCACAGACTGCCCCGCTTGCAAAAGTCGTATATGCTGCATAGTACCTATGTTCACATTTACTCAGGAACAGGAGGACCAGTGTCTTGCAGATGTGTTTCTTGTAGCAGAGATATACCCATTGTGTACCTATGAAGGTATGCCTGCACCAAGCGCATCGGTTTGGGATTCTTTCAACCCCAAACGTTCCAAGATAGGAATGTTATATATGGGGTCACCCTCTGTTTGTACTGCTGTCATTGTACTCTTCTGATGAGTGTAATAACTATGTTTCTCCATCTATTTGGTTGCCTAGCCTCCACCAAATGCACCTGTCTGATACTTGCAAAGTCTTCTGTTATACTCTCAACTCACCCACATCAGAGGGTCCAAACCCAGTGCTTAATTTGTGAAAAGAATAAGTGCCAGGGTCCTCGTCAGGAGACCACTGCAGCTTGCACCATCCATTGCCTGTGCCAGGGCTACCAATGACACTACAAACACAACTACTGACCATCACACTTCTACAAGTGTGGCAATTCAAATGATTCCAGGCACCCCAAAACTATAAGAATGGGTTGCAGGTATTAGTCTTTTTTAATCTATATTGAATTAATAAATGACTGTTGTGCTAATTTCTACATTTGACTGACAGCGTCACCATGTGGCAGACTGTCATAAGTGCTGGTGTTGTCAATTAAGTGCCAGTGCTGAGCAACAGAAACCACTGGCTCAAGCTACGCACTGTCCAAACCTGCTTTTAACAGAGAGCAAACAAATATCTGCCATCTGTGCATGAGGGGAGCCAGCGCAGTCTCCTTTACCTTCATTTTGCTACCAACCTCAGCAATCCTTCTTATTGTACTTAACGTATAACATTGTGCAAACCACTGCATTATTCCTTATCACCTTCATGAGGTGTGAGCCGTGTGAGCAAAATAACAACCTGGAGCCATCATGTGTTATGACTATTCACTCATGAGCCAATCCAAGCACAATGTCATGGTAATTCATGATGCAAGCTAAGATCAGATGAAGTGGTGCACCAGGGACCGGCCTACTGACAATCTGTGTGCCCCCCTTTAAGTGATGAAAACTGTGGAGAAGCTCTCTCTACGAAATGCAGCCACAAGGAAGCTATCCGCAAAATCGTCATCTTGCAAGTGTTTGTTTATCCAGCCATACCCATCACAAGTATGTTGTACCTAGAGCACACACTTAGATTTTCTTCTCTGTTAAGCGCAGTGTCGACCTCTTTGCATTTCAGCCATCTTAGTTGAAAGACTGCTTGTGGTTTCCCTGCAGTGGTATTCCTTGAGCTACTGACACCACACCCACAGTGTACAGTTAGGCACCTCATGGCATATAAATGCGGTGTTGTGGAGCAAATATTAGCTATCGTATCTCAGGGAGGCAGCCTTACCACCCCATCTATCCCAAAGTCTGAAGTAATCCTTCTTTTATGCCACAAAAGACCTGCTTTAAATCAGGCCATACATATGGCCAGGGCAGCACCACTGTCAATCTGTACTTTCATTGTTGTGATGCAGCCTCCTCGTGTGGAGCATCTCAACCTCAGACAGCTGGTTTCCTACAACTCCTACTGTTGTTAGGTGAGCACTGATGAAATCTCCACACCCCAGGAGGGAAACGCTCACCTCAGGAGTCAGCTATCAGATATCTTCATTACACAGGCCTCTCTGTATAGTACACTACATAGTGCACATCTTTCGTAAATCGGGCAGACTACGTCCTCTTTTGCAGTAGCCCAAGACAATATTCACTCCGATCTGCTTGCATTTTCCAGGTGCCAGCAAATCTTTGGGTTTGCAGGTATATTAGTTGTAAGGAACGTGTCCAGTAACTAGCAAATAATGCAGATTAATAGGGCAGACTGCTGAAGCTGTTCTACCATGCAGCCATCTTGTCTGGCAGCTGGCTCGGCCATTCCATTCTAACTACTTCAATATTTTAACTAAAATCTTATAAATTCTGGTTGAGACATTGGATGATTCAATAACAGATTGGCACTCTACCTTAATTATTTCAGCAATCTGTAGCAGTCAGTTCCAGATCCACTCCTTCTTTGTCCTATCCAACTCCACTACATTCAGTGAACTTTCAATCATATGTCAAACTCATAACCAGAAGAATGAGCATTCCTCTCAAAAATAGAAATATGGCTCAGGGTAGGCTTGCCTAAGTCTCCTTAGTGCCCAGCAACTTTGATCACAGTATAATTCACATTACGTGGACAAGTATTTCAACAACAGAATGCATGTTGCAGTCTTCAGCCCAGATTGATTATTGGTCTTAAATTACCCAAGTACCTCCTTCTTCTCTCGTTACACACAATAGTTAACTTCCTAAACAAGTATTTGTGTGGCGCGTAACGATGAACACTTTATCGATTAGAGCCTCTCCTTGGAGAATGCCCATAATACAATAGTACATTTAATCTAGCTAAAAGCAAACCTAAACTGTAAATCCTGTATAGAATGTCTTCTATCCTAGGATGGTAGGTAGGTTTATAGAGGGTCATCCCCTAAGGTGACTTATTTGTTCTTCACTGCTTAAACCTGTACTTTTTCTTTCATCAATAATCTTAAAAGTTTCACATCCTCTTATTTTGATTTTATTTCCCTCTATTAATGGTGCAAGCAGCATCTGAAAATCTTGGTAATATTCCCATCTTTCACACCCTTATTTTTCTCCCAAGACAAAAGACTGGGCATCAGGTGATATGAGCCAATGCCATGACAGGCCAGCCCCCACTCAACCCCATTCTTTTTATTTTTTTGTTATTAAAAACAAAGGCTGGTATCAATTGGGCGTTTTTTGCTCTCTTGCGGTGGGCACATTGAGTGGCCTTTCCCCTCAATCGGCCATCTCCAGAGAAGACAGGAAGACTGTTGGAGGGAGCAATTGGCAATGCCTGGAGGGGAGGGGGCATTACAAATTACTCCAGTATTAGAACTTTCATAGATTCACATGCATGAATCATTACCCGTCGTCGAGATGGGAGTCCCCGGTTTATTACAACAGCAGTGTTATGACAACTAAAGTGAATACAGGTCTAAAGCCCATCACATTAGTAGTCTATTCATGTGTTTTTGAGGAAAAATACCCAAACCAGGTTTCAGCCAATCAGGCTACCTCTACCCCCAGAACACTCCTGTGAGAAGCTCCAGTGCCTCAGATTTTCTACTGCACGTCGTGCTAGGGAGTCTCCACTGAGCTCTATTCAGTCACACCTTGTTGGAATTAATTCTAATATTTTCCTCCTCAGAATTTGCAATTTCTAGTCAAAAGACTTCCAGGTTTTCTTCTCCAGACTGCTTTACACTTTGCAAGTTTTGTGAATTTTTCAGCATGTCTAACAAGGAGAGGAAGAGTCTCTTCAGAGCCTGCAAGACCTGTGGGAAAAAGAGGCTTCACTTTGAGGACCCCCACAAGGACTGCAATTACAGCCTTTACCCTCAACTCCCTGCCAAGGACGGTAAGGTCTGCAGAACCTTTTCTAACAATACCCTTAAAGACAAAGAGGGCAGGCTTCTTATTTGGCTCCAGAAGCTGAAAACAAGGCAGAATCCTGTTTCTGGTTTGGACAGTGAGTACTCTTCTATTTCCTCTAAGCAGGCTCAAAAAAGAGATAGGTCGGATTGGTCAGTTGGAGGAACAACCTAAAAAGGTAGCTAAGAAGATCAAACATGGGTCTTACAAAACGCACAGCTCTTCAAGTTCTCCTCACAAAAGACCTGTAACATTACACAGGGAAAGAGGTGAGCGTTCTTTCTCCTCAGAACGTGGTCCGAAAGCGTCTTCTGAGTCTCCTCTGCCACCTCCATCGTCTAAGCAGCCCTTCAAAACGTCGTCTGTCAAGCTGTCGACGAGATCGCCAACGACTACATCGTCGACGAGATTGCCGACGACTACATCGACGAGAACCGTCTTCATGTCATTCTTAACGACACCTAATATGACGACGGTTTATACAGTGTGCTCCGTTTCCAGTGTCTTCATGTCTACAACGCCGTCGTCGACTGCCTCCTCCGTCAGATCGTCGACGCTGAAATTGGTGGTTGCCTCAACTCCGTCGACGATTCCAATGTCGAGAACATCGTCGACGATGGCATCCTTGTCGGCGACTGCTCCGTCGACGGGACTCATTCACTCGTCTTCACCGCCGCTGCCGACAGCATCGATGATACTGTCGACGATGCCGTCAAAGGTGGATATTTCAGTGAAACCAAGAAAGTTGAAGTCCCTGACACCGTTGCGCACATCATCCAGTAAGGTTTCACCTCTGATTCCTGCTCACCTTTTAGAGGGTGATGAAACAGATGAAGAAGGGCCATTTAGAGTGGTCCATAGTCCTTTTGAGCTACATATAAAGTGTCAGTATCTGGGAGACGATAACCAGTATGACCCTCAGTCCTTTTATTCTCCTGATGATCAGTATTCGTATCAGGAACAAATGATTCCTATGCCAGGATCTCTTATTTCAGACCTCCAGCTGATGGTAGTGGACTATAGAAAAAGATTCCCACCAATTGAATCTGAAGTCCAGCAGACAATTATGCCTTCACCGGTACTTCCTCCTTCTTTACCCATCAGACCACGGGTATTACCATTGGATTTTCCACCACACACACCTCTTTCGGCCCCACCACAGGTCCCGTTGATGTCCGACGATGACGGGCAGAAGGGGAATTGACACATCATATCACGAAATGGGATAACTATCAGATACCTTCACCATCTTCACCCTCTCCAGTCCCTGCAGACTCTCCACCAGGGGACATTGGTGGATTTCACAGTTTGTTGGAACTGGCAGCAAAAAGGTTTGCTCTACCTATGCCGACAAAGCAGATGGACTGCTTCCTCTATGACTTTAAGGAGCCCTTTTAAAAAAGTGTAAAATCGATGCCCATTGTAGACTACATATGGAGCGAGGGTATTAAGGTCATAAAGAATCCTGCCACTGTTACCGCGGTCTTACACCACTTGGATAAGAAATATAGGGTGCCAGATGACACCCCAGCATGCCTGACAGGTCATCCCAAGCCGGATTCTGTTATTGCTCAAGTGGCGCAGCGTAGGTCTTGAAATCCTTCAGCTCCAATCTCTGCTCTACCTGATAAAGAAGGGAGAAGGCTTGATAATATTGGGAAGCGTTTCTCCTTGATGTCATACCTCACGGTGAGAATGTCAAACTCATTAGCTGTTATAGGAAGATATGACAGGCAGCTATGGGTGCCATAGCTCCTTACATAGACCAGCTTCCGGAGGAATCAAAAGCAGAAGCGCTGAAGATAGTACAGGAGGGGGAAAAGGCTTCAGCGGAAGTCATCAATTGTGCAGTGGATATTGCTACTACGGCTTTTCGTCAGCTGGCAGGTGCAGCTGTTTTAAGAGAGGCAGGGCTGGCTTCGTGCAACATCTTTTAGACCGGAGGTTCAGAGCAAAATTCTTGACTTGCCTTTCGATGGAGAAGCTCTTTTCGGGAAGCATGTTGATGAGGCTCTGCAAGCTATTAAAACAGATAAGGACACAGCAAAGTCCCTTGGAACCCTGCAGTTCAGAAAACAGTACTTTCGGGGTGCCAGGGGAAGGGGATATCCATCCTACGGAGTGGGGGTTCCAGCAGTATAAATATCTTGCTTCTGGCTCAAATGTTCAATCCTTTTGAGCCCAATATCAGCAGAGGCAACCTCCACAGGCAGCATTTGCTAGAACCACGCATAGAGCAAGAGCAGGACGACAGTCTAAAGAATCAGGTCGTAGGCAATGACTTTTCCCTTACCCCGGCTACTTATTCTTCTTCAAGTCTCATATTAGGAGGAAGGATTTCCCAATACATGCACAATTGGCGTATGATCCCCTCCATCCGTTGGGTGTTGAACCTTATTCAATTTGGCCATGCACTGGAGTTCATGCAAATCCCACTACCAAGATCCCCTCCTCCATGCTCACTGAAGAACCTCAAGCTGCTCAGAAAGGAAGTCCAGTCGATGCTCAAGAAAGGAGCTATAAAAAAGGGTCCCGGCTCAGGACAGAAACAAGGGGTTTTATTCTTGTTTTTTTCTTGTCCAGGAGAAGTGTAAACATTGGCGTCCAATCATGGATCTCAGAGACCTGAATACTTACCTCAAAAGGCAGTCATTCCATATGATTACGTTGCAGGATATCCTTCCCCTTCTCAATCCAGGAAATTATGGCGGTCCTTATGAACACGGCTGTGTGTGCCGCTATGCCGGCGGTGGCGGAAAATCCCGTCAGCCGGCATGGCGGCCCACACCGCCACATAATAAAGCCATGAAGGACTCACCGCCAGGCTGCCTCCATCAGGCAGCCTGGCGGTGGTCAGCACCATTAACCGACAGGGCAGCGGTGCTGCCCCTCGGATAATGATCCCTTAGCCTCCAGCCTTTAGACCCGCCAGTGAAAGGCTGGAGGAAGAGGTGCACCGGGGAACCCCTGGGGGACACTGAGCTGCCCATGCACTTGGCATGGGCAGTGCAGGGGCCCCAGTGCAGTGCCCCATCGCGCAGGTCACTGCCCGATTTACAGGCAGTGATCTGCGCGACAGGGGCAGCTGCACCCGCCACACAGAGGCATTGGCGGCGGCTCCATTTGGAGCCGCTGTCAGTGTCCCGACCAGGCATTCCTCTGGGCCAGCGGGCGGAAACCATGTTTCCGCCCGCCGGTCCAGAGCAATGTACATTACACGGCCGGCAGGGTTCCGGGGGTGCTGGCGGTCACTGAGAAAACCGCCAGCATGAACACAGCGGTTATCACCGCTGTGTTCATAATGAGGGCCTATATGTCAACCTTAGATCTTGAGGACGCATACTTCCATATCCCTATTCATCAATCTCACAGAAAATTCCTCAGATTTGTGGTAGGCAGGGACCATTTCCAGTTCAAGGTACTTCCTTTCTGCCTCAAATCGGCCCACAGAATTTTCACCAAGTGACTGGCTCCAGCAGCAGTTTTCCTCAGAAGGCACAGATTTCAGGTCATTCCATATCTGGACGACTGGCTCACCAAGGCAAGATCCAGCTCGCAGACTCGGAAAGCGACAGAGGCTTGCATAGGCCTATTTGCCAAGCTGGGACTAACTATCAATCACAGCAAGTCAGCTCTCCAACCCCTGAAAGTAAGGTTTTCCCTAGGAGCAGCTCCAGACACATCCAGTTCCAAAGCGGCTCCCACAAAAGAGTGACAGAGGAAACTGATCTCTTTAGCCAGTCTTGTTAAAAAAAGAAGGTCTGTTTCAGTTCGCCTCTTCAAGTCCCTACTGGGGATGATGTCTTCCTGCAACCCACTGGTACCATTCTGTCATCTCTGAATGCGTCCACTTCAAGAGCAGTTGTACATTCAGTGGACACAGTCCAAGGGATCTTTTGACGACGTGATCAAGGTTACGAAAACAGTGAAATTACATCTGTATTGGTGGACCCATCGCGTCCAATCTATCAGTAGGTCTGTCTTTTCTTCCACCCTTGGCCCCATGGGTGATCACAATGGATGCATCCCTGGAAGGTTGGGGGGCCTTCCATCAGGATCTATCAGTCAAAGGCAGATGGGACGCTCATCAAAAGATTCATCATATCAACTATCTCTAACTGAAGGCCGTTCATTTTGTAGTGTGGTTAGTTTTACGTATCCTTTGCGCATTAGCTTTAGGCTTTAGGCCTTTGTGCACTTTGCCCTGGATGTATTTTATTCATTTGCTTGCAGCTTAGAGCCTCTGTGCACTTTGCTCTAAATGCTTTTTATTAGGCTTCGTACTGTTATTTTTCAAATAGCCAGTTCTATGGTCTTGTTTTATATTCATATCACACTGTTTAGCCTACTTCAGCACTGGAGTTCTCCATAACACATTCTTGTTCACTCTGTGCTTCAGTCAAGGATACAGTCTGGTACATTGCCGATAGACGTGGTAGGAGTTTAGTCTTTGGCATTCCTGCGTAGGGACATTTTGTGATCACGCTGACATGTTAGTTATAAAAACACTTCCTTGTCCCAACACACGCAAGAGGGAGATTCCGACCAGGGAACCACAACTAGACGCTGACTGCCTCGTTGCAGAAGCTGAACCAAGATCACAGGCCTTTGCTCAGGTATGAGGGCTGATGTCTCCCCAGTGATTCAGAAAGGCAAGTTAGAAGCTTAACATGCTGTGCTCGAAAAAGAACAAGCAGAGGGAGAGTAGAAACTATTAGACACCATGATAGCGTTGTTCTTATGTTTTACTCTCCTGGTGACTATTTCAATCCTACTGTGTTGTATGGTTCTGGTTATTGCGGCTCACGCCTTAATATCTAAAATGCAGTCGTTTTATTAAAACATTATATAAAACTTATACTTCCTTTGTCATTTGTATATGAGATCATACTGTAAATGAGAGAGTTGGTTTGGATCTGAGTGACCACGACTTCCCTGAGAAGTTCCAAAGATGTCAAGTGCTCGGCTGCCCAATCATCTCTTCCCCTTGGGAGAAATGAGGCACTGCTAGTTAGCCGGAGCAAGAACCGGATTTTGGGTGACAGAGTTCCTTACACGTGGGTCAGACTCAGTCCCCCACACCGTGATCGATCCTGCTGCCTAGAAATCCAGTAGTCTCATTTAGGATAATGAGAGCCCACGCGACATGGCGCCGCCAACGATTGGTCTGGCTCTAATTTTTAGGTCCGGCTGACTCTCTCGGTCTCATATATATATTGACTCCTCGGTTCCATAAGTGGAGACGTCCGTGGGGCTGAGGATTTCTGCCGCCACGGGATAGGTACATCCTATTACTTAGTGGTTGGTTGTTCAAGCTTGAACTTTGAAAGGAAAACCCCGATATTGGTGGGCCTTCTCTGACCTAGTGCTGTTTTTACAAATGACGAATCCTAATGTAGTGAATATAGCGCTTAATATGCGACAACCGCTCACAGGACATCTGATAGCACATGGACTGACGGTCCAGGGGGGGTCCGGTCACTTTTGTGGTGGACGCCCATGCAGCCTATAGAACAGAACTTTTTTATTCTTCGGCCGTGTTTCCAGCAGTTGATGGGGGTACAAACACTTTTCACGAATACACTGTTGCGAATGTCCCTGGACAGTACAGGGCTTATGCATACTTAGAGATACCTTTATCTTATCAAGAACACCATAATTGGCTTGATGGCGCCCTCCCACACACAGTAGCACCAGTTAGGTTAGGTCCCTTAAGTAATGAAGGTCCTACCTGGCCTTTATTAGCTACTTACACACCATATCCTGCGATTGCTAATTTGGTAGTGGCTGACGTGCGTCGTTTATATATGGATTTGGCAGCTACATACAGAAGACTGGTTCAGTTTGTAATGCAGGCATTAAATACTAATGCAGCGCGTGCTGCTCCGGCGCACCCACAAGCAGTGGTTCCGGGTATTAATCCGGCCACTGTACACTCAGTTATGGGTAAAGTACCGGCTAAACGTGAGGAAACTCCATTTTGGCTGGCGCAAAAAATTAATACGCTGGAAGCAGTATTTCCCCATACGGGACCTCAGGATAAACATAGAATATTGACGATGTGTTTGCCGTATGGGATGGTTCCTCCGGTGGACCTTTGTAATACCTGGGGCACGGTGTTTGCCGCGCTCTACACTACGGCACACGGTACACCGACATTAGCTAATTTACCGGGAGTGCTTAAACAAATTCAAGATGAATATGGGGCTGCCCCTGCCTTAGATTTGGTCATGCAGTTGATGGGCAATTTTGCCGCAGTTTCTTCTATTATTTTGAGTAATCTCAAGGGAGAGGCAGTAGCACTAGCAGTGCGAATGCGTCTTCGGGACGTTCCGCAGATTAATCAAGAGCGGGAACTCCCGAGAATAATTGCAGAAACATATTCTAGTATTGGTCGCGATAGCCTAGGGGCTAGACCACAAAAACCCCAATTGCAGGGTAAAAATAATGAAGAAAATGATAAACAACAGCAACCTGAGGGTACTAAAAAGCGCTGGGAAAAGAAACAACAGCAAACACCTAAGAAAGATGGGGGACAGTCTCCGCAACCGGAGACCCCACAGAATAGGTATAATCTCAGGAATAGGGAAAATTTGAAGACGCCTGATAGATATCAATATACTGATACACGCCAATCTCGTTCCTTTCAGGACTCCTAGGACAAGAGAAGTGAGAGAGGTGGGCGGTCAGAGCGGAGAACTGAGTACGTGAAACCGAGACAGGAATCACAACGCTCAACGGAGGTTTCTATTAAACAAGAAGAGAAACCACTCCAACAAAAGCAACAATTTAAAAAGAAGAAAGTGGCAGCAGTCTCAGTTAGACATGCCGCTCAAGAAGAGAGTTCTCTTGACGAACAAGACATGGGCGTTGGCACTGTTAGACAGCGCGGCAGAGGTCACAATAGTTCGCCGGAGTCTTCTAGAGCATCTGGAGGTGAAAGCAACTGATGACTTCATACAAGTCAAAACAGCCGATATGCGTGTCTCTGATCCTGATAGAGTATATAAAGTTACTCTGCAATT